>NC_090932.1:1254323838-1255523838 GCF_040938575.1 Ambystoma mexicanum
CTGTTTCTTCCTCTGTTGTTTCCCACCCCTGCAGCCCCTAAATTTGTGGTTGCTGTTAAAACATTGGCGACTACAGGGTCTTGGAACCTGACTTGCTTTGTAAGTGCTCTTCGATTGCCTTTCTTGTAACGACAAATGTGTTCTAAAAAAGATGAAGAGGTGGATGGGTGGGCTAGAGTCCCCACCATGTTCTCAGTGCCAGTGGCCCCCAGTGAGCAAGATCGGCTAGTACTCGTTGATCGAATCTCTGGTTCACTCTCAATATCTGAGCTAGTCGGCGATCTGGAAACGTCATCATGAAACGTATAAACCCTATTGTCTCTATATTCACGATCATTTCTCGAAAATGTGCGAGATTTTCTCAATTTGATCTCATCCTGATGTTGATGCAAAATTGAATACATAGTTTTGTAATTCCTGTCTTTCGTAGCCTGGGGGAGTCTAACAAGTTAATCTCTAGTTTCAATGCATTAATTAGAACAATAATGTGAGCATGTTCCCGTTCTGCATGTTCAATGAGTAACATGATCATAGTATTTGAACTGGCCGAAAGGTGTTATTCCCATTGGTTAGCTAAATCATTGTGCAGTGAGTTTTCAAAATCCAGCAGAATTAAGATTCTAAAACCCCTCACTATCTTGTTTTGTTCTAAGTAGTGTTTGAGAGTTAATTCCCAAAACGTATTAATTTTAGTCATTTTTTACGTCAATCTTCATTTGCTGCTGTCAGACGTTTAAAGGGATTGAGAGTAGACCCTCGAGGTGCAATAAGCACTTTGATATCATCATTGCTCGTCATAAGTTATTCGGCTGTCAGTGACATATTTTAAAAATGTGTTTGGCTTTCTCCAAATTTGCCCTCCTGTGGAATCTGACGGGACAGATCCCGAGATGGGTCTACCCATTGCCTCATGGCACAATTGTGCACATGCCTCTACTAACCATCTAGAAATTCCTTGCTTAGACAGATACAGACCTTTCCCTGGATTGCCAAATTGAACAAACAGCTGATCTGAACATCTAAAGCTTTCTGTTCTCTCAATGTAGAAACTTGAAGATTTCCTTAAATCGAAGGCGTGATGCAACTTTGCAGCTGGAGTGGACAATTGGAGAAGAAAGTTGGAAAGTTCACTGGCTCATTGAGATTGAACTCTTAGACAAACTTAGGTAAGAATTTAGGGTAGGTCTGTAACTCCACCTTAACCCCATGAAAAATCCAATAGTTTTTTTCAAGCAAAAGCTTGTATGTCTTCTATTCTGCGAGCGAAAGTTATTGCTATTTAAAAGGTTGTTTTCCGTAAAAGGTATCTGAGGTCAGCCTTGTGTAAAGGCTCAAAGGGCAGTTTCATTAGGCATGTGAGAACATTGTTGGGTTGCTAAGGAGTTGTCGGAGTACTGATTATAGAGACTGTTGTGATTGAGCTATTGAGAAATTGTTTGACTTCAGGATCACAAAGGAAAGAACGTTTTTCCTATTCCAGCTTAGTTTTGCATAGCTAACAAATGTCCTACGATTGACGATTGACTCAAGCATACTCAGATAAAGCAAAAGGCATTGTCACTTCTCCAAAGGGGGCCGATTGTTATGCCGCTAAGGACAACCAACCTCAGAGAATGCGGTATCCCTGCCAATCATCTGACCCTAGACCCCCTACGTACAATCCATACAATGACCCCTTTCCTAATAGGGTCATGCGTTATTGGAACCCTAACATTCCACTAGGAATCTATGTGATCACTGTGCTGGCCATAATGTCAACAATTAAATTGCAGACTCTCGTTATGGCGCGGCGCAGTGATCAAATAGATCACTGCCATGCATTCCCTTAACCGTCTCCCCCATTTACCCACTTACCTGTTCAGCAGCACACCATGAAGTGTCCCGCCATCTCTCCTCTGACCCTGTGGCGTCAGTTCTCACTCACCAACGTGGGTTTGAACTCGTGTTGCAGGGTCCTTTTTCCCTTTTATTTATTGTCCCCCACTACCATCTAATGGAAGCAGGGGACACCCCCGCAACCACCGCTTCCATTAGTCGGTGTAGCAGGGGGGGTCGGCATTGCACAAGTCTGATTTTTGGGAGTGATATTTTGGAATCATTCCTTTCCCTAGTAAGTACTGGGACAAGGAAGAATAGGAATGACCTAAGTGAAGATCCCTTTCCGAGTACTGTGATGAGGAAGAATCCAACTGACTCACTGGGAGTCTTCAAGATCAGTACTGAAATGAGGAGGATGTGTGGAGGCATAGAGATTACCTATGGGAACTGCAGCGAGTGGTCTACTGGTTGCCGGTTTCCTATTGGTCCAACAATAGTTGAAGTAGAGGAGGAAAACCAGGAAGTGTTGTCAAGCATTCCTTGGAGGAACCGGCAGAGAAGCAGGCAAACAGAAGGGGCTGCAAAAGAGGGGCTTAGTGAGGTGAAGAGGTGTTCCCAAGCGGTCCAGGGTGGAAGAACCGTCCGGGTAGAGGGAGAAGCAGCAGTTCAGGTGGGAGAAACCAGGGGACTACACGTTCAAGGGGAGAATCGCTCTCTGCGAGGGACCACATGCTCAGAGCTGCCGCAGCACACCAGAGAAGGGCAGAAGACTGCAGAAGCCCACAGCCAAACTAGAAGTAGAAAGACCCTGAGACTGACCAAAGACTACCGGGAGAGACTCTAAAGGGACACAGGTGAAAGGGACAGTTGGTGGGGACAGAAAGGAGCAGTGGGATACCATGGCCCCGCTAAAGAGGGGAAGAAGGGGAAACTCTGGGAAGCATGGTAAACGTCCCAAACACCCAAGAAAGAAACCAAGAAAGAAGGGTCTGAGACCTGCACCCAATGAGGATTACCCTTGACAGTCATCTTCATAGACGCAGAACTTGGCAGGGTTGTGGACCAGATCTGTGAGAAAGAATCCCTAAAGACACTGATACCCACAAGTGGAGTGTGACACAAGTCATCTTCCTCGTAGCAGTACTTGGCCAAGAGGAGGGCCAAGTGAAGCGAACCAAAGAATAAAGACCAGGGTCTGGGACCCACAGTAAGCAAAGCTTGAGAAGAGACCAGGGGAAGGGACGCGTCCTCTCTGGTAATGTGAAGAAGAGGCCAGGGGACCCTGGTGTTGGGAGAACTGTTTGAAAGAAACCAGGGGAAGGAAGTCATTCCCCTGGACAGTGAGATATGCATGAGAGAAGCCAGAGTGAGACCAAGGGCAGGGAGCCATTCTCTTGGTTTCAGCATTTTGAGTTGGAACTTTGCTTTACTTTTGGAACGAGCAAACCCTTCCTATTTTGGTATTTTGTTCTTTTACACAATTGGGAACTTTCTTTTGGTACACCATTGGGATCTTTACTTAACATCTTGGAGAGAAACTGTCCAGGAGGATGGAGTCACTCTCCTGGACCAAGAACACTGGGATAACCTTTAGTTTGTTATTAGTGTAAGGTTTGGAAATAGGCTTTCTTGACACAGCAGTGGATTATTTGCTTTATGCAATACATCCTTATAGTCTCCTTAGTTTTAGTTGAGGCAATGAAACCCCTCTTAGATCTAGGGCAAGACCTAGGGCAAGATAGGGTTTTCTTTTTGTTTTCTTGTTTAATAAACATTTATGCCAACAATCATGCCACCTTTGTGACCGCCTCACACCTCTGCACCCTTACAACACACACCCTGTGGGAGAGTAAGTAAGGCAGTACATATGTAGACTGGCTTCTCCTTGTCATTGGCTGTGAACTGTAATCTCATTACCAATGAAGAAATCAAATTAATTTCAGCCTATTGATTCATCTGTTGAATGGCATCCTTGATTTTACAATGACCTGTTTGCAACAATCCTGTGGCAGACAATCAATTGAATTTCTGGTTTTCAGTTGCTGACCTTTAAATGCTAAATAGTCTGGATTGTGATGGTGATTATGGCCTCTCTTCCTCGTTAGTAGGCCTGCCTCTCTTCCTTGTGAGTAGATCCGACAGCACCAGGAGATGGTAGCGTGGATGTACGAATACTTTGACGAGATGTGCATACCAATGTTGATGTGCCTAAGCCAGGGATACTAGCCTCATTGTGCATTTAATTCTCAGAAGCTTGCATGTTACCCGCCTAATCAAGGGGAAAGTGTGGGAAATCATACAGGTATTCCCTGTCAAGGGGATTTAGAAAGTTTCCTTATGCCTGCGAATGACAGAATCTGCTGGCACAGGTGGGTTATTTAACAGTTTCTGCTAATGCAAATAGGTCTATTTTTGGTTGACCCAGTCTGAGGAAAAGGCTATGCTGTTCTGCTCCCACTCGTGTGTTTCTGACCCCCTTTTCTCGGCATCTCTGACAGGATGTTAGATTTATATGGGAGCTGCGTTATGATGAGGTCTACCTCATGCAATATTTCCCAATGGCTTAGGCTTTCAGGTTCTTGGGGTAGCTGAACAGATCATGTTCCTCCTTGTTTCCTTACATAATACATGAAGGTGTCCATTTCCAATTATATTGTTTCCTGAGATGATGCCCGCAACTTGACGATGTTGATATGGAGCTTCAAAAGCTGGCCATGAACCTTAGTTACTCAAGCGTACCTCCTGTCCCTAGAGCAACACACCTGTCCTTACAGTGCACAACAGACTTAGATCCGAGAAATCTGCTGGGTTTGTCCTCAATAGTAAGGCCATGTGGAAGCTGTTGTGTACAAATATTTTGTCTTCCAAGCTTCCTGTGTCTTACACCCATTAATTATATTCCCAGAAAGGACACATTGTTAACCTGCAATTTGGTACTAAGCCCCACAAGGACATGTCTCCTTGAAATGACCTGCACTGCCTTGCTTTATGGTTGCTCTTCTGAGGAGGATTTCTGAGTATAATTAAAATGCGATGTGTTCTGTCCTCTGAAATACCATTGGAATTGATGTGTAGAGGTTTGCTACCCACTTGCGAGGCTGCTGGCATGAATTTTGCTGGTTCACTGACACTAATAGGTCTCCGATCAATGGCAGGCTTTCGTAATTGCTCTTCTTGCTTGAGTCTCTCAATGTGCTTTTAACAGCCTGTCTATCAGGAAGGGGAAAACTGATAATCAATTTCTGTAGAGACAAACTGTCACTAGAGCCATGCACTTTCGGAAAACCTCCCATGAGGAGTGGAGCTCAAAAGAACATATGGTGGTCTTCACCAAAGTAACTTTGAAAAACCTTCCAGGATTTTAATGGATCACTATGTGAAACTATGCTACCTCTATCACCATCTAGTCTTATTTTCTCAGTCATGGGAAAACCCTTCAGAGCATGACCATTCCGAATTTCAATTTTTCATGAATTTGTTTAGACCATTGACACCTATTAATTAGTAAGGAACAAGTTACTTAACTGTAACTATTGTTCTCCAGGATGGGTTCATATGCTCAAGAATATACTGCATCGTCAGGCTGGGAATCCTAAGTAAAAGAAAAAACAGTTTCACCTTCACTTACAAACTGTATTTCTCCTTTAAACCAATCACTGCCCTCTGGGTCATACTGCCCCCATCCAATGACAGTCCTCTCACTAAGCCCCTCCTCTGGCAGCCATCTTCGGATTTGGTAAGCACGTAAAGTGGCAGTATGACTAAGAAGGGCCACAGAGGGAAAGGAGAGAGGGTTTGCATGTGAATCCATGCCAAGCCCATGCTGGAGAACAATAGTTACAGGTAAGTAATTTGTTAATTCTCCACCATGGGGTCTGGCATGGATTCACATGCTCTTGAATAACTCAACCCTGGAACAGACTTACTACAAACAAACAGGTTGCGTAACACTGCTTGGTTGACCGTGGACTCCTCTTCGGAATCCATGTCAACGCAGTAGAATTTCGTGAAGGTGTGCGTGGACCTCCACGCTGCAGCCCTGCAGATGTCAATCGGGGGCACACCAGACAGGAATGCCGTCTTCGCAGCGATCGCTCTGGTGGAGTGGCCAGGCAGCGGTCGGTTCGCTACCCGATCACAGTGATTGATGCAGCCGGAGAGCCATCTTGAAATGGAAGCCTTGGACAAGGCCTTCACATGGTTCACAGGACAAAAGTTCAAAAACAGTTGAGCAGTCTTCCAAAAACTCTTTGTGCGTGTCACATACAACTTCAAAGCATGATCAACATCCAGCGAGTGCAAGGCCCTTTCAACCGGCGATGAAGTTTTCAGGAAAATAAACAGTAAAAGGCTCAGTGAGGTGGAATTCTGATGGAACATTCGGCATGAAAGAGGGGTAAGGTTGCTTGCAGGATAGGGCCTGGATCTCCCCTACCCACCTACCCTCCTGGCAGAGGTGAAGGCCACAAGGAAAGCTGTTTTCCATGAGAGGAACTTGAGAGGGGCCTGATCCATAGGCTCGAAGGAGGCTCCCATGAGCTTCGTCAGAACCACATTGAGTTCTCACGCCGGGGCAGGAACTTTCATTGGTGGGAAAGATACAAAAGTCCCTTGAGGAGCTCCTTCACTAGTCGGTGAGACCAAAGTGAAGATCTTTCTGGTGACCTGGTGTAATGAGAGATATCCACCAGATATACCTTGATGCAGGCCTGGGCCAGCTCGGCCTTGGTCCAAGGATAGCAAGTATGGCAAAATCTGTGGACCTCAAAGGGGTAATCTTCTGCGACTGGCACCTCATCGCGAAATGCTTCCAATTGTGACCATAGCACTTCAAGGTTGATGAAGCCCTGGTCTTGGCGAGTACCTCCCTGCAGTCCGCCAGCAACTCATATCCTCCAAACTGTAGGGCTGCAAGAGCCAAGCCCTCAGGTTCAGAGATCCTGGGTCATGATGCAGAATTGTGCCTCCTTCTCTGGTGAGAAGATCCGGAACCACTGTCAGCTTGACTGGAAGTGACGCTGACAGTCTGAGAAGGACTGGATACCAAATCTGTCTCACCTATGTCAGGGTTATGAGTATCATCCTTCATTGACAGAGTCTGAGAGTGTTGATGACTCGTAGCTGGAGAGCGAACGGAGGAACACATACAGAAACAGACCTTACCACGGGAAGGAGAACACGTCCCCGAGGCTCCTCGGCTGGTGGAATCTACTGGCAAAGCTCTGGTATTTGGAGTTTGCCACCATCGCAAACAGATTGATCTGGGGCCTGTCCACTTGACGATGATGCGTCCACCTGTTCCTCCCAAACTTTCCACTCGTGCCAGGAGCACAGTTCCCTGCTGACGGAGTCTGCAATGGTGTTCTGGACTCCCGCCAGGTGAAGAAGGATGAGGAACATCCCTTGTCCGATGGCCCAGTGGCACAAGTCCTGCGCTTCGTTGTAGAGCGCTGGGGATCGTGTGCCCCGTTTCCTGATGTAGAACATGGTGGTAGTGTTGGCTGTGAATGCCCTCACCACCTTGCCTTTCAGAGATGGGAGGAACGACCTGAGCACCCAGAACAATGCCCGTAGCTCCAGGATGTTGATTGGAGATCCTTCTCCTCCGGTAGCCACAGGCCTCTGGCGTGCAGATGTCCGGTGTGAGCTTCCCAGCCTTCCAGGGAGGTGTCCGTAGTGACCGTATCTTAGTATGGAGGGTTCTGAAATCCCATGCCCTGGGCGATGTTGGAGCGGACGCCCCACCATCCTATTGCCTGACAGAACTTGTCGTCGAGAGCAATCTTGTCCGTGAAGCTTCCGGACATCTATATCTAGCGAGCATCCAGGAACTCCTAGAGGAGCCACAATTGCAACCTGCAGAGCCAGTTGAGGTAAATGCAGGACGATGAGCAACAACTTGATGGTCCACACCGTGGCTGTCTTCGTTGATGACTGTTGCTGCACCTTCCCTTGAATGGCTGCCACCATCTCTTCCGTGGGTGATGCCAGGCAGGACACCGTATTGAGCCTGGCACCTAGGAATAACACGTTCTGCAATTTAGTTAAGCAGGGCTTTGGATAGTTGATGGAGAATCCCAGATCTGTCAGTAGCTGGACGGTCATCTATGTGTGTCCGACGGCCCACTCCCACGACCAGGCCCGAATGAGCCAGTCGTCGAGGTACAAGTACACGTATATCCCCGTAGATATAGATGTGCGGCCACCGGTGCCAGGCACTTCTTGAACACTCTGGGGGCTGACTTCAAGCCGAAAGGTAGGGTCTTGAACTGGTAGTGTTGTCCCTGTACCATGAAGTGTAGAAACCTTTGGTGCTTCCTGTGAATGGGGACATGGAAGTAGGTGTCCTCCAGGTCCAGCGACGTTAGGAAGTCTCCCTTTTCTAGATGGCCGAGCATGTGTTGCAACGTGACCATCCTGAATTTTTGGGCTTGTTCAGACGTCGTAGGTCTAGAATGGGCCTCCAGCCCCCTGTCTACTTTCTGACCAAAAAGCATCTGGAATACACTCTGGAGCCCCGGAGTCTTTGGGGGACAAGCTCTATCGCCCCTTTTCGCAGCATTTCCCGTACCACCTCCAGGAGCTGAGGGATGTGCTGTTCCTGACGGGCCACCAGAGGCGTCCGCGGACTCATGCGCTGAAACTCCAGGGTATTTCCTTTCCAGCACCCATCTGTCAGGTGATCTTTTCCCACTCACTGACGAACTGGCCTTCCACTGGGGTGCACGGGTGGGGACCCAACGTCCTGGTCGGTTCGGGCTTGCTTCAGCACTGTTGTCCTGCCCTGTGGGGAATGGTAAAGCTGTCCTCCACTACCGTAGACCTGGGAACGGTCTCTGTAGGCTTCCTGAGTTGAGGATCTGGAAGGCTGATGGTACGATGAGGAGAAACCTTTGGAAGACCTGCTCGACTTTTCTCTGGAGGATTGAAAGGAAGAGCGGTTCTGCTGGAGGGTGCCCAGGGAATGGGCCATCTCCGTATCTGCCTTGATGGCCTGTAGCGACTCGTTGATGACTTTCCCAAATAGGTTATCTCCATCGAAAGGGCATGTCCACTACCTTCGCTTGGACCTACAGGCAGAAATTCATGGCCTTCATCCAGCCTTGGTGATGAAGGCAGATACCGTTCCCCATTTGCCGGAACACTATGTCGGTAATGAATGCCACTGTGATGGCGTGATCAGATGCTACCTCCCCTTCCTAGAAGAGAGCTATGGTCTCCATCTTCTTATTGTTGGGGAGGAACTCCAGACCCAACTTGTACCACAGCTCCCTGTCATATCTGGCTAGGATCGCCAGTGCATTGGCCACCTCAATGGTGGACGCTATGGTGTAAATCACCACCCTTTCCATGGCATCCATCTTCTTCCCCTCGCTGTCTGGAGGGACCGAAGATGAGGACAGGTAAGCCAACCGTTTTGTTGCGGCCGCCAATACCACCGAATCCGGCAAGGGTTGCAAACTCGGGCACTTGGGTGTGGATTCCGGCAACCAGTACTTCTTCTCCAGCCTATCCCATTCGACCGGAGCTGTGCAAGGGTTCTTCATGAGGCCCAGGTCCTCCTCCCACAGGTCATCCACAAGGGGCACTGCCATGATTGTCGTCCACTTGGCCTCACGCCTCTGGAACAAGCAACCCGCCTTCCTGATTTCTTTGGGCATAAGCTGGAATGGCTTGGAGGCTCTGGCGATCATGGAATGCAACAACCCCACCTCACCTGGTGGGGACGCCCTATGGTGACCCGCTGCACCGATATCCTCGTCGTCCGTCATTGCCGAGGCCGTATCCGTTCCCGTACCTGTGCCTGGGTCCGCTGGGGGAGAGGGAGCCTGACGCAGATATGTAAGCCGAAATGGGGGCGTTGGATGATGCCTCTTCTTTGATGGCGGCTGATCAGGGTTTGGGGGACTAGTGGAACCGGCCCCTGGGGCATCCTCTTCTGGATCTCTGAAACCAAGGTGTGGAGGGTCGACAGGAGGTCCAGAGACACATCCCTCGGCTGAGCTGGTGGAATCGGATCACTAGGCCCAGCGCCATCCTTGCCGGTTGTGCTCCTCTTCCACGTCGTTGTGGACAGTGTGTAAGCACTCCAGGTCCTCCTTGTCCGTGGATGAGACCTCCATGGCTTTAGCCACGGCCTGGGAGGATTGTTCCAGGGCCTCCCCACTCCTCCCCCCAGGTGAGCTGGAACTGGGTTCTGAGATGGTTTGCCTTTTTCCGGTGTGCAAGCAGTCTTTGCCAAAGTCACTGCAGCGGTTTTGCGCCTCGGAAGCAGGGATAACTTCTGTGCTGCGGGGGCTACCTTCACAGTGTCAGCCCCCATTGCCATTGTGAGAGCTGCTGCCACCACTTCTATTGTCGACAAACTATTGACCTGTGCCGATTGGGCCTTCTTGGGCAGTTTGGCTTTCTTCTCCTCCATCTGCAGCTTCTCAGGCTTCTCCGGCAGGTTAGCCTGATTGGATGATTGCAGATTGTAGGACACATCTGAGGGATGCCAGAGTTGTTGCTAGAAGGCCTTCCAGGTGGGCATTGCCACCATCCAGATGAAGGAGGACCAAGGCTTGGACACCAGATATGAAGTTGATTCCTGGGATGAAGGCCTTGATTCTCTGTAGGTGGAAAGGTTTTTACAAAGCAGCTTATATCTTCCTTGCTATGTGCACCTTGAAGAGCAGAGATGTCTGTTGATGTAGAACCCAAAGGACTTGGCACACATGGTCAGCCGGAGTGTGAAGCCCCTGAGGTTCATAGTGGAGAGCCAGGTCTGGATGACAGAGTGTTTGTGTAGTTGGGCAGCAATTGGGTATTGTAGGGGTTGTACTTCAGGTAAACACTGGACATCCAGGACTGCGTCAATGTGAGGCAAGCCTTTAGCCTGTGGATGTCTTCAATGGAAGATATCTTGAGGTAGTGCTGTGTGTCATGCATTTATTGGTGGATGTGGATGTTGTGTAGAGTGAGAGGGGGTCTGAGCAGTTCATGTAAAGGTGAAGATCAAAGGGGATAGCATGGATCCTTACGGGACTCCACATGTGATGGTTAGAGTTGGTGATCTCTGGGAATCCATTTGGATACATTGGTGGTGCTTAGCAAGGTAAGATTTGAACCAGCCAAGTATGGTCTCGCTGATCCCCATATGGCAATGTAGAATGTCGGTAAGTGTGATGGTCTACTGTTTCAAACACGGTTAAGATGACAAGGGGAACCAGGAGGCAGGGATATTAAGGGCATCATCGAATACCTTGATGGCAGCCGTTTCATGCTGCATCTGGATCTGAATCAAGATTGGTAGGACTGAAGAATGTTGTTGGTGGCAATGTGTTGGAGCAGTTGTGTGGCTACTGCTTTCTCAAGGATGTAACCCATAAAGGGAAGATGGGTGATGGGCCGGCAGTTGCTCAGATTGTGAGTGTCCAGAGTTGGTTCCTTGGGAAGCATTGAGAATCTTTCCTGTCAAGGGGCGGTGTCTTGAGTGAGGGAGCTGTTGATGATTGCCAGGTAAACAAGGAGTGCTTTAATCAGAACGGTCTTGAGAATGGAGGCAGGGAGGATATTGTCTTTATACAATGTGGCCATGAGAGATTCTAGGGTGGCAGTAAGGTCTTCCATGATGAACATCTTGAAAGTTGTCCAGGTAGTGGCCGTTTTGCGAGATGGGATTTGTTAGGTGCTATCAGTTGTGGTATTGGTGTCTATGTACTGCTGGATCAGATCTTGAAGATGGCAGTGGATTTTTCAATGAAGTATGGTGCGGGTGAGTCGGGGAGAGGGTTGATGCAATGCTTAATGGCTTTGAAGAGTGCTCTCCTTTCATTGTTGGCCTTTGCTATGTTGTTATGGTAATAGTTAGCCTTAGCAGTGGGGATCAGTTGTCTGTCTGCAGCGCAGCGTTCTTTGTGCAGGGCAAGGTCAGATGCGATGACCGATTGTTGCCAGCCTGTTCTTGTCTTCTGATGGTTTTTTGTTGAGGTTGAGTTATCGAGTGTAGCAGGTTGCAAAAGGTTTAGGCTTGAGGGTGTGTTTTTTCACTGGAGTATAGCGGTTGATGTTTGTTGCAAGGATGCTTTTGAGGTCCTAGAAAAGCAAGCTGCAGACCTGGTTAGCATTCATCTCCACTTCAGCTTGTCCTCCTTTTGAACTAAAAAGAACCTCAAATAATATCACTTTCCCCGGATTTTGAAGGGGAACCCTCTCTGAAGCTTATTGTCTAACAGTCTTTGAACGTCCTTGTGAAGCTGAGATGATGTGCAGCTCTGAATATTTATTTTGGACGAAAAATAGGTCTTCCCATTAATTCCAGCATGTACCCAGGGTCAGAATTTAAAGCAGGTAAGCATCTGTTGTTATGTTTCCACTCATCCCTTAACCAGGGAATTCTGCCTCTGAAGTAGTGCTGAAAACGAGTGGAGATGGGCCAAAAGAATCAGGTTGTCCTTGAATTGTTTAACCTGGTTTGACCATAAGGAGGTTATGGCCTTAGATGTATTGGAGTCCACTTTCATAGCTTTATCATTGACCTTTTTCCTGGCCATCCTGGCCTGTTTTGTGGCTTCCTCTTGTTCGTCAGGCATAACTATTGCATTAAATTGGTCCTATGATACCACATTTCACAGCCATATCATGCATATCCACCGCTTTGCCGTTTGTACTTTTTATCGGGCTTAGCTGAGGCCAATATTATGACAAGAGGCATTTTTAATAATATTTTTCATATATCCAATATTTCTTCTAAGAGTATTGTTGTTGTTCTCTGTTTTTCTTTTCATGGTATAGAAGAGACTTGTTTTCTTCAGTGGGATCTTCTAACACAAACAAAGTAGCAGCCTTCCCTTTCATGTGATGGATGGTTGCTAAATCGTCCAGAGGAGATACAGATAAAACTGGAGTTTTTGTCATGCTTGCTTTTTGCTGGCATACTCATCCCATTCAGTTTCTTTTCATTGCAGAATTTCTCCCTTTTCAGGTGTGTAGGGATCATCTCCTCCGTATGGGTTGTCAATGTCACCATGCCCTTGAATATAAGAATCCCTGTCATCTTCACCACAGACATATAAGTCTTAGAAGTCTCTTCCTTCGAGCATAAAAGCACACAGAATAGGGTTTGTTGATAAATACTTTTCCAGCATTGTGAGTGAACATAGAAATGTCGTCTAAATCCTTAGCCCTGGGACATATCCCCACCCTTCTGCCTGCTGATTCTGTTGTTCTATTTTCTGAATCACCATATTGAGCTAATATTCCCTTTAGGAATCAAGCAGCTTTATTGGCCCTCATTACAACTCAGGCGGTAAGGGGTTTACGGCGCCGTAAACAGCGCCGACCCTTACCGCCTGAGTATGAGGTCCCTTAGCGCCATGGCGGATTTAACACCTGCTTTTAGCAGGTGTTAAAATCCATGGCGCTAAGGGACCATGGAGTTAATTACGCCACCGTAATTTACGGTGGCGTAATTAACGCCTTCCCCACTCCCATTATGCCCTATGGGGCAAAAATGGGAATGGGGAAGGGTAAATGGGGATTGGGGACTTACCGCCCCGCCGACCTCGGAATGGGGCGGTAAGTCCGCCTACCACCATGGCGTAAACGTAGTTTACGCCATGGTGGTAAAGTCACGGCCCAGGCGGTAACTTACCGCCTGGGTCGTAATGAGGCCCATTGACATAAGAGCCAGTTATTTGTCTTTCTTCAGAAGAAGCTTGCACATGTTGTTTCTCTGTACCCAAGCCCTCATCTACCATAATAACACTCGCAATGATGGTGATCTCTGACACAGGGATAAAATAAAAACACTTGTAAAATTGATGCTTAGAATTGTTCATTATAGAGATTGTATGTTCCACAAATTGCTTGTTTATTTGTACATCCTTTGGTTTTCCCTTTTTACCAACATCAACAAGGTCATAGAAAGATTGTAGGATGCATCAGTTGAAGGTTTTTTACTTGAAAGCTTTCCTGACGATGACTTTGATGGTCTCACGGATGATGAAGAGTTGACCGTTGACGTAGGCCTTCTCATCATTGACAATGTCATTAAAAGAAAAGTTGGCGATGAGTTGTCAGTGGGTTTGGCTTGCAGACAGAAAGGTCACTGATGAACGTTTGTCGATGATGTTGCCAGTTACGGAGCTAAGGAAGCCCCGGTTAGCAACCCATGTTTGTCCTTATGACCTGTGTACTTTAAAGACATTGGGCCTCATTATGACCCTGGAGGTAACCATGCCGCTTTTGCGGCATGGCTACCCTCATTCAGGGTACTGGGTCCGGGTTTCCTGAATGGTATTTCCCCATTCAAGGAACCCGGACCCAGTACATCCCCCTTCCCATTTCAGCCCCCATAGGGCTCAATAGGAATGGGGATGATGCTAACGACGGGCCCGTTAATGACGGGCCCGTCGTTAGCATCCTGATCTGCTCGCGGGATCCTCTAAGGACGCCTGGTTTTACCAGGCGTCCTTAGCGGGTCCCGCAAGCAGACCTCGTAATGAGGTGGTAGGGGGTTAACGGGGCCGGCAGCTCTACCGACCCCGTTAACTCCCTACCACAAGGGTCGTAATGAGGCCCATTGTGACCTTCATTCTGTGCTTATATGAAGCTCTTCCACCAGAAGGTGGTTCCAATCTGGATTCTTTCCCCACAAATTGTTCCTCCTAATTAGCTCTTTTCTGAGGATGGGTGCTCTTCTGTTATTTTCATCCTCTGCGGGTAGAGTTATCAGAGAATCATCACCTTAAAAGTTCACTACTCCCTCACTTATTTAAAGGAGAATCTGTGAACAATGATTCTTGCAGGTTTTTTGTGGCAATGACTTACAGATGTCGCAAATCTCTGGAACATGGTCTGAATGAAGAAAGTATAAACAGTTTTGAGTGGGCCCTTCAGAAATATATTCTTTTTGCTGCATGATCTGCAGTCCTTAACCAAAGATCGTTTGCTCGTGGAAGGTGTGATGTGCTCCCCTGCAGTTGCCATATTCAACTATAGAGATGTCAAGGCTTGGCAATTTGCTGTAAAACACATATTCTGAAAGTCCTAGTAGTGGGAACAAGTCTAGCCATAGCAAGCCATAGAAAATTGTCACTGCTTAGAAAGTTAAGGATAGAAATGTCTTAAATTGGAACGTTAAGGGGGCCTCCCTCCAAGGTATGATGTAAGGGGAGAAACGTAGGATCACCAACTAATTGGTTAAGTCATGTATGTGCATTATGATATGATTAGACTACAAAAGTGTACTTCCTGGGTGTAAGTCTATGGGGCTCATTACAAGTTTGCCAATATCCCACTGGTAATTCTGGTGGGATACTGGCAAACTGCCCCTACCGTTCCCGCCACCTGATTTCCCGGTATTCTGGGATATTCCAGGCATCGGAAACGCCATTAAATCAGCTTTCTGTTCCTCTTGATGTTGATCCTGACAAGGATCGAAACACATTGAGGAATGACCGGCTCTCTCTGAATCTGTTCTTTATAAATTCCTTGAACAAAGAAATTGCCCACTAAATCTGGTTAAGAGGATGAAAGTCATTTCATTGAAAGTGGAACAATAAAAAAGATTAAACATTAACGTCACAGTGAGCAAGATTTTATGTCAGTCTTTAACCCCTCTAGCTTCATTCAGTTCAGTTCTTTAAAGACGCGTCTGGCCTTGTTAAACATTTGCACCTAAAAAGGTCCATGCATTCAGTGCATTCAGACTTTGATGTGTAGTCTGAATGCACAAGTCACAAGTCACTATTTTTCTAGAATAAGAATATGTCACAATGAGGGCAGCCACTCACATGTTTGGGTGGGCAGGGGATGTATTTGAAAATATTTTTTCAATAACAACTAATCTAAAATCTAGGAGTTATTAAATCCTCCTTGATTTATCTAAAACATCCCAATGTTTTCCTTAGGCAAAAAATATGCATTTATTTACCAAAACATATATTTAGCACAGTTCTACAGAGTCACTTATTACCGTGTAAAATGGCACATGAACTCTTCATGCACATTCCCGTCAAATGAAAAGTCAGCTATTTCAAATTGTGCATCTGTTTGGTTTAGTGTTTCCGCATCTAGATTTATGTTTCTATGAGTCTCTGATTATCTTACTGTAGTTTGTAGAATGATTTTCTAAGCATGTTCATACTTTACGCACTAGGTGTAGATAATCAAGTTCTTGCAAAGATTTTTTTAACGTTTTGTGGGAACTCCACGACTATCACTAATATTATGTGCTCAATTTAATGACCAACACTTAATGCTTGGATATTGTCATGTAATTGCACACAGAAAACCTTGACTTGTAAAGCTTTTCGTAACTAATTTCCTGGTCTTATTCCAGACTTGGATTGAAGCTGTAAGGTTGTTTGAAAACTCAAGACAATCGCATTATTTTGTTGACATATATATTAAGATGTATACATTCTGGTCAAATAGCTTTCACTTTCATATTGTTTGATATGAAGCGTAATAGTAATTGGTTGGGATGTGGTACAACGGTGTGCTATTATCTACATTTATGATTTTGTCGTTGTGTGATGTACCTGCATGTCACTGTATCCTCTTGTCATATTAAATGTGCTGCTTGGCTGCCGTGGAAGAAAAGAGAGCCGTTTTTAAGTAGAAATATAAAATGTTTTGGTGTTCACTGTACATGTGTAGTTTTGTAGTTATGTCAAGATTTGTTTTTAATCCACACTATCCAGAATACGACCGATTGCGGATTTAAATCTGAAACGTGGTGGATCCTAATACTCTTTATAGTTGTATTTTGAATGTATACATTTATGGCACTCCAATATCCGTACAGTTCTTTTGCCAATGAATGCAGTTACGCATATCCAAAGTGATCCATATTTATATTTGATTACCACAAGTCACCTTTAGTCATATTTAGTTAGTTCAAATTATTACTGTGGCTGTGCTTTGTCACTGAGTGAAAAACATCATCTGGTGATTGAAGGGCAGGCTTTGGGCTGTGTATGGGCAGTAGACCATTCTAGGATATGTCTATGGGGCAGAAATCTTACTATCAGAATTAATCATAAACTGCTAATATATGTGATGAGGGAGGAGGAGTACTTCTTTTGAAGTTACAAAAGTCCGTGACTGAACTGAAAGAGTACAGATTTAGGCTGGAACACATCTCAGAAGGAGCAACATGGTGAATGATGGTTTTTCTCAGCTTCCTGTGGAAGAGGAACTGCCTCTTCATGAGTCAGAGTTTGATGTGCCATTGTTGGAAAGTGGTGCTGAAAATTTCGCTGAAATCTCGTGGTTTCAGGAATCAGTCATTTCTGCTAGTGGGTGGGCTGAGGCCCAAAAGGCGGATGAGGTGATGTGTAAAGTTACATGATTTTGCCTGGATATTTGGTCAACAGAGCAAAATCCCCTGGACAATCTAAACACTTTTTGCAACTTGTAATTAGATTGGTGGTGATAGTCTTATGAGAGGTGAGAAACGTGTCCCTCCTTCTTCAATCAGGACTAGGCTTATGAGCCTGACTTACTTGGGACATCCATGGATAAATGGTGGAAGTTAAAGGTAGTGTTTTCGTAGCCTGGTATGGACATCAAGGTGGAAAGAAGGGTTCAAACGTGACCCTGTCAATACAGTGACAGGACTTCTGTTCCTCGTGTGTGTCAAATGACTCCAGCTGAGTTTCCTTCAAAACCTTGGCATAAAATAGCGATACACATATCAGGCCAGTACTTCGATGACCCCAGATATCTTTGATGCACAGTAAATTATCACTCCCGGTGGCCAGTCGTACAACCTATGAGTGAGGTGAACAATGCCAGTGTCATGGGATTTCTAAACAAATTGTCAGCGAGGGGATTCCTAAGGTTATCATGTCAGACAATGTGTTCACAGGAAATATGTGCCTTCCAAGAGTTACACAATTTAGACATACATGCACCTTGCTATACCATCACCATTCATTCCAATGGGTTAATTGAGTGCTTTGATAGGAATCTCAAAGAATTGGTGAAGATGTGTTGAATTTTTTTACTCCTTTGTGAATTCTAATTCCACTGATTCTGATTAAATTTGATTTTGAGTTGATTGTTTGAACCGCGTTTGCATACTTATATTCACAGTTGAAATCAATTTTTTGTGAAAACTCTAGCCTGTGTAAGTGTAGATAGACAGCTTTGTTGAAATTAAGGATTGGTTCTTCTTTAATGAGTGTCACAGGTCTCATAGATCTGTTATCTTCTGAATGTGCAACAGAAAGAGTGAGTTTTGATTTGTGAAAAAGTGTCTTGGGTAACCTTTCTCTTTGCTTGTTTGAGCATTTTGTAGCTGTGATGAACAAGTTACTCACCAACTGTAACGTTCTTTCGATTGGATGTTCCTCCCATGTATTCCTCATCTTAGATATAACCTTACCTTCAGCTTTGCTGCTTCAGAATTTTTTTTCTCTCTCTCTCCACCAGAGGGCAGTCCACTCGAGGCTGCAGCGTCAATGTCCCTCGGCGGCATCCGTCGAACACCGAAATCATCCGCTGTATAAATGCCTCGATCGTGCCCGTTGGCCTCAGTTCTGTTTTTCATGTCTTATAGCCCATAAATTATAGTTAAAGGATGGGTCTCTTTTGACTCAAGCCTTAAACGAATTTAGAGTGTAAATCAAGTAAACTGTACTGTGGGGTTGGCTGGGAGGGTCGATGAGGAATACGTGGGAGGAACATCCAATCGAAAGAACACTACAGTTGGTAAGTAACTTGTTCTTCGAATGGATTGTGTCCTCCCACGTATTCCTCATCTTAGATAGACTCCCAAAGCAGTTTTGTATTGGAGGTGGGAGTACAGAAATGTTCTAGTCATGTACAGAATGAAGTACAGATTAAGCAAAGAGACCTCCTTGAGAAGAGGTCGAATCTAGATCATAATGTTTTATAAACGTATGCATGGATGACCTTGTGGCTGCTGCACAAATATCTTGTACAGGGACACCCCTGTTTAGTGCTCTCGAAGTTGCCATGCCCCTTGTTGAATGAGCCCTCAGCCCGTCTGGTGGTTCTTTCCCAGCCAATCTATAACATTCTGTTATAGCCAAAATTATCCATCTAGATAATTTTTGTTTAGTTACAGCAAG
Source organism: Ambystoma mexicanum (assembly GCF_040938575.1). Classification (NCBI taxonomy): domain Eukaryota; kingdom Metazoa; phylum Chordata; class Amphibia; order Caudata; family Ambystomatidae; genus Ambystoma; species Ambystoma mexicanum. The sequence goes on from NC_090932.1 coordinate 1,254,342,744, forward strand.
TCCTAATTTGCAGCCAGTGTTTCCCACAAGAAGTTGATCACACTGACGTATTTTTGCCAATCTTGAAATATAGAAGCTAAGAGCTCTTCTGGGCTAAATTGGAATGCATGTGAGGAACTTCAGAACTAAGTTTAAATCCCACACAGGAACTTGAAAAGGTATTGGAGGAAACACATTATTTATACCTTTTAAGAATTTAATTATTAAAGGTATCTTAAAATAAGATTCTTCCTCTGAGGAGCACTTAAAAATGGAAAGCGCTGCTAAGTATCCTTTTATCGTACCAACCTGGACCCCCAGATTAGCCAAGTGTAATAGAAAAGATAGTATTGTGGGAATATTACATTGAAACGTGTCCACATTCTTTTCTCTGCATCAGTTACTGAACTTGTTCCTACGACACCGATACAGAGATTTGGTTGCTGGCCTTCTGGCTGAAAGTGAAACCTCCATCACGTCATCCGAAAGGTCCTAATCCTTATATCTCAACCTCTCAGAAGCCATGCGTGAAGGTTGAGTGTGTTGACCTCTGGATGGAGAACATGAGCTTCCTCTCGCGAGAGAAGATCCTCTCTTTTTGGAAGATGTATTGGAGGGAAGATGGACATGTCCAGAAGGTCTGGGTACCACGTTCTCCTGGCCCAATCCGGGCCAACTAGGATCATGGTTTTCCTGAACTTTCTCAACCGCCTGATTACTTGAGGGATCACAGGGACTGGAGGGAATGCGTACAGAAGTGGAAACTTCCAATCAACAAACGCGTCCCTTAGAGCTCCTCTCGGGGGAAATTCCCTTGAGCAGTACAGTTCGCACTTCCGGTTGGCACCGGTCTCAAACAGAGGCACTTGGGGGGTTCCCTAAAGGGCGAAGATCTCTTGAATGACTTCCTGAGCTAGCTCCCAATCGTGGGAGACTGTGCTCTGCCTGCTCAGAGCGTCCACCACTGTGTTTTGCTCTCCGGCTAGATGAACTCCCGATAGAGAGATCCCTTCTTGTGTTGCCCACAACCAGAGCTGCATTGCCTCTCTGCACAGTGGTAGTGACCCTACTCCTCCTCTCTTGTTGAGGTAGAACATGGCCACTGTGTTGTCCGTCATTATCAAGACATTCTTTCCCCGTACAAAGGGCAGGAAGGCCCTCAGCGCTAGTCTGATCGCCCTTAGCTCCAAAAGGTTGATGTGTAGTTTGGACTCTGATGGAGACCAATGAATGCTGATTGTCAACTCGTTGGTATGAGCTCCCCACCCCATGAGTGAGGTGTCCATTAATACTGTTATCTCCGGCCATGGTTGCCAAAAAGATTCTTCTCTGAGGATATGTTGTCTGCAAGCCCACCATTGTAGATCCTGTGCTACTTTGGCTGGAACCTGCAATAGATCTGACATTTCCCCTGAGAATTGGGACCATTGAGTCCAGAGAGCCCTTTGAAAGGATCGCATTCTCAGAAAAATGCAGGATGCCATAAGACCGAGCAACCTGAGAAAATCGAAGGCCGGTAGATACTGGGCATTCTGGAATTGTATTACCATCTGCAGAATCTGGTGAGTTCTCTCTTCAGGAGGCGAGGCTTTGCCCGAGCAAGTATCCCGGACTGCTCAGATAAACTGGAGTTTCTGTGATGGTATCATGTTTGACTTTTTCAAATTCAGAGAAAACCCCAGTTTGTGAAGAAAGTGACAAGTCTTGGACAGATGATCCTGGGCTTGTTCTGGAGAACGTGCCCTGATCATCAAATCGTCCAGATAGGGGTAGACATGAATCCCCACTCTCCTGAGACTCGCTGCCACCACCGCCATCAACTTGGTGAAAACTGTTGGGGCGGAGGTCAACCCGAATGGCAGAACTCTAAACTGATAGTGAGAGCCGCCAACCGCAAACCTCAGGTACTTTCTGTGCTTGAGATGGATTGGCACATGAAAGTAAGCATCCTGAAGGTCCAATGATACCAACCAGTCTTGGAGTTGATGAGCCTGAAGGATCTGAGAAAGTGTGACCATCTTGAATTTGTCCTTCCTTAGGAACTTGAACAAGTTTCTCAAGTCCAAGATGGGTCTCAGTCCTCCGTCTTTCTTTGGAATGAGGAAATATGGGGAATACCATACCAACCCTTTTTCCTCTCCGCTACAGGTACATGTTCTATTACACCTTTCTGTAGCAGGGTTAAGACTTCCTGCAACAGGAGCGGATATGGATGTTTGACAGAGTTGTATCCCGGTGGATGATTCTGAGGTTTCTTTTGAAAAGGAAGGCAGTAACCTTGGGATACTGTTTTCAGTGCCCAAGCATCTGAAGTAATGCCCCGCCATTCTTCCAGATGCTGTGAGATCCTGCCTCCCACTGGGGTCTTGTGGGTCAAACCCTCAGAGTGGTTTTGCGGCAGCTGCAGCAGCGGCTGAAGGGACAGATGCCACTGCTGGGGCAGGTCTAGCACCTTTTCCTCGCCCCCGGGAACATTTCCTTTGACCTCTCTGACTGTACTGTCCTCTTCCACCTCTAAATGAAGAATAAAATCGAAAGGGACAACCCCTCCTGGAAGATGAGCCCGTGTAGGGGCGTTGTTGAGGTTGTTTTATAGTGGAACTGAGTGATTTTGCAGCCGCTTTGGAGGTCTGCAGCTTCTCCAAACTTTCATCCGCCTTGCTGCCAAACAACCTCGAGCCGTCAAATGGCATATTAAGGAGCAAGGATTGCACATCTGGTGCAAAACCTGACTTTCGTAGCCACACAATTCTACATAGCACCATGCTAGATGCCATGGACCTACTGATACTGTCAGCTGTGTCCAAACCTGATTGAAGGCATTCTCCTGAAGCCTCCTTTCCATCCCTTATTATGGATAGGAACCCATCACGTTCCTCACTTTCTGGGATGTGCTCAGCTGCCACTGACATGCAGTCCCACAGGGTATATGTAAACCTTGCAAGGGTGCAAGTTACATTAGTGGATTTTAAAGCCATGCTCCCTGACGTAAACATCTTCCTCGCCCATGCATCAACCTTTTTATCATCCCTATCCAGGGGAATTGTGGGGTAAGCAGCATTTCTAGTAGAGGTAACTGCTAGAACTACCAGACCTTCTGGAGATGGGTGTTTACTTAAGCATTCTGGGTCAGATTTACAGGGTCTGTATTTTGATACAAACCTTTTATTAACTGCTGGAATGGCTTCAGGATGTTCCCATGCAGTATTAACCCTCCTTTGTAATGCTACATGAAAGGGGAGTATGGGGTCTTGCTGAGGTCCTCTGAAAGGATATCAGTCATGTCATCATCTTGATAGACAGGTGAATTTCTACCCCATCACATGAATTCAGTAACTCTACTCATTAATTTTCTATAGCCCACATCAGCATGTTCTGCCGGGTCAGGTTTTTCAAATTCGTATTCTGGAGAGGTATCCAGACCACTTGCTGATTGCAAGCATTCATGTAGGTCTTGTATTTTAGATTGAGGGTCAACTGACTCCTCAGGGACTGGTATTGTGCCAAATCTAACACCAGCAGGAGAAACCTCTTCATCTGCTGATGACTCTCCTTCATATATGGATGGCATGGTCCTAAAGAAATCGTGTCTACTTTAAGGACGAAAAACCTTTTCAGATGGTATAGGTTTTAACATTGGTATAGGCATGGGCAGCGACAAAAACGACGATGGCGTTGAAGTTGTAGCAACAGCCTTCGATATTGTTGAGGTAGCTTTCGATGCCCTCAAAGGAATCGTCGAAGGAATTGTCGAGACTATCGACACTGTCGAAGGAGCCTTCGATATTGTCGATTGTATACTCAACGTGACCTTTTTAGGTTGAGTCATCGACGTCTTGTGCTCGACTGTCTTCGATGGCTTCAAAGGAGTTTTTGATACAGTCCTCGATGACGCATGCGAGCCTGATGCCATTTTCTTTCCTTCTACCTGCGGTTTATGCACCGGTAGGCTTTTTCCACAAGTTGTCTGCGAAGAGTCCCTAGATGACACCCTCGACATTTTCTTGTCGGATTTTCTTGTTTTAGATCTTCCCCTGTCCCCTTTCTTGTGAGCAGGGGCATGGTCTTCGTTAGACTTTTTTGAGGGGGTCTGGGCCGCGTTCTCAAAAATGTTTAACGGTCTTGGAGGACATGTTATAACTTTCTCAGATGACGTCGAGGAAGAGGAAGAGGGAGACCAGTGTCGTCTTTTTTTCACCTTTTAGGAGGATGAAGAAGAGGACTTCCCCGATCTGCTCCTCAACCTATATTTTTCATGGTGTTTTACCGAAGACTCAGCCGAGTCTTTTCTCCCCTTCAAAGAAGACTTTGATGAACCATCCTCCATCGCCAGTTTACCTCTTCATTCTTTTAAGGCCTTATGGGTCATCGACTGACAAGAACCGCAGTCATCAATACGGTGGTCGGAACCGAGGCACCAGAGGCAATTTTTATGGGGATCAGTCAACGACATCTTCTTCCCACATTTCTGGCATTTCTTGAATCATGTCTTCGGTTTGGAAGGGTTTGATGAAGACATTATTTTCTCACAAAACTGAAGCGCTGTTTGTAATGATCCGAAGCAAAGCTAACGGAAAAACGTAACTGAGGCCAAAGGGCGCGCTCGAGGCATTTATACAGCGGGTGACGTCGGTGTTCGACGGATGCCGGCGAGGGACATCGACGCCGCGGCCTCGAGTGGAACGCCCTCTGGTGGAGAGAGAGAGAAAAATATTTCCGAAGTAGCAAAGCTGAAGGTAAGGATATATCTAAGATGAGGAATACATGGGAGGACACAATCCATTAGAATGGAGAGCTTTATGGATGCTTCTAGAAGTTTGTGAACGTCAAAATAAAAGTAATGTCGTGCGTCCTATCAACATCTTATTTTCGTTTTATTCTGGATTTGTTTAATTAGAAAAAGGCAAAGCCAAAACGAAAATTCAAACATGCCTTGAGCAAATTTTAGACAAAACAACATCTGCATTAACGTCAATTCACAGTATTGGTAAAATAGATGAAGACATGGATCATTGCCATTCACTGTGCCACCAAGTCGGGGTGATGAAAATTACACAAATTGGCCATTAGTGCTGAGTACCAGATGTCAGTTGGTCCCAGGGAGTAAGCAAAGAGGGCGGTCATGAGCAGAGTTGTACTTGAGAGTCAAGCACATTGAGAGCATTGGTGCTGGAGGGACCCAGATGTGCCTACCATATGTATATGGAACTTTGTGGAGCGCTACTATGGCCTTTGGAGGGATCACAGTGACAGTGTTCTACACATGAACCAAACTAAAACGCTGACTCAACCTTATGGACGTGGCTGATCAAAAAGACAGGTTTTCAGAGTGCTACTAAAGGAACAAAGATCGGGTGAGGTATGAATTATGAGAGATGAGTTCCACAAAAAAGTGAACTGTGCAGAAAAGGTTGGACCACCTGAACAAGTAAGACAAAAAGAAGAGACAGCAAGCAGATTAAACAAAGCAGGTTGCAGCCAATGACCAGGTTTCAATAAACTGAATTTTCCAGCAAGGAAAGGTGGATGCCAAAACTGCAAGTTCAAATAGACAAGGCACATCAATGTGTTTGTCTCCCTTCGGCCAATGAGGAGACCTTGTTCCAGAAGAAATATAAGTGTGCAAGCCCAATATGACTCTGGCGCAGTGTTTTGTTCACATTTAGGGTGCGTGATCGCCATTTTAAGAAGACCTAAAATATATGAGTAACAGTAGTCAAGATGACTAGAGATGAAACTATTGATTAATGGAACTTTGTCAGAAAAGGAAGGCTACTTCGAACCAGACACAAATACAAAAATAAAACTTGAAATACAGATGAGATATGAGTAGACAGCGTTAAAGAGGAAATTAATTTTAGCCCAAAACTTTTCACAACTTCTGGGACCAGAAAAGGACACGCCCCCAGATGTGAAAACCAAAAGGCTTGGGACTAAGCTTTAAATTGAGGGAAAGGAGCAAGAATTTTAGTTTTGGAACGGTTAATTTAAGGCTATGGGGACAATTCCAAAAAACAACAGCTTCAAGTCATGACTGATGTTTATCTTTAGTAGATTGCCGCTTGGCATCCAGAAACGCCAAAATCTAGGTGTCGACATCATACATCAGAAAATGGGACCCAAATGGCTCAACCCACATCTCCAAATGGGTAACACTAATATTAAATAAGAGGGAAACCTCTTTGGTACCCCACAGTTCAAAAGCACCATTCTGACGAAAAAGGAGGAAGCGTGACAGACTGTGTACGATCAGAAAGAAAAGGTTTAATCTTATCTGAGGCCATCCTGCCGGACCCCCAGATGAGCAAGCCACACACCTGCAGAAAGGGGCCCCAGATGGCTAAAAAACATCTAAATTCCTCCTTTGTATTTGTAGTTGGTCAGCTCCATCATCGAGGGGGGCAGCAATTCGCTGATGTTGTCCTCCTTGTTCAGGCCTGTTTCTGACCTCCATTTACATATAATGGTTCTTTAAGCCAGCAGAACTGCTCTAAAAAGCCATGTCGTGTTCGGTCTAGACACTTGACATCTTTTGTAATTTTGTAGTCCATGAAGAGTGAAGCCTTCATTGAAATGTCGTCCTGTATCACGAGGTTGCTCCTGTACTGCACCTATCTCCAAAAATGTTAAGATCATGTTGCTATGTGCGTCCATGTGTACTTTAGATTGGTTGGAACATTTCTTTTTTCAAATGCACATATGGTGCTCAGGTGTGTCGAATGCATGCACCATGGTTTTGAAGTTCCTTGCATGTGTGTTTTGACCTTTCTTTAAGTGAAATATGTATTTGTGGATACATTCATGTTAAATAACTGCAGAGTACTGGCAGTGTGTGAAATCTGTAAATTAGGTTATTTTTGAAGGTTTGGGACTGCCTGTCTATATCTCCGGGGCTCATTTTCGATGGGTTGTAATGTAAGACATATGCGTAAAAGCCTTGCATAAGGCTTTGACGTATATGTTTTACATCACACCCCATTTTCCTGCATTTGTAAGGCAGAGAGGAGGGGTGGAATGCAACTTGCATTTCCGCCTCTCCCTTCTTCCACGCCATACATATAGTTTCACCATTTGCGCCAGCATGGATTTTCATGCCGACGCAAATGCTGTGGATCCCTATGGTGTCCTCAGGCTATATGAGCCAATAAAAAGCAGGCGGACAGCAGAGGGATCCATTGTAAAAGCTGCTTGCAATGCGTGCATGGCAGGCACCGTTTACTCATTTTGCACAGTGGAGTGCAAAAGTGCAGAGCAAAAGACAGTGTACATGCTTCCATGCTGCCCTTTGCCCTGCATTTTGGTACCCAACAATGCAAATGCCCAAAATTTGGTGGCGGGGATCTGGCTATGTGTATGTGTACACGTAACTGGTCCCAGCCGCAGAACTACAAATTAGCCACTCAATGCTTTTTGCTTGTCAAATGTGTGAAATTACAAGTGGATCTTGGCAAGGCAAGTTGTGTTTGATGGATATTGTGCAACCTATGAGGAGTGCATATATATTTTAAGCAATACATTGTTCTCCCTTTCAAACTTCTTTTAGAGTGGTCTGAAGCCATCCATTTTTTACATGGATGTATCCCATATTGTTATTGACAGATGGAGGAATCCTAGTATTGGTGTATGTAAAACGCACACGTACACAGATTTGAGCATAGAAGCGTACTGCTCCATCTAACCATCAATCCTTGGCTGAATTCCATACATCTGCATGTGTTTCGGCGTAACATAATTATTCTTGTATTTAGCTATTTTGCTTCCATTTTTGTGCCCTATTTGGATTATACTTGATCGCAGGCTAATTGTTCACTCTGGCGTGCTGCTGTTGAAGGACGGATGAGATCTCAGTGCATGTGCGACTACGTCTAATTCTGGATTTATTCTTACCTCCAGCATATCGATCTTGACCAACAGATATGGGGCACAATGTGTATGTGAAAAGAGATTCATATGTGTTTTTTAATCTGGAATTTTATGTCTAAGCACATTTTAAACAGATCACTTCTTAAAGTGTTTGCCAATGTCAAATTCAGTTAATTAGGATAGGATACATTCACATGTGTGGCCCTTTAAAAACTGTGTTTCATTGGTGATTGGGGTGACTTACCATATTGGGCTTCACTGGAAATCGGAGGACTCCAAAGCTACTGTGAGGCTGTGAGTGATCTAAAGGATACTTTCCTGTGTTCAGATGATCCAGGAACTTGTGATTTAGCATAAGGATTGGTCTGTGGATACTTAGCATAATTAGGTGCTTTTAGAATAGGCCCTCAAATGATTTAGTAAGATTTCCTATCCTGACACCTGTTCTATCGGAAACTACCCTATTTTGTTGAGTAGCACATCCATGTGGGCCTGTAAGTGTTTATCTCAACGTGCCCTAAAAATAGAGCTTTTGACAAGGGAATACAAGATACAGGTAAACTTCAAGCCAAAAATATCAGACTGGCCCCAGATAGGGTTGAACAAGATAAGAGACCTATCCGACTGAGACAATGGATTATCCACACCTACTGTTAGCTACGGATCCTTCAGAGTAGGCCACCTTGTGGTTAAAAGAGATTGTTTACTGATATGATTGTTCTGAGAAAGCTATCTTGGTTTGTTTTAATTCCATTGTTTCTATTACCTTTACCCTTACATTGTTCTAAGAATAAAACCTGCTTACACTTGCTTACCCATCATTGCACAAGTGTTCTGTTCCTTCTGCCTCATGTCAGTATACTTCATATTCTTTTTTCAGCTATCACAAATAAAGTGCTGTTTGGTCTCTGAAGCTTTCAATAAAATGTTCTGCTTTGCAATACATTCTGACCTTGTTTGTGGGATAGAGGTGAAACATTTCTTTAAGATATCAGCTATATATGTGTGGGGTGTTCTTATTTCAGGAAGGTTTACTTACACTTTTTGGCAAATGTTTTTTGCTTTCTCGGATTTGGTTGGGAAATGCATGGAATAGCCGTTCATTCTGTGAAGAGTCATGTGCAGTAGCCTCGGTTGTTTGACTTGCCTTTCTGCAGTTTAAGGCACTGATTCATGAAATGATTTGCTTGTAAAACGGGGATTTGCGTGCCATTCTGCCCGCAAATCCCTATTCGTCAAACAAGGATTTGCAGGCAGAATGGCACACAAATCCCTGTTTTACACACAAATAATTCCATGAATCAGGGCCTAAGTGTGCTTCAGTTCAGCGACTAATGAGAGTGGGAATTCCACACATTCATCAGTGTTTCAATCACTTCAGCATACCACAGTATATGTGCATTCTTTGGAGTGTCTTTCCATGCACTTTTGCAGTACTCCGCATATTTCAGTATGTGCGGATCGTTCAAAGAGTGTTTATACACACATTAGGGTGCATGACTCAAACTCATCTCCATCAATTTCCTCCAACGTCTCTCTGTATGGTCGCATGAGCAGCAACACCGACCCACTTGCTCCATCGTTTGATGGTGTCAAGGCAGCTGCCCTCATTGGTCTGCTAGGGAAAACTCTAAATTTGTCAATTGTGCGGAATTAAAGTAAAAATATAGAATGTCTTTATATTTACGTGTAAATGTGGTGTGTGTTTCAAATGTGAAAAGTAAAGTTACTGTCAGTTTTGAGAAATGCTTAGTGTTGAGTGGAGTCTCAGTCACATCACCTTTGCAGAGTGGTCTAGAAGGGGGGATTTTTGTGTATTGACACGGATGAACGGATGACATACTTTGTATTGTTCTGATGCTTCTGACTCCCATGTAGTACATATGGGTCTGGTGGCCAAGGACTGTGCAGAAGTATTGTTACAACTTTTGTGAACAACTCTCTTCTGTCGGGCACTGCGCCTACTATGCGTAAGATGGGATACTCATGAAGAAACCCACACTAAATCTGGATAGCCCAAGTAACTACTGCCAGTGGCAGATTCCCATTTTTGGGCCAAAATATTAGAAAACGTGGTGCCAACCCAACTCCCAGAATTTGGTGAATCATACTGTCTTTTGGGCGATAAGCAATCAAGTGTCCAACCAGGATCCAAACTGCCACTATTGGATGATAGAGAAAACCTGCTCTGTGACAAAGATAATCACAAAACCACTTTACTAGTTAGATTTGTCTGCAGCGTTTGACATGCCGGATCATACAATCATTCTTAATCTACTTTCTTTACCTGTCAGCATAACCATACCAGCTCTGAAGAGGTTTGCTTCCTATTTGTCAAATAGAACTAGTTGTGGTTCTTTAAATCCTCTCACACACCGTAAAAGTCAAATGAATTGTGGAGAACGTTAAGGCTCATTTTTGTCTTCTTTTCTTTTTCATATATATGTAAAACCTCTCCATGATAGGTTTACTGAATTAAGGGTAGGGATCTACTGTTATCCGCAAGATATGCAGACATACTTGAAGCTATCACACAATGTTTGCTGAGTTTCTTTTCAGCTATGGTGGCCATCAAACTGTGGCTGGACCATAACTGGTTGAGCCATAACACATCTAAAACTGAAATAATGTTGTCTGTACATCCATAGGTCTGAGAATGTATAATTAATTAAAGGTGATTTTCTCAATAAACGACATGTATCTATTTTTTTCCTCGAAATTAAAAACACTAAGAGCATTTGTTGACCCCTTATAGACATGTTTGCTCAAGTTAATGTTATTTTCAGCTCTTGTATTGATCATATTCTGCTGTTCAGATCAATTTTTTTTAGCATAATCTAAACTAGACTCTTCTAACTTTTATTGGGTTGTAAGTAATTTCAAATCTCACGGCTTTACATTTTATATAACAATATGGCCTGTTACTAATTACTAGTTACTAATTCTCCCAAATTTGCTGATTAACCAACCTGTATTGGTTGTCAGTACAATCTAGAATCCTTTTCAAAATTGCTACTATAACTCAAACAGCGCTGTTTTCAGTTCTTCTTGATTTCTCAAGAGCACTTTAGTGAGCTATTGCACAAGTAGAACTGTCAGATATTCCAACTAAAATGTATTGGTAGTGCCACAATTTATTCTAGAAGTGCAGGTGGCAAATACTTTGCAGTCCAAGAATCTTTAATTAAAATGGGCTGCCCCTCGCTCTCAGACATCAGTCTGCCTTTGGACTTGTGAAAAACACCTAAAAATGCAATTACTCCAAAAACACTTTTCATAATTTCATAGTGCAGAATCAGTCTACCAGTTATGGTTAACCTGCAGCATTATCCCTCTAATGTCATTTCTATCATTTTTCCCCAATGGTGGACCCCAATTCTGGATACATTATTTGATGCAGTCGTAAATCCAGGTGTGGTCCCGAAGTCATGGAGACGTAGTATGGTTGTATCACTGTTTAAAAAGGGGGCACTAGACGGCCCTCACTGTTACAGGCCTATTTCTTTATTGGCTACTTCTAGTAAAATCCTTTCAAAGTGTATATTGGCCAGAGTGGAGGAGTGGGCCATGGACAATAACATTTTGAAACCCCACTACAAAGATTTCAGATAAGGCTACAGTACGGTGGATCATTGTTTTATTCTGAACACACTAATTGAGTAAAATTGTAGAATCAGGGGAGGCTGTATTTATACAGCATTCCTCGACCTTGATAAGGCATTTGTTTCTATCGATAGAAATATCATTTGGTGTAAACTTCATGAAATAAGTATGTCATGTGGTCTGCTGAAGCTAGTACAAGTGAGTTACATGGACACAGAGGCTCCAGTAAGATGTACCACTATTTCCTACCAAGAAGGGGCTTAAGCAGGGATGTACCTTTGCCCCCTTATTGTTCATTTTATTTATGTAAGAATTTGATCCTTTTAATGTTAAAGGAAACATGTATCCACTAATGTTGAATACAACTCGATATAGTGCACTCCTATATTCAGATGACGCGGTTATCATAGATCTAATCCTAAATGGCTCCAATGGGGGGTCTGATATGCAAAACATTACTTGCAGAAACATAGCTTTAAACTTAATAAATTCAAGACTAAAATAGTAGTCTTTGTCAAGCTACGTAAACCAACAAGGTAGTCTTTGAACAAGGCACCATCTAAGGTTGACTCTTATTTGTACCTCAGGCTTCTCTTCTATAGAAACTGATCCTGGGCTAGGATATAAAGCAGTTAGCGGGGAGAGCTTCACTTAGACTTAAGGGGCTTCTCCAATTTTACTACTTGTATGAAGCTCACAGATTGGATAAATGCCTGGAGGTTTATAAGGTCATGGATTCTTCTATGATACTCTACAGCACTGAAGTCTGGGGAAATCATAATTGCAAACAATTGGAGGTGGTCCAGAATGTATACGCATGGCAACAGGGCTTCAACCGGGAACTCCTGGAACTCCAGGTAGCGACTTTAGGACCGAGTTGGGGCTGTTGCGCATGGAGTCTATGGTGCATGTGAGATACTTAAATAACTTCTTGGAAATACTTCTGGGCCTCCCAGTTAACCACAATGTGAAAGAGTGGTTCTTAGAAATGAAATCCTCTCCATGCAGCGAAAAATAGAAGGGGTATAATACTGCCAATAGATTTTGGCTGGCACATAGAGGGGTTGTCTCAAATCACGGCCCACTGGTTAAGCATAAATCAGCTATTAAAGACGGGATGAGCAATATGGCTAGGGAGATAAATATGCAAAATATGCACTCTCTGTCCACATATGCAGAGCTATGGGATTCTCTCTCCATTGGCTGTTGGACACTTTCACCAAATAAGATCTCCAGTCAGACGAAGATACAGATGTGGATGTCGGATTCCCCTAAATGTACCTGTGGGTTGGGCCACGTTGATGAATTGAGAAACTTTTTCTTGTTTTTCCCACACTACAGCTTGAAAGATGTGGCTTTTAACTTGTTTTAAGCATATCAAATTAAAAACATGAAAAGAAGCAATGCGCTTCTTAACTACGATGACCTGACATTTATTTATAATTTATCTGAGTATGTTACTGCAGCACTGAAATCTCGAGCTCAGTGCTAAAAGCACAATAGGATTTTGATGTTAGTTTTAGCTTGGTTTTATTGTCTTATTAATGTTTTATATGGTAGGTTGTCCGGTCTTAAATCTGGTATGCTCTCTATTTGGAGATAATTGGCAGGGTTTATCCCATGTGTATCATGTTGTTATAATGGTTTTATTGTTGGATTTCAAGACAGCACAGCTGCTGATTATGTATTCATTATTTTGTAAATGGAGAAAACTGAATACATTTTATCACTACTACTCTAATGCATATGGTTCTTCATCGCTCTATAAATAAAGTTAGCAAGATGTAACACACAACATGGTCCCACGGTTTTGAGGGTAGGATCTGTTTCTACTGAGATACGTTTGTTTTTCTGTACATGTTCAGCAGATGTGCTGCTACATGAGCTCAAGGACTGTGTCAAGGGGATCACTTATGTATGCTTTGTGTTGCTGTTGTCTGTTGTGAATGCAAAGACCTTTATAATGTGCTTTGTGATTTTGAAAATTCACTATTTACTGCACTGTTTTGTATATGTACACTTCTTGTGTTTGTCTTTCATTTACACACTGTGCCTTCTTTTTACGTTAAAGCGGACCCTAGTACGCTGTGGACTGTAGGAGATTCGATTCATGGAAATATTTGCGTGGAAAATAGGGTACTTGCACCCAAACTACGTGTGAAATCCCGTTGGTCGATTTATGGAATCGAATGCACGGAATATTCCTTGGACTTGCGTGGAGTTCGCGCAGGCTCGGCACATCTCTGCGAGCGGCCGAGTGCCTTGCACGAAACTCCACGGAGAGCATGGGCGATGCCTGCGCAGAGGGCGGAGTAGGGGGTAGAACTCGGAAAATGAGGAAGAACAAGGAAAAAGTGGGCCTTACGAGGGATGGGCCGCAGACAGTCCATAGCACACCCACAAATTCGCACAGCAAAGCGTATTCATGGATGTGACAGCGCAACCTCTCGCTTGCCAAATGCCCACGCAAATCCCTCAATCTCTCCGCCACCCGAAGGCAGGCATAAGGACACTTGCACATAGGATTTGCAGTGCAGAGGTGAGTTCTAATGTCGGATTTAGGGCTCTGTGCACGCAGACAGGGTTCCGATCGGACTTAGGGGTGTACATATGTGGCATATTGGGGTACTTGGCCGGTTTAAAGGGGGTTCACACGCAGATATTCCGAGTTATACCTGAGTTACGAAGTGTCATACGCATGTTGTCGGGGTGCCAGCAATAGTTAAGGGGGACCCTGCGCAGGGTCCCCCAGATGCAGCCCTACTTGCGGGGGAGACCACGCACTGTTTCAAGTGTGCGTGTATTCGCACCAGGGTGAGCACACAAATGTAGCTGCTCTGGTTGGTTATGCTTTGTGTGGGGCCGTGACAGGTGCTTTCAGGGTGCAACTTGCGAATATGGTTACTTTGCGCAGTAAATTACATTAATATGCGGGGCGCACTGTAATTCGCGGCACGCAGCAATTGTGGGAGAAATGCACACTTTTCCATGAATTGGGCCCCTATGGTATTGGCTGAAATTCTCCATTTGTAAAATTGAATTGGACACGCACTGGAATGAAAAAGTAGAAAGTTTGTGGTATGGGAACTCAGGTGCCAAATTGGAAACTGTAATGCAGTTTCCGCACAGCAGCAATTCATAGACGGGAGGAGTATTACACGTGCCTGCGCTGCATATCGATGGCAATGATCTGAGGTATAGGAAGAGCATACAAATCATGCATGAAATGAGGGCAGACCTGCAAGATCTGTTTGTGCGTTTGCCCTTATGTCATACAGCATTTTTATCCTGTATTGTAGGGCTGCAAAGTTGAAGAAGGGGCAGTATGGTACCATCGTAATGATCATGGAACCTTTGTTAGTAAATAACACTTTAAAGGTGACGAGGAATTACTGTTTGCAAAATATTCTCACACACACACACACACACACACACACACACACACACACACACACACACACACACACACACACACACACACACACACACACACACACACGCGCGAGGCAACACACCTCCCAAAATTCGACAGTAATTATTCGTAGACTAACCATAACTCTGTCAAACATGAATGAATCCAATGACCCTTTATTTTTTGCTGGGAGTCAAATGTCATTGTAAATTAGCATAACCAGTGTAGGGTACTAATATTTCACATTCAAAGCCCAACTGCAAGGAGAGCTCTGCTCACAGCCTTAACAGGTGAGTCTAGTTTCCTAAATCATTGTTCACAGAATTTGGTTTCTAAAGTCCAACAGCATGAAGAGCTTTACTTGCAACCTTAAGGGATAGGCCCACCATCCGAGCCAATTATTCATGGGTATCAGCCTGAACGCTTTTTTAACAATCTTGCCCTTTGCAACCAAGTTCTGTGAATATAACATGCTGTAGCAAATACAACACATGCGCTTTGGGGCTGTCTTAAATACAATAACACCTCTCTCACCTGGCGAACACCAGCTGAGATTAAAACTGGTTTCAGGTATCTTCGTCTAAAAGATGTTTTTTGGCAAGTTAACATAAAATGCAATTCATTTTCAATAGCAGATTCACACATTGGGCACATAGCTGAACCTTGGTCCTTCCATAGATATGTGGCACTTGCAACTGGTAAAATCAAAAAACAGAAATATAGAGATCTTTCATCAAATCAATATATATATATCAACACCTTCAGACAGACTATGTTCGGTATGTATTCAAAACCTGATTTTATTTTCAGCCCATCAGTTATTAATTCATTCCATGACAGGCTGCTACCAGTAGTCTTAACAATCTTTTTTCCTACTGCTGAACAGGTTGTTGGGCTTTCCCATAGGTTTCTTAAATCAGGATCGGTTAAGCAATTTTTTACATGATTAATCCACTTGGACTTTCTACCTCCATCCAGGCTCAAAAAATGACTCAAGGCTTCACGATATGGTTCTAACCCTTCCTGGCTCCAGAGTCTTAGCCAATATCTAACAGAGTTGTATTTCGCCAGCGTGCCCACAGGAAGAGTATTAAGTTCGAGATAGATTAGAGATGAAAGGGCACATTGTGGTAGCAATAGCAAATTCTTTAGAAATGTACGTTAACATTAATGTAGTTTTGCAAGATCGGTGTAGCCCCACACTTCTGAACCGTAAAAAGCAGCCCAAGCTGACTGTTTTTAAAATAAATCCAGTACCAGTGAAATAGCTCCACTGCCATGTCTTATATAAAAAACGAATTGATAGCCCCATTATTTTTTTCCATATTGATAAAATATTTTTATACCTGCAATGCCCAACTCCCAGACTCATGAAACCTAATTCCAAAATAGTCAAAATGTTTAACATATTCAAGTGGTACATTGTTTACTCTGAAGAACACTGATCCATGTTTGGACAGACGGGGCTTAAAATCATGATTTTAGATTTTTCAATGTTCACCTTATGGTATAATTCTCTGCATTTGAGTGTAACAATTAAGAGAGCCTTTTTAAGACATGAACGAGATGTTAACAAAATCACTGCATTATCAAGCATAAAAAAATGCCTATTTTTGGACTGTCCTGGCACTCCATCAATCAATCTCTTGGACAGAGATATTAAAAAGAAGGGATGCCAGGATGCAGCCCTGTCTGACATTCCTACATACATCGAATGCTCTTGTTTGCTTGCCCCCTAAGCTGAAGAGGACCTTGGCTTGATTTTGAGATTATAATGAAAATATAATCGAGATTAACTCTGAGAATGCATTACGAGCTGAGAGACTTCTCCATAGGGTGACTCTTGAGACTGCGTCAAAGGCTGTTTTTAGGTCTAGGAAAGCAACATACAGCTTCATTTTAAATAAGGCTGTATATTTCTGAATCAAAAGTAAGAGTAAGAAACATTGATCCTCCGTCCCTCTGCGTGTGTGCTTATTATAGGATTACTGACAGTGCAACCATGAAAATGGCCAAGAACAGCCTTAGCAACAATTTGTCAAGCCCCATCTAAGGGTGAGATAGGGCAATATTTACACAGCAGCTCCCTTCCCCCTTTTTTATATAATAGGATTATTTCTACTTGGCACCATGTGGACGGAATTGAGCCTGATACAAGAAATGCGTTGAACACTTTGCAAAGAATTAGGGCCCACACAACCTCCTCATCCTTGTATAAATCAATGGGAACTAAATCGGGACCCACAGCGTTACCACTTTTTATTGATCTTAAGGCTGCACCTAAAGTCATACTCAAGACATACTCAAACAAAGATGCATCCTTGTGTCACAGTTATCTGACACCATGTTATTCCAATCCAATTCCTCTTCCCCGTGGGACTAAAGTTCATAGATATGGGATATCTATTCATCTGCCGAGATGCAACATTGCAGTGCTTGGTCCCTCTTTAAATCTTTATGTGCCACCATTTTCCCAAAAAGATTATTGTCCCCTTGTTCGAGGGCGTTGTGCAGAGCAAGCAATTATTTGCTAGCAAACTCCCTCTTTTTGAGCATGATTAACTTCTTGTAGTCCGCTCTCAGGATGCGCAAATTGACCTTATCCACCCCGATACTGGATTTAACACAAGAT
This sequence comes from Ambystoma mexicanum, assembly GCF_040938575.1. Lineage (NCBI taxonomy): Eukaryota > Metazoa > Chordata > Amphibia > Caudata > Ambystomatidae > Ambystoma > Ambystoma mexicanum. The sequence continues at coordinate 1,254,360,233 of NC_090932.1, forward strand.
GCAATCTTTTCTTTGGCAACAGAACACTCTCTCTCGTACCAGCCAGATTTTACCACGGTCCATCTTCTGACCGCTGACAGGGGTGCAGTGACATATGGGATAAGGTTGGACTTAATGATTTCAAAATCAGAAAGCACTTGGAAATCTGGGCCATCATCTCTACAAATAGCGGATAGATTACCCATGCCCATGTGACCTGTTTTGTACATTAGTACAACATACCCCAAAATCTAAAGAAAAGCCCAATTTAGCAGCAGAATCCCACATGCTAACATGGCGGGAGATTGGAACATTTTCCACAAACCAAACACAATGGCTATCTTTTGATTAGTCAATCTGTTGGCCCGATACTAAAATCGGCCCAAGTCCGTGGGTAAAATTGGCATGAGGACCCCAAGACAACCATGAGGGTCCATAAAAAGGGTCAGTGATCCAAGATATCTGTAAGAGGATTTTGCCCACTTTCAGTCAATTTAAAAATACACAGGATCCATTTTCACCAGTATAGCAAATGATTGATAAAGAGAGCAGAAGCAAGGGTCTTTCGAAAATTTTGTGCAAATCTGTCTAGTAGTTCTTTCTGTAGAAGTGAGTAAAAAGTGGCCTTTGACTTCAAGATGGCCGCCGTGGAGGGAGGACGCGTTTGAGCTGAGCTCCGTCTCCCCTCCCACGCCACAGTAACAGCTAGACAAGGCGGAACTCTCGAATGCACTAAACCGGGAGACGAGCCCATGCACCAGTCGCCGGTGCTCCCAATTTGGACAGAGGAAGAGCGGCATCCCCAACGCAGGGACAGAAAGCGGACACAGCGCTGCGCGGGAGATCTTCCCGCCAATTCCATAAAACACCAGAGGGGCCAAGAAACGACCCAGAGAAGAGAATAGTCCCTCCCCACTCGTGCCGGGCGATCAGTAACTCTCGTGGGGAGGCGGATCCAGTGCAGTGGAATTCAGAGGAAAGGGACGCTCCTCCGACGTGCCCCGCACCAGGGAAACTCCTCAGGCGTTCCCGCGGCGTGAAGGCTGAACGCGCCGCGGCCGAGCATATTCGAACGCGGGCACTTGGACAGAAATGGACCCGGAAATGAAGTTGAGCCCCGCCCGATCCTGAGAGGAGTGAGCGGAGAGGCGAGAGGGGCCCCCTGGACCGTGGAGTGGACACAGGGTACTCGGGAGCACATAAGGCTCGTGCCCGGTGGCAGGCCTGTGCGCCCCCTCAGTGACAGTTGTCTAAGCGTGGCACACGAGGGGAAGGGGCAAGGGACACGCAGGTACAACAGGAAATACCGGTGACCGGGCTCGCGATTTCGATAGAACCCGAGATCTCGATAGACCCGGACCGCCCTTACCCCGATCAACATCCCTTCACCGCATTAGGAGTCAGGGCATTGGAATCACCCGGTTCGAGCGGCAGGCAGGGAGACACAGCCTGCACACTGAGAAGGGCCGGGGGATCACCTCAACAGCGTTGGAAGACACAGCCACTATCAGAAGGGGCCCCCATCCAGAGGTGGGGCAGGGGCAAGAGAGGGTCCCACACAATCTCGCAGGCTCCGCGTGTCTCGGGGCAAACCGCAGAGGACCCGGAGAGAGAGGTACACCCAGCGCTTAGGACGAAAAGCATTCGAAAAGGGTCCGTAGAGGCCCGAGACAAAGCACTAATCGGCAAGCATCAAACAGGGCGCGCACTGCTTAAAGCCAGATGTCAAGGTCTAGAGGGAAGCAAAGTCAGACAAACCCTCCGACCCAACTTCAGAAGCAAGACCAGAGCTTGGTTCACCTCTGGGGCGGAGATAAAGGGACCCCAGACAAAACAAAAGCACACAAAGATCTAAAAGGAGGCACGGGAAAAGATACTCCCCACGAAGAGATGGCCCCAAAGCAAGACCTAAAAACGTGGTTCGGGGAGTTTCAGTCGCAATTCATGGAATCAATGAACTCGCATCTGGATGCTATGAAGAAGGAATTTAAATCAGTGCTGCTGGAACTAAAAACAGAAGTGGCAGGATTAGGAGAAAGAGCAGATACTCTGGAGAAAACTGTACAGAATATGGAGGAAGAGACGCAACAAGTAGCAGAAACACAGGAACATCTGGTCCGCCTAACGCACAACCTGGAGATTCAGTACGAAGACTTGGAAAATAGATCACAGAGGTCAAATATCAGGATTAAAAATATGCCAGAAACGGTGGAGGATAAAGACCTCAAAATGGCAGTGCAACAAGTATTCAAAGACATCCTCGATCTGGTGGAGGAAGAAGTGCCGATTGATCGCATACACAGGGTGGGCCCGAGGAGACCGATGGTCCAAGGCGACCGCCCGAGAGACATGCTGGTGGCCCTCACAAGATACACACAAAAGGAACAGATCCTAAGAAAGGCCAGAGCTATGGGCCATATCCGAACGAATGGGGAGGAAGCACAATTGTACCAGGATATAGCATTGACTACGCTCCAGAAAAGAAGAGACATGGCCAAAATAAAAAAAGAACTCACCTCGCGCCAAATTAGATACAAGTGGACATTCCAATTTGGTCTACTATTCACTTGGGAGGGATCGCAAAGACAAATAACCACCAGAGAAGAAGGTCTGACACTGTTAAACTTACAGAATCAAGATGAAGACTCCCCGCAAGCAAGCGGCACAGCCCCCTTCACGAGAAAGGGTCAGGGAGAATGGAAAACGATAAATAGGAAGGGGAGGCGTCCAAGCAAAAAGAAACAAAGACCAGCGGCCTGCAGGGAAAGCAGGAGTCAGCTAGACGAAGCAGTACACAAGGAGACTAGACAGCGCCAACAGAACCTCGAGAGTCCAAGTAACAGGTGCCGGGAAGGGGGGGGTAAAGACCCGGATGTCACTAAAGTCATGTGGAAGGGTTTAGGAGCCCCTTCGAAGTTATCCCTGAGAGTGTTCGAGGGCGTGAAGCACACAGCGGCACGCCTGAGCGATATTAGAGAATCATGCCATCCTCAGGCCAGTTTGGGGAGGGAGGAGGGATATGCGCCAGTTGGGGAATGCGCAACACTTGGGGAGGGGAAGGGGAGGTGGGGTTGGGGGACGACCGAGCATAACTCTGAAACTACTAAAGGGAGGAAGGAACCTAAGCGAAGCCATCTAGTCTATAAGAAGCGATGGGGATAAAGATCTTGACACAAAATGTTAGGGGCCTAAACTACCCCGTCAAGCGTAAAAAAGTTGAACACTCCATCAGGCAGGGGGCATTCAATATCGTAATGCTGCAGGAGACTCATATTAGAGATAAAGACAAGCAGAAGCTATGCTTAAAGGGATTCAACCAAATCCATCAGGCAAATGCGCAAGATAAAAAAGCAGGAGTGCTTTTAGCGATCAAAGACTCCTTACATGTGCAGATAGAGTCCACCTGGAGAGACAAACAGGAGAGATCCCTAATTGTGACACTAACAATAGAGGGTAGGCCCCTAACACTGGCCACTGTATACGCTCCCAACTCAGGGCAGGACGGCTTCCTGAGAGATATCCTGGACAAATACAACAGCATGCCACAGGAGACATTATATTGTGGGTGGGGGGGACTTCAATTTGGCGTGGGATCCATCCTTAGATAGATCTGGACCCAGACAACAAGACCAAGGCGTCCCGTCCAAAAATCTAAAGCAGAAATTCACACACATAGGGCTAGCAGATGCCTGGCGCAATGGCAATCCTCAACAGAAAAGCTACACATACTACTCACACGTACATAACACGGCCTCGAGAATAGATTATATATGGGTCTCAGTGGGGCTCCGGGTAAAATAAAACAGATAGAGATTGAACCAATCACTCTTTCGGACCATGCCCCCCTTTTGGTAGATATAAATTGGACAAACCACTACCACCGTCTATGGAACTGGTGCCTCCCGGAGGATATTCTTAGGGATCCGGTAATGAGCCAGATGTTATAAGAACACATTTTAGAATTCTTAGCTAACAACGACCTCCCCGGTACTAACAGGGACACACTATGGGATGCCCTAAAGGTGGTTACAAGAGGACAAATAATAGCACTCAAAGCACAGAAAGAGAAAACGCAACGCCAATGGGAAAAGGAATTAGAGGGGAAAATAGAGGCGATATAAGCGGAATTGATTCAGACGCCTACCAGAAAATGTATGCGAACGTTAAGACATGTCCAGGGGCAGTTGGAAACACTGAGAACGAAAAAAGCAGAAAAGGCACTATTATATACAAAACATTGGTATTATGTGAAGGCGAACAAAGCCGACAAACTGCTAGATAAACAGCTGAAAGGTAGACAGCAGACACAGACAATAAGAGCCCTAAAAGACGAATCAGGCCAACTTAAAACTCAGACCGCAGAGATAGGTCAGATACTTGGAAGATTTTACCAAAAATTGTACTCCACAGACCACCCGAAAAAGGAACTCCAAGAAGCCTTTCTAGCCGGGGTCCAGCTCCCAATACTGACAGAACAAGATAAACAAGCCTTAGAAATGGACATCACCGTAGAAGAAGTATATGCAGCAATTCAGTCCCTTCCGAAAAATAAAGGCGCGGGACTGGACGGGTATACCGCCATATTTTATAAAACATATAAAGACATCCTCGCCCCGATACTTACATCCCTGTATAACACATTTGGTGAAAAGGGAACAGTAACCCAAACAATGAATGAGGCAAAAGTGTTAGTGTTTCACAACAGGCGGAAAGATGGACAACTCCCCACTGCTTAACGCCCTATAGCCTTAATTAATCTGGACGCAAAACTGTACACTAAAATATTAGCAACAAGACCGGCCCCAATTCCTCCAAGGATAATCCACCAAGCCCAATCAGGTTTTATTCCAAATCGCCAGATTCACGACAACATTCGAAGGGTCATACACTTGGTCGAAAAGATGGGCATTAAACAAACCCCAGATGCATTAGTAGCCTTCGACGCAAAGAAAGCGTTTGATAGAGTAGAATGGTCGTACCTATTCCAGGTACTACAGTAAATGGGAATGGGCAAGGGCTACATAGATATGGTTAAGGCCAATTACAACTCCCTGTGCATAAGGATAGCGGTAAATGGTGGGTTATCGGATAAGGTTTACCTAGAAAGAGGGACGAAGCAAGGGTGCCCGTTCTCCCCCCTTCTATACGCTATATACTTGGAACCACTCTTGGCAAAAATCAGGGAACTAACAGAGGTCACAGATATAGAGATGGCGGGGCAGGATCACAAAGCAGTGGCATATGCTGATGACATGCTAGTGGCTTTAGGAGACCCAGAGAAATCCCCCCCATACTTAATGGAAATCATAGAAAGATTTGGAGAGATATCAGGGTTAAAAATAAATAGGCAGAAATCGGAGATGCTGGTCCTGGCAGGGAATAGAGAAAAAATCAGAGCAAAGACAACAGATTACCAATTAAAAATAGCGACCACTGGCATCATATACTTGGGAATCACTCTCACCGAGCAAATAGATGAACTTTACGCCCACAACTACCCGCAAATTCTAGAGAGGGTCAGAAATGATCTGCTAAAATGGAATCCGTTAGTGATCTCATGGTGGGGTAGAATTAATGCAGTGAAAATGACAATACTCCCCAAACTAATGTACTTGTTTCAGGCCCTCCCGATAAGCCCCCTAAGGCTTTCTTCAAGGCACTTAGGAAAGCGGTCTCAAAATACATCTGGCAGAACAAAGCCCCTAGAATCTCAAATGCGGTCCTGACAGCACATAGAAGGGAGGGAGGATGCGCTAAGCCACACTTCAAGAAATACTACGAAGCGGCCCAGCTTTGGGTACTGAGGGAATGGATCCCGGAACAGGGGGAGAACATTTGGGAGACACAGGATAGAGCGGTGGCAACAACATCTACCAAACATCTGTTATGGATCAATAAATGATTCTGACATGATAACACAAACATTAGCAAGATATTGAAGACAACTCTGGGGGTGTGGGACTCCGCTATGAAAAATGAAACCCTGACTAAAGATCCCGCCCCGTTCATGCCTCTGTTTGGTAATCCAGAATTCCCCCAGGGAACGGAAAAAGGAACTTTCCGCAAATGGGAAGAAGCGGGGTGCAAGATGGTGGGAGATATGCAACAAGGCCAACATATAAGGTCATCCGAGAACTGCAAAGCACTATTGTACTTAACAACAAAAGACCGATATAAATACGAGCAGCTACACCACTGGTTGAGCACCCCACGCATGAAAGAAGCTATGTTTAGGGAGTTGACCCCCTTTGAGACTTATATAATGACACACACTGGTGCCAGCAAATTTGTCTCCAACACATACAAATTTATAAATGCCCAAAAGGAACCAACCACATGGCAATAGATGAGGAAGTGGGAGAAAAACCTGGGCTACGCACTCCCCAAGGAACGGTGGGAATACATATGGTGCCTGATGTCAAAATTGACAAGAGCCATTCAAACAAGAGAAATGTGGGTGAAGATCATGGTGCAATGGCACTATACCCCGGAGAGACTGAACTCGATGTTTGCTAACTCCCCAAATAAATGCTGGAGGGAATGTGGAGGAAAGGGGGACTGGCGACATATTTGGTGGGCATGCCCAAAGATTAGGCCATACTGGGGAGAGGTCAAAACTCAAATGCATGGAATGTTCCCGGGGACAGAACACCTGGGAGAGGAAATATGGCTAGGGGGCTTTTGGGATCCCAGGGATAAAACGCTAAGCATCTCTCAGAAGAGAAACTTTATGGGCCTCTTGATAGGAGCTTGGTTGGAAATTGCACACAACTGGAAACAGAAATCCCCCCCACAGGTAGTAGATTGGACGCAAAGGGTCTGGACACATCTGACGATGGAACTATTAACCTACAACATCCAAGGGGATCATGGGAAATTCAGAAACAATTGGGGAGTAGTACTGGACTTTCTACAAATGGATTATAAAGAACAATGGTGTCCGCATACAATAAGGATATTAGACTTATTATGTGAAAGTGGAAAAAACTCCCTAGAGAAGACATGCATGCACGGATAGAGACTTGCTCTGTCTGGGGGGGAGGGGAGTTATTAACATGTTCTAGTTGAAGTTTTTTTTTTAATGTAATGATCTTGATTCATCGCACTGAAACTTAATAAAAATATGTTTAAAAAAGAAAAAAAGTGGGCTTTGAAAATGTGCAATGGGAATGTGAGTTTTGGGCCCCCGTCAGCATTTATTCCCAATTAGTACACTTCATTCCATAATATGCTCTTTTAATTATATTCTCATAGCCTTATTTCTTTTCCATGTGCCCTCTATCAGAAACTAGGAAATCTCCTTGGAACTTTACAACATCTAAACTGTTCCCTAGTCAACAAACCAGGACAACCCATGGTTTTGGGGGTCACTGTGAACGTGTGGAGATGTACTTTGACAACCTGGCCAAGTAGCAAATACAGGTAACATTAAGGTCAAGTTGAGGGATAATGTGTCGTGGTAAAGTACTGACCCGCCGTCTCTGCATAGTAGGTCAGTAAGAGGAGGCAATCTGATAAATGGAGATGCCGATAGATGGGGCAGTTCTGAGTACCAAATTTACCATGGGCAGGCTGGGCCAACCAGGATCAAAATGCAACAGCTCTGAGTGTATTGAGAACTTGAGGTAGCAGAGGGATCAGGTGGAATGCGTACAGGAACAATTCCTCCCATTGGAATGTGAATGTGTCCCCCAAGCTCCACTCTTGGTGAAACCGACTCGCAAACATGTCTCATTTCCTGTTGTTGCTGTAGCAAACAGGTCGCTCTCTGGACCTCCCCACTAGGGGAGGAGACGGAGAATCTGGCTCGGGCGAAGTTCCCATTTGTAGCATGACCTGAGTTCCATGCTGAGGGAATCCGCAATCGTATTGTGGAATCCCAGCAGATGGAAGAGAATCAGAAATATGTTGTGCTTGCGCCTCTGCAGATAAAACTGGAGAGTGGGTCCCCACTTGCTTGCAGATATAGAACATGGTGGAGGTGTTGTGCATGAAGATGAAAACCTCCTTGTCCTGCAGCTGTGGTCTGCATCTGTGGTCTGTGCATCTGAAAGATTTCCTGCACTGAAATCTAAGACATTGATGTGTAGGGTTTTGCTTCGGGCAACCACAGCCCTCTAGCGTGGAATTCTCCTGTGTGGGTTGGGCTCCCCAAGCCTCCAGGGAGGCATCCATGGTCACTGTCACTTGATCTGCTGGAAGGTGAAAGGGGAGCTCCTTGAGTGAGGTTGAGACTGAACCCTTATGGTCCTCTTAATTGAGGTAACACATCGTACGATGGGTGGGATGCAAAATAACTCTTACACCAAATAATAAGACTGACTCAGGAAGTTGGCAAAATGTCCCGTCAGCATTTTTTATATTCAATTGTCTAAAACCGGGAGTTACAACGGACATCAACGGATGTCCCACAGCTAGATCAACATATTTCATAAAAAAGCATTCTTATATAGCAAAACTTCATCACTCGCGTTGCCATACTATGTGGCAAACAAGAAAAACCTAGGTGCGATTGTGGCTGGCATAAGGGGAACATCTAAGTATACTTTCTATGCTGGGTAGGATTGTAATTGGGTCTCTGCAGTCAGGTGGACAACTTATGCCCACCCCTAGTGCAAGTCATCTTTGACAGTTATTAGATACACAGTACATCATTGGCTCCCAAACTATAAGGCCCTTCGTTACACGGCCTTCTACAATTGGATGCCATGCTCATACCCATCTAGAACATTCGACTCACTGCCAGCACGTAAGCTGGCACCCCAGGTGTCAGTGGGTGGACTTGACCATCACTTCCCACCCAATTAGCCCCATATCTCTCATCGTTCATGCCTTCTGCTATTCAAATTGTCTTTGAACTCAGCCTTGTAGTTGCTTCTTGCTCCTGGGAATAAAAGGTAGTATGGGCACTTCTTATCGCAGTTCTGGTCTCTGTACCCAAGCTCCTATTTCCATCCTTGCTCAAATGATAATAGTCTGTGAATTGGTTCATTATATAGCATTTAATTGTCGTGAATTAATAAACCTGGCGCTCATGAGGGTCTCTCTTTGCAACTTGACAAGGGATGCGTCGGCTTCTCACATTCACTGTTCTTCAAAGACTGATAACCAGTTTTGGCTGCTTCAGCCTTTGACACCAGGCCAGACAGCCTTCATTGTCTTGCTTCGAGCTCCAGCTAATTTCTTGCTGCGACACACGCATAGCTATCCATCCTTCTTTCTCCATGGGTTTAAGCTTACTAAAGTTGTGACATTGAATGTCCAGAATATGTATTAAGTGGCGCCACCGCCTGAAGTCTATTTCACTACGTATAGCCAGCCTTATGATTACTTAATCTACTTGCATTACAGCATCTGTACAGTTATAAAACAGCTTGCATTTTCTGCAGTGCTCTTCACACGTTCAATCTTCAATCTGCATATTAAAGTTCACTCGATTCTTTACATTGTCATCAGATTTTATTAGGTCCATGCATCTTCTTCTTCGATCATTCTTCTCAGTGCGTCATGCTCACTTCTTGTGATGTCACAAGCCTCTTTTTTTCTTATTTTCATATTCCTTCGGGGACTTCCTCCAGGAGATTGTCAGTTCCACAAACTTTTTTCACAATTGGCCGGAGGCTCCAGCGCTTTGCAGTCGCGCTCTACCACCTTGCGTTAGATGTGATCCTGAGGACGCACCTCATTTAATTTCATGGATTTATTGTATCCCACATGCCATTATCCGATACTTCATTTGGATCCGGTTTATTCGTAGTAGATTGGATTGGTTTGCACTGGATAAGCACTTTACGCAAGTCAAGGATCTATTGAAATAGTGCAGGCGGTCTGCCACCACTTACCCTGGTAGTAACACATCACGAGCCCGCAGGAAGCTCCTACCATTACTTATCTCGTCCTGATGAAGGCCCATACAAGAACAGCTTCAAATTCAGCTCCTTAAGGCCGAAACACAGCCGTGTTGACTATATGACTTTGAGTCTCAGTGTCCACTGAACACGGGTTTAATTTGTGTTGCATTTAAGCACTATGTACTGTTTGTTTTGAAATATGTTACCCATGCGATCCTCCCAGGTTCCCAGGGTATGTACTTTTCATTTAATCAAAGGATCCAAGACAATGACTTTGGATTTGCACCAATTGTATCTTTTGTTGATTTTGTGTGTACAAGCGTTGAGCATCCTGCTGTGATGTACAGTAAAACTGTTGAATAACCAGCAAACACTGTGGAAATAGTTTTATCTAAGACAGGAGTACGTGCTTTAGGTTTATTTGACTCTGTTCATTTTGTCTTACTGAATGTTAACCTACCTGGTGAGAACAGGGTCGTAACCAGGAGCCCGACACAATTTAACAGTTCCCCAGTGGTACATCAGATCGGGTTTTCTTAATGATTACTTTGTCTCGAAAACTCTCTGTGGCAGAGTCACAGTTACTGATATTGAACTTGGCACAACTTCTGGTTCCCAACATACAGGTAGCAGAGGGGCGGTACTTCCTGCAGAGGTATTTAGCTCCTCCTCCACAAGACGATGACTCCACCATTGAAGAGTGTTGCGGAAGGATGATTGGAGGAGAAGCCTGTCTTCCCAGGACAGTTATTTGTCGCCACTGGACGTTCAGGAACTTTTGAAGCAGTATTATTTGGAGTCTGCAGTGAGAGATCAGTGGGATGCAAGAGGACATCATTCCTAGGAGGGACACGAGGGAGCAGATTGATGTGATTGGCTGACCCAATAGCTGTTGGACCTTGTTTAGTAAAGTCTTCAACCTTTCCTCCGAAGGCATGGTGACACAGTCGACACTATCAAGATATGAGCTCAAGAATAGTGAATTCTGAGCAGAAAGTAGGGATGACTTTGCAAAGTTCACAGAAAACCCACGTCAGACAATGCATGGTATCTTCACTGTGTTGCGTCTCTAGTGGTAACAATGGAGCACGCACCAACCAGTCATCCAGGTCTGGGTAAACGTGGATGCCTGAACGATGGAGGTGCGCTGCCACTGGTGACAGGCACTTTGTGAATACTCTCGGGGCTAACTTCAACTCGAAGGGCAGGGCTTTGAATTGGTAGTGCCCTGGACCTGAAATCAGAGGAAACTTCTGTGCCACCTATGAACAGAGCTGTGAAAGTAAGCATCCGTTAGGTCTAGAGAGGTGAGGAAATCCCCTTCTTTCAGTTGGTCCAGGGTGTATTGCAGCGTTACCATGCATAACTTCTGAGACTTGAGGAATTTGTTTAACTTCCTGAGGTCTAGAAAAGTTCTTCATCCTACTGAGTTTTTCCTTACCAGAAAGTATCTGGAGTAGACTCCGGAGCCCTGGAGGTGCGGTGGTATGACTTTGATTGCCCCCTTATATAGGAGGGATCATATCTCTTGTAGAAGCAAGACATGGTGTTTTTCCACCTTTGGGATGGAGGGATGGAGGGACATATGACCGTGTTGAATAATGGACAGCACCCATTTGTCAGTGATGTTCTTCCAGTGTGCAACAAAGTTGGCAAGCCGCCACCCTATTGGGGTGTTGAAGTAGGAGCTGTGGTGGTGCCCTTGTCATGCTTGCTTCGGGATCAACTTCTAAAAGAGGCTCTGTATCATCGCTGGTTTCCTCTACGGGGCCGAGACTGTCCCTTATGACTCTCTTAGGGGGTGCTGGTGCCGGATGTTTGTGGATGGTAAGAGGACCTGTAGTCTCTCAAAGTCCTTGAAAACCTTGCTTTACCCAAGCAAAATTACTGGTGGTGTTGTTGTAGAGCGCCAAGTGAACGAGCCATTTCAGTGTTGGCTTTGATAGCTTGTAGAGTCTTGTCAAGGCCGAAAATGTGTGGCTTTCAACCACCCTTGGTGGCGTGTGCTTTGTCCATGGCTACTGAGATGGCGTGATCCGACACCGCTTCCCCCTCATGTAGCAGTGTAAGCGCTTCTACTTGTCAGCAGGCAGAAAATCAAGTATTGGTCCTAGTTTGAACTAACATTTATAGTTATAGCGGGACAGAATTGCCAGCGAGTTAGTCGCCTTGATAGTTGTCGCGGCTGTAGTGATGACTCTCTTGCCAAAGGCATTTGGCTGTCTGCCCTCCTTGACAGGAGGCAGCATACAGGGAGAGGAAGAATTGGCGGAATGACTACAGGCAGCTGCAGAAATAACTGAGTCCGGGCAAGGTTGTGTGCACAGGCACTTGGGTGTGGACTCTGGGACTTTATATTTCTTTTCAAAGCAATCCTTTTTGGTGGGGTGCTGAAAATGGGTTCCTCATCGCTAAGAGGTCGTCCTTCCAAATATCCTCCATTACTGGAAAGGCCACCATTGATTTTCTGGCAGATTCCTACTGTTGGTAAAGGAATCCCTCCTTGTTCTGTTCTTCAGGTAGAAGATAAAAAGCGTTGCCACTCGTGACATTAGGGCATGGAAGGAGCCAATCTCATCCAGAGGCAAGTCTCTTGCCAATAGGTCTGCTGTCTCACCGTCACCTGGCACCAGATGTTCAAACGCATCTGTAGAATGTGTGCCAGGAGAACCATCTATCTGATAATCATCAGCGTCTGTGTCCGTATCTGTGAGGGTGACTGGTGATAAAAGTGGGGCCTCTGGAAGAGGCCTGAAAAGTGAAGGAGGAGCCAGGCCTTCCCCTACAGGGAACCCACAAGGTTGTGCAGGAGAAGGCAACTGTGGAGCAGGAAGCCATTGCTGGAGCTCTAAAACAAGTGTTTGCAATGTGGATTATGTATCCATTGACACATTTTTGGAGCCGGAAGGGGTGCCTGTCGGGGTAGGTGTCACTGAAGAATGATGAACAAGTTCCTGTGGTAGAGGAAGACTTTGCTTTAGTGGAGCTGGGGGAGGCATGCTGGCAACAGGAGTCACCTTTTGCACTTCCTCTTCTGCTTCAGAGGACACAACTTACAAATCCACACTCTGTTGAATTATCTGCTCAGGAGGGGCCATGGACGGACATGGGACCATAGGCTGTGTATAAGGAGCCAAAGTAAACAGAGGCTGGGCATGAGTATGCCTTGGAAGATAAGATCATGAGGATGCATTGTCCATAGCAACTCTCTGTGGGACCGTGGAGACCAATGGACTTGTGAACAGGAGCCGTCGACAATGCAGACGTGCTTGGAGATGGCGCAGATGATAATGAAGTTACTATTGAAAACGTGGTCGTTGACGAAGTGGTTGGCAGGGCAGAAGTAGGGGTTTTCATCGTGGGCTTAGTTATCTTAGTCATCGACAAGGTTACTGACGGAGTCGCTGCCAAAGACAACGTCATCGTTGCCAAGGATTTACAGTGACTGAGTCGTTAACAGGGTCGTTGTCAATGATGCTGTCAATGCAGGAACTGTAGTCGTGAATGAGTGCCACCTTTCTGAAGAGTGGTTCGAGACTAAGCAGGGCCCATGTGGTCAATGAGGTGACCATAGTCGTAGATGGAGATGTCAACAAAACTGTCAACGAGAGAGAAGCCCAGGCGTGGGACTCATGTCCCTTCTTAGCCTTCTTCCCCCGGTAGATTCTTCTTGGGACCTCGACCTCTTGGAAGATGTAGTGCGCGCTAGGGGCCTGCTGTGCCTGGTGGAGGCATAACTACAGACCGAAGCCGAGTCAGAAGCCGGCACCTTCATCCAACCAGGCCACTAACCTGTGGTGGCGGTTCTTGTGGGTTTTGGATGAGAGCGACTGACAGATGGTACAGCTTGCCAAGTTGTGTTACGTGTAAAGACAATAAAGATACTGTTCTTGAAGATCTTTGATGTAAATGTTCTTCAGGTTACATGTCTAACAGGCTTTGAATAGGCTGTTCTTCCTAGTTGTATCATCTCCACGGACTCCTGTATGCCTCAGATGGAAGAATGGAACTCCAGAGGCAATGGAATGGGCCAAAACTTCACTGTTGTGCGCGAGAAGCAATCTAGCACCAAACTTGAATATTAGATGGAACAGATTGCAAAAATAGACAAAAAGTCATTGAAGTTGTAGAAGAGAGACTCACAACACTTAAGGTGTGGTAAAACAAATATGAAGATGGCCAGCAGGGGTGGAGCTAAGGGGACTTGTCTAATTGGCTGTGGGCAGTATGACCCAAAAGGAGTATAATAAAGCACTAAAGTGACAAGCAGATTTAAAATGTAAAGGTAAACTGCTTTAATGTGACAGAAGGTTCCCAGCCTGACAACAGGGAATATTCAAGAGCAAGTGAATCCATGAAAGAGCCAATGCTGGAGAAGCAGTGTGGTGAAAAAAAGTGCCACTGTAATTAGCAGTGCTGTGGCATTGCATCACAAATTCCAATGCAATACTGCTTGATTTATGACTTGAGCGAGTATGTTTTTTAAAATAAATTCTACGTTATTATACAATTTGGTATAATCTTTGTCTCTAATCCACTCATCTCTCCCTTGTATGTTCTCACCCACTCTCTTTTATTTCTAGGCGCATGTTTCCAAGTTACAAGGTGAAGGTCACTGGACTCAATCCCAAAACAAAGTACATCCTGCTGATGGATATTGTACCAGCTGATGATCACAGATACAAATTTGCAGACAACAAGTGGTATGTACTGGGTCACAAGCAGAGGGGAAAGTTGACTAGCAAAAGGTGCTTTGGACATCATCCCAGCCACGAATGTGGGAAATCAATATATGCCAACCCTTTGCCCTCTGTCGAAGGTTATCATCCCAAGATAATGGGAGTAAAATGTAATGAAGATTACAGTGGATTTCTAATTCTACATAATTGGCCATTGCCAAAAGTAGGTATACCCCTATATTTAAGACATGGGAGCTCATTGTATTGATCCAGGTAATTCGGTGGCAGCGACCCGCTACGTGTAGAAATACAGGTAGGTGGGCCTCTGCTGCCGAATTTCGGTCATTTGCAAGGCGGAGTGCAACAGTGCAGGGAAAGAGTCAGCATACAAGTGTGTACACTGCCTTTTGCCCTGCTCTTTGCACTTTGCTGTGCAAATTGAGCAAACACTGCCTGCCATGTAAACATGGCAGGCAGCATTTACAAGAAATCCCAATAGGGTCCACCTGCGTGTTGCTGGTGCATAAAGCCTGCAGTCCGCATAGGTATCCACAACATTTGTGCCGGCATTAAAATCCATTCTGGGGCAAACGCTGGTAGCATTCGTAAGGCAGAGAGGAAGGGAGCAGGGGAAACACAAGTTGTGTTCCACCACTCCTCTCTGCCATACTGCAACAATATATTTAGATACTACACTTATATATCATTTGTCTGTATCAGTCTAGCCCTGCCTATGACTCATATAGAGCCACATAGATCCCTTTCTAGCTTCAGTACTGAAATACGTATCCAGGGTAAAGAACCTGGGGTGCATATGACAAAGTGACCTGGGTTGCGAATGCCAGGTCACAGCCAAAGTACAGGCAGTTTTTTTTATAATCTACGGCTTCTCCAACAAGTCCTTCCTTGTGTGCCCCAGAGAGATCATGCAACAGTGGTAGGAGCCCTATTATTTCTGAAACTGGACTATTGTAATGGTCTACTACCTGGGGCTTCTATCAAACAAATCCATTGATTACAAAAAAGCACAGAATGCAGTGATTAGATACGTATTTGGGGCAAAGAAATCTACCCCAATATCTGGCCTATGAGGGTCCATTCACTGGTGGCAGTGGAGGATCGAATTAAGTTTAAAATTGGCTGCATAATGTTTAAATGCATGAACCCCCTAGGGCCTAGGTATCTGATGGATAAACTAAAGCAATATCAATTGACACAGCCCTTAAGGTCAGAGGACACGTATCTGGTGTCCGTCCCCCCAATGCGATGTGTTTCCAGAGGTGATTGTAGATTCTCAGTATTCAGACCTAAACTGTAGAATAGCCTCCCACTAGAGTTAAGGAAATCGGACTCACTGGTATCATTTTGAAAAAATAAATAAAAACGTATCTGTTTAAATAACTCCAAGAATACATTAAGGATTAGAGGTTTGCTGATGATACACTATTGGTGACAGTATCATCTCCCGTTTCACTTTTTCATCTGCGGTTGATACGATTCAGTTAGTTATGTGCGCGTTAAAAAACCTCAATCAATCAATCCCCCTCTGCCACCAATAAGCCAAGAACCAGGCCGGGGTACAGACAGAATATATTTATTTATTGAATAATATGTCCAATGAATAATGGCACCAAATGATTACACACGCCACCTTCTCTGTTGCACAAAACAAAACTTCAAAACAAAACTCACTTTTTGGGACTACACTTTTGGGTCATATGTACATGGCACACAGGCCAAATAAACAGTTGAACCCTGCTGTCCCACAAAGACCACTGAATGTCAGGTCAGAATTAAACATAACATGGAACATTACAAAATCCTGAACTTGGTAATCCTTTTATGAAGTTGGATTTAAATCACAGCAGCATTATTCATTTGTGTAAAATAGTTTCTCCCACGCAGTGCACTTTACTTATAATCTCCCTGCGCACATGTCAAAACTAACAACGTGAAAGCACATCCAACATTGAAAAAAATAACATTTATCACACATGGAACATTTTCCTTCTTCACACTGAAACAATACAACATCTCTCTTCTACCAGGGTCACTTTCTCACTCTTAGGAGAGAGTGCATATTTTTCAATTAGGAAAGACACTTTGTTTCATTTAGCAAAACACTTCTCTACCCAGCATCAAAAACCCAGACATTCAGTTATATTCAGCACCCCTCTGCTTAAAGGCCAGGTCTGAGGAATGGTGACAGTTAGGAACTTTGTTTTTAGTCAAGGGCACCTCTTACTTTTAGGGAATTCTGGGGTTGACAAGGAAAATAGTTACACCAGATTACATTAACAGACTCTAGTTTGTGTTCACACCAGGAGTGAGTTTGTTAATTTCCTTTGGATTTATGGGGGTAACTGAATTATTATGTATCAAAGTATACTAAGGGTCCATTTCCACGCCCCCACCCATTAACTAAGGGAAATGCATTAAATCAAACAAATTCCCACACTTGGTTCTGTTGGACAAACTACTTACATTGGATCTCTGGGTTTGGTGTGAGGAAAGATATCAGTGTTTCAGTCCCTCTCTTGAGGAAGCATAGGAGTCTGGTCAGGCACTTCAGTAATGGATAGCCACCAGCATTCATCCCTCTATTTTGCTCTCCTTGCAAAGATCCCAGCCTCTATAGTCTTTCCCAATTGCTGTCTCCCAGGCAATGCGAAGTCTGCAGCATTTTTTCAATAGTTTCACCCAGATGATTTTTAGGCAGCTCTCCTGCTCTCTGGCTTGTGCATCCACGTTTTAACCACAAAAGCACACCACTTAAACATGTAAATGAGGAGGTGCTAGCTTATTAGCCCTCATTTTAATTGGAACCTTACTGTCACTGTCCTCTTCACCCCCAAAGCTCAAGCCCTCTCTGTGGATAGGCTCACAGAGAAATATGGTTGAATGGTGAGAGGGATGAATCCACCCACTGGAGTTTTAATTTTACACGTTTCAGTTTTTCACCTCAAAAGTCAATACATGGCAAACGTTTGTATCTTACAAAAACAAAACAATATATACATATTTAGATTCCCCTAATCATGCCACACTTGATGAAACGATTCCCGTGTTTGCTCAAGGTTGCATGTTCAAACAGTGATTTGTCGTGGTTTATACAAAAATTATAAATTGTGAATATGTCATTTTCTACCCAGATATCCAAGTTATTAAGTTTTCACCTCTCTGAATCTCTGCTTTGTGACATTTTCTGGGGAGTTAAGAACACATTTTAGGTTGTAAATCTTGTCCCCAAGGTTGAATTCTGGTAAGGGTTACTCTAATAAATAGGCCTGGCCAGCAGCTCTATAGTGATACTTTAACCATTTTCGTGCGACCAATGTTTCTTGAGAAAATTAACAAACTACGGTTGTCCATTTAAACTAATGGGAATCTTCAAACATATATGCAGAGCCTGACTTTCATTTCACAGTTCAGTTTCATTTCTACTCTGTAAAATCATCAGCCTTTCTTCTCCCAAGGCTAATGGTCATCTTGTTGCATATCTCAGAGAACAGACCCCAATAACATTCCTTCCTGGTCGCTGTTTGAGTGTTCTGAATAGAAACTGAGCCCTTCTCAGGAAACAGATACTTAAAGTCATGCCTCTAGAAACAGGCACTTATATTTGTAAAGGTTACATTCCCTTGGGCACATGAGGTCTTGTGTTTATTTTTAATATAATTGCATCTTGTTGCCACTTGTTCATGTTCTCCTCATGATAGGTTTATTTTGGCAAGGGAAATTTTAACTCCATGTGTTTATTATTTCAGCTGCAAAATGCACCCACTTCCGTGATCACAGTTTCTGTGTTTGCAAATCCCAGGCTTTCCATGTAGAATAAGCTTTTAATTTTTCTTGGCTTTATCAATCACATGCAAGGCCCAATCAGTAAGTGGATTTCTCTTTATTTGAAACAGCCTTAGGATATATGGCAGATGCAAATGAAATACTGCCGTTTCAGTTTGGCATTCATCTTGGCAAGTTTTCAATACCATGCAATTTTTAGGCCCAACATGGACAAATGCAGTTTCCTTCTTTTTGGGCAAAATATACCCCACAATACAAATGCAGGCACGCACCAGGAGGAAGTACCGCGAAGTACTGCTTTGCCGCGATACTCTACTCCTTGAACATTCCTACTAGTGCTTGGTACGATCTGCTAATCATCGTAGTTTCTCCACTATTATATGGACACTATCAACCATATTTTGTTTTATTTTTTACTTATTTAGATCTGCTATTATTGGATATTCTGTGTTTAATTGGCTGGTCCCGCCCACCTCCTGACGTTCTCTATAACTTCCGAAACCCACATGCACCTGCGCACATGCACCAGGAGGAAGTACAGAGAAGTACCGCTTTGCTGCTTAGCCACGCGGCAAGCAGTACCCCAGACCCTCTGTGACCTGGCCTCCTATTTCAACCCCAAAAGGTCTGTTCATTGCATTCTCTGTCATGACTGTCATATAACGCTTTACATGCCCATTACTTTATATACGTTGAAATCGGATATGCCACTCGCAACTGCTGCTTCTAAAACTATTGCTCGTGCGAGTGCCCACTCGCTTCGGCGAGTGTCTAAAAAAGCTTCCACGCACTTTTAATAAAGTCTCGCTGCCGGCTGACTTTTCGCAAGTGACTCCAATGACAGTAATACTCAATTTTGAGCCCCTTCTCTTGCCTCCCCCACCTAGTAACGAAAATCTTACCGGGTCTGATTTGCTAATTACAGCAGGTTACTCCTATTCACCCAAAGGCGTCAGCTATGGAGCTAACGCATGTAACAGCAATCATAAACCTAAAAATTACATTGCGTTAGCAAACTTACCTGCTGAACCGCAATAAAGGCTCCTACTCGAACCTCTTCAGGTCATCCCATTTCATCAACCAGTCAGAGCCCTACATCATCATGCACTCCAAAAACTACAAATAGTCCGGATATCGACGAAGGTCGTGATGACGTTCTCCCTTCTGATATTTCAATATATGCCAGTTTACAGGATTTGAATATCATGCAAAACTTGTCTCAACCCCCCAATTTTATTCAATCATCGCTCACGTGAATCATCTGCCATCTCTATATCCTTTGTTGCTCCAGCGCCACGTCGACCAGTTTTTCTACCTGAGCACAACAACGAACCAAGTCCAAATACAATGTTAGAGATCACCCTCTCAGCCATGAACATGACCATATTCAGTCTAACCCGATTATTTAAATCGCTAGACGCGAAAATTACACAACAATCCATACAAATCCAACAGATTTCTGAGTGGATCAATGATGAATTATGCAATAGATTATTGAACAAAACTTCAGTGAGACAATTGAACCAAGTTCCCCCCACCAGCTTGTCCGCTGGCCCTGCATCAACTGCGCAGATTGCCCCTGTGCTATGTGCTCTTCCAGCCTTTCAGCGAGTCATACCATCCATTGATGATAAATCGCTAAATTCATCTGTAATCAACATCAACGAACACATAGATACTGGTGAAGATGAATCTGCCTCGACTACCACCACAGAGGCTCCTCGACCCTTTGACATCTTTGACTCTGAAAACACACGAAAAAATGCTTCAAAGGACAGTTCTAAAAAGCTGCTAATAGTGAAACAGCAAAAGAAGACCAAAAACATGAAGACAGTGCGATCTACTATAAACTCAACCTCAAAACACTTCATATGAGCTATTACTGCATCCTAGAAACAAATCACAAATGCCAGTTCAGCTGTCGTTAGAAAATACAAAAAATTACTTAAAGACAAAAAAGAGAACCATGCAGAATGAAAACCACTCTCTCACGCATCCTCCATTGGATGATCTCATTTCTGCCTTGACATCACAACCTGAAGCTAATGAGACCACGACTCCTACGTGTCAGCAACCCCCAAAGACGAAAAAGAATGATAAAGAACATTCCCTCCCTGGAGGAGATTCCTTGTCTATTGAACAGCGGTATGCTGAGATTAGGAAGGCTGTTGATCTTTACTTAGCCACACAACTTAAGGAACATAACGCGTTGCTCTCCAGCAATAAACAAATTGAACCCCTCGTTATGCCTGCAAATGAACCTTCACTTCTCGAACACTGACAGGAAAATACTCAGAAGCAACAAAAGCAATATATATGAACAGATACTGCTACTTTTCAACAACATGTAATCCCGGCAGAGATGGCGTCTATGCGACAAGGTGTGGTCAACAGAACAACTTCCACTCTTCCCCTTACACCTGACAACAGACAGGCCACTCGCTTAAACAAAAACAAAACGCAATCAAAGTCTCACACCTTAATAATGAAATGTCGAGCAGCCCCATACACCACCTATGACCTTTACGGAACTAGTATTATGAAATTCTTTAAAGATATACCTACATTGGAAGACATTGACATTGATCAAGTAGAATTCCTGAGTCAGAGTGACTTGTCAACCGTTAGATTGTGGATTCCCTCAGGTTTTGTTTTAAATGCAATATGGAGAGCCAAAATGCACTTGTTTGCTTTGGGCTTCATCATTGCCCAAGATCCACATAACAGCAGTGTTAAATCTCTGTTAATGCAAACAGAAAGATTAGCATCAGAATGTTCTAAATGCGTTCCGCACATTCCACATTCCCATAATCAATGGACCAAACCTCAAGCATAACAACCCAAGATCATTGAAAACAAAAAACGAAGCCTGGCCAGTTGGAATACACGCGGCCACGCTCATTTAATGGATTTTTCTGCTAATAAAATTGATGACTTTGATATTCTGACGTTCCAAGAGACATGGCTCACAAACACTCCAATATGGAATAATCACCACTTCCGGCAACCCCAGCTCATAAAGGACAACCAAGTTCTGGTCTTCTCATAGCTATTAAAGTAAATGAAGCCTGACGATTCAACCATGGTCCACCCCGAACAATTTCTTACAGTTTCAAGACTGAGTAATAGCTCTTCTTAATATATACAGAAATCCTGCCGGTATATCAGATGACTGTTTTTTTAGAGACCTGGGAAAACTCCTCAATACAATCACTGCTGATCCTGTCATTACCAACACTATCATCACTGGAGATCTCAACCTACGCTGTCTTCCACTGAGCAAAGTAACTCGTAACAACACTATTACTAGGTGGACTTCATTAATGAGTGAAAGACATCTTAGAACGGCCAATGGCTCCCTACCAGGTGATCTTTCCCCTCACAGTACCTGGTGCAGAGGACTCACAGAGAGTATAATTGATTACACCTATGCAGACAAATAGATGCTGTAGCTGACAAATTTGAGGTCGTTAAGCAATTGCATAGTGATCACAACATCCTTACCCTCTACTGGACCAGGGACTCTAAACATCACCAGATTGCAAAACAGTGGTATAAGATCTCACTGAATGTCAATAATGTCAAAATACGTTTTTGGTGGACTGAAAACAAACTGCTACAGCTTAACAACAAACTCCTGCAGGATCAACTAAGGAACGATGACAAACCATATGCAGTAGCTCTCAATCGTTTGAAAACAACCTCCACGGCCCTTAGCAGAAACACCCATTGCTTTGACTCTGAACTCCGGGAAAAAATAAGCTGATCTCAGACACTCAAAGAAATTAATTAATGAGCTTCCACCAATGGAAAGACTGATCGTGTTAGAAACTGCAAAATGCAAATACAAAAATTGGGTTGGTGGCCGAAAGGCCCTCATGTATCAGTGTGATGGAGAAGCAATGCTTCAAACATTAGCTAACAAGAACACTGTGCAGACATGGGGGGTCATTACGAGTTTGGGGGTAGCCATGGTGCTATTACCGCCATGGCTGCCTCCAAAGTCGTGTCCGGGTTCCTTGAATGGGGACTTAATGGGTCATTCCAACATTGGAGGACCCAGTAAGTCCCCATTCAAAAAACCCATTCCCATACGAGCCCCCATAGGGCTCAATGGAAATGGGGAGGAAGCAACCAGCCAGCCTTAGAGGAGCCCACTAAGGGACCTCGGAATGCGGCGGTAAGGGGTTAACGGCACCGGCATGGTTACTGGTGCCGTTAACCCCTTACCGCCAGCCTCGTAATGAGGCCCATGTTCTCTCTTGAATCAATCCACCCACAACAGCTACTCAAATCAATGGCATCACTGAGCAACAGTGGCTAGAGCATTTCTCCAATTTATATGCCAATCCAATCTCGGCAGCTGCTCGGAACACATTCACTCCTTATGGAACTTGGCAACTGCGAACCTCTGAAGAAGAGATAGAACAATTTATCAAAAAATCAAGCAGATCACGAGCCCCTGGACCTGATGAGCTAAGCAAGGCTATGCTCAAGGTTCACCCTAGGATCTGGTCCATTATCTTAAATAATGTCTTCACAGATATCCTCAGAAGTCGCACCCTACTGTTTTCTTGGTGGAAGTCAGTGATCGTATCAATCTTTAAAAAAGGAGATTGCTCACTTGCTTCTAACTACAGACCCATTGCGCTGCTGAATGCGCCAGGAAATTCTTTTGCCCAGTTTGTACTTTGCGACTTCAACCAGTGGACGTTATCACATCGAAAACGTGATCCCAAGCAGACACGATTCGTAGTAGGCATGGGAACAGCTATTAACTTAATGCACATGTGACAAAATAACCTCTTTATTTTGCGTTTGTCGACTTTCATGCCGCCTTCGATTCTGTTTCCCGACAACTCCTCATGAATAAACTACATGGAGCAGGATGTCCATTGACATTAATTGACATCATAGATGCACTGCACTCAAACACTTTGGTTCAGATTAGGCTTACCTCCGAGGGTATGCTCTCTGCTTCTATGCGAACTGCAAGAGGGCTTAAGCGAGGCTGTTTCCTTGTTTCAGCCCTCTAACTTTTTCATATCCGATATGCCAGAATCATTTGAACACATCATTGCTGATGCACTTAAAATGGGCTTGAGACAAGCACCCGCATTGCTATATGCTGACGATCTGGTCCTGCTTTCCAAGACTCCCATGGGCTTGCAGAGGTTACTTGATTCCTTTTCACTTTATATATATGCAAATCAGCTAACCATAAACATTCAGAAGACCAAAATCGTGCTTTGTAATGGCACACGCTCTAGTCGAAGTAAACTTAAGTGGACTCTACAAGATAGATTAATACAAGTAGTAATACTTGGGCATGATTATTGATAATCAACAACAGAATGAAACTCACAACTCCTAGAAAGAAAACTAGTAACTCCGATCCGACAAACCAAAAACATACTTTACAAATATGGCAAATTTTCAACATTGCCTGCAGTGACCTACTATAATCAAATAGTCACTCCTGTATTACTGTACGGTATGGAAACAAGGACCATATTACCCGAGAAGTTGCTACAACAGGCACATTTTAAATCTAGCCCAGTGCCTGCCGGTCACATGCCAAAGGTACGAAATGGGATTCATTTTCTCTAAATGGCTTGTATCGATGGCGCCTCTGTGCCTTATTCAGAAAATGCATTTTGGTTGCTAATACAGACGGCTTACTTAAAACATTGTCTGATTACATATTCAAATCCGAGCATATTTGTATAACTGACTGGAAAAAAGTAATTTTTCACATCCTGGCATTCACTGATATACCCTCGGATGTACTTATTGTGGATCCAAATAGAGCTAAAATGAAAATATATCTAGCCGATTGGATCGAGACACAGAGACAATGCCTGTTGTTCAAGAACTTTAAAGAAAATCTCTTTGCAGAGAAAATGTTACATGTCATAGACAGAGACGTCTTTATGGGAGGGTAAGAGGGGCACTTGCCCAGGGCCCCCACCTTGGAGGGGGCCCCACACGTCTGCCTGATCTGAAGAAGTAAGATACCATTGTTCACCAGTCTTAAATAGCACACTTCAGGATATTGTATGGGGTGCTTCTGAGGCTCTAAAACCATTGCCCTTCTGTTTTGGCAAGTGCATCTGCCTTGATCAATTCATCATGTATTGCTTTCTGTGTTCACTGTGGTATACATAGTTTGTGTGTTCCTTATGGTACAACTCTGCAGCATTCTTTCCTTCTTCTGGGGGTTATGTTGATCGTGTGCAATAGGCAATGGTGAAATCCATATTGAGAGTGCCACAATGGTTCTGAAGTTAGCTCAGTATGTGAAGCACCCATTGCAGAGATATGTGTTCACATGCAAACTTAGAATATCACATTCCAGCAAGGCTGGCTGAGCCTTTCCTATGTCTGAAGTTTATAAACCTGCCTGCATATGTACTTGGTTTTGCAGAACAACATCTGCTATTATCAGCAATGTACCTGTAACTGTACCAGATAGGGGTTGTTATAAAAACTAACATATCATCCGTATGGTAAAGGTCTAGAAACTGGTTTGTTCAGATGGGGGTGCCTCCAACGATGGCATAAACTGTTAGTCCAAGAGGTGAATAAGTATCCAAATTCAAGACTATGGAACGCCAGCATTCATGTTTGTATTCTGGATTTGCCAGCAGATGATACAGTGACCCTGGTCAAATCATCTAATATATTTTACATTACATTACTGTTCTGTATTCTGTGAGGTTTGCCTTCTTGCATGCTGCTGGTATCGTTTAGCCCATTACTTGATCTTCCTTCTTATGTAGGCCATTTGGGTGGAAGGGTCGGTAGACAGAAGAGAGCAGATCATATGTTGCCGGCCTCAGGCAAGCATATTTTAAGGTCTGCTTGTTTGCCACAAAAAACGGTTTGCTTTTTGGTAAAAGTCATAGGTTTTTATGCACGTTTACAAATGAAAATGTCACAAGCTATTGTTTTGAAAGTATGTAAAGCTTTAAAATAAAAAGGCAAAACCCAGATTAAATGTGTTAAATCACATCGATTGGTATGCTGATACTTACATACTTCCCTTGATGATGGAGAGAATGAAGCTAGAATCATTCCCATTTTGCATAACACCCTTCTATAATATTTTGTTTAAAAATTGTTATGTTTGGTAATGTGATTTGTGTACTTTCAAAGTCCATTTTTTAAAATAAAATGAGATTGTTCTAGTTCATGGTAAGAACTGGAAAATAAAGTGTTCAAATGCAGAAATTACAGAGTTGGCACAAATCCCAGATCACCCCTAACCAATGTGTGATCCTGGGCATCTCCTTTAACCTTGTATTGCCTAACCTCTCAATGTTGAGTCTTGGTTGGATAGCTCAGGGGCAATGTGCTCGCATTGGAAGCAAGACGACACGGAGCAACACAGGTTCGATCCCCGGGTCCACGCTTAGAAACCTCTGGATATTAAGAGCGTTATAAATAACCAATCATATTATTGCCAGTCCCTAAACCTTTCAAAATTTTCAGCCCTTCCGAGTGACATCCTTCTCATCGTATGATCTTCATAAAAGCCTTATTCATGGTTTCACTCTGTTAATAGTGAGCATATTTATATCGCACACCACAGGCTTTTATTCCTTTGATATCTAATAGCAGCACTATTTGAAAACCATATCGCACTTCTAATCTCAGTCTGTCTGGATAAAGACACCTTCCTGGGAGCTTCTAATCTGCCTCCACTATCCATGTTATGGTATGTGTAGTGTTCTCCTTCCTTCCAATTGGTGGTCTCTATCCATGCATGAGCACTTTTGCATTCTGTGAGGCAGCTAGTGTGAATTCCCTGTCTATTATGAGTTATATGTACCTTTTACATACGGTCCTGCATTAATACTACATCTACCTTCCTGGATGTTATTGATAAAAAGTATCCTGTATGTACAAGAACAGTAACCCCTTTGTAAACTGCTAATGTTAGTCTTCAAATGCTACTTGTTTATCATTCTGATTAGAGCAAGAATGAAGAGGGCAAGGGGGCTTAAGTAAATGTACTTATTATGCTGCGAGACAGTATATCAACCTATTGGTTGGGAGCGCGGCGGGTGGGGTGCGCAACCAGCATTCTTGATCCCTTCAATGCTTTGGTTTGGTGGAGGTGGGCCGCAAATTGTCCGTCCCCAGGGCTCCAAAAGTGCTTAAAATGGCCCTGGTCATAGAACCTTATTTGCTTACCCATCCCACACTGATGCTTAGATCAGCTATCTTGTGTTTTAAATTTAACTTGTGGCCCACCAGAGAACTGATCGCCAGACGCAAAGCCATCAGTCAATGAATGAACATTTGTTGATTTTGTGATAACAACAAACAGCAAGAAACTTTGCTAAACATTATTCTGCAGTGTACCAGACTTTCCTAAAATAGAGAAAAATACCTTGCCAAACACCTTAACTATCTCATAGTGCTCGATGAAGATGCCCGCTGAAAATTGATTTTCTCAACATCGGTCCTTAATATTCGAATCGCGACAGTGAATTTCTTAAATGCATTGTCATTAGACCAACATCCCAGAATCATTTGTCTATCATACTTATCCGTTTTTCTTGAATTGAATTTGAGAACTGTTAAACTCCACAAATCAGCTGCACATCAAGATCTATATGCAGATGACATTCCACTTAATTGAATGAAGTCATCTTGGCACAACTGTTGTCTATTTTCCTTTCTAATGACACATGTTTTTGTCTGATAATTTGACTCCTCAAGAAGCCTCTATATTTAGCAACTATTGATGCGCTACCATCAGACTAATAATTCTGAAGTATATTTTTCCTTTGTTAATATTTATCCTCTTTGCATCATTTGAACTTCATGCATGCTGATACTCTATAAACTAATCAAAATGTATGTCCTACAAAGAGAATTACATGTTATTAAATGATGCTGTTTTAGCATACATGTGAACATTGGAATCATCATTTGCTTATCACTTGATTATGATTTTATTACCTTAATTTTGCGTTCATCACTTGATCATTTGTACGACCATTCTTTTTCCTTCTCTTTTGTTCAATCTGTACTGTAATTTCACACCTTAGTTATCATGCCACCAATTTACAATGGAACTCATTATGACATTGGCGGTAGCCGTGCCTGTAATAAAGGCACGGCTGCCGCCAGTGTCAATTTCTATCCCAGCGCCCGTGAATGGGCAATTACCGGGTCATTACGGCCCTGCCGGACCCGGTAATTGCCCATTTGCCAGTGCCGGAAAAAAGATGCTCCCCATTCCCATTCGGTCCCATTCGGCTGAATGGGAATTCGGAGGTCAGATGCATCGTCACCGTTTATAACGGTGGTGGTGTATCCGAAATGCTGTGCTCGTAGGCGCCGCTCTGCCTGCCAGGTCTGACCTGGCGGGCAGAAAGGCCCCCGCGACCACAACTCATAGTATGCCAGTCCGGGAACTACGGTACCAGCAAGTTTACCGGTACCGTAGTTGCCAGACAAGCAAACTTATCATGAGGCCCAATGTGATATTACTGTTTGTATTTGGATGATGTTGACTATAAATCTTTGTGATTATTAAACTTTTGTAATTTAATATTGAAATGTTGATTTATTCAGCTATATCAATAAAAAAAAAACAAATGCAGGAACATGGGTCGTGATGTAAGAAACATGCTAAAAGCCTTACACAAGGCTTTTACACAGGTTTCTTACACTATGCTCCATCCAAAATGACCCCCATAATGTCCAACTTGAATGTTTGATGGAAAAGGTGGGACCTTTATGAATTGAATGTAGACAGTGCAAAGAATTACTGAATTTTGAAAATATTTTAACATAGGAGGCACCCTGTAGAAAATGTGGCAAATTTAATGCTCATGTTTTTTGATGTTCCACCCACAATACATTTTCGTAGATTGACATAAAAAGTATTTGGCCATTAAGTTTCAATTTGGAAAGTGAGAAGTATAGATTGTAAAGACAAGGTGGCAGATGAGAGAAGGAGAAAGTAACACAATGAAAACATGTAATGCCAGGGGACAGGAATCTCCATTATTGTATTTGAAAAGCAAAGACAATTAAAGCTTACATTACAAACCTAGGGTACTCAAAGCAAGCAACCGCTTTAGGAAAAATAAACTGTAACATAGGCTGCCACTCTTTACCTGGCACAGAATTAATTAGTAAACAAATGAAGAGACAAGTACCCCCTCTGCCCTTACATAAATATTGCATTACCGAAGGTTAATCACCCAGTCCACAAGCTATGGCCCAAGGCAAAGCAAGGGGTGCATTTTGGGACACAAACACAATTTACATAGTTTTAACTGGCAGATTCCCAATCTGTTAACATAAAGAGGCTTTGGTACAGTGGGCCTATTTATAGTGTTTACCATGACATGATATTAAGGCAAAACAAGTGATGTTTCAAACTAAGGTCTGCAGTGTATTGAGACACAGTAAAGGGAAGAACTTGTTACTGAGCTCTTCACAGCTGCGTGCAAGTGGTAGATTGCAAGTGTGGTGTGTGCACCTGGGTTGGCCCCCCCGACACATCAATCCAAGTGAAGATGGCAAGCTAGGTGACATGGCACAGTTGGCTCTAGTGCATGGGCCATCGTGGCAGCCCAGAAAATTAGCATATTTAAGGATATTGAAACTGCAATGGCACATTAGCATACCACAAAAGTGACTTGACTTGAAAGAGGTTAGGATGCTGAAACCCTTCATAACCACAACTAGTAATGCGCTCCAGCAACTGGATTAGTGATGTGTGGTTTTTAAGACTAGTCTAAAAGTGTTTGAAGCAACGATCAGCACTGCAGAAGACATCACAAAACGATCCATGATCCTTGAGATGTAGTTTAAAAGCACCCCAGGAGCAGACATAAAATTTGGAAAATCAAAACAGAAGAAATACCCTCCGTCGACATGTCCTTCAAGAGAGAAGAGGTGAAGAAGGTGCAGTTAAGTACCTTCAGCTTCTTCGTGAAGCTTCTTCGGCTTCCCAGTCTTAAAATCCAACACCTCTATGTGTCTGATCGCTTAAAAAGCAGTGCTGAGCAGCTGATTCCCAAGACCTCTGATTTTTCTCCTACTTTACCACCCATAGCTCCAAATGATAATGAAGAAGGCTAAGACTCAAAACACTTTCTATTGAAGAGTCAGTGTCTCTTTAGTGTCACTGCATTTTACAGGATCTGTATAAAGCTACGGTGGAGAGAATAAAGGCATTCCTGATCCTGACTCCTGTGCTAAAACAATTAGATTCATTGTCTGAACTTACGCATCAATGTAGGTTCAAACTGAAGTTAGTAGGCAAGACATTGTTCTTTGGAGACCAAAGAAGCGTCAGCAGGCTGTCATGAACCTGTTACATTATAAAACAGGAGGATTGACCGCCTCTAGGGCTTTCTGACCGCCAAACACATGGGCACTAACTAATTGTATATTGTTGTAGGTTGGGTCATGTTGTACGTGTAATGCAGTTTCAGTTCTGTGGGTGGGAAAGCTTTAGTGGTCTTCTTTTGGCGTCTCTCTCCATGATAAAGGTTAAGAGTGTGTTACAACAGAGGCTTCAGCGTTATTAATCGTTGCTGTAATGTATTTGTCTTGGGTTTTTCCTTCACTTCTCTCGTTTGGTCTTAAGTTCAATATGGATGGAAGTTACCTTTTTACTTCTATAGGACGCAGTTGGACATCTGTATCCAAACTATAGTATTGGTGTAATGCAAGTGGTCGGCAGAATGACTTTGGTGGGGATTCATCTTTATGGGTTGTTGGAAATATTGATGAGTTACAAAAAAGGCCTGACTGCATTAGGGGAATGGTTAGGTTCATAACTTGGAATGTCAAGTGCTTGGCAATCCCATTCAAAAGACAAAATATGCTGTCTGACTTGAGTAAGCTGCAGCCTTGGGTGGTGTGCCTACAGAAAAGGGACATGGATTCCCAATGAAGATTAAAACTGAAGTGTCTGTTGGGTTTGGCGATATGGTCGAAGCAACGGCACTGGTGATGAACATTTAATTTAGTGAATAGGTCCCTCTATGCTCAGCTTGTCGACCAAGAGGCAGCTGTGTATGTTGCATATTATAAATTGGAAATTAAAAGCACAATATCATGACCGTTTATGCAATGAATGTTCTGATCCTCAGCTTTGGAAATATATGAAGATGTGGTTACTAAAATATTGTAGGGGAGAACAAGATAGTCTTTGGGGATTGAAACCAAAAATAGTATATGGCATTTGGTGATAAATCCCAGTCAGGTTTTCTTAACACAAAATCTAAGAAGTAATTCCCACACGTGATCCAAGAAGTGGGGTTATGTGACACCTGGAGGCTGGTGAACCTTGTAGCCCAGTGCATCAACTTTCTCTCTGAGGCACAAAGCTCAGTGTCAAGGATCCATTACATCTTGCATTCTGTCCTCAGAACCACTATATAATTTGGAAATGTGTAAATACTGGCCTCAGAGTGTTAATGTTAAAAAATATTGCTATGTGCTTAATTCCCTGTGCGTGGTATATCCTCCTACTCTTACCCCAGCATACGTCACTCAATGAAGAAACCTTCTCTCATGCTCTCATATAAAGACACCTTAGCCTACGACTGCCTCCGGTTACAGTTACTGCCTAATTTGTAAGTAATTTTTGCTCAAAATTACACCCTGTTCTTCAATAAACACGAATACAAATCTATGTGGGCACATCACTGGGGCGCAAGTTGGTAGGTTTGCAAGTAAAGCATTAGTAATTTCAAAACATGCTCCAGACTGACAGTTTGAATGCTTACCAGCTGTCACAAAGAGGGAGGGATAGAATTCCCAGAGGGTCCGACGTTCGTTCATTCATCCTATTTTTTTCACTGCATTTTTTACTGAAAAAAAGTTGCCCAAAAAAAAACTATGTAAAATATGGGGGTGTGGGGGAGGTAAGGGCATATACAAAATAAAAACATGCAATGAGAATTTTTTCAGGCACAAACTGTCAGCAAAAAAAGCTGCGGAAAAAATAGCCCAGCGATGAATGAACATAGAAGCCCCCAGCGGCTGGACTTTTACATAGAATTAATTTTACCAACATGAGGAGGTGATATAATGTAGGGAAACAGAAACCCCTCTGTGTAACAGGGAAATACATTTGAAAAGATTCCCTCCACCCATCAGTCTCCTTTTCCCAGGTCCTGTCTGCCGATAGCCTATAGGCCCAGGCACCCAAACAGTAAGAATCACAACAATTGTTAAATAAGGCGTAAATAAATAATAAATCAAGTTCCAAATCACAAAATCTGCTCCCTGATGGATAGACATGGAATGCAGGTCCAGCCGCAATGGGACAAAAGCAATTTGAAGGGGACAACAAAGAACCACAAGGAAGGTTTTGGAAGAACTCTGGTGGGACCTAAGGCTTTCTTTAGACATTAGAAAAAGAGAGCTTTTCTATAAAGAAAAAAGTGAGAGGATGACATTCCCGGTTCTAGAAGGGACAATCATCCAGATTGCAAACGTCCAGGTCTTGTTTTAGTAACCAAAGTTCCCGAGTCCCTTCAGGGCAGCGTCCAACAAAGTCCCTCATCGTTTCAGGGAGTTAAAGTGTTACTGTGCCCTTCTTTAGTCATGGTGTTATTTGGTCCTTTGAGACCCTGATCGAAGTTAATTTGTGCCTTAGTCACTTCACCTCCTCATATGGTGAGATGTCCCCCAACAGTGGTTGTTGCACCCCTTGTGTACTCAGGAATGGGTAGGCGCATAGTTTCTCCTACCCCAGAGGGCTCCTGGGCTTAACTGTCCCAACTGCCACAAGTTGAGGAGTCGCTCCTGTCTAATATGGTTGGCGTGGATATAATTGTTCCCCAATCTACCTGGGTAGTAAATCAACGGTCTTCTCTTTCTCTCTAACACCAGCTCTCAGGAACACTGTCTTCTTCCCCACAAAGCTAGTGGACTTCTGGCCACTTATATACTGTGGGTAATTTGGTAGTTTCATTGGCTAGCTTTTTCCTTCCTAGGTATGCATGTCCCTTATCACCCCTGTCCCTGGCTTCAAGTGCCCACTTCCCCCCCTAGTAGGTAAAGTCTCATTCACCTTAACCTCAGTGGGGGGAATGTTCTAATGGTTTACTTCATCTCCCGCCTAGGTCTAGCATGTTAGGGTCAGCCATGAGTGTGCCGGGTGCTTCCGGAGACAGTGGTTTGCCGGGCATGATTATGGGAATCTGGTTCCCCTAGGCCACCTCTCCACCTGACAAGCCCATGGGCAACTGGCTCTTCCCTTATTGGTCGCTCACATGGAATTGGAAATTGTTGTTCACGTTGGTGGGGCAAGTGTCTGAATCCGGCCTGATGGAGTATTTTTTCGCAAGGTCCACGATCAATGTCAGATATTTTCCCTCAAATGCACACAGAGACTACAGCTCTGCACGTTGAATTACTGACACTGGGCAGGCTAAGCTGCGTGTCTTTCTGTCTTTACTCAGCAGCTTGTATATGAGGGTGAGCTGTCTAACCTAGTAATAGATTCTCCACCTGCTATCTATAGGAGATGCATGGGCTCTTTATCTCTTTTGCCTGCTGCTTTCGGAGGATGGGGGGCCCTGAAGATACACCATATGTAATTTCCAGGATGCATCCGGGAATGTGTGTCTCCCAATGACCCCCAAAGTTCCCTAGCCTCTCTTGGATGGTATGGCAACAGCGACTTCATCAATGCAAGGTGTTGGAGATTCAAAAAACAAGGGGGGTCCTGGGAAGTCCATCTGCCAGACATAGTCCCGGTTACAAGAGCCTTACCCAGATTCTTTAGCTCACTATCTTTCACAGAGGAGAAATATCCAAAACATATCAGTCTTTGTCCTGCCCTTGGGCAGTCCAGCACCGAAATGCTAAGCAATTCTCCTCTGAACAAGAGTACCAACAGCAACCCCAGACAGGTGTTTTGGTCTGGTTGGACCTCATCAGTAGGGTGGAGCTGTGCCTCTCTAAGAATAGTGAGCAAGGGGACCACGTCTGGATTCCCCTAGTAACTTAGGGTGAGAACCAAAGTTACTTAAAATATGCAAAAAAACAAGTGGGGTCCTGGGAAGTCCCTCTGCTGGACATTAGTCCCAGTTATGACAGCCTTACCCAGATTTTTTAGCTCACTCAGGTGTTGGAGATTCAACAGCTCACTCATAAAGAACCTCAATTTGGCTACACTGGTTAAATTAGCATAAAAGACATTTTATAAAAGACATTCCACATCTAATACATTAGTACCAACTACTCGTGATGTGTTTAAGGCTACTCTACATAGCCTACTTATTGAGTCTGGCAAACCTAAAGGTTGATAGCTGGCAGGTAATGGAAAAGTCTTAACCTCTGCCAGTTGCTCTGGGCAAACCTAGAGACCAAAATGTTTAGGGTGGGAGCAAGCATGATTTGAAAGTGCTCTTCCCTTCTGAATCATGTCAAGGGTTGCTTGTTGTCTCGTGCAGAAACGATGCAACCTAGCAGTTCTGGCTGGACTGCTCCTTTTGGGGTGTGGCCAAGCCTGATTTGAATATGGTCTTATCCCTTCTAAAGTAGGACAGCAGGCTGAAAATAAATGTTATCAAATGTTTGCTCATAGCAATGCGAGAGGTTATAATTGTATTTAAAACCCTCGAGTCATCACCTTTCTGTTTTGCTAATTATTGAGTAGGCATCTTCAAAGCGACTGTTAAGACATTAAAAGGTGTGAGGACTTAATTTATATCAGTCCATTGGGTATGGTTGCCAGGAAGTTATCGAGTCTCCTCTGTCAATATAATAGAGCATTTGCAGAGCAGGGCTGTGGTACCCTGTTGACAATTAAGTATTGCGGCAGGAACAAAAACCTGGGCAAGCTGCTTGCCTCATATCTCAAGGTTAACCAAGAAAGAACTAAGGTGATATAGTGGCATGGCAGACACTTAGGAATCACACGTATGCACGTAGGAATCACAGGGGTGACTTGGTCACTTACAATCTTGGCCGTATTTTCTAAACTTTTCAAAGACTTATACAGCCCCTTGAATGTTCAGCCGTATACAGCCTCATGAATGTTCAGCCCCGGTAGAGGAAAAGAAGGCCTTTGTATACAATATGAAACACTCTTGCGGGGGTACATGACTACATATCACTTTAGGAAATCTCTAAAAAGGCAAAACTCCCTACTAGCCCCAATTAGTACCCTTTTCCTCAATCTGTTGGAAATATATAATAGCTTTGTAGAATCCGTCTCAGTGTCCGCTATCTTTACAGAGTCTTTGCTTATTCTCATACCATAACCATAAATTGATCCATAGTTGATGAAAAACGACCATGGTATAGTGCTGATTAATACCAACTGCAATATATATCAAACAGTTCTAGGTGCCCACTTGGACGCTGTTGTGTCTGCACTTGTCAGTCTATTACAGGCATATTTCCTTAGGGGAAGATTGTCATCATCAAAAACGAGATTGGTATTCGACTGTACGTAATTGAGATAAAACTATTGCCTTATAGGGACAATAGTAAAAGTTACTCACCGTAGTGACTACTGCACTTCTACTGTATAGTGCCCTTTAGTCCATACTTATGGGTATCAGTCCCATCAGGTTGAGACTGGCGCATGTTGCACAGCAAAAAGAAAGTTTACAACAAAAATTCGATTTTGAGGGTAGAGCGAGGCCTTGGTTAAATGGACTAAGCCAACTGCATTTTTGTAGGGGAAATGAAGGATGGTGTACGGAGGAAAGGGAACTATAGACTCGGAGCACAGTAGTGACTATGGCAAGAAACGTTTACTTACTCCTCTGTCTTGTCCCCTTTCATTCAAATTATGTGAGATTACAAAGTATATGTCTCCTATGGAGGAAGGTACCAAATCAAGCAAATAGATTCCAGAGATTTGCCTAGCAAAACCTCGTGTATCTTTGGGACCTGGAATACATGCAATAATACTTGTAAACGGAAGGTGAAAACCAAGTTGGCACCTTAGTAATAACATTCCATGGCACCTGTCTTTGAAAAGCCACCACGGCAGTCTAAACTCTGCCTCAGTAAACATGCATACCATTTGGCTCAGGTTTAGCGAGAAGGTGGTATGACTCAGAAATCCAAGCTGTGATCCAGCATGCAGTGGATGGCTTGAGACCTTTGCCTCCAGTGGCATGACCCTGAATGTGTAACAAAAAATAGTTTATCTTTGAAGACTTTGGTTTGGTTTTGTCTAAGGAAAGCTTCACCATCCTCTGGAAATCTAAATTGCACAACACCCTTTCAGCTTCTGACTGAAGGTCCAGGAAGAAGACTGGTGTTGTAATTTCCAGATTCATGTGAAAGGAAGGAGCTAATTTCGGTACAAACGTTATATGTATACGAAGAACCACCATGTCCTTTTGGAATACTGAGAGTCCTTTTGGCGAGAGAGGCTGTATCTCACATACTCACCTAGCCAAAGTCACAGCCACTGAGAAAAGTGGCCTTTTGCTGTTTCCATTGGCGCAAAGGGCTTCAGTACAGCAGCAAACAAGATTATATTAAAGTGCCACATGAGGTGCAGACATTTCATGGGTGGAAACAGATGCAGCAGTCCCTCAAAGTGGTGACGGATCACTGGATTAGAAATCGAAAAAGAACGATCAGACGTGCATCTATATGCCCCTATCGCAGGTAAGCACAAACAGCTGGAATCAAGTACTATACCTGTTTCTGTCAGGTGGATATGAACGTACTCTTGAGTGAATTAGCCTGTGTATCTAATGCCAAAATCTGAACCATTTGGTCTTATATTGAGAGCGCTTGGCGGTTTACTAGCTGCTTAAATAGTTTTTAGATTTCCATCTGAAAGACCTAAATAACCAAAAGGGAAACACCTCAGGAACCAGCTAACCAAGCTCAGTGATTGAGGGAATGGATGAAGAATACTCCCTCCCCCTCCCCAGGTACAGTGATAGAATCTGTGGGAATACAGCGAGAAAGATCTGGCCACCTGATGCCATCTTCATGAGGTCTGAAAACCACACCCTGACTGGCCAGTGCAGGGTCCACAGAATCATTGAAGCATCAAAGTCATGCACCATTTTGATACCAGTTCTGGAATTAGTGGAACTGGGGAAAATGCATAAATTGAGCGGGTGTTCGAAGAGATGATAAGAACATCAACTAGAGAGCCTATCTCCCTGCAATGTAAAACTCTTGTATTTCGCATTGGCTGGTGTGGCAAACATGTTTTTAAACAGGCAACCCCACCTCTGAAAAAGCCGTTGAAGGACAGAGTCGTTAAGTGTACAGTCGTGATTGGAGCGGTTAGGTCCGTTTAGCCTGACCTTCTCCATGTTCTTTGATCCTGGAAGGCTTTGAGCTACATCTGACAGTATAACATCCATTCTCAAATCTCGACTGCTAGTCTTCGTAGGGCTGAGAACGTGGTACCTCTCGTTTGTTGCTATAGTGCAAACACGTTATATGTTTTGTCTGAATCAGCTCAATCCTGCCAGCAACTAAAAGTGAGAATGCCTCCAGTTCCTAGAAAATGACCTTGAGTTTCAGCATCTTGATGGTTCTGTCTGTTCTTGGGTGGACCACAGCCTGTAAGGTGAAGGTCTTGCAATATCACCCAAAAGGAGTCCGTTGTTATAGTCGTCTCATGGAGAGTGTTCCAAAAGGCTGCCTGCATCATGAGTTTTTCCTGACAGCCCCCAAAATGGGTTATTTCTTCAATAATCTGCTTTGGTCTTAAACTCAATATGGATGTCACCTTTTTACTTCTATAGAAGTAAGTTGGAAATAGTAATCCAAACTATATGATTGGAAAATCTTCGGAATGACTCATGTGTCGACTGCTTGTCCTGAGCTTGATTCCATGACTACCCCAGATGTCATTGCAACCATTTTATCCCCAACCTTGTTAGATGACATAAGGCTGAGGAGCCATCCGAACCAACAGGCTGACAGATAACTCTTGTTCAGTCTCCATGACGTCCATCTCCCTTTCTGGTGTCAGGAACACTGTGTCTTGGTTAGAGTCCCAATGGAACGCAGTTAACTGATTGCCCTGCGTGGGAATAGTCTGGGATTTTTTTCTGATTCACAGATAAACCCAAAACTCCAGGAAAGTCTGTAAAGCCACTGAAGCTTTCTCGGGCTGAAGGTGCAGACAGAAGCAAGACGTTCAGGTGCTGATAGATGTTTCCATTTCAGACGAAGATGTGCCCCCGATAATAGATGAGAGTTTTGTGAAAGATCTTGGAGCTGTATTCAGGACAAAGGGAAACACCCTATACTGGAAGTGCACATCTCCCAGGAACAAGCAGAGAAACCTCATGTGCGGCGGCCATATGGGAACATGTGAGTATGCATCCTTCAAGTCCACAATGCATAACCAATATTCAAAAGTTAGAATCGACAGTATCTGCACTTGAGTAGTCCTCTTGAATTTTCTAAACAATGGGAGGTTGTGACAGGGTCAGGGTCATGGCCCTGTCAAAGTGGAGGAGAGGGATCCTTCCCAACCAGGGACAGGATGCTCACTAAGATAAAAGTCAGAACTAGCCCTGCCTGGAGAAAAGACAGGCATCGATTGGTGCAAGATGTCAGGTGAGCGCTTTAGCCAATGGGAAGGGGAGAAAGGCACAGAACCACCAGCCCTGCAGCAGCAGGAGAGGCAGAGTGTTGGTTGTATGGCTGAGATCACAGGAGGATCTGGAGTTGGACAGAGACAAGGTGGAGGACGAACATAGGAGCAGGGTGTTGGAGAGTTGGTGGTAGAGTTTAGCGAAGGTGAGGTATTTGAGAAAGAGTGATACCAGTTGTGTGTAGTGTAGTTTTGGAATTGGGGAGAGGTGTGCATTGAAGGTCTGAGAGATACAGATAGTGTGAAAGATAGGAGAAGGGAAATGGTGAAGTAGTAGTAGGTGTGAGAGGGAGGGAGTGTTAGGAGAGAGAGAGGCTAGTGGAGAGATGAAGGAGTGGGGTATGTGAGGAGAGGAGTGCAGGAGAGAAGTGGGAAGTGTGCAAGAGGAGTGGGAACAGTAGCAGTGAGAGCAGTAGTAGTGATAGTGTGGGGAAGGGAGAGTAGTAGTATTGTGGAGAAGGTAGTGGTAGTAGTGGGAGACGAGTAGTAGTAGAAGTGGGAAGAGAGTAGTGCTAGAAGTGCTGCGGGAGGAATAAGGAGTAGTTGTATGGGAGGCGGAGGAGAGGTAGTAATAGAGTGGGAGAAGCGTTTACATCAAAGGGTGGAGGCAGGGGGTAGGAGAGAGAGACACACATTAGAAAGACAGAGAAGGACGTTGGGAGGAGAGAAGGTGGGTAGAGTTGGATGGTGGAAGAGTAGAACTTTAGGACGTCACATTGAAAGTATAGGGACTTGCAGCACAGATGGCCGTTCCCCAGGGGTGCCCCGGCCCTGGAGCACCTGCATACTCGGCACCCCTGGTGCCACGGAAGGAAGTCCCTGCATCTAAGATACACACATTGAGATTAAGTCAGTGGTAGGGATTACTGGTTGGCTGCCCTAACCAGGTATTACAGACACCTGGACAGGGGTGGGATGCCCACAGAGGTGAGAGAGAGGAGGCTGACCCTAGCGCCACTTTCCCAGGGCCCCTTTTTCAGCCAGTGTCTTTAAACAATTGTCTGTCACCATTGCTCCAAGGAACTGTCCATACTTTTCAATTTATTTGTAATATAACCCCTGAACAATTCTTGAAAGTCTGTGAAACATTAAGGCAATCTATGACAGTATTCATGGGAGACAGATCCAGTACTGTTCTGAGGCCCATCTGGTTCTTTTTCAGAACAGTAAAGACCCTAGAGTAGAAGCCGTGGCACAGCTCAGACACAGGAACTGGTTCCAGGGCCCTCATTTCTTGGAGTGAATGTACTTCCTACTGCAGTACAGAAGACAAGACCTACCAGAGAGAGGAAGAATGAGTGAAGGGGGTTGAGCCAGCATGTAGCATCGGGAGTCTAATGACCTGACCCAGGAGTCCTCTGAGATGCAAAACCTCCATGACACTGTCAGAACTGGAGCTTGATAGACCCGACACTATCCTAATTTCTGTTTCTCCTCCAGGTTAGAAGAAGCCTAATTGCCTCGGCCTTCTTTCAAGCAAACCCCTAAAACCTCCCAATGTCTTGAGCTAAAGTGCTGACTCACTGAAGAAGATTGGAATTGTTGTGCAGGGCCTTGGTAAGAATGACCAATGATTTTGCATTAAGAATGGAGATCTTTTACTTCATAGGCTCCTCATCGGTCGAGTTGCAAAATAACTCTACACCTCTCGGGAGGCCCCAAATTGTATCCCGAACATCTTGTGAAAATTTGGAGGATCTTAGGCACACCATCCTCTGCATGCCAGCACCAATACGCATACTTTGCAAGGCAGTGCCAATCTGGTGAGCTGAACGCTCAAAGAGGTGCTGAGCAATCATTTTGGTATTTTGCAGACCAGGTTTAAATGATTCCTGTTTGCCCAGCAGTAGGTCAGTTTGAAAATCTGCTCCTTCCAAAGGCAAAGTTTGGCCACTATCAATAAGGCACCAGTGTTTGCCTGATGCGACTACAAAGCTGAATTGGCATACAATTCTTCTCCCACTGCTTCTCCTTTCCAAGAGATTTGGAGGAGGAGGAGCAGGGGGAAGAACCGCCTTTTTTGAAAAGCTTCCACCTCCGATTATGAAGGAAGGAGGTGTGAAGCCAATTAATTGCATCCAAAGGTGTTTGCCTTTGGTCCACCTCCAACCTTTTATTCATTGGAACCAAAGAATGAGGGTTTTCTACAAAACACATTCTCTTGTAATGGAATGTCTCACTTTAAGCCTATTACTCTGGCCAAGACATTAGCTTCAGACAGATGTTTCACTGGAGCTGATAGCCCAAAAAATTCAGCCATGCTACCTACCCTCTTATGGAATACTTGAGTAGAGGAAGGGATCTCCTCTTCCCTCTCACCCACATCTTGTGGAGAATCTTCCACAATCAGAGCCAAACATTTATGTGCCTTGAAATGGGTCCACTGCTTGTGGTTCTGTTGGTTTGTAATGAAGAGCCACACAGCAGCGGCTCACCTAATGAAGCCAAGGGAAGTGGCTTCGCTGGTGATGGCTGAGACTGCAGAGCAGGAGTGGTAAGAGCTGCTGGTTGAGGCGGTGGTAACGGTTCTTTTACCAGCCAGTTGAAGTAAGAAGATATTACAGGTGCTTTCATGAGCGATTGAAAACACTCAAAGAAGCTGTCCTCAAAGGCCTCCTGAGGGTTGAAGATGCAGACAAGGATAGAGTCGAGGCAGGAGGTCAAGTGAGAAAGGTACCTGGGGTGAGCTGACCATGGATATACACCCCAAAGCCACCCAGAGGGAATAGGGTGTTGAGTAAACCAAGTCAGCATGGATAATGGTGAGCAGTCAAGCTTGGGAGTGAAGGAACCTCATGACACATTCGCAGGTAACTGCACAGGTCTCGACTAAGCACTGATTGTAAAGTGGTGTTGTTCTTCCATTGTTGTGTCCTCTTAATCCTGTGGGGACAACACTGCAGAAGCGGAGTCATTTGTTGTTAAAATGGCTCTGTGCGGTTCTTCACAAGCCAGGATTTTGTGTTCTGCGGTACGTGATGCAAAAGAGAGCAGAAGTGCGGTGCCGCTCGCTGAAGGTCTTGTACCCTTGGGACAAATCCTAGTAGTGGTGGTAACAGGCTTTGATATTATAATGGGGAAGTGCAGTTAACTCACAAGTGCAGCCAGTGGGTGGATCATAAGTGCAGACAGAAGGGACTGTACGGTTGCGGATACAGACCCTTAAGTGCTGGGGAGCCCGGAGGCAGTGCGAAGGCAACTGGATATGCAGGAGCCTGGACCTCGTTTCAGAGGGTGACCATGTGAGCAGTGTGTGGAGCAGTCAGGTACATCAGCAGGGGAGAGGAAGAGAGAAAGCGGAAGCGAAAAGAAAGGCCTTCAGTTGCTTCCAGAAACTGGGGTGGTTCTGGTGAAGCTTGAGAGAGGCAAAAAGGCTGTTCCAGAGGGAGGCCCCAGCCGATGAGATAGATATGCCCCCAACTCTTTGCTTAGAAAAGCTTCTGACCCAAAGAGAGTTGGAGGTGGTTGAGCGGAGAGCTCAAGAAGGAAGATGTTTTGGAAGAGAAAGTTGGAGGTAGAGCGGTCCCAGACCCCAAAAAGCTTTGTGGATGATGCAGATGGTCTTGAACTTGATCCTTACAACCACGGGGGGCCATTGAAGAGATATCACAGCTGGAGAGATAGGATTCCTGGGCTTGAGGCCAAGGACAAGTCTTGCAGTCCTGTTCTGGATAAGTTGTAAAGGTCGAAGAGTAGAGGCAGGAAGATTTAGAAATAGGCTGTTGTCCAGCTTAGAGAGCACAGAGCTCTGGAGAAAGTGAGCTTCTGGGGGAAAGTGAGAAAAGGAAGAATACCTCTAAGGAGGTGCAGCTGATTGTTTGATTTCTTAGAGACGTCAGAGATGTGAGGAGAGAAGGAGAGGGTGGAGTCGAAGATGACACCATGGTTTTTAGCCTCACAGGAAGGAGCAGGAAGAAGGCCCAGAGTGGGCGACCAGAAAGAGAGGAAAGGAGGGAGCGGGTGTCCCAATGAGGAGAATCTCAGTGTTACAGGCATTAAGGCAGAGATCATTGGCGGCACACCATCCCTGAATTGTGGCCAGAAAATCTGGTACGAGAGAAGAAGCAGAGGTGGCTGAGGGGAGCATGAAAGAGAGCGGAGTGTCATCTGGATAACATTGAAAATTGGAGCAGAAAGTAGCGATGCAGTGGGCAAGAGGGGCCAGGTAGTGGTTGAAGAGCCAGGGAGAGAGGATAGACCCATGGGGAACACCACAAGTAGAGAGAGGGATAAAAGAGAGGAAAGACCCTAGTTGGACCAGAGAGGGTCGGTCGGTGAGAAAGGATGTCAACCCGGCCAGGGCCTGATCAGTTGTCGTGGAAGCGATTGAGCAGGATGGCATGGTTGCCCGTGTCAAAAGCAGAGGATAGATCATGATCGCCGCCATTGGGCAACATAATCCTTGCTACCTAGACTCAGAGTGGATACCCAGCCAATCCTATGTGGACCCAGTGCTTACAACAAGCCCCAGGTCGCCTACATCCTTAAATAAGGACCCTCAACCATTCTGGTTCCTCCATGACAAAGACTTCAGTCAAAACACATGTTGGCTCTTCTCACATGCACCTAGCATGTTATGTGCCAGGACAATGGTTAAAAAAAATAAAAAGTTTGAACCACAAACAAGGTGTTCTGACTTTCTTCAACAAGTAACTCCATTGATGGTTATTACCATAATCTAGCACCACTACTGACAAGGTTTGCCCACCCACCAGTATGTACTTTACTGTTGGGAACTTCAGAGTTTTTTCCCAAGCAAACCATGTGTCAGGCTGCAGGAATCAATCAATCACTCAACTAAACAAAATGATAGTGCAGGGATCTGTCGCTCCTCTAAACTCTCAAATGTTACACTGCCTCCACAAATCCACCTTCCTGGCCTCGGGGAAGAGTCCAGACAGCAATGCTTTGTGAATGTGTGAGTAGAGGACCATGTGGCTGCAGCACAAATTTCCTGAATTAGGATAGTAAAGCAGAGGAAGTAGCCATGCCCCTGGAGGAATGAGCCCTGAGACCATCAGAAGGATCTTTTCCAGCTAATCTGTGGCATTCAGAAATTCCTAAAATGATCCATCTAGTTAAGGTTTGTTTTGTGACGGCCATACCCGACATATGGCCTGTGTAACCAACGAAAAGTTGATCATCCTGTCTTAACTTAGACATCCCGGATATGTAGAAGCTAAGTGCACACCTTGGGTCAAGCCTGTGTAATCTCTCCTCTTCCTTTCCAGGATGAGGTGGAGGATAAAAAGATGGAAGTATAATTCTTTGAGTAAAATGAAAATCAGACACAATGTTTGGTAAAAATGTGGGTTTAACCTAAAGGACCACTCCAACCTTGTAGAAAATAGTGTAAGAAAGCTGGCAAGACACACTTGAAGTTCACTCACTCTACGGTCCGATGTAAGAGCAACCAAAAGAATGGTTTTGAGTGTTAGCAATCTTAAAGGACAAGAATGAATATGTCCAATAGCTACACATATGAGAAATTTCAAAACTAAGTTGAGATCCCAAACCGGGACTTGAAAGGGGGTCTGAGGGTAGACATTTGTCAATTCCGTCAGAAATTGTGGCATTTTGAAGAAAGATACCATTTCAGAGGAGTGCTTAAAAATAGATAGCGCTGCCAGAACCCTATAATTGTGCCAACCAGGAGCCCCAGATTAGCCAGGTGTAATAAGAAAGATAAAACCATAGATGTGCTAGTCTTATCCCTGCACCAGCTGCAGAACTTGTTCTAACGGCAGTGATGCAAGGATTTCGTTGCTGGCCTTCTGGCAAAAAGTAAAATCTCCATTACATTGTCTCAGAGGTCCCAATACTTATATCTCAACCTCTCAGAAACTATGCGTGAAGGTTGAGTATCTTGACCTCTGGAAGGAGAACCCAACCCTACTCTCGTAAGAGAAGGTCCTCTCTTTGTGGAAGTTGTATTGGTGGGCAGATGGACATGTCCAGAAGGTCTGGCTGCCACGTCTTCCTGGCCCAATCCGGGGCAATAAGGATCATGTTTATTTCTGAACTTTCTCAACCTCCTGATCATGTGAGGAATGACAGGAACTGGAGGAAATGCATACAGAAGTGGAAACTCCCAGTCCACTATGAACACGTCCCCTAGAGTTCCTCTTCGGGGAAATTCCCTGGAGCAGTACAGCTTGCACTTCCGATTGACACCGGCCGTGAACAGATCCACTTGAGGGGTTCCCCAAAGGTTGAAGATCTCTTGAAGGACTCCTGAGATAGTTCCCACTCATGGGAGACTGTGCTCTGCTTGCTCAGAGTGTCTGTCGCTGTGTTCCCCTCTCTGGCTAGGTGAACTGCGGCAGGGAGACCCCTTCCTGAATTGCCCAG
Source organism: Ambystoma mexicanum (assembly GCF_040938575.1). NCBI lineage: Eukaryota > Metazoa > Chordata > Amphibia > Caudata > Ambystomatidae > Ambystoma > Ambystoma mexicanum. Next base: position 1,254,404,491 of record NC_090932.1, read on the forward strand.
AACCACAGCTGCTTTGCATCCCTGCACAGTGGTAGTGATCCTACACCACCCCTCTTGTGTAGGTAGTACATGGCCATTGTGTTGTACGCCATTATCAGGACATTCTTTCCCCGTACAGAGGGCAGAAAGGCCTTCAGTTCTAGTCTGATTGCCCTCACCTCCCAAAGATTGATGTGTAGTTTGGACTCCGATGGAGACCAACAACCACTGATTGTCAGATTGATGGCGTGGGCTGCCCACCCTGTGAGGCATCTGTCACTACTGTTATCTCTGGCCATGGCTGCCAAAAGTATTCTCCCTTCAGAATGTTGTTCTTGCAAGCACACCACAGAAGATCCTGTGCTACTCTGCTTGGAACTTGAAGAAGGTCTGACATCCTCCCTGAGGATTGGGACAACTGTGTTCTGGGAGACCATTGGAGGGATATCATCCTTATGCTAGCCTCTGGCACCAGGAAAATGCACGATGCTATGAGGCTGAGAAACCTCAAAAAATTCGAAGGCCAGAAGACGCTGGGCACTCTGAAAATTGATGACCATCTGTAGAATGTGTTGAGCCTCGGTGGCGAGGCTTTTCCCGAGGATGATTCTAGGAATGCTCCAATGAATTGGAGCTTTTGAGATGGTATCATGTGGGACTTCTTGTAATTGAGGGAGGTGCCCAGTCTGTGGAGAGAGTGGCAGGTTACGTTGAGATGTTCCAGAGCCTGTTTGGGAGAACGGGCTCTGATCAGCCAATAGTCCAGGTAGGGGTAGACGTGAATCCCCCCTCTCCTGAAACTCGTTGCCAACACTGCCATCAAATTGGTGAAAACCCTCAGGCAGAGGTCAGCCTAAAAGGCAGAACTCGGAACTGATAGAGAACCGGCAATGGTGAACCTCAGGTACCTTCTGTGCTTGTGATGGATTAACCAGGTTACTCACGGTAGTGACCACCTTACTCCTAGTCCATAGTCCCCTTTCCTCCATACTTATGGGACACTTTGTAAAAGCATCAAAAATTGTGCAAAAATGTTAGTCCTTTCTCTCTTTCTGCGCGGGGCCCGGCACGCTGCCGTAGCCACGCCCATCTCAGCTCCGCTCCGTGCATGCCCATCAGTCTTTTTCTATCGCCAGGTCAGAGACCTTTAGCAATAACAGAGGAACCTTATTAGAGGGGACGGAGGGCGGGCGTATGGAGGAAAGGGGACTAGGGACTAGGAGTAAGGTGGTCAGTGCGGTGAGTAACCTGGTTATACTCCTACGTCCCGTCCCCTTTCCTCCATACTTAGGGGAGATTCCCAAGCACTCCTTACAGGAACTATGGGTGGATGGAAAAAAAAACCTTACTGAAACAGGTTCTTCAGCACAGCCTGACCAAACTGAGCATCAGATCTCGAACGCAGGTCTAGACAATAATGCTTACAAAAAGCAGATGGGGAGGCCCAAGTAGCTGCCTTTGCGATGGTCTCCCAGGGGACATATTTTTGAAAGGCAACTGCAGCTGCCTTGCCCCGCACCAGGTGTGCATGAATAACTTTAGGAGGCTTCAGTCCTTGACCGGTGTAAGACTCTGTGATGCAAGCAGCGATCCATCGGGAGATTGTTGCCTTAGAGGCCTGCTTACCTTGTGGATTACCAAAAGTCACCAACAGTTGAGAAAAGCTCCTAAATTCGGATGTTCTGTCAAGATAGAACTTAAGAGCCCTTCTAACATCCAGGCAATGCAGAACCCTTTCCGCCTCTGAAGCAGGGTTTGGAAAAAAGACCGGCAGGGCAATTGACTGGTTCAGATGGAAATCAGAGACCACCTTCGGCAGGAAAGCAGGGTTTGTCCATAGGACCACCTTATCCTTTTTAAAAACCAAGAAGGGATGCTCCACTGACAAAGCCTGGCGCTCACTCACGCGCCTTGCTGAAGTAACGGCAACCATTAAAGACACCTTCCACGACAGGTGCTTGAGGTCCACCGTGGCCATTAGTTCAAAAGGGTTATGACACAATGCCGACAGGACCACGTTTAGATCCCACGACGGGTGCGGACTACGGATTGGAGGATAAAGGTGAGTCAAGCCTGCAAAATGTCTCTTAACCACTGGATTAGCCAGAGAATAAGAGTATTGGTCCGTAGATAGGTAGGCGGAAACCGCCGAAAGATAAGTTCAGCATGACAGAACGTGAATTCCCGACTCTGCCAGGTGGAATACAAAGGACAGTACCATGTCAATTGTAGCCGCCCTTGGGTCCAGCTGCTTGTTTAAACACCAATGACAGAACCTGAGCCATTTGCTTCTGTACTGGGACCTAGTCGAGGATTTTCTGGCTGCCTGAATAATACACGTTATCCGCAGACAGGCTAAGATGTTCTAAGACCTGAACTCAGGCACCATGCCGCCAAGCTGAGCGATTGTGGGGAAGGGTACCACAGCTGTTGCTCCCCCTGGTGAAGAAGATTGGGGATCACCGGTAACCTGATTGGCGGATACACCGACAGGTGTTGAAGTTCTGAGAACGAAAACGTGGCCGGCCACCACAGGGCTATGCGTAGAAGGGAACAGTTCACTGTGTTCTTCAGTTTACAAATCGTCCGATGAACCAGAGGGGGAGGCGGGAAGGCATATGCCCTCATGTTGTGCCATGGAATCTCGAGAGCATCCCCCAGAGAGGAGGCTCCCAGCCCGTTTCTGGATGCATACAGAGGAAGCTTCTTGTTTGCTGCCATAGCGAACAGGTCCACTTCCGGAGTGCCCCAGTGCAGGAAAATCCCAGAGAGGACCTCCGCCTTCAGTTCCCACTCGTAGCTGACCATCGTCTGCCGACTGAGGGCATCTGCCGTGACATTCAGTTGGCTGGGAATGTGTACTGCAAGTAGCCAGACACCATGACGAACCGCCCATTCCCAAATCTGGATGGACAGGTCCACGAGAGGGGGAGACTTGGTGCCCTCTTGCTTGTTGATGTAATACATCGAAACCACATTGTCCGTGCGGATACGGACCACTTTGTTGGCAATGATCGGTCTGAACGCCTTGAGCGCTAAGAATATCGGCAGAAGCTCCAGATGATTTATGTGGAGAAGCTTGTCCTGAGGCGACCAAAGATCCGAGACCTGAAGAAGATCCAATGTCGCACCCCACCCTAGAAGGGAGGAGTCTGTCGTGACCATCACCATAAGGGCTGGGTCCTGAAAACCCGCCCCCACCGACAGATTGCTGAGAGACGACCACCACTCCAGGTCCGCTCTCATGGAAGCCAGAATCGTTATCAACTTGGAGCCTGGATCCACAGCCTGCAGCCAAGAACTCAGAAGAGCCATTTGAGTCCGCCTCATCTTGAAACGAGCAAGAGGAAGAGCCAACACGCTTGAGGCCAACGAGGCCCAGAAGCCTCTGGAACCACCAGGCCGACATGCTCTCAGACTGCGCAAACATCTGACACATGGCCAACAGATCCACCATTCTGTCCCCGGTCAGGTACACTCTGCAATCGATCCTGTTCCAGCGAAAACCCAGGAAAATCAAGTCCTGAGAGACCATCATGGAAGATTTCCGCCAGTTCACCGACAGCCCGAGGTAGAACAGGAGCTGGAGGAGAGACTGAAGATTGCAGGCGGCTTTCAATGGACAAGGGCTGTGTAAAACCCAGTCGTCCAAATACGGATACACATGGATACCCTGCAGACGAAGATAGGCCGCGATCACCAACATCATCTTCGTGAAGGCACCCAACGCTGAGTTGAGGCCAAAAGGAAGCACTCGAAACTGGAAGTGCTCCTCTCCCACAGAGAAATGGAGATATCTCCTGTGTGGATTCCAGATCAGAATATGCATGTATGCATCCTGAAGGTCCACCACGCTGAGCCAATCGCCCATCTGCAAGGAGGACCGTATCTGTCCGGGCATGATCATCTTGAATTTCTCTTGGGGTAGGAAAAGATTGAACTGGAAAAGGTCTAGGATGGTGCGCAGGCCAGCCTGGTTGGGTTTGGGCACCGTAAACAGCCAGGAGTAGAAGCCCTCCCCTTGTCCCCCAAGGGGAACGGGTTCCACAGCTCTGAGGTGCAGAAGCTTCTGAACCTCAGCTTTCAGAGAGGACGAACCTGACTGCTGGAAAGGAGGGTTGAAGGGTGGGTTAGGGGGTAAGGGTAAGCGGAAGCCCGCCCGAGTGACTTACAAGACCCACCTGTCCGCGGTGATGGTCTGCCACGCCTCCCAATGAGACGCAATGCGTCCTCCCACCGGGGTCTTGTGCGAGCGTGGAGAACCCTCATTTGGCAGGCTTTTCGGTGGTGTTACCACCTGAACCTGAGAAGGAGGCTGAGGAGCGGGAGAAAAACCGAGTCCTTTGCTGCCTCCGGTAGGAATTACCCAAAGGGGTATCCACTCTGTGGGATTTTCGGTCTAGAAACCCCCGGAAGCAGAGGAGGGCCGGCTTTGTGACAGCGGTCTCTGGGTCCTAAAAGGAGTTTTAATCAGGATGGACAAGGACTTAGCTGTCTGGGTGCTGTCCTTCGTTTTGGTCAGCTCCACATCCGTTGTGGAATGGAAAAGCTCCTTACCGTCAAACGGCAGGTCCAACACCTTGTCCTGCACCTCCTTTGAAAACTTGGTGGCATGCAACCACGCCTGTCGAGAGGTATCAACTCCCAGCATAAGATCCCGAGCCGAAGTGTCGACGTGATGAGTCTGAGTCGGGGCCTCAAGCAGACCCTGGGCCAAGACCCTGGCATCGGATAAACCCACCTTAAAGTCTTCCAGCTTCTCGACAGGAATGAACCCCTCGAACTCCGACAGACCTTTCCACATCTTCATATCCGCCCCCGCTAACAACAGTTCTGCATTAGCCTGCTGGAGCTGCAAGCCAGAGTTAGCGAAAATCTTCCTTCCAAGGGAGTCGAGGAGCTTGTCCTCCTTCCCCAGCACCTGAGTAACCTTCGCAGAGAGGATGCTGCAGGCCTGGACTGTAAAGTGGCCGCAGCCACCACCGTGGTGGAGGGGGGCGGACAAGATGATAAGGCCACCTCTTCCGAAGAATGCATCCTGTATCGCGCAGAGTGTGGCTTTTCCCAGACCCTACGGACCTCGGCCAAAACGTCCTTCTGCAAGAACAGGCCGGTACGCTCCGAAGGAGACAGGGTGAACGCCCCCAAAAGCACACCCTCCTGCAGAGCGGGTGCCTTGGGCACTGGAACATCCAATAAGCACATCATATCCAGTACCCGGTCATGAAAAGCTCTAATAGAGCGGGGCTGGTCTTCACTGTCCTGATCACCCTGCACATCATCCGACAGGTCAGGATCCTGCTGAACCGTGTCAGGCACTGCCTTGTCCACGGGGGACAATGGAGGCAAGGGTGGAAGGGTCGGGGGAGGCACCGTAGGCAAGGGCGGCGCCGGCGGAGCCACTGGGGGAGCGGGTGGAGCCTGAGGCACAGGCAGGCATATCTCCCTAAAAAGACCCTTGAAATACTCTCTCATGGGGTCGGTACGCATGAGCGTCTGAAATTTGCCGAAAAAGGCGTCCTCCGGAGACGGTTTTGGAGCTGCCGGAGGAGGCCTCTCATGAGGAGGATAATTCAAGGGACGCAGAGGGGAGGGTTGCCACACAAGCCCATCCCCCGAAGTATCCACAAAAATCAAGGGTGCCGAACCCACAGGCAACGAGACATTGTGCAGAAGGGGCATCCGAGCGTTCCAGTCGTAAACTGGATGAAACTGATGCGCACAAGGAATTTTATGTTCACCCGCAGAACCAACTCCTACACCTTAGGCCGATGGCGTAGTTGTAGGGGAAGTTTCCAAAAGGGCCGCCGTGGTCGTGGCGGGAACGGCTGCCATTTTGCCATCACTTGAGGGGAACTGCGGCACATGTGGAAGTGAGGCAGGAGTCCCCGTCGGGGGGTCAGGGGTCTTAACTTTAGCCTTTACATAAGGAATCTCGACCGAGCCAGTACTATGAGGCCTGGAATGTTTCTGCGAATACCAATAGCCAAACTAGCCTTCACAGGAAGGACCTTGGCACTGCCCGTAAAGGAGGAACTTTCACTCCTTTCACCCTCAACAGTTCTGGTGTCGCCATAAAAGCGGGAACGGTGAGAAACAACTTTCACCGATAAGGCCTTGTCAGGCCTCTCAGAAATGTTGGTTACTTTAGCCTCTGTATGAGGGACCTCGGACCCAGGTCCGGTAACAACCTTACTAGCACAGGCCTCGAACATCCGTTCAGTAACACCAAGCCCAACCAAGGCCTCGGGGAACACCCCGGTACTTTTGAGGGAAGCTGATAAAGAGGCCTCAGATCAAGCTCCGGTACCCCACGATTCAGTAGAACTGGGTCTACAAGCAGCCCCCACATGAGAGGCCTTGGAGCGTACTCCGGTATCCACAGACCCCTTACAGAGACCCTCGGAGAAAACTCTGGTACAATTATTAGGCCCAGAAGGCACCTCGGGGCAATCCCTGGTGATAGAGCGGTAGACGCTCCTCCCGCCCGTGAAGAGCCCGGAAAGGTGTCCCAAACAGGAGTCCCAATGGTGGTCCGGACCCAACCACTCTAAACAAAGAAGATGGGGATCCGCCCTTGCGAAGCGTCGAAGACACGATGAACAATCTGGAAAGTCTAGTTTTAACGACATAGACAGACTAGTACACGATCGCTATCGAGAGCCTGAGAGGAGGAAAAAGGAATACATCTTCCACGGATTCAAGTGCGTCCAGTCCCGAAGGAGCGTAGAAAAGGACTAATGGGCGATGCCCGGGGTGGAGCTGAGATGGGAGGGGCTACAGCCGCGTGCCGGGACCCGCGTAGAAAGAGAGGAAGAACTAAAATGTTTGCAAAATTGTGGATGCTTTTACAAAGTGCTCCGGTCCAGTCCCACAGAACGGAGGAATGCCCCATAAGTATGCAGGAAAGGGGACAGGACGTAGGAGTATGGCACATGAAAGTAAGTATCCTGAAGGTCCAATTATACCATTCAGTCTGGAAGCTGGAGGGCCTGAAGGATCCGAGAAAGGGTAACCATCTTGAACTTGTCCTTCCTGTGGAACTTGTTCAAGTCCAAGATGGGTCTCAATCCTCAGTCCTTCTTGGGGATTAGGAAGTAAGGGGAGTACCAACCCTTGCTCCTCTCTGCCACAGGTACTGGTTCTATAGCACCTTTCTCTAGCAGGGTCAACATTTCCTGAACAAGGTGCGGATCTGGAATCTTGAAAGAGTTGTTCCCTGGTGGATTATCCCAAGGCCTTTTTAGAAAAGGAAGGCAGTAGCCCTGGGCTATAGTTTCCAATGCCCATGCATCTGAAGTAATACCCTGCCATTCGTGCAGATGCTGTTAGAGTCTGCCTCCCACTGGAGTGTTGTGGACTAAGGCCCCAGAGAAGTTTTGAAGTGGATGATGCAGCAGCTGAGGGTAAAGCAGCCGGTGTCTGGGCGGTCTTAGCACCTCTCCTCTGTCCACCACAGGGAAATCTTCTCTGTCCTCCTTCACTCACCAGTCCCCTCCCTCTTGCAGTTGAGGAATAAAAACAAAAGGACCTGTCCCTCCAAGCTGTTCATTGGGCAGAGTTTGCAGTTTTCTGATTGCAGCACCAATGGATTTGGCTGCCGCCTTTGAGGTCTGCAGCTTCTCCAGGCTCTCGTCAGCCTTGCTGCCAAATAAATGTGTGCCGCCAAAGGTCATGTTAAGAAGTCTTGATTCCACATCCGGAGCAAACCCAGACTTTCTCAACGAGGCAAATCTGTGCATAACAGTGCTAGCTGCCATACATCTGCTGATACTGTCTGCAGAGTCGAGAGCAATCTGAAGGCATTTGCACATGGTGTCCTTCCCATTCTTAACAATATTCAGGGATATGTTCAACCTCCATTGCTATGCATTCCCATAGGGTAAATGTAAACTTAGCCAGTGCATATGTGGCATTTGCTGACTTAAGGGACATACTTCCAGCAGAGAAGACCTTCTGTGCCATGGCATCATATCGTTCGTCATCTCTGTTGGGGGGAATCGTTGGGTATGCAGTCTGTTTTGATGGGGATGTGGCGGCCTGTACCACCTGATCTTCTGCAGTAGGATGCTTGCTTAGGTAAAAGTGATCACTGCTTGAAGTTCTGTATTTGCTTGTAAAATATTTATTTAATTTACCACTGGAATTAATTCCAGCGTCTCCCAGTTGCCATTGACCTGCGTTTGAAAGGCGACATGGAAGGGAAGAATGGGGTTCTCCTGGGGTCCCTTATCTAAAATACCTGTTAGATCATCCTGCTCATAAAGTGGTGCAGGTCTCCTCCAACCTAGATATTCAATAACTCTAGACATCAATTGTCTGTATGACCCATCAGCATGGTCTGAGGGATCTGATCTTTCAAATTCAATTTGGGGAGAAGTATCTATCCCACTTGCAATTTGCAGAGTCTCATATAAATCTTTTATCCTCGACTCCTCTGATATCAGTTCCTCAGTTCCACAAACCAAAAGTTTGTGTCCCTTATTGCAAGCCAAAGGATCATGAATCATCAGATCAGGGCTCATGCTCCTCATAAATAGAAGAAAGTGACTTAAAGAAATCTCTCCTTGATAGTGGGAGAAAAGAATCTCTTCATTTTTCAACCTCCTTCGAAGATATTGTCACATGCGTTGATGACAGCGCCAAAGCCTTCGACGCAGTCGACAGGGAGGGCTTTGACAACGGTGACGTCGAAGATTTTCCTTTTGAAGGAGTTTCTTCTCGACTCGATGGAACCTCTGAAGGTTTGAGGAGTTTTCTCCTGGACACCCGGGCTCGAGGGCGCACAGGTTTTGTCCTTTGCCATTTCTTTGTTAGGTTTCCCCTCGACATGAACATGACTCTTACTCTTCTTCTTCGAGGGGGAAGAGGCCGCATTCTCAAACACCTGAAACATTTGCAGACTGAATCCCTCCCATTCAGCCGGTGAGGCCGATTTGGTCGGGCAAGTAACCTGTTCAGGGGAGGAACTCGATGCCAAAGACGGCGACCTGCGACTCCTTTTCTTCGTATGTCATGAAGATGAGTGGTAAGACCCACTCCTAGATCAAGATCGCCTTTCAGCTTTATTCCGACGAGGATCATCGCCCCTTGACTCGTCAGAAGATCGCTTTTTCAACAGAGTCGTTAAAAGGGATTTATGTGACCTACCTGAAGCTAACTTCCCTCTATGTTCTTTCAGGGCTTTCAGTGTCATAGAAAGGCAGGATTCACACTACGATATCTTGTGATCGGATCCAAGACACCATAGACACACCGTATGGGGGTCCGTAAGGGACATTTTCGCCCGCAGTCTTGGAATTTCTTAAACCCTCAAGCGATAGCTCTCATGGAAAAACGGAACTGAAGCCAATGGTCATTGTGTACTCTATATACCAGTGATGACCTCAACATTGAGACAGAGGCTCCCCAGAAACATCGAGTCGACAGGCATTGATCCACAGCACCCCCCTGCTGAAAACATTTTCCGAAGCAGCTAAGCCTGGATATGGCTATATCAAAAGATGAGGAATGCGTGGGAGGACACAATCCATTCCAAGAGGCTGTTCCATTTGACCCCATCTACATCATACTGGGAGGACTTATTTGGTCTGTTGAACCTGGTTATCAGTCGCATAGGGCAAGATCAGAAGAAACCCCAAAAGCTGACAGTGCGGAAGACTGAAGTTTGACAATCAAGAAATAAGAAAACACACATGGCTGAAAAATCCAATTACGATCAGTAGAAGAAAGAGACTGAGATACAAGGAACTGGTAGATGCAATAGGTCACTAGACACTGCAGTTGAGCATGCACATACAGCTCTCATTTGTGTTTTTCTTATGATACCTGCTGGGTAAAAAATGTTTTGGTTCCTGTACTGAATGACGGGACATCCCATGAGTTCGAAGAAAAGGTGACTGAACGCATCACTTTAATGGTCAATTATATCAATATTACATTTTGCCACAACAGAATTATTTGTTTGAGTTTCAGTAAATAGTATTTATTAAAAAGAGAACCCACCAGGTATGAAATGTGCCGAAGGAATTGGTTCCATAATGAACACAGAAATGGACAAACATCTGAAAAATGGCCTCATACACATTTGAGATTGTCAATGCACCTAGAAACCATTCTTATGTAGATTAACATTACCATGTGCATTAGGAAATCACGTTGTGCATCTTAAAAGTGCCCACCTGATCCTAGAAATTAAGAAATGTGTACTGAAAAATGACTCCATGTGCCTTACGATTTCCTTTGATTCTTCAAAGGTATCAATGAGTCCTAGGACTAAATATATCTGCCCTTTTAGATGATTCAGTTAAATTTTATTGGCATTTTTAAAATCGCTCAGTGTAATATCATAAATATTCAATGGAATAGCGTTTTTAAATGCAAAGGGGGTTTGATGCATACATGACAACATCAGAAAGTTTAAAAGAGTCCAAATAAAAGACACAAAAAATGTAATGGAAAGATTCAACCAATTTTATTTTTTATTTATTTTTATTGTGTTATAGTTCATAGAACTTTTAACAAATGTATATAAGAGAAAAACATATCACGCAAAATTATATAACATTGCCTCGGAACTACAACAAATTCAAAGATAAAAGACCTAAGGAAGAAAAAAGAAAAGAAAGAAAAAAAGAAAATACAAACTTAGATAGCACTGAAGCATATAAAAAGATAATCATCACAATTAAAAAGGCACGTCAGAATTATATATCCAAATAAAAAGGATGCCACATAAATATACAAAGCTAGTTACACCACAGACCTATTCATTGCTTATATGTAACAGAACCTGGTTCAGGACCGCTCTCCAGGTGAATGAGCATTTTAATATCCTCTTCAAATTTCCGTAGGCGTTCATTTGCCACCTTGCAGATCTGGGTGATAGCAATGACCAACCTGTTAATCCTCCCTGATAGGCACCTCCGCCAGAAAAATTCACTTTCAATATACATCTGATCATAGTAAAATTTAGCAAAGTACTTGTCATAAATCGAACTCATCCCCTGACAGCAGGTGAGAACATGTCTGGCTGTTTCCACCCTAGAATCATCAGCACATATTCTGCAGATCCTTCTCTCAGCGGATACATTAGTCCAGGATCCCCGAACCCCCAATACATTAAGTCGATTGAGTCTAATATCTAAAAGTATTCTGCGGTTAGCCAGGGAGGGCATAAGTTTCAGATAGCTTTGGGGCTCTTTAAATATAAAAGGCATCTTAGCAAATGTGCTTGGAGAGCTCATGGTGGAGATCTTACCATGGCTGGTAGCCCAATCCCACTTCTCTATGACACCCTTCAATGATTTTAATATTGCCCCTTCACCATGATCCCATTTAGGTAACCAACCAATTTTATTAAAACTTTTGAGATTTTTCTCCTTAAATGTATTCAGGGCGTCCATTTTACCTCCCTCCAGGCCTTCCTGAAGGACGTACAACAGAGTTCCTGGGCGAGCAAATTTAATTTTCACATATAGCTTAGCTCTATTATGATCAATTTGGATGGACAAAGAGATAAGCCCCATTTCGAGTTGTATCGCCTGAAGCGGGGTATAATTAGTAAGGCCAAGCAATCTGTGCTATATTATACCTTCCGTCACATCCGCCCACTCAGACCAGTCTGAGAAGGATGTCTCCAGAGCATAAAAGAACATGGACACCAGCTTCTGCTTATATATATTAGTTATTCCCAACAGGCTAAAGCCTGCCATCTTTTTAGAGAAGGTCATGACTGCTGTTAGGGTGGCCATAACTTTAGATTCATTTTTCCTCTCTCCCCACATACCTCATGGCCCAAATACTTATAACAGTTTACTTTTTTAATCAAGCCTAATGTGCACAGAATATTTAGCTTTTTACAACAGTTTCGGCCCACCGCCATAAACTTAGTTTTAATAAGATTGATTTTTAGGCCATTATTCTTAGCATAGTCACAGATGGCACTGGCGCTATTACAGATTCCACTATAAGTATTATCAAAGATAATAATGTCATCTGCATAGCAGATCCACCCAATTTTGTGAGAGATGATTCTGGGGAAGGCGTTCTTTTTTTTCTTTAAAAATACCACCAAAATTGGCCATAAACAGATTGTATAGGGTAGGTGCCAGGCACAACCCTGTCTTACACCTTTTGCAATAGAAACAGGTTCATGCAAGGTACCCATATTATCCAGGTGGATCATGGCCTTACTTTCATCATATATCATCATACAAGCATACAAGAGATGAGGGGGCATGCCTAAGGACTCAAGTTTAGACCACAGCCTCTTACGCTCCACAGAGTTGAAGGTGGAGGAGAAATCGACAAAGAGTATATACAAAGGCAGCCTGTCCTTACCGTTGGCCTGCTCAATTAAGGTATTTACTATAAAGATATTATCTTTTGTCAAGCACCCTTTGCGAAAGCCAGTTTGAGCTTTGTCCAAGATGTTATGACTATCAATCCATTTAGTTATATCCTGGAGAATTAGGGAACAGAAGATCTTACTAGACACATCCATCAGTGCCAAGCTTTCAGGTAGATTACGTGGTCCACTTTTGAAGACCGCAATGATGTTAGACATCTCCAGGAATGGGCATCATACCTGTGTCAATAATTATTTTAAAAAGAATCCCCATAAAACTTCAGGGTTTTCTTTTCTTATGATATTACAAACCCCATCGGGGCCAGGTGCTCTGGAAGATTTTAGATACTTAATTGTCCTTATAACATCCTCCCGCAGAATAGTCAAATTGGATATCGGTTTCTTTTCAAGTTTAGATGTATCACCCTCAAATTGTTTAGCAATAAACCTCATCCAGGTATGACTATTAATAGGAATAGAGAGTTCTGAATTACCTATATTGCGAAAAGATCTAAAACTGGCCTAAAATGTCCTGGTTTTCCCGTCTATAAAAAGTCAGACCATGTGTTGCCAATTAATGTTGTTATCAGAGGCCAAGTACCGTCTAATCTCGTTGCGATAGGCATTCATAATCCTTCTCCTATTCCTCTGAAGGAATTCAGGATTCTGGACATTGGAATCACATATCCGCAATTCCCTGCGCATCGCTCTTTTCATATCCCTAATAACCCTATCAGACTCTTGATTTACTAAGGCCATTCATATGGGGTCTCAATTTCCCTCCAATAGGCATAAAACCATATATATGTTTAGACAGCCAACTCACTATGTTATCAGCAGAGCGAGTAGTCAAATGTTCTATTGATATGTCACCACACCACTTTTTAACCTTAGCTAAATTGGCATCAGACCAACCGATCCTGCTGCCACGGCTAGATATAATGATCCCTCCCATGGCATCCGTATCTGCGGGTCTGATATCCAAGGTAGCCATGCATTGTAGCAAGGCATGGTCACTAAATTCATTTTCCAATAGCTCAAAGCTAGTAAGGCTATGAAACATCTTGTCACTCATACAGATGTAGTCTAATGTGGATGTATACAGACAATTTGTCCATGTACTACGGGAAGTGGATTTATCATGTTTGCATGCATTCTCCACAAATAATTACATATCCTTGATAAAGGTATTCTACCTCTCGCCCTTCGTCTTTTCCCCCATATTGGAAATCAGAATATTGGAATTAAGATCACCTCCCAGTATGATATTCTTCACCCCCTCAGAGATTAATTTATCTGATATACACTCGTAGATAGTCTGTTGTATGTCAGCGGTTTAGTCGTTGCCTGGAGGGTCATATATATTGATCAGCATAATACAGCTACCATTATCCAACTGCGCCTCTACCATCAATACATTGGGATTTGGGGGAAGCAATGCACATTCACAGGCATTGATGACTTTAGATACCAGAATCGTAAGGCCACCATAGGGCCTGCCCTTATCTCCTTTTCTTGATAGATTATGAAAGGCTGTATATCCATCAAAGATCCCCCTTTGCATGAACCAGGTTTCCAATGTGTGCATTACAGAGAAGATCATAGGAACCTGATTCCGCAAAAAGATGGCAGTGGCCTCTAGTATTCCAGGATATAATAGTAGTGTCATCTCAATGATTATTATGGACAGGTGGCAAAAAAGAGCAAAGCCATTCCCAGTGAGATTTTATTACATAATTACCCATCGTAGGGCTATTACTCTGGGCACCATTTCTGGCATTATCAGGATTAACCTTATTTACAGACCAGTGATCTCCCTCCTCATTGACATCAAGCAGATATCCAACCCTTTTCAGCTCCTCCTTATTTTCTCTCACAAGGCAGACCACAGCTTCAGAGTAACAATGTACTCAGCTGAGCAAATTTCAGACGGGGTTCCACAAACTTAATCCACAAACCTAAAATCCCCACTTTTTAATATTCTCAGGCAGAGTTGAGCATTTCGAATTTCAAGTAATTTTCCTTGATTTATGAGCTTTCTAGTTTTCTTAGTGCTGCCAGATATGGTAAACTGTTTTCTAGGCAGGCGCTCGTTAACAGGGCCGTCAAAGCCTGGACCTCTTGAGGATCTCTTACAATTCATAGATAATTTCACAGGCAGTTCCTTGGCCATTTTTGAAAACTTCACCTTAGATTTTCTGATAGGCCCCTGGATTTCAACAGATTCAACAGATTCAGCATCACTATCATCACTGCTTTCAGCGGAAGTGTCAGTTGTATCCAGGGTACTATCAGCAGGTAGATCCACATCAGCTGGCCCCTCCATCACAGGAATAACCTGCAGAGCAGTAACCTTAATTTTTGGCTTTTCCGATCCAATTAGCCATGTAGTTAGGTTACCCCTTTTATGGGCACGTTTTTTTTACTTCCTTGCTGTTCTCTTTCTGCCTCTTTTGGAAGTGGATTTCAACCCTTCTGAAGCCACCTTATCAGCAGTTTCCACCACTTCCACATCCCTATCCTGTTCGGGTTTCTTTACAGGTTTTTGTCCGCTTCTTCTCTCTATTTTAGATAAATGACATCCATCCGCACTCTCACTATCACTGCCAGCCATAATTTCAACCAATGTTGATTCCATGTTCACATTTTCTACAATAATGGCTTCTTTAGCAGGTACACTCGCACCCAGTGTGTTATTCCCCACCATGTCAGTGATGATATGTACTTTAGACATTTCCTTAAGTACATCTGCATTATTTCTCACTTGGGAGACAATAGTATAGCACAATCTTAGCAAGATTTTAATGCAAAGCTGGTTGCGGTATTATGAGGGTCCAATTCTTTCAAGTTAGATTCTATATTACATTTAACACATTCATGATAGGAGGTCAATGATGCATTTTCTTGTACTTCACAGTCACCCACACTACACACTATCCACCAGACCGGTAAATCGGGGGTAGCATGAAAGTCTGTCCGTGGTTACAATGGGGGGATGCTAGATATTGATCTCACTGAGTCTGCAGTCACACTATCCAAGGTCTCTGGTTCAGGTCTCAGATCCTTCAGCCGCTCGAGATTGGTTATTTGTCCTTCCAGGCTGTAGCACAGGTTAAGAAGTGAATTACTATTATCAAATTCCAACGAGATGCAAGCCTCCGCACTAGAAGGTGTATCAGCATCCAGCGGAGCAGTGTGTAGCTGAGCAACAACCACTTGCTCCCCAAAGAAATTGGTAATCTTATCTTTGGCAGCCACCGTCTGAGTGCTTATTTCCACTGTGTCCACATCTTTCATATCGTTCTTTTTTTTGTTGTTGCCATTTTTAAGTTTACTTCTCAACTTCATGGTAGCAAGAGATTTAGAATTAGAACTCCTTTATAAAAGATTCTATAAGATGAAATAGGCCGAAAATTCAGCAGAAATAACATAGTGTTTTTATATCACCAGCTCCCTCACAGGCTCAAAGATAGAGAATCCACAGTCACCAGTGGGGGGGGGGGGAATAACAACAGTTCTTACTTATCCCTAGCTTGCCGCTATATTGTAGTTGAGTGACCCCAATGGGATCAGCTGGCTCAAAGATCAAAGATCTGCAGTCACCAGTCACCCACAGGTATCAGCTATCAGACAAGCGAGGGGACAATAGGCAGCAGTAAGTTGTAATATGTGTCAATAGTCAGCACGAACAATAGGATGTCCAAGCGTGCCTATAGAATCAAGGCAAATCAATAGTTAGGCAAACCAGCAAGCAGACCACCATGAGACTCCAACCTGGGCTGCAACTGGCTATATTAGTAATGCTATTTTAGGCCCTTCAGCATTCGGCTCAGCAACTTTCAGGGTACTACCCCACAATGTATAGTATACAGTGGAAGACACAGAGAGTTTCCCTGCCGTATGGAAACCCGAAGGGCCCCCAGGGCCAATATCGGCCTCCCTACCTGAGCGCAGAACTCAGAGCCTAAGCTTCAGCAATTCTAACCTCTCGAAAATACGCTGAGGTGGAAAGCACCCCCGCCCCACAAGTGGGAGAGATTTGCAGCTTATTAAGAGACCTACCCGGTCCAAATCCCGGTGCAGATCTCAGTCTCAGGAGTCTCAGGGAGTCCCGGAGGGACATGAGAGTACCAATGCCGTGAAGAGGAAGAGTCACAAGGCACGAAGAGTGCAGTTCTGCACCGCTCAGCTCCTCTGAGCGAAGGCCATTCTTCGTCACCTCACCGTCTACTCACAGTCCTCCAGCTCCACCGTCAGCACAGCTAGAGGAAAGGACCTAAAGAAAGAACACGGGACCGTCAAGCCGCACCACGCTCTACAGTACTGCTTCTCTGTTCGAGCTACTGGCCGCTTCCGACAATCATCCTGTGATTGGTACAACTGATACTCCTTATTCCACTAATACTAACTACTGGCAGCTACAGTTGTATTGTTTATTAGCCTGTCTGAGTGGAAGTAGAAGGTTTAGCTTGTTGCACATTATTACTCTGCTGCTCTATTTTAGAATTTTTAAATAATTTCAGGAATTTTACTGTTTTCGTGTAATTTCATTCTTGTGATTTTTTTATTCTGACATTGCTTCGGAGTGACAGGGATAGTTTTGGAAACTATTAGTTTTTTTTTTAAGACAACCTCAAACGCTGTTTGCATTAGGGACAACATTGCCCATCTACCCCCAGTGTATATATTCCCTATTTAAGGTCTGATAGTTTAGCTTGTTGTACATCGTTACTCTGCTGCTCGGTTTTAGAATTTTTAAATAATTTCAGGGATTTTACTGTTTTAGTATAATTATGTTCTTGTAACTGTTTTATTCTGACAGATTGCCCATCTACCCTCAGTGTATATATTTATATATCAGGCCCGCCAGTTCACGCCGGTTCATGTCTCGGTGTATAAGGATGCGGCGGACAAATCTGAGTGAACACTTTTACCGTTATGCGCCTTTTTATTTGATACATATTTGACCTTTGTTACACACTTGCTTCCTCTGGCCTTTTATTGCTCATTATGTCACCTTCAGGTGTAGACTCAATGCCCTCAGTGTTCCATAGATGTCAGTTAGGACATTCAGAGAGTTAGGGAGTTAATACTTTGAGGATGTATCTACCTGATCTCTCTCAATCTTTCATATCTAACACCCTGAAACATAAAGCTTAATCTACTTTCTTATCGGCGGGATCCTGTGAAGAAATCCACAGACACGTTGTGCTTGGGAGTAAGTAACAGTAATTTAATCTGAACCCTCGGCAGCCACATCCAAGGGAAGCCACAAACCAACTGGCCCGTGTGGAATGCTGATCCACAAACGAGGCACAACATTCCACACGCGCCAGCTGTGAATTACATATGCAGAACATGACATATCTTCTCCCCTTACACCTTTAACATAACAAAAACTTAAAAGGTACATAGTAAAAACACAGCAGTAAAGTAGAAAGTTAATAAATAAACGCACAACAAATTGTAATAAAATGATACAACTGTAACCAGAATGCAAGGTACTAACCGATACCAAATACATGCTATGCAAAAACACTAAAGCAGTCTGGTCACTTTAACACTCATAATCCCTGAGTTTAATTGGAGGTCTACACGATCTCACAGGACGCACCTCACCACCCCTAATCGTGCCAGACCCAACACTTGACTCACCAGACCTCACACACACATCCTTATCCCCTTCATCCACAACCAAAACTTCCTCCACACAACCCGCAGCAGACAGACCCCTAGATGGTCCGCCCCTCTCCTCAAACACGGGTGCATCCATCCTCTCGACCGCGAAGTCCAACGCATCGCACACATCACCCTCCATCTCCAAATCTCCACCAGCCGACCCCTTTATCTAGTCCAGCATCCAACACCACCACCCTCCTCTTGCTCCACCTGGGACCATCCTGCAACTGCATGTATCCCTTACCACACTTGACCACCTTCTTGGATGGCAAAAATAACCAGGTTACTCACTGTAATGACCACCTTACTCCTAGTCCATAGTCCCCTTTCCTCCATACTTATGGGACATCTCTCCGTCCTGTGGGACGGGACCGGAGCACTTTTGGAAAAAAGCATCTAAACATTTTTTCAAAAATGTGTCCTTCCTCTCTTTCTGCGCGGGGCCCAGCACGTGGCTGTAACCCTGCCCACCTTGGCTCCGCCCCGCACATCTCCCATCAGTCCTTTTCTATCGCCAGGTCAGAGACCTATTAGCAATAACAGAGGAACCTTATTAGAGGGGACGGCAGGCGGGCGTATGGAGGAAAGGGGACTATGGACTGGGAGTAAGGTGGTCACTACGGTGAGTAACCTGGTTATACTCCTACGTCCCGTCCCCTTTCCTCCATACTTATGGGAGATTCCCAAGCACTCCTAACTGGAACTACGGGTGGATGGAAATACCCCTTATTGAAAAAGGTTCTTCAGCACAGCCAGAACAAACCGAGTATTAGCTCTTGTGCTCATGTCAAGACAATAATGCTTACGAAATGCGGATAGAGAGGCCCAAGTAGCTGCCCTAGCGATGGACTCCCAGGGGACATATTTCTGAAAGCAACTGCAGCTTCCTTGCCCCGCAACATGTATGCATGAATACCTTTAGGAGGTTTCAGCCCTTGGACGGTGAAAGACTCCGTAATGCAGGCGGCGATCCACTGAGAAATAGTCGCCTTAGACGCCTGCTTACCCTTAGGGTTACCGAAAGTCACAAAAAGTTAAGAAGAACTCCTAAGCTCTGAAGTCCTGTCAAGGTAGAACTTAAGAGCCCTTCTAACATCAAGACAGTGCAGAACCCTTTCTGCCTCTGAGGTAGTGTTTGGAAAAAAAGTCCGGCAGGGAGATCGACTGATTCAGTTGGAATTCAGTTACCACCTTCGGTAGAAAGGCCGGGTTTGTCCATAGCACTAAAATGTCCTTGTGAAAGACCAAGAAGGGATGCTCCATTGACAATGCCTGGAGCTCACTCACTCGCCTCGCTGACGTAACGGCGACCAGAAAGGACACTTTCCAGGATAGGTACTTGAGGTCCACCATGGCCATTGGTTCAAAAGGCTTATGGCACAGTGCCGTCAGGACTACATTTAGGTCCCACGGCGGGTGCGGACTACGAACTGAAGGGTAGAGGCGTGTCAAGCCTGCAAAATGCCTCTTAACCACTGTGTTACTCAGAGAATAAGAACACTGGTCTGTAGAAAGATAAGCGGAGACACGAAGGACAGCACCGTGTCAATCGTAGCCACCCTTGGATCCAACTGCTTTTCCAAACACCAATGACAGAACCTGAGCCAGTTACTCCTGTATTGGGATCTGTTCAAGGGTTTCCTGGCTGTCTGGATAATACGCATGTTATCCGTAGATAAGTTAAGATGCTCTAAAGACCTGAACTCAGGCACCATGCCGCCAAGCTGAGCGACTGTGGGGAGGGGTGCCACATCTGCTGTTCCCCTTGATGAAGATGATCAGGGGTCACTGGTAACCGGATCGGTGATACACCGACAGGTGTTGAAGTTCTAAGAACCAAAACCTGGCCGGCCACCAGGGGGCTATGAGTAGAAGGGAGCAGTTCACCAAGTTCTTCAGCTTCCAAATTGCTCGATGGACTAGAGGCAGAGGCGGGAAGGCATAAGCTCTCATGTTGTGCCATGGAATCTGGAGAGAATCCCCCAGCGAGGAGGCTCCCAGCCCCCCTCTGGAGGCATACCGAGCAAGCTTCTTTTTCACCGCCGTAGCAAAGAGATCCACCTCCGGTGTGCCCCAACGCAAGAAGATCCATGAGAGGACCTCCGCCTTCAACTCCCACTCGTAGCTGACCACTGTCCGCCGACTGAGGGCATCCGCTGTGACATTCAGCTGGCCCAGGATGGGCACTGCAAGCAGCCAAACCCCATGAAGCACGGCCCACTCCCAAATCTGGATGGACAGGTTCACGAGGGGGGGGAGACTTCGTTCCCCCTTGCTTGTTGATATAATACATCGACACCACATTGTCCGTGCGTATGCGGACCACCTTGTTGGCAATGATCGGTCTGAACGCCATGAGCGCTAGGAAGATCGCCAGAAGCTCCAGATGAATTATGTGAAGGAGCTTGTCCTGAGGCGACCAGGTGTCCGAGACCTGTAGAAAATCTAACGTCGCACCCCAACCCAGGAGGGAGGAATCCGGCGTGATCGTCACCATAGGAGCTGGGTCCTGAAACCCCGCACCCACCGACAGGTTGCTGAGAGATGACCACCATTCCAGGTCCACTCTCATGGAAGCCGGAATCGTAATCAGCTTGGAATCCGGGTCCACAGCCTGACGCCAAGAACTCTGATGAGCCATCTGGGTCCGTCTCATCTTGAGATGAGCAAGAGGAAGAGCCAGCACACACGAGGCCATGAGGCCCAGAAGCCTCTGGAACCACCAGGCCGTCATGTTCTCCGACTGCGCAAACATCTGACACGTGGCTAACAGATCCGCCATTCTGTCCCCGGTCAGGTACACTCTGCAGTCGATCGTGTTCCAGCGAAAACCCAGGAAAATCAGGTCCTGCAAGACCGTCATGGAAGATTTCCGCCAGTTCACCGACAGCCCAAGATGGAACAGGAGCTGAAGGAGAGACTGGAGATTGCCCGCTGCTGCCAGCGGACAAGGGCTGCTTAAGAGGCAGTCGTCCAAATATGGATCCACATGGATACCCTGGAGACGAAGATAGGCTGCAATCACCGACATAATCTTCGTGAAGACACGCAACGACGAACAGAGGCCAAAAGAAGCACTCGAAACTGGAAGTGCTCCTCTCCCAAACAGAAACAGAGATATCTCCCGTGTGGGTTACAAATCAGGATATGCATGTACGCATCCTGAAGATCCACCATGCTGAGCCAATCGCCCATCTGCAAGGAGGATCGTATCTGGCTGGGCATGATCATCTTGAATTTCTCTTGGGGTAGGAAAAGATTGAACTGGGAAAGGTCTAGGATGGTGCGCAGGCCAGCCTGGTTGGATTTGGCACTGTAAACAGCTGGGTGTAGAAGCCCTCCCCTCGCTCCCCCAGGGGAACGGGTTCCACAGCTCTGAGGTCCAGAAGTTTCTGAACTTCGGCTTCGAGGGAGGGCGAGCCCGACAGCTGAAAAGGAGGGTTGAGGGATGGGGTAGGGGGTAGGGGTAAGTGGAAGCCCACCCAAGCAACTGACAAGACCCATATGTCTTCTGTGATGGTCTGCCACGCCTCCCAATGAGATGCAACATGTCCTCCCACCAGGGTCTCATGCGAGCGCGGAAAACCCTCATTTAGTAGGTTTATTGGTGGTGTGGCCACCTGAACCCGAGGAGGAGGCTGAGGAGTGGGAGAAAAACCGTGTCCTTTGCTGACTACGTCAGTTGTTCCCCGCAGGGGTATCCACTCTGCGAGATTTTCTGTTGAGGAAGCCCCTAAAGCCAGAGGAAAGTCTACTTTGCGACAATGGTCTCTGGGTTTTGAAAGGAGTCTTAACAAGGACCGACAAGGACTTAGCCGTCTGAGTGCTATCCTTCATCTTGGTGAGCTCTACATCAGTTGTTGAATGAAAAAGCTCATTCCCATCTAACGGAAGGTCCAACACCTTGTCCTGCACTTCTTTTGAGAATTTAGTTGCATGCAACCACGCCTGCCGTGAGGTATCAACCCCCAGCATAAGGCCCAGAGCCGAGGTGTCTACGTGATGAGCCGCAGCCTCCAGGAGATCCTGGGCCAAAACCCTGGCGTTGGACAGTCCCCCTTTAAAGTCTTCCAGCCTCTCAACCGGGATGAACTCCTCAAACCCCGACAGACCTTTCCACATCCGCATATTAGCCCCCGCTAACACCAGTTCGGCATTGGCCTGCCTGAGCTGCAAGGCTGAGTTGGCAAAGATTTTCCTCCCAAGGGAGTCAAGGAGCTTGTCCTCCTTTCCCAGAACCTGAGTAGCCGTCGTGGAAGAGGATGCTGCAGGCCTGGATTGCAAAGTGGCCACGGCCACCATTCTGGAGGAAGGGGGCGGACAAGACGACATTGCCACCTCTTCCGAAGAATGCAGCCTGTATCTCGCGTCAATTTTCTTATTGACAAAAAGTCCAGAGTGTGGCTTTTCCCAGACCCTGCGGACCTCGACCAGAACGTCCTTCTGCAAGAACAGGCCAGTATGCTCCAAAGGAGACAAGGTGAACGCCCCAGAAAGCACGCCCTCTTGTGGAGTGGGTGCCTCGGGCACTGGAACATCTAAGAAGCACATCATGTCCAGTACCCGGTCATGAAAAGCTCTAATAGAGCGGGGCAGGTCCTTGTTGTCCTGATCGCGATGCGCTTCATCCGACAGGTCAGGATCCTGTTGAACCGTGTCAGGCACTGCCTTGTCCACAGGAGACAACGGGGGCAAAGGCGGAAGGGTCGGGGGAGGCACTGTAGGCAAGAGAGGCGCCGGCAGAACCACCGGAAGAACAGGTGGAGCCGGAGGCGCAGGTGGGCATATCTCCCTGAAAAGCCCTTTGAAATAGCCTCTCATGGGGTCGGTACACATTCATGTTTGAAATGTACCGAAAAAAGCCTCCTCCGAGGACTACATCGGAACCTGAGGAGACTTCTCACGAGGTGGACAAATCCAGGGACGTAACGGGGAAGCGTGCCACACAGGCCCCTCCACTGACGTATCCACATAAATCAAAGGTGCTGACCCCGCAGGCAACGAAACATTGTGCGGAAGAGGCATCCGGGCGTTCCAATCGTAAACTGGCCGATAAGGATGCGCACAAGGCACTCTATGTTCACCCAAGGAACCAAGCCGTACACCTGAGGCCAATGGCGTAGTTGTAGGGGTAGCACCTAAAATGGCATCCGCGGTCGTGGCGGGAACGGGCGCCATTTTGTCATCGCCTGGGGGGAACTGCGGCACATGAGGAAGTGAGGCAGGGGACCCCGTCGATGGATCAGGGGTCTTAACTTTAGCCTTAACATGAGGAACCTCGGCAGAGCCGGTACTATGAGGCCTGGAATGTTTTTGCGACATGCCAACTGCCAAATCAGCCTTCCCAGGAAGGACCTCGGCACTGCCGGTAAAAGAAGAGCTTTCCTTCTTTGCCCCCTCAACAGATCTGGTATCACCACAAGAGCGGGAACGGTGAGAAACAGGCTTCACCGGTAAGGCCTTGTCAGGCCCCTCAGAAATGTTGGTAACTTTAGCCTCTGAAAGAGCGACCTCGGACCCACGTCCGGTGACAGCCTTTTCCGTGCGGGTCTCGAACATCCGTTCGGTAACAGCAAGCCCCACCAAGGCCTCGGGGCGCACCCCGATCTTATTTATGAGGGAAGCTGACAGAGAGGCCTCCGAGCGAGCTCTGGTATCCACGATTCAGTAGAACTAGGTCTACAAACAGCCCCCACAGAAGGGGCCTCGGAGCGTGCTGCGGTATCCACAGGCCCCTTACGGAGACCCTCAGAGAAAACTCTGGTAGAATTATTAGGCTGAACGGGCACCTCAGGGCGAACCCCGGTGACCGAGCGATCAGCGCCCCTCCCGGTCCGAGAGGAACCTGGAAAGGTATCCCCCCGGCCGGGGTGCTCTGAAAAGTAAAGAACTTACCGGGCGTTTTTTCTTCTCGTCGATGAACGCCTGAAAATGTGAAGGAGAAGTTCGTCGGAACACCTCCTCCCACTGCTCCAACCGACGTTGAAGTGCCCAGACCGAAAGGGAGTCGCAGTAAAAACAGGAATCCCAACGGTGATCCGGACCCAAGCACTCTAAACAAAGAGGATGGGGATCCGCCCTCGCGAAACAACGGTGACACAATGAACAATCTGGAAAGTCTAGTTTGAACGACATAGACAGACTATTACACGATCGCTAGTGAGAACCAGAGAGGAAAAAAGTGAAGAAAATCTTCCGAGGATGCAAGTGCGTCCAGTCCTGAACAAGCGAAGAAAAGGACTGATGGGTGATGCGTGGGGTGGCGCCAAGGTGGGCGGGGTTACGTCCGCGTGCTGGGCCCCGCGCACAAAGAGAGGAAGGACACATTTTTGAAAAAAATGTTTGGATGCTTTTTACAAAAGTGCTCCGGTCCCATCCCACAGGACGGAGAGTTGTCCCATAAGTATGGAGGAAAGGGGACGGGACGTAGGAGTATGCACTTCCCCCTTTCTGCACAAACCTGGGGTTCTTAATGCACACAACATCACCCACCTTGACCCGCAACTCCTCCCTACCCTTCTGGGCAGACTGAAAAATCTCCTGGTGCACCAAAATACTACGCTGCACACCCTCCAGATCCAAATCACATGAGCCACCACCCCCCAATGCCCAAGATCTCAAAGTGGTTCCTGGCTTCCTTCCTCTTAACAACTCAAACAGCGTTGTACCTGTGCACACCAACGGGGTTCTGCGATAAGCTGACAAATACTGCGAGACCACCTCCTGCCACTCCAGCCCATTGGCCAAAGCCAACTGTATAGCACTCTTAATGACCCCATTGACCCTTTCCACCAGGCCATTGGCACAGGGATTATAAAGAGCCGTGCGACAATGTTCAATGCCACACCGACCCAGAAACTCCCTCATGACACCAGAAGTAAACTGCACCTCGTTGTCGGTAACCAGCATGGCAGGGAAACCTTCCCTGTCAAAAATCTTCTCCAGGAAGGCAGCAACCACCTCAGCAGTTACCCTACCAAATGCCGCCACCTCAACCCATCTAGAAGTGTAATCCACCAACACCAATAAAAACCTGCACTCCGGCTGCAAACACTCAAAAGGACCCAAGATATCCAGAGCAAGCTTAGACCACACCTCCCTGGGAATGTCAACAGCATGAAAAGGCTCGGGGCGAACCACCCTGCTCTTAGCACTCATGGTGCACTCCTGGCATTCATTCACCAACAACTCAACATCCCGATCCATGGAGAGCCACCAATACTCCTCCCGTATTCTCCTCTTAGTCAAAGAACGTCCCAAATGGCCCTCATGAGCCAGCTCCAACAACCTACCACTCAAACACACCAGCGGAATCAATTTCTCACCCCTCGACACTCCCCAAGGACCAACCACCAACTCTTCCAATACTTGTGCATACCCTTTACCCTCTGGTCTGCCACCAACCACCTCCCAACCTTTGCTCAAACCTTCACGGATCCAACCTAGCTCCACATCCCTATCACTCTCCAAGACCCACACCGATTTATCAACAACAGGCATGACACAAGCAATCTGAACCTCCTCCTCCAGACCACCACCGATCTCCTTATGACCAACCTGTGCAGTGGGCAAAGGCAACCGCGACAAACAGTCAGCGACCACATTCCTCTTTCCCGGCAAGTACACCACAGTGAAATTATACTCCTGGAGGTCCACAATCCACCTAACTATCCTTGGAGACACATTCACACCACCCTGAGAGTTAAACACATGGACCAAAGGCTTATGGTCTGACCTGACCACATACAGTACACACCACAAGAATGTTCTGAAATGCTTTGATGCCCAGTTCACCGCCAAAGCATCCTTCTCAATCACGGAGTACCTAGCCTCTGCCCCCTTCAACGACCTGGATGCAAACGCCAGCGGTCTCACCTCACCTTCACACCATTGCTCCAGAACTGCCCCCAACCCTGCCTCACTGGCATCCACTGTAAGCATGGCTTTGCACTTGGGGTCAAACAACCTTAAACATGGTGCCCTATCCACATCATCCTTCACCCTAATAAACTCTTCCATGCATTCATTAGACCACTCGAACCTGGTACACTTTTTCAATAAAGCCCTCATTGCCACGGTTTTCTTGGAATAGCCAGGAATACATTTTACATAGTACTCTGCCAAACCCAAAAAAGACTTCAACTGATCCTTGTTAGCAGGCACAGGAGTGTCCTTCACCACCTGCACCAACTCAGCCTTGGGGCTGACACCCTCCGCGCTGAGAGTGTGGCCTAGATATGTCACCTTATCCACCCCCACCTGACATTTCAACAACTTCACCGTCAGCCCTTTGGCCTTCAGCGCTCCCATCACCTCACACACTCTGGCATCGTGTTCCTCCCTGCAACTACCCCACACCAAAATGTCGTCTTGGAAGTAACTCACACCCAACATGCCACCAAACAACTCCTGCATCAAACGCTGAAACACAGCTGACGCCGACGCCAGCCCAAAAGGCATGCGGCAAAGGAGGTCAATGGTCTTGAATCCGGGTGTAACTCGATTTGGTGATACGCAGCAGAAAGATCAAATGTGGAAAAACACTTGGTCTTGCCCAGAGTAAGCAACAACTCATTTATATTTGGCAAAGGATGGCGGTCTACCCAAATACTAGAATTCAACCCACGTAGATCCACACACATCCTAAGACTACCATCCCCCTTCCTGACCAAGACCAGCAGGAACAACTATTCCGATGACTCAATGGATTCAATGACACCTGACGCCAACAATTTATCCAACTCTTCCTTCAAGCCATTCCTGGCCATAACTGGAGCTCCCCTCACTTTATGCACCACAGGCACCACACCCCTCTTTAAAACAATGCGGTGTGAAAACCCCTTAAGCCTCCCCAAAACATCCGAAAACACTTCAGGGAACTCCACCTTGAGCAGCTCAGCAGTCACCCGACCACGCACAGCCCCCACCTCCATGACCGGCACATCACAACCAACAGCTCCAGCCATCTCCTGAACACTCAAAACCGGAACATCCTTTCCTGGATGAATTTCAATATTCAAAGCTGCTTGCTCGTCCCACCCCAACACACTGGTACCCTTGAGTGCCACATATAGCTTACAAACAGCCTGACTACCCTTGAATTCAATGCATGCCCGGTCATAACCCAACACACTAATAGGATTCTGTCCATAAGCACTGGGGTTGATATCTGAAGCATGCAACATTGAAACCTCTTTACCCAACACCTCCCCATAAACCTCCGGAGACAATTGTGTACGGCGAAACCGAATCAACCAGCATATCAACGGGATGCCCATCCACCAACACTGAGACCCATGGGCCTCTCCATGACACACCTTCCA
Organism: Ambystoma mexicanum; assembly: GCF_040938575.1. Classification (NCBI taxonomy): domain Eukaryota; kingdom Metazoa; phylum Chordata; class Amphibia; order Caudata; family Ambystomatidae; genus Ambystoma; species Ambystoma mexicanum. The sequence goes on from NC_090932.1 coordinate 1,254,431,821, forward strand.
CATGTAGTATCACACCCAGCTCAGGTTTGACCTGTGGCCCACTCTCCTGATCCACGACGCCACCCTCCATCACCGCAACCACCACCGCATTAACCTTGCACATGCGAGCATAATGACCTCTACATTTGCATTTCTGACACTCAATATTGGCAGCAGGACATTCTTTGGAACCAGTCAAATGGCTAGACCAGCCACATCTTCTACAAGGCTCTTTAAACTTGGATAGTCTTCTACCTTGGTTGTCACTCTTGTCAACTCTCCTCTTGTTATCAGCACCACTACCTCTACTGCGAGGTAACACTGCCTGGACAGCGTCCCTAGAGCCCTCCTTCTCAGTCACAATCTGTACACTCGCCCTAGACGTCTCAATCACCCTTGCAATCTCCACCACCTTTTCCAGAGGGGGGTCGTTTTCAATCCATAGTCTCTCCCTAATCTTTTGTCTACTGGTCTTCATCATTATCTGGTCTCTAATGTACTCATCCAGGATTCCTGAAAACCGACAGGTAGCCAGGAGAGTTCTCAAAGCCGTCACGTATGCATCAATTGATTCCCCCGCACCCTGCGCTCTGGAGAAAAACTTGTAACGCTCCAGAACTGCATTAATCCTCCTGCCAAAGCGAACCTCCTGCTTCTTTAAAGCAGTCTCATATGCACTCACTACACTTTCGCCATCACCACCACCAGGCACATACACGACCTCCCCTGGTAAATAGTGAAACACCCGGAAGCCTTCAGTGCCAATGCAGTTCAAGAGCACTGCCTCCAGGCCCGGCTCCAGCAGGGGGGCCAGGGGGGCCAGGCCCCCCAGAGCCAGCCTCTGGCCCCCCTAGAAAGGAGGCCATGGCAGTGGTGTTATACACCACTGATAACCGAGGGAGTGGAGGGTGATGTCACTCTAAACCTTCAGCAGTAACCTCAGAGACATCATTCTGAGAAGCTGAATTTCAGGAGGCCCAGCCAGGATTTGTTTTCTTGCCCTAGACAATGATTTATGACCCACAGCCAATAAAGTACAACTGACCAGGGAGATGGAGGGCCAGTCACACCTCTAAGTGAGGTAGCACAATTATTCAAGCAGGCTGCCTACAACTATTTTGTCAAACCTAAAATCACAATGTTGGTTTCTGTAATTTAAAGTGTGTTTATTTTTTGTGGGAATATAGTGTTTTTTCACATCGTGCTTAATAAAATGGTTAACTATATCAAACAATAAATGACAGGTAAAGTTGCTTGAACACAGATTTCTGCAGAAGGTGAGTCAACTGACACATTCAAAAATTCCATTCAAAAAATATATTCTGCTGCATTAACTACTTTAGTAAAAGTGAAAAGATAAGGTTGGTAGTAATAACATTTAATTCTGTAGGGGAGAGTGTAGTAAAATCAAAACGTGATAGATGCAAGGCTTTGAATTAAACATGTCCACTACCTTTGTTCTTCACAACATTCAATGCCATAATTCTGTAGTATGTCTGTGCGATTAGAGAAGGGGACATGCCATTAACAAATTTCTTTTGGTGCTGCCACCAAAAGGTGCAGTTCAATCTGAATTGCCAGGCCTTGTTCCCTCTCCACTTAAACACAAGCAAGCACATGCATTTTTAGGCCCTGTGGTCTAGCAGTTTGGGAATGGCTTCTGACATTAGTGACATGGCTAAGGCTGATATGCAAACAATGGTATGGAATGCTGTCCAGAGCAATTATGGGGGTCACCCAGCAGTTTTGGCATGTGCATAGGTATTAGCAGACATTTGCCAGGCAATGCCATCATATGCCCAGTGACTGGCACCATTTTCCAGCTGTTCCCACCTTATGGCAAGGTGGTACCCTTATGGCAGTGCTTGGCAAATGCCTATCCATGCCTAATCAAAAGCCCAAGCTTTGGGCTTTGCCAATGCATGTTAGCTTCCTTTTGTCTCCCTAAGTGAATGTGTATATGTCCAGATGTGGGTGTCTTACTTGCTATGCCTAGGGAATCAAGCTGCACCTCACTGAGCTGGTGCAACAAGGTCCTACCTGAAAATAAGGCTAGGTTGGAAAGTATTGATCAGTTTCAGATCTTCTCATGCATACTTACCAGTGGGGCTCTGACCTAAATAGAATGTAGCTTTGTTTGGAAGCCTAGCCTACTCTGACTGAACATTTACTGATTCAAACAGATAAGAACTGACTTGATAACTTTACAGAGTTTGCATGCAAACAGAATGTGTGTTGTGGAGTTTGTTTGGAAAGTATGATGTAAATCCTGGGTTCTGGGTGTTTAGCCAGGGACAGAAATGAAACATGAACACCCGTAAAATAACAAAAAATAAGAGTGTTTTCTATAATGTTGTGGGCAAAGTATAAAAAGTGTACATCTTTTATAACTAAAAGCAGTATTTAACTATTTTCTTAAGAGTGCAATCAGAGATGGATTTAACATTTGGACAAGGGAACACATGCCAATGCCCCCTCTGCTCCTCCTGCTCTACTCTCTCCCCTGAAATACAAACAGCCAAGGCTGATCAGGCCCACCCAGTGAGATCTTATCTTTTTAACGTGTCTCAGAGAAAGATTATTTACAACAGGAAGTGATTAGAGATGGGAAAAGGTAAAAAGGCAGTGATCATTGCTGTGGCACTTTAAAAAACAATTATATAGGTTTTTAAGAAGCTATTTAAGTGTGATTGTTGGGTGATTAGTAAGTAAGGGGATACAGAACAAGCTCCGTGAAACAATAACCTTGTCATGCATTTCATTTCACTTTGTGTCTGTATGAGAATTTTTGTAAGTTGTCATTAATTGCTATGCTGGAGCTTGTAGGCTTCTATTTAGGATGGGGAAAATAAAGTTACAGTCATAGGGGATATTTTTCCAGGTCAAGCGGAGTGCAAGAAGTGGGGTTAAATGCATGTAACTCCACTTTTTATGAGCTGCAGGATTTTGTATGATTAGACAGGTGAAGTTGGAGAGCAGACTGGACTTAACATGATCCCCCTACCAAATCAGATTGGTATACCACCAGCATGTATTTTTACGTTGGCAGAAAACCAATAGATTGCTATGGGACCTGCCACTTTTGCACCTGGAATAAAAGCAGGCAAAGTCCAAAGGAATCCATTGTGGATGGCTCCCACCGTTATTAATTGTGGAAGTGATTTGCACTTTTCCAGACACCTACTGGTAAAGTAAAGAGCAAAGGCGAATTTCTCCTGTGTTTTACTCTTTACTCGTCCAGCACTTGGTGGAAACAATTAAAATTAATGAATGGCCCCTTTTGCAAAAAAATGCAAACATGAGAATTCTGATCTATGAAATTTAGGATTCAAAACAAAATGCCCCACCTAATCTTTTCATCAACATGTTTCTACAATGATGATTACATTGTCAGGTTGGTGTATCATGTGACTTGTGCATTTTTAAAGTAATCTGTATAAAATGGAGTATTATGTTAGGTATTCAAAGCCAAACTTCAACACATATTCAAGTAGCTACATTTCCAGCTAGGCTAAAATTATGGCTTTAACACTTGACCAAAGTGTGTGATCCTGGGCATATTTTTTAATTTCACTATGCCTTATCTATTAAAATTAGGTGCCCATAGAAGTGATTCCGTTCGCATTATAAGCTATTCCAAAAAGTCTCACTCATGGTTTAATATATGGGCAGCACAGGGATTAGGACACACACACATCTAACTTTGAAAATAGCCGGGCCACATTTATTGAACACAATTGTGTCATTCAATAGGAAATCAAAGTAAACGTATCAAAGAGTCATCATGGACATTTGCATATTATAACCAGTATGTAAACAGTATGTACCAGAAAATTATGTATAGGGGCAGGCCCCACTAGGAGTGATACCAGGAGGCCGCAAACCCCTCAACCAGCACTGTCTGCCTCCTGATGCAGCCCTTACAACCCTAACACTCCTTTGCACTCTCAACTCAATTAAAATATGCTGCAAAAATGCAACAAAAAAATAACATTTTGTGTTTAAAATGTAATTTTGGACATTAACCATTGATCGGAGACATTCAGAGTGGGACTACTGTAGGGGTTCAGCTGGAAAGGAGGGGGGTTGTGGAATGGGTGGGTGAAGGAAGGATTGTATACATGTGTATGTTATTGGAGGATATGTTGTTGTGCTTGAAATATTGTTAAGATCAACAAGACTACCTGCATTGATTGGAGATGGTATGTTCTGTTCTTGAAATTTGAAGAAGATTGAAAAAAATGTAATGTTGTAGGAATCAAAATCTCCTATTCCTTGCTTCAGTATTCTGGGTGGGGGGTCTATCTTTCACAAGATGGAGGGACCACAAACATCTCCTCCGGAGCCTGCTGGGAGTAGCCACAGTGCCCAGGAAGGTATTGTTGGGCGGACACCATCTGAGATGGTACAAAGACTGGGGACCTCACTGCTCAGCCCTCTCAGAGGAGGAGGAAGAGGAGGAGGAGGAGGAGGAGGCGGCATCACCCTCAATTATCCCAGACCAGTCCAGGAATGTCATGCTGGCTGCTGGTGTGAATAGGTGGGAGGGGAGGTAAATGGGAACATGGTTAGGGCAGCTGAAGGAAGGTGACTGGACGGTGAAAGGTGAAGGAGGATCAGATATAACAGAAAGGGGAGAGCAGATGGGAAAGGAAGATAGGTAGATTGATGTTGCAACACTATGTTCCTTGCTTCTCTTTTGCTATGTACAGTTTATCTGGGAAGACATTTTTTTTCTGGATCACGGATCTGGTAAATTTGGATCAACGGCAGCACTTTGTTGAGGGTACTCCTAGACCCACACCCAATGGAATGTGGGCCCCCCTGATCACAACCCTGGCCCACCCAGATGAAAATTCCTAGAGCCGGGCCTGACTGCCTCCTTTTCTTCGTCATCAAATTTAGCACCCCCCTCTGCCCTCAGGTACCCTTTGAAGGAGTCAATCCATTGGTCCCATGTGCATGCCGGCTCACCCGGAGTGGGCAAAAATGCCGGAGGCGGCCTGGCAGCAGAATGCAACATGATTCAGTAACTCAACACGTGGAAAGTATTGGCCACCCGCACAGCAGCCAAATGCCCAGCCCACACCACCACACTGCCGCTTCACCACTCCATCAAGCTCGAACTGCAACGGTGAAACAAGGACAGTGCCGCCTAAAAACACACAGCACAATGCTCTGTTATCCTGGAATAGGAGCGGTGCCAGATGCAAAGGTAAAATGTCACGGTACTCCAGTGGACACCCTCACCAGACAGCCCCAGTACCTTGAATAACCACCAGAAAGTGCTGTGTGACAATGCTTGATGGACACGATCATCCAAGTATGATACAGTACCTTGCACAGCCACTCATCGTTCGGGCAAAACAAAGCGTCTGATCCGAGCCCAAACGCGTGACCACCGTATGTGCAAATCCAGCAGGGATCACTCGGCAACAACTAGCCCTTGCCCAAGTTCCTTACGCCCCCTGCGAGCGCAACGTAAAGACGTACCATGTGACGCACTTGACTCCGTCTCAATGACGCCACCTCCGTATGTACCAATTCAGCAGCGGTCACTCGGCAACAACAAGCCCTTGCCCGCACTCCTTACGCCCCTTGTGAGTGTAACGTGAAGACATATCACGTGACGCCCTTGGCCCCACCTCGATGACGTCAGTCACTGACTTTCGTGAATGAGCAGGAAGAAGAAGATCAATGCTCTCTGTGGCTCCAATGCCCGGTGGATGGCTCCTGCCGCCCCCGCCAGCACCGACGATGTGGCCGCCTGCCGCACCGGCTCCTCTACTGCAGTTCCTGGTTGGGAGCACCCTCCAGCACTCATGGCAAACACAGTGGGTACCGCGGCCAGGCCCGCACCAACGGAATACCAGCAACCCCCCGCGGCGACAGCAGCCGTGCCAGCTGGGATGAAGAGCTGCCGGAGATACAGTAATGGCAACAGCTGCTCCCGGTGCCGTGGCAGTCGAGATCCCAAAGCAGATGGAGAACAGCCCCAAAGCCGCGCAACGGCCGCGCAGCTTGCCACCAGTCGCCGAAAAGTCTGCACGCATGGGCAAGCGAGGGTTCAGACTTCCGGTCGTCGCCAATCAAGAAATCCACTGACACGTTGTGCTTGGAAGTAAGTAACAGTAATTTAATCTGAACCCTCGGCAGAGCCGATCAACACAGCCACATCCAAAGGAAGCCACAAACCAACTGGCCCGTTGGAATGCTGATCCACAAACGAGGTACAGCATTCCACACGCGCCAGCTGGGAATAACATATGCAGAACACTACATCCTGCCATTCCTGCGAACCCATACACTACAATTTGGCGAGGAGGGGAGACAATTCCATGATGAAGAAATGCAGAGCCCTGTTGTGATGAGTAGCCGTGGTGATTAGATCAGGAGCTGTCCATGGTGGCATGCCTCATGTGAAGGTGGCCCAGGGTAGTGTGACAGCTCCACAGAAGATGACACTCACCCCGGAATTGCTGATAGTGCAGGCGCCCTGAGACATTTGACCGGTCAGTGCCTGAGTAACTATTTTATCATGACCTCAGTGCATTTTTTGGTGCACGGCCGGAATAATGTATGTTGGGCTGAAGCAGGGCACTTTGGGGTACATAACTCCTTGTTGGGGGACGCCTCGGTTTAGGATGATGCTTTCCCTGCCCCATGGCGCTGCTGCAGTGTGTGGCGTGTGAATATCCCCTTTGGAGAGCTATTGGTGGGTGGTGAGTTGTGGCTGTGACTGCTTCTCTCATTGACCACAACTGGCTGTTCCGATCAACGCCGGTCATCACAACGCCTTGCAACAGGGATCCGAGATTTCTGGTGGAATTAGAGAGCATGCTGAATGTGCGAGCACGTCACGTCGCTTCCGTGGAGAAGTGATTGAGTGCCGTTGTGAGGCGCCATAACTCAGCTTCCTGTGCGCATTGAAATGCATTGCCGTCTGATTTCTATTGCGGCAGAATTTTTAAATTACATTTTTTCACAGCACCATCTAACAGTAGGAAGCGTCGAACGAAGGTAATTTCCAGTGTTCCGGCAGTTGACTTACTTTTCAGTGTCTGCCGTAGAATGGAATTTGAACATGAACATTCAGGATTCCGAATTCTGCGATAATCGGGGTACTTGAAGCAATAAGGTACAGCATCTGCAAGGAATGATATTGTGTGCCTCTTTTAAAATGGTATCGGACCACGGCGTGACTATCTTTAAATCTCTGTTCTGCGCCTGGTTGGGCAGGCGAGGTGAAAAGGAGATATGTTTAATGAGTTTTACGCATTGTTTCATAACTACCTGATTTTTCTGCACAGCACTGTTTCTCTAGCGTTTTGTGCAAGGAGACGTATACACAGGAGAAAGGTAATGCCATTGCTGTCTGTTTTCTATATGGCGAACTTTCTTCGGATGTTTTATTGCAGTTGTGCTTTATTGGACAGTGCTATATTAAATATAGGTTTAATGAAAATACTTGCAGTAAGAACATTTTCAGGAAAATGTTTAACTTTGTGGAAACAGCAAATACTAATTTTAATGAAGTCAGTTTATCTATGTCCTGTTAAGAAGTTGTATTGTGATTGTGTGGGGCAGCTCTTTGTGACAATTCCATTAAAACATGTATTTATACATAGCATTTCATTTTAAATGGGACAATTCCATTTACAAATGTATTTATACATGCAATTTCATTTTACAATTGGAATGCACTTCGAGTGAGTTTTGCTGTGGGTGTGTGGGGCATGCTTTCTGGAAACAAAAATGTATAACATCCGAGATGTAAAGCAACATTTGTTTATTTCTCGACCAACAGTGCCTGATCAACACCACTGGCAGGGGTTATGCACTGTTCCTTTTATATGTCTATTTGCTGTGTCCCACCCCACATGCGTATTTTAATATGTGCATTTAAACTGTACATTTAATAATTCATGCTGTTATATGCCAGCTGGCTGCCATTTGATGAATTGATATATGTTACGAATGAATGGGTTGTGGCCTAACCTTATATACATTATTATTCTTGTGGTTTATGGTTTGTAAGCCATCAGTATAGTTGGTAAGTATTTTGATCATTTATATTTAAGTGCCATATTGAGCGGTATTTAAGCGCCATTGGGTGGGATGTATGAATGTTTTGGAGCGCTCATTCTGTGCACTTAAAAAGTATACTAGCTACATGCAAATGTTCCATCTTCTCAACACAGTTACACAGAAGTAGCTAACCTGTGTGTCTTCACTGATGTTCTGCTTCTCTAGCAGCAATGCAATGTCTGTTTTTGTTACTTTTATGTGTGTCTCTTAGGGAGATGTGCCCATCATCTGCGGTGCGTCATGTGTTTAGGTGGTCTGTCTTGGTGTAGGATTGATTGTGGAGTTGGTTTTGCTGGTCACAGGTTGCTTGTGTGAGAATGTAGTGATGTGTTTGTTAGGTTATGGTTCTATTGTGATATAGAAACAGATTCAGTTTGAAATTATTATTTTCAGATGGCTGCGAATGTGCTCGGGCGTGGCTGGCCCGAGATCCTGTGTGGCAGACTGGGGTGAAAGGTGAGTACGCTGAGATGGTTGCGGATGTAGTGTTGAATGGTTTGTGCTTGAAGGTGGCAGCTTTGAGATCTGGGAGGGGCAGTCCCGGATACCTGGCGGTTTGATCCCTTGGTTGGTTACGAGTGTTAGCTTCGTGGGTGGTTGAATACGCCATGGTGGTTGCGAATGTGGCAAAGTTTATCAAGAGTTTGGTTGGGTGTTTTGTGTATGGGATCCTGTCTGTTGTGGCTGCATGTGTGTTTCCCCTTCATGTTTCTTCATAAGGAAGGGGGATGCGTAGTGTGTTGTCTGTATTGCTGGTTGCAATGCAAGCCTATGGAATGTTGTTCGTAGTGGAACATTGAGTGCAATCAATGTTCCAGAGATGTCAGTTAGGACATTCAGGAAGGGAGTTAATAGCTTGAGGGTGTACATACCTGACCTCGCTCCCTCTTTCTTATCTAATAACCTGAAACATAAATAAATCTTCAACTACTTTCTTACCTGACGGCCCCTATATGGTTCCTGAATCCTGTATGCCATTCCTGCAAACCCGTACACTACAAATTGAAACCAACCCATTGCAAGGGTGATGTATGCCTTGCACGGGTTGTAAAGACATGTGCTGTTCAGCTTATTTCTTTAATCACTACATTTATCAATACATCTTTTAGTGAAGGTTTTGTGACAACATGCATTAAGCAGGCGTGGATTTCACCATTACTCAAACAACCATCTCTTGATCCCAATGTCCCCTTGAATTATAGGCCCATTACCAACGTTCCGTTCCTACTTAAGATCCTGGATCGTGCTGCCTATATTCAAGTACAGGACTTTCTATGTCTAAATAGAACATTGTGGGCAACCGACAATCAGGGTTCCAGAGTGCGCATAGCACAGAATCTGCTCTACTTGACCTGAAGGCTAACATTCTTGAAGTCTTTGAGAAGGGTGGTACAGCTCTCCTTATGCTTTAAGATCTGTCTGCCGCTTTTGACCTGGTTGACCATGCTTTGCTGGTTTTTAGGCTTGCTACCTCCTTTTCTCCAGCAGCGGCCAACTGGGTCAAATCTTTTCTGGCAGACCGCTCAGCTAGGGTTTTTCATGTTGACGCCAAAGCCGATAAATTTGTGGTGACATGCAGAGTCCCTCAGGGCTCCTGCCTGTCAACCACATTGTACAGTATCTTCACCAAGCCTCTATTCAAACTGCTTGATGCTAATGGCGTGATTTACACACTTTTCGCCGATGACATTCAATGGGCCTCATTACGGGTCGGGCGGTCCGGAAATTACAGTGGCGGTAAACCCGCCGCCACTGTTAATTCCGGAGCGCCCGATCACGAGACCTGCAGGCGGGAGGTGGCGTTCCCGCCAGGTCTGACCTTACCGCCCGCCTGCAGGTGGACGTGGAAAAACCAGCACCATCACGAGATGGTGCCGGTGTTTCCACTTCCCCGTTCCCATTGAGTCCTATAGGACTCAATGGGAACAGGGATTTACCGAATTCCGCCTCCGGAATTCCCGGGACACCAGGGTCGTAATGCCCTGGTAATTCCGGGAGTCACGGAGGCAGAATGGTAATACGAGTCCGGCGGTAACCGAGCCGGAAAAACTGGCTGGTTGCCGCCGGACTCGTAATGAGGCCCAATGTCTTTGACCTCTTTTGGGTGATTACACCAGAGACACTGAAACCATAAACTCAGTATATTCTCTCATACAGACTTGTATGGTTTAGCCCTAAATGATGCAAACACTGAGCTAAGGATAACTCATACAGCCGCTCAGTTGAGAAAGTTTAGACTCGACTTTCATGAAATTCAGATAGCAGGTTGCACTATTGCCACACTTCACAAAGTGGAGACTATGGATAAAATCCTGGATCAAGAACCAAACATGAAAGCACATGTGAATAGCCCCGTCCCTTTTTTCTCTTACTATCTCAAACTGTTAGTTCAGTTAAGACCTTTCCTTAATCGCAACAATTGTGCCACTATTGCCCGGGTTATCATTGGCCCAAAGCTGCACTATTGCTCCAGCCTTCTGCAAGGTATTGGCAAAAGAGAAATTGTCTGGTTACAGATAGTGCAAAATAATGCCGTATGGGTTGTGGAGAGCTTACGCAGAAGAGATCATATCTCTGAGGCCAGGAGGGCTCTGCACTGGCTACCTATTGCCAGTACAATTACCTTTCGTCTGTTGTGCATTACACACGCGCCTACAAGGATGTAGTCCTGTGTACTTATCTAGAAGAATCTCCTGGCAGCCCGCATGGAGGGTTCTGGGATCTAATAACTCCTTTCTTCTTCAGGTTCTCAGGGCTAAGATGACCATGGTTGCCCAAGTGTCTTTCCCCTATGCGGATCCGAGAAGATGGAATGCTCTCCCTCCTGATATGAGGGTTTATCGCAACTTTGCCAGTTTTAAACGTGGATTAAAAATAAATCTGTTTTATTGTTTTTTCTGCGCAGCCTGCTCCCCACTGATGCTTTGACCCTGGTTTGTTTTTTGTTTTCTGTTATGGTAGCACAACTATGGCTGTAGACCTTGTCTTTGTCGCTTTATAAATAAAATAAAGTGTAAGGAAATATCCACAGCAGTCCTGGTCCTGCCACCAATCGGACCAGTCCAGCCCTAAGTGCTAGGCCAGTTCCCTGAAAGAAACACAAGCAACCCCAGACATGATCAGACTTGCTAGGAGTCATCTGGGCATATTACCTCTCACTTACGAAGACTCACTATAGAAGTGGTGGATGGGAAACATCTGGAGAGTGCAGGAGAAATGTGCTCAAATTTCCTGATGAAGTATGCTTGACTGAGTGATTTTCTTTCCTTGACTTTTAACCATTTTATTATGATTTCAATCGAAAGGGCTTTTTGTAGAAACAAAGACAAATTCAACCAATAGAGCCACAACTAGGTCTCAAAATTGGAGTGGGTTTATCCTTCCCAAAGCAATTCGGTAAACACGCATCATATTTTACTGAATAGTGCAAGAGGGCCATTTTTTTCTGTAGATTGAATAGTTTAGTAAAATGATGGTTCTTTTGTGATTTTAGCTGGTTTAGAGAAGAAGATGTGTGCCAAGTGAGATTGTCAGAATGATGCAATTTATTTATTGCCTACATGTGAACGTGTAAGTGGATTAGGCGTGAGGAAGGAGAGAGGGAGAGAGAGGAGAGATAGAGATAGAGAGGGAGAGAGGGAGAAAGAGAGAAACAGAGGGAGAGGGGGGAGAGAGAAAGAGGGAGGGCGAGCGAGAGAGACGCTTATTTGTTGGTAACATCCTTAGCACAAATGTAATTGCTTCATAACGCTGCAGCGTTAGAGACAATGGAGGAGGGTGTACAGTGCTAAATAGCTTCAGGCTTGGATTGTACTACATAGCATTGTGATGGATACAAGGATTGGCTACTTTGAGACCCCAAAACAGACCAAGCTGAGATGCAGCTAGGTTTCAGGGGGCACCAGCAGCATCCACAGGCCAAGACAGGCCTGGCTCAGATTCCGATCGAGGCCCACTGGTGTGCAGTTAAGCCTAATACTACTTTACTCCCATAGTGGGTCCGTGGGTCATTAGCCATGGCCTTGGATTGTGGCCGCGGGCCACTCTGCCTGGTGCATGACCTTAGCCCATGGCCCAGACCCTGCCAGGCCACCCAAAGTAGAAACTGGCCCTGGCTTTTGGCCAGGCCCACTGGCCACTTTATCTCCATAAGGGGTCCCCTGTCATATTACAGTTATGTTAGCAAGCACTACACATAAGCCTATAAAATATGTTGGTCATATGTCTTGAAATAGACCAAGTGAATGTGTTACTCTGGCAGGTAGTTTCCCATGATATATGAGGTGTCATCAGTCTGCTCCAGTTTCCAGTGATGTCATTGATAGGTAATTAGTGATGGCCTCTGTGATGTCATCAGTGTTCTGCTCATGGGCTGTGCAAAGGGGATCTGAGTTAAGGTGGCTTAGCTTTCTAAGCGTTCCAAATTTCATGATTTGTTGCGTTCAACCATACCCTTAACATCACGTCAACTAAAAATGTTACACTGAATTTCAAAGGTTTTGTTATGCTAGTTCTCAAACTACCCGTAGTGCTAAAGTTTCTTCTTTTCATATCCTCGCAGATGTCATAGTCAATGTTTCTAAGCTATGCGGTATAGGATATTTCACCATTACTTGTCCATGGGCCTCATTACAACTGTGCCGGCACAGTACGACTCTGCTGGTGGGTGCTGTCCTGCCCGCCAGGGTCAGACCTGGTGGGCTGAACAGCACCTGCCCGCAGAGTTTCACAGAAGCACCAGCACCGTTGTTAAAGTTGACGGTGCTTCCGTGGTCCCAATTCCCATGGAGTCCTATCGGACTCCATGGGAATGGGCACTTACAAAATTGCCGGCGCCTGACTTCCCGGCCACCAGGGTCGTAATATCTCAGTGTTACCGCAAAGTCAGGTACTGATAATTTAGTACAGGTCCGGCGGCAACCCGGCTTTATCACCGGCAGGGTTACCGCCAGACCCGTAATGAGGCCCTATGGCCCACTAGCTGAGAGTTCTGCAAATGAGTGCATTCGGAAATTTACTAAAAAAAATATGAACTAAAGGGATGCTATGGTTGCAGCAAAATCGCCATGCAGAACCGTACACTGCTCATGCCACTCACTGGTTGTGGTCATTAACCTGGAAAATAACAACCTGAAAATAATGTTTGCTGCCCATTGGAGCTCTGTTTTGTGTTGTCCGATATCAATAAAAAAAGAAGCTCAAAATAAGTAGGCCCGAGCTACCGATTTTCGTTATTTGGTTTTGCTCCTTGAGACTTCTAAGAACTGTGGGTATGTGCAAATCATGTATGATGCTCTATGTGATAATGTGAGCAATGTATTATGATGGCTGAGTCTGCGGGTCATGTACAGATTCAGATAGTAGGCAAGGGGGCTCAAGCCAGGTCTAAGCAGATCTGACTCTGAGTCAACAGGCCCACACAGACACAGCTCTGGGCCAGCTAGAGTACAGTGGCCCCCCAGCTGCATTCATGGGCCAACACAGACCCCGCTCAGACTCGGATTGAGGACCACAAGCCATGTCTGTAGTGTGACAACAGATCAACAGAATACACTTGAGCTGCTTGTGGTTTTCTCTCCCCCTCGATTGCTGGTCTCTTCAAGGGTTTTAGGGCTTCATTACAAGTATGATGGTGCATCAATACGTGGTGGTAATTCCATTACTGCCACATTACTGCACTGTCATAATACGAGTTTTGGCAGTAAGGTGAGTGGTTTACCTACAGCAAAAAAATGGAGGGAAATCATCCACCTTATCCCCCAAACCGTTGGATTTTTCATTTGGAATTACTGCTAGTGGTAAATCTGACAAAAATCCCCATGTAGTCATATGGACTCCAAAAGCGGAGACTAACAATGCCTTGCCACCACTTGTAATCCCATGGTAAATCCACGGGACTTCAAGGCGGTAACAGTAATCAACTTTGGCTGTAAGTCTGTGGATTTACTGGCAATTTACTGGCAAACCTATATGAGATCCATAGTCTCTCTAAGATCTTGGCTCTCCTTCCATCTTCCATCAAAGATGGTAGCCCAGTCTGTGACACTCCCTGCAGGGCCTGTGCCCTTTTATAGGGTGGCTGATTACTCTGTTCAAGCTAGTCTCAACTGGGTTATGCTCCCCATCTTGATCTAATGCCTGTCATGATTGATTATTGCCTTGTTTCAGTCTCCTCTTTGCCTGTGATTCTCTCACTCCCCTCACTGGATCCCACAGCTGTGTTAGTAATTGTGACTAATGGTGCTGTGCATTGGCCACCAAAGGCTTAAAAGGCTGTATCTCAAGCAGCAGTAATCATCCCAGTACCCAGCTCAGCGGCTGAGTCCGAGTTTTTTATATGTATGCAAGTGGGGTACAGACTATTTCTGCGGCTTGCAAGTGAATGTACTTCCTTTTGGAGACTGAGTAGGTGCCAACAAGCAGTGCTGGGGGCAGAGAGTGCTGTCTTTGGTCGCTACAACCGCTCCACTGTAATTTCCCTTTGTACATACGGAGTATTCTTTTGTGCTGCTATGGTTGTTTGTTATTCTTGGGCCCACGTTATTAAGAAGATTGGGAGGAGGGTGGGCATAAGGTGTTGTAGAAAGGTGGACACTTGTGTGAAAATCTGTGGGACATACTCCACACTCTGTATTACCCCATGACAAAAGCCTGTGTCTTACTTCAACCCTTCACATTTTTAGTTACCATGCATGGGGTAAGATTGGATGGAGGGAGATGTTTTGGGATTTATTTAATAAAAACCTTCATTGTAGTGGAATTTTGTTTCTACCAGGTGGGTTGCAATGGGTTGCAATGGGTACGGTATAACTCCCAGAGGTCCATAAAGCACATCCTTGCTATAATTTAGTAGGACAAACTACCTTTCTCATGTGTATGTGGTTGTGGGTGGTAAATGCTCCCCAAAAGAGAAGAGCTATCCTACGCAACTAACAAGACCTAGATGTAGATTTAGCATTATTGCAAGAAACTCATGTACAGGTCCCTTTTCGACTGATAGAGCATTCTGACCCCAAGGGGTACTTCCTTATGTTGAAAGGGAAAACAGGTGCTAATCTGTTGACTATAAAGGAAAGTCACTGACTGTAGTGACCAGTGTACTCCTATTCCGTGTCCACATGGGAAGCATGCCACGCTGGGCTGAAGGCTCAGTGCTGTAGCTGCATGGGGGGGGGGAACTCCCACAAGCAGGGGTGTTGCTAAATCTGGAAAAGACCCGGGGCTACGCTGATGTTGGAACTGTCAGGACTCGGGGCTAGCTAGCATTTTGGCTGTAGATCCTGAGATTCTATCCGGGGCTACAACCAAAAGACCAGGGGCTATAGCCCTTTAGCCCCCCTCTAGCAACGCTTCTGCCCACAAGTATTCGAGAAAGGGGACGGGGCAAGGGGTACGCCCCTTTATGTACCTAATGGAAAACCAGCTTTGATTTGTATATGATCTTCCTGCTAATATCTGAATTTGGCACAGCTGATATTATTATTGGGGGGATTTGAACACAATGGGCCTCATTACAACCTGCCAGTCCGGGACCGTGCAAAATCCGTGATGGCGGTAAAAACGTTTCCGTGTCCGCAAGGGTGCGGAAAAACCGCACGATTACACGCTGTCGGTCGCGCGCACCACACGGACTCGGAAACGTTGTTACCGCCGTCACGGAATACCCCACGGAAATGGAAATAACGAAGCCACAAGTGGCGCAAAACCCGTTTCCGCCTCCGCCGCCACGGACACGGAACCGGAAATACCATGATCGCCAAAACATATAAAAGCACAATCCATTGCCATCCAGAGCCAGCACAAGCACAATCCTGACTCTGAGAAGCCAAAAGGGACCACCAGCATGTCTGCCAGGATTCCTGCTCAGAGGCAGCTCAGAGGCAGCGCAAACAGCGCTTCAGCGAGGCGGAGCTAACCGTCTTGGTGGAGCACATTGTGGACAATGCTGAGATGCTGTTCAGCGCCGACCAACGGCGTGCCACACAGCAGCGGAGGAAGGAGGTGTGGGCCGAAGCTGCACGCAAGTGCACCGCTGTGGGCATGGCAGTGAGGAGCGTGAAGGACTGCCACAAGCGTTGGGACGACCTGAGGCTGAGGGTACGCAACCTCATTTCCACGCACCGCCAACGCAGCAGTGGGACAGGCGGAGGACCCCCTTCCCCACTGAGGCTGCAAGCATGGGAGGAGCGTTGCAGCAGCGTCCTCCACCTAGAGGGAATCCATGGGATTGGGCAGGCTGAGGCAGGAGTGAGCCCACCTGCAGATGCCGGTAAGTGCCCAAACATGAATGCCACATGTAAATATGCAGTTGTGAGTACTGGGCCAAAGGACCCATTAACAACCCCCCCCCCCAGGCAGTGCATGTGTGGGCCAAAGGACCCATTAACAATCCCCCCCCCCAGGCAGTGCATGTGTGGGCCAAAGGACCCATTATGATCCGTATGGCAACCAATATCACTGAATGCAGACACCAGCAATCAGATGCATGTGACTAACACTATTCAATGTACAATCTTAATGACGCATGTGATGCACCCATCTGCCACCACAACAACACTAATTGCATGCCCTTTGTGTCCCCACAGCCGTTTCAAGTGACAGTGATACTGCACAACAGGCCAGCCAATCAGCATCGGCAAGTACACTAGCCACCGCCACCACACAGGAGGATGCTGCCGGCAGTTCTGCACCTCTGGCCACATTACCAGCCACTACAGATGTGCAGCACACCACCACCACCACCAACATCCCCACCATCTCCACACTGGCTGAGTCCAGACAGGTGCCACAGGAACCTATCATGGCCACCCAACAAAACACCGAAGGCAGCAGCACTGCAGAGGGGGCGGCCTGCAGTGATAACAGTGCCCCGCAAGAGCACTCGGAAACGGGGCCACAGGGGGAGATGCCCACATTGGAAGACCTGGGCTCCTTCCATGAGCTGGGGTTCAGCCCCACTTCACTGGGGAGTCCCATGAGGTCGCCCACCCCATCCATGGCCGAACTGAATGCCCGCATGCAGCGGATGGAGGACCAGCAGGCTACCCTCACCCAGCTGGTGGAGAGGCAGCTAGAGGAATCCAGGCTGCAGAGGGAGAGCTACAGCGCCTCAGTGCGTCGCCTGTCGAGGTCCATTGGACGTTTTGCGAGCACCATAGTGACCCTTGCACGCCATGTGCGGGAGGGCAATGACCACACCTCCAGGCTTGTGGAGGCCATGTTGGTTGGCCAACAGGCAAATCTGGCACGGATGCCCTCAATCCCTGATTCTGGCCAATCAAACACTACCACCCCATCCAGCTCCACTACTGCCAGTCCAAGGAGGCGCTCGAGTAGGCTAACGGGTCCCTTGGGCAAGGTTGCACAGAAGCGCACACGGAAGTGATGGCATGTGTGTGGGGCAGTGCAGGACACATGTGGACTACAAGGGTGTGAGAGGGGTGGTCACGTTTGGGTGGTGGGGTAGGTAGTTTTGGGGGTTTGGACAATGGGCTCTGGGTGGGGGTGGGCACGTTTGGGTGGTGGGTGGCCCCGGGTGTACAGCTTCCCTAACCAATGCACCTTCTTCCCTGTTGTTATTACATCAATACATCACCATTTCAAATCAAGACATACATGTGTGGACATTGATAATTTATTTTGCAGTGCAACTATTAATTCATTGTCGTCACCATGTTTGTGCATTACTGTGAATGTGCTGTGACTCAAAAGTAAATGCGAATCAGGGCATCCCGTGCTCTCTGGCCATCATGTGCACCCCCAGGGGGAGGCGGTGCCATCCCATCCCCATCTCCATCTCCATCCCCATCTCCATCCCCATCTCCATCCCCATCCCCATCCCCATCCCCATCCCCATCTCCATCCCCATCCCCATCCCCATCTTCCTCATCTGCGTCTGGTGGCATTGGGATGTTCCTGCGCAGGCATATATTGTGCAGCATGGCACATACCAGCGTGATTTTGCCCGTCTTCACTGGGCTGTACAGCAGTGATCCGCCAGATCTGCTCAGACAGCGGAAACGGGCCTTCAGCAGTCCAAATGTCCTCTCAATCATTCCACGTGTGCGGATATGTGCCCTATTGTATGCCTCTTCATGCCTGTTCCTTGGTCTCCGTACAGGTGTCATCAACCATGGCGTGAGTGCATATCCCGCATCACCTACATGGGATGTAGATGGGGGAACATGTCAGTGTTTGTGGCATCATGTCCTCATCTGCTGCTGTGCATTCTTGTATCATCATTCATTCATGCATATGAACCATGCAGTGTCTGGAGGTATGTTTTGGCCATCACGAGGAATGTCGCTGACTGCATATGGGCCTACACATTAACTTGCATGTTTGCTGTGCCCTGCGGGTGACATTTGATTGTGTGCATGTCATGGTGCAGTGCTGTCCACACATGGCAGAGTTACTCCACTGTACGGAAGTGGTAAATACTCGTCGTATCATTGACACGCCTCTCGTGCTTTTTGGGGCAGTGTTCCAATTGAGGGTGGGTGTCTGCAGTGGCACAGGGTTCATGGGACAGTGACGGGATTGGCTGTGGCAGCGTGTGCACGGGCACATTGTGGTGCCCTGTCATGTCTTCCTTCATGATGTTTGGCATCCGCTGTGTATTTGGTAGATGGAAGGGGGGTGATGCATGTGCGGTCACAGCGGCACACTCACAATGCTCATTGCCTGGACACACACACACCACTCCGACAGGGTTGTAGCATCGTCAGCTGTACTCACCCAATAGCCACGTGCTTTGTCCGGCATAGCGTTCCATGTACCGTGGCAACGTGGAATTCCGCAGTACCATTGAGTCATGTGATGAGCCTGGGAAACGTGCGCAGCAGTGTGTAATCAGTTGCATGGCATCACAAACCATCTGGACATTCAAAGAGTGATACTGTTTCCTATTGCGGAACACCGCCTCAATTGCATGTGGTACTGTCAGCTCGACGTGGGTGCAGTCAACTGCGCCTATGCAATTTGGCATGCCTGCTATGGCATGGAAGGCCAACTTGGTGGCAATGACCCCGGGGAGGGTGCGTGGTAGGGCTATCTGTTCCGACACATGGCGCAACAGGGCATCCAGTACCTGTACCAGGACTTTTGAGAAACACGGTTGTGATATGCCGTGCAGCTCACCAACCGTGTGTTGATAGGTGCCAGTGCCAAGGAAATGCAGAACTGAGACAACCTTCAAGAGGGGGGGGATGGCGGTGGGGGTGTCAATTAGGCTGCTGATGTTGTCCTCAATCATGGCGGTGATGTGCATGATTGTTGCACGGTCCAGCCGGTATAGGGTGTGGATCTGTCCTGGGGTGAGGTTCCAGGGTGAGGCCCTGATGCGTGGTATTGGTGGCTGGCGGCGGGGTCGGGCTGGCTGGGCAATGGGGTTTGCCATAGCTGCAGGGTTGGCTGGTTGCCGCCTGCGCCTCCTCCGCCTACGCCTCCTCCTCTGCGCCATTGCTGCCACCATGTGCAGTACTGCCTGTTGGTTGAGTAGGCCCAGTCCCAGTGCTACTAGCCCTGCTGCCTGCATGGTTCTGTGTTGTGTTGGGCTGGGTGTGGCCCTTTTGTAGGCTCCCAGTGGCCTGCTAGGTCCAGCTGGGCTGATTTGGTGCACCTGTGCCCTGATTCAGTTCAGCCGGCAGTGTATAACGCCATGTTCGCGGTGGCGGCGGTTCCGCCACCGTGATCACGGTATTTCCGCCATTTTTTTCCCGGTATTTCCGTGTCCGCGCTAGTTGTGATGCTCACGGTGTTTCGTGTTGCCGGTAACGGAGGGGTTTCCATGCAGGCGGAATTAAGGGGAACCCTATTTCCGCGGTGGCGGTTTAGGGTGGTGCTATTACCGGGGCCGCGGGTCATGATTGCGCGGACATGCAAACGGTGCCGGTATGGTTTTACCGGCAGTGTTAATTCCGGACCGGAGTACTTGTAATGAGGCCCAATGAGTGAGGTTGCTTTGGATAAATCCTGTCAGTCCTGGAATATATCAGTGAGTCCAAGGCCTTGCATCAGAAGTTAGGCTGACTTTAAAGTAAAACATTGGGTAGAACGGTACTACACTAATTTTTCTCATGTATACAAAATGTACTCCACAATTCATTTTTAAGATTTTTTTTATTAGCATTTTTCAGAATTAAACAACAAGAGTATCACTCCTTAACGTGAAACGTCCTCATCCTTTTCATATTTGTCAAACCATGCAGCTCTACTAACATATATTAGGGAAATTCTATATGGTAGTTCTCTTTATTATAGGGGAGATAAAATACGAAACAATTGAAATCAAGCAGTGCAGGTATCTCTGTGTCCCCGCAACCAAGGGAGCATCTCCACCCCCAGCAAGTTCATGTCTTACCATCGACATAATCTTTTCATAAGCAATCATACAAAATCTGCCCAAACCTGATTTTACACATCTGTTTTAGAAAGTCTCAAATGCCCACACTGGATCATAACAGCAAATGTCCTGTCATCTAATTGCAATGTCCACATAATGCTCATCAAATGGTTGTGCCCAAAAACGTATTACCTCAAGATATACTTTGTTATCAGAACAAGTGGTGCATAGATTTTTCAGCCCGGCTGCCATTTCCTGTTACATCATTAGGTTGTGCCTCCAGTCAAGCATAGGACACTCCTTTCGGAAAATTCATATTTTCTCAAACCAGGTTTCCATTGGTTGATTCCTTTTCAGGGATCATTTTCAATAGTTCTACTCTCTCTAGGTCCCAGAAGACATATTTCTTATCTTTCCAGTTTATTCTCAATTTAGTGGGTCTTAATATTCCTGGCATCACTCCTCGGTTGAGAAAAGATTTCTTGAGCACATTACGCTTTCTTCTTTTACTCTCTGTTTTAGGTGCCAAAACGTGGAAAAAATAATCGTTTGTTCCTGAAACTCTAGGGTCACTTCTGAGGAGGCCGCCTTTACCATTCCCTCTCTGTCTCAAATATTTGTAAATTTAACAATAAATGTTAGGCCAGACATCAATTTTTGAGAATAGCTGGGTGCGGGCATCTTAATTCTGCAACACCTGTCGACCAAAATAGGTTCTTCCTCCACTTCCAGATGAAGCATTTCTAGCAGCCAAATTATGGTAAAGGTAATGGGATTGTCTTCTTTGACTCCAGAAGAAAGGCAGATAATCCTAAATTCCAACCTATTCAAGACCCTGCTCCCCTTGACAGTTATTTCCAATTGTTTTCCATTGTGTTTCACTACTTGGACGAGTTGGGAACATTGTTGGTCCAGTTCTGCTTTTTTGTTCCAGAGTCGAAGTTTTCGATTCCAGCTGCACCACTTTCTCATTTATTTGTTTGAATTTCTTTTCTAGATCAAACATTCACTTTTCAATGGGCCTCATTACACGGTAGGCGGTAACCATGGCGCTATTAGCGCCATGGTTGCCGCCGGTATTTTACCGTGTCCGCCTTGGTGGATGGCGGAATTACCGCCATACTCCAAGGTGAGCGAGGGCGGTAATTCCCCATTCACCAAGGCACTTCCCCATTCCCATTTTTGCCCCCATAGGGCATAATGGGAATGAGAAAGGCGCTAATTACGGTACCGCAAATTGCAGTACCGTAATTAGCACCAGGGTCCCTTTGCGGCACCCTACTTTAACGGCTGGTAAAACCAGCCGTTAAGGTCGGGTCCCGCAAAGGGAACTCGTAGTAAGGCGGTAAGGGTTTACCGGTACCGGTGCCCTTACCGGTACCGGTAAACCCTTACCGCCTACCGTGTAATGAGGCCCAATGTGTCCTAATGCTTCCAATACAGGGTCTTTCATTGGTGCAGAGGCTTGTGATCTTTCCTTTGGCTGCCTGCTCTAACAGGCAAATAAGTCTGAGTCTCGGCCTTCCCATTCTTTTTATTCTTTCCTGTTGCCATTCTCCTTTTCTCCCCCTCCCCCCTTTATGTATACAAACTGTGTCAGCCCAGAAGAACAAGTTACTTACCGCTATTAACGTTCTTTTGATTAGATATTCCTCGCACATATTTCTCATCGTATGATAATTATCTCTCCAGCTTCAGCTGCTTCTGAATTTTTTCTTGACAGAGGGTGGTGTATGCAGTGTCGTCGAGTCGACGTCCCTCGAGGGCCTCCGTTCGAGGGTCAACATCATCAGTATAAGTAGCACACGCAGCCACGTTGGCGTTAGTTCTGTTTTTCCCCCTTCTGAAGAGGAATTACCAGGCGTACCCTAGACCATAGGCTCACAGAAAGTGTAAAGTGTAATAACACGTAAATTGTACGGCGGGGTAGGCTGGGAGGGGCGATGAGGAATACATGGGAGGAACAGCCAATTGAAAGAACGTTACCAGGGGTAAGTAACTTGTTCTTCGAATGGATTGTGTTCTCCCACGTAATCCTCATCTTATGATAGACTCCCAAAGCAGTAATAATGAGGAGGTGGGAGTACCAATAAAATTTAGATCTAATCATGGACTGAATGAAGGACCGCTTTTGCAATTGGCCTCCCTGACTGGAAGATGAATCCAGGCAGTAATGTCTTACAAAGGTATCGATAGACGACCAAGTGGCCGCTGAACAAATATCATTGATTGGGACACCTCTTTGAAGAGCGGCAGAGATTGCCATGCCCCTTGTGGAATGTGCCCTTAGGCCCTCCAGTGGATCCTTGCCCGCTAACCTGTAGTGTTCACCAATAGCCAGGATGATCCATCTGGATATGGTTTGTTTAGTTACCACAAGACTCAATTTGGGGCCAGTATAGCCAATGAATAATTGGTCATCTTGGCGAAATTTAGCCATTCTGGATGTATAAAAACTGAGAGCCCTTTTTGGGTCCAGTCTATGCAACCCTCCTCTTCTTTTCTAGATGAGGAGGTGGAAAGAAAGTTGGTAAGGTAATTTTTTGTGAAGAGTGGAAGTCAGTGACTACCTTCAGTAAAAAAGAAGGCTTTACCTTAAGAATTACCTTGTCTTTATAGAATACCATATGTGGCGGTTTGCAGGAAAGGGCCTGTAACTCTCTTACCCTGTGGGGTGTCGTTATTGCAATAAGCAAAACGGTTTTTAATGTCAAGAGCCTTAAAGGGCATGAGTTTAAAGGCTCAAAGGGAATGCATGTTCAAAACCTTAACACTAGATTGAGGTCCCCTACAGGGACATTGAATGGGACTGGTGGATACACATTAGTAAGGCCTTTCAAGAATTGAACAATCAGAGAGATCTTAAAATATGAATCCTCCTCTGAACAACGCTTGAAAATGGAAAGTGCAGATAGGAAACCCTTAATTGTTCCAATCTCGAGCCGAAAATTTGCTAAATGTAACAAAAAGGAAACCACTGTAGATGTGTCACATAGAAAGGGATCCACATTCTTATCCCTGCACCAGTTGCTGAACTTGTTCCAACGGCAACGGTACAAAGCTTTTGTTGCTGGCCTTCTGGCCAAAAGCAAAATATCCATTACGTCAGCCAGGAGGTCCCAATCCTTGTATCTCAGCCTTTCAGAAACCATGCGTGAAGGCTGAGTGTCTTGACCTCTGGATGGGGAACCCGACCTTCATCTTGCGAGAGAACATCCTCTCTTTGTGGAAGACGTAATGGAGGGCAGATGGACATGTTCAGAAGGTCCGGATACCACATCCCCCTGGCCCAATCCAGGGCAATGAGGATCATGGGCTTTCCAAACTTTGTCAACCTCCTGATCATGTGAGGAATGATAGGGACTGAGGAATCTCCCAGTCCACTATGAACGCGTCCCCTAGAGCTCCTCTTGGAGGAAATTCCCTTGAGCAAAACAGTTTGCACTTCTAGTTGACACTGGTCGCAAACAGATCCACTTAAGGTGTTCCCCAAAGGGTGAACATCTCTTGAAGGACTTCCTGAGCTAGTTCTCACTCGTGGGAGACTGTGCTCTGTCTGCCCAGAGTGTTTGCCACTGCGTTCTGCTCACCGGCTAGGTGAACTGCTGATAGAGAGATTGCTTCTTGTATCACCCGGAACCAGAGTTGCATTGCGCCTCTGCACAGTGGTAGTGACCCTACACCTCCTCTTTTGTTGAGTTAGTACATGGACACTGTGTTGTCCATCATTTTCAGAACATTCTTTCCCCTTGCAGACTGCAGGAAGACCAGCAGCGCTAGTCTGATTGCCCTCAGCTCCAAAAAGTTGATATGTAGTTTGGACTCCGATGGAGACCAGCGAACGCTGATTGTCAGATCGCTGGTGTGGGCTCCCCACCCTGTGAGTGAGGCGTGAGTCACTACCGTTATCTCCAGCCATGGCTGCCAAAAAGATTCTCCCTTGAGAATGTTGTCTTTGCAAGCCCACCAGAGAAGGTCCTGAGCCACTCTGTTCGGAACTTGCAGGTAGTCTGACATTCTGCCAGAAAATTGGGAACATTGAGTCCTGAGAGCCCATTGGAGGCATCTGATTCTCAGGTGAGCCTCTGGCACTAGGAAAATGCATGATACCATGAGGCCGAGCAACCTCAGAAAATCAAAGGCCGGAAAATGCTGGGCATTCTGGAATTTGCTAACCATCTGCAGAATGTGTTGAGCTCTCACCTCGGGTGGCGAGGCTTTCCCAGAGGAAGTATCCAGGACTGCCCCAATAAATTGGAGTCTTTGGCATGGTATCAAGTGAGACTTCTTGTATTTGAGGGAGAAGCCCAGTTTGTGAAGAGAGTGGAAGGTTAAGCTGAGATGTTCCCGGGCATGCTCGGGTGAACGCGCCATGATCAGCCAATCATCTAGGTAGGGGTAGATATGAATTCGCCCCTCTGCTGAGACTCGCTGCCACCACCTCCATCAACTTGGTGAAAACCCTCGGGCGGAGGTCAGCCCGAATGGCTGAACTCAAATTTGATAATGAGAAATGCCAACCGCGAACCTCAAGTACTTTCTATGCTTGAGATGGATTGGCACATGAAAGTAAGCATCTTGAAGGTCCAATGATACCGACCAGTTTTGGAGTTGGAGAGCCTGAAGGATCTGAGAAAGGGTAACCATCTTGAACTTGTCCTTCCTGAAGAACTTGTTCAAGTTAAGTCCAAGATGGGTATCAATCCTCCTTTCTTTTTGGGGATTAGAAAGTATGGGGAATACCAACCCTTTCCGCTACAGGTACATGTTCTTTTGCACCTTTCACTAGCAGGGTCAAAATTTCCTGCACACGAACCGGATCTGGAATTTTGATAGAGTTGTTCCCCGGTGTATGATCCTTAGGCCTTTTTTCAAAAAGGAAGGCAGTAACCTTGGGCCACACTTTCCAAGGCCAAAGCATCTGAAGTAATGCCCTGCCATTTGTTCCGATACTGAGTAAGCCTGTCTCTCACAGGGGTCTTGTGGCTCAAAGTCTCAGAGTGGTTTAGAGGTGGCTGAAGGTAAGGCTGCAACTGCTTGGGCTGATTTAGCACCTCTCCCTTGTCCACCATGAGGTGGACCACGCTTGTCGTCTTCCTCTTCCAAATGAGGAGTAGAATCGAAAAGACTTACCCCTCCAGGAAGATGAGCCCGAATAGGGCTGTTGAGGTTGTTTTATGGCGTGCTAGGGGATTTAGCCGTCGCCTTTGAGGTCTTCAGCTTTTCCAAACCCTCAACCGCCTTGCTGCCAAATAGCCTTCAAAGGGTATGTTGAGTAATCTAGCTTGCACATCTGGTGCAAACCCAGACTTCTGCAACCACACAAATCTAAGTAACACTGTGCTAACTGCCATGGATCTGCTGATGCTGTCTGCAGTATCCAAACCTGACTGGAGACATTTACCCATTGCCTCCTTACCATTTTTGATGATTGCCAGGAAGCCGTCTCTCTTTCCTCTCCTTCTGGGATGTGGTCAACCACCATAGCAACACAGTCCCACAGGGTAAACGTAAATCTAGATAATGTGAAAATCACATTTGTCGACTTCAATGCCATACTACCCGCAGTGAAAAGCTTTCTCACCCAGGCATTCACTCTATTATCATCCCTGTCAGGATGGGTAGATGGGTAAACTGACTGCTTGATAGATGTAGCAGCCTGAACCCCAAAGCTTTCGGGTGTGGGATGCTTAGTGAGCTACCCCAGGTCACTGCTGGATGGTCTGTACTTCCTTGCAAAGTTTTTATTTACTGCAGCTGCAGTTTATGGTGTCTCCCAATTTGCGGAGACCCTTTTCTGTAATGCCACGTGAAAAGGAAAAAATGGGTCTTCTGAGGACCCTGGTCCAAGATGTCTGTCATGTCATCTTGCTCAAAAGAAGGAGTGGGTCTACTCCATCCTAAAAATTCAATAACCTTTCCCATAAGTTTTCTGTATTATGAGTCAGCATGTTTAGTAGGGTCTGATTTGCCAAACTCTAACTCTGGCGAGGTATCCAACCCACTGGCTGACTGAAGGTTATCGTATAAAGATTCATCAGATATTAGTTCCTCTGGCACATCAGGGGCACTGAACGGTAGTCCAAAAGGTGGTGAATTGTCATCAGAGGAAGGTTCCTCCTCATATATGGCTGACAGATACTTAAAATATTCCTTTTTAGGTAAAGGTTTGTAAACCTTTTTCTGCACCACTACAGGCTTCAACATTGTCAAAGTAGTCGTCGCCGATGGCTTCGAAATCGGCAACGATTTAGTAAGTGTTGACTTCGGTTTCAGTGTCGACGGCTCCGATGCCAACGGGGTTGGCGAAGGCAGTGAAGTTTCCGAAGTCTTGTGTTTCTTCGACGGAAACCTACATGGCTAGGTTCCTGACTCGAAGCACTCAACGATTTTTGGTCCGATCAAGAACTTTCTCGACGAAAAAATGGCTTTGAGCTCAGTTTCGAACATTTAGTCTTCAACTTCCCTTTGTTGTCCTTATGCAGAGCGACTGGGGCATGGCTTTTCTGCTTGTCCTTTGAGGCGGTGAGGCCGCTTTCTCGAAGATTCAAAGCATTTCACTATGAAATGTGTCCCCTTTAGCAGGGGAATGCAATTTCGTAGGACACCTGATTACCTCAGTTGAGGAATCACTGGAGGTCAAAGGTAACCTATGATGCCTCTTCTTGGCCATCTTTGAAGAAGAGGATGAAGAATTTTCGATCAAGACTGTTTTGATTTTTTGCATGGGGAAGAATCCCTCGACTCATCAGTCTTTTTTGTCCTCTTCGAAGGTGACTCTGAAGGTAACCTCCCCACCGCCAGTTTACCTTTACGCTCCCTGAGAGCCTTGTCGGTCATCGCCTGACAGGAGCCACAGTCGGAGGTAAAGTGCGCGGAACCCAGACACCACAGACATACACAGTGGGGGTCGGTGATCGACCTCTTCGTCCCACAATCTTGGCACTTCTTAAAGCCCAACTTGGGCATTGGTGGAATCAATGAAGAAGACATTTTTCAAACGAAAATCACTATTTTCACTGAAGGGTGCCGTAATTCTCTCGAAGTGTTAGCTCAGAAAAACGGAACTGTAGCCAACGTGCGCTGCATGCGCTACTTATACTGATGATGACGTTGACCGTCGAACGGAGGCCCTCGAGGGACATCGACTCGATGGCACTGCACATATCGCCCTCTGTCGAAAAGAATTCCCGAAGCAGCTGAAGCTGGAGAGATAATTATCATAAAATGAGGAATACATGTGAAAACACAATCCATTCGAAATAGGGCTATGAGAGTGAGCAAGAGTGGACTACACTCACCAAATTCTTCAAAATAGTTGCTTGTTAAAAGTGGGTTTCCATGTCCCATTAACATCATTGGGACAGTGGAAAAGAAATCAGATGTATAAAGGTTTGTGCAGCGGCACATTAAGGTTTCCATGTGTTGCAGGTAGTACTCAAGCTCCCAGGGTTTAAACAATCAGCCCTATATCTATTTGTTTTACCGGTCCATTTCCTCTGCCAGTTAGATAGGTCACCTCTCTGGGTTTCCCTCGCTGTAGGTGCTTTCTGCAGACACAGAAGATGGTGGATCATGGGCCCTCATTACGACCCTGGCGGAAATCGCGGTGCTAAATGCACCGCGGAGCACGGCGGAAAGCTGCCGATAGCGCCATGGAGGTTGGCGGATTTTCCGCCCCATGCCGACCTTGGCGGGGCGGTAAATCCCCATTCCCCATTTTACCCTTCCCCATTCCCATTTTTGCCCCATAGGGTATAATGGGAGTGGGGAAGGCGTTAATTGCGCCACCGCAAAATACGGTGGCGTAATTAACATCAAGGTCCCGTAGCGCCATGGATTTCTCCGCCCGGAAAAACCAGGCGGAAAACGTTCCATGGCGCTACGGGAACTCGTAGTAGGGCGGACGGGTCCGCCGCGAATAACGCTGGCGTAAACCCACTCCGCCAGGGTCGTAATGAGGGCCATGGTGTCCCAAGCTCCATAAGTATAGCAAGTCTGAAAATCCTCCTATCCACCGTATTCCTGGCCATGCCCCATCCAGGAATGATGTTAATAGTCGTCTTCTGCAGGGACGGGTGAATAATATTGAGATAGGTCCAAAAAGGTATAATCGGATCATGTTCCATTGATGGCTAAATTTAATTGGAATGGGCCCTCCTTTGCAAACATCCCATATGTAAATTACAGGATGCTCTGCTTTGGGATACAAAAATAATAGATAAGGTTTCCCTCATGATTCAGCAATAATTTTAGGACAATGACACCGGAGAAGTGGATTGGGGAATGCTTTAGGATGCTTGTAAAGTGGTGGAATGGGGTAAAGTTATTGAACAGGGGGCAGGTTATGCTAGAGTAAAGAAAATGCTACTGGCGTTAGAGGAGGAGGTCTGGGTAGCTGAAAAAGCTCATAAAGATTTGCCCTCAATTAGACATACCGGACTGCATATTCCCTACTAAAACAATGGAATCACACTAACAGCAATAAAGCAAACGGGTATCTTGTCTATAAACCCAAGCGTCAGAAAACAAGAAACCATATAGAAAAGTTATGGGATGAGGCAGGTAGGAGTCATTCAGACAAGGAATCTAAAATGAAAATATAACTAAATATTTACAATAAACTCTGGTGCTGTGAGCCTTAGATGTGGGTGCTTTAAGTTAATTTCTATGTAGGGCAAATATGCCTTGTATTTCTGAATGTGCCGGGCTATTCTAGAGTGGGAAATATCATTGGTGAAGATAGATGAAGCAATAAAGGGGATCTCAATGAATAAAGCACCACACCCAGTTGGGTATTTAGGTAAATTCTATACAAAAATGTAACCCGCATTTGATGCAACCACTGAAATGCCTTATTAACTGTGTTGTGGCTTCTGAAAGGGTTTCCAACTCCATGGCTGAATGCATGATCACTTTGCTATTTAACCAGGCAAAGACAAAACTAGTTGTGAATCCTACCGCCCAATTTCACTAATGAACATAGCGCAAAACTATACTATAATAGTGACCCACTTATTGTTTCTTCTCCCAAGGATGAAACATTCGGATCAAACAAGATTTATCTCAGATATCGAAGTGCAGGACACAATTCGTAGAGCAATAAATATAATAGAGTTGGGGAAGAGAATGAGAATCCTATCTGCACTTTGGGATTAGATGCACAGAAAGCATTTGATTGTCTAAAATGAGAATATCTCTGCCTGGTTGCTATAACACGTAGATCTGGTCCAGAATTCTTGAAGCTAACGATGGCCAATTTTCATGCACTAAAACGAGAATAAAATTAAACTTAGAACTTTCACTCTCTGTTGATCTCCTTTTCAGTGGAACCAGGTAGGATGTCTTCTTTCTCTGCTTCTCTTTGTCCTTAGCACAGAGCCATTAGCTAAATCGGTGAAGCTGACTGGGGCAATTACAGGGTTGAATGCAGGTGGAGTGTTCGGTACGTTTTCCCTTTTATGCAAATGACCTTTTCTTTATTGTGACCAGTAGTAGAACCATGTCACCAAAAATAATAGATTTCTCGAAAAAAAATCAGGATGGTGGCAGGTATCACCATAATGTCCCTTTGGATCACCTATGATAAGATCTGAACGTGTTATACTTTGAAAGACCCTAGTTTAGAATACACAGGCATTACATTAACAAAATCCCCTCAATCTTGTTAAAAACATAATATTGTGCCACCTTTTCGAGAGATTACTGTGGATTTAGAATGCTGGGCTAAATTGGAGTTATCTTTGCTGGGAAGGATCCACAGTTTCAAAATGAATGCTATCCTCAAGTTGCTGTATACGCAACAAGCAATTCCAGTCCACGTTTTAAGATCTGACCCTCTGAAGCTTCAGAAGAGAATATTCTGATCTTTTTGTGAGGGGGAAGTGGTCCCCAGGTCTCACATAAAATACTAGATCAGTGGTTTCCCAAATAGCACCTATTTTTTATGGTGGTCACATGATATGATATGATATGATATGAATTGGTTAATTATTGAGTAATCAGTCGGTTTGATTTCCTTGCAGAGGATCCCCTTGCTGGCTATGGAAGAAAAACGACAGAGTGTGAAATTTTCGAACACCTCTATCACAGCCTTAGCTCGGTGGGACAAGTATCACAAGGGCCTTAACCTTCATCTACACAAAGGGATCATGTCATCAATATTCAGTAACTCCCACGTATTCCCAGGATTGAATGCAGATGTTTCTGGTATGTGGAAAAGTGGAGGGCATACTGAGATTTGTCAATTGTATTCAGGAGGAATCCTATTTAACTTTGAACAACTAATGCTATTTTACATGAATCTGAGAAATAGCACTATAGTTATTCACAACTGAGACACTGGATAACCAATCCTAAAGTGAAAAGGTTAGGGCAATCCAATCTATCCCCTTTGGAGGAGTATCTGTCTAATACATCTGGAGACAAGTTGGATTCAGAGCTTTATAAAATCTGAGATAAAGAGGATCACCTTGAGAAGATGCTTTATATGCTTAGTTGGGAACAGGATTAGAATCAGGAAATCCCAGTGGAGTCATGGCAATTAATTTGGAGAGCGCATGCCAAGGTATTGTGAAACACCACTATTAACTGTATCAAAAATGGTGACTAAATCCCCAGAAACTCAGTGAAATATTTTCTGATTATTACAATCTGTGTTGAAGAGGTTGTGGGAAGATAGGAGACTTGCTACATATGTGTTGGAAATGCCCAATGGCTCAAATATATTTTGGCGGGGAGAGTGATTGCATAAATGATGCAACCTACTCATTGATCCCCTAGTTATTTTATCAGGTGATAAAGATGAGAAAGGCTTGTTTCCAAGGAGGGTTGACTCATATTTTAAATGCAGCCAGGTATGTACTGGGGCAGAAACGGAAGACTAAAGAAGGGCCCACATTAACGAAGGATACCTTTTTATGGGTGAATAAGCTGGGTGAGGTGTTTGATGCTATGGGCACCCTTATATATTACGTTAAAAAACGGGATGCATTTGCCTTTACCCCACTTCTTCTAATGCAATGTTTGCTTTTAAACTTGTTGTGCGATATATTTCCCAAAGTGGGGGAATTTCTGATGCAAAATGTACAGCAAATGGTATGTTAAATGGTAGGGTAAATGGTATGTTACGTATATGGTATGGGACCCCATATTGCTTGAGGCTTACTGGATACGCTGTTGACTGAGGTTTTTGCTTGATCCACCTGTCTATTCTCTTATGTACCAATTACTTCCCAATGTTCTTTTTTTCTTTTTGTACAATGGTGAATATAAATAAAGTTTTGGAAAAAAAAAGACTTAATTGCTTTGTGTACTGCGAAACGTTAAACTTAGCCTTGCATTTTACAGTCTGCAGGAAATATTAATTTCAATCAGGCTTTCTCGAAATCAATTTTGAGCTAAGTGCAAGCAAAAATTGTCCGCGCCAAAACCAACTGGGGAACAACTCCCACACAGAGCACCACACTATCAATTGGTGCATATGTGACATAGCTCTAAACATCAAAGCCATTACACCATTTCAAAAGGCTTCCCAGCACGCTTCCAGAAATACATTAGGAAACAAAACACTGAGGAGCTTATGTTCATCGGAGGCGTAAACTTAATGGTAGACGTAAAAGCATTGCGCAAGGCTTTTACGCCTTCCATTAACGTCACACCCCATTTTCGTCCATTTCTATCTCCCTTCCTCTCCACCATACAAATGCCTCAGCATTTCTGCCAGCATGCATTTTCAGGCCGGTGCAAATGCTGGGGATCCATGTGGAGCCCGCCGACTGTATGCAAGCAGGTGGACTCGATAGGGATCCATTGTACACGCTGCTGCCGTGCTTGCATGGCAGCAGCGTTCGCTATTATAATTACACACTGCCTAACATGTGAACATGGCAGGCAGCATTTAATTGTAATTGTAAATGCTGCCTGCCATGCGAGTTTGGAAGGCAGCGTTTACACACTTGCACGGTGAAGTGCAAAAGTGCAGGGCATGTATGCCACCTTTTGCCATGCACCCTTGCACTCCACTGTGCAAAAGACAAAAATTCTGTAGCAGGGGCCTTTGCATGCCAAACTGCATACATACAGGTCCCCAATGCCGAATCAGGCCGCAGACTACAAATGAGCCTATGTCACACAACCCCATTTCTAGACAATGACGCTAGAGCATGACAACATCTGCTTTACAAAGAATTGCAATGTTGACAGAACTACAATACAAAAACAACACACTGACCAAGGGCAAAACAAGAAACATGCTTCGTGAGAACCGTGCAAATCATATGCACGTATATTTGCAGGAAGTAAGCTATGGCTACAAGGTCTCGGCCGTGGACAGGTCCACAATTTATGCAGTGCAAAAAAGACAAAGGAATGTCTTGCTCTCACAAACAATTGGGCATGCACACACACTGTCAGATGCCACTTCAGCAAATGAGCAATCAAGGCCATAATTAGGGTTTCCGGTTTTCAGTAACATCTAAAAACTCCTGGCAAAGGTTCAAAGAGATTGTTTTATCTCGCCTCGGGAAAATCTGGAAAACATTGGTTTCTTTTGTGCTCGGGGTGAAGTGTGACCGCAGGAATTGGGTTTCGCTTTGTGGAATGAGAGGACACTAGGGTGCTATTGGCAGGTGGTGGTGGTTAATGGTAGTGATGCATGTGCTATCGAGGAAGAAGCCATTGCCCTTTGGGACGTCTCACTGTCCTCTAGTCCATGCCGCGCCCTGTTCTCGGTGACATCAGAAGCTCGGGGCTCTGGAGCCTGCTGGTCTGTGAAAGGGAAGTTGCTCGTCATATTTATCAGCTGATCTTTACTCTGCCGACGGCAAAGGAAGCAGTGTCATTTCCCTGCTAGAACCTGGACTGAAGGTGGGCGAGTAGTGGTGGGAAGACTTTCAGGCAGGTATGTGCAGCAGGCAGAAGAGTGGGCTTAGTTCTGTCCCGGGCAAGCACCAGGGAAGGTGGTGAGACTGAGTCTGCATTGCAGCTTCTCTGAATGCATGCAGGGGACAGTGAAGTGCCGCTCGCGGGAAGCATATAATCCCTCCCAAAGGATGTGCACTTCATGTCAGTGCACTGATTTCAAAGCATATTATTAACCAACAAGTGCTAGTAAAAATTAATTATTGTATTGTTTTGTTAACATGAAACAATTACAGATTTACATTGTTTTTGTAGAAAATTGAAACTTAAATTTTTTTTTCTTCACAACACCAAACGGTCAAAACCGATATCTACGACAATGTGCTCAGAATTTTCTTTAGAACATGTGGAGAACACAATTAATTTACTGAATCTAGCAGAAGAGGAGGACATCCACACGATAATATTGTTTGCACATGAACAAGACATTACCTTGGGTCTTGCAAAACATACCAAATTAAAATCTCGCTCAAAATTCACCCCAATATTACCACCAGATAATGCCATAGACCTCTTCGAGAAAGCAGTACAAGGTGAATTAAGACAACTATATCTGAAGAACCACAAGTCTAAAGTGAAACACAACTTCAACGAAGACCAAATTGCAGCCATTAATCAACTAAAAGTAAATCATGATATCACAGTGAGAACTGCTGACAAAGGAGGAAACATTGTATTACTCAAGACAGAAGATTACATAAAAATAGCATCGAACCATCTTAACGATACAGAATGCTACCAATTGCTTAAAACTAATCCAATCAAAGGTTTATTATTAGATTGGAAACTAATGAGTACCCATTGGCATGAGCAACATTTGCTTTCAGATGAAGAATAAGAATATATGAATATATCACATCCAATACTACTGACTATTTACTTCATGCCGAAAATTGATAAACAATACACAGTTCTGCCTCAATGCAGACCCATCATAAACAGTATTGGCTCCCTAACCGAAAGGATTTCAGAATATATTGACGATTACCTACAACCGCTTGTGTCTGGTCTGAGTTCTTTTATCAAAGACACAACACACATATTGAAACAACTTGAAAACATATACTGGGAAGATCATTTTTGGTTTGTCACCCTAGATGTAACACCACTGTATACCAGCATTATACATAACAGGGGAATTTCGACTGCGAACTATTTTTTGAAAACCAGATCAGTCTCACTACAAGGTCAAAACTTGATGATTTCAGAAATGATCCACTTCACGTCAAACAACAATATTTTTTGCTTTGGAGACAAATTTTTCAGACAGACTCAGGGCACAGCAATGGGAACCAAATTTGCCCCCTATACGCCAATTTGTATATGGGACATTTTGAAACTCAGTTTGCCTGGCAACATCCAGATTTTACAACCAACAACAGAATTGCTTTCTAGGGGAGGTATATCGATGACATTATTTTAATATGGAATGGATCAGAACAACAACTTCAACAATACTACTCATTTTTAAATAATGACAACGACTACAATTTGAAATTTACTATCAACTATAGTAAACAGACCATCAATGTTCTGGATTTACATCTTTACATACAAGACCACACCATTCACAGCACCTTATACACAAAAGAGACTGCTGTGAATAGTATTCTACATGCCATGAGCAATCATCCCCACCATATCATTCAGAATATTCCGTTTGGTGAATTCCTACGAATCAAAAGAAACTGGACATCAGAAGATGAATTTCAAAAACACCAAGATACGATGTTCAATAAATTCAAAAAAGGATACAGCCCAAAACATCTAAAACAAATGTCATGTAAAATAATGAAAACATCTAGAACAGATCTACTACAAGACAAACCAGCAAAACCTCAAGTATTGGACAAACCAGGATTCATTACAACCTATAGTGCAAATAACTATGTTATTACCAAGATTCTACGAAGGAATTGGAACATTTCAAAATCAGACCTCGAGTTGGATACACTTTTGGACAAAAAACCCAACATGGTTTTTCGGAATTGTATGAATCTAAAAAGAATGATAAGTCTGTTGTATTTCGATAATAAAAAATATGAGCAATATAAACTAAATCAGTCAAAAAAACATGTAATCTTGGCTTGGACCCCAAATGCAAGGTAATTTCAAATGTAACCACTGCCAGATCTGCACTCACATGTGTAATGCGAAGAAAGACTTTGTACAACCACACTGCAAGAAAATCACAATCAAACAACATATTAATTGCAACAGCAGATTTGTTATATATGCCATCATATGCGACTGCTGCAAAACATATATTGGAAGCACAATAAGAAAACTTAAGATCAGGTTAGGAGAACATCTGAGAGCAATTAAGAACAGAGTTATGACATCTCCTTTGGCTTTCCATTTTCACCAAAACCACATGGACTCTGACATAGACAAGATAAAATGTTATGGGTTAGAGAAACTCTTAACACCGAAAAGAGGAGGCCATTTGGAAAAATGACTTTGCAAAAGAGAAGCATTTTGGATATAGTCTATGGACACGATATATAAGGGTCTAAATGTGGACCATGAACTACATAATTTCCTGTAAAAAATTGATTCGTGATGTATATGATTTGCATTTGTTCTGTAAATTTATCAGAATTATGAATTATGTTGGAATGGCTTAACTGTACAAGTACACACACTTATTTTAACCACATGGTGCTTAATCCCTATTTGCACCCGTGTAACAATGAAATAACATAGGTGCTGGTAACATCTTAAGAACTACGTTTGTACATAGGATTGTAGAATCATGAGTTTCGTTTTATTGTACACTGACAAAAACTAATGTACCAGAGACATGAGCGAGAAGAATAGAGAATCTCTGTGAATATTCATAACCGGCTCCATCCGTGATTTAGTATGTATATCAATATACCAGTATCTTAGCCTATACTATTTAACCAACTCATACAAGAGCCCTCATGCCTGTTTTCAGGTCCATAATAGAAATGTTCATGTCATGACACACAATATATGTCTTTGTAAGATTTTATGTTTATTACAATTTTGCAGAATTATAAGGTACATATCCGCATCAATTTGAAATTATGTGCACACTTTTCAAATGATTTATATACATAATCAAGTATATTTTGTTAATACAATGAGAGATCGTATTCCCTATCTAATAAGGCGCTCTGCTTATCGTGCCGCGATCACGTGACATACGCACATATCACGTGATATACGCGGAAGAGGCTAGGCGTCCAGGACCGAATTATGAGACACACCAGTATGGAACATTTTGGTTTTGGCAATCGTACCATTTGAATGAATCACACTAGCATGTAGTACAAGGTAAGCACGATGCAATTAGGTACTTAAAATCAGTACGCACGGAAACGCTCTTGCACACTAGTCGGGTATTCTCAGTTTGCAATAATATAGTTTGGGAAACGTATACCCGTTTCTATCTGTTTCTCGATCTAGTGTCGCTACATATTATTTTTGGCTGACAAACAGACAAATACTTACCTACAACAGAGACACTATGAACATGCTGTATATGTAAGTTGCCAAATTACATGACTTTGAAAAATGTATTTGTTGACCTGAGATAACCTGTTCTGAAGCTCCTTTGACATGACTGTAAAATATACCCCTTTCGTTTTTCTTTTTGTGTCTTTATTAGGATGTGAATACCTAAGTCTCAAAACCATTGAGAAGAGTTTTCTGTTATAAATCATTGGAATCTATTGAACGTACACAATCAATGCACAATTTGTATTTTGTTAAGAAAATCTCTTTGTTATACATTTGAAGCCAAATAGCTTTCAAACCCCTGAGGAACCGCCATAGTGTGGGCGGGGAAACACGGGTCGGGATCAGGGTGGACACAATGACTCTTTCTGTGTTAATCTTGGAAACTGAATAACTTGATGATTTAATGGAATACAAATTAATTTAATTTGTTGAAACCACTGGGAATAGAATGAATGTTTCAATGGAATACAAATTAATTTAATTTGCTGAAATTACTGGGAATTGAATGAATTTGCAATTCAATAGAAAACAGCACGTAAAAAGCATTTAAGAATAAATCAAGGCTAAGAAAGCACAAAACTGTGGAAGCGTGTATTGTTTGAAAACACACCAATTTTCAAAATCTGGTCTATACTTTGAATAAACTGCTGGTTCAGGCGCGGACAACATCAAGGTCTAGGTTTTCTGTTTTTCTCCAGTTTTTGTTCTCCTCTTCAGTCTGAGGGGACTAGATCTTTGTCCTGCTGCGTCTACCTCTATATAAAGTGAACAGGAGCAGCGCCAGAATCAGCCTACGACTGTTTTGGTACTAGTAATTGTTTTGTTAACATCATGCTTGACAAAATCAGAAAGATGGGCGTAGTAGGGTATAGCTGAAATAATGATCTTTGCGCGTTGAGAGCATGCTTCTGAAAACAGCCACCTAATGCTATCAAGCTCTGTGTACGATATTGCTTCATAATGTTTATTAATGGTGCACATTGCATATGTGTTTTATGATAGATGTTTCCATTACAAAAAATGCCAGTTATGCATTGTTGTATGTGAAAGCTGACACACTCACCGTTCCCTATTTGACTTTTAAAACAAGCACCATCCAGTCGTTGTCTTGGGTGTGGGGGTCACCCTGCCCCCTATTGACACCCCTCCACCATTGTTGTACCATTGAGCATTAGGTAATTAATTATATGGCAGGGGCTGCAGGCATTCTTGCTACTACCTATTGTTTATTTCTATGGTTGCTTTGGTGTAATTGTGATGTATACGTGTGCACTTCTGTGTGATGACTTGTTTGCTTTATCACTATTACTCACTCTTGGTGGTTAACAGAACTTTTAATAGGAATGTTGTGTTTAATGTCTCAAAATTCCTTCAAGTGAGGACTATGAGTGGATCAGATTCAGTAATTGTCAGAGGCACACTGCCTATTTGAGAAGGAGCTGTTTGAGGAGGCTGATGGATAAATAGCCGGACATTTTCACTATTTAGCATGCATTCAAGTGAATACTTGAGAAGCGGCACTCCTGCCTAAAAACGGGAGTGTTGTGGTCCACTAGCAAAGCGTACCCTGACTTACATGATCAGGGTATTAATACCGTCTTTCCCCGTCTGGAAAAGCCATGTGGTCCTGGACATACTACTTTCCTTTAGCCAGGTTCTCCCATCTGTCCAAAGTAGGACACTTATAAATCGAGTATTAAACACTATGGAACAACTGTGTATGTATAATGGGCACACACATATTGCCTTGGCAGCCACTGGTTCCAGATTCCAGTGGTTGAAGCCAGGGGATGAAGGAAGCATGGCAGCAGGGGCCGTGTGTGGAATGCAGATAGTGACTCACAGGACATGTATTTTGAGAGCCAAGTGGGCCAGCCTACCATATTGAAGGGAGGCTTATGTGCATTGTTAGAAAATCCGGGTTTGACCCCCGAGCCTCTGTGATATCGGATGGCATACACATCCTACACTAACAGTGATTTGGACATGCAATTACGTTTAATGCAAGTCGTACCAAAACGCACGGCAACAACATCCAGTAGTGTTAGCACCTCTTTGCCTTTTACTCTAGTTTCATCTGTGTCAGCACCTTGCCGTCAGAGCAATTACTGACTTTTCAGCTGCAGCTTAGTGTTTCAGCTCCCATCTGGCTGCCTGCCCTGGGAGATTAAATAGCACTTCTTTATATCCACTCTTATTTATGCAACCTAAGGATGCCACAAACTGTATCCACACCCTTCCCCTAACTGTAGTCAAGGGGGGCCCAAACATATTCAAATGGGGCCCTATGAGCCCTGACAAATGTTTAGCCAGGCCCAGGGTAGGACTCGGACAAGAAATAGGCCCGTTCACCCAAAAAAAGTGGCCCACTCCTCAGCCTCTAAAA
Organism: Ambystoma mexicanum; assembly: GCF_040938575.1. Lineage (NCBI taxonomy): Eukaryota > Metazoa > Chordata > Amphibia > Caudata > Ambystomatidae > Ambystoma > Ambystoma mexicanum. The sequence continues at coordinate 1,254,471,027 of NC_090932.1, forward strand.
TGTGGCCCACCCCTCGCCACACGACTCTTGACCTCTGATGCCATCACCGGAAGTGATGTCATTTGACCCCACCCCAAAGAAGCGATGAAATACGACCGTTCACCCCTTGACAAAACAGGAAGTGGCATCAAATAGCATTGTGCCTAAGTACACTAAATTACTGTGAATACAAGCAGACGTCCAAGGCCAAATGATAATATGTTATTGTATAGCACTTAAGCTTAAACTCTTTTTTATAGGTTGGATGATATTGTATATACATACAATATCATCCAACCTGTGCTGGTACTCATTTATCGACCTAAGAAGGATGAAAGGCTTTTTGGAAAAAAAAAAAAATAAATTGGAATTTTTTTTTCTATTTTATTTTTCCAAACCGGCCTAGGCATGGCCAGAAACGGGCCCCAACTCCCCAGGGACGATTTCGGCCCGGCAGGCTGAGGGGCCAATCCGACCCTGGCCAGGCCCTGTGAGGGAGCACTAAGACTGCTCTTTCCTATTCCACTGTGCCTGTAGGGATGAGGGTGTGTGTGTTGTGGCTGATGTGAAGAGATTGGAAAGGTGGCAGACCAGGAAACAGCAGGGCACGCTCAGCCTTTGTCCGTCATTCAATATCTACTCATCACGTTTTATTCCACAGAGATATATTTGTCTTATTAGAAACAATTGTCATTAAAGCACACGTTGAATGTTTGGATTTTGTTTTCCTTGGATTATTTCATTATAAATTGTTGGGCTTAAACGGTGGGCACTTTTTACACTTTGCCAGCGTAGTTATTGGAAATTCTCCTCTCTCGGATTATTTTTCCAGGTTGATAATTATTTTTAAAAAGGCCAATGCTTATTTGTCATGTGCACTTCCTTCTAGGGAGAAAGGTCAATTGAAAGCGCCAACAGTGGCTAGATTGATCAGTTTGTGTGTTGGATATTTTGGCCTTACCCGTGTCCAATGACAATGTGGAAAAGTTGTTTTCACAAGTCAAAGTCTTCTTGGGAAGAAACAAAAGGGAAAGGATGGGCAAAGAGCCCCTGAAAAAGTATTGCATGATTTACTACACTCATTTTGACTTGTAGAAATGTTAGCTATTACTGGATTAACATGAAAGTGTTCATAACATCTTGCGCTGAGAGATATTACCTTACTCATGCACGCAATGCAACAATAAAATAATATTTCTGTGTTTACACTGGAAAAAACAGCTATTTGCAATGTTTTAACAGGGGTAAACTGGAAAACACGAGTGAACACATATTTTGAAATGTTTTGAAAACACTGGAAAAACACCCCAGGAAGTAACAACAACAACAAAAAACAGAAAACCCTAGTCATAATTAAATGCCAAAAGTGCAATTACAAGGACAAGGTTCCACACAATGGTGATAAAGACAAAATATAAAGGAAAGATGTCCAAAATACACAACAAATACGCTAGCAGCTGACACTGAAGGAGCAAGTACTCCAGCACAGCACGTGCAATTGCGCGCAGTCATGTATCAATAGCTTATTCAAGCTGTGCTGCCCTCTCTCAACACTCTTCCCATCACTGGCCATCCATGCCTCAGGCTCATTTCAACAACCATCTTCAAATATTCTTCAAATAGACATCATTCAGCAAACAGCTGGCCATGTAGCAACTGGGCCATGAGCAGCCAACTGAGGTGGGCTTCCTCTAAATGACAACACTCTCACCCACCTACACACGCTGATGGAAGGCTCACAGGCTATCGCTATCAAATATACAAACATTGCCATATCACTCATGCCTAAAATGGTAACAGTGGAGGCAGCCCCACAACTATAACAATGCCTACAACAGTAACAATGGAGGGAGCCCCACAATTATAACACTTTTGCAAGTCTTTTGCAAGCACTAAAAATGATGGGCTATCATGTGCTCACATTTGGTCCATTAAACTGAAACCGGATTAGCTTCTTTAACACAGATTAACTCCTTATCTTCTTTTCCAGTTCTGCAGACATTGGTGCAACTTCCACTTTTCATCATTGATGCCTTTCTTTCCACACACATGAGCTGTAAATGAGTCATTAACTGGGGTGCTGCTCTCACAATATTTGTGGACTCTGGCTCCAAGAAAAAGGGAATAAACTCTACCTGCTGTTTTCCTATTTCCCTGCCCAATTCCCGATCGTTTTTTGTGCATGCACAAAGCCAATGTTTAATTTTGGGTGCTGGTCACTTATTCCTGGTAGTGCTGCTGGCCTCAAGCATGTGTGACAGCATAGGCATATACTAATAAAAACATAGTAGAAAGTAACAACCACAGTTGTAGACCCTGCAGGCTAGTCCGCTGGTCCCTTACAAGGTCTGCCAGATCATCAGACATCCCTCGCATAACATATTGGTGACCCCTTTGCTCTCCTCTTATGGAAACGACACCCTAGTTGTGTTGGCGACATTGCTCGGGGATGCACGTGGTGCAAATGTTTGTCTCCAAATACCAGTCCAATTGACACCTCAGTGGACGCCTCTGTCACTACTGCTTTCATTCTACTTTTCACCATAATGACACATTACCACCCTTCCTTCAAGAAATAAATGCATTGTCTCTGGTTGTACTGCTGTCAGTTACAGCTGGGGTGGCTGTAGAAAACATTAATCCGTCAACGAGACTCTTGCTCACAGAGAGACAGACGTAAAAAGAGACAGGGGGAGAGAGATAGAAAGAAAGGGATAGATAGAGAGGGGGAGTGTGCTATTCCGGTGTATGATATTCTGGTTTCAGCTAATTATGTTTATTTTGTGTATGTAATGTGATTCCACCATTTTAGACTGTACACTGCTAGTTTTTAGGAGGCTCCTGGAGTTGCTTTATTACACTTCAAGTGGAGGCACCATTTTCTGAATTAACTTGCGTATCGGGGTTTTCCTTTCGGTTTAGCTCATTCAGCACCTCCACATCACCATCATATTTTGGGGACTTCCTTTATGGTTCTTGTTATAGTCCATCTCCTGTTTTTACGAATACAGTTAATACCACTCACAGTTTTGGCATTCATAATCATCAGAGGTTGCCCAGCATGCCCCCAGGAACCTTACATTAGAGTGTCTTACCGAAACACACCTTAGCACAGCACATACAAGGATCGCACAGTGAACACACAACACAAGGGCTCCAATAGGGAGATATTAGAGCATGAAGAGATTTGAAGAAAATACAAGGAAGAGACATTTAAAAGTGAGATAGGAAGCCGTGTCAGGCAAGAGGAATAAAGGAAATGTGTCAAAAGTAACTAAGCTAGAACGCGTTCAGGAACTTAGTGGACTGCACAATCACATGGAAGTGCTAAAGTGGGCAAGCAAGACAACTAACATAAAAAAGTGGAAACGTAGACTAGATGCAACACGTATCTACATGATGAGTCAATGTAAATGTCCAATTTAAAAGATCTTATAGTAGTTGAATTCAAAATTAGGCTAATTTTCCATCGACCAACAACTGAAAACTAGGCTTAAGTAACAAACACAAATTTTCCCCTAACAATGGACTCAGTGATATTAAGACTAAGATTTAGAAACAAGGTGTAGAGCTAGATGAACGATGGAGAGCAAGAGTTAGAAGGCAGAGAAATATAGATTTAGTAAAAATGTGAAGTTGCAGAGGTAACACGTTTCCTGTGTTATGAACAAAGCACTATAACATAAGAGAGAGGGTGAGAGACAGGGCTTCAAATATTGTGTGAAATAAGGAAACAGTTAAGACATTGATGGCTTCATGGAAAGAAGATGTACAGAAACCAGACATGTGGAAGAAAAAAGAATAAAGTAGCAACATCGTGTCAAATAACTTCTCAGTGCTCAAACCACATTACAACTATTGTGTGATTCAGCTGCAGAGCCTCCGATTTGTTTCTCCAAAATTGGTTAAAGGAAAAAGGAACATCATTAAAATTCTGATATATTTCCTTGAAATAGGTCGGTCACTGGGAAAGCAGAGCCTGCCATGCCAGGACGATTATACGTCCATCCGGATTCGCCAGCTACTGGGGCTCATTGGATGCGGCAGCTTGTATCTTTCCAGAAATTAAAACTGACCAACAACCACCTGGACCCATTTGGACATGTGAGTACCCTCATTAGCACAATTGGAATGTGCACTTTACCACTCTTTCTGGATAACGGTAGAGTTAACATAGTAATTGACAATGTAGCACAAATGTTTAACCTTTTCCGTGCGCGTGTGTACAGATGCTCCAAGCTAGACATTATTTTCAAAATGTCACTATGAAGTGGTTAAAAAATGCCTACCTCATTTTCCTTGTAGTTTACCCAGAGAAATTATATGTTTTCCTTTGAGGGAACCAGGGCTATTTATTTGCACATTCCAATAAGTTTGAATACTCATGATGTTAGGGACATTTCTTTAATAAAATTGCATCCATATTATATTTTTCAGACATGCAAAGCTAATTACTGACATGCCAAACGGGATAATTATAATATTTTCCTAAATGTTGTGAGTCTGGCAATTCTGAATATTTGTAGATGTTCACAGTGGTGGTGCGTGAACTTGCCCGAATGTCACATTTGTACTTGTAAGTAAATTATGACAGAACCACTGAATATGAATGTTAGACCGAAAGTGCCATTGTGACACTCTGGTCTTAGGCCACTGTTAATTTTGAACTGTTCCTGCCTGGTTTCCTAGAGTTTATACTAGAAGAGGTCTCATCAGAAGCCTCATCATAGACGGAAATATTGTGTGTGATCCCTGGAAAACCTAAAGTGTGTAAGGGTAAGGCCAAACAATGTGCTCTGTTTTGCCCCGGCAAGTCCCTTTGCACAGCTGTCCTATTAATTGATGGTAGCCGTTTTGTGATTATCATGAGTTGCAGTCTTCCACACCCCAGCGGTGTCAATATGGGTAACATCGGCAAGCTATTGTTCGTACAAATGATTGAGTGGGGAACCAATGTGGCATAAATTATCTATCTAGTTCTTGCCTTTTAGAGAGGGGCAACAGTCAAACTTGGCTAGAGTTATCATAAGGATATAACTCGACTGTGGATGGAGTCTGGGATCAAGCCTTAATCCACACCTGCAAGGATACTGGTGAAAATTAAATGTTGCAGCAGCCACTGATTGAGAGGCCTCCAAAAGGTTTCATTGACTGCCCGGTCCGATTGAGGTCAGGGTTTCCCACTGCCTTGATACCAATACGTCCAAAAAATAAAGGACCTACTCGCTTGTAAACGTGGGGCACATCCCTCAACACAGAATGAGATGCCAACCCAAAGATAGGTTATGAGGAGACCCTCACTAAACCTGCTTTCTACTAAAACCCTTCCTGAGTACAAAACTTTGCCACAGTATCAGATCTCCAGTTACCGCAGACAGACCAAGGCATGGTTCTCTTACTTTGTGACCTGGTGAGCCAGCCAAGTCACAACCCCTTGGAGTGTGTGTCCTCCACAAACCTTGCATAACCCAGTCAGTGCACTGACCATGATGACAAAGAGGCACATGCACATGTACCAAGGCGCCCTTGAACAGTCAGAGTCTGATGTATGAAGTAGCGTGATGCAAGATAGGAGCCGGTGAGCACAAAAGTACTAGTGACCTCATCACCCTGAAACAAAGCCTTGAGTGGCAGCTAGTCCCAGTGCCATGGTGCCCACACTGTACTCAGTGCATCCATATTGTCTACATCCCTGCTAGGACTGCCTGCACTGTATACATCACCAGCATCCAGCCTCTGCAAACTGGAACGGACTGCACCACACCACAGGATTGAGAAACACTCACCTGTGTCTCCGTCACAACCTCAGCATCAAGAATTCCCTGTTGATGGTTGAACTGAAGTCCAGATGATTGCTTAATCAATTCTGTTTTCCGTATGTAAACCATTTTTCAAAAATATTACCATCCCAAAAAAACAAAAGGGGTCAGGGGAAGCAGATCCTAATAAGAAAATATATTCCTGCTACAAAAAGTAGATAAATGAAAATAACTAGGTTACTCACCATAGTGACCACCTTACTCCTAGTCCATATTACCCTTTCCTCCATACATATGGGACATCTCTCCGTCCTGTGGGACGGGACCGGAGCACTTTTGTAAAAAGCATCTAAAAATGTTTTCCAAAAATGTGTCCTTCCTCTCTTTCTGCGCGGGGCCCGGCATGCGGCCGTAACCCCGCCCACCTTGGCTCTGCCCCACGCATCGCCCATCAGTCCTTTTCTATCGCCAGGTCAGAGACCTATTAGCAATAACAGAGGAACCTTATTAGAGGGGACAGCGGGCAGGAGTATGGAGGAAAGGGGACTATGGACTAGGAGTAAGGTGGTCACTACAGTGAGTAACCAGGTTATACTCCTACGTCCCGTCCCATTTCCTCCATACTTATGGGAGATTCCCAAGCACTCCTAATTGGAACTACGGGTGGATGGAAATACCCCTTATTGAAAAAGATTCTTCAGCACAGCCTGACCAAACTGAGCATCAGCTCTCAAGCTCATGTCAAGACAATAATGCTTACAAAAAGCGGATGGAGAGGCCCAAGTAGCTGCCCTAGCGATGGACTCCCAGGGGACATATTTCTGAAAAGCAACCGCAGTTGCCTTGCCCCGCACCAGGTGTGCATGAATACCTTTAGGAGGTTTCAGCCCTTGGACGGTGAAAGACTCCGTAATGCAGGCGGCGATACACCGAGAAATAGTCGCCTTAGATGCCTGCTTACCCTGAGGGTTACCGAAAGTCACAAAAAGTTGAGAAGAACTCGTAAGCTCGGAGTCTAGTCAAGGTAGAATTTAAGAGCCCTTCTGATATCAAGACAGTGTAGAACCCTTTCTGCCTCTGAGGCAGGGTTCAGAAAAAGACAGGCAGGGAGATCGACTGAATCGGATGGAATTAAGTTTTCACCTTCGGTAGAAAGGCCGGGTTTGTCCGTAGGACTACCTTGTCCTTGTGAAAGACCAAGAAGGGATGCTCCACTGACAATGCCTGGAGCTCACTCACTCGCCTCGCTGACGTAACAGCCACCAGAAAGGACACTTTCCAGGATAGGTACTTGAGGTCCACCGTGGCCATTGGTTCAAAAGGCTTATGGCACAGCGCCGTCAGGACTACATTTATGTCCCACGGCGGGTGCGGACTACGAACTGGAGGGTAGAGGCGTGTCAAGCCTGCAAAATGCCTCTTAACCACTAGGTTACTCAGAGAAGAACAAGTTACTTCTTACCTGGTAACGTTCTTTCGATGGGATGTTCCTCCAACATATTCCTTATCTTTGATAAATCATCTCCCAGCTTGCTGGCCTCAGAATTTTTTTTTTCATTAGAGGGCGCTGCACGTCGACGTCCCTTGAGCTGATGTCCGTCGACAGCCTCCGTATCGGCACCGACGTCATCACGCATATAAATAGACTTGCGCAGCGTCCGTTGCTCAGTTCCGTTTTGACGTTAACAGTTGTTTTAAATGAATTGGTTATTGACATTGAAGGAGCGTAAACTGCAACCACAATGGAAGTATTACTGCGGGGATGGATGGGAGGGGCGATAAGGAATACGTCGGAGGAACATCCCATCGAAAGAACGTTACCAGGTAAGAAGTAACTTGTTCTTCGAAGGGATTGTGTCCTCCGACGTATTCCTTATCTTTGATAGACTCCCATAGCAGTGGTGTTAATTGGAGGTGGGAGTAAAACGCCATGTTTCCTTTTAGGAATGAACAGAATGTAATACGGCTTTGCCAAACCTAGTTTCTTGACTAAAGGAGGAATCCAGGTTGTAAAATCTTGTGAAGGTATGTGCGGACGACCATTTGGCAGCCGCACATATGTCTCGAACCGGAACCCCTCTTTGGAGGGCCGAGGAGGCTGCAATACCCCTGGTTGAATGAGCCCTAAGATTTTGAGGAGGCTCTTTCCCTGGTAGTTTATAACATTCCAGAATGGCCAAAATAATCCATCTGGAAATGGTTTGTTTTGTTATCGGTAGTCCCAATTTGTGCCCTGAGTAACCTACGAACAGTTGGTCTGCTTGCCTAATCCTAGCAGGTCTGCTGATATAAAAGCTTAAAGCCCGCCTGGGGTCCAGCCTATGTAGCCTTTCTTCCTCTTTCCCCAGATGGGGAGGTGGATATAATGAAGGTAAGGTAATTTTCTGAGTGATGTGGAATTCAGAAACCGCTTCACGTGTAGGACAACTTTGTCTTTATGAAAAATTGTATGAGGGGTTTTACAGGATAGAGCTTGTAATTCGCTCACCCTTCTGGCAGATGTTAAAGCTACTAATAAGACAGTTTTAAGGGTGAGAAATCTTAGCGAACAAGAGTGGAGTGGTTCGAAAGGAGTACCTATCAGGAAATTAAAGACTAAATTTAAGTCCCATAAGGGAACTAGGAATGGTCATGGAGGATAGACATTAGTTAATGCCTTTAGAAATTGTATTACTAAAGGTAATTTGAAATACGATGGCTCCTCTGCCTGCACTTGAAGATTGATAGCGCTGCGAGATAGCCCTTGATAGTGCCAACTTGAAGGCCTGAATTTGCTAAATAGAGTAGAAAGGATAACACAGTTGGTGTACCACATGAAAAAGGGTCGATATTCTCTTCCCTGCACCAGCTGCAAAATTTGTTCCAACGGCAGCGGTATGAAGACTTTGTTGCTGGCCTTCTGGCCAAAAGCAACACCTCCATAACGTCATCAGGGAGGTCCCAATCCTTGTATCTTAACCTTTCAGAAGCCAAGCGTGAAGGTTGAGGGTTCTGATGTCTGGATGGAGAACCTGACCTCCCTTCTGTGAGAGAAGATTCTCCATGAGTGGAAGGCGAATTGGAGGGCAGATGGACATGTCCAGAAGGTCCGGGTACCACGTTCTCCTGGCCCAGTCTGGGGCAATTAGGATCATGGTCTTCCGAAATCTTCTCAACCTCCTGATCATTTGAGGAATGACAGGGCTGGTGGAAATGCGTACAGGAGTGGAAACTCCCAGTCCACTACGAACGCATTCCTTAGAGATCCTCTCGGGGGAAATTCCCTTGAACAAAACAGATTGCACTTCCTGTTGGTACTGGTGGCAAACAGATCCACTTGAGGGGTTCCCCAAAGGGCGAAGATCTCCTGAAGGACTTCCTGAGCTAGTTCCCACTCGTGGGAGACTGTGCCCTGACAACCGCTGATGGTCAAGTCATTGGTATGGGCTCCCCACCCCGTGAGTGAGGCATCTGTGACTACTGTTATCTCCGGCCATGGTTGCCAAAACAGTTCTCCCTTCAAGATGTTCTCCTGGCAGGCCCACCACTGAAGGTCTCGAGCCACCTTGTCCGGAACCTGAAGGAGGTCTGTCATTCTCCCTGAGAATTGCGACCACTGAGTTCTCAGTGCCCACTGAAGAGATCTCATTCTCAGGCGAGCCTCTGGCACAAGGAAGATGCAGGATGCCATGAGGCCTAGCAACCTCAAAAAGTCGAAGGCTGGGAGATGTTGAGCATTTTGAAACTTGGTGACCATCTGCAGAATATCTTGAGCCCTCACCTCTGGTGGCGAGGCTTTTCCCAGGGAAGTGTCCAGGACCGCTCCAATGAACTGGAGTCTCTGTGATGGTATCATCTGTGACTTCTTTAAATTTAGGGAGAAGCCCAGTTTGTGAAGGAAGTGGCAGACATAATCTAGCTGGATCTGAGCTTGTTCCGGAGATACAGCTCTGATCAGCCAATCGTCCAGGTAGGGGTAGACGTGAATCCCTCCCCTCCTTAGACTTGCAGCCACTACCGACATTAACTTGGTGAAGACCCTCGGGGCGGAGGTCAGCCCAAATGGCAGAACTCGAAATTGATAATGAGAATCGCCAATTGCGAACCTCAGTTATTTCCTGTGTTTGAGATGGATTGGCACATGGAAATAAGCATCCTGGAGGTCGAGAGATACCAACCAGTCCTGGAGCTGGAGGGCCTGAAGGGTCTGAGAGAGAGTTACCATCTTGGACTTGTCCTTCCTGAGGAACTTGTTCAATTCTCGTAAGTCCAAGATAGGTCTCAGTCCTCCGTCTTTCTTCGGTATGAGAAAGTAGGGGGAGTACCAGCTCTTGTTCCTCTTCGCTACAGGTACCGGTTCTAAGGCACCTTTCTCTAGCAGGTCTACAATTTCCTGCAAGAGGAGCGGATCTGGAACTTTCAGAGAGCTTTTCCCCGGTGGATGACTGAGGGATGCGTAGAAAAGGCAGGCAGTAACCTTGGGCAACTGTCTCCAATGCCCAAGCATCTGACGTAATAGCCTGCCATTCCGTCAGATGTTGAGTTAACCTACCCCCTACTGGTGTCTTGTGAGGAGAGTCCTCAGAGCGGTTTGGAGGCGGCTGATGCAGATGCCAAGGGTAAACAGGCACCTTCTACTGCTGCGGCTTTTGTATTTTTACCCCGTCCACCTCGGGTGAATTTTTTCGGACCCCTTTGAACCGGCTGTCCTCTGCCTCTTCCGAATGCGGAATAGAAGCGAAAGGACTTACCTCTCCAAGAAGATTCTGAGGGGCTATATGGTGTCTGACAGATTGCAGCTCCCAGGGATTTTGCTGCTGCCTTTGATGTTTGAAGCTTTTCTAAACTGTCATCTGCCTTCTTACCAAACAAAGAAGAGCTGTCAAAGGGCATATTCAAGAGTCTGCTTTGCACATCTGGAGCAAAACCAGACTTTTGCAACCAAGCAAATCTCTGGGTTGTTGTACTTGCCGCCATGGCCCTGCTGATGCTGTCAGCAGAATCGATGCCAGTCTGAAGGGATTCGCACATAGCGTCTTTACCATCCTTGATGATGTTTAGGAACGCTTCCCTTTCTTCTCCCTCCGGGAGGCAGTCAGCCGCTGATGAAGCACACTCCCAAAGTGTGTGGCTGAATCTTGCGAGCGTACAAGTAGCATTGATGGATTTCAATGCCATGCTACATGCAGAAAATACTTATTTGGCCATAGAGTCATATCTCTTGTCATCCCTGTCCTGTGGAACAGTAGGGTAGACCGATTTACTACCTGATGAAGTACCTGCCTGAACAACCAGACTCTCCGGAGTTATGTGTTTGGATCAATATTCAGGGTCAGCAGAAGATACCCTATATTTAGCTGATAATTTTTTGTTAACCGCCGGGATTACTTCAGGTGTTTCCCAGTTTGCCAATATTCTCCTTTGTAATGCCGCATGAAATGGCACCACAGGATATTCCTGTGGACCTTTCACCAAGATGTCTGTGAGGTCGTCTTGCTGAAAAGCAGGTGAGGATGTGGACCACCCCATAAACTCTATTATCCTTGCCATCAAGGTTCTATAAGGGGTTTCAGCATGTTCCCCTGGGTCTGGTCTGGCAAATTCCACTTCTGGGGAAGTGTCCAACCCACTTGCTTCCTGTAAGGATTCTTGGAGTTCTTCAACCTACCTTCCTCAGAGGTAAATTTCTCTGGTACAGGAGTTGCAGATCCCTGCAACTCAAAAGGTCTTTCCTGATCCGAATCCTCCCCTTCTTCATAAATAGATGAGACTCTGGAGTGATCAGGTCTTGAAAATGGTATAAATCCCATTTCCAGAGCAGAAGGGGCCAAATTCGTCATGATTGGCTGAGAAAACGTCAACGTCGTTGACGCGGACGTTAAAGGCTTCGAAGCCATAGAAAAAGGTGTCGAGAAAAGTGGTAGAGGCCTCGATGAACTCGAGAGAATCGGAATTCTCGTGATCGAGGCTATGGGTATGGCCACTGGCTGTGAGGTGGCCGTGGTTTGTCCTTTCGCGGCGTCGACGTCGAATACGGCGTCGACTCGACTGACCTGTGTGTCGAAGAACCCTTCTATAACGGCATTGAAGACGCCGATCTATGCGTCAAAGGGATCTTCGACGACGGCGTCGAAGACGCGACTTTGCCTTTACTCGAGGGTTTGTGACGCTCTCGAGTGGCTTCTTTCGCCGGGTGCTGCGACTCGCGGCGTTTTGATTTTTCGGGTGTTTCACCCAGGGTATCACCCTCAGCAGTCTTCGAGGGGGTCGAGGCCGCTTTCTCGAAGACGCTAAGCATCTTTTTCCTGAATTCCTCCCACTGAGACTGAGAGCTATGTTTTGTGGGGAAGGAGACCCTTTTTGGGGAAGCGGAAGAAGAAGAAGACGAGGAAGGGGATCTTCGACGTCTCTTTTTTGAATGCTTAGATCTCGAGGAGTGATGTGAACTGCTTCGAGACCTAGAACGAGATCTTTTGTGATGGCGAGGAGACGAATGTCTCGACTCCGCCGAGGAAACTTTTGAAGAAGTTTTAACTGCGTGACCTCTCTCGAGCTTCCCCTTACGCTCCTCCAAGGCTTTTGCCGTCATGGACATGCAGTCCTCGCACTCCGAACAATGGTGCTCGATTCCCAGGCACCACAAACAGATCCTGTGAGGATCTGTCAACGACATTTTCTTTCCACAGTCTCAACATTTTTTGAAGCCGGACCGTGGAGTCGTCGGTTCGTGTGAGGAAGCCATCGGGTACGAGTCGGTATTCACGAGGAATAATGAAGTATATTTGACTGAAGAACTGAGTAACGATTTTCCAAGGCCCCACGAAGCGCAGAAAAACGGAACTGAGCAACGGACGCTGCGCAAGTCTATTTATACGCGTTATGACGTCGGCGCCGATACGTAGGCTGTCTAGGGACATCGGCTCGAGGGATGTCGACGCGCAGAACCATCTACTGAAAAAAAAAATCCGAGGCCAGCAAGCTGGGAGATGATCTATCATAGATAAGGAATACGTCGGAGGACACAATCCCTTCGAATAAGAACATTGGTCTGTAGAAAGATAAGCGGAGACCGCTGAAAGGTAAGTTCTGCATAACAGAACGTGAACACCCAACTCTGCTAGGGAGGACACGAAGGACAGCACTGTGTCAATCGTAGCCACCCATGGATCCAACTGCTTTTCCAAACACCAATGACAGAACCTGAGTCATTTACTCCTGTATTGGGATCTGGTCGAGGGTTTCCTGGCTGCCTGGATAATACGCATGTTATCCGTAGACAAGTTAAGATGCTCTAAAGACCTGAATTTAGGCACCATGCCGCCAAGCTGAGCGATTGTGGGGAGGGGTGCCACATCTGCTGTTCCCCTTGATGAAGAAGATCGGGGGCCACTGCTAACCTGATTGGCGGATACACCGACAGGTGTTGAAGTTCTGAGAGCCAAAACCTGGCCAGCCAACAGGGGGCTATGAGTAGAAGGGAGCAGTTCACCGAGTTCTTCAGCTTCCAAATTGCTCGATGGACTAGAGGCAGAGGCGGGAAGGCATAAGCTCTCATGTTGTGCCATGGAACCTTGAGAGCATCCCCCAGCATAAGGCCCCGGGCCGAGGTGTCTATGTGATGAGCCGCAGCCTCCAGGAGATCCTGAGCTAAGACCCTGGCGTCGGATAGACCCCCTTTAAAGTCTTCCAGCTTCTCAACCGGGATGAACGCCTCAAACTCCGACAGACCTTTCCACAACTGCATATTAGGCCCCGCTAACACCAGTTCGGCATTGGCCTGCCTGAGCTGCAAGCCCGAGTTGGCAAAGATTTTCCTCCCAAGGGAGTCAAGGAGCGTGTCCTCCTTTCCCAGAACCCGAGTAGCCGTCGTGGAAGAGGATGCTGCAGGCCTGGATTGCAAAGTGGCCGCGGCCACCACTCTGGAGGAAGGGGGCGTACAAGACGACAGGGCCACCTCTTCCGAAGAATGCAGCCTGTATCTCGCGTCAATTTTCTTATTGACAAAAAGTCCAGAGTGTGGCTTTTCCCAGACCCTGCGGACCCTGGCCAAAACGTCCTTCTGCAAGAACAGGTCGGTACGCTCTGAAGGAGACAGGGTGAACCCCCTAGAAAGCACGCCCTCTTGCGAAGCGGGTGCCTCGGGCACTGGAACATCTAAGAAGCACATCATGTCCAGTACCCGGTCATGAAAAGCTCTAATAGAGAGGGGCAGGTCCCCGTTGCCCTGATCGCCCTGCGCTTCATCCGACAGGTCAGGATACTGCTGAAACGTGTCAGGCGCTGCCTTGTCCACAGGAGACAACGAGGGCAAAGGCGGAAGGGTCGGGGGAGGCACCGTAGGCAAGGGAGGCGCCGGCAGAACCACCGGAGGAACAGGTGGAGCCAGAGGCGCAGGTGGGCATATCTCCCTGAAAAGCCCTTTGAAATATTCCCTCATGGGATCGGTACGCATTGATGTTTGAAATGTACTGAAAAAACCCTCCTCCGGGGACTGCCTCGGAACCTGAGGAGACTTCTCACAAGGTGGACAAATCGAGGGACGTAACGGGGAAGGGTGCCACAAAGGCCCCTCCACCGACGTATCAACATAAATCAAAGGTGTCGACCCCGCAGGAAACAAAACATTGTCCGGAAGAGGCATCCGGGCGTTCCAATCCTAAACTGGCCGATAAGGATGCGCACAAGGGACTCTATGTTCACCCAAGGAACCAAACCCTACACCTGAGGCCGATGGCGTAGTTGTAGGGGTAGCACCTAAAATGGCCACACTGCGGTCGTGGCGGGAACGGGTGCCATTTTGTCATCGCCTGAGGGGAACTGCGGCACATGAAGAAGTGAGGCAGGGGTCCCCGTCGATGGATCACGGGTCTTAAATTTACTCTTAACATAAGGAACCTCGGCAGAGCCGGTACTGTGAGGCCTGGAATGTTTCTGCGGCATGCCAACTGCCAAATCAGCCTTCCCAGGAAGGACCTCGGCACTGCCCGTAAAAGAAGAACTTTCCTTCTTTGCCCCCTCAACAGATCTGGTATCGCTGCAAGAGCGGTAACGGTGAGAAACAACCTTCACCGGTAAGTCCTTGTCAGGCCTCTCAGAAATGTTGGTAACTTTAGCCTCTGAAAGAGGGACCTCGGACCCACGTCCGGTGACAGCCTTTTCCGTGCAGGCCTCGAACATCCGTTCGGTAACAGCAAGCCACACCAAGGCCTCGGGGCGCACCCCGGTCTTATTTTTGAGGGAAGCCGACAGACGTCTCAGAGCGAGCTCCGGTATTCCAGAATTCAAGTGAACTAGGTCTACAAACAGCCCCCACAGGAGGGGCCTCGAAGCGTGCTCCTGTATCCACCCCTTACGGAGACCCTCGGAGAAAACTCCGGTATAATGATTAGGCCCAACAGGCACCTCAGGGCGAACCCCGGTGACAGAGCGATCAATGCCCCTCCCCGTCCGTGGGGAACCTGGAAAGGTATCCCCCGGCCGGGGTGCTCTGAAAAGTAAAGAACTTACCGGGTGTTCTTTCTTCTCGTCGATGAACGCCTGAAAATGTGAAGGAGGAGTTTGTCGGAACACCTCCTCCCACCGCTCCAACCGACTTTGAAGTGCCCAGACCAAAAGGGAGTTGCAGTAAAAACAGGAATCCCAACTGTGATCCGGACCCAAGCACTCTAAACAAAGAGGATGGGGATCCGCCCTCGCGAAACGACAGTGACAAGATGAACAATCTGGAAAGTCTAGTTTGAACGACATAGACAGACTAGTTCACGATCGCTAGCGAGAGCCAGAGAGGAAAAAAGGGAAGAAAATATTCTGAGGATGCAAGTGCGTCCAGTCCCGAACGAGCGGAGAAAAGGACTGATGGGCGATGCGGAGCCAAGGTGGGTGGGGTTACGGCCACGTGCCGGGCCCCGCGCAGAGAGAGAGGAAGGACACATTTTTGGAAAACATTTTTGGATGCTTTTTACAAAAGTGCTCCAGTCCCGTCCCACAGGACAGAGAGATGTCCCATAAGTATGGAGGAAAGGGGACTAGAGGCAGAGGCGGGAAGGCATAAGCTCTCATGTTGTGCCATGGAACCTTGAGAGCATCCCCCCAGAATAAGGCCCCGGGCCAAGGTGTCTATGTGATGAGCAGCAGCCTCCAGGAGATCCTGAGCTAAGACCCTGGCGTCGGATAGACCCCCTTTAAAGTCTTCCAGCTTCTCAACCGGGATGAACACCTCAAACTCCGACAGACCTTTCCACAACTGCATATTAGGCCCCGCTAACACCAGTACGGCATTGGCCTGCCTGAGCTGCAAGCCCGAGTTTGCAAAGATTTTCCTCCCAAGGGAGTCAAAGAGCGTGTCCTCCTTTCCCAGAACCCGAGTAGCCGTCGTGGAAGAGGATGCTGCAGGCCTGGATTGCAAAGTGGCCGCGGCCACCACTCTGGAGGAAGGGGGCGTACAAGACGACAGGGCCACCTCTTCCGAAGAATGCAGCCTGTATCTCGCGTCAATTTTCTTAGTGACAAAAAGTCCAGAGTGTGGCTTTTCCCAGACCCTGCGGACCCTGGCCAGAATGTCCTTAAGCAAGAACAGGCCGGTATGCTCTGAAGGAGACAGGGTGAACCCCCTAGAAAGCACGCCCTCTTGCGAAGCGGGTGCCTCGGGCACTGGAACATCTAAGAAGCACATCATGTCCAGTACCCGGTCATGAAAAGCTCTAATAGAGAGGGGCAGGTCCCCGTTGCCCTGATCGCCCTGCACTTCATCCGACAGGTCAGGATACTGCTGAACCGTGTCAGGCGCTGCCTTGTCCACAGGAGACAATGGGGGCAAAGGCGGAAGGGTCGGGGGAGGCACCGTAGGCAAGGGAGGCGCCGGCAGAACCACCGGAGGAACAGGTGGAGCCAGAGGCGCAGGTGGGCATATCTCCCTGAAAAGCCCTTTGAAATATTCCCTCATGGGATCGGTACGCATTGATGTTTGAAATGTACCGAAAAAACCCTCCTCCGGGGACTGCCTCGGAACCTGAGGAGACTTCTCACAAGGTGGACAAATCCAGGGACGTAACGGGGAAGGGTGCCACAAAGGCCCCTCCACCGACGTATCCACATAAATCAAAGGTGCCGACCCCGCAGGCAACGAAACATTGTGCGGAAGAGGCATCCGGGCGTTCCAATCCTAAACTGGCCGATAAGGATGCGCACAAGGGACTCTATGTTAACCCAAGGAACCAAACCCTACACCTGAGGCCGATGGCATAGTTGTAGAGGTAGCACCTAAAATGGCCACACTGCGGTCGTGGCGGGAACGGGTGCCATTTTGTCATCGCCTGAGGGGAACTGCGGCACATGAAGAAGTGAGGCAGGGGTCCCCGTCGATGGATCAGGGGACTTAATTTTAGCCTTAACATAAGGAACCTCGGCAGAGCCGGTACTGTGAGGCCTGGAATGTTTCAGCGACATGCCAACTGCCAAATCAGCCTTCCCAGGAAGGACCTCGGCACTGCTGGTAAAAGAAGAACTTTCCTTCTTTGCCCCCTCAACAGATCTGGTATCGCCGCAAGAGCGGTAACGGTGAGAAACAACCTTCACCGGTAAGGCCTTGTCAGGCCTCTCAGAAATGTTGGTAACTTTAGCCTCTGAAAGAGGGACCTCGGACCCACGTCCAGTGAGGGCCTTTTCCGCGCAGGCCTCGAACATCCGTTCGGTAACAGCAAGCCACACCAAGTCCTCGGGGCACACCCCGGTCTTATTTTTGAGGGAAGCCGACAGACGTCTCAGAGCGAGCTCCGGTATTCCAGAATTCAAGTGAACTAGGTCTACAAACAGCCCCCACAGGAGGGGCCTTGAAGCGTGCTCCTGTATCCACCCCTTACGGAGACCCTCAGAGAAAACTCCGGTAGAATTATTAGGCCCAACAGGCACCTCAGGGCGAACCCCGGTGACAGAGCGATCAACGCCCATCCCCGTTCGTGGGGAACCTGGAAAGGTATCCCCCAGCCGGGGTGCTCTGAAAAGTAAAGAACTTACTGGGTGTTCTTTCTTCTCGTCGATGAACGCCTGAAAATGTGAAGGAGGAGTTTGTCGGAACACCTCCTCCCACCGCTCCAACCGACTTTGAAGTGCCCAGACCAAAAGGGAGTCGCAGTAAAAACAGGAATCCCAACTGTGATCCGGACCCAAGCACTCTAAACAAAGAGGATGGGGATCCGCCCTCGCGAAACAACAGTGACAAGATGAACAATCTGGAAAGTCTAGTTTGAACGACATAGACAGAATAGTACGATCGCTAGCGAGAGCCAGAGAGGAAAAAAGGGAAGAAAATATTCTGAGGATGCAAGTGCGTCCAGTCCCGAACGAGCGGAGAAAAGGACTGATGGGCGATGCGGAGCCAAGGTGGGTGGGGTTACGGCCACGTGGTGCCGGGCCCCGCGCAGAGAGAGAGGAAGGACACATTTTTGGAAAACATTTTTGGATGCTTTTTACAAAAGTGCTCCAGTCCCGTCCCATAGGACAGAGAGATGTCCCATAAGTATGGAGGAAAGGGGACGGGACGTAGGAGTATTCAATACACCCACACCCTGACTTCCAGAGTGGGATCAGCACTTACTTCACCCCCAGTTGTCTATGTCTCATTTGGAAGGAGCAACTTCAAAGTGAGATTTTCTTGTGGGCCAAAAGGAGACAATCAGTCTCTGGCTATCACATGCCCTCACCTCATTTGCTAAAAAGAGGGAACACACGTATCTACAAAATGGATCTGATCATGGCAGAAAATAACGACGAATAAGGAACATCTGCACTGTATCCTATGCCAGATTCAAGACTGCACTATTGATAAAGGCTGCAAAACACCCTAGAACTGACAACAATAACTTTTGTTTCTGTCAAGACCTCAACATCAAGTACTCTAGCCTTTAATCCCTTGACCAAAATGTGAGCCAAAGCAGTAGGAATTAATGGTTATTTGCTTATATTACAACTTCTCATAGACCCTAAAATGTGTTCCAAGGAATAACTCCTGAGAATGATGCATTTTCCTTCTGGTGAAAGAGCCCTAAGGACTGTAGAGAGAGAGAGAGCAATCCATTGGTGAGTGGTATGTCTTACTCCTCCTGCCTGGCAAGCTGCATTACTTCTTTGCCTTTTAAAAAGCTGACAACTGTGTTTTTCATCTTTCACACAGAAAAATGTCAAAGGGACAGGCAAACTGAAATATGTATTCCCCTTACAGGGTGTCATACTTTTAAGCTTCCATTTCCTGCGCAGCCAATTTGTTACAGCTGGTACTAGGGGCAGAGAGCAGAGACAAGCTCTCAATAGTGCTCACATCCTCCGAATGGTATGAGAACTCTATTTTAGGCATGCATGAGACTCTCATGCAGGCGTAATAAAGAATGGATAACTAGGGAATCCGCCTGGGTTTTGCACCCAGTCAAAGCCAGGCTAATTCCATAGGAATCCATTAGTAATTTCTGCCTGCAAAGGGTATTTGGAGGTGAAATTTACTTTTGTCAATACGAAGAGGAAAACGAAAGAGCAAGAGCGAATTAGTCCCACTCTTACTCTTTCCCTCTCCCCTCCACCCTGCATATGTTTTGAATTGCATGCAGGGGACCCCACAGCAAGTAATTGTGTAAGTTGGTGGTCCCCTGAATTAAATTGAATGAGTCTTCTTAATGTATGCATTCCAGACATTTCTAGGTATTTCATAGTTTTTGCATCTCTATTAGTGCTAAAACAGACAACAGTGATGAGATGAAATATGATTTGGACAAACTCGCTAGTTTGAGGAAGTGCTCGTTTGGAGACAAATAGCAACACAGGGCTCCTATGTAAGATGTTACAACCTAGTATTTGTGCCTGTGCACACCTTAAGGATAGAAAACTAGGTTTCACATCCTAACCCCCTTCATCCGATTGGCAGGGGCTACGAGTAGTCACAAAATTCTGGCATATGTTTTATTTCATTAAAGTACCCAATGCTTTCTGTGCTCCTTCCACCTCTAAGCAATGTAATGTTGGTTTTAAATATTACTCAGTGTAATGTTAATGAAGTTATCACTTTTCCTATACTCTCATCTGATCTCTCAAATTTTCCAACTGTCTCTCTGCTATTAAATATTGGATGGCTTTGCACTCTCTGATGTTAAACTCCCCATGTGAGGGGCATGCCATTCTTTCACTGCGCTTGTCTTGTTAAAATCCATTTACAAACCCTGCAAGAAGATCACACACTCTGTAAATTCCACCACCTGCATGTACATTTGACAATTGACCAACTTGGCCGACTATTTTTTCTCATAGCTTTTATTAGTACTAATTCCACATTTTCCAAGTGTTGATCTTCACGCAATGAAGAATCACAAAATTCCCCCAGGATTCAATTAATAAAAAACTGGAATGTGGCGGGAGTATTGTACATCTCAAGGGGCATTACCTGATACTCATAGAGCCTAAGCCTTTTAACTCAGTCATGCTACGAAGGGCATCACCTGATACTCAGAGCTCAAACTTGGTCCCAAAGGAGGCAGTTTTACACTTGTCTCCCTTCCTGGCCGACCAGAATGTAAGCTCCACAAAGGATTAGTTTCATACAAAATAGAAGATCATGGAATCTGATGTAGCATGGCTAGAGATCAAAGGTAGAAAGATATACATTTGTGAACGTGATCTTGTACAAGGCTCTGTAGTTAATACTATTTGTATTTGTATCTGTATTTTTGAAGAACAGGGATGTCAATTTCTAACAGAAATGTCTTAAAATAATGCATTTACAGATGGCGGAGGCATTCCCACGTAGGGTGCCTGCACAGTAGCACAAAGATGAGAACAAGTGTGTCAGTCAGTTTATGGGGGTGTACAAAAGTGGGACATATGCCACTGATAAAACAAAACACACAGAAAAAACAAGGGCCGGAGGAGCTCCCTCTTTAGCAAGTACGTGAAGTTTAAACTGCGTTTTGAAGAGATCCACAGTTGGGCTAACTTGGATTGTTATGGATTCCAGTGGAGCAGGGAGAGTAGGGAGAAGAACAAGTTACTTCTTACCTTGTAACTTGTTCTTCGAAGGGATTGTGTCCTCCGACGTATTCCTTATCTTGATAGACTCCCATAGCAGTCGTGTGTAAACGGAGGTGGGAGTAAAATTGAAATATTTCCCTTTAAGAATGAACAGAGTGTAACACAGCTTTGCCAAATCTTGTATCCTGGCTAGAGGCGGAATCCAGATTGTAGAATTTAGGAAAGGTATGTGCGGACGACCATGTGGCAGGCGCACAAATTTCTCGAATCGGTACCCCTCTTTGGAGGGCCGAAGAGGCTGCGATACCCCTGGTTGAGTGAGCCCCAAGGTGGTGAGGGGGCTCTTTCCCAGCCAATTTGTAACATTCTAGAATGGCTAAAATAATCCATCTGGAAATGGTGTGTTTTATGATTGGCAATCCTAATTTGTGTCCTGCATAACCTATAAACAGTTGGTCTGCTTGCCTAATCCTAGCAAGTCTGCCGATATAAAAACTCAAGGCTCGCCTTGGATCTAGCCTATGTAGCCTCTCTTCCTCTTTCCCAGGATGGGGAAGAGGATTGAATGAAGGTAAGGTTATCTTCTGAGTGATGTGGAATTCAGAGACTACCTTAGGGAGGAAATTAGGCTTCACTTGTAGGACAACTTTGTCTTTGTGAAAAATTGTATGAGGAGGTTTGCAAGATAGAGCTTGTAATTCGCTCACTCTTCTGGCAGATGTCAAAGCCACTAGTAAGCCTGTTTTAAGGGTGAGAAATCTTAATGAACAAGAATGGAGTGGTTCAAAGGGAGTACCCATCAGGAAATTTAAGACTAGATTTAAGTCCCACAAGGGAACTTGGAACGGCTTTGGGGGATAGACTTTAGTCAACCCCTTCAGAAATTGGATTACTAGGGGTAATTTGAAATATGATGGCTCCTCCGCAGTGCGCTTGAAGATCGACAGCGCTGCGAGGTAGCCCTTGATCGTACCAACTTGAAGACCTGAATTCGCCAAATAGAGCAAAAAAGATAACACCATGTACCGCATGAAAAGGGTTTGATATTCTTTTCAATGCACCAGCTGCAAAACTTGTTCCAACGGCAGCGGTATAAAGTCTTTGTGGCTGGCCTTCTAGCCGAAAGCAACACCTCCATGACGTCATCTGGTAGATCCCAATCCTTGTGTCTCAACCTTTCAGAAACCAAGCGTGAAGGTTGAGAGTTCTGATGTCTGACATCAGCGCTGATACGGAGGCTGTCAAGGGACACCAACTCGAGGGACGTTGATGCGCAGCGCCCTCTACTGAATAAAAAATTCTGAGGCCAGCAAGCTGGAAGTGATCTATCAAGATATGGAATACGTCGGAGGACACAATCCCTCCGAACTCGATGTACTTGAGAGGATCGGAATCCTACTCGGTGTCGTCGAAATAGTCGATGGCATTCTCGACGTCACGGTCGAGATCTTCGACACCTCTACTGTCTGAGATGTAGTGACAGTTGTAAGTTTGTCCTTTATCGGAGTCGACAGTGGCGTCAAAGACGGCGTCAAAGCAACCGATTTATGAGCCGAAGGGCCCTTCGACAACGGCGTAGATGACGCAGATTTATGAGTCGAAGAAACCTTCCATGATGGCGTCGATGACGCGGCCTTACTGCCTTTACTCAAGGGTTCATGACGCTCTCGGGTAGTTTCTCTCGCCGGGTGCAACGACTTGCGCCGTTTTGATTTTTCGGGTCTTTCACCCGGGGAATCACCTTTAGACGTCTCTGAGGGGGTTGAGGCCTCTTTCTCCTCGAAGACGCTAAGCATTTTCTTACAGAATTCGTCCCACTTAGTAGGAGAGCTGTGTTTCGTGGGGCAGGTGACCCTTTCCGGAGAAGGCAGAAGAAGAGGGAGATCTACGACGCCTCTTCTTAGAGTGTCTCGATCTCGAACACTGATGCGAACCGCTTCGAGATCTTGAACGGGAATGTTTCTTATGACGACGAGGAGACGAATGTCTCGACTCTGCCGAAGAAACTTTCAGTGAGTAAGAGATTTAAGAGTCTTACCTCTTTCTAGCTTCCCCTTACGCTCCTTCAAGGCTTTCGCCGTCATGGACATACCGTCCTCGCATTCCGAACAGTGATGCTCCGATCCCAGGCACCACAAACAGATCCTGTGAGGATCCGTCAACAACATTTTCTTCCCACAGTCACAACACTTTTTGAAGCCGGACCGAGGGGATCAATGGTTCGGATGAAGAAGCCATTGAATTAAGATGATATCTTCGAAGAGTAAGTCTGAATCTTCTTGAAGAAAGTACTGAGCAACACGTTTCCGAGGCCCACGAAGCGTGGAAAAAAGGAACTGAGCAACGGAAGCTGTGCGAGTCTATTTATACGAACGGTGACGTCGGTGCCGAGACGGAGGCTGTTGAGGGAGATCAACTCGAAGGACGTCGACACGTAGCACCCTCTACTGAAAAAAATTCCGAGGCCAGCAAGCTGGGATGGGTAACATCAAAGATAAGGAATAAGTCGGAGGACACAATCCCTTTGAAAGAGTGGAATTGAGAGCAGACACAGGGAAGGTAGCAGACAGTGAGGTTGAGCGCAGAGTAGGAACAGAGGGAATGAGATGGTGAGTAAACTGAGATACAAACAGACACGTACTGAGGGTTCTTTGTGAAAAAGTCCACAGGAAAATATAGTCATGTGAAAATGTAGTCAGCAAAAAGCTGTTTGAAAACATTTTGTCATTCACTACAAGCAATCCAGTGTGGAAATGTTGCCAGTATTAAGGTCACCAAAAAAGCTTTTTTTAAATACATAAAAGTACTAGGCAGTAACCCTAAATATGACGAAAGCTTTAACAAAACCTTCACAATCACTACATTCCTCTCCAAATTCAACCCTTATTCTACACTGAACTCTTACAGAGCACTAACTCTTCAGTGTGGTAAAGCATTTCATTTGCACGTTAGTCAATATAAAATAAATAGAAAAGGAATAGTGAACCTATCTCCAACCCCATTATCAGCTTGCAACAAAGTACATAGCCCTTGCCTTAATTCAAACCTTTTCTTGAATATTACCCTAGCCTCATCCTAACTAAACTCTACCACTTGCCCTATCCTTATATTGCCCTAACCAGAAGGGTTTTTGTAACCGCTATCCTACGTCAACATCGCCAGCCCTCTCTAACCTTCCTATTCCTTTCTTTAACACTAACCCAAACCGATACACTATTATCCCTAGCCTTACAATAACCTCTACACTAACACTAACCCTGACACGTTTTTACTCTAACCCCTCCACTTATCCCAACCCTTATCCTAACCCTTATCCTAACCCTAAACCAGGAAATCACAAGCCCACTAAGCCCTACTTAACCCTAACAACTACCCAAGAAGCACTACATTTTCGGCTACCTTTTAGCTGCATTTTTTGACTACTTTTTGCTTGGCAACATTTTCACTGCAGAGATATTTTCCCCACAACTTTTTCACTGACTACATTTTTGTTGGCTACATTTTCACTGAATACCATACTTAAGAGCAAGACCATAGATAGCTTGGTAGACAAGGAGAAGGAACTTGAAAAGAGAGAGGTTGTGCATGGAGACCCAATGAGAAAGTTGTCGGTAGGTAGACATGGGGGAGGATTTGGGTAGGGTGTAGAGACGGGGGTGGCAAAGTTGAGGACTTTTGTCTAGGGAGAGGAAAGAGAAGAAAGGAAGGCAACGGAGTAGGCTTGAGAAGTAGTCAGGTTTGCTGAGCACAAGAGTGGGGATTCAAGTTTGTGTAGAGTGTTCAGTAAGAAAACGACAAATTTTCCAAATGTTGAGGAGGAAAATACAAGCAGCAGAGGGATGCATTGTTACAGTCCTAGGTCACTATCAAAGAGGATCCCAAGACTGCAAGCCTTTGTTGAGTGATCAGGAAGGTCAGGTGGGAAGGAGAGGGTAGGGTAGGGATGGCACTGTAAGCAGGGAGAAAGATGACTTCCATTTTTTAGGGAGTGGAGCATCAGGCAGCAGAGACCGTTCCAGTGATGAATTGCAGTGAGACATTTTGTAAACTGTTCCAAGATGGCTGAAGGAGAGAAATGAGAAAATATTTCAGTGTCATCTTCAGAAAGGTGATAGTGAAAGCCAAAGGATGACATAAGTCTTCCAATGGCAGAAGTATAGAGGGTGAAGAGTAGATATCCAAAGACTGATCCTTGTGGGATGTCGACAGGGTGAGGGGTGGGGTGAGAAGTTTGTAGGTTGCAAGAGATTATTGAAAAGATCGACATTCCAGGTTGGTGGTGTTCCAGGCAAGATCTGAAAAACCCACAGTCCTGGATAGTTAGACAGTGAGAGGAGTGGTCAACAGTGTCGAAAGTGGCAGAAAGGTCCACAGGTATAGAAGAGAGCTTGGCGTGGTGAGCGAAGATAGAGAAGTTGGGACATGCATGAGTTCTGGCTCGGTGGAGTGCTTACTATGGAAGCCAGATTGAAGTGGACCACTTGGTCCATTATCCTCAATGTACTTGGTGATCTAGGCGAAGACCACCCACTGAAGGACATTTATAAGAAATGGGAAGCAGAGAAACAGGGTGCTAGATTGCTAGGACATTTGAATCAGCAGCGAGTTTCTTTAATAGGGGCAAGACAGTTGAAGATTTGAAGGAGACAGAGAGAGAGAGAGATTTAAGAGCTGAGAGAGATAAGGGTAAGTGATTAAGACTCACACTTGGGGACTAAAAGGGTTGATAGGCGCGCAAGATGGGTTGGCACTGTGAAGGATGGGTGCTAATTCAATAAGAGAGAAAGGGGAGAAGTAGTCGAGAGCAGAAAATATAGGAGGAGAGCTGGTGGACAGAAATATGGTTGGGGAGTGAGCGAGGGGAGGGATGTGTGACTATCATGAAATTGAGAGCTTTTATAAGAAAAGTAGTGAGCAAACTCATTAGCAGAAATGGAGGAGGTGATGTATATTTGCTTAGGGTGGATGAGCAAAGATTGGAGGGTAGATCAAAGTTTGCAGGTGTGATTGCGAAGGGATGAGATTAGGTTTGTAAACTAGGAGGATTCAGCAGAGTCTAGTGCAGAGGTTAGGACAGCAAGGGAATTCTTTTAGGCTAGGAGTAGGTTAGGTGCATGTAATTTGCACCGGTGTCATTTGTCATGGTGCATCTTTGTTTTGAGGATCTGCATTTCAGAAGGGATTGAATGCTGAGGACAGGGAAGATGTGAAGGCGCTAGCAGGATAGTGTTGGTCAATTGAAGTCATAAGTGCATAGAGAAAGTCATAAAAAGCATGGTCAATGGAAGAGGCATGAATAGGGGAAAGAGACAGGAGAGAGGTCCAAACATCATCAAGCTAAGGGGTAAGACCTACCTGCCTGACGTACCCCTTAGTCATTGAATAAGGGAGATGGGGAGTAAAAGGTGAAAGGACTGGGATGTTAAAGTAAGCATGGAGTGATCAGAGGGAGAGAGCCAATGGAGATGTCAGAGGAAGAGAGTGGACTGGTAATAAAGACGTGGTCAAGAGAGTTCCTACCATATTGGGTGTGCTGGTCATGGAGAGAGTAGACGGAGTAGCCATAGCGGAGGGATTCAAGTTCAAGGCAGGTGAATGCAGAGAGCTTGGGAAGATTAAAGTCTCTCAGCATGACAAAGGGGGTGTTGGGTAGAAATTGACTCAAAAACACGGGTAGGATCAGGGAAAGAGGAGTTGAGAAGACAAGGGGGTCAACAGTGAGAGAACAGTGAGAGGATTATGAGGGAGGAGTTGCATAGTGGCATATTCAAAACAGTAAGAGTTGAAGTCAGACAGGGGTAGAGGGGAATTGTTGAGGGCCTTATTGAAAAGGAACCCCACACCATTGCCCTACCCAACAGGTCAGGGAGAGTGGGAGAATGTAGAAGAGTCAGTGTGGATAGCTGCTAGGTTAGTAGAGTCATGACGGGAGATTCAGGTTTCTGTGACAGCAAGAAGTGAATGTTGAGGATAACAAGAATCACAGTGGTCAGTGAGGTAGGAAGACCTGTTGCAGAAGGAGTGTGCCGTGCAGAGGCCAAATGAAAGAGTGATAGGAGGTGGTGTTGTGCGGTAGGTGAGGGGAATAGATGAGATTGGAGAGCACAGGAGCATCTCATTTGAGGAGAGCAGTGGAGAAGAGTAAAGATTGGGAGGCCTGAGAGAGATGCAGAAGTTACACCAAGTTGAGGCTGAAGGCTATGAGAGAAGGAGAGGAGAATAGTGAGTAGATGGATGAATGGAGCGAAGTCAAGATGCATGATGAAGGGTAGAAGAAATAGGCAAGTGAAAACAATGGAGAAAGAGTGTAGCCCAAGAGCGAGAGAGGTTAGGTGTTGAGCGGAAAGGGAAGGGGTGGATAGTTGGCTGAGTAGAAGCAGGTGTAAGTTCAGAGTTAGACTATAATGGGGCTATTAGTAACCAAGAGACAGTTAACAGGCCCAAAAGAGCAAGGTAACAGAAGCTCTGGGGTGAAAGGATAGTCAATAGGTGGAAGCAGAGGTCAAGTAAATGGTAAGATCAGTTAAGTTCTGGCTTGAGCAGGGGTTCTGCACCTAGGCCCTTTCCAGCTGTACCGGCCCAAGCAGGGAGCTGCCTTTAACTGCTTTTGGCCCTTATGCGCCCGGTAGCCTCTGGGTCTGGTTCTGCGCTATATTAATAAATAAAATACAAATTAGCTGCCGACACCCAGGAGAGACTGAATAAAGAAGGCAGTGTGTCAGATGGTCATCCGAAGAGCTAATCACAGTGCTCCAGACAGCTTCCAAACTTACGGCCTGGCAGGGTACTGGATGTTGCAGGGAAAGTGGGCTCCATTTTGCAGGCATGACCCTCAGATGATGCACAGGGTTCTCTGGCACAGCAGGATGTGGCCAAGTGGGCAAGAAAGAAAACGTTATGAAAAACGAACCTCCAGTCACATTTCCTTCTGCAAGCCAGTAACAATGCTCCAGATGGCTTCCACACTTGCAAATTGAGTCCTTGGTTTTGTAGGCCTAGGGAGCTTGTTTTGCTGGTAAGACCCTCGGATGGTGCACAGGGTCCTCACTTGTCATAATCCTTCTTTGAAACTAAAATAATGGACAGCGTGCAAGCGATTAAGAATAAGGGATTAACCCAGTGGCAAAATGTTCCCTTGTGAATTCCTTCAGAAATTAAGTTTTTTTTTCAGTCTAAGTATATATCTAT
The DNA here is from genome assembly GCF_040938575.1 of Ambystoma mexicanum. Classification (NCBI taxonomy): domain Eukaryota; kingdom Metazoa; phylum Chordata; class Amphibia; order Caudata; family Ambystomatidae; genus Ambystoma; species Ambystoma mexicanum. Next base: position 1,254,498,938 of record NC_090932.1, read on the forward strand.
TGGTACGGTTATGGCTTTGGGAACTTGCTCGATTTCACAGTCTTAAGATCTATGCAAGGGTAGCTATGATTGTTCCATCATCAAAAACAAACAAATGGTGCTGACATGGAGGTAGCTCCCCCCACAACACCAACCCTATGACCCCTAGGGATACTCATGTATTGTTGTCAGTGGTCGAAGTGTGTGAAAAGAAGTAGTGGAACTATGTTCCCTAATGGCCTGCCCCTGATGCCCACAAACCCCATCACCACAGCTCCTCCCCCGCACAATACAAACCCCCAAACACATGCGCCTGCTGTTTAAGGGAACACTCAGTGCAGTGCACTGAAAGTACAAGATTCAACTTCTCCCTAAACTTTTATTTTAAAACGAAACCATTCTGGAACGGTTTCTTTTAAAAATAGAAATATAGGATAAGTAAAACTTTATTAAAAAAGTAGAGGAGCCCCGCTTCCAACCACTTCGGCCACTGATTGTTGTCAACTACCACAAGAGAGTCTCCTGATGGGAATTCTGCAAAAGTCGTCATGAGCTCCTGTTTAGAATCTACTGTGCCAAACCGGGCAAACAGACTATTTGGTCTTCACAGACAGCCACTATCTGCAGCCTCTGTGTATTTGTATTATATCAGTATCATACTTTCAGATGGAGGCACTGTCTATAAAGCCATGACGCATGCTTTGAAGAAATTATGAACATACTGAGTCCAACCTACCCATATGGACCTAAGGAGGGACACACAGCTTGTCAGTGTTGTTCGGTTATTTACCCAACCATTGACTCCCTATTGCCATACTAATTCCTATGGTAATTTCCGCCCACTACCTGCCCTCGTCCGAATCACATCTTACTGGGATCTCCTTGAGCTATCTTTATGAAGCAGTAACATCAAACTTTGGCCTGCCAGTATTTTTTTCTAAACTGTCTGCCGAGAGTTAATGACGGAACTGCAGCTGTAAAATACACTACTGTTGTAATAAAAATTTCGTAACCAAGTGTGCCTTTGGCCCCTTCATGTATATATGTTTCCTGCACTGATGCCCTGTTAAAACAAGCATTGATAAAGCCAACAGTTTTATCTAACTTTCTCTGACTACTCATCCCGGACACTGGGCAGTATAAGAGCTGTAAAATAATGGGGGTCATTACGACCCAGGCGGTAAGTACGCCAACTTTACCACCATGGTGTAAACTATGTTTACACCATGGTGGATGGCGGATTTACCGCCCCATTTCAAGGTGAGTGGGGCGGTAAATCCCCATTTCCCATTTTACCCTTCCCCATTCCCAGTGGGGAAGGCGCTAATTACGCCACCGTAAATTACGGTGGCGTAATTAGCACCAAGGCGGTTTAGCGCCATGGATTTTAACGGCTGCTAGAAGCAGCCGTTAAAATCGGAATCAGGCGTTAAGGGTTAACGACGGCGTTAACCCTTAACGCCTGAGTTGTAATGAGGCCCAATGTCATTTCAATTGACTATTATATAAGGCAGATTCCCCACCTTATAGTGTGTTGGTCCATACATATTTTCCAGGTACAAGAGCGTGTTCTGATTTGTGATTGCTCATGAGAAGCCTTAAATTGGCCGTTCCCATTGCACATCATCCATACATTTCATTGATTGCATGTGTTATTTACATCTAACCATTTATTAAGTGGCCATCACTTTTACTCTGAAAACATAAGCTGTATACAATTAAATAACAGAATGTCTTATTCACATATGACCTTCGTTACATGAACATCTTTGGTAATTATTGGTCCAAACGTTCTGTTGACAATGGGGAAGACATGCCATGGCATTTATTTTTTAAAGAGAATTATTCATTTGTAATCAGGGTTTGTACTGTGCCAACAGGGACATTTGCAGAGTGGCAGCTTTTGAAGGGTAAATACTTCCATGTCCTTGATTATTTCCTAGTTTAATGTAAAGTTGTTTTCTCCCTGTGTGCGCCCCATCCTTAGTTTGTCTAAGCCTCTGCACAACTTTATATGTGACCATTTAGTTGGCCACGTGTCAAATCCTTGCATTGCCTGTATCCGCTCCTGAAATATTTGTAGCTACTCCTTTCTCATTGTTTGCAGTTTGCCCTGATTAAGAGACTGAAGTGGTCCCGAATGGGCAAATCATAAAAAACCACGCCAACCATCGATTTGCAGACAAAGGCAAATCAAAATCCTTTTATTAAGTCTGGTTGAGCTCACTGATAAATATAGCAGTCCGAGCTCAACTGTTTAACTCTCCTGACCTGGTAGGGAGGCAAGGTCCACAGATCGATCAAGTTTCCGTGGCCCTGCATGAAAAGGCCATCCAATCCTGTTTTCACTTGACATTGTGGGACTTAAAGGTTTCCTAAATTTCAAATAGAAAAGACAAAAATGAAACTTGAGAGCTCTGGAATCACAAACTTAAGACTGTATCACAGTAATGAGAAAATGGACTTAGGGTATGAGTCTCCAAATGTTTTTGTTACGTTTTGGCAAGTAGGTGGCACTTTAAGTGCTGCCTGTATGCCACAGCTATTACCATGGGAAGTGAAGCTAGGAGAGAGAGATGTGATGTGGGGGCTATTGGGCACATTTGCTATGGGTATTGTTTGGATTTGTATCCACCCATTGACCACCCAGGGCCATGCTAGTCCCTATGAACATTCTCAACTACTACCTGCCCCCTCCATCTAAAACACCCGTCCCCCAGGATCTTTATGAGCTAGCTCAGTGTTTTTAAGGGGAAGCCTGTGTTATTTCTAAGAAGTCTTCTGTTAGCTAATGGCATATTTGCAATTATAAAACATCTCATGGTGTAATACAAATGTCTTGACCAAGTGTCTTCAGCCACTTCATTTGTAATCAATATATGTGTTCTTGCAGCTGTTCCTTGCAATGAGTTCCTTTTAATAACAAGCACTAGCAAAGCCATTTGTTTTGGCTCTTATAGCCTTTAGATAGGCATTTGCCAGACATCGTCATAATGTACCAAGGTACTGACAACATTCACCAGCTTTTGCCATTTTGTGGCCAGATAGTTCCATTTTGGCAGAGCCGGGAAAATGCCTTTCACATGCCTACATAAAAGCCAAAAGCTGTTCACTTTGCCAGTGCTTGTTTTAATGTTAATACTGCCCCTCATAGATTCACTGGCAAGTTAAGTCGCTCTGAAATAAGCTTTTCACATGTAATTTTTACTGTTTGGTCACTAATGCATTGATTTGATCAGACCAATTCATGTTATGTACAAATTTAGCAGGCTTTAAAAAAACACAGATGCTACCAGCATCTTCTCATTTATACCCGAACACATATTTGAGAATCAAACCCATTCTTTTCTGTAGGAAATAACCCTGAAATGGGTTTTATACCTGTACAATGACACGCCCCTTGCAGCATTACTCGAAGATGTTTAAGGGTGGAATGAAACATCATTGGTGTTTCCTCTTGCAAAGGGGACAGCTATCCCCTACTGAGAATAGGCAGCTCGTGAAGCAGACATTATTTAAACAAACCTGGAAAGGCAGGATTAAGAACTGTGCCGGTGCAGCTTCAATTAGAGAAGCAAGTAATGAAATTAAGAACTATTAGATCGCTCACCGTTGATGTCTACGACTTAGCAGGATGTCAAACCAATTTGCCTAAATCCATATGATGAGAGAGCCAAGTCACAAAGGATGCCTCCTGGGGGTCAAGGATGGAGTAGGCCTGGCGGGACAAGCTTTGGCTCTGTCGCCACGATCTTCATCCACCCCGATCCCTCGATATGTAGAGTAAAATCAGGAAAAGTCTTAACTCCTCCAGATCAACTCCTTGTCAAATAGTATACAAAATTAGTGTGATTGAGTAGTATACAGAGCCCTGCTCGCCATGCTTGTTTATCAATTAAGGGCCGGATTCATGGATTTCTTTGCACGGTTCAAAGTGACTTTGCACTACTGAAAAGTGATTTTGCACTGCCAACACAAACCCTGGTTCGTGGAACTGTGCAAACTGTATTTTTGCCGTACAAAGTCATGCTAAGTCATTTTTGCAGTACAAAATTAACTTTGTCCTATCTTGCCCTGCACAAATACACTGCAAAGTCATTTTGAACTGTGCAAACAATTCCATGAATCGGTCCCTAAATCTCTACTACCAAAGATAAGTACTTTCCAGAAAATAATTTGTTCTTTACCTATACAGTGGGAACACGTTTGTATTTTCTTTGAAAAAAAGGTGACTTTCATAGGAAAAACACGCTTGCTGTAGAAAATATGAACATTTGTGGACAGCCACACAACTATTGTAGGTGCAAAAAGAGATGAACGCTTTTTGCACACTTCAGTCCTTTCTGGTCCTTTCTATGTTGCCATTTTTAAAAACAGTGTTTTTTTTGTTGAATCCTAACAGAGTAAATTAGGTTCCTTTACAATGTGACAACTGCCATAAGAACACTTAGAAAGAAGCCTCACAATAAACCTCAACACAACATTTTACTCTCCGACAACTATCTCCTTGTCTACCCTTCCCTAATGGTGTATATATTTTAAGATCTGGCTGGAGCGAGCTTTTCTCGCTGCTTTAGAGAACTAATAAAGATGCCTTCAAGTGAGGGGTCCAGATGGCAGTCTCAACTGCTGTATCTTGCGTAACCTTTGCATCCTGCTCGTTTTACAGGAGCAGCCGTTCTGTAAGCGTAAGTGGAAATTTTGAAGCCTGTGAGAGATTTGATGAACATTGCTTTATAGGGATTGCATATTTCCCTGCTGCTTGGTAAACTGATGTCTTTCCCCCTTATTAGTGTGTTTGCACACATAGAACTACTGTAATAGGCATTGAAAAAGGCTTTCGTCCACTTTGTTCTACCTGTGTATTTGATAGATTTCACATATGTTTGGACCTTTACAAATAATTGTTACTTATGCAGATCCCATATAAGTAGTTATAGCGACTTGATGAGGCATTTTGGGATATGTTCTGTTGTGTTAAAGGTTCTTGTACCGCACACTGTGGCCACCTGCGTGGTCTCTTGGCGCTCTGGCGGATCTGCAATGCTAGGAAGGTGGCAGGTTTTGGTAGTATTGAGCGGGAGAAGAGCAAGAGAGCTGTTATGTGCTGTTGACAGCTTCAGTTCTGAGAAACCGATGAAGGCACGCCCCTAAATGCGCACACCAGACAAACTACAACCCGCTAGGGAAAAAGGCCCAAGATGCTCTTGAAAGTGAAGCAAGTATTTATTTCTACAAAAATAGGTGCATTAGCAAAGAACTCTGCTGCCATGGAATGTTCTACCAAAACCTGTACAAGCAGAATCTTATAAAGAGACAGTAGGACGCATTATGACTCCGGCAGTAGCCGTGCCGATAAAACTGGCAAGTCTGTCGCTCGAGTAATTTCTTTTCCGGCATCCAGGAATGGGCAATTACCAGGGCATTACAGCCCCGGCAGATCCGGTAATTGCCCATTCCCAGGCCCCGGGAAAAAAGGCTTGTGAATGGTGCTGATGCATCCGACATGGTCTGCTCACGGGGGCCGGTCTGCTGCCAGGTCAGACATGGCAGGCGAAAAGACACCTGCGAGCAGACCTCGTAGTTTGCCGCTCCAGTAACAATGGTACCGGCAAGCTTATCAGTACCGTTGTTACCGGACCGGCAACCTTATAATGAGGGCCAGTGTCATAGGTGATGTCACAGTATACAGTGAAAACCTGCATGGCTGGTTGGTGCGACCCTATACATGATCTGCCTGCTCCATAGGGGATGTCAGGTTATTGTTCCTAGCCCAGTCCGTCCGTTTTCCATCACGTGGGTGCTCATGAGCTAATCATCTCCAGGGAACCAAGGGAGAAGAAGCACTTACCTACATTTGTGAACAGTGCTACTCTATCATTATACAGTGCACCTGGTAGTCTCAAAGACTGGCACAAGGGGAATCTCGAGGTCACACCAACTCACACATGCTTCACTCATTCCCCATTGGGTCTTTAGCTCCCAATGCTTCCACCCTCACTTTTGAATAATAATGTATCCCTCCCTGTACCTCGCACTACAAACAATGTCATTATGAAGTAAAGGTGGGCTGACCATACTCTCAGATCTTTTATGGTTGATTGATTTATGGTCGGTGGTCTGGGTTCAACTGGTATCTCGGAATTCAGGGTCTCGGGACTAGGGCAGTTGTAGGTGCTATAACTCGTAGTTGGCTAGGTGGAGGTCGGAAGCCTGTTCTGGCCTGTTTGTGATAACACGTACATCAAGGCACCCAGTACTGTCTTGTGGCCTTGCAGTGCACATTCTTGCTAGAGCAAACATATGGGCAACAACTTTAGAACAAAGAAGGGTTTCTGGGGAAGTTGGCGGCTTGGCCCCCTCTTATCAGCGCGTGGGCCTATTCAGATTTACCCTTAAGCCTGGCAGCCTGTGTCTAACACACTAAATACTGCATGGCCGTGTAGGCCCTATGCTTCGACTATGGGCCTCATTATAAGGCTGGCGCTCCCGTAATGAAGGGGGCCGGTACGGGACCGGCCCCCTTCATTCCGGAAGCACCGATTATGAGCTTCCCATCGCGGGACCCAGATCGTACGCCTGGTAAAACCAGGCGTGCTTTCCGAGTCCTGCGAGGGGAAGAGGGAGGCAATAACGGGCTAGATGTAATCTACCCGTTATTACCTCCCTCCCCATTCCCATTGAGCCCTACGGGGGCTCAAATGGGAATGGGTTCCTGCAAGGAGGAATTACCGGGTCCTCCTATGTCGAAGTAACCCGGTAAGTCCCCATTGCAGGAACCCAGTAATGGAGCCCGGAACGGAGGCAGCCATGGAGCTAATAGCTCCATGGCTACCTCCATTCTCATAATGAGGTCCAATGTCTACTTAATGGGCCTCATTACACGGTAGGCGGTGAGCCATGGCGCTATTAGCGCCATGGCTCATGCCGGTAAAATACCGGCACCGCCTTGGCGGTAAGGGGATTTACCGCCCCATCCCAAGGTTGGAGGGGCGGTAAATCCCCCTTCCGCCATTGCCCTTCCCCATTCCCATTTCTGCCCCATAGGGCTCTATGGGAATGGGGAAGGCGCTAATTACGGCACCGCAATTTTGCGGTGCCGTAATTAGCTCCGAGGTCCCTTAGCGGGTTGGTTTTTAACGCCTGCAAAAAGCAGGCGTTAAAGCTCCAACCCGCTAAGGGACCTCGTAGTAAGGCGGCAGGGATTTACCGGTACCGGTATTTTACCGGTACCGGTAAATCCCTACCGCCTACCGTGTAATGAGGCCCAATGTCTTGAAAAATTGTGTTTGCTTATATGGGCGCATTATGTCTAAATGTCTAAATTGTGTACAATAACATGATTGTGTGGGGACTTTTAGGATGCCCTCTTGGTCTATTATAGTTCTTTCAATGGGGCTCATCTCACCTTAAAGCTCCTAGGGGTGTAGGATGGGTTTGCTACCTTCCCAAAATTCCCCCTTTAGCTACTTCTACAGTAACAACCTCCCCCCCACGCATAAGCTCATTCTCCATGTGTGGGATCGGTTGGTCAGTCTGTATTTGACTATCTTTTGTATTGCGAGGTACCTTTGAAACCCTAATCAACACCATCAATATTGTGCTATTAGGCACTGCTTTGGCACAATACCGGAGGCCCATTTGACATGATGGCGCCCAGCCAGGACAGGCCCAATCAAATACAACATCAAACCAGTAATTTCCTCCTTCTGGCTTCATGCAGACTCCTAGACCATGTACGGCTGTGATTATGTGAGATAATGACCCGTTCTCTGTGTCTTTGGGAGGTCCGAACGTGCTGCAGGAATCGCCAATTATTTGGCACGTGCCTCCTTCCATTGCCGTCAGCATATCGAGGACGTACTGATTCTGCATTGTCATCAATCTCAACTCAACCTTTATGATGGAACTCATGCTCGGTGTCGTTTGCCAACTGGACCAGTTCTGAGCTTACAATTCATAGCCATTTTGCATTGGCCGATGCCTGCATGCAGGGTGACAGTACTGAAGCATAAAAAGATTCTGCTGAGCTGAAAAGTCTGCATTCATCTGGGATTTCAGCGAGCAACTGGTATGAGTCTCTAGAAATATAGTTTCATCTCTTCTTCCTCTACAGCTTCTCATATTGCCCTTTTCCGGATAGGACGCGAAACTCTGGTGGTGGTAACAGGTTCTGATCTTTAAACGCAGGAGTAAAGGTCAGAGCTGTATCAGGTATTGGCCACCCTTGCAAATGTTCTTCTGGGATTACCAATATGGCTGGCTGCAGCATTGCCAGTGTACGGTAGGCCCTCCATGATGGTGGGAGGTGCAAGTACGCTTGCTGGCCGCAGACCCTCTAGTAATCCATTACTGCTGCTGTGCCTCTTTTCAGGTCTGAGATCATCAGGGTTTTTCATTGCAGCATTTGTTAGAGCCGGTATAAATAGTTCCTTCACTGTGGAAGCAAAGTTCATATGTTTCTTCTCGGTTTTTCCATTGCTGTAATCCATGTCAACGACGTAATATGCTGTGTCCTTCACTCGAGCCAGGAGCTCCTCTTCATATCCTAGGAGGCCCTCCACCATGCAGCTGAGTGTGGTCTGTTGCCATCTGTTGCTTATATATTTAAGTCCTTGGATCACCATATATAGTTGTTGCAAGCATTTACTGTCTCTTGGATTATGGTTACATTGCAGGGGATCTGGATCCACGAACTCTAGTTGCACGCTGTGTGCATGGAAGGTGCCCTTGATCCTACATAGTGCAAGATGAACCAAGGACTGTGCCTTTATGATTGGTACTTCCTGTGTTACTGATACCTTGAGTGCTCCTGACGCATGTGGGATTAGTGAACATACATAACTACCATTTGCTTTTTCTCTCACTACCGCATGCATATCCATATACCAACTATTGGTCATCTCAGGGTGTCGCACATCTTCAATAGCATCAAGGCCTAGCCTGTAGGCCTGTAGTAGGCATCATAGTTTGCCCTTCGTGCTTGCATTTTCATTCTCTTATGTGGCCGTATGTGTTTGCTCGCAACACTTCCAATGATATTATTGTCATTAACGCTTGCGTTATGAAAAATATTCTTAAAGACAAAATGGAATTGGTTTTCTAATATACTCTTACGTCGGGTCTGCTCATTGGTCTACTATAGCTGTCATTACACTCCTTACAATTGTTATACATATTTACAGTAATGTTGGTGGTGTTTGTGTATACACCCAATTCTCCCCCTCTTTTATATGGTCTCCGCATATAAAAGATGTTCCCCAGTATATCCCCAAAATGAACATTAAAATAGTGAATAATCCTGCACTAAAATGCATGCCACACACATGAATATGAGAATCTAGGAACAATTTGATAGCTAACATGTATTGTAACATACAGAGAGGTATTCAAAGCTGCTGTCTCCATTGTCTTCTCACCTAAAAGGAAAAAAGAACGTACACAAAAGATAGAGCGGGGGAAGAGAGGGAGACAGAGAGCGAAAGGGAGACGTAAAGAGAGAGAGAGAGAGAGAGAGATTTGATAAAGTATTTATGTTGGAGCAGCTGTGCGTGTGCACAAATGGGACAGGGGCCAAAAGGAATTGTGCAATCTGGCTGTATATTTAGTAATGGGGTAAATGAGCAGTGCCAGGTGACCTTAAGGCGATTGTGTAATGTTTGGAGGTACCCTGCGGAGGTCAGAAAGGTGAATCCAATAGCAAAGCCCCTTTACTTTTACAGCGAGGGGGGTTGAAAACACCACTTCATAGGGTCCATGAAATCTGAGGTTATTCCATTGTCGAACAAAGCTCCTCATGTAAATAAGTCCTCCAGGCAGCAGCGGTTAGGTGGGCGGGGAGTCTGTCTCTGTCCGTCTGCAGTGTCCGTTGTGTCCTCTGGTCGGGTTTGTGCAATCTGTCGGGAGACACATTTAATTGCACGTGTTAGGCTTGTCAAATACTCTTTAAATTCTTCACCTAAAACCACTGCCGCTCTATGTGAATCTGAAGTTCTCCTGACAGGGGATATGGGTGTGCTCATGCGCCAACCAGTAACCACCTCATGGGGTGATAAATGGATGTCCTTGCTGGGTTGTGGGCATAAACTGAAGAGGGACAAGGGTAAGCAGTGCACCCAGTTCTTCTTCAATGTGGTGCAAAGCTTAAATAGCATACTCTTGAGAAGCCTGTTGATCCTCTCCACAACGCCGATGGCCGGCAGGTGATAAATTAAACACAGTGTTTAATGCCAAGTATTGCTGTGATCTCTTTAAGGAGCTCATTGAAAAAATGTGTGCCGTTATTGGAACACATCGCACATGCCCCATGGGGGGGAAGACCTCCCAGACAAGAATTGTGGCTGCACATTTGGCATCCAGGTGTGCACAAGGTCCTATTTTGACCCACTGTGAAAAAGGGCAGACCACAACAATCAGATACCAGGACCCATTGTATCTTTCCCCCTTGCCCGCGTAATCTATGTGCAGCTCATAGAAAGGCCAATAGGGTGGGGCAGAGTGCCTTGTAAAGTTTGTAAAGTCATGCCTGTGCTGAAGCTCTGACACGTGTTGCAGTGTATGATCATATTAGTGAGGTGCTCTTGGATATTGAGCACAAAGCAGTTTGTAGTGTTTTTGAATCCCAGCCTGTGGCAACTATGGCGAGTTTCCTTATAGTTGAGAACGTTTTTGCTTTTCTTTGTATGTTTGCAGCACCTGGACTCTGTATCACTGCGACTGACCAGTGCTAAATTCCTGAATTGAAAAAGAACCACAGAGACTTTTAGGTGCGCTCCAAAATGATGTTTATCATCAGTTGTTAATATTCATCAATTCATATTTTCATGACACACTTCGATTTCCTAGTCCTTTGTTTTATATTCACACAGAGTGGTTGCACTTTTTCTTGAACACAAAATTATGTTTCCATTTTCCAAAAAGTTTATTTTGTTGATCTGTTTTCGCTTCATAAGTCTTGTTTCCTTCAGCTCTGTATTGTATCCATACAGAGTATAGTTGTGTGTTCTGACTCCAAAAGAAAGATTTTTAGTTATTCAACTGATGCCTATAAATGTGATATGTGCAGTATGCACTCAATTGTTCCTTTTCTTCCCTTCTCTCCCTCTACACGTGTTTCTCTGTCTTCTCAGATGGTTCATCAGGAGGGTTGTTTAAAGTATTATAAGATCATCAAACCTGTAAGTTAAGGGAACAATGCATATTGTATAAGTGGTTATGTTTTGAAGGTCTGTTGGGCACCGTATACAATTTGTCAATAATAGCATGATACTTATTTTTACTTACTTCTTTTGCATCATATAGACAATTTCCCATCTTTTCCAAGGTTTCTAGTTTTCTCAGGTTTTGCAAATTATTGGGTTTCCGCTGTGACAATTTTGAAGTTCTCTTTATATCTCTTTCTATCTCTTGGGACTTGTTTTTTTATATCTAATAGTGAAAAGTGAAAAGGAAAAAGAAAAAGTCTTCCGCTATTGCTTATTCCTCTCTTACCTATCTATGCTTAATGAGATTATATATTAGATTCTAGTGGCTTACCTTCTTTAGTAGACAATTTTTCTGAAAAGATGCTTTCCTAAGTCCCGCGATGTTCATCCGATCGTGGTTGCAGATTCGGATGAATCAAAATGGCTGTTTATTTATATACGTCATCACGCCGAAGCGTGATGATGTCATTACGTGCCATATTTCATTTGTCGTGCGTGCGTGATGAAAAACAATGACAAAGCAGTTTGTATGTCAGCTGCAATATGTTGCTTTGAGCTGTGCGAGGGGTGGTGAAGTTGGTCGAACGCAAGCTACCGTTAACAGCTCATAAGCCATTACTGCTTTACCAGTGCTTTCCTGCCTCCACAACAAATCAGTTGGATATTGTTTGCACCCTCTCTTTACCCATAGTTCCATTTCTTAATGTGGTGCTTTACTCTGCAACTCAATAAACTGTGCAATGGGCACTGTTGTATATGGGGTGTTCTGCCGATTATTTGGAGGCATGGTCACAAGGTACTCTGCAGTTGTGGGTACCAGGAGATAAGCCATCATTTTGGCTGCCGGCCCCGCAGCACCATTTCCCAATGAAATTTCATCTGTGTTATTAGTGTGGCCGGTGCACTTGACGATTGCCACTACAGAAGGTTGGGACAACATGGAGATCAATGTATCTAGCATTCTAGCATGTTGTACTGGGAAACTGTCCGCTCTCCGGAAGCCCCTCCTTTTCCACTGCGACAGACCGGCAATTGTAGTGACGTATGCCGAGTTGGGATAGATGGTCACGTGACACCCCTGTGATGCGCGCAGCCCTTCAATGAGCACCATGAGCTCTGCTGCTTGGGCCGAATAATGCATTGCCAATCTTTTCATAATCAAAGTCTCATATTCCCCTGCCTCAAGACGCACCACCGCAGCACAATGACACAGTAGGAACACATTGGGGGTCATTCCGAGTTTGGCGGTAGGGGGTTAACGGCACCGATAAGGATGCCGGTGCCGTTAACCCCCTTCCACCACATTCCGAGGTCCCTTAGCGGGTCCCACCAGGAACCAGGTCCAACCAGCCGCCCTTAGCGGGACCAGTTAAGGGACCATGGAGCTAATAACAGGCCTGCAATTTGCAGGCCCGTAATTAGCTCCTTCCCCATTCCCATTGAGCCCTATGGGGGCTCAAATGGGAATGGGGAATGATTTTCGAAATGGGGATTTACCGGGTCTGCATAAGTCGGAATGTCCCGGTAAGTCCCCATTCCGACTACCCGGACCTGAGTTTGGAGGCAGACATGGTGCAAATAGCACCGTGGCTGCCTCCAAACTCGGAATGACCCCCATTGACTTGCTGACTACACAAGTACCCCCACCTTCCCCTTGTAAGAACACACATATTGGCTTTGCCCCTTATGTGGGTAAAAAATACCATGTCATGGAAAGAATACGGTCAGTCTGCCTGCCCCATTGTGCTATAAAGCCCCTCCGAAACCCTCCTGGATGTAATAAGGTGTCTTCACCCAAAAATGCCAGTCTAACATGTAAGAAAACATCATTTCTTCAATGACTCTTGCCTGGGCCACAGCCTTGCACGCACATATTCATAGCTATTCACCCAACAGCCACTCGCCCAGTGGTGGCTGGTGATTATTTTATTTGGAGTAGAGTAAACATTTCACATATATATGCCATTGTGAAAAATCAATTTTTTAATAATGGTTTAAAGTGGTGCATTATACAGCAGACTTTCTGTGAAAAATACAATAGATGCAATTCACCAAAGGTGCGTACGAGCATTTACCAACACATTTTCATAAAGCTTTTGCCCACAATATGTGCCAGTATAAAAACATTTTCACACTGGCTGAGCCCATGCATTTACATTATGGCTGCACCAATATGTGCCAGTATTCCCATATAAGAACATACTCAGGTTTGCTTTGCAGATAATGCAAGTAAATATACTGTACGAAAACATGTGCATGCTGGCTGTGCCAATATATGGCAGTATCCCCCCCTAAGGTCATACTCCTGTTGGCTTTGCCATAAAAAATGCATTGCCACAATAAGAAAACCTGCCCAAACTGGCTGCACAATGTAGATCAGTCTAGACATGTGATAACACTTATCAGGTTTGCTTTACGCTTTATGCCAGCAAAGAAAATTCCATGTCACAGTATAAAGCAAAATGCCAGTCTTGCCCTGTAATAACACATATAATGCTTCCTTCATCATAAATGCCTAATTAAAAAAAGTCATTCCACTGTAAGAAATGGCTAGACTGGCTGCACCCAAATGCCACATAATAACAATTATCATGCCTGCTTTACTATAGATGCCCAATAAAAATATTGAAGTAGCATACAGATGCCACCCAGTCACCAAAATCAGCTCCTCGGTCGGCAAGCCCAGGACAACCACAAGTGCACACACTGTCACTCGCACATGTAATTATTCACCATACACTTTTTCATTCACATGCACAGCCAGCCAGCCATACATACATACACCATGCACTCACTCATTCAGATACACATTACATAACACACACTTGCATGCATGCAACACCCTTGTACGCACACACATTTACAACAAATATTCTTTTCTTATCTTTTTCCAAAATCCGTCGAACCAGAGGGACTCCTCTCCAGGCAGGCCCCCTGCTCCACACTGGCAGCAACGGGAAGTATGGACTGCTTCCTGGTTCCTAACATGCGCACGAAGTCAAATTGACTTCCGAAAGAAATTATTTATTTCTTAAGCTTGACGTTCTCCTCCGACAGGGCAATATGAGGTGGGGTCCTGATATGCCAAGCTGGGGAGCGCACTCCTTACACAAATGTATGTAAGGACCAGCGCATCTTCTGCGTTCCAAACTCAGCCCCCAAGAAATGTGCAGGTCACCTTCGAGAAGCAGGCGAACTGCGCATTTCTAAATGTAGCTCTCCTTTCATTTACGCTAATGCCCTGCGGCGCTTCTTTAAAAAAAATAATAACACTCTGCATTTGCAAAGCCACACCTATTGGATTTACCCATGCTTCTCTATCATTTCTGTCCTCCCTCGCTGCTCCCCTATTTCCTTCTTCATCCTGTCTATTGTCACTGTTTTACATTTCAGTGTTCCTTATGTCCTGTTTCATGTATCAATCAGTCCTTATTTTATCCTTGCATGCATTGTTTTTAGGGAGGGTAATTATATCAATCGAAGAACTTTGCACTCTTTTAAAGTGATCAATGTTGTTTTCTTCAGTGCTTTCAGATTAATCTCCGAACATCCGCCTACACATTTTTCCATGAAACATTTTCTTTGCAGAATCATGTGATCCGTGTATGTCTAAAGGAAATAACGACTCTCCTCACGGCAGGCAAACAATACGGTGAAGGATGCACACTGAGAAAGTGAGACTGCTCTTAAACGAGAATACGCAAATCCCCCGTAACTCATACCCGGGCAAGCACACAACGATCTGGTCCTCGGTTACCATTAGTGCGGGTTTTTAGGAGACACATTCAAACGCCAGATTTGTTGCGTATTGTTAAGTAGGGATAGATTTCTTCCTCTTTTCTTTTAGATAGGCACGACATCACCACCATCCTAGGAGCAGCACCCCCTGATAGGGACAGGGTGTGCTTCTTCCTAGGGAGAGTTTTAGTGGTTTCAAGAATGATTCTGGCTCAAATTGTTGTGCACTAGACAGTGCTTCAAAACTCGTTTTGTGTGTTACAAGACGTTGGAAATATAGCGGTGGAATGAATCTGTTGTAAACTGTAACTCAGTCCCTGATTGTTATTGCGCATAAAGGAAATATTATACAGGATTAAAATATCCTTCAAATGCAGGTTTACTGAGTGGTCTACATTAATATGGACTTTAGTTAAAGCTTACCGAATTACTTTCTATTGTTCCTGTGAGGCTAGCAAAATGCTGTACCACCTCATTGTGTGTGAATCATGAAACCAATCACTTGTGTTTGCTTTATTCTCTCTCTTATATTTCCATAGATCATACTGAATTCTATGCACAAGTATCAACCAAGGCTCCATATAGTGAAAGCAGATGAAAATAACGGATTTGGGTCTAAAAACACAGCCTTCTGCACTCACGTGTTCTCGGAGACTGCTTTCATTGCTGTGACTTCCTATCAAAATCACAAGGTAAGAAAGGGATGGGGTAAACCTTTATGTCAATACATGAAGCATTAAGCATTTTCTTTAGTTCTGGTCACTACATCTGATTACCATTTCAGATCAGGGGATATTAGTTTAGTAAACTTAACCTATGTACAAAGAAGTTAATTTAGCTAAGAACACATAATACCGAGAGCTCTGTGAAACTTGCAGGTGACAGGTTCAAATCCCAGGATGAGCACCATTTGCTGAACTATTTCAGACTGGGAAGTTTGCATTAAATGATCAATTACATTATTAACTTTGGCATTGATAGGAACGCGATCCATGTTTCATACGTTTTTCAAAAAGTTGGCATACTTAGTTAATAAAGAGGAATATTCTAATGCCTCGAAAACATGAACTAATTTTGTATTGTATTCATCTAATTTGACCTCTCAAGACTTTTGATATTAAAAGATGTGACATAAAAAATACCGAATAGTTACTCATGCAATCAGTGATTACATACAAAATGGGTTTGGGAACAGTATCCACCCTCAAAGCAAAACAGTGCTATTTGGGTTAATTTGCATTTGGTTGGTCAACACAAACACTCATGTTACAGCAAGCAGATATACAGTCAAAACGCCTTTTACAAAAGCACTGTTTCACATTCGGCCATGTTTTTCCCAGAGACTTTCCCAAATGAGTTGGAATGAACACCAGAATCCTGAGACACAGGAAAACTATAGGCCAATTTTCAGCAAAGAAATGTTATCATTGGAATGTTGGCAACCAATTGTAAATAATGCTACTGCAGAAGGCTTACACCGCTGTTAGTTACAAGGCCTGCTGTTTGTCTGCTAACATTGTGCATCAATGCACAGTGTCTCCCATAGTGAACATTACAACATGACAATGCTCACACCAAGGTTGCAAACACCTTCACCAATTGTTTTCTTTAGTTATAACCTGTTTTTGAGATTTTGCCCTATTATAATTACAGCCCTGGCGTAGAAGGATGTAACATGTGTTATAGTGCTTTATCTTTGTAAACTCATGTTATAATGCCACACGAACACCGGGCACATGTTTACTTGCCCTCCCCAAGACAAGCCCTGCCCTGAATTCCCAGCAGGCCACTGAGCAAAGCACCTGAGCATGGTAAAGTGAGCCTGAGTCAACTCAGCCTGCCAACCAACATGCCAAACAATGCAAAATGGATGGATCCAGACCCAAATTTCAAGTAGCCCTTTCTCTGAACCAAAGGATCTTGCCTTCCATAACCCTTAGCTGTTGCTTGTGCTAATTGGCTGGAGTTTGCAGACTGTGGAACCCTTCCGCCTCATCTTCCAACTCACAGATGCTTGTTTTGCTGCACATGGGATTAAATGCATCAGGGGACTGGGGAGGAGGGAGAAAGAGAGTGAGAGCGACAGAGAGAGAGATAGATTGGCAGGTGCAGTGTGAGCTAGTGAAATGGGACCTGCATGCAATAGTCTAGTGGTGGGAGTACAGGGTGACAGGTTATTTTGCCTGAGTGCATGTTGCTCAGTGTGCATGACTTCTGCATGTAAAGTTGACCATATCTATCAACTGTAGACAGTTGTCCCAGGGGTTGATAGACATTCATAATACCCATTCCCCCTCTTGAACTGCCACCCATAGAAAACAGCTGAGTACCACAAAACTCATTCCCCCTCTTGAACTGCCACCCATAGAATACAGCTGAGTACCACAAAAAAATCGGTCCAAATATCACAGTCACTGAAATTGCAGTCATCTCTGAACACAATGTTCTGTATGATTTTATAATGTTTTAAACTAGTCATCTCTGATAGTAGTTGAATAGCCACCTAATTCTATTTACTATTCACATGCAATGTAATGCTCTTTTCATTTCCATGCTTGCACAGACTGCAGTATTCCGAAGGGCCTTCCACACCACAGCGCTTCAAAGTCATAACAATGGCATTATGCACTATACAAATATCAAATAAAATAACATAACATCTCAAATCTCTTATGAACTTAAACTCAATCAACTTGCCAATTTCACCTCCAATGGGGACCTGTCCATAATGCACAAAAAGGGAATGCCCTCCCATTTTGGAGGGGCCACCACTGAGTCCTGCACAGTGCTCCAGATCAGTCAACCTTATAAAGAGCACTCTGCAAGCCAACACCACCTTCCGCATTCAGGCATGACTATGACATAGGCCGTCATGTGTGTCGGGGCACACTCCATACATGGGGCCTGTAGGGCTTCTGAACCTGCTGGCAGAAAGTGGCGTTCACGAGCACATGATAATGGGAAATGCTAAAGGAATCTGATATCGAGCCCCAAAATGCAAAGAATACTGCTGCTGGGGCTCTGAATGTTACCACCAAACTACTCAAATATCGGAACATATGCCCAACAAAAATAAATCCCTCCAAAAAATTGTAAATAATAATAAGTGCCTCATAAGCACCTGCCCCTGCTTCCACCCGCACAGCTATACAAATATGTTGGGATCAGTGTAAACAGCAGGGCCCTGCCACAGGAAGGAGCTTTAATATAACAGTCTAATTTGTAAAGGAACTGCATCTTTTCGTTTGCATGAATCACTAGGTCAAGTCAAGTCAGGCTGTATTCGGAAATTATCCTTAGATGCACAAAACGCATAAAAAAATGCAGCATCAGCATAAAATACCATATTGCAACCGAAAGTCATTGCACACAGTAGCTTTTGCCAGTTGGAAGGAGCGGCACATTGCGGTTTCGTGCAGCTTGACAGCATACAGCTCGGGCAAATGGCGCACCCCTTAGGGTCCCTTCCTCTAAGGTCCGGAGCAGCCCATTGTGGTAGCTGTTCAGTTGATGTGGAAGGCTGAGATACGGCCGTGCTGGTTGTGCATGGAGAAGTCAAGCACACTTGAGCTGACCAGAGTTCAAAGCCCCATCCTGACCAGAGCATGATATTGAGCCTCATCCTGTCTTAAGACTAAGTTATGGCCCCAGTTTTTTAGCAGTAAAAGCTACGAAACAAGAAGCTTTGGCACTTGGACTTTCATTAAACACCTACCTACCCTTGTTGATAGTCTTTTAATAACATTTTTTTCTGTTGGTTTCACAGCTGCTGTTCTGTGCTTTTAAACCTAGATGGCTTAGTTCGCTGACAGTTGGAGTTCCTTCAGTGTGTGAAGGGTAGGGTTGTCGGATTTTAGTAGCCCCTCGAGCCGGCTGGGCTTGCCCTTCAATGATTATTCCTTACAATACTCCTTACAATACAATACAATGGCAAAACATAAAAAAGCCTTTGGCTCCTTGCGTGCACCGCAAGAGAAATACTAAACCAATCATAGAAGCCAATCTGTTTATGAATGAGATTAAAAGCTTTCTTTGTAATATAACTCTTCCCCAGGATGAGGATTACTTGGCAGTCTGTAGTCCAACAGCCTTTGGATTCAGAGCATGGTGAGCTAAGGAAGACAGGGCCAGAATGCCCAGAGAGTGAATGGGGTCCCAAGGAAGATAGCGCAAAGGGTCAGCTCAAATTTAAGAGCCAATGGGCCTCATTACAACGAGTGCAGCCACAGAATGAACGGTGCCGGTAAGGGACCGGCACCGTTCATTCCAGGCCACCTCATTACGAGGTCTGCAGCGGGTCCTGCTGAGGGCGTCTGGGCTTTTTTCTATTGCACCTGGTATTATCGAGCAACTTCCCCGTCTCCTTGATCAAACTGCAGAGTTGAAACAGAAATCAATATTCAACCCACACCAAGTCATGATCAGGGACTAAACCAAGTCCCAGTTAGCCCTAAATATGACTAATACAGAATCAGCATATTTGAGTAAAAGGTTTAGGGTATTAACTAGCATGGCCCTTGATACTCTGATTTGAAGCAACAAAGAAAGGGGGCATCTATTGCAACATCCGTTATAGAATGCCCTCTTAAAGAGGGACGAAGGATAATAGCCTTGGTGGGACAATACCTATTCAAAACCGAGTGGCAGGGAGGAATTCTCTAAGAGGGTTCTCTAAATGGCATGGGTATTAATTTATAGCTATCAAACCGTTATTTGGCAAAGGAAGCACTGAACCATAAAGGTGGATTTAATGTTGTCTC
Source organism: Ambystoma mexicanum (assembly GCF_040938575.1). Taxonomy (NCBI): domain Eukaryota; kingdom Metazoa; phylum Chordata; class Amphibia; order Caudata; family Ambystomatidae; genus Ambystoma; species Ambystoma mexicanum. The sequence continues at coordinate 1,254,518,619 of NC_090932.1, forward strand.
AGGTTCATTTATGTACCATAATACCAAAGAATATGTATGAGGGTGTTGATGGTCCTAACTGACAAAAAGCGGGCACATTGAACTACTTTTATCATCAAGTAAATCCAAGAATATCCAGGCTAAATAATGGAAATGATCATTCTCACTGTATGATAACCACAGGAAAAGCATGTATGAGAGTGAATGAACCTGTGTTAGTAAAGATCAAACTTTAATTAAAAAAATCTTACTGCAGTCATTGAATCACATGATCGAAGACAGAAGGATGTGCGATTCACCGTAGGTAGAGGAGTGATGCCCTATGACCCACTGAATCATGGGTGGACATTTTGTAAACCCCTAAGTGAACATCAAAGGGGCAGGTTATGAACCACTAGATATGTAAATAAGAGAACAGTATATCTCACAGGGATACCCAAACCAACTAAAGAGGCTTATGTCTAAGGAGACTCCTTTTTAAATAAATGCTTTCATTGGCTGAGACATGAAAGCCAATTGGTTATAAGAATAGACATCAAAAAGGCACCTCTCAAATAAAATCGAAACTAGTGTTGATTGTCTTTAGATGATATTAATTGATCAATATTTAGCAGAGGATGTATTGAGCAGTGTTAGGAGTTTACTACTGAATTATACCATTTATTTTATTTATTTATATACTGGAGGAACAATGCTCTTTGGATCACAAAAGAACAGCAGATAAAAAATCAGATTTGACGGGAAACGGTGGGCTTCCTACAATGGGGTGAGTTTGGGGTACATTCTGACCAGGCTGTGGAGGGGAGAAAATGGAACAGTCACCAGGGACAAAACATAAGTAGACATACATAGATTAAGGACAATAGACATTGGACATTTTTAAGTGTTGGTAGGTGGTACGGCCAGCTGTGCACATGATGTGACCATGATGGTGAAGTGCTACAGTGGGGGAAGGACAAAGGCAGGTTAGAGGCAAGGGAAACATATTAGCTAGCAAGCAGATGAGAGGTAGGTTAAGAAGGCGAGGACTTAGGCTTTTAGTTTGGTTTTGAACAAATCCATGTCGACCGTTTCTCGGATATCCGGGGAAAAAGAATTGCACGCAAGTGGAGCAAGAAGAGAGAAGGTGCAGAAGCAAGAAGAAGCACAGGGAGGGCGAGGAGCAATGTTAGGTAAGATTTTCATAGAAACGGTAAATCGTCCTGACCTGGGTCAACCCCCGAACCTTTTCCTTTAGTAGTGAGATATTTTTCCTTTATACCTCTGTGAGTGGGAACCTTTTTCCACACTCACAGAATCTTTTACACTTTTTATGGGTGTCATTTCTTTGACTCTCCATAGTGCCTTTTTAAAGTTATCCTCTTCAACAACTTATTGGCAATAAGTGCCTGTTGTTGCTGGGTTGCCCTAGGGGCTCCAATGTTTTACTTTCTCTGGCTAACCTTGATTGAACAATAGTTCCCAAGGGTCGAAAGGATCTTTGGATCCCTTTAACATTTTGTTAGGTGAAACCTGAACACCTCACCTTATGTGGAGTGCTGGGGAGATACAATCTATCCCCTTTCACACTAAAACTGTAACAATTCTGTTACAGGGACAAGCTTACCTTCAATGGCTGGTGACAGTGATGCCTTGTATTAATTTGGAGCACCTTTACCACAGGCTGTGTTCACAGCTGCACTAAAGGCACCTAAGTGTGGTCATTTTACCAAAAATAACCTGTCTTCTTTTTTCACCAAATTAGTGTTTCTTGTCGTTTCTTGTTCCTTCCCCTGACATCCAGGGCGGGAAATTTCTTGTGTGATTTTCATCTTCAGCGGGAGTCCCCTGGACTCCCCGCCCAGGCTCCAGTCTGTCTGTGAGGGCAGGAAGCGAGGGAGGAGCCCACAACTCTGCAGACCTTTGTCTTCCTCGTTGCCTGAATGGGGACAAATTCCAGTGGGGGGCTGGCTGTCCTGATTGGACAACCAGACCGCCCCTTGTTGTAAAGTGCAGGGAAAGAATGCAGAAGGTTTGCTGTAGTTCCTGTTAAATACTGCAAACCTGGAAGCTGAAGACAAGTCGACCACTGGAACCAAAACCGAAGAGGATGATGAAGGAAAAGCGGCAGAGACATTTTCCAACGACCGGAGAGCCTGCTGTGTAACCTGGGCCTGCTGCAGCCCTTCCTTCCAATCGACATGGGGACTCTGAAAACGAAGACCTTGGCCGAGAGCCTGGTGAGACCCACTAAACTCAAGAAGACCTGCATTTGAACCATCCCACGCATTGCTGTGACCTTGATTTGCTGCAATACTCCAATACCCTAGGACTTCGAGTCATTGTGCAGTGCATGGTCATCTTAATTCCAAATCTCACTGAAACTTTGTGGGCATCCTGGTGAATCTACAGAGACACAAATCAAGTCCAAAAAGTCCCCACAACAGAGTGCTGGACCTTTGTAATGACAAGAATTCAACCACGATTTTCTGTCTTCTTCTGTGCTCCATGAAAAGGCACCAAATCCGCAGAACCACATTCAGCCACGAGGAAAACCTTGCCTAGAGCCTTCTCCATTGATCCCTGCTGCAAAGTTCCTTCTGAGGTCTTGTTTTAAGTCACCACAACCAGGAATCCACTGACTGGGTATTTGGCTGCAGATCCTGAAGTCCTCCTGCTGCAAAATCTTCTTCAATGATGAGGTACTGTGTTGGCTTGAGTATGTACTTACCTTAAGTGTCTTCGATTTCTGTGTAGCTGTGGGGCGTGTTCTGTGATGGACAGGTCTCTCATCCGTGCACCCAGTCCCACTGTGAAGCCCCTGGACCCTCTTCTAACTCTAGAAGTAAAGTACTCACCTATTTGCCCAGTCTTTCTAAGGAACTCTGACCTTTGCTACTTAAGAACCTATCCTGACACTGCCTGTTGGTCACTAGATCCTAGTGACCCCCCTTGCACCACTGAGAACACTCATGCTCCAAGAATAAGGGAAATACCTTTAATGGATTGGGCCTTTTGCCTAGAAAACAAAATATGTGTTTAAACGTTACTTAGTTGAAAAAGAGTTGGTTGGTAACTGTAACTCTAAGAGTGAACAGTTACAAAAGTTCTTACTTAGCTTGGATGTGTGATGTAATATACTTAAAAGTATGGTTAACATCTTTCTTTCCTTAGAAACTGTTTTGCCATTCTAATAGAAAGTAGATGTGAAGGTATATTACTCTCCTGTGATTAGGTTGTGCCTTTTCCCAAAAGTAATGTGTTGGTTTCAACAGATTATGCCTGCTAGGATAGCCCCCAACTGTTGGCTTCACCAGGTCATTCTTGTTAGGATAATTGTATCAGTGTCCCCCAACTGGGTCTTGCTTCACCTGACTTGCTTCTAGCCTGTCCAGAATGAGTCTGTATTAGGTTGTTGCCTACCTAGAATAACTTTGAGTCATTCAGTAAAGTGTAACATTGGGCGTTGCTTCCTCTGTGCTGTTGTAGACAGACTCCCAGAGTCTCTTTGGTTCTAACTGTCCCCCATAAGTCATACATAAGGTACTTGTACAGCTGGGAAAGAACTAACCTGGATTTCATTGGGAGGTTAAAAAAGTATATGGGTTTTACTTACCTTGAGTTAGCTGTGTCCCATCCCAAAAATAAGTTACAAGAGTTACTGCTTATCTCAATTTGTGTTCACAAAAAGTGTATTGTCGAGTTGACTGATTCAGTGATTTGCACTGAGAGTCACTATACAACTGGTAGAGTCTACTGCCCTTGCATTACTGAATGTAATTGTGAAAGTAACCATTGGTTTTACCCCCCAAGAATAGGTGTGACCTATACTGAATGTGTATGAAAAGGTTTTGACTTTCCTAGAATTACTGTTAGGTGTTCCAAATAAGGTTTATACTTTGGTCTGTGTACCTTCAAGTATAGTGCTGTGTTTTTATAATTGTGATTACATATATATATGATAGTACTGATTTACCCCTAGATTTATCTGGGCCTTCCTGTATTTAAGGAAATCCTTTATTTTTACAATACATTGGGCCTGCTGGTACCTTTGTTACCGGACCAGCAAACTACGAGTTCTGCTCGCGGGTGCCTTCCCGCCTGCCAGGACTGGCCTGGCGGGCGAACCGGCACCCGCGAGCAGAGCATGTTGGATTCACCGGCACCATTCAGAATGGGGCTCAAATGGGAATGGGGAGCATTTTTTTTCGGCGCCCGCAAATGTGCAAATACCGGGTCCGGCGGGAAGTAATGACCCAGTAATTGCCCATTTGCAGGTGCTGAAAAATTTCACACGTTTGGCGGCAGCCTGCCGGTTTTACCGTCAAGGCTACCGCCAAACTTATGAGGCCCATAGTGTTTCAGTGTTTCTTTGGACCCCTTGTATTACAATTTCATTTGTACTGATTCTACAGCCCTCTCTCCCTCCTAAAATAGGCCTGGCTGCTCTGTCTACGCTACCATGTACTCAGGTGGTACAGCCTTATGCTAAGAGTGGAGTCTTGTACTGCCTCAGTTGAATGGTTTTACTAGGCTCTTAGTTGGACTTCAGAAAAACTGTCCTAACAAGCAACAAGGGTAATCAAGGACACAGAGTGGAGATTGCAAGACGGCTTGAAGAGTTTAATAGTGGAGGGTAGATAAAGTGGTGCCTTACTGTGCATCAATTTGTGAACCAGTAGAAGAAATTTAAATCTGGCCCTGTTTTGCATCATCAGCCATCCAGCCTGGTGATGGTACGAGGAAGTAGGTGTGAAGTGAGGGAGTTCAAAGAGAGTCCTGGAAGCAAAGTTAATGATCTTGTTGAAAGGACAGAAAGCATAGTTGGGGATACCAAAGAGGATGCTGCCACAGTAGTCCAGTTTAGAAAATACAAGGGTGGTTAAGAGATGCTTGGCAGTGTTGGAAGAAAGGAGGTGCCTGATGTTCCTAATATTTAGAAGGTTGAGGCGAGCTGCTGTTCCTGTTTTGGAGATGAAAGTAGAGAAGGGATGAGAAGGGTCAGAGATGACGCCAAGGTTTCTAGCTGAAGAGGAGGGTAGAATGTCAGGTGGGTAATGGATAGGCAGAGGAAAAGATGAGAGAAAGCCATTGGCAGGGAAGAAGAGTACCTATGTTTTGGTAGAGATCAACATCAGAGAGTGCAAAGCCATACAATATTTAATGACAGAGAGACAGTTGAATATGTCGATAGAGCGATCAGAGGAGAGTTCAGGAAAAGAGAAGAAGATTTGTGCGGCGTCCGCAAAGAGTTGGTACGAGAAACCAAAGGAGGAGATCAGTTCCCCAAGAGCAGAGGGAGTGTAAAGAAGAGCAGATCCAGCACAAAGTCTTGTGGAGCACCAACAGTTAGAGAACTGAGTTGAAAGGATTTGTTGCTCCAGGTGACAGAGAATTTGTCGAGTTTCAAGGTAGGATTCAATCCAGGCAAGGGCTCAATCACGAATCCCAAGAAGAAAGTCTATTAAGGAGATCAGAGTGATCGATAGTGTCAAAGGCAGCAGATAGGTCAAGGAGAATTAGTATAGAGGATATGTTGGAGTGCTTAGCAGAGGCGATGAAGTTGGACACATTCATGAGAGCAGTTTCCGTGGAGTGACAGAAGTGGAAACCTGCTTGTAGGGGGTCTCAAAGGTTGTGGGTGTCTAAGAAATTTGTAAGGTGGTTGCAGACAACCCTTTAGAGCACTTTAGAGTAGTGCAGAAGGAGAGACACAGGGCTAAAGTTAGCCGGTAGGTTCGGGTCGGTCCCTTGCTTTTTTAGGAGAGGGATGACCATGGCTGTTTTGAAAACGGAGGATAAGCAAGCAGAGTTGAAGGACAGGTTGATGAGTTCAGTTAGGTGAGAGGCCACTAAAGTGGCAATAGGCTTGACTAGCTGAGGAGCTAGAGAGTCTGATGGGGAGCGAGAGGGGTTAGCCTTCAGCAGAGACAGCACTTTGTCAGTATTAGTGTGACTAAAGTGGGAGATAGAGGCAGAGGATGATGGTAGAGTAGGTAGAGTGTAAAATGGAGGAGGGAGTCTGAGGAAGATCAGGAGAGAGTCCTTAATTTTGGATATGTTTGCAGCAAATTATTAAGCTAGGTCATTCATTTTGAGAGTGGAGTTGATAGTCATAGACTTAGGAGATGTGAGGAGTGGGTTTAGGGGGCCTGTAGCCCGCACTTGGTTCGAGTGGGAGTCAACGAGGGTTAGGTAGAATTCCCTTTTTGCTCTATCAAGAGTGGGCTTGAGAGAGTTCAGGGCAAAGAGGAAGAGTTTCAGGTCATCCATTTGAGCAGCAGCCGATGTATGTCTGTGTGGTGAGAGCGTATGAATTGGGTGGCCCATGGCTGAGAATGCTGAGACTTAGGGGTGAAAGTGGTGGAAGAGGCATCGAGTGTGAAGGAGGAGATTGAGAACTGTAGGTCGGAGAGAAAGGGGGAATGGCAGAAGGTTTACATTTCGATTTAGTAATAGGTGAAACAAGTGGTGCAGAAAGGTCAGAGGCTGGAAAAGAGATGGTGGTGGAAACAAATGAGTGATCAGATATGGATGGTGTGACAGTGGTATTAATGGCTCAGATAAAGATGGCAATGTATAAGAGATCCAAAGAGTTATCCCCTTTGTGGGTAGTTAGGTTATGGATAGAGTGGAGATCGCGGTCACTAATAAAAGTCGGATGTTCAGATTTCAAGTTCAAACAATGATCCAGACATGAGGTTTTGTTCCAAGCTTAGGCAAATCCCATGCAAAGAATTACAAGCAGAGAGAAAACCACACCCCAGCAGTCGGGAGATCCTATTATATTAGGCGAAGAAAGGCCGCCCCCTCCTGGTTTTAGCCGCCCTGTAGAGCCAACAGATAACCAGAGATTACCAAGATGTACACCAGTCAATTCCCAAAACAGGGTTACCTAATTACATGAAATACTGCAAGTCTAAATAGTGCAGTGGAGGATGTTGACTTGTGCAAAATTATAAAGGGGTGACATATTATTACTTTTAAAGAAACATGGGCTATATAACCTTTTTAAAGTTGGCATATAGGTCAGAAAAGGCGACACCCGGGTAGTGGACTAATGACCCAGGTGTCAACAGATTTAAATGTCTCTACTAAGGATCTTTATATCAATTCCCCAAACATCATAGGGATTAAGGTGACGTTTAATAATGTAGATCCTAAAAGAGTATGTTATATTTATGATGTGTATTTGAGATCTGAGCTTTTCCTATTGGAGGAATTGGAGGAAATTGTGGGTTTCTCAGATCCACATAGACACGGATGCTATCATCATGCACAGTTTGATAATGGGAGACTTAAACCCTCAAATTGAACCCTATGAACCTTGTGGGGAATTCCGTCATGCCTGGTTGAAAAGCCTGAAAAAAGGTATCCAGGAACCTTTCACACAACTATATATGACTGAGGGATGAGGGTTACAAATATTTTTCTAAACGGAACCCAAGCATCCCATTATACTGTTAGGACCACAAATAGAACTAGTTAATTATGTATTCATGTGGCAAGAAGACCCGAGGCGGCGGGCCAATACCGCCGCAGGTAATGCCCCCGGGGCCCCTAGTTACAGGCCCAAGCATAGTGAGGGTCATAATGAGGCCCGTGGGCATTACCGTGGTCGGTATTGGCCCGCCACCGAGGGTCTTATAGCCATTAGTACCCCAGCCCGGTAGACCGGGGTAATAATGGCATTTTTTTCTGTTCCGAAACTCTGCAGCATTTCGAAACAGAAATAAATAAATAAATGTCAAATAAAATGGCCGCCAGGAAAGGGAAAACGTAGTCCGTTTTCCCTTTCCATGGCGGCTATCGGAAGCAGACGTGCTGGGAACAGAAGTGTTCCCAGCGCGTTTGGTCCCCGAGAAAAAGAAAAAAGAAGGTAAGTGGGGTTGGGAGGGAAGGGAGACGAAGGCAGCCTCAAGCCTTGGGGAAGCTCAGAGCGGGGATTGCCCCGTTTCGATCCTCCTCATTGGCTAAGAGGCTGCCACGCCCCCCCAGCACGCTCGTACGTCCACAGGAATACCGTGTGGTATGGCTCGGAAAAGAGCCAATCCATGTGTAGTATTTCCTGTGGACAGAGCGTGCCGGGTACTAATAGACATTATGCAATGGAATGTTCTTCATATGCGATAACAACCCAATAACAGTGGTACCATTAGTTCATATAGGTGCCAGTCCATTAGATAGTGGGAAAGATCCCTTTTGGACAAACATTTTAGTCCTTCCTAATACATGAAGGTTGTAATGGAGCCACTTAGATTTGCCAGGTGTTTCCCAACAAATATATATCACACTACTTCCCTTCCTAACTGATTTCAAGGAAGCCATGGCAACACAATAAGTGTGGTCATTCCCTATGTTAGCAAGGAAAGAAGTAAAAAAGATAAAGAGGTTATGAAGGAAAAGCCCTGGTTTGACATGCAGATAAAAAATATCTATCAACACTCAAATCTTTCCCCACCGATATTATGCAAGTGAAGCTCGCTATGAAAAAGTATACAGATCTTATCAATGTCAAAAAGCAAGAAGAAATTGCTCTTAATAGTTGCGTTTATAGCTGTGGACTCAAGATTTTTGGCATATTGTAATCAGTAGAGGTCTAAGGGAAATGTACCTGCATGATTCCAATATTTTGGAGAAAGTTTGTTTTTTATATTTCAGTGCTTTATACCATCATGATGAAGAAGGACGCCCTCAAAATGAATGCACTCTCACAAAAAGGACTACCTCTCCATATCAGCAATGTTAACACCTGCTTATATTTACCAATGCAGACGTTTATTGTACTATCAAGAGCCAAAAACCAAACAGAGCCCCTGGACTTGATTGTATCCCAGCCTATATATTTTGATATGAACCAAAATTTGGGCAGCTTTTTTTAACAATGATTTTCAACTTCTGAAATTTCAGAACGACTGGTAGGTGGTAGGTGCTGAGATTGATTCACTATTTTATTTATTTATCGTATTATAAAGTCAGCATAGTCACCTGTTAATACACCATCTATCCAGATCTGAAATGTAGTATCGAAATATAAAAATACATCAGAAAATAAAACATGATTTCCACATATTACAACATTTAAGATTCAGTTAAAAAATACATATAGTCTCTGCATTTTACAGTACTTCAAAATCTGCGAGAGAACACTAATATATGACAACCTCACAGTGCTCTCATGACAAAATATCCAATATAATCACAACGTTCCTCCATAATATGGTAAGGAAGATAACACACCCTTCATGATTTACATTCATGCACATGGACCACAAAGCCGCACCTGACAATCTCCCTTCTATACCAGCTGATCTTAGAGCTAACAACCATAGTTCTAAAAGAGCAGGGCATGCAGTGAATAGATGTTTGACAGACTCTAGTTCTGTTTCATCGAACAAACAATATTGTCTAGTGTCCCTCGGTAACTCCAAGCAGACACCCACAGTCTCTAGCGGCTTCACAGAGTTCACTTTTGATTTAATGTAGTCCCAGACCATGTTATTACCAACAAACTGTTCAATATACTTTGGGATAGTCACTCTTTCCTGAATATACTAAATACTTCAGAATTGCTTTTAGTGGCTATGTCAATAAGTAGCCGTTCTCGACTAAGTCCTAATTAAACGTCTTCATAGCTTTCTTACAACTATTTTGTTGTGATCTCAAGACGTTTTTTGGAGCCAAGCAAGCCATCTGTGTGCAATGTATTTAATTCTAACAATGCAACTCAAGGACATATAACTAGCTTTAGTCAATAGTGCTTTATGTAAGAGCCCACGCACAGGTTTCAGATCCATATAGCAACTTCCAGTACATATTCAGACAATATAAGTGGAATTTAACTTGCAATGGTACAATGTTAAATTTGAGGTACACCATTTCAATAGATATACGCAGAAGCAATATGGTAAGTCTCTGTAAGATCGTTGATTCTATTTTGTTAGTTTCAGATAGAATATTCATTGCCCATATTTCTGCTCCATATAAAATAATGGGTACGATTTTTGCCTGATGCAACTGTAGTAAGATGCCAACTGAATATCCCCCACCCTTGTGTGCACGGGAGCTAATGCTGCCTGATATTTGAAAAGCTTTTAGGTTTACTTGTTCAAAGTGCCTTTTACCACAAAGTTTATTATCTAAATTAATACCTAAGTATTTAAACTGAGGAACCACTTTGATTGCCTCCTCGTTCATATACCAGCACGCACCTATCTCCTTTTTGTATGTAATGACTTTGGTTTTTATGGTAGTCACTACCAAAGAGATCAATTCAGTATACTCTTTCAAGTTATTCAGAGAAGACGGCAATCCACTAGGCGTCAAGTATAATAAGGCTAAATCATCAGCATAGCCCATCCATTGTATTGGAGTGTCACCCCGTTTTGGTGCAATCGAGGAACAGTTAGCAAGGAGGATGATGGAAGAAATCCCTCAAACTATCGCCCAATATCCTTATTTTACACTGTAGGTAAAATGTATTGGGAAATGCTATTTGTTCATTTAGAATAATGGGGCAAGGAGGGTAATGTTATAAGCCATCTTCAAATAGGTTTTAGCAAGGAAGTCTTAATGATAGAGCACATCTTTCGTATACATTTGTTAATCCATAGTATGTAATACTGGATGGTCACACCCTTTATATGGTTTGTATTGATCTAACAACTGCATATGATACAGTTCCCTGGAAGTAACTATGGCAGTGTCTGTGATGTGAAGAAATAGTGTTCTGGATGAATTGGTTCAAGCTGTTCAACATCTCTATAGTACAGATCATGCTGTAGCTGACTGGTGTGAGGCAGTGAAAAAACAGCCTTCTCCCAGTCTGTGGAGGAGTAAGGCAAGGCTGTGTATGGTTTCAAGAAAGTGCCCCCCCACTTCTCTATTCTACCATCTCAAGATAACCCAAGAAATGACTGGTGGAGCATCAAAGTTCTTTACAATATTCTCTCTGTGTGTAATTGCCTCCAACTGGCAAACTGAGTCATTATCCCTCAGATGAAACAAAGTAACCTCTAGGGGTGTGGCCTGCAGCTGCAGACAGGAAACCTCAGGGCTCCACTACATCTATCTGCAATCCCAATTTTATCCTTTTTGAGGACCGACAGATAAATATAGCCGGCAGAACAAGGTGGGGAACAAACAGAGAACAGGTGTACAGCAATCCCCACCCTGCTGCCCTGAGGATTCCCAAAGAATTATCAGCATAGGATACAAGGAGGAGAGTGAGTGGTTCTGTGCTATACATGGCCACCACCCGGACCTGGGAGTCCTGCTGAGAAACAGGAGCAGGCTAATTGAGCTCCAGTTAGGAGCACAAAAAGACAGACAATATACCTGTGGAAGGCACATGGTTAACAGAGGGGGGGGTGGGGACAGCCACAAGAGTCGCAGCGAAGGAGAACAAAGACCTTAAAGATGGCCATGAGCTCTAAGCCCATGGGACCAAAGAATAAGAGAAAGATTCAGCCAGAACACACTAGCAAAGTTCAGGAGAACAGGAGAAGTAGAAGATTCCCAAATAGACTAGTTACCCTTCCATGAAGGCATCACAAAAGGATCACTTCCCACCAATTGTCCCCAGGGCTACCCCTCCACACTCATGGAGGCCTGATGATAGCATAATTCTTCTGAAACAGGACACAACATGTGCCTACTGAAGTGGGGTGTTGGAAGTGTGGGACACCTTGGCAAATAAGAGAGGTGTTAAGGTAACATGGGTTTCTGGCCTGGCAGAAGGGACTCGAGAACAAATCAGATATAAGTCATGCCCAAGGAGTCGAATCTGTGTGATTTGTCCTCCACGGAAATGTTAGAGGGAGAAATGACCGAAGATTATTTGCTCGAAATAATCTTCGGTCATTTCAACCCTGAACATTCCCGATGTGCGCAAACCCCTACCCAAAACCCCACCCATACCCCTACCCCAACACACCCCCAACACACCCCACACCTCTACTTACCTTTCCTTCTGACGCGCTGTGTCCCTGTGGCGCCAGTTCCCTTTTACTTCCATGATCGGGAACCGGCGCTGCAGGGTCCTTTCCTTTTTCTATTTTTAAAAAAACTTTTGATTGGGCGAGCTGCGGGGATGTCCCCTGCAACTCCCACTCACTATACACAGGTTTCAGATGTATATAGCAACTTCCAGTACATATTCAGACAATATAAGTGGAATTTAACTTGGAATGGTACAATGTTAAATTCGAGGTATACCATTTCAATAGATATACGCAGAAGCAATCTAGTAAGTCTCTGTAAGATCGTTAATTCTATTTTGTTAGTTTCAGATAGAATATTCATTGCCCATATTTCTGCTCTATGTAAAAAATTGGGTATGATTTTTGCCTGATGCAACTGTAGTAAGATGCCAACCGAATATCCCCCACCCTTGTGTGCACGGGAGCCAATGCTGATATCTGCAAAGCTTTTAGGTTTACTTGTTCAAAGTGCCTTTTAACACAAAGTTTATTATCTAAATTAATACCTAGGTATTTATACTCAGATACCACTTTGATTGGTTAGTATAGTGTAGTATAGTATATTGAGCGGTGTGTTGCAGGGGACACCCAGGCAGCCCCTGGCCTTTTTCTTTTTTCTTTTGTTCTGGTGAGCTGCAGGGATGTCCCTGCAATCCCCGCTCACTATACTGTATAGTGAGCGGGGTGTCCCGGGGGACACCATCGCAGCCTTTGTGTTTCTTTTTTTTAACCAACCCCACCAAAAGACCCAATATCACAAAACGTTCGAAATTTTGGTAGTTTTAACTTTTTGTGGTATGTGATTTAGGTCTTTTGGTGGGGTCAGTAATTTGGATACAGTAATTTTGGCTTATTCCAAGGAGTCTGATTCGAGCTGAACCTCAATCGGAGGAACAAAACCGAGAGAGTTGTTAGCTCAGGTGTCGGGTATTTGTTGAGCTAATTAGCACTGAAAACAACAAAGCCCCGGAGAAGCGAGGTGGTCGGTGCCCAAGTAAAAATACAGCAGACATGGAGGGCGTAAAGGGGGCGACACACCGGGTCCCAACAATCAAGGATGGACAAGAACACACCATCATTGAATCAAACACAAACTATGGGGGATGTGGCTAGACCCACAGCAGAAAAGAAGAGTCAGCTGAGCTCGGGTGGTCCTTACAGCGATACAGAGTTCCCATGTGGCACTAGAAGCAAAGATAGGCTCTGTGGTGAGTCAGAAGAAGTACACGGACTCTCTGAGGACATGTACATTCATTACGAGGTAGGAGGTAGCCATGGTGCAATTAGCACCATGGCTACCCCCTTACCGCATTCCGGGTCCTCGAAATAGGGACTTACCGGGTCATTCCAACCTTGGAGGACCCGGTAAGTCCCCATTCCGAGAACCATTCCCCATTCCCATTCGAGCCCCCATAGGGCTCAATGGGAATGGGGATGGAGCTAATAACGTGCCTGCTAAAAGCGGGCACGTTATTAGCTCCCTGGTCCCTTAGCGGCTCCCGCTAAGGGCGCCTGGTAAAACTGGTAAAACCAGGCGCCCATAGCGGGACCTGCTAAGGGACCTCGGAATAGGGCAGTAAGGGTTTCACTGGCACCGGTCTCCTTACCAGTGCCCGTTAACCCTTACTGCCCACCTTGTAATGAGGCCCATGGTGTATGATATTTTATTAAAATAATATTATAAGGCCTAACTTTCCCCATCAACATGTGTGATCCCATACATGTCACTAAATAAGGTGCTTGTTGGTCAATAGTGAACGTCCAAAGAAATAAGTCAGCTGTCAAAAACTACCCTTACTGACCCTATCACTATGAAAACTAGCTTAGCTCAGGAGAATGACTCCCTACTCCTGATGGTATTACTAGTACCAGTCTATTGGATTCTCTTTTGGATAGAATATCAACTTATTTTCCCATTTTCCCAGGGTATTATTATCCACTGTTCCTCTCTTTCATCATTCAAGTTTTCATTAATTCTTTTTCTTTCACCACATTCAGAATTCATTTGCTACCAGGTTAACTCGGTTTCATTTTTACTGAGGCGAGTTGCTGAATAATGATTCTCTTGGGGCCTCCCATACTTCCAGTTTTCCCAGTTACCTTTGTTCTTGAAGGAGAACGTCTTCGGGAGCCCTCTTCCTCAGGGACCTTCTCTCTAGTCCTGTACTGCCGGCGACTTCTCCTCTCTGGCGTCTCTCTCCTTGCTCTGCCTTGTTTCGTCATGGTGGCCCGGTGCTTCGCAGCTTGAATGGACACCCAGTGACCCTATGGTTGGATAGGAAATAGTTTGTGGACCTGCAGTCCACCACAGTTTCTCCATTGCCACCACACTCTCATGGGCTCCTGCCATGTCTGTTCCTCTCACTTCGGGTCTGCCATACCTCCGGCGTCCCACTTTGCCACCTCAAACGAGTTTGAAACTTGTGGGCTTCCATCTTCTTCAGCTACTTTGCAGCTTGGGGCCTTCCCAGCCTTTCATCTGCATTCCTCTCTCCGTCTCTCTCTGAGTGCACCCTGCTCATTAACGCACTCGTTCCAGTGGACTGGATATACTGACTTAAAGGGACCTGCTCTTTTTCCATAAGATAACAGCATTTATTATGCATTTCCTTGTCCCAGTCTTGGTACTTCACAGTTTCTGGTATTTTAAAACATCCCATGTATGCCATAGTATGTCCAGCTTTAAGGAGTTCCTCATGAGAACGTGAGTCCTTATCACCTAAGGGGGAGTCTCTCCCGGTGAGGTCCTACATGCCTCTCGCCCTAGAGAGGGTATTATGGAGCAGGCTCACCTCCCTAGCCTCAGGGGTGGGGGGCCTCCCCTTTGGGGAGAAGGGACGAATTCCCTCGATTCGTCACAGCTCAAAGGGGAAGAAGTGAACCTCCTGCCGGCGTATATGCACAATATTGCAGGAAAACACAAGGTGACAGACTCAAAGGCAACTACTAAAGAGGGGGAAGTACTGTCCCTGAAAAAGCAAGACACAGACTTGTTACAAATAACTAAAGACTGGGAATGAAGAGCTGAAGACACTGAATGCCATTCGAGGTGGAACACAATATGAATAGTGGACCTACCGGAAGTAGAAGAAGGAGACCCAATGGAACTATTTTTAGAGAAATTGCTACAGGAGTCATTTGAGTTATCAGTCTCGCAATATGGGTCCCGGATTACACCAAGAGAATGCAACAACTACTTTAAAGCTTCAACAAGGGGAAGTCAACCTTAAGAGAACATACGCTGCATGTTGATGTACTCAGCCAAGTGCAAAAATATTCAAGGGGATAGACAGTGGTTTTACAACTCTCTACATATGGCATGGGACTGGTGGAAGCTAGAAGGGAACCAGACTGCTAGAAGAAGGGCATCAACAAGTTGTGAGGAGCCACGCACAAAGCAAATCTGGAAGGGCAGAGAAATATCAAGAAACCGAGAAGATGGTAGTTGTGCAGATGGAACCAAACAAATGGCAGAGATGGAAAGGGATGATGCTGCTGTACTGGGACAATATATGAAGAAAGGATAGGGAAATAGCCCTTATACAGTGCTCATATAATCAATAGAGGGAAATTGAAAATTATCACATGGAGACTGAGCAGGTGACATTGGGATGAAGATGGCTGTATGAGGTCAAATGTGGCGAAAGAGTTTGGACTGGCAAGGAGTCGGACTTCAGAATCCGTTTTTTCTTATTTCCCTGTGTTCTTCTCTGTCTTGACATAGTTGAAGTGATAAACTTAACAGGGTGTGTCACGCCCCTCGCAAAATATGGTCACCAGAGTCCTATTTCATTAAAAGAGGCTTTCACACACGCAAATTGGAGGAATTACCATGGTCATGTTATCATAGAACTTGGTTATATTTACAAGCTTAAAGATTTGGGGGGCAAAGGGATGGCAGAGGGAGTTGTGCTGAAATAAGAGGGAAGTTTAAGAAACTGAGGCATCTGATCGATGGGCAATGTCATTGGTCCTAGGGGTTGCACATCACAAGGAGGATAAGGAAGGAAGGAAATGGAGGTTTGGTCTTTCAAAAATGGGAAGTGCTAGAAAAATTATGTGAAATGTTAGAGGAATGGGCAATGCTGCCAAAAGAAGACAAATAGCCATTTACATTAAGAGATGGGGCAGACAGCTAGCATTTGTTCAAGATACACGCCTAATGATAACTGAACTTAGTAAAATTAAAACAAGGTGGGGAGCAGAGGTGCATGGCACATCATATTCATACTTTGCACGGGGTGTCCTCATATGGGTAGCCAAAGGTTGTTCATTGTCCTACTAGACCCAGACTTGGATACACCAGATACTAAAGTCACTTATTTAAAAAAAAAAAACAGCATCCAGGTCCTTGAACCTGGCAATTAACAGACCCAGTCCTGGTAGAATTATGGAGGGAAGAGAATGGGACAAGGGGTTATTCCTTGATTATTGATTATTTTGACGATACCTTGCACTAATGTATATCATTTAAAATTTCTTTCTAGATATTGTTTGAAATTTACTTATATGCCCCTAAAGAATAGATTACTCTCGAAACGCATTGGCCGACAAATAAATCATCTATGTTTTACAAGAAAATTGATTGTGTCAGTCTATCTGATATGCATTTAATTATATAAAAAAATGCCTATTGATTGAGTATAAAGATGGGAGAGTATATTGAAACAATATATTATCACCAAATTACCTGGACTCAAAATGTTTTGAGCCATTGATAGTGTACAGGGGGTAGGAGTTGACATTGGGAACTTAATTGGTTTCTGATTCATATTACACAACCCATATGCCAGGGTTGGTTATCATCTCCTCTGCACCTTAAGATTATTTAATATTCTGCTAAAACTTATCACAACATCACAAATTATTGGAGAGTAACACAAGAGTGCAGGTTGATTTTTCATTTTCTTGGTTATTCCCTGTACTCTCACCCGCATTGTACACACTCAAGGAGCGACTACATCTTTTTTTGGAGAGAACAATTTCCCGACTTTAGTGGAACCAAATACATGCAGAAAATACTTTTGCATCATTCCCTATCGGCAGCAGGGCTAACATGGGGCCAGGTTAGGACGGTGATACCTAGCTCGATACTGAGGGTGGAATTCTCTGTGAGACGTAGCATGCATAGATACGATCCTGGTGGCCTTAGAATAATATTTTTCTCATAATGTAGGCTCTGTTGATGATGTACGGATATTATGGAGGCATTTAAAGTGACAGAGAGAAATGTATAGCCACAACCAATGGTATTCGGGCAACACTCCTAAACATAATTATGAGGTCGGAAGAGAATATCAATAAAATAAAGAGGGAGAGAGCAGTGGGGAACTCACAAAAACAGGCCCGAACGTCACTACGTTGCTGCAATTATGTCAAGTATACTGGTAGGATTCATGGTGAAGGGGAAAGCCCTGGGTGCCTACTGGTTTGGCTCTTAAGAAGGGAGATGCAGCATGTTACTATTACTCAAATAGACAGGAAGGATGAGTTCCTAGCTACTGTGCAAAGAGACATTAATGAGGTGTTTTATAAATATGACATGCATGTATACAAAAGTGAAGGGAAGAGCAATACTGAAGATGTTATGGGAGTATTAGAGCAGGTCAAACTCCCCAAGCTGACTGAAGCAGCAAACACGGAATTTGAAGAACTTATAACAGAGACCGAAATAAGGGTAGCCATTGAGTCCCTGAAAGGAGGGAAGTCGCTAGATAGTGATGGCCTACCAGTAGAACTTTATAAAACATTAAATTCCTTGACAGCCAGGAACAATTATACCATTATGCCTTTCAAACGAGGTCCCTTCCAAAACCTATGAAAGAGGCAAGGAAAGTGGTTCTGCTAAAATAGGGTGAAGAAGCCAGACATTGTGATGCATATCACCCAATTTCACTCATAATCTTAGATACACATTTATTAGGTAAAACAATATCTACTGGGATGTTGAAGGCAGCATCATACTTGATACACCCACACCAATGTGAGTTTGTTTGGGTGAGAAACACAGCTATGAATAAACTTAGACTACGTTATGTGATGGAGGCAGTTCAGGGTAAGGCAAGGAAATGGTGATATTGTTGTTAGATGCCGGACTCCTTGGAATGGAAATGGCTATTCAAATTATTAGAGCAACATGGTGCTGGTACCAATATGATGACCTGATTCAAGATTATTTATAATGAGCTGAGGCAAGGGAAAAAGACTGCAGATAAATGTCTCCCAGCTGGCAGCTGGAAAAGGGTACACGCCAAGGACATGCCCTGTCCCTGACTTTATTTGCTCTGGTGCTGAGGCCTCTTGCAGGCATATTTCGATACCAAACAGGGAAGCAGGCATGGAGGTGAGGAGAAATTAGCATGTTGTGTCCCTTTATGCTTATGACATGCTTTTATAAGTACAGTACCCACATTTGCCTATTCCGTGCATGATGGAAGTTCTGGGGAAATTTGGAGAACAGTCGCAGTTCAAGATAAACACAAATAAATGAGTGACATTCTCACAGACGGGACTCACAGGGTGGCCAAGGGAGGAGTTTCCTGATTTTGGAATTCGTTGTGAACTTAACTCCTTTGGATATTTGGGGATACAGACATACATTTGCAGACACATTTCAATATAATACAGAGATGGGCCTTTTACAATATAGAAGATAACATAGTTTTTTGGAACAAATTACCACTATCTTTCATGGGTAAGATAGTGATATGCAAAATGGCGATTCTAAGCAGACTCTGTTTGTAAATATTCCACATATGATTAAGCCACTATTATTCAAACTTCTGGACAGTAAGAACACAGAATTATTATGGGTAGGAGGGAGGTGTCAGGAGTGTGCTTTCAACATTGCGTAGGAAATACCAGGCCAAAAGCCTTACCCTTTCAGATTACAAACTATATTTTCTAGCAGAACAACTGCAAGGTGGTACACAAAGGAGAATAGTAAGAATGGGAGACGGTTAGGAGAACTTCCAAGGAACAGGAATGGGATAGAACTGCTTTGGAAAATGATTGATGGAATAGGTACGTCGTGCATTGTAAAAGTGATATAACAGGTGTGGAAATGTACATGTTCAAAATTATGCATGAGGGAAGTTTATAATGCCAATATCCCTCTGAGAGCAGATGGGAAACAAGCTATAGTAATAAAAGATGTGGGAGATGATAAATGCACAAGACAAGGATGCTCGCTAATGGGGGACTTGTATGAAAATGGGCAATTGCTACCCTTTACTGGATGGGTGGAGAAGTTTGAAATGTTGAAAGGTCTGTTTTTTTACTATTCCAGGGTGGTCAAAATCATAGCATCGTAATGGGAGTCCATACTGGAGGAGCCACAATCAACACCAATACTTCACGCAATACTATGAGGAGATAGGAGAGGGGCGCATAAGGGATTGCAAGACAGAGTAGCTTTAAAACAGCTCAAGATGAATGAGAAATGGGATAATAATATAGGCAAATCGTTAGAAGAGATAAATTGGTCAAAGATGTGTTGACAATTTAAGGTAGTATCGAGAAATGTAAGATTGAAATTATTCCAATTTAATATACAACATAGGGTCTCTACATGACTCAGTTGAGATTACATTAACTTAATCCCGAAGCCCCCGATGCCATAGATGTGAACAAGAACGTGCCAGCTTCTGGCATATGGCATGAGAATGCCTTGTGGTTGCAAGATTCTGGCATAGGGTGATGGGCCAAAGTACGCCTGGTGGAGATGTTCCAGAGGAAAAAAAAGTGCTTTAAAAGAATAGCCAGATTCTTAGCTTTGTTGGCAAAAAGGAGGATGGCAATATCATGGAAATGCCAAAAGGGTCGTTAATATAACAGTGGCTAAAGGGTCTGCAAAGATGGATGGCTGCCCAAAAATGGGTTTTACAATATCGATTACAAAGGGAGAAGGAGGGGGAAATGGACTAGATATTACTCTTGAATTAACTCACGGTCTCCCCTAATGACAAGCCACCATACATCAGGAACAATTGAGTGCATCAGAAACAGTAACAGAGAAGAGCATTTGCGCTAATGGGTAAATCAGCTGAAATACCGCCAAACTCAGTTACCGTTATCTCTAATTGGTCCCGTGGAGGTACCACAGGATTACAAGTGGTGTTAATTCCCCACTTTTGGAGTCCACAGGACTCCATGAGTATTTTTGGTAGATTTACTGAGGTAAAGTGGTAGATACACCTCCAGCTTGTGCAGGAGATAAATCTGCTACTTTTTCTCTGAAAATCGGTTGATTTACTGCATGGCAATACACTGGTGGAAAATCCACCAGCAATTATAATTTGGTGGTGCAAAAAAGCGGCAGCAACGGAATTATTGACAATTTTTTGAAGCACCCTCAAACTTGTAATGAGGATCCCAGAAATATTATCTTATGTCCTGGGTGAATAAAGAGCTCCTTTTCTTTTTCTCGAAGGAATCAATAGAATCAACTTCAATCATGGTTATTTAGCAAACAATTGAAATGGCTCTAATTGAAATGATTTCTTATTTGTACCACAGACCGCTCCAGAGAGCAGAGGAGCAAAATGGGAGGGAATTCTGTGTCTTTCAAAATGTTGCAATGCCTCACATGGCAAACAGACTTTTTCATATCAGGTCCCCATATTTTGGATTATTTTTCTGGGATAATTTATGAAATAAATATGATGATATTAGTAAAAAAAACGAAATCAGTTTCTTTTCAGTTCATCTTTTTTTGGATATTTAGTGCATGTGTCAGAAGTTGGCTCTTCAATGACTTGCGATACTTTACTGCATGGTGTGCCATTTAAATGTACTCAAAGGCCATGGGTGAGCATGGCACAAAGATGGCCGCTTAAAATAGCAACTCCCTAAAACTGTGGGTGCAAAATAAGTTTTGCCGCAATGTAGAGGGACCAAAGTTGGTCCCTGTGAACACAGTGATGCGCCACCAGAAATTAGCGGTAAAGTGGGGCTATCATAAGAGTTGTTGGGGGTTCAAGCAGCAGAGGCAGCCTTGCACATGGATGAAGATGCGAGGTGGAGCCACCGTGGAGAGGCAGTGATGGGGCCAGGTCAGAAGTACCTGTTTCCTCTGTGCCAATCTGCTTCCTATGGGGTTGTCAGAGAGAATTGTGAGCATGTTATCCAAAGGGAAGCGCCCAAGATCTGATACACTACAGCACTTTGGGTATAGTTAGTTGCTGATGAGGAAGAGGGTAACCGGGTTAAAGAGGAAAGGGCTCAATGAATGTCATTGTGCTGGCGGCTAGACCCGTGGCGGCTGTCTTTGGGGGATTTATGTGTGTAGTGTAAGGTGGTAGGAGATCTTAGTAGGGAGTCGGTCAGTCAGGAGAAGAGGGGAGTAAACCCTAAAAAGCAAGACAACCTGCAACCCTGCACTCCTACAAAGTCCTCTTGTGCCTGTATAGGTTCCATTTACTATCTCATATTGCCTATGTCAATCCCTCCCCTTCTCTCTCTCTTTCCAATTCCTTCTACTTCTCTCTTTCTGTCTCAAATAGATACATTATACCTTATGCACAGCAAAACAAAGATTCTGCGAGTTGGCACATATGGGAAAAGGGGGGCAATCTGACAACCCCTCTCTTTACCATAAGTTACATGTTAAGGGTTATGGGAGGCAAGATCATTTGGTTCAGAGAAAGGGCTGCTTGAAATTTGAGCAACAAAAGCACCCATTTCACCTTCCTTAGTATGTTGGTTGTTGAGACACTTCTCCAACCTCACTGTAATATGCTCAGGTGCTGTGCTCAGTGGCCAACTGGGACTTTTACCCATTGGGGCAATGACCCATTGTGGCGTTCGTTGGGGCAAGCCTGCTTTTTTCCCCAAAAGACCCAGATTCCTCTCACACAGGCACAGGCCAATATGAAATCCTCCCCCAACAGCGACGATTCACCAGGTGCGAATGCTAGCGTTAGTCATGATGAAACCTGGCCTAAAGGGGCTGCTATGGCTGAAGGAATGTAAGAGTAGCATGCTGGCAGTGAATGAAAGGGCCTTTATGTGGAAGGGAGATAGGATGGACAGTCCAATAACACAATCTCGAGTTTGTAGTCTTTCTGCCTCTTGCTAGGTAAGGATCCCTGCCAGAGTTCCTTACAAAGCTCTGTGCAGCTGCTAAATGATGAAACCAGGGCAGAACTAGGTCTGGAGTTTTTATCTAAAATGTAAGGGCTGTCCTTCCATGGATAGGGAGAGGCTGTCAGGGATTAGCTGCTAAAGGGGAGGGCCTGGGATAGAAGGCTCACTATGGCAAACGCCAGATCCATACCTGTCCCAGATCCGAGGAGTCAAAGTTGTGGGGAGCCCGCTTTTAAAGCTTCTCATCCAGCTCTTGGAGCATCAATTGGTGCAGAGAATCAGGTGAGTGCTGGAGCCAATGGGAGGGAGAGAGAGAACCAACAGAACCACAGTGTAACAGGAGACAGAAGGAAAGGCTGAAGGTGGGTTGCTCGGATGAGGTCAGAGGCGGTGAAGGTGAACTGAAAGACTAGGAGGATGGAAGAGTGGCGTGATGGAAAGCTGGGTGCAGAATTTGAGCAAAGTCTAGGTGACATATTGGTGAGGGTGAGTAGTGCCAGTTGTGTGGTGTGTAGTGAGGGTAGTGTAGGAAAAAGTGGCTGGGGCTGGATAGAAGGCAGGTGGGAGAGAAAGAAAGATAATGTGGGAGATAGGTAGAGGGGTGTGAGGGTAGAAGTTAGAATGAGAGGAAGTGGGTGTCGGAAGATAGTATGAATAGTAGAGTTGGTGCACGGAGAAGGGTGCAGGTGAGAGGTGGCAAGGGGGGTGAGAATAGGGAGAGTGTGTATTGGGAGAGTGAGCAGGGCACCATATCGCTAAGTAGAGAAGCTTAGTAGTAATGCGGAAAAAGGGAGAGTAGCAGTAGTGCGTAGGAGGGAGTAGCAGTGTGGAGGAGGGAGTTGTAATGTGAAAGAGGGAGTAGTAGTGCAAAAGAGGGTAGTAGTAGTACATAGGAGAGGAGTGAGAGGGAGTAGTAAGATCGGCAAGAAGGTAGTAACATCGGATGGTGGAGGTAGCTGGTAGAAAGAGAAAAACATCGGAGGGACAGAGGAAAGAGACAGAAAGGTGATGTGGTGGGTAGAGTTGGGCAGAGGAGAGTAGCGGAGGAGGAAAGTAGTATGAGACAGGTAGAGAAATATTTGGGTGGGTAGTGGGGTTTAAGTTTCTATCGGCACATCTATACAACACCTTTTAGAAATAACCACTGAATAATGTAGAGCCATTTTAGTAAGTCCCTGAGTGAGCTTAGACAGAAAAGGCCACTTGCCTTTTGGTTAACTTTTTAGACTTTACAGTGTTTAGCATACTGAGGGAGAAACAAGGGATATAGACTAACGTGGGGTTAGGGACAAGTGGGCTTGGGAGGAGGTTTGTTTAGACAAGCTAGAGAGGGACAGCCAAACTGAGTCTCTCCACGTCCTTCTCCAGCCTAGTGCATTGTATTAAACCACCTGCTGGTCTTACTGCTGAACAATCTAATATTGATGACCATAATAGTCAATGCATCTTATTTCGTTTTGTGTTAAAAACAATGAACTCCACCTTTGACGTGCCTGGACACTCAGCGTTTCATTAAGGCCATCTGTCACAGCAGTCCCTTCAGGGAGTCTCCTGGAGGCAGGAATACAGCGCCTCACTCATTAGCAGCTATTTACTCTAGAGAAGGTGGGGAGTGAGGCTGCTTTTTTGGGGTATGGTGCGGTTGACCAATTTATGCCTCAGTTTTGACAACTTTGAAACAAATTGGTATGATTTCTGGAAGGAATTTCAGACAATTGTGTGTTGTGTAGTTTTGAAGCTGATTCCAAAAGCTGTGAAACAACCTATGTTTTTGCCATGTGGGCTCCCTACGATTACCTGGTCATTGTCCACCTTCTATGGGCTCTTCATTTTAGGGAGTCGCTCTGGAAGTTGCTAAGTAAAAGGTAAACTATGTAAGTAGAAATGTAAAAACATGTTGAGCACAATTTGAAGAGGCCCTCCAGTCAAGTAACCAGGTTACCCATTGTATATGACAAGAGAACATATTCTATCCAAAACTTAGGAAACAGATTACATTTCGCTAATTGAGGAAGTTGCAATATGGATTAATATGTTTTAATACTTGGCAAGCCTACTCTCTTAGTTAATGCTGCAACACCTACAGCAACACCTAGCTGACCTTGGCGAGCTCCCACACCCACTGCCCCTCCGCAATGGTCCTACACATAGATCCCACAAACAGGGATTTGCACAAACACTGCCCCCAAAACAATATGCACACAAACAAACATACACATTGCCCCATACTGCCCCAACACACTGGCCCTGAAACCCACAACGCCATCAACAGGCGCACACACTCCCCACAGAGACACACAAACATTTCTCCCACACACTGCCCACACACACAGTCCAAACACTTCACACCCCCATACACTGTGCGCACACACTGCCCACTGTGGCCAAGTGTCTGAGGCAGGGTGATAGAGGCCCATGTACCCCCACCAGCTCCATGATGTAGGGCCTTGGATGAAGTACATGGATCCCTCATGCTCTTCAGTTCATAGCCAGACTTAAGTACCCCTCAATGCCTAAACCCAGACACCTCTTGTGGGGGTCATATAGGTGTACCTGGGGAAGGTGACTCTATAAAAGGATGCTCGCTGGGAGTAAACACCACAAGAACAATTACCTATTATCCCCATCATGATGAATGGCAGGACTCCAGGCTTAGCCCTTCTTGGCTATACCACAGGGTAACCCAAATGTACTGAGTCTGGCTCTTCTGGGTTTGACTCTAGTTATGAATTCAAAGAATCCCTTACTGATAGAGAAGACATCCCATTGTTGATTCATGGAGGATCTAAAGCTTCCTTTAAATTGGCAGATCCTGGGAAATACAGACAAAGGAATGGTATGAACTTTAAACTTATTTAATGAAACCAGCAGAGAACAAATGCTCCCCAACACCGATGTGCCAAAGGTACTACCCAGGCCATGTACCTATACTCGCGAACACCCACAGTGTAACGGCAGCCAAAGATAGAGACATGGGCCACAAAGTGATAAGGTTACAGAAAAGGCGCATGTGCACCCAGTTACAAGCCTACTTGAATCAGCCTGGCAGTGGCATCAGCCTTGCAGAGGACAAAACACAGAACTTGCTTTGCTTACCCACTCAGAGTCAGTCTGCACTTTACAGCACGCCACACAACATCAAACACAAGCCAGGCCATCAGAATCCAAGATGGTAGTCAGGGTAGATGGAGAATCTTCGTACTGCATCAAACAAAGTTGGCAACATTGTAGTTCAATAAAGCAAGCACCAGTCTTCTGCTGTTGACCATTAATCATTTAAACAAACTGCGTGCTCACAAGCAGTGTATAACAGGGGCAAGGAAGAACAAATGAGTGGAGGAGTCAGGAACTGGAGGAGAGAGGAGTTACGCAGTTTATGACAGGGAGAAGGTGGGAGTGATCAAGGAGGAGGAGAAGAGCAGTTTGGAGGGAAGGAGCAGACCACCAAGATAGAAAAGTGAATAGGATGTGACAAGAGTAGAGTGAAAGGAGAAAACAAATCAAGAGAAAAAGGAAGAGAGAAGTTAATAAAGGTGGAGGAGAGGACCAATTTGAATAATGTGTAGATCACTATGAAGAGGAGGAGTGGAAGTGACAGAGTTTGGAGGGGAATAACATCTGAGAAAGGTAGAGAAGGGGCAAAGCAGAAAGTGGAGGAAGAAGAAAAGGTCAGAGAACAAATTTGAAGTAAAGAGCAAAGGTATAGAGCATTACCAGAAAATGAGGAGAAAAGAAGAGAGAGAAACAAAGAGGGAAGGGGTGAAGATCACTGAGAATCATAAAGCCAATCCTCCAGAAGAACAGGTGGTGATTGAGGGAGATAGAAAAGATGATGGTCTGACTAGACGTAGACCACTAAGCAGCATACCCAAAACGAACTCAGGCAGCCTTAAAGGGGGTTAAGCCCAAGAACCGCATTTCCTACGATGATACTGCAAATGATAGTTGACGAATGAGACCACATTCCCTCACATTGAATACATGTACTCACAGTGCACACATATGCCCACCCTACAAACTCCTGTTCACTTTACATACACCTGCACCCTGTGCATATGCCACAACTCTGCACATACACCAACACTGTGTCCATTCAACCAAACCCTGTTCGCATAAGCATACTGTGCAGTGAAACGACTGCTATATTAATACATTTCCTCTCATTTTCTTATTCATGTTCCTAGCACCTTGAAGCACAGTGTGTCTACCTTAAAACATGTTCATTGTGGATGACTGCTCACATTAGCAGCCATATGTAGGGGACATTATGATAACTTGATGAATCTCCCTGACAACAGGGTGAGTACCTAGACATTTTATTGCAATGCATGCCAATGGTGGGAGTAGAGTACTCAGACATTTGATGAAACGTGCTAGCCTTGGGCGATGTAAGGAACTCGTGGTGGCAACAGTAAAAACAGACACAAGTGATCACAGTTCAAGGGTGTTTATTGAACTTTATAAAGGCTGAGGTAAACACCTAATCTAAACCTAAATCTAATATGGGAGCAAGCTACGACCATCAAATCCAATAATAATAAGGCAGTCCTAGTGGCGTTTTGTCAAATAAAAAGGGCCTATACTAAAAAACCTATTGCCAACCCTTACTACTAAATTACAAAAAGAGTGTGTGATAATGTTCACCAGAAAAGAAAGCAGTGTTCACAAAATAATAAGCCAGGATGGTAAGGCTGGATCTCCCTTCCACACGTTTTGAGCAAGGGACAAGGCGGGACTTCTGGGAACAGCACACTCCTGGGCCTTTACAGCACGAGGTTCACAGTTCCAATTTAACGATATCAGAAACCTTCAGAGGTTAAGTCTCTTTCCTGCAAAAGTCTCTTTGCCTGAAAAGGCCTGCTGTTTCACAATGACAAACAAACAAGTTCTCTCTGGGATCTTGCACCTTGGGCGATTGTTCTTCGCCCCCAGGATCTCCCTCTGCCGGGCTCGGATCCTCCTCACAGTT
This sequence comes from Ambystoma mexicanum, assembly GCF_040938575.1. Lineage (NCBI taxonomy): Eukaryota > Metazoa > Chordata > Amphibia > Caudata > Ambystomatidae > Ambystoma > Ambystoma mexicanum. The sequence goes on from NC_090932.1 coordinate 1,254,545,613, forward strand.
TGGGCCTCCCTCTGTCGGGTTCACTACAGCTTTTCTTTAACACAGTTCATGTATTTCTAATACAGTTCATGTATTGCCCATTCTCATCAGAAAGCAGAGTTTTCTTTCCCCTAGCTTTCTTTCGGCATCCCTCTGTCAGATTCACACTTTCCTTGTTTCACAGTTCACAATTTTATCGGAAAGCAGGGTTCCCTTCCCATAGCTTTCCTATGGCAATGGGTCAGAGACTTTCAATTGCAAAAGGGATTTGACGTAACCCTTGTAGGACCACTCTGATGCCTCATGCCACCCTTTCCTAGGGTCTTCTGGTTCTTGTAGTTTCAAAACAGGTACCGGTCAGAGTCTTTCGAATGAGCACCCACGTGGCACCGGACACCGCTGCACCTGGACCTTAACTGGGGTTTCTTTAAAGTTCAAACATATACACAAGTTCTTTCTCTTGCAAATTATTTTATCTTCACTTTTCTTTGTGTTCAAAGTGTTACTAATTTCAACCTTGGGTTCAACACAGTTCAGTTTGCTATCAGCCTCCTCCGACTCACCGGTTGTGCTGAACCCATTCGCTTCTTTGTTCTCTGGAGTCAAGGATAGTACCATGAGAGCCAGCTTGCCTCTCCACCGGCGTTATCAATGCGGGAGGCCCCTGTGTACCATTGACATTTGCTGCTCCGCAACCAGCTGTAACTCCTGGTCTTATGATTTCCCTTTCTGAGGCTTTGCGGATCTGAGTTTAAAACGGCCAGGGCAATTCCGCCTCCTTCCTCCTTCCAGGTCTTACCGCCTTTCTCCTCCATTTGAACTGCTGGTTAGGTGTAGCTGTCTCCTTGTGCGTTCGGCCTTGCTCGAAGTGTGCTTTCATGCTCCGCTTTTTATCCCTGTTTGGAAGGTAAAGGGCCATCAAGTGTGCGTGGTTATTGTCAATTGCCTGACTCTGCCCAACCCGTGTATTGGGACTTGTTAGGTAAACGGCTCTGTTATTAGTCCGTTGTCTGAAAGTGTTTGTGCGGGAAAAGGGGGGGTTGAGCTTCTAAATATCCTTCAGGGTAGGATGGATAAAAGGTGTTACAGGAAGGGGAATACCGCGTCTCAACCCTCTGTGTCCCACTTCCACTTCCCGAACACCCCTCGCCCAGGTGATCCTCCCCCACTGGTCCACCACTGAGAACTGGATCCAATAGCGATGGCCGTGTCCTGGCCACCTGGATGACAGATCTCCAGGAACCAGCGGGGGAGACACCTTCAGGTTTCTCACAGCGAGTACCTGGATATTTGATATGAAATCATACCAATAGTGTGAGTAGCTAGACATTTAACAGCAGTACCTCCCAATGCTGTATTTAACTGGGCATTTGATGGCTCTCTCTAGAGGATAGCTTAGGTTTGGGACGGAGGACTGACTTTAATTGATGAGACATCCTGACAAGCACCTTTTTAATGTTTTTTTAGCATAGGGGACTCATCTTAGAAGTAGGGATTAGAACAGGTGTTCTTTACTTAATAAAGCAGTGTTGAACTATGCTTCCATGTTTGCCTCCTCTGTATGACCTACCAAAACACCTACTGAAAGGTCCTCCTATATGCACATGCCTTACTTGTCTTGCTGTTCAACCCTAAGTCTTCAGTCATACGCCTATTTGATATATTAAAGATTATTTTCTTTCTAACAAAACTTTAAAGTGAAAAGGTCCAAATGGAGGTCTTTCGAATAAACCCTACATGCCACAGGAATACGTTTGTTAGCCTGAATTTAAAATGGGTAAACAATACCCTTCACCTGCTTAGAGATCGAGGTGGGGCATTGAGCATCTAATGAGATCAAATTGGAAATGAATCCCTGAGTTGAACACTAGGAAAACTTTAACTTGACTTTTTGGGGCAGGATTAATTCTGTTAATATTACCCTATATCTACTTTTCCTATGCATTTTTGGCATGTTAATATTGCCACCCCATCTCAGGGACTCTAAGGAAATTGAGAAGTGGTTTACGTCACATTTTTTTGTAGGGGGAGGTCATACGAAAATCCTTGAATAATCCTGAAAGAGGATGTCACCAAGCAATATTTTGGGTTCCCAGATGTACATAAGTATCACTAGGCTTTCTTGCTGCATTCTATCAACACATGAAGAGGTGTAGTGGTAAACACCAATACCTTTGCAAATGAGTACCTAGCTGCAGTATTATTGAAAATGAAGCAGTGGTCCTGTCCACACATGCCCATTTCATATTATCTGGTAAGTCTCTGATGATTGGGTGCTTCTTTCCTTTCATAACCCAAAAGACAAGAATAAAGTGAAACGTAAATACTGTTGATGCATTCTGAGGCACCCCTTTGGGATAATGCAGCACATGAGGTTAATAACAAGAGAATCCATGGGAAGCCCTGGTACCTCACAGGAACTATTTATGCTAAAGATGTCTGAGTGGATGGCAGGATGATGTCTTGGACTTCCACCATAGGCATTATAGCATGTTAGATGACACATTGGAAACCTTGCTCTTGGTCACAACATTACACTGGGGAGACCTCCTGACCTGTTACCCTATTCAGTGCCTGTTTTCAGCTTCGTCCTTTCATAACCAATTATATAAGAAGGGGTGGTGGCCTGTTCAGTCTCTGCAGCTCTTGGACTGAAGAATTGGGCAGTACAGTTGATCACCTGAGCTGGTCGGGGATTTACCCCAATTTGCAGCATATGAAAATAAGAGGAGATCCTATACCCACATGTTTTGGTCATGCATCCTGCTTCACAATGTTTGGGCGGATGTCCTAGCATGCACTGACCAGATCGCTGAACAGATCACTAGCTACAACTTACCTACCTCAAGACCCTCCTATCCATCCTGCGTTCTAAATTCTTAGATGCAGCAGAATTTGGTATTGATGGCATCTCATCATGGCAGAAAGATGTTCTGAAATATTGGAAGTCACCCACCAAACCATTTTGTGAAGGCTGGATTCAGGAACCTGTTACCTTATCAGCAAGAATAAGGGTTATATATGCTATGAAGCATGACCTAGACAAATACGCCATGGTCTGGAATGCACTTAAGGAGGTGTATTCAGGTATGATGACTAGTTATTTGTCATCCCCATGTTTGCCTGCTTTTGCTAGTTGCCGCCTTTTGTCTTGTCACATTGTGATCTAATCTAATAACCTTATAAGGCTAATTACAGACCACTCACCTCTACCATTTTTGGGCATATTTGAGTTGTTTTTTTACCAGCTGAATGAAATCCAGTGGTAGCTCCACTGGAACAAGTGGCGGTAACGGTAATTGAGTCTGGTGGTATTTCAGTGGATTTACCACCACAATACCACCAAACTCATAATGAGGCAACAGACTTAGGGCCTCATTACAAGTTTGGCGATGCAGGGAAAAAGTGCTGGTATCATTTTTGGAGGACTAATCGCCAGTGGAATTACAGTGCAGTAATTCCTCCGGCTTTATTTGCGCCAAAAATCCTGATTGAGTCCAATGGACTCCAGAAATTGGGAATTCTCACCACTTGTAATGAACTGGTAACTCCACGGGACCAAGTGGCACTAATGGTAATTGGGGTTGGCAGTATTTCAGCATATTTGAGCCAAAAGTTTGGGTCACATATCTCCACCTTATATTTAACATATTTTGTAAGGTATATAAAGTACCTGTCTCATGGACACAGGCAAATATCATCTCTATCTACAAAGGGGCAGGAGGGTGGAGAAATATATTCGGAATAGCTATCCTGCAATCTTGCTGCTCGACACCACTACGAACATCTACTTACTACGAATAGGCTTGAGGAATGGATAGCAGAAACCAATTGCATTAGTGACCTCCAGGCAAGCTTTAAGAAGGGAATAAGTACAAACCGGCGAGGCCTTTAAATTGGAAGTATTGATAGATAAGTATGTTTCATTGGAATCAGGTACATTATACCTGTTATTTGTTGATCTCAAGACGGCCTTTGATGAAATCCCCCACTCAAAACTATGGAACATCTTAAAGAGAAAAAGCATTCCAACACCCCTAATGATAGCTATCCTGCAGCTGTATACCAACAACACAGCCATAGTTAGATGCACGAATGAAGGAGAATTCATGCACAGGCCAGTTTCCTGTAGAAAAGGGTGTGAGACAGGGATGCGTGCTGGCACCCACACTCTTTCCTATTTATTTTTTTAATTTTTTAATCACTTTATTTATCATTTTGAACTTTCCTATTTATTTAACCGATATTTTGAACGGCCTATCACTGGACTGCACTCATTCTTCTAAATTAGGTGGAACACAAATTAAAATCCTTATGTTCGCAGATGATGAAGTTCTTATTTCTCGTACACAGTGTGTCCTTCTTAGGGGTATTAAGTTAAAATGTGTTAAAAAGATTGATTTAGAAAGGAGTGTTTGTTGCGTGGAAGGGTGGGTGCGGGTGGGCGAGTAAGTATGTGTGTTTCTGAATGCGTTTTTGTTTGTATTTGCAGGTGTGCATGTGCCTGTGAGGCGAGGGGAGATGGGGAGTGAGGTCAGGGGTGGTAGGAATAGTTATGGATAGGATGGTGTGGGGAAGTAAAGGGATGTGAAAGGGGGGTGAAACCCCTCAATTATAAGGGTGAGGACGGGCATGGATTGTTTTTCAGGTGGTGAAAAGTGATATAAGTGAATATTAAAGGCTGCACCAAATTGGATGAAAGAAATCAGTCTTTTTTCAATGCGGCTTTAAAAATTCGAGAATATCCCATAGAACCATCTTAGGTTGGTAAGGTAATTCACAAAATACTGTGATGCGAAATGTCTATCAATTCATCAAAAACCAAATGTATGTGCTGTGGTAAGAGGAGGAAAAAAGATACCACCTTGACCATACAAATTAGATTTGTAACCAATAGATGAAGTCACATTTTCTGATTACCCGGTATTTAGATTAAGTAGCAATGGCAAATGGGATAAACATATTGACACAGATAAACTAACTTTAAGAAAAAGAAGTACTCAAATTTTGAGCCTTGCAAGTAAATGTGGCAACAATATTGTCACCCCAGCTTTGGAAGTGAATTTGGAAGTGAATGGATCCCAGGCTGTGGGGGCGGCTGTGTATGGTGCTGAATTATGGGATCATAAGCGGCTAACAAATTTCACAACCATGGAAAACCTCTGCCTAAAAAAACTACTTCTCTTACCAAAAAGTGCACCTAATCAGCTCATCCATTTTGAATTGGATTGGACTAAACTTGGAGAAATTATAGCACTAAAGACGTTGCTATATTGTTCTAGGTTATGGTCCAATAGTGAGATGACGGGATTTCAGGAGGCCTTGTTGGATTTAATGAGCTGTGAAGGAGCTAATACATTTGCATGGATTGTTTATGTTAGGTAGTCTTTTTACCAACTTTAAATTGATCAATTCTGTCATAACCCGAGCTCAATGCAACAAAATAGCAGAGGATTTTTTCAAGGATGCATATCGCGGTTGAGCCCATGTCAAGAAATTGTTTATCTTTGACCATTGGCTGGGCTTATTTGACTGAAAACAACTTTCAATTGTGAAAGCTGCTTGAAGAATATAAAATCCCCTTATGCTCATTCATTGTTTAGGAAAATGAGATTGAACATTCTACCTCAAACAAATCTTTTGTACAAAACAGCGACCTACTGTTGCCTTTTTTGTGATGCTGTTTATGAATCTCGTCAGCACTTCTTATTCACTTGTCCTGGGTATACGAAAATTTAACAAAGTAATATATTTTTTTAATTGTATTTAGTTAATTAATTAACTTTTACAATATTTTTCCTACATAGAAAAGAAGAATTCACAAAATCATTTCTCAACATAAGTTAAAAACACACTTTCCAGTTGCAAGAAAAATACAAAAGTACAAATTTACAAAATTACCAAAAATACAAAATTGCAATCATCAAATAATTAAAACACAATTTAGTAAATAATTGTTTCTTCATCTCAATTCATTTCATATCATCTATTATAAATTCAAAGCATTCAGAAAATTGGCAGTTGCAATTCTGATTCTCACTAAACGGGCTAGGAAGATTATTTTCCATCGTAATTCTTGATTTACATCAGCCAAAAAAGAGTACAGATTTGCAAAGTGTGTCATTCTCAATAAGGTCAGCTGAGAGCATTCAATAATGAGATGTTTCAAGGTTTCGCTCTCATTAATCAACTGACAAAATCGACAAATATTTCCTGATTCTTGAATTATACGTCTTTCAGCTAGAACCGCCCTCGTGGGCCATAGGTTAAATCTTAAACACATAATTGCTGATCTAACAGCCAAAGATGGACTTCTAAGGCATCATGGTTCAGAATGTTGTGTCTGTCATACAATTGCCATCAAAATGTTTATATGTCAGACAACGCTCTCTTATTTGAGTCCAGTCATTGGTAAAGATCTGCAATTTAACTTTAACCGGGTTACTTACAAGGAGTTCAATTGTTACATTTGCGGTGGCTAGTATATGGTATATGCTTTGCAACAATTTTTTGGCAAAACCATGATCAGACAAAAGCAGATAAAATGAGTGTCTTCAAGAGGGTTCTATTATCATTATACATGAGAAATGTTCTGAATAAGGCACACAAAGCCACTGATATTGCGCTGCCAAAGAAATCAGACCCAGCTCATAACGGATCCACACTACTGGGACCCCTTGAGGTAAGTGTAGTATCTGCCTCCAGAATGAGGCTTCTAATTTGTCAAAGAAATAATCCTCAAGTGGTTCCAATGCTTCCATACCATAAAGCAACACAGGGGTGCATTTTTGGGTGTAATATGTCCAGGCCGGCAAGATGGAAAATTTGCCCTACTTCCTCATTATGATTTTAGTTTGGGATATTGATGTTTGCAATTTCTGTTGCAATATTTATAGATGACTGTGATTACGTTGGCTCATGTCAATGGTAATGCCCAGATAAACATATTGGGCCTCATTATGACCCAGGCGTAAGTGTTTAACGGTGCCGTAAAAGGCTGTGGTGCTGTTAAACACCTAGCGCCTAATTACGAGGTCCCTTTGCGGGACCCGACCTTAACGGCTGGTTTTACCAGCCGTTAATGTAGGGACCCGCAAAGGGACCTTGGTGCTAATTACGGTACCGCAATTTGCGGTACCGTAATTAGCGCCTTCCCCATTCCCATTGAGCCCTATGGGGCAAAAATGGGAATGGGGAAGGGCCATGGCGGCAAGGGGAATTACCGCCCCACCAACCTCGGAATGGGGTGGTAATTCCCCATTCCGCCATGGCGGACTCCGGTATGGACCATGGTGCTAATAGCACCATGGTTTAGCGCCAGAATCCTAATGAGGCCCATTGACTAACATTGATTCTGGTGTTCTGTACGGTCCAAATCATTGTGTTACGAGTTGTTATTTCCGGGGCATACATGACAATTTTTGTTTTCCCAAGATTTATGCTCAGCAAATTGATCTGTATGTACTGAGTCAAAAGAGTTAGTAGGGTCTGTAAACCCACCGGTCTCTTGGAGCAGAGGACTAGATCACCTGCGTATAACAATGCTGCTATAGGCATACCATGTAATTTTGGTGCATCTGTAGGTTGATCTGCAAATACCTCTTTGATATCATGAATGTAGAAGCTAAATAACGCAGACGCCATTATGCATCCCTGTTTCAGGCCCCTAGCAGTTTCAATTGCTGAGGAAAGAAGCCCTTATGTGTTGAGTCTTATTCGTATGGATGTTTGTGAGTGGAGTGCATGGATAATATCTTTCAGTGTTTCAGGGCAATTTGCTTTTGATAGTTTAGCCATTAGTAATGGGCGTGAGACCGAATCAAAGGCCGCATTAAAATCAACAAAGGCCAGATAAATGGGCGGTTGGTATTTTGTGCTTGACTCTTTATAGCATTTATACATGTCAAATTAATGCTCGTGCCCATGCCCGGTACAAAACCCGTTTGATTCGGGTCACTTTTTTTGCCAATTTTAGTCCAGGAGTTAAACTCTTGGAGCACAATTCTTGCAAAGATCTTGCCCTTAAACATTGCATTGCTCAGCCCGTGTGTCTTGGATCTGTCATCCTTCTTGAATATAGGTACCACAAATGAGGTGCGCCAAGAGTCTGGTATGCTTCTATTTTGTAAAACAGCTCCAAAGATTTTTTTCAAGGATGATTGCCCAAGCAGTTGGATTTGCCTTAAACATTGCATTGCTCAGACCATCAGGTCCTGCAGCTCTGGAACTACTTGATCGTCCTATTAGCTCTTGTATTGATGTTAATGTGAACTCTAAGTTCCAGATGGTTGCTCTGGGGAATTCGTGATTTAGATCTGAATTGGTTGTGTCCCTGTAAAGTTCAGAGAAATTATGTATCCATTGCCATTCTAGGACACTGTTAATCTGGCTATGATTTTGTTTGTTATATTGTACATTGTTTACTAGTGCCCATATTGCTGCAGTGCTTTTATTTTCAATACTGTGCAGCATGCATTCACTATCCTCCTGGAACAAGAGGGCCGCTCTTCCACGAGTCCAATTTCTGTATTTGGTCTTAGCTCTTTTGATAGCTTGCGCTTGATATTCACGTGGTAGTAACTGAATTGCTCGTTTTTCTCTTCTCCATGTGACTTTCCGATCTTTCACCTCCTGGTCAAACTGATGTTTGTGAAAAAAGGCATGCTGATCATTTTTGCTAAACACCGTTCTGTATCTGTTCATGGCACTGACATAAGGAATGTTGGTCTTTCCACCCATGTCTAGGTCATTTCCTAGCATGTATAAGGTTTTGTCAGTCCACCTAAATCTAGTTTTGGCATTGTTCACCATCACACTTTGTGTCATTCTTCTGTTGGAATTGGAGGCTTCCTGTAAGGAACATGTCCAGGTTAATGAAAGCAGATGATGGTCACTGTTAGTTTGTTCTACGATTTGGAATTGAGTTGCTAGATTGAATAGATTCCCATCTACATATATATAGTCAATGATGTTACCCATTTTGCCACGCTGCCAGGTGCTCTTTGGGGGCACATCTCCTGGACGAGATCCATTGGCCAGTTTGAAGTTCCTATCTGCCATAAACCGGATCCACCTTTCAACTTGCTCTGTTCTACTTTGTTTTTGGCTGGATATACAATTAAGATTAATAATATCCCCTAGAACAACAGTAGCCGAGATATCTAATGCGGCCAGTATTAGATCCAGAAGTGATGTTGGAGCACTATAGAATGCATCATCTGTCATGCCCGCTGGATTCCTGTACATATTAATTAATGCAAAAGACGAATGCTGTAAATTGATCTTTACCAACTGAAGGAAATCATTAGAAGCAGCTCATGGCTTAACAGTTAGCCCACTACTCTGTTTGACTGCCACTAGCAAACCCAAGGTGGGTCTGCCCACGGACGCCTTGGCCGCCGGCAGCAAAGTGACCTCATGATTGTTCCAAAGAGGGATGTTCCTCAGCCATGTTTCCTGTAGGGCTATGATGTCATAATCCCCCAAACAGTTTCCTTTCTCCAACTGTAAGTGAGAATGTCCACGGGTGTTCCAGGAGGCAAGGCAGATGTTCTGTAGGGAAATGGCTGATTGCTATGCTCTATGATACGTGGTGGACTCTGATACAGCTGTTTGGTAGATTTGAGGCACACGTTTGGGTTGTTGATCTAATTGCCCTTTGGCATGCAGATCTTGTGCAATGATAAATCCCAGCTTAGATATCTCCATCTTTGCTTTCCTCAGGGCATTCAGCATGACTCTTGATGTTAACCATAATCGTACAATCGAAAGATCCTCATTATTTAAGAATTCAATTTGGTCAATGTCTGTGGTTGATACATCCTCCAACTCAGGAATGTCTCCAAATATGTTCAGAACACTCGTTCGGCACAAGTCGAATGTTGGATACGGATCTGCACGGCATTTCATTATCAAGGAATATCTCCTTTCAGTTGTTTTGCTTACAGGTTCCTTTTTGTTGGCTTTATTTGGGAAGTTCAAGGTCTTGTCTCGAGGTTGCTGACTCTTAGAATCCATGATCTGCACGTTGCCCTCTTTTGGGGGAAAGAAGTGGGGCCATTCTTCAAGACCATGTTGTATTTGTCCAAGGATATTATTTGTCCGTGGAGCCATTGGATTGTTCTGATGACGGCCTTTGAAGCCACTGCTGGGCTCCATCTTCCCAAAGTAAGCATCTAAACAAGATTTGATTGACATTTCAATTTGCGTCTGTTCTTCCAGCAGATCTCTTGAGGCTTGTGTTGGGATATTGTGAGTCGTGCCTTCAGATGGAGCAGAAGTGAGTCCAACCCTCCTCTCATGTACTATAAAGCAGTCGGGTTGAGTGTTTGTCTTGTGTAACACGGTTTTGTTTATGATTGATTCTGGGTCTCTCATCTCGATGGCATTGTACTGGTTCCCAGTGCTTTGCATTGTGGATGAAATAACACCTATGCTAGCATTACCTGGTAGCTGTATTCTCGAAACCTCACTTCTTTATTGTGTGTTTAAGTATGCATCAACGGCTTCCCGATTAGATACTCTTTGTTGAGCGAGTTGAGCCTCATTAGGCTTCGAGGACGATTCGCCATACATTGTTTTCATTTGATTCAAAAGAAAAAGAAAAAGAAAAAGAAGGAAAAGAAGACATGAGTTGTACGGGAGTAAAGAAACATATAAGCAAAGGCAGAGAGAGAACCCGAGTCAGACATCCGAGTTGTAGATGGGGCATAAGGAGGGGGTTAAGATGAGATGAAGAAAGATCCATAAGGAGGGCTGAGAAATATTCAGGGTGGGAGAAAATTGACGTAATAAGGAGTTTTGCAGCATAAAAAGAAAGTAAGGAGGGAATCAACAAACGTTATAAAGATGGAAATGACAGATGGGAGCGGTTGTAGAAATGGAAGGAAAGAGAATCAAAAAATAAGACCAAGATTACGTGCAGAAGGAAAAAGGGAGCAAAAAGGGTGTCAAAAAAAGACCGGGGAGGCTGGCATGTCACTGACGTAGAGGTGAGATGAAACAATAAAAGACTCAATGATCGAGAAAAGAGGAATTGCATAGATTGAGAAGAGCAAAAGACAGAGTATAGAGACTTGGGGGACATCATAATAAAGAGAGTGGGAGAAGAAGTTTGATCCGCCCAGGAGACTGACTAGCTGTGGTTGGAAAGATATGAATAAAACCAATGAGTAACATGGTCAGAGAATCCCGCATTAGGACAATGTTTAAATCCCAAACCGGGTGGGGTCTCTTGACCGGGGATAGAGCCTGGTGAGCCCGTCAATGTGTCTGCGCCAAACCCTGTGAGAGGTGGAGAAAGACATGTCCTTGGTGGTGCAGTAGGTCAGAATTGCTGAAAGATAAGATCAACATGAGTCAGTAGAGGATTTCATTTAGAGGGCAGGTCAATGGATCGGTATGCTTGTCCAGGGCCTAGTAACAAAGCCTGGTCCACTTGCTCTTGAACTGGGCTCAAGTAGATGCCTTTCTGTCTGCCTGAACTTTTAACATATTCCCAACAGATAACCTGAGATGGCCTAGGGTCAGCTAATCAGGAACCATGCTGCTAAGTTGAGCAATCAAGGAGAGGGGTTGGAGGTCCCTTCCTGCTGCTGAAGGAGGAGATTGTGTGTTGTCGGAAGGGGAATTAGACCCTCTCTCCTGGCTTGCAGCAGGTGGGAGCACCAGAAGTGGATTGGCCACTGAGGGGCTATGAGGATGAAAGTGGAGCCCTTGCTGATGGAGAATCTCTCCATGCCCCTGGGGAGAGGAGGGGTTGTTGGAAAAGCATGCAGGGCCCAGAAATCCCACTTGATCTATAGTGCATCTCCCAAGGAGTTCCTGCTGAACCCTCTCAGGAGGCGAAGAGAGGGCACTTGCTGTTCTCGGCCATGGCAAAGAGGTCCACATGCAGGTCATCCCACTGCACAAAAACTGTCTCCAAGACTGAAATCCTGATCTCCCACTCGTGATCTAGGAATTTCTCTGGGGATTTCATCCTGCTGAGAAGGTCCACCTATGCTTTGAGTAGTCCTGGCAGATGTATGCCGTCAGGGAAATTTGATGCTTGATGACCCACTCCCATTTTTTCACTGCCAACAGCCACAGAGGGGGATTGATCTTGTTCCCCCCCTTTTTTTTCAGGGGATCCTTGGAGGTCAAACTGTCGGTCTGGATGTGAACTCTCCCCTCTGAATACAGGAAGAAAGACGTGCAGGGCACTGATGCTCGCATGAAGGATGTTGATATGGAGAAGGTTCTCCTCTTGGGACCGCAGGACATGTGTTTTGAGCAGTCCCAATTTGGCTCCCCAACCCCGAAGAGAGGATTCTGTGGTGACACACTCCTTTGGATTCGGCTCCAGAGAAGGAATTCCACGAGTCAGGTTGGTGGGCTGACTCCACCATGTCAAATCCTGGTGTAAAAAGTCCGATTGTCTCCATGTAGGTTGGCTCCAGGAACTAGTTAAGTGCAACTTGAGATGACTCCTTTTCAAGCGGGCAAATGGAATGCAAAGTACACATGCAGCCTTCAACCCTATGACCCTTTGAAACCACTAATCACCAAGTCACCTGTCTCTGATGAAAGTGGCTCACAGCAGCTGATATATCCATTATCTTCTGCTGGGGTGGAAAAATCCTTGCAACATGTGATTCCCACACAAATCCCAACAAAAGGCAGACTCTGTGAAGGAACTAAGGTTGATTTTTGATGCTTAATGGAGAATCCCAGATTAAGGCGTGTGTATGTCATTGCTTTAGCTGATACAGCTGCTTGGTCTGCAGAAGGGCCTTGGACCACCCAATTGTCCAAATATGAATAGATGTGTATCCCCATCAGACGAAGGGTGCTGCCAACTGTGTTCATCACTTTGGTAAATACTATTGTAGCTGATTTGAATCCAAACAGGAGGGCCCTGTACTGAAAATGCTTCCCACTGATGGAGAACCTCAGGAATCTCAGATGGAAACATGCCGGTATGCATCCTTGAGGTCGACGGCTAAAAACCAGTACTCTGTTTGAAGTGATTCCAGGATCTGGGAAGGCATTACCTTATTCAATATTTCGTTGGGGAGGAAAGGATTGGAGGTATAAAGGTCTATGATTGCCCACAAACCAGCCAAGGTCTTCTTGGGCACAGAAAAAAAAGATAGGAATAGAAGTCCTGACTAGTTTGGCCTGGGGGAACAAATTCTATTGCCTCAATGGAGAGAAGCTTGTTGGCCTCTTCCAGAAGAGGGGTAGAAACCATCTGGATTAGGGTGGTAAAGAAAGGAGGATAGGGAAAGAGAAATGGTAGCCCTTTGAGACTATAGACAGTGTCCAGGGGTCCTGAGAAATGGTCTGCCAATGTGAAAAGTGATAGGGAGCCTGCAGCCGACTGGTGTTGTGTGGGCCTGTCTCATCATATCACTGCTTCTTTGGAGCTATTGAAGCTGTAGCGGTAGATCCGATAAATAACCCCTTTGAAGAGGAGTGAGACTGCTTCCTTCTATGACCCTGGGAGACCTGTTGGGGATTCTGGCCTTCATGTTCTGGTAGCCACGAAACCTACCAAATGACCATTGTCTGGCATCTTTGGAGAAAGCCGATTACTGCTGAAAAGGCTTGTGAGCCAGCTTGGAAAGCATCGCTAGATACTTTGGGGTCTTGGTAGGCGTTTTGCTTTTGTTTTGTTTTTTGTTATTTTGGGTGGCTATCACTGGAGTCTAAGTGGCCGTTGGTGGTGCAGGAGGAAGAGAAGTCCATGACAACGCAAGTGTGATCCAGATCGGTTGTCTGTGTCAAGCTGCTCAAGACGTAGCAGTTCAGGGAAGTGGTGCGAATGTTAAGGTTGGATAATAAGTGCACCAATCATTGGACTGCCAGCATGAGGCACAAATGACCCTTGCAGTACTGTAGGTGACAGAGGAACCAGAGATTCATGTCTCAGGGCATAAACCTGAAGGCAGCTCCCCAGTGAAGAAATGGCCGGTGATCCCGGGTCGACAACATGGGGGGTCTGGACCAGCTGCAGGAGTCAATTTATGAATACTGAGGACTGTATATTTATGGACACAAGGGATTTTTCCTACCAACGTGGAGTCCCTAGATTTAAAACTGGGGGCATGCAGACTTTTGCCTACCAATGTGGAGACCCTGAATTTAGGTTTCAAGAGACCCTTGGGTTAGATCTCAGTGATAGGGTTAATGGGAGTCTGCGTCGTAAGCCTGGGAAGTACCGAAGTACCCTCATCGAGGACATCACTGTTACCAACTGAACACTCTGCCGTTAAGGCTGGTGTCAGCCATTACAGCCTCAGACCACCCCAGTGGGTCTTAGAGGATCCAGAAGACCCCTCCCACATGGGGTGGTCCCAGGAAAGGAATCCAGTCCCCACACTGGAGTGTCTGCGAAAAAAAAGAGTTCTTATCTCAGCAGCGCACAACGCTCTGTGACGTTGACCTCTGACGAACTCCTTTACTGACCGCAGCGGGAAACCACCAAAACGATCCTTCCACCAACTAAGACGAAGCATGTGGGAGCTGAGAGCCAAACACAACCAGCAAGTGTTCAGGCATGGTCGGGACCCAGACACCTCAAAAAGAGACTGTGCAGGTCTGAGGGCCAGACATTACCTGATGCAGGAGACAAAGGAGTTGAATCCAGTTATCACCGGCATACGACAAAAGTATGGCAGTGAAGCCGGAGGTGCAACAGTCTAAAAAATGTAGAAGAAAAAATCTTTTGTGATGGGAAGCTGAAGCAACAAAATAAAAAAGAGCTGCAGTGATGCTTAGCGCTTCCAGTCCCATCGAGCTGTAAAAAGAACTGATGCATGAGCCCAAGGGGAAAAGTCAGTATGGGCGGGCATGCCCAGTCACACCTGAGCATGCAGCAAATTTAAAGGGTAAGTGGACGTTTTTTGTTGCAGTGCAAATACCTCTGGTTCCATACCCAAGGGACGACCTCCGATCAGTATGGAGAAATGAGTCAGGACATAGGATTAAGTTATGTTATTGGGTTTTATACTGCGCTTCACCACCATCTGCTTAGTCTTCTGAGGCAATGAGTCTTAAAAAAGAGGGGTATGGGTTTCATTAGTAAGTATAGGTGGAAAATGCAAGACAGTTTTGCTGTTCCGTTAGGTGCGTTTATAGGTAGTTTGTGTTGCAGGAACTTAAAATAGCTTTATCTATAGAGCCAAGACTCATATGCATACAGTGCAAGCGTGCATTTGGTTCAGTTAGTGTTATAAAAGTTAATTGGAGAGATGGAATTGAGATGATTTTTGTGTGCAGATGGCTTAATCGGAATGAGTATTATAGGTGAAATAGAGGAATGTAAGCATGTGCTTATGTGAATGCCCCAAAATTAGAAGGGTTGGGCCTTGGGCAGGGTGTGTATTATGGGTGTGTGTGTTTGTGTGTATCTGTGCGCATAGCACCCATTCTAATATCTTATGTTGGTCATGCTACCGTTGCAGTTATATTATTCTGGGCTACATCAACATTTGCCCGCTATGCTAAACTATACAATCGTTTTGCTATGTGTGTGTACTCTGCTATCATATGCTAACTTCGCTATCCTTTTCACTGCTTTGAAATGCTATGCATTTAAATTTGGTGTACTATTGCTATGCTATGTGATGTTCATGCAACTCCATGTCATGTTTAGGTTTCTGGCACGTGCTACAAAATGCATCATTGCTGAAAATGTTGACCTGTATGTTTGATGTACGCCATCCTTTTGCTTTTAGGGAGTGCTTCTTCGCACACGCCATTTGGCTAACCTTTTCCTAAATCACTGCAACTTCACCTGACCATACTCACACGTTTTTTCTTTTGAACGTTCCCTTCCCAAATGCTGATTTATTCCCCCATCCCTAATTTGTGTCATACTTGCGGGTTATGGCTTCATATTATACTGTGTCATGTTGTGTTAGATGATTTCACATTAATATCAGGCTGCTCAGTCCGAGGCCGACAAGGGCTTTGAAGCAGCTTGAATAACCAGGTTACTCAACATAGTGACCACCTTACTCCTAGTCCATAGTCACCTTTCCTCCATACTTATGGGACATCTCTCCGTCCTGTGGGACGGGACCAGAGCACTTTGTAAAAAGCATCCAAAATTTTATTTTTCAAAAATATGTCCTTCCTCTCTTTCTTGCACGGGGCCCGGCACGCGGCCGTAACCCCGCCCACCTTGGCTCCGCCCCGCGCATCGCCCAACAGTCCTTTTCTATCGCCAGGTCAGAGACCTATTAGCAATAACAGAGGAACCTTATTAGAGGTGATGGCGGGCGGGTGTATGGAGGAGAGGGGACTATGGACTAGGAGTAAGGTGGTCACAATGGTGAGTAACCTGGTTATACTCCTACGTCCCATCCCCTTTCCTCCATACTTATGGGAGATTCCCAAGCACTCCGAACAAGAACTACAAGTGGATGGAAATAACCCTTACTGAAAAAGATTCTTCAGCACAGCCTGACCAAACTGAGCATCAGCTCTTGAGCTCAGGTCAAGACAATAATGCTTACAAAAAGCAGATGGGGAGGCCCAAGTAGCTGCCATAGCGATGGACTCCCAGGGGACATATTTCTGAAAAGCAACCGCGGCTGCCTTGCCCCGCACCAGGTGTGCATGAATACCCTTAGGAGGTTTCAGCCCTTGGATGGTGAAAGACTTACCCTGAGGGTTACCAAAAGTCACAAACAGTTGGGAAGAACTCCTAAGCTCGGAAGTTCTGTCCAGATAGAACTTGAGAGCCCTTCTGACATCAAGACAATGCAGAACCCTTTCTGCCAATGAGGTAGGGTTCGGAAAAAATACCCGCGGGGAAATCGACTGATTCAGGTGGAATTCAGATACCACCATCGGCAGGAAAGCAGGATTTGTCCGTAGGACTACCTTATCCTTGTGAAAGATCAAAAAGGGATGCTCCACCGAAAATTCCTGAAGCTTACTCACCCGCCTTGCTGATGTAACGGCGACCAAAAAGGACACTTTCCAGGACAGGTACTTGAGGTCCACTGTGGCCATTGGCTCGAAAGGATTATGACACAATGCCGTCAGGACTACATTTAGATCCCACGACGGGTGCGGACTACGAATTGGAGGATAGAGGCGTGTCAAACCAGCAAAATGCCTCTTAACCACTGGATTAGACAGAGAGTAAGAGCATTGATCCGTAGAAAGGTACGCGGAAACCGCTGAAAGGTAAGTTCTGCATGACAGAACATGGACACCCGACTCAAACACCAATGACAGAACCTGAGCCTTTTGCTTCTGTACTGGGACCTAGTCGAGGGTTTCCTGGCTGCCTGGATAATACGCATGTTATCCGCAGACAAGTTAAGATGTTCTAAAGACTTGAACTCAGCACCATGCCGCCAAGCTGAGCGATTGTGGGGAGGGGTGCCACAGCTGCTGTTCTCCCTGATGAAGAAGATCGGGGTTCACTTGTAACCTGATCGGTGGATACACCGACAGGTGTTTCCGGAACCAAAACCTGGCCTTCCACCACAGGGCTTTGAGTAGAAGGGAACAGTTCACCGAGTTCTTCAGCTTCCAAATTGCTCGGTGGACTAGAGGCAGTGGCGGGAAGGTGTAAGCTCTCATGTTGTGCCATGGAATCTCGAAAGCATCCCCCAGAGAGGAGGCTCCCAGCCCCCCACTGGAGGCATTCTGAGGAAGCTTCTTGTTTACCGCCGTAGCGAAGAGGTCCACCTTTGGTGTGCCCCAATGCAAGAAAATCCATGAGAGGACCTCCGCCTTCAACTCCCACTCGTAGCTGACCACTGTCCGCCGGCTGAGAGCATCCGCTGTAACATTCAGCTAGCCCGGGATGTGCACTGCAAGCAGTCCAACACCATTAAGCATAGCCCACTCCCAGATCTGGATGGACACGTCCACAAGAGGGGGAGACTTCTTTCCCCTTTGCTTGTTGATCTAATACATCGACACTGCATTGTCGGTGCGTATGCCGACCACCTTGTTGGCTATGATCGGTCTGAACGCCCTGAGCGCTACGCCAGAAGCTCTAAATGACTTATGTGGAGGAGCTTGTCCTGAGGTGACCAGAGATACGAGACCTGAAGAGGATCTAACGTCGCACCCCACCCCAGGAGGGAGGAGTCCGTCGTGATCGTCACTGTAGGGGCTGGGTCCTGAAACCCCGCACCCACCGACAGGTTGCTGAGAGATGACCACCATTCCAGGTCCACTCTCATGGAAGCAGGAATCATTATCAGTTTGGAATCCGGGTGCACAGCCTTACGCCAAGAACTCCGAAAAGCCATCTAAGTCCGCCTCATCTTGAGACGAGCAAGAGGAAGACCCAACACGCACGAGGCCATGAGGCCCAGAAGCCTCTGGAACCACCAGGCTGACTTGCTCTCCGACTGTGCAAACATCTGACACGTGGCTAACAGATCCACCATTCTGTCCCCGGTCAGGTACACTCTGCAGTCGATCGTGTTCCAGCGAAAACCCAGGATAATCAAGTCCTGCGAGACCATCATGGAAGATTTCCGCCAGTTCACAGACAGCCCAAGATGGAATAGGAGCTGAAGGAGAGACTGAAGATTGCCCGCTGCTTTCAGCGGGCAAGGACTGCCTAAGAACCAGTCGTCCAAATACGGATACACATGGATACCCTGCAGACGAAGATAGGCCGCAATCACCGACATCATCTTTGTGAAGACACGCAGCGCAGAGCTGAGGCCAAAAGGAAGCACTCGAAACTGGAAGTGCTCCTCTCCCAAAGAGAAACAGAGGTATCTCCTTTGTGGATTCCAAATCAGAATATGCATGTATGCATCCTGAAGATCCACCACGCTGAGCCAATCTCCCATCTGCAAGGAGGACCGTATCTGGCCGGGCGTGATCATCTTGAACTTCTCTTGGGGTAGGAAAAGATTGAACAGGAAAAGGTCTAGGATGGTGCGCATGCCAGCCTGGTTGGGTTTGGGCACCGTAAACAGCCGGGAGTAGAAGCCCTCCCCTCGCTCCCCAAGGGGAACAGGTTCTACAGCTCTGAGGTCCAGAAGTTTCTGAACCTCGGCTTTGAGGGAGGGCGAGCCCAACAGCTGAAAAGGAGGGTTGGAAGGTGGGGTAGGGGGTGGGGGTAAGCGGAAGCCCGCCGAGCGACTGACAAGACCCATCTGTCTTCGGTGATGGTCTGCCACGCCTCCCAATGAGACGCGATGCATCCTCCCACCGGGGTCTCATGCAAGCGTGGAGAACCCTCACTTTGTAGGTTTCGCGGTGGTGTTGCCACCTGAACCTGAGGAGGAGGCTGAGGAGCAGGAGAAAAACCAAGTCCGTTGTTGCCTCCAACAGTTATTCCCCGAAGGGGTATCCACTCTGAGAGATTTCCGGGCTAGGAAGCCCCTAAAGCCAGAGGAGGGTCGGCTTTACGACAACGGTCTCTTGGTTTTGAAAGGGGTTTTAACAAGGACCGACAAGGACTTAGCTGTCTGAGTGCTATCCTTCGTCTTGGTCAGCTCTACATTTGTTGTAGAATGAAAGAGCTCCTTACCATCAAACGGAAGGTCTAACATCTTGTCCTGCACTTCTTTTGAGAAGTTGGTAGCATGCAGCCACGCCTGCCGTGAGGTATCAACCCCCAGCATAAGGCCCTGAGCCGAGGTGTCTACGTGATGAGCCGCAGCCTCCAGGAGATCCTGGGCCAAGACCCTGGCGTCGGATAATCCCGCTTTGAAATCTTCCAGCTTCTCGACGGGAATGAACTCCTCAAACTCCGCCAGACCTTTCCACATCCACATATTAGCCCCTGCTAACACCAGTTCGGCATTGGCCTGCCTGAGCTGCAAGGCAGAGTCGGCGAAAATCTTTCTCCCAAGGGAGGCAAGGAGCTGATCCTCCTTTCCCAGAACCTGAGTAGCCGTCGTGGAAGAGGATGCTGCATGCCTGGACTGCAAAGTGGCCGCAGCCACCACTGTGGAGGAGGGGGGGCGGACAAGACCACAGGGCCACCTCTTCCAAAGAATGCAGCCTGTATCGTGTGTCAATTTTCTTATTGATGAAAAGTCCAGAGTGTGGCTTTTCCCAGACCCTGTGGACCTCGGCAAGAACATCCTTCTGCAAGAACAGGCCGGTACGCTCCAAAGGAGACAGGGTGAATGCCCCAGAAAGCATGCCCTCCTGCGGAGCGGGTGCCTCGGGCACCAGAACATCCAAGAAGCACATCATGTCCAGTACCCGGTCATGAAAAGCTCTGATAGAGTGGGGCAGCTCCTCGTTGTCCTGATCGCCTTGCGCTTCATCCGAGAGGTCAGGATCCTGCTGAACCGTGTCGGGCTCTGCCTTGTCCATGAGGGACAAAGGGGGCAAAGGCGGAAGAGTTGGGAAAGGCACCGTAGGCAAGGGAGGCACCAGTGGAACCACCGGAGGTACGGGTGGAGCCGGAGGCGCAGGCGGACATATCTCCCTAAAAAGTCCTTTGAAATATTCCCTCATGGGGTCGGTACGCATGAGCGTTTGAAATTTGTCGAAAAAAGCGTCCTCCGGGGACTGTTTTGGAACCAGAGGAGGCCTCTCATGAGGGGAATAATTCCAGGTACGTAACGGGGAAGGGTGCCACACCGGCCCCTCCACCGACGTATCCACATAAATCAAGGGTGCCGACCCAGCAGGCAACGAAACATTGTGCAGAAGGGGCATCTGGGCATTCCAATCATAAGCTGGCCGATAAGGATGCGCACAAACTATGTTCACACCGGAACCAAGCTCTACACCTGAGGCCAATGGCGTAGTTGTAGGGGTAGTACCCAAAATGGCCACCGCGGTCGTGGCGGAAACGGGCGCCATTTTGACATCGCCTGAGGGGAACTGTGTCACGTGAGGAAGTGAGGCAGGGGTCCCCGTCGATGGATCAGGGGTCTTAACCTTAGCCTTGACACAAGGAACCACGGCAGAGCTGGTACTGTGAGGCCTGGAATGTTTCTGAGACATACCAACTGCCAAAAAAGCCTTCCCAGGAAGGACCTCGGCACTGCCGTAAAAGAAGAATTTTCATTCTTTGCCCCCTCAACAGATCTGGTGTCGCCGCAAGAGCGGGAACGGTGAGAAAAACCTCTCACCGATAAGGCCTTGTCAGGCCTCTCAGAAATGTTGGTAGCTTTTGTCTCTGTACGAGGGACCTCGGTCCAAGGTCCGGTAACAGCCTTATTTGCGCGGGCCTCGAACATCCGTTCGGTGACATTAAGCCCCACCAAGGCCTCGGGGCGCACGCCGGTCTTATTTTTGAGGGAAGCCGATAGAGAGGCCTCAGAGCTAGCTCCGGTACCCCACGACTCAGTAGAACTGGGCCTACAAGCAGCCCCGACAGGAGGGGCCTCGGAGCGTGCTCCGGTATCCACAGGCCCTTTACGGACACTCTCTGAGAAAACTCTGGTACAATTATTAGGCCCAACGGGCACCTCAGGGCAACGCCCGGTGACAGAGCGATCAATGCCCCTCCCAGCCCAGGAGGAATCCGGAAAGGTATCCCCCGGCCGGGGTGCTCTGAAAAGTAAAGAACTTACCGGGCATTTCTTCTTTTCGTCGATGAACGCCTGAAAATGCGAAGGAGGAGTTTGTCGAAACACCTCCTCCCACCGTTCCTACAGACGTTGAAGTGCCCAGACCGAAAGAGAATCGCAGTAAAAACAGGAGTCCCAACGGTGATCTGGACCCAACTACTCTAAACAAAGAGGATGGGGGATCCGCCCTCGCGAAGCGTCGGTGAAACGATGAACAATCTGGAAAGTCTAGTTTGAACGACATAGACAGACTAGTACACGATCGCTAGCGAGAGCCAGAGAGGAAAAAAGGGGAAGAAAATCTTCAGCGGATGCAAGTGCGCCCAGTCCCGAACGAGCGGAGAAAAGGACTGATGGGCGATGTGCGGGGCGGTGCCAAGGTGGGCGGGGTTTTGGCCTCGTGCCGGGCCCCGTGCAAGAAAGAGAGGAAGGACAAATTCTTGAAAAAAAATGTTTTGGATGCTTTTTACAAAGTGCTCTGGTTCCGTCCCACAGGACGGAGAGATGTCCCATAAGTATGGAGGAAAGGGGACGGGACGTAGGAGTAAGTAGCAGGAAAAAGTTACTCCACACCCCTGTTGGAGCAAAAATCCCCTTGTTGACCTGTTTATTTATCTTTATTGTTTATGTAGTGCTTACATTTGAAGGTATAACCGCGCTGCACGAAACAAAACAGATGATATCCGGCATAGTAATCGAAGACAAATTATAATAACTGATGGAGCAGATCGGAGGGAACGAATGGGGGAGTAGATTGGGGAGCATGTAGCGAGGGATTCTGCAAGCCAAGAATTGTGCCCCCATCTCAGGACTCCAGAGAATAGCAGTAAGGAGCGGAGAGGGGGAAGGAGGGACAAACTTAAATGTAATTAAGTGAGCAAAGACCTAGCTGAAAAACAACTACAAGGGGGCACCCCAGACACAAATAAATACGAAACGAAGTCCCTAGGGATGCAGTGGAAAAGCTTAACAACACGAAAGGGCATCCAATGTAAAGAGGACACAAACAAACAGGGAACAAAGTATGCTGCAGGACAACCACTGTGCATGAGGAGGGACATCAGGCAAATGCGCAGACCCACACCAAGAGAAGCAGAAGCCTGTGCCTGAACAGGCCAGCAAAAGGGTCAAGAGCACAAAAGGGCCAGGAGTCAGGGGCACTAAAGGGCACGAACTTCCTGTCATAAAGGAGGACAGGCAAGAGAGCAGAAGCCTAGAGATCTGCTGTTAAGAATTGGCACATGCCTAACATAAGCACAGTCCTATAACAGAGAACAGCAGGGGTGAGAGTGAAGAACTACCCAGAATAACGGGAGAAGAAATGAGGGAGAGCAAAGAAGCGAGAAGAAGTCCCAAGATGAATAGCTTGCGCATAATAGAGACCAAGCAATAGAAACCAACAAGCTGGAGCAGGAAAATCTTGCACAATAGGTGGCGACTCAAGGAAACAAAACCAAAGGCAAACAGACCAACCTGGAAGTGTTCGCAAAAGGCCAGGATTGCACCAAAGGAGAGAAAGTGGCTGGATCTGCTATAGGTATGAAGGACAAGCTAGATAATGGAAACCAAAAAATACTAGACGCTATAGCAGCACTACAAACAACTTTGGAAGCAAGGATTTACACAGTAAGGATGGATGTGGGACTATTAAGGGAGGACATGAGAACGCTGGTAGGGTGCACAGGGAAACTAGAAGGGCAAGTGCAAGAAAACACTAAAGAAGTGGCACAAACGATGGCAGACGTCAATATATTAAAACAGAGGGTAAGACTGCTAGAAGAAAGAGCAGAGGATGCCTGAAGGAGGCAGACAAAGGAACATTAGAATCCTGGGGCTACCCAAGGGCATGGAGGGGTCCGACCAAACTAATTATGTAGAAAACCCGCTGTTACAAGGACTGGGACTGGGGAATCTCACACAGGGATTCACTATCGAGCATGCACATCGATCCTTAGTCAGGAAACCGCCACCAGGAGCTCTCCCTAGACCTATCATTGCCAACATTTTAAACTACAAGGATAGGGAGATGATCTTGGCATTTTCCAGGACAGGGGGCACTATACAATGAGCCTCAGCTAAACTGGCAATATACCCAGAGTATACCTTTCAGGTGCAGAAAAGGAGAGCCCAATTTATAGCCACGAAGGAGGGATTTAAGAACTGAAATACATGCTAATCTACCCGGCCAAACTGAAGATACTGCACAATGGCCGCGCTCTGTTTTTCGACAGCCCAACGGAGGCGCAAGCAAGACTGGATGGACAGCGTGAAAGTACCAACAATGGAAAAAGACTGACCACTACATGTGCTGTAAGCAAGAACAAGCCCTAAGAATAAATCGAAAAGCAAAGTAAGGAACAAGTTACTTACCTGTAACTGTTGTTCTCCAGCATGGGTCTGGCATGGATTCACATGCTCATGAATATTCCCCGTCGTCAGGCTGGGAATCCTCAGTAAAGAAAAAATCAGTATCAGTTTCGTTTCTGATCTGTCTTTCTTAGTAATAACCAATCACTGATCTCTGGGTCATGCTGCCCCCAGCCAATGACTGCCCTCTCCCTAAGCCCCGCCTCTGGCAGCCATCCTCAGATTTGGTAGCACGCCAAGTGGCAGTATGACCAAGTGAAGAGCCGCAGAGGGGTAGTGGGAGGGTTCGCATGTGAATCCATGCCAGACCCATGCTGGAGAACAACAGTTACAGGTAAGTAACTTGTTCCTTCTCCAGCATGGGGTCAGGCATGGATTCACATGCTCATGAATAAAAGAATACACAGCAGTATACACATGCACAACCACGGGAGGTGGCAACAGGCTAAACATTAAGCAATACAACCACTCAACACTAAGCATCTCTTAGCATCTCTAAGCATCTCTTACCTTCCCACCAGGCTTCTCACTTAAGCGAACAGGTTGCGCAGCACTGGTTGGCCGACCCTGGACTCCTCCCTGATCGATGCAGTAGAATCTTGTGAAGGTGTGCGTCGACCTCCACGTAGTAGCCCTGCAGATGTCCAGCAGGGGCACACCAGACAGGAACGCCGTGGTAGCAGCGATCTCTCTGGTCGAATTGGCTCTCGGAGGGCCGGGCAGCGGTCGGTTTTCCAACCGGTGACAATGCATGATGCAGCCGGAGAGCCATCTGGAGATGGAAGTCTTCGAGAGAGCCTTCCCTTGATTCACAGACCCAAAGTTCCCAAACAGTTGTGACGTCTTCCGAAAACTCTTTGTGCGGTCCACGTAGAACTTCAGCACTCTAGCCACATCCAGCGAGTGCAAAGTCCTCTCGGCCGGAGACAAAGGCGACGGGAAGAAAACTGGCAACACCAAGGGCTTGTTGAGGTGGAAGTCCAACGGCACCTTGGGCATGAAGGAGGGGTGCGTCCTCAGCACCACCCTCGTGTCATGAACAGTCAAGTATGGAGGCTTGCAAGATAGGGCCTGAATCTCTCCCACTCGTCGTGCAGAGGTGATGGCCACGAGGAACGCTGTCTTCCATGACAGGAACTTCAAAGGCGCCGAATGCATAGGCTCGAATCGGTCTCCCATGAGCCTGGTCAGCACCACATTAAGCTCCCACGCGGCGGGAATGATCGCAATAGTCCCTTCATAAATTCCTTCACTAGGCGATGGGACCACAAGGATGCCCGTCCCGTCGTCCAGGTATATCGGGAGATGGCAGCCAGATGAATTTTTATGGAGGCGTGAGCCAGTCCAGCCTTGGCCAGTGACAGCAGGTACGGCAGCACTTGAGGGGCCGTAATTCGCAGAGGGTTGATCTTCTGTGCACGGCACTAGACAGAGAACCTCTTCCATTTATGACCGTAACACTTGAGAGTTGAGGACGCCCTGGCCTTTGCAAGAACCTCTCTGCAATCAGCTGGGATATCGTACCCTCCAAACTCTAGTGCTGCAGGAGCCAGGCCTGCAAGTTCAGCGACTGTGGGTCGTGATGGAGAATGGCGCCTCCTTCCCTGGAGAGAAGACCCGCGTCCGCCGGCAACCTGACTGGCAGAGACGTTGACAAGTCCAGAAGGTCCGGGAACCAGACCTGCCTCGGCCACGCCGGTGTGACGAGGATCATCCTGCACCTGGACTTCTTGAGCTGGTTGATGAGGCGGAGCAGCAATGGCAATGAAGGGAACGCGTATAGAAACAGGCCGTCCCAAGGGAATGAGAAAGCATCGTCCATGCTCCTCGGCTGTGGGAACCTGCTGGCGAACCTCTGGCACTCTGAGTTCATCGCCGTCGCGAACAGGTAGATGTGGGGTTTGCCCCATCATTGGAAGAGTCGATCCACTTGATCCTGGCGCAGTTCCCACTCGTGGCACAAGCGCAGCTCCCTGCTGAGTGAGTCGGCAATGGTGTTTTTTTTTTCTTGCCAGGTGGAAAAGAACCAGAAACATCCCCTGGGCGACGGCCCAGTGCCACAGATCCTGGGCCTCCTTGGATAGGGCTGGGGATCTGGTGCCCCCCTGCTTCCGTATGTAGAACATTGAGGTGGTGTTGTCGGTGAAGATCCTCACCACTTTGTCCTTGAGGGACGGGAGGAATGACTTGAGCGCCCAGAACACTGCTAGGAGCTCCAAGATGTTGATGTGAAGAGACCTCTCCCCCGGAAGCCAAAGGCCTCTTGCGTGGAGATCTCTGGTGTGGGCCCCCCAACCCTCCAGAGAGGCGTCCGTAGTCACCGTCTCCTGAAACGCCGGGGTTTGAAAGTCCGTGCCCGTCGTGAGGTGAGCCCGGGTGCCCCACCATAGGAACTCCTCGTCGAGGGGGATCCTGTCCTCGAAGCAGCCCCTCGCCTGAAACCAGCGGGTGTCGAGGAACTCCTGTAGCGGACGCATCCAAAGTCTGCAAAGGGGCACAAGGTAGATGCATGAGGACATCATCCCGAGAAGGGACTTGATGGACCTCACCCTGGCCACGTCCGTGGCTAACAGGCGCCGCACCTTGCCCAGGATGGTCTTGGTCTTCTCCTCTGAAGGGGAGGCCAATTGCTCCACTGTATTGAGCTTCGCCCCCAAAAACAGTGCTACTTGCGATGGAACCAGGTGGGATTTGGGCTAGTTGATGGCGAACCCCAGCTCAGTGAGCAACCGGATGGTCCTCGCCGTATGATCGACGGCGAGTTCCCTTGACCTTGCCAGGATTAGCCAGTCGTCCAGGTAGGGGTAGACGTGGATCCCCTCCAGGCGCAGCCGCGCCGCCACTGGTGCTAGGCACTTGATGAAAACCTTGGGTGCCGACTTTAATCCGAACGGTAGGGCTCTGAATTGATAGTGGCGTCCCTGAACCACGAACCTGAGGAACTACCTGTGCCTTTTTAGAATGGGGATGTGGAAGTAAGCATCCTCCAGGTCCAACGACGATAGGAAGTCACCTTCCTCCAGCTGTCCCAGCACGTGCTGGAGGTTGACCAGCCTGAATTTCTGCGCCTTGATGTAATTGTTTAACCGTCGCAGGTCCAGGATGGGGAGCCAACCGCCTGTCTTCTTTCTGACGAGGAAGTACCTTGAGTACACTCCGGAGCCCCGGAGCCTCCTGGGGACGAGCTCTATGGCACCTTTCTGGAGCATCGCCCTTACTTCCAACAGCAGTTGAGGGACGTGATTCTCCTTCCTGGCCACGAGAGGAATGCAAGGGCACTTCTTTAGGAATTCCAGCGAGTGCCCATTGGCCAGGGTGTCCAACACCCAACGATCGGTGGAGATGGACTCCCACACTCTGTCGAACTTTGTCAGCTGGCCTCCCACCTGGGTGCTTCGGTGGGGGCCCGACAACCCAGCCGGGTCAGTCTTGCTTGGAAGCGGCCTTGCCGCCTTGGCCACCTTGGCCTCCTTGGCAACGACGGCGGGAACCCCCTTGCTTGCCGCGACCTCTGTAGGCCTCCTGGGAAGAGGAGCAGGCCGCCTGGCAGTAAGTGGAGGAGCCACCGCTGGATCCTTTGGAGGCACCCTGTCTGCCTCCAGGGCTCCGAAAGGGCCGTCGCTGCTGAAGCACCCCAAGGGCCCAAGCCGTCTCCGAGTCGGTCTTGATGGCCTTTAGAGACTCATCCACAGCCTTACCAAAGAGGCTGTTGCCGTCGAATGGCATTTCCAACACTCTGGTCTGGACGTCCTGGCGAAAGTCTGTCGCCTTGAGCCATCCTCGTCGTCGGAGGCAAACTCCGTTGCCCAGTTGGCGAAATCCGGTATCGGCAATGTCCGTCGCCACCGTTATGGCGTGATCCGATGCCACCTCGCCTTCCTGCAGAATTTCTAGGGCCTCTGCCGTTTAGTCATCAGGCAGGAAATCTAGCAGGGAAGCTATCTTGAACCAGTGCTCCCTGTCGTAGCGGGCCACGATCGCTAAGGCATTGGCCGCCTTAATCGTCGTCGCCACCGACGAGACGACTCGTCGTCCCATAGAGTCCAACTTCTTGCCCTCGCTGTCCGGCGGGGAAGTGGAAGTTGAAGCCGCCGCGCCCGCTGCCTTCTTGTTAGCCGCTGCCGAGACGACCGAGTCCGGCGTGGGCTGGGCCCTGAGGCACAAGGGGGCAGCATCGGGGACTCGGTACTTCTTCTCGTACCTGTCCCTCTTGGCAGGTGTCGTGGCAGGGTTTTTGAGGACAGCAAGCCCCTCGTCCCAGATGTCGTTGAGTAAAGGCACCGCGAGGACCGTCTTCCTCTTAGCCTCTCGTCGTTGGTACAGAAACCCCTCCTTTTTCTGTTCTTCAGGGCAGAGCTGGAAGAGTTCGGATGCCCTGGTTATCATGGCGTGGAAAGAGCCAACCTCGTCGGCTGGGGACGCCCGCGGGGGGGGGGGTGACGATGGGATGTCCGCTGTGTCATCACCGCTGTCATCGTCCGTCCCCGTCGCCGTATCCGTCGCCGTATCCTCTCCCGGCGAGGGGGATGAGGAGACCACCGGTCTCGCAGGCACGAAGGGCGGAGCGGGGTGGACTCTCCTCCGCTTGTCCGGAGGGCTTCCCGACGGGCCTGGTTCTGGCTCCTCCGTCGGGGTGCGTGGTAATCTCGTCCTTATCTCAGTACATAAGGATTGGATTGCCAACAAAATGGCCACCGAGCTATCCTGGGGCTCGGGCAATGGCTGCGACGGATGGGATGGCCGCTCCACTGGGCCCTGTTCGTCATCGTCATCGCTATCTTCAATCATGTCAGCAGGGACTGTCCCCTGGGATCGAACCTTCTCGAACCTCTCATTGAGGTTTATGAACCTCTCGTTGAGGCCTATGGACCTTTCGTTGAGGCCCTTCTCGGTCTCCACCAGTTCCTCCTCAGAGGCTGATTCCGAGTCTGTAATGGCCGCCGGCCCCCCCCTCTTTTTCATCCAGGGGCTTCACAGGGGTCTTAGCGATGGGCTGGAAAGAGGATTCCCTCCGCGGATGCCGGGATACTCTGGGCCCAGAGGCCGTTTCCATTGGCGTAGTCTCAGCCGGCTCTGCCAGGGTCGCAGCGACCACTTCGGTAGAGTACTTAGCCGGGTGGATCAAAGCCCTCACCACCTTAGGTGCATCCTAGGCCTTTGCCTTGGGGGGAGGGTCAGCGCCTTGCTCCCCCTTCGAGATCGACCGGGTCCGCTCCAGCAGCCTACCCGGGTTCTCGGACTTCCTCTTCCCCCAACCAGAGCGTTGGCTCGTGGTCGAACGTGCCGGGGAAGTAACGCCCTGCTTGGCAACCGAAGAGCCTGACCTTTCGGCGCTCCCGGAGCCCACGGACTCGCTGTGCTTGGCCTTCTGTTGTGCCCCCGTCGCCGGGGCGCCCTCAAAGGACTTAGAAACCCGCTCAGACTTCTTCGCCTTCTCACTTGCTGTGCCCTTCTCCAGCCAGGTGGCGAGGTGGGAACTACGATCTTGTTTGGTCCATTCCGAAAGGTTCTTGCAGTACGCACAGTCCTTCTCCACGTGCGCCTTGTCCCCAAGGAGGCAGTAGAGACATCGCAAATGCTCGTCCTCCTTGAAAACGTTATATAATCCGCATCCAGGGCAGTTCCTAAACAGCTTGGATCCAGGCGTCGAGCTCCCCTTGTCCTGGGCCATGTCCGTTGAGGTAGGCCGCAGATCTTCCGGAATCCTCCAAGAAGTGTAAACTCGACGAAAACTTCACCCTTGAGGGATGTAGAAGAATTCCAAAACCGGTCCCCGTTATCGGAAGTAGAAACCGTGGAGCTTGAGGCTCGATTAAACCTGAAAAAGCATGAAAACACAGTAAAAAACTCAAGAGCTAGACACGAGGACTCCCAACACTTGAGCGTGCAGTAAAAATCTGAGGATGGCTGCCAGAGGCGGGGCTTAGGAAGAGGGCAGTCATTGGCTGGGGGCAGTATGACCCAGAGATCAGTGATTGGTTATTACTAAGAAAGACAGATCAGAAACAAAACTGATACTGATTTTTTCTTTACCGAGGATTCCCAGCCTGACGACGGGGAATATTCATGAGTATGTGAATACATGCCAGACCCCATGCTGGAGAACTAATGGCTGGAAACCGAAGCGAGGAAAATCACACGCGCTAGAGAACAAAATAACTATGGAACATAAGTGAAGCCAAATTTGAGATTACATAGTATGGTTGCCATTTGTGAAAATGACAAAAAGCAGGAAGACAGCAGGGAAGACACATGCTGCTTGGTAAGAGTGACACAGGACAGCGGAGAGCTCCTACTACCCCATATTTTTTGTTAGGGTACGATACTAAGTACCCACCCGTCAGGCACCAAACGCCTAGTCCAGCGACTAGGTAGCGAGGGACCCGAAATGGGGGTAGTCGAAGCATGCACTGCATGACTGGACAGTTAAAGTTGGGGAAGAGATGGTTCAGTAAAAGGGGCGAGGGGAGTTGTTCTGGGGAAGGGAGGGAAAGCCTGATAGAGTATTCCGTAGTCCTAACACACAGGAAGCCACAATCTTCAGAAAAATTAGCAGCGTACTGGAAGCACCTGATAAGCCTACACAAACAATCAGATGATGGCCAGGAGCATTAAGGTATTGACCTGGACCATCCAACGTCTTAACAACTACAGAAAGAGGCAGAGGGTAATCACATACTTGGCAGACAGAAAATAGGAATCGCCCTATTAGAAGAGACGCATCTTAATAAACCCAGACAAGACATCATTGCTAAAAAATGGGGAGGCTTAGTGGTGGGATCCACATACTCAGCGTATGCCAGGGGAGTCCTCATTTGGGTGATCCCGACAATCCCTCTGAAAATACTGCACACTAAAGCAGATGACAAAGGCAGAATGGTAATGATACTTGGTATGCTGGAAAACAAGCAAATATGTATAGTGAACACATATGCACCGCACCATGATGCCAAAACATTTTTCCATTCCTTATATGCAAGGTTGGGACCGTACAGAGATGAGGTCATTGTGTGGGGTGGGGACTTCAATAGCACACTGAATCCCAGAATGGACAGGTCAAACAACATGTTCAAAAGACCGGCTGCCCCTGCAAAAGGTGCTGAATGCCCTCCTACACTAGTTCAACTGGGTCGACATATGGAGGACTCTCCACCCAAAGAGAGAGACTACTCTCACCACTCCACCCCATATAAAGTACACACAAGAGTAGACACCCTGTTCACTGGAAGGAACATATGAGGGAATTTTAGGAGACAGAATAGAAAGCAAGAGTACTGTCGGATCATGCCCGCTCATATTAAAGTGGGTGGTAACAGCCCCTGGACCGCCAATACCAACCTGGAGACTCAGAAGTGAGTCACGCCTAGATACAGCATTTAAAGGACATGTAAGAGAACACACAACTGAGTTCTTCAAGATTAATGAAGGTAGTGTAAAAAGATACAATATGGGAAACGTGTAAAGTAGTGACCAGGGGAGAGATGATAGCCAAAGGAGGGGTGGAGGGGGAATGGGTGGCATGTAAAGCTATCACCCCAGAAATACACAAAACAGAACAAAAACTAGCAGAGGTTGAGAGGCAGAGCAGTGCGGGTCGAGACCATTTGAGTGAGAAAATAAAATTGAGACAAAAGTGCCCAACCCAATGGGACAGCCCGGGCAAATTGAGTTATGCGCAATACCTTGAAAAAGTTAATGCCCAAGGGGACAAACCTAGAAAATTGCTGGCTTGGTTGTATGAGAATAACAACAAGAAAACACCAATGCACTTGATCCTAAACGCAGATATGTAATACTCAGGTGGGCGTTAACAAGGCTTTTTACAACTGCTATAGAGAACTGTACAAGGACTCCCATGCAGAAAGAAACGTGGAACTGCAGGAAGCATTAGACTTTATAACCTTAACACACTTAGATGAGCAACAAGTGCACATATTAAAGAAGCCCATAATGACAGAAGAGGTGAAAGCCATAATAAGAACACTGCCCTCAGGTAAGGCACCAGGCACAGATGGACTGCCAGGCGAATAATATAAGGTATATGCGGATAGCCGGGTACCAGTCCTTACAAGGGTATACAACAAAGCATTTGAAACAGGATTGCTCCCAGAAAGCATGAGGGAGGCAGTAATAATCCCTCTTTCTAAACCCAAAATAAACAGAAGAATGTGGCTCTTACAGACCCCTGTCCCTTTTGAACCAGGACAGCAAAATTCTTTCTGCAGTGCTGGCAAATAGGATCATGAGAGTAATAACGGAAATTATACACCCTGACCAAACGGGATATGTACCGGGTAGGAATATCTCCTGGAATCTAAGGAGGTTACACCACGTTATCAATAGTTCTAAGGGTAGGACGAAGGCATTCAATTCGATACATTGGGACTGGCTTTACGCTAGAATGGTTGGACTGGGATTTGGACCAAATTACATGAGATGGGTAAGTTTATGGTGAGAGTTATAATTGGAGGCATTTCTTCCGACAGATGGGAACTACAAAAATGCACCAGACAAGGCTGCCCACTATCTCCAATGTTTTACATACTTGCAATGGAACCTATAGCAACATTCCCGAAACAGGAATACAAGGAGGCAGGAATAGCAATAGATGGTGTACGGCAAATAGTGTCACTGTACGCAGACAACATGTTACTGTATTTGCAGAACCCAGAAGAGAATCTACAACATGTATTATACGTGCTGGACAATTTTTGCAATTTGTCTGGAATAGCAATCAACAGGAATAAATCCTGATTATTCCAAACTAGCTGAGGGCAACAAAGCAGAGTTGCCGCCACTGACACTGCCGTGGAAAAAACACTCCTTCAGATACCTAGGACTAGACATCTACCATGAACCAAAACATGAGCACACTCACAATACCATAAAAATAATGTAACCGGTAGTAAAATCAATGCAATTCTGGGGGAAGTTGACTGTCAGTAATGGGGAGGGCAGCGTTATTAAAAATGGCGACACTGCCAAGACTGCTACATTGATTTGGGAATGTACCATACAATATACCGAGACAATTCGTTATAAACATAGAAAAAGAGTGCAGAAGCTTTCTATGGCAAGGCAGTAGACATAGGGTGGCACTCAATACTCTACAAAGACCTTATGAAAAAGGGGGGTTGAGGATTCTGAATTTCGAGCGGTACTACCTAGCATGCCAGATGCAATACATGGTGGGCTGGCTTGAAGGTGACCCTACCGTAGACACAGCACTACTACAACCAGCAATACAACATCTAAACTTGAAAGACCTATTATGGGTTGCCCCGCCATAACCACAAGGATATCCGCAACTAGTGAAACTTAGCATGCAAATATGGTATAGAACCTGCAGAAAACTCAAAATGAAAGATCTGATATCACCACTGATACCCCTAGCACCAGTAATGACGGATAATAGAGGACTAAGAGCTAGTGTGCATATATATTGGGAGAATTGTGGGATCATCATGATAGGGGATCTGAGGGGAGAAAATAAACTAATGGAATTTCAAGAATTACAGGAAATGACAGGCATACACAGAGGACAATTCCTACTACATGATTAAGCACAGATGGCCAACCATTGGGGAGGATACAATAGGCAGTGAAGAAATAGAAACAATAATAAATATCTCAGAGGGAGAGCATACCATATTAAGACTATAGGTTGTACAGATAGGCATCACACCAGAGGAGAGCTGAGAAACACGGGAGGATGGGAGTCAGAACTGGGGAAGCCCTTTGGAGAGAAGGATAAGAAGGTCTTCAGGAAAGAAAGACTGCAACTGATACAATTATAAGTAATACAGAGAGATTACCTAACTCCAGAAGTAATGACCAGATTCAAGGGTGCAGGTAGACAGAGTTGTCCAAAATGCAAAATGGAAAAAGCTGGATATTGTAAAACATTGCTTGTATCATCTACAAAGCAGTCACAAGTAGCACCCCAGTGAACCTGGTGGCTAATCTGCACATATCTGGTGGCACACGGTTCTCTTGCAGCAAATCAACCAACAGGTTCAAATCAAGACTTGCATGCAAAGGCAGGACCCATAAACAATCCTTCCCATGTTACAGGCTCACACATTGGAACTCGATCCCTGTATCTGCTCGGAATGCCCCCACAATTCTCTGATTCCACAAGGCTCTCAAAACATGGCTTTTTCAACAATACCTGAGCAAGAACTATGGCGAGCCAGAATAAGAAGTTGGACTAATTAGTGACATGTTCAAGGATCTTTATTCAAATAAAAAGAAAATGCCTACCTAGTCCTATCGCTATGAGGGGAGTTCCCTGCCTAACAAACTAAAAGTAAGGGTGCTCGTCAAAGTACAAAAGAAATAGTACTTAGTCCGAATCCTATTAACTAACTGGCCGTACCACTTAGGAAAAATATAACAAAAAGGAGTCCGGAGAAATAGCCTGTACTTGGCTTCTGCATGGCCAAACATTTCGATCGCTTTTCCAAGAAGGCTGGATTTTCAAAGTTTACAGATTTCTTGCAGTACAGGCCTCAGCCTCTCTGCTGGTTCCCTATGCCAAGATTTAAGCCTTTACATATTTTCCATACGGTTCCCTTTTCCCAGAAAGACACAGTTTTCTTAACACAATTCCACCATTTCTGACTTGGTGCTTGATAGTTTCCTTGTCTCGTTGTTAAACACTAGAAGCCGCCAACTTCTCTCTCCTCCCAGTTCAGTTCACTATGTTTTGTGTTTCCAGGACTCCCCAAAGTCCTCTGGCCCTCTGACAGACTTACTTTAGTGGGGCCTCATTGGGGTGTCTGCAAGTTTTCCGGGCTCCTGCAACCCTTGCGGCTTCTCCAGCCTTGAAGATTAATGGCTCTCAGTTTTCCAGGGTTCACAAAAGCCCTCTGGTTCTCTCATAGGCTTGCTTTAACAGGACCTCGGTAGGGCATCTGCCTGTTCGGGTTTTCTCGGCTCCCGCAACCCTTGTGGCTTTCCCAGCCTCCGATATCACTGTTTGCCCCTCTCAACGGTGTTATGTCTTCGGAAGCGTTCACTTCTCTTCTGCTGCTCGCAGCTAATGCACTTCTCGTGTGGCGACATGGGATCTGATCTCTCTGCTGTTGTCTGGTTTTGAGGTCAGTTAACGGGCCCCAGTTCCACCACAGCTACTGTGTGGTTGCGCTAACAGGCAAGACGGTAGATTTACCGTCTTTGTCTCTCTCTCTCTCTCTCTCTCTCTCTCTCTCTCTCTCTCTCTCTCTCTCAACCTTGGCTCCTAGGCCGATCAGGATGGCAGGATCTCCTCTGCACAGGATTCTCTCTCCTCCATTCCAAGTTCCTTGTGGTTTTATGTACGTCATCACAAACAAAAGGGGTGTTTTAATCCTCGGACTGTGGAATTCAGGCAGGATGCAGCATTACCTGAAGCCAAAGAGACTGAAGAAATATCACTATTTGGAGAATCAAAAATAGCATCACAAATAAAAAGGGATGTATCGTTGCTCTTTGGCTGGGAAGTTCAGGCGAGATCCAGCATTGCCTGAAGCCAAAGAGATTGAAGAAATATCACTATTTGGGAGAACAGAAGTAACAACAGTCTTTCCAATTCCCATATAAGCGGACAATATACTCTGGACCAGGAGTTCCTTACTGCAATGGGAGTCCTTGCCTTGTTCCCAAGTGGGGAGTCACTCCCAGTGAAGTCCCACTTGGCCATACCCCCAGCGAGGGTCTTGCTGAGCGGGCTCACCTCCCTAGCTTAAAGGGGTTGGCTCCCTTCTGGCGAGAAGAGAAAAAACATCCAGATTCGTCACAGGACACACAGATTGACGCATAGAGAGACACTCATAGTACTACACAACTGTTAAAAGATGCCAGCCCCAACTCTGGCTACCCACACACGGTACAGCACTCTACTGCTCTTGAGCTAGATCTGCTCTTTAAAGAATAAAATAAATGAAATAAACCAACATGAGGCGGAATCCAAAACTCTATTAGCACGACAAGGTAACAGCAGCCCAGATCAAAAAGGGTAGACTAGGCTTCATAATACAAATTAACTCCCAGACATCATCAGCCTCATTCCTAAAAGGACTCAAGAATTCCAGCACAGGGCTTTGCTCCCAGAGGAGCCACAGCTCAAAATACACCCTCATGCAATTCTACATAGTACCTCCCAGCTTTCCTGTCTATTGAACCTGGCCATTTGTGGACTAAGGAATATAATTGTGTTCCTGTTTCGTTGTGCATTTTTCACCAAAACCAAGCTGGGGCTGTTGAAAGTTTAAAAGCCGGACTACTTTGATTCGAAGACATAAATCAGGATATTTACAGAAGGACAGCCCTAGCCCTAAGTACCCTGTTGGTCACAATCCACATTCACCTTTCACAGTCTATTCTTGACTTTGCATCTACTGGCTAATGGCTTGGCAGTCCCAGAATACTGTTCTGGAGTTTGTCTTTTGAAAGAAAGTAAACATAGACATGCTTCAAGGGTCGGCTAGCGATCAAGCCCATCACACAGCCACACACTACTTTTTACTATTAATTTTTTGTTTCTTTAAAACTGCCATCACAGGAATACTTCCTTCAGACACCTTAGAATTTACCCTCCTAATTGTCTGCTATCCTGATCTACGAGCTACTTTGGCTGGATTGGCATGCAGCCAAGCTATCACAAGCACTATTCTTCTTTCATTAACCTGCCCCACCTCCAGTTGAACCCTGCCTTTTCGTACCTCTGCCTTTTCCCCCACCACTTCAGCCCTCCCTTTTTCCTTCCACAGCAGACGATGGCCCAGAGACTCAGGGCAGGGCACAATACTACTACTTCCGACAAGCCTCAGTGCTTTGAAAGTGATGATGTAATGCACGTAGCAGCTATGTCAATATCACATACTTAGTTGTCTGGCACTGTAATAATGCCTCATTCTAGGTTTTGAGAGGACAATTAATTGGCAGCAGTGGGCACAATGAGCAGCAGTGGGCACAGTGTGCTCCCTCTGTGTTATGAAATAAAGGAGGCAGCCTATTCTTAGGCCACTGAACACAGCCTGGTTAGGGAGCTCAGGGTACATTTTCTCACTATGGATGGCTGCATTTTACAATAATTTGATAGCCTACTGCCGAGACAGACAGCACAATTTGCACATCATGTAACAAGGATTGATCAATCTCATCCCTCATCAAGTTACCAAGCAGATATGGCTTATGGAGGATCATGATTACTGCTTCTCCTCCTCATCCCTCTTTCCCTCTTCTCCTTGATTGATCCCTGAATTCCCTTTTAAATGGCTAACTCTTGGTTCTGGCACTTCTGCCAGATTGGCCTGGAACCCCCCATTATTCTCCTGGTTTACGAGGAGGGACATTTCCAAACTTTGTCTGATAAAGTTAAAAGCCAAGCTTGGGCACACCTCAAGTCCATCCCACTATCATGCGCTTACTATTTCTGGAATCACAAAATCTCTGTACTAGAAACATCTCTCACCGAAAATTGCTTGGAATCAGAGGCAGGTTGGACTCCATTTCATTCAGGACAACATTGTTTTGATTCAGTATCAAAGATTACACATGCACCCCTACTGCCACAAGCATTCACCCTAGCCTTCAAAACCGCTAGTACCTTTCCTTCTGCTTGTCTACTCAATCCAATAGTACTCCTGCTCCTCCCACCCTTTTCCTTTCCGCAACACACCAAAGTCTGGTTCAACCCAGGCAGGGGTACAATTCAACACTCTCTGGATAAACTTCAGCACTGTAAGACCACTACAGTGGTGATTAGTACAATATAAAAGCCTTTTAACAGAACATAACTTTTTAAGTATCTTATCAGGTGTATCCATGCAGACATCCTAGTAGTGAGGTACTACTACTAGGGAAGATCAGATCAGAGTCACTGTAGTGAGAGTTACAGATTGACTTGCAGTGGGTGCAGATACCCCTCGAAGCAGACACTGGGAACACTGAGTGCAAAATGACAGTGGAGCAAAACAATGCCAGAAGACATTCACATGAAAGTAACTTTGGGGGACCCCCAGGAGCCAATCACAGTGAAATTAAATAGTATTGGGGAAACACAATGAAGTATTACAAGGTTTGGGAGAAGAGGGGGTTTGCCTGGGGCATGAGCCTTGACTGTGCAGGGAGTCCGCCAGAAGGACTCCTATTACTCACCCTCCCTTGGCCTAGGGCCTGTCACTATGGGGTCAACACCAGTTACCAGCATGTGAATGAAGTGCTGGTGCAGCACTTGTCTTGGTCATGGGGGATGCCCGTCACCTGCCATTATTCTTCCCTCTCTTCTACCATCCAGGATATGTGGATTCCCCATGCTTCTTCCACGTTTGCCTGCTGGAGACAGGGGAAACTTAATCCAAGGTTCAAGGCCACCAGCAGCTATGTTTGCTGCTTCCCCTCCGCCCTCAAGACAAGTGGGCACCATCCATCTCAGTGTTAGTCATTATATAAGGCTCAGAAATATTAAATGCTTTGCGGCTCATCCAAGTTATGAAGTAATGACCTGCTGCTTGCTCACAGATCTCATCAGCACAAGCATCAACCAATTGAGGTATTTTACAAATTAAATTAAAATAATATATTCTGTGGGATTGCCTACTGGAGTACATGCGACACAATAAGGTTGTTACAAGTACATAAGAAATGTAATCCTGGAGGGAAGAGCAAAGTAAAACACATATGGATGCACGGCTTTAAATTAATCATTAGCACCAACAATAAACTGGGCAATATTCCATACCATAATTTTTTAGGACGTCTGCACCATCAAACAATGGGATCAGCAGCAGACAAATGAGCCTTGGTCCTGCAAACAAAAGGTGCAGTCCAGTCTTAACAGCTCTGCCATATCGTTTCTGCAATGGAACACAAGCCACTACAGCCAGTTTTAGGCCTTATGGGCTATCAGTTTGGGAAGGAGTGTTCTCATGGTTGGAAAGAAGAAGACTGGTTTGAATATATATGTATTTATTTTATTTATTGTTATTAGTCAATTGACTTAAATAAATACTTAAATCACATCAGATACACATAATTCAGTCAGTAAGTAAATATGACAAAATTATTATCATATCATACGCATCGAATTTGTTAAACTTCATGTACTAAAAAGTCCTTTTACAAACTTAAAACCATCCTAAAAACTACAACGATACTATATTAAATATTTCTTAATCAGAAGGAGCAATCTTTTTGGTTCAAGCACCGATTCGCTAC
Organism: Ambystoma mexicanum; assembly: GCF_040938575.1. Taxonomy (NCBI): domain Eukaryota; kingdom Metazoa; phylum Chordata; class Amphibia; order Caudata; family Ambystomatidae; genus Ambystoma; species Ambystoma mexicanum. Next base: position 1,254,584,672 of record NC_090932.1, read on the forward strand.
ATTAAAGCCCATTAAATGTGCAAAATATGCAACAGTACATTGTGCAAAACTATATTTCATTTAGACATACAGTCAGTTATTCAAACAGTTGCATGATCCAGACACTATATTCAAAGCCCTACCATCTATTGCTCATGACTCATGACATAAACTACAATACTGCAGTTCCAGTGGGAAGCATCTTGGCTATGCTACTCAATATCCTATATATTGCAATGTGCACCGCAACTTTATGAGAATTCGAACAGTATACCCACAAATCAGTTGATTGATGTTATCGTATCTGAACACAAAGTTCTCATAAGTGCAGATATATACTGTACTCAAATTTGGGCACTCAGTAAAAAAATGCTTTGACGTTTCCATGCTATCTTTATATTTACAAATTTGACAGTATCCATTTTCAACCAGGATTTCCAGTTGTGACCCCAGTACAGTTAATATCTCGGAAATTGGTTAATCCGTAGGCGCAACATAAACCAGCGTACCTCCAGATTAAGACAATACCATGTACTGTTGGGGACTCTTGTATCCGTGGGTGTCCGGACATTTCATCGACAACAATTGGTCGACAGGACATTTGGTCGACGTAATTTCGTCGAAAACCAAATGGTCGATTTTTTTTTAATTTATATATTTATTTTTAAGGTTGTAGTTTAGGGAAAAAGGGTTTTTTAGAAAAAAAAGGGGGTTGGGGGGACCCCCCCAAAAAAAGGGGTAAAATAAATAAAAAATTCGACCATTTGGTTTTCGACGAAATTGGTTCGACCATTTGTCCAGTCGACCAATTTTTTTCGATGAAATGTCTGGTAACCGTGAACCACGTTAAAATAAGCTTTTAGCTGTTGGTATCCACTCCTGATGGACTAGTTTGTGTACCAGTTTATTGCCTGGAAAGTTGTTGTTAGAAATCGTCAAATATGGCACCTTTATGGTGTCCACTTGTCCCACAGTTTGATCCCAAGATTTTCAAAATAGGGCATAGAGGCATCATTTTAGCCTTCAAATATAACTCCACCCTTCTTCTTTCAACCTGCCCCCCTAATGAAATGAAATCTAACTCAAGGCGTAACACCTCCATTGGAACGGAAGGGTCGCAGCATAGTAGCTTTCTCCAGCATACCCCCCAGGCAATTTAGCCATCCCAAATCCTTCATAGTCAGCGCCTTAAGGCTGTATAAAATTGCAGGACAGAAACAGTGCCTATAAAGGATTAGTATGCCCTCAAGGGAATATCCTGCAGACTGTCAGGCAAAGTTATAGAAAAGATGGGTCATCTGTACAGCTTTCCTCTTTTCATTTGCGATAATGTGAGAATAGTTGGTCTCCGCACTCATCTCTAGACCAAGATAGGGATAACGATCCACGTACTCTACACTGCATACTCTACACTGCCAAAAAAAGGTATCAAGCTTCACCCTGTTCACCATTTTTCCAGATTTCCAGATATTAAGAGGATCTTCGTTTTTTGCAGATTTACCTCAATATCATTTTCCTCAGCATATCTGGCCAGTGAGTTTAATTTAGCTCTACAGTCACTCAATGTATGATCAAGAATAACGAGGTCTTCCGCATATAACATGTAGGTGATTCTTGTTTGGCCAATCCTGGGAGGGCACCAGAGGCAATCCACATTCTCTCAGGAAGGTCAGAGATGTATATGTTGAAAACAAAGGGGGCCAACACGCAGCCCTGCTTGACCCCCACCTGCTAAGCAATACAGATGCAGATAGACCTCCATTGTTTTCCAACCTGCCTCTTGCTCCCGTCCCTTCATGAAGCTTCTCTGTGATATCTAAGAGCCACCCAGGACAACCCAACAACTTCATTTTATTACAAGGATTGCCCTGTTAACGTGGTCAAATGCTGATTTTATATCGACAAATGCAATAAACAAGACTGGGGCATATTTTTTTGCTGCCTCTAAAATAAGGAGATCAAGCAGGCATATATTATGGATAGTTGAGGAACCGGGCCGGAAACCGGTCTGAAAATCATACATAATATTCTCAGTTAAGACACAGGCCTCTAACTCTTTCAAGACAAAGCCCACAAACAGCTTCCCAGTCATGTCCAGCATGGGAAGCAGCTTGTAATATTCTGGCATGGCCCTGTCTCTCTTCTTATAGACCGGGAGCAGCACAGCCTCCATGTGGACAGAACGGTATGCTCATTGCAGACCCTGTCAAACAAGGCCTTCAAGTAAGGTAACCAACCCTCAGGATCACTCCTTAGGACCGTATTAGCTACGACATTTGGGCCAGGTGCCCGAGATGACTTTGCATTTTTAATGGCTGCCAATATGTCCTGTGTAGAGATATCCATTGGCCATATTTCCCCACCCCCGGTGTTACTAGGGCACAAAGACAACGCTTTTGGAATCATCTTACCACCAACAAAGCTCAGCCATGTGATTTTGCCAATAGTATTAAGAATCTGCTTCTCCTTATTTCCCTTGGCCGCAGTGAACATTTTCCATATAGATCTCGAATTTCCACTCCCGAGGCTCCAATCATTGGTTGCCACTGTACATTTAAGGCCGAGTTCTTCCAATAACCTAACCAACATCGATAGGAGTTCTTAATCCTGTTAATTTCACCATGTAACATAGGGCCCAGTGGTATAGTCTTTCTCAGCCACCTGATCTCTGCGCATATTTATTTTGGAATTGCGTATGGCTATGTCGAATGGTTTCCTGCTTATGTTTTCCACCACCAACGACTGCTTAGGCTCGACAGATACCACGTCGGCAATGAGAGAACTAAGCCAGGTCTCCATCTCGTCCACAGTGGAAGCTCGATATTTCTGCCAATCATCCTGATCAACAGCTTTTATGGCTGCTGTAGCCCTAGCTGTCCTAGCCCCTACTCACTGAATTAGATTTCCCGAATGACTCAGTGTTAGGTATTTTAGACAAGAGCCCAAGAGTGTCCTAACCAGGAGCTGCAGAGTCAGATTTAAGTTAGAATGATCGCTATGCTCACTCCAAGTTATCTCCAGATTCTGCGATAGCATCGCAACCAAAGTAACAGTCCAGTGTGGCCTTACTTTGGCTGCTCCTCCAGGTCTGAGCACAAGGAGTGTCCCCTCTGGCACGCCCGTTTAATAGGACAAACTCCCATTCCTTTAGGGAGGCAACATATAATCGGGCCGATGCATTCGCCCTTTCGGTTTTCGGAGATTGTAACCTCTTTGTCTACTCACAGGGGGTCATTATGACCTTGGCGGTAAGGGGTTAACAGCGCCGGTAATGGTGCCGGAGCCGTCAAACCCTTACCGCCCCATTACGAGTCTGCCCGCGGGACCCGCAAATGGCGCCTGGTAAAAACAGATGCCCTTGGCGGGTGCCGATAGCAGACCAGGGAGCTAACAACGGTCCCGTTATTAACAGGCCCGTTGTTAGCTCCCTCCCCATTCCCATTGAGCCCTATGGGGGCTCAATGGGAATGAGGATGTACCGGGTCCGTGTTCCTTGAATGAGGAATTACCGGGTCCTCCAAGGTTGGAATGGCCCGGTAATTCCTCATTCAAGGAACCTGGACCCGTTAAAGGGGGTAACCATGCGCAAATTGCGGCATGGTTACCTCCAAGGTCGTAATAACCCCCACAGTCTTAATCAACATATTTACTGAGTTAAGCAATATCTGCTTTATGTGGCCTCGGTGCATGCGCCGCAGACACAAAGTGAGCAGCACCAGCAAAAGAGATAAATAACACTATAAAAGTCAATCCAGTAGTAAAAGTCTTTACCTTGTAAGCAAGGATTTGGACGTTTAGAGCGCCGCCTCGTCATTCCTCAGCGAACCACTGGCAAACCACTTCCTCACTCCAATTAACCGCTCCACATTCCGTGGTAATTTGAGGTTCAAGAGGTTTACGCTGTTTGCTCAGAACACGCCTCCAACAGTAAACAGCAAAGAAATCCTGGCGAAACATCAGCAAACCAATTCCTCACTCCACTTAACCGCTCTGCGGTAATGTGAGGTTTAAGAGGTTTATGCTGTTTGCTCAGAACACACCTCCAACAGTAAACAGCAAAGAAATCCTGACAAACCACTGGCAAAATATCAGGCTGCCCAGAGCTTAATTGGATTTGTAAACGCACTACTGGTGTGATAGAAAGGTATAAACCAGGTCTGCCTTCAGCCACTCGATTTATAAGCACTATGTGTATCCTTCACTAACGTCCTGTTAAAAACAAGCATTGGCATAGCCAACAGTTTGGCATGTGCTATAAGTATTAAGTATTTGCCAGGCACTACTATTATTTTTATTTATTTTGAATGTGTAAAGTGCACTGCAGCCCATAGGCATCGAGGCGCTGTTGCAAGCAAATGATTTAGTTACAGCTTTATGGAGGATCGGTCAAGGGTTACAGAGAGCAGAACCTGTCATAATGAAAATTAGGCCAGTTACAGATGTGCAGGAAAAAAACTGTGATCAACATACACAGTAATGTATCAGTACATTTAAGCAAGTTGAAGTAGCAAGGTGGTCAACCAACAACAGGGGCTTTTTATACAAAAGGCCAGGTTTTGAAGGCCTTCCTGAATGCTGTGTGTGACTCGATGCTCCTTATGTTAGTAGGTAGGGAGTTCCATTGAGAGGCGGCGATGAAGGGGAAGCTCGAACCGCCTACGCATGACCTGGAGATTTTGGGAACAGTGAACCTGTTAGAGTAGGCCATTCTAGTAGTAGTAGTAGGTCTGTCCGAGAAGGGGTTAGCAAATCTCTGGGAAAGATACAAGGGTTCCTTGTTGTTTAGACATTTGTGTGAGATGGCAAGAATTTTGAAGGTGATGCGTTCCTTGATGGAAAGCCAGTGGACTTGTTTCCTGGTGGCAGTGATATGTTCCCTTTTAGAAATGCTGGTGGCTGCACGTAGGGCGTTATTCTGTATGGTCTGAAGTTTCCTGATGTTTTTTCCAGAGGTGCCTGTCAGTAGGGCAGTGCAGTAATCTAGCCTTGACCCAATTATAGCCCTTGCTATAGTGAGGCTGTTCTCTTTGAACAGGAAAGGTCTTGCTGCGTTGATTAATTTAACATGATATGAAGCCGCAGATGCAATTGCATTGACTTGTCTGTTCATGGTGCGATTAGAGTCTAAGTAAACCCCTAATGTTTTTACTGCCTGCAGCACCGGGATAGGTGTGCTGTCAATGGTGAAGGAGGTGTCTCTTTCGTCCAGTTTCTGTGGGGTTGCCGGGGCCGCAATAAGAAGCAGTTCTGTTTTTTCTTCATTGAGGCAAAGCCAATTATCTGCCATCCATGTTTGAATTTTGGAGTAAATGGAGTATAGTTGCTCCAAGTCAATGTCGTAGTCGCCGGTGAGGGGGATGATCGCCTGCGTCTCATCCGCGTAGTTGGTATATGATATACCTTGCTCATCCAAATACTTGAAAAGGGGCTTCATGAAAAGGTTGTACAGGGTGGGAGAGATGCAGGAGCCATGCGGGACGCCGCATTTGATAACACCTGGGTTGGCGCATGATTGGTCTGAAAAAAATTGCATGGCTCTGCCCTGGAGAAATGAAGCAATCAATTCTGTGGCCTTGGTGGAGAAGTTAGCTGAGGATGATAGGAGGCGGCAGAGGGTGCTATGATCGACCAGATCAAACGCTGCTGTTAAGTTGAGAAGTAAAAGGAGAGCTGGTTTGCCAACATCAATTTGATTTTTAAGGTCTAGGAGCGCAGTTTCCGTCCCATGTCTTGGGCGGAAGCCTGACTGGCTTAGACCAAGGAGGTTATTGGACCTGAAAATAAGCAGACTTGCCTAGTACTTTTAGAAAGAAAGGGGCTGTGGTAATGTGTCTATAATTCCCCGGGACTGTAGGGTCCGGTGACAGTTTCTGCAGAAGCGGAGGTACCCAGGCTTCCTTAAGACATGTTGGGACAAGCCCTGCAGAGAAAGAGGCGTTGATGAAAGCTGTCAAGAAGCAGGCCAGTGGGGAGCACTGTCTTTGATGAGCTGTGCTGGACAGACGTCTACTTTACAGTTGGATGGCTTAATAGTTTTGAGAAGGGAAGTGATTCCTATTCGTTCATTTCTTTGAAGGAAAATGGAGGGGATTCATGGGAGGTCCTACAGTGGAAGTCAGTGATTTGTTTGCTCAAAGCCTGCTGATGGCCAATAATCTTGCTTTGTAGTGGGTTAAGTTTGTCAAGTAGAGGGTGGAGCGGCTGCTGTTGATTCCAATTCTCTGAAAATAGAGAAGATTTCTTTGGACCCTGATTTAGCATTGGCTATCCTTGTATTGAAAGAGTTGCTCTTGGCTGCGATGATGGATTTTTTATATTCTTTGGCTATGGACCTGAATGATGCTTCAGTGGCGTGTGAGAGGCTCTTTTTCTGGCACGCATTTCAGGGAGATCGGCGGAGAACCAGGCGTTGATGTGTTTATTTCATTAGATGCCCGGATACTCACCTGCTAGGATCAATGGACAGTTAATACAAATATGGCATTCCCTGGCAAGTTCCTTGCCCCATGCCTACACAACAGCTCAAACAATTAGCAAAACAATTGTCAGTTGGCATTTTATTTAATTGTCTTTATGGCTTTCATTGTTTTCTATTAGTAGCCAGCGAGGGTCAATCAGAATGTAACAAACATTCTGATTGGCCCTCGCTGGGGCATTACCCGACCGGGAATCCCTTGGCCGGATTCCTACACTTTGTTCCCGGCAGGGGCGTGGCAGCCCCTCAGCCAATGAGGAGGCTCGAAATGGGGGAATCCCCACTCTGAGTCTCCACATGGCTGGAGGCTGCCATCATTCCCTGCCGGGGATTCAGGTATTTTCTTTCTTCCCACCCACTCCCCAGCAAACTACCCCCTCCTCCCCTCCCAACCCCACTTATCTTCTCTTTTTCTCCTTTTTCAGGAGTGAACGCGCTGGGAACACTTCTGTACCCAGTGCATCTGCTCCAGGTGGCCACCATGGAAAGGGAAAACGTACTCAGTTCTCCCTTTCCCGGCGTGCATTTTTTAAAGATTTTTTTTCTGTTACGAAAAAATGCTCTTAGTACCCCAATCTTGCGGGCTCGGGTACTAATAGCAATAAGCCCTGAGCTGCGGGAGCATTACCTGACACGGTAATGCCCCCGCGGCTTATTGCTTAAATAACACAGGTTCGATATGAGCATTACTGCCGGTGCTGCAGCTCTGTACAATGGCATATGACAGAATATGTCTTAGAGCTCATTAAGAGTGATACATGTTCAGGGTCGGACTGGGCCATAAGATTGTCTCGGGCACCAATGAAAAAGTGTCCCACAGTTGCAAATGACAATTCATTCCGTTTGTAGCAGACTGTTTGAGTATTACCCAAGGGGGAGGTTTTTGATAAAATGTGATGCAAATTTTGCATGTTAAAGAATACTTATTCAGTAACACTGGTCAAAACTACTAACAGCATAGTGAGGTAACCCATCAAACTGGCCCACATTGGCCAGTGGTGTATTGGGTTCGGCCATGGGACTATTGCCCGATAAGCTAGTCCGACCCTGTACACGTTAAAAGCAAGGTGTTTCCTACACGCACGTTGTTAAAATACTTAACTCATCTCTGCACCATTACTCAAATGTTAAATATAAGGAAGGCAACCATCATCCTGATTCATGGAATTATTTGTGCGTAAAATGCAGATTTTCCGCGCCATTCTGTCCGAAACTCATCATACCTCAAACAGGCATTTTCGGGCAGAATGGCACGCAAATCTGCATTTTACGCGCAGATAATTCCATGAATCAGGCTGCATGTTGGACATGTGCTTGTAATATTATGCATTGAAAGACTTCCAGGTCATAGAAAGCATAGATTAACATTGCTGCCATTCAAACTTGTTTATGACTTTATCCAGATCACACAACTGAAAATTGAGAACAACCCGTTCGCAAAAGGATTTCGAGGTAGTGATGACATGGAGCTGCACAGGATGTCCAGGATGCAGAGGTAACATATTTGTGGCATTTCTGTATTTGTGGCATTTCTGTTCATTAGGTCAGAAAACGTATTAACTCATGTTTTAATTTAATTTGTGTTGATTTGAAAGTTTAAATCTCTGCTGGTTTATGTGAGACAAAGATTTTGTGAATTAATGATGACAATGGAGAAACGAGAAGAAAATCACAGACATTCATTTTGTGCAAAGTATTCCTACTTGCAGAAATGAAAGAGCGACTAACTGGTGCTCTCTTATTTGGTTTGTTAAAAAAATGTTTGACAAGAACCAAATGAGAGTGTACATGCTGATGCACGCTGCTTATGAAATCGATATACCTGTGCCTCTTGTATGCACAGGGCAAAAGAGCCATGGAGTAATAATCACAGCGAGTTCAGTGGATCAATCATTAAACGTATAACTGGTTATTATTATAGGCATACTTTAAAAAAAATCCTCTAAAGTGAATACAATAAATAAACCGAAAACATTCTTATTTCTACAGTAAATGTTTTGTCTTTTCTTGGGAGTGTCTATGAAAGGAATACATAGCCAAATAGCCTCCACCTAGCAAAAAATCCTCATTAAGGAATATATCTATGCAGATTCCGGCTCAGTCCACAGTTCCTGTGGCCTCTAGAATTTTTTCAGGGAGAATTGAATGCTTTAAAGAAACTAGCAATGTGCTGATCTATGAAATAAATCCCTGGTTCTGAGCTATAACTACAGATTATTTCAGAGTTAGCACATTTTTTGTGCTAAGAGTCTTTGCAAGGGCTGTTCCTTAATCCCACTCTGTCTTGAGGCAACAAAATCCCATTTGGAGAAAGGATGGCACCAAGTCCTGTAATTGCTGTAAAAAAGCTTTCACTGCAGCTGTCGTTGCTGATGATGTCTGAACTCATTTTCCCCTTAGCTACATTCCTTCCCATATCATCAGTACCTACAGTGATCCTCCTGGCTGCTGGACCTGGACAATGCTGTCCAGGTGAGGTTATGTAACTTGACTGAGTCTATAGAGAAATTCTATGCCAAACACAGCAATTCCTCTGCGCTTCTGTCTTTTGGTTGCCCTTGACCAAGTGCTTGGCCTAGGAGGCCTCATCCAGAAAACTACAGAAATTGTCTACTGCGTCTCAAACAGCATGAGCACCGTTGCCCACGCCGATTTTGTGGTTACTAAGTATGTTACTATGTACTAAGGTTCTGGACATAAACCTTTGTACATAGCGCTTAAAATGAAATAGTGATACTTACTGGTTGTACCCAAGACAATAAATAGCTCATCATAGTTGGGAGTGTGACCATTGATGTACTGAGAAATCATTTGAGCCTGTTCCACGAGTTGTTTTTCAGCCTGTTGTGCCATTGCAGGTGGGGAAAAAACACAAACACGCTTTGCCCCACCCCAAAATGCTAGGCAACATCCTTTCTGAACAAGACATCTGTAGTGACATAGCAAGTTTTAGTAAATTATGTTTTTGATAGGTGACCAGAGTAAGTAGTTATGATTAATTCACACATTTTACATCCCTCACTCTACAGTGTTGCAAGTCAACCTGATGGGGCACAGATAGGGCCAGACATTAATCCCAAGCTTGCTTTGCATATAGATCCAAACTAAAACTCACTCAGGATGATCGATGAAGTCCAATGAGATTGAACTCTCAGGAAATAAACATCCCAATCTTTATGGTTTAAATGGAGAAGGTGCCACCAGCGCTCAAGTCAAGGAAACACGCAGGGGGACGCAGTCCCCCCACTTTATTCAGAGGGTGGACTCAGTCCCCCCAGCTAAAAGAGATGTCCTTTTGAATTCATGCAGACCTCGGTGATCAAACCACAGTCGTGAGGTTTGTAGGCTGGACACTTCACCACTGCACTATATAACCTGATAAAAAATAACAACTAAAGGTAAAATATCCTATTCCGGTACTTCAAGTCCCAGAAATGTAAACGTTTTTAAAAACACTACTGGAAGAAAATATCCGGTCTTGATTTTGTGTGTGTGTTGGTTTTATGAAAGGCAAATGCCATTCGTCCTGTTCAATTTGGGTGGTTATGCAAAGCCAATTTAATGAAATGCGCATATTTCACCTTGATATGCTAATTTCTGGCGACATCACATCCGATTGCGTTTGTTGGTGAGTCCCCCCACTTTAATTTTTAGGACTTGACCCCTCGTTGCCACCCAGTATATCATAGGATCACCACAAGATGCAGGCTGCTATATTACACATTGTAAGTGAGCATTCTAGTGTTTTCCAAGATGGTGTCAGTGAGACTTCCCGGCATCTACTTATTGCAGAGTTCATGTCAGTACGCTGTATTGCTATTTTTACGCTCCTGCTACCTGAATTCCGCATTTCATATTAGCCCAGTATTTCTTCCTGAGCTCTGGGCTTTTCTTGTTCCAGCGTCGATTCTCCGTAATATTCTACCTTTTCTTCCTCATTTTTTCTTGCATTCTGCCTTTTCATCTCTGATTACTCTACTGTTACTCTGCCGTCTCTTCGGCATTCTAAGGTACTCTATCCTTCATACTTCCGTTCCCTTTTAAGGAGATTGAATTCTCTTTTTATCTTCCGCTTTGCTTACCGTGCCTTCAGTACACGTCTAAGCGCTGCTCTTCTTTTTCCTCTCATTTCTTCTTGTTCCTACGCTCCTCCACTGTTTCTCCTCCTCTCCTCTTCCTACTTTCCCTTCCATCCATTGCATTTCGTTCTCACCCCTTCTTCTCTGTTTGACTTCTTCTTCGATTGCTAAGTAACCCCTTCTCTTGGTTCCATGTAATAAAAAAGCAGCGAAAATGGCAGTTTAAAACAAAATTGCAGCAAAAAGGTTGTGGTGGTGCCCCTGCAATCCATGTAACGGATGCGGGGGACACCTCCGCAACCCGCTGACCCATTATACAGCACAAGGGGAGCAATGGACACCCCTGCAACACCCGCTCCCCTTGTGTGGTATAATGGAAAAACCTTTACCAGGTCACACCACAGCCTTTTTGCTGCGATATTTTGGCGACCATATTACTGGATACCCTTTTCTTATCTGGGAATCCTCCAGATCTTCGAACTTTGTGAATAACAAGACTGATATTCCACAGGCTTACCTTTGGACTACAACTCCTGTTGACCACAATCGGACTACAAACTCCACTTGCCTCAGTCATCAGGTTTTATTCCCTGTGAGGGTTTCCCGAAGGCGTAGACCACTGGGAGCAGAGGGTTATGTTCACCATTGAACACTGAACACCTGGTGGCACTCACCCCCAAGCATCCATATCCTACTGTTACGAACTGTGAGTTATCATTTGGCTGCCCACATCTGAAACCTAAGACTGAACATTGACTGTGGTTGCTTCTGGTCCAGTGCCAAATACATGTAATATAGCATTTCGGACTAGACAGCCCCCTATGGCTTTTTCGCCTTCTGCAGTGACCTAGCAGACTTTCCCACTGTAAAACATGGAGAGGCTGAGAGAGAAAAGCAGGTTGCTTTCCTGAATGAGCGTTGGAGCCCATCAGCCCTGTGGCAGACTCAGCCGAGCAATCTGAATGGCAGCACCCGTGTGTATCTCCAGGGACAGCAGCTCATATGTGGCCTGCACAAATGTTAAATATCTACAAATGGATGCCTGCACAGACAGTAGTCGCAGCAAGCACAGGCAATAAGGGCATCTCAGGTTCAGAGCATCGGCATGCGTACAACATTGGATACCAAGTCTCTAGCCCGCGGATGCCCTTTAGGCCCCTTATGGTGCTTGGTGGTTAAAAAAAAACTCCTTGAGAGAGGGAATTGTTTCCCTAAATGTAAATATTACAGCTTTTTCATATTTAATTTCACACAAAAAATCAGAAAATATCTGTAAAATGTGGCATTTTGATCCATTTTTAAAACCTCTTGAGTATGTTTGGGCTAGGCTCCCTCACTCACTCTGATCCGGGGAAATATCTATTCCCTAGCACTTAAAAACATTCAACAACTGCCAAAGTATAAGGGTAATAGGGGAGGGTCAGGAACAGGAGAAGAATGGACTGCTTCACGCCATAATGACGTTTGGCAAAGACAATGAAGTGAAAAAGGGACTGTCGATGATATAGAACAAGAAGACACAGAGAGGACCATCGGATGGGGTAGACTATGAAAGAAAGGCTGGTCAGGGACAGAGGAAAGGGGCACAAAGGGTGGGGGACAGGTAGGAGAAGCTTGTTGGGATAGGTTAGCAGGGAAATTACATTGAAAGAGAAGAAGATTCAAGAAATGGGGAGGGGCCAGAAGCTGCCTGTAGCAAAAAACACATTATACACAGGAGAATTGGATGGTGCTAATAGAAGAAGAGATGCCCAAAGGATCAAACACTAATGAAGGGAACTAGGGCAGGGCTTTCTTTCTGGAAAACAAATTGACAACAATTGTGCATGGAAAAAGTAGCAGGATGAAAGCAGTGTGAAAGCTGTGGTACATGAAATAACATTGTGCTCGCCTATGGCAAAGTGAATGGTCAAGGGATGTCAATTCTTGCTGTGGCACATATGGGATTTAAGATCCATGATGATGCAAAATGTTATGAACTTAACAATAATTCAAATAATGCATCAGACAAGGGCAGGATATAAATGTTTCGCCTGTTGTTGGTTATAGTTACAATTTCCTAAGTGGAGCGTGATAAGGAGGTTATAGGATATACAATATGTTGATTAAGGAACATAAACTGAAGCCTAGTTCTAGGATGCTAATGCAGAAGTCAGAGGTCTCAGAAAGGGGCCTTTTGTGGGTTTCACCATAGAGCGCTATCAGCGACCTTCATGGATCCCTTCACGAATTTCTACTTAGAGCTTCTGCTGGGAAATCCTGACAGGGTGAAGGATAAGATAAAACAGCGGGACTGGATTGATACCATAGAGAGTATGAGGAGGGCTAAGAGATCTGCCTGCTTTACAGTGATTGATAAATGATTATCAATGCTCCCTGCCTATTTAAAAAAATCTCCAGATCTGCGGCTGGCATTAGCTATCCTTAGATTTTATCTAAATCTTCCAACGACCCTTGAAATCCAGGCTACAAGGGACATTGAAGGGAAAATACTACCGAATTGTGACAAATGTGATAATACCGGTAATCAGACATCTAAACACTTACTATCAGATTGTCCAGGCACTTGGAGTATGAGGGTAAGAAGATTTGGTAGGTGTGTCCATCATCCGTTATGGTTAAATACCATTGATGTTTGGGGGAGACTATCTTCATGCCATGAGTCTGCTCTCTCAATGGAACTTGTTAGAGCTCTGAGGGACCTTAATTTGATTAAGAATTGAGTGGAGAGGAGGAGAGAAAGAGGTGAAGGGTGATTGGATGCCACAGGGGGACGGATTAGTTTTCTCCACTTTTCAGTCTTTTTTTGATGTTCTGTTCCAATGAGTAATTTATTTTAATTTAGTCTCTATGAGACCAAAGACTTCAATTTTGGATAAATGTGTACTCCCATTTCTCTGCTCTGCTCTTTCTTTTTTCTTTTTTAGTTTTTCCCTTATTTGCTGTTTTTTATACACTCTATAGTCTGTGTTGAAATTTCTTGTTTATCAAAGATAATAATTTGGGAATTGGAATGTTTCTTAAATTGTTTTTAATGTTGTAATTTTATTTTGTTGTATGTTTGCTTGTGAAAAGTGTTTAAAGTCAATTGTTGGCTATGGCACGATAAAAAAAAAAAAAAGCTTCCATAGAATGAATCACCAAGACAAATGGTATGGCTCTCTCATGAAACAGAATACATTATAAAATCACATTTTACCATAAAGACATCTGGATGAGGCACACAACAACAAGCTGATCACCCTACCTACACCCTATCAAGCTAACATATCCCTCTTGTCGTCCTCTTAGAGCAACGCCTATTCCTTGAATCTCCTCCATCTTCTCCTCCACTAAACACTCTCTTGTACTTTGAAGTGCTCAATCTCTCTTTTTTTGTATTGGGATTTGGTTTTAATTAAAAAAAACTTTTCACATATAGAATACAACAGATTACGAAAATAATGAATCATATACGTTTTCAACAAAATCAATAAAACAAAATACTCACTTCAATTCATCAATTATATCAAACAATGCATTACTGTAACGCTCACCTGACTCCCACGGAGGCGCTGGCCTGGTTAGCGCTGCTGTGACCTCTTCTAAGGTGATGCGCAGGGTTCGGAAGACGGACTGGACCGGGCCCCCAAATCTGGCTTGTCTGGCTCGCAGAAGTATCCTTCTGTAGGCGAAAATAGGGGATTAACTGCCTGCGGGGTAATGCAATCAGCCTCCCACTTTCCCCTCTCACCCTCTTCGAAACCTTTCTATGATTCCTCGTAGCGTCTCACCTTAGGGTCTGGAAGGACGAGCTCTCCATCCTGCTTCTGATGCAGGGGCGCGTTGGTAGGGGCCGGGGTCCGGAAATGCCAGGATGCAGCCCGGAACCGAAATGAAGAGGGAATGAATCAACAGGTAAGTCTTAACATGGAGATTTAGCTTTCCTTATTCCCTTCTCTCTCTCACCTTTTGCTCTGGTCTTTTTCTCCCTAGGCGCTGGGGCGTGACTGCGAATCCGGATGATCGCTGCTGAACATGGAGGCGCCCAGTAAAGGTGAGTGGAATGCAGCGCTGCAGCGATCGACGCGATTAGCTTTTAAATAAAAGTCTTCCTTTTCAGGATTGTCGGCGAGATGTCTCCGGGATGCGGATTTAGCAGGTAAGGACTTTTCCTTCTTCTGTTCTCTTCTTCTCTTCCTTTGCAGGTGATCCAGGATGCTGGCAGGCGTGGCAGAAGTCAGGATGCAGGAGCAGACACGGTGAGCGTCCAGCTGCTAGATGCAGAACAACGCGAAGCACGTGTGGCTGTTCGGGTGGGGTTTAAATAGCCTTGGAAGAAGTTCCAGGTATGTATCCTTCCTCCAATCAGGTATGTATCCTTCCCCGACCACGCCCGGATGGTAAATTAGTCCCACAGGTAAAGTAGTTCCTTTCAGGCCTCAAGGAGGCCGGGATCCTGCAGCATGGTCTTCATCAGTTAAGTGCACCCAAGCACATCCATAATGAGCCTGGCGCCTATGGCGCCAGGACTGATGTCTTTTATGAGCCTGGCGCCATAGGCGCCAGGACACTGTCCAAAGGGCCCCTATATGGGGTTGCTGGGTACTTCCTTGGGGACTGGATGTCCGCTTTCGGGGACGCAGGGCTTGAACCGGCTCCACGGGAGCGGGCATCATGACAGCACTCCCCCCCAAGGCCCCTCCCAAGGTTGTTCCCTCCGGGGGTTTTGGTTTGTCTGGGAAGAGTCGGTGGAATTTCCTGACTAATCGAGGTGCATGCACATGGTCGCTGGGTTCCCACGACCTCTCCTGAGGTCCGTACCCCTTCCAATCAATTAGGTAGAACAGTTTTGACCTAAACATTTTTGAGTCTAAAATGTTCTTCACTTCGATTTCGAGCTCCCCATCTATTAGAATAGGTTCTGGAGGTTTGAGTAGTCGGGTTCCGGGTACCACTGGTTTCAGAAGTGACACATGAAAAACAGGGTGAATTCGCATACTAGCTGGTAAATCAAGTTTAACAGCCACTGGGTTAATTATTGCCGTAATAGAATAAGGTCCCAGATATTTTGGGTTAAAAGTTCGAGGCCCTTTCAGTGGTAAATGTCTGGTAGCAACCACACTTGCTCCCCAATCTGATACGGAGGTGCTTCACTCCGATGTAGATCAGCATTCTCCTTGTATTTTCTCTTGGCTTGTTGTAAATGCGTAGTTGCCTCTTTGAAGGCTTGGGTAATTGTAGAATGCAGATGTTCTACTGCAGGCATTCCGAGGTTCTGAGGTGAGTCAAGGTTTGAGGTTCGAGGGTGATGCACAAACAAAGTATAAAAAGGACTGTGGCCAGTTCCAGAGTGTACCGAATTATTATATGCGTATTCGGCTATCCAAAGAATGTCTTTCCAGTTGCTTTCAGATTGCTGTAACATACACCGTAAGTATTGCTCAAGGGTCTGATTTGTCCTCTCGGTCTGACCATCGGTCTGAGGGTGGTGACTGGTCGATAATCTTACGTCGATCTGCGCCATTTGACAACATTTGCGCCAGAAGTGGGAAATGAATTGGCTTCCCCGGTCAGAGATTAGTATAGATGGGAATCCATGTAGCCGAACAATATTTTCGAGGAATTCTTTGGCTAGGACAGGAGCTGAAGGTAAACCTTTCAAAGGAATAAAGTGGGCCATTTTAGAAAACAAATCCACAATTACCAGAATAGTATTGTACCCCGAACAAGGAGGCAGGTCCGTAATAAAATCCATTGATAGGGTGTGCCAGGGTGCTGGCGGTATGTCTAGAGGTTGAAGGAGACCGGCTGGTCTTTTCTTTTGACTTTTATTTTGGGCGCAAACACCACAGGACATAACAAAAGATTTAACATCTTTTCGCCAAGAGGGCCACCAAAATTGTCGTTTCACCTTTTCCTCTGTCTTGGCAATACCGGGGTGTCCCTCTATTAATGCATCATGATAACCGGAAATAACTAGTTCGTGTAATTCCTTATTTGGCAGGAATAAGCGTCCTTGAAAATAAGGTAAACCATTATCTATGGTAAAGTCTGATCCCTTTTGTATCCAATCCTGTAAGGTTGTAGGGTCCAGGAGTTGTTTCACTCTGGCTTGAATGTCTTCAAGCGTCTGTAACGAAGTCATGCCTAGAATCCTCTGTTCGGGAATTATTGGTACTGGTTCTGAGTTTGTATCAGATTCTCCCATTCCAATTCGGGATAAGGCATCTGCTTTTCCATTCTTGCAGCCAGGTCGATAGGTAATCACGAAATCAAATTCAGCGAAAAACAAAGCCCATCGGAGCTGCTGTGATGATTGAGCCTTGGCGGTTTTCAAATACTGTAAATTCCGGTGATCAGTGATCACTGTGATGGTATGTCGAGCGCCAAGCAGATAATGCCACCAGGCTTTAAATGCGGACTTAATGGCTAACAGTTCTTTGTCCGTGATTGCATAATTAACCTCGGGTGCCGAGAATTTTCTGGACCAAAATGCTACGGGATGCAGTTGGTTGGTTTCGGGATCTCTTTGGGACAGGACAGCTCCCATGGCTAGGCTGGATGCGTCAGTCTCGACGACATAAGGGAGATCTGGACGCGGATGTTTCAATATAGGTGCAGAGGTAAACTTAGCTTTTAAATCCTGAAAGGCCTGCTCGGCTTCTTCAGACCATTCAAAACGTTTATTTTTCCTCAAGAGTGCAGTAATGGGTTGTACCACGCGTGAAAATTCCGGGATAAACCTGCGATAGAAATTGGCAAAGCCGAGCATGCTTTGAACCCCTTTTACAGAGCTAGGTGATGGCCATTTGAGGATGGCATCCACTTTTCTTGAGTCCATCCGGACTCCTTTGGGTGTCAGGATGAAACCTAGAAACTCGACTTCTGTGGTATGGAAAACACATTTCTCCAATTTATCAAATAGTGTGTGTTGGCGCAGTTTTTCAAGTACTGCCCAGACGTGTTTTCTGTGATCAGATTCCGAAGAGGAGTACACCAGAATGTCATCGATATATACGACAACACAAACATCGATGAGTTCCCGAAGGACATCATTCATGAAGTATTGGAAGGCAGCCGGCACGTTACACAATCCGAAAGGCATCACCTGGTACTCGAATAATCCGTATTTAGTACGGAAGGCAGTTTTCCATTCGTCGCCTTCTTTAACTCGTACCAGATGATAAGCCCCCCGGAGATCTAACTTGGTGTATATGCAAGCGTCCTTCACCTGGTCAAGGAGTTCAGGGATCAGAGGCAGAGGATAACGGTTTTTAACCGTTATCTGGTTCAATGTGCGGTAATCGATACAAGTTCTAAGGTCGCCTTCTTTTTTGGGCAAGAAGAACAAAGCCGAGGATGCCGGGGACTTTGACGGACGAATAAAACCATTAGCTAGGTATTGATCCAAATATTGTCTCAAATGCAGATTCTCAGGTTCGGTAAGGGCATAAATCCTGCTACAAGGGGGTTGTGCACCGGGCACCAGATCGATTTGGCAACCGTACGATCTGTGAGGAGGTAACGTGTTGGCCTGTTCCTTTTGGAAGACGTTCTGAAAGTCTTGGTATTCCGGAGGTAGTTGCATGGAGGCAGAGGTTACAGATGCTAGATTAATCTTCAGGTTTTCTGGGTAGCAGGTTTGTGTACAATCCGGGAAGGTTATTCTCTTAGCTCGCCAATCAATTCAAGGATTATGTGTCTCTAACCAAGGGATTCCAAGAATAACCTGAAACTGTGGAGCCTTGATTACATCAAACACAACACCCTCCCGATGGCCGTCGGGACCAATAAGAGTCACCTCAGTAGTGGAATGTGTTACCGGTCCAGAGGCAATTTCAGTTCCATCGACTGTAGTGATGACATCTTTGCTGGTTTTAGGACGGAGAGGGAGGTTAATCCAAGAGACCAATTCACGATCCACATAGTTTCCAATAGCCCCACTATCGATGTATGCCTTTATTGCATGCAACCGCTTAGGCTGATCTGGATCTACGAGAACCATTGGCACAATGAAATGCGAGGTCTGAGAGTTAGTTTTCAAGCTCGGCAAGCGGACCCCTACACTTGTCGGGCGGAGTCGTTTCCCGAAACAGAGTCTTCATGGTTTTTATCAGCGGCTCCTACCGCCTTTCGGGGCGGTTTTGCCGGGCAATCTCGTAGAAAGTGTCCAGAATTCCCACAATAAAGACATAATTTTAACTGCCGCCTCCTTTCACGTTCCTTTTGAGTTAAGGGTCCTTTAACCCCTCCAATTTGCATAGGCTCAGAGACATCAACTCCCTTGGGATTAGCAAGGATCTTGACCAACACCTGGGTCTCAAACCTGGACCGATCTGCTTTTCTGTTTTGAAGTCTGTGATCCAATTGGACCACTAAGTCTATATACTCTGTGCATTCTTGGGGCGGATTTACAACTTGGGCCAAGACATCTTTAAGTTCTCCTCGTAGGCCTCGATAAAACAACGTGACTCTTTTATCCTCTGGCCATCCCGTTTCCACAATTAGTCTATTAAAGGTTGCAATATAGGATAGGAGGTCCTGATTGCCCTGTCGCAGGGATAGAAGTTCGTCATCCAGAGCCTGCCCCTGAGAGTGTCGAGCAAATAACCTTTCCATGCTTGCTTGAAACCTTTGAAAATCACGGAGAATCGGGTCATCTTGAGTAACCAGTGGAACTGACCAATCGGCAGCGCAGCCGCTGAGATATGACAATACAAAGGCTACCTTGGTCTGATCATTAGGGAAGGCCCCAGGTCTGCATAGGAAGTGCAAACGACACTGATTCATGAATACGGCGAATCGTTTGGGGTCCCCAGCAAAGCGTTCGGGTGGGGCCAGCGGCATGTTTCCAGGTAGATTAATCTGCACAGGGTTACTGGAAACCACAGGAGTGGGGTTCCCTCCGGAACCGGGTAGAGGAGTTTGCCCAGCTTGACCTTGCAAAAGCTGTCTGGCCAGGTCATCAGTTCTTTCCTTTGATATTATTAATTCCCTCCTGAGGGCATTAGTCTCTTGACGAGCGGCATGTACTTCGGCCCGTAATTCCCCCAGTAATTGGGCCAACTGATCAGTCTCAGAACTTTCCATAGCGCCTGGGTGGGAATTTGTAGGAAGGCTTCGCGTTCTGTAACGCTCAGCTGACTCCCACGGAGGCGCTGGCCTGGTTCGCGCTGCTGTGACCTCTTCTAAGGTGATGCGCAGGGTTCGGAAGACGGACTGGACCGGGCCCCCAAATCTGGCTTGTCTGGCTCGCAGAAGTATCCTTCTGTAGGCGAAAATAGGGGATTAACTGTCTGCGGGGTAATGCAATCAGCCTCCCACTTTCCCCTCTCACCCTCCTCGAAACCTTTCTATGATTCCTCGTAGCGTCTCACCTTAGGGTCTGGAAGGACGAGCTCTCCATCCTGCTTCTGATGCAGGGGCACGTTGGTATCCAGTTACTTCACTGGATTTTCGGATTGGTGAGAACCAAACTTGCTTGGCTTCCAGGTAAGTTTTTTGATAAGAGGTTCCCCTTGTGTCCATGCATTAATGTACTAATGCTAGTGTCTTTTTCCCCACAGGGGCCGGGGTACGGAATGCCGGGGAACAGTCACCGACCCGAGATGAGAGGTGAAATCCTTGTAGAAATCAGGTAAGTCTTTAATGAGCGTTTTTTGGTAATGTCTTTTCATTCGCTTAACGCTGATGTCTCTTTTTCCCCTTAGGGGCCGGGGTTCGGAAATGCCAGGATGCAGCCCGGACCCGAAATGAAGAGGGAATGAATCAACAGGTAAATCTTAACATGGAGATTTAGCTTTCCTTATTCCCTTCTCTCTCTCACCTTTTGTTCTGGTCTTTTTCTCCCTAGGCGCTGGGGCGTGACTGCGAATCCGGATGATCGCTGCTGCACATGGATGCGCCCAGTAAAGGTGAGTGGAATGCAGCGCTGCAGCGATCGACGCGATGAGCTTTTAAATAAAAGTCTTCCTTTTCAGGATTGTCGGCGAGATGTCTCCGGGATGCGGATTTAGCAGGTAAGAACTTTTCCTTCTTCTGTTCTCTTCTTCTCTTCCTTTGCAGGTGATCCAGGATGCTGGCAGGCGAGGCAGAAATCAGCATGCAGGAGCAGTCACGGTGAGCGTCCAGCTGCTAGATGCAGAACAACGCGAAGCACGTGTGGCTGTTCGGGTGGGGTTTAAATAGCCTTGGAAGAAGTTCCAGGTATGTATCCTTCCTCCAATCAGGTATGTATCCTTCCCCGACCACACCCGGATGGTAAATCAGTCCCACAGGTAAAGTAGTTCCTTTCAGGCCTCAAGGAGGCCGGGATCCTGCAGCATGGTCTGCATCAGGTAAGTGCACCCAAGCACATCCATAATGAGCCTGGCGCCTATGGCGCCAGGACTGATATCTTTTATGAGCCTGGCGCCGTAGGCGCCAGGACACTGTCCAAAGGGCCCCTATATGGGGTTGCTGGGTCCTTCCTTGGGGGCTGGATGTCCGCTTTCGGGGACGCAGGGCTTGAACCAGCTCCCCGGGAGCGGGCATCATGACAATCACAAGAAAAGAAAATCTCTATTTAACAAAACCTATTTTCTTATCAACCCAGTTGCCTCCCACAACTTCACTTCCCTGTGGTGGCAGTCAAAGACACATGCCCCCCCCAACCACATAACACTGCCATTCCTGTAGTTTTTCACACTGATTCTGTAACCTTCCCTCAAGCCATTCACTGATCTTAAAAAAACAGTGGTTTGGCCTTATGGTCAACAAATCCAGCATACCTTTTCCTCAGCTACCTCAGACTCATTATAATTACAATCTACCGAACCACCAGCACCCACAACCTGTCTACTTACAAGATCTTGATCTTCTTAAATCTCTTCCTACCGAAATTCCAGCCTTGCTCATGGAGAATTTCAGCTTTCCAAATTCTGACCATGGATAACAAACTCCAGCTGGATGCCACTCTTTCTGACCATTTCCTAATCATCTTCCAATAAATGCAGACTCACAATTGTGGCAACTTACTTGATCATATGTTCCTCTCCTCTTCCCTCTATACCTCTGCCCCTTTTTGGGCCCCTTACTCTCTGAACATTATTGTCTCTGTCCCTCAACCACCCCCTTCTTTCAAAAAATCACAAAATGTAAATTCAGAGAAGACTTTCTGGTCCCTTACCTAGGCAATGTTAGGACTCACTTTCAATTTTTTGAACCAACTATTGCCAACACCAATGAACTGTAATTTCTTGAATTACATTCTGGCCCTGGCTTCTTATGAATACAACTACCCCAATCACTCATTCACTCACTCTTAGCCACAACCCCAACTATCCTCTCCTCTTCCCTCTATACCTCTGCCCCTTTTTGGGCCCCTTACTCTCTGAACATTATTGTCTCTGTCCCTCAACCACCCCCTTCTTTCAAAAAATCACAAAATGTAAATTCAGAGAAGACTTTCTGGTCCCTTACCTAGGCAATGTTAGGACTCACTTTCAATTTTTTGAACCAACTATTGCCAACACCAATGAACTGTAATTTCTTGAATTACATTCTGGCCCTGGCTTCTTATGAATACAACTACCCCAATCACTCATTCACTCACTCTTAGCCACAACCCCAACTATGGATTTTTTCCACCCATGTAACTGCTGGGAATAACCATGTGTCTCAACCTGCACCACTCACTCAACACCCAGTCTTTTTCTGCTTGTGTCCCGTGGGTAATCACTCCTTGATCTCATTATCTCTGTGGTTGCAACAAAGTCCAAGTATTGCAACAACCTCTCTTCACTCTGATCCGTCTATGCTTGTCCCATCGTCTCCTCTCTTTCTGCTTGTCACTCTCAGCCGAGGTCTTTGCGTTCTACTGCTCCAACTTACTCTGCTCCCCTCTCTTTCTCCCCCATTCTCCTTATCTCCACTACTTATCTTCTAAAACTAAAGTAATATTTTTCCTGGCGTCTAAAACCACAATCCTTCTCCTTTCGCCTATATCCTTTCCTCATTTCATTATTATCCCATCCCTCAAGGCTTGCAATCTGGGAGTTCTTTTTGACAGTCACCTTTAACTTCAACATTCCACCCCTACACTGCTGTGCAAGGCTCAACCTCTTAAAGATCTGCAATGTCTGTCCCAATCTCATCTTTCACTCTACCAAAACACTAATGTACTTCTTCGAAGGCTGGATTATGATTGCAGCCTATTTATAGGACTCACTCGCTACTCCGTTGCTTCACTAAGCAAGGACTAAATGCACCCTCTACTATCTCGTACTTCTTGACCCATGCAAGCCATGCCCTAACCTCTCCTAAAACTAACCGCCCGTCCACCCTGTGCTTTACTGTATTTTTACTTTCTCACCAACCAGGCTACCTGTCACTCTAACTCCATACCCTGAGGGATTACACACATTCCTACATTACCAGGCGTCTAAATGCCCATTAAGAACCAATTTCTCTGCCAACAGGGTTCCCCAGTATCCTTTTGCAATTATCATCATCCCTCACCCCCAAAGATTCCCAACCACCATCACCACCGCAATGCATATCTGTGATTATCTGGTAGGCTAATTACTGTAGATGTTCTGAAAATTCTGTCTTGTTTTGTCCAGCCCAAAATCTGGCAAAATATATTACAAAATGTATTGTGACTTTATAGGATCCAGCAGTGGAACTGTTTTTGCCATCAACTGCCTTTTTGAACAGAGCTTCTTGCCAATACTCATGCAATGCGGTTACAATGTATACTATAGAGTTCAAAACAGAAAACTTCAGAGCTCTTCATGCAAATAGCCATGTGTGCTTCCATGGTTTATATATTAGGACTCGTACTGGAGTCCTTCAGGGGCTCACCATGAAATCAATCCTAATGGAAAGCATTGATCGCACAACAAAACATGAGCGGAGACCTATGTGCAGCTTTTAAAAATGTGTTAAACACGCTATAGCACACACGAAGGCATTATGAAGTCCCATGTAGTGATTATGATGTCACCTTTCGTGCATTGGTTTTTTTGAAGGCTTCTAACGGGGTAAGGAAGTTCTGTATGAAATGTATCAAAGCCACTGACATTGTACTACACTTTAAAATATGTGAAATCTTTCCAGAACTAGCAGGGCAGGATGCCATACGTGGCCTCCCTATATACTGCAATTCAAACATGACATATTCAACACTGTAAAATTACAGTGAGCAATCAAAAGCATTTTGTGATCTGTACGTGAATTATTCGGGTTGTCGCTGGCCAGTCCATCCCGTTTTAGAAAATGGTTTTAAATTCAGAGGTTGTTCCATGTTTTGCTGCATTGTTTCTGTGATCAGGGACGTTTTTATGGCAGGGCGCCTTGGAGGGGGCCCCGCAAGGCTGCCTGATCTAAAGAAGTAAGATTCCTTTGTTCACCAGACTTAAATAGCACACACAAGGATATTGTATTGCATGGTGCTGAGGCTCTAAACCTATTACCTGTCTGTACATTTTACCTCAATCAATTCATCATGTAATGCTTTCTGTGTTCACAGTGGTATATATAGTTTGTGTGTTCCTTGCGGCACAACTCCTGTAGCATTCTTTCCTTTATGTGGGAATTATGTTGATCATGTGCAATAGCCACATTTGAAATGTATACTGGTAAATTGTGTGCCACAATGGTTCAGAAGTTAGCTCAGTGCGTTAAGCACTTATTGCAGTGATATGTGTTACTACGCAAGATAAGAATAGGACATTCCTGTAAGGCTGGTTGAGCCTTTTCTATGTCTGAAGTTTATAAACCTGCCTGCATATGTACTTGGTCTTGCAGCACAACAGGTGCTATAATCAGCAATGTACCTGCACCAGATAGGGGTCGCTATAAAAACGAACATGCCATCCTGTGAAGGTCTAGAAATGGGTGTGCTTAGATAGGGTGTTGTAAAACCTAGGCAATCGCCTCCAACAATGTGCAAGAGATGAATAAGTATCGGAATTTGGAACCAAAGCATTCATGCTTGTATCCTGGCTTTGCCAGCAGACAATGCAGTGATCCTATCCATCATCTTATATCTCGGACATTAGTGCACTGTCTTCTGTGAAGTGTGCCTCTGCGCATGCTGGTGGCATTGTTTAGCCCATTACTTGATCTTTCTTCTTATGTAGGCCATTTGAGTGGAAGGGGTGGTAGACAGAAGGGATTTCCTTCTCAGGGTATGATCTTCAAAACAGCCTCACTCATGGTTTCACTGGCTATAGTGTTGCTTCCACTATAATATTGAGCATTGATATATTGCACACCACAGGAACTTGTTCCTTTGATCTCTAATGGCAACACTATTTGAAAACTATGTCCCACTTATAATCTCAGTCTGTCTGGATACAGACTCCTTCCTGTTAGCTTCTAATCTACATCCACAATCCATGCTATGGTACGTGTAGCTTTCCCCTTCCTACCAATTGGTCTGCTGCATCCATGCTTGAGCACTTTTGCATTCTGTGAGGCAGCAAATGTGAGATCTCTGTCTATTCTGGGTTACATGTACCTTGTACATACAGTCCTGCATTAATACTACAGGCTGCATACCTTCCTGTATTCGATTGATATAAAGTCTCCTTTATCTATGCTAGAACAGAAGTAACCTCTTCCTAGGCTGATAAACAAGTAGCATTTGAAGGCCAAAATTATCAGTCTGATTAGAGCAAGAAGGAAGAGGGTAAGGGGACTTAAAGGGAGTAAACATCCTTATTTTTAATGCTGTGAGGCAGCATATCAACTTATGGGTTGTGATTGTGGCTGGGGATGGGGGGCATCTCAGATATTCTTGATCACTTAATTCCTTTGGTTTGGTGGAGGGGGGCCCCAAAGAAGTCTGTCTGTGAACTATGATTTTAGCACACGGAGGCCTCAATGAACCTACCAAGATCCATTTCTACCGCTCCCCTTCTATTTGGGCTATTTGCAATTGTCAACAGATCCCTGCCTTCAGCTAAATTAATGTTTTAGGAACTTGAAAAAATAATGTATTTTTTTTATGTCGAGGGGTGGTGACAGAATGGTGTGGGAATACAGAAGTCTGCTACAAATATACAATTCCATCTGCTTTCTGTGGCATGCTGCCATTTCTAGGGGCGGGGTAAGGAGAGAAAACCATCTCTTAAATGATTACAGTCATGCGGTCAGTAAACGTGAACTTGCTTAAGTGTACTTTGTAAGCGGGTAAAAGAACAAATATAACACAGTGGGAATTGTGGCAGCAGAAAGAGTTAATCGTAATAAGTGCCAACATCATTGGACTTTTTTCTGAAATGTGAACAACTTTTCAAAACAAAACCATATGGAAGGCAATTTATATCGATCTCTTTATTCCTACTAGCGGGAGACATTGTTTAAAAAGGAAGGTTAAAGAAAGGGCTAATGAAATAAGAAAATACTTGAGATGGAAAAGATTAAAAAAGACAGCATTTCAATTGTGTATGACTATTTATGTTTATATATATATACCCATCTATCGCATAGAATAGAGTTGTGGTTGTTACTCTATAGTTAAGGTTACATGGTCAATAGCATTGCACTTTTCAAGAATCACCAAAAAACGTTTTCAGGAACCACCTTCCAAAATTGTTTATTGATATATTCAGATATGGAATGAAACACCAAAGTGTTCCAAATGAACAGTCAAAAATACCACAAGCCCGGAACGTCAACAATACGTAGCAGTGGAATAAAAAAAACAAAATCCAGAAAGAACAGATTGGAACACAAGCATCGTAACCTCAGACTAATGAAATCAAAATATTACACTCTGAATAACACTCTCAGAAAAACACAGACAAAATAAAGAAATATAATTCAGCACAGTAGCCATAAACAGAAGGTACTGTATACAAGCCCATACCGTGGAATAATAGGCTCAGAACAATATGTCTGAATTAAAATGCTTGGACAAATACACTCATAATAATACACTCTGGGCCCAATTCAGGGAATTATCTGCACGGTAAATAGCGACTTTGCGTGCCAAACCTCACGCAAAAGTCGGTTTGTAGATTCATGAAATCGACTGCGTGGGACTTTTTTGTACTCTGCAAGGACTCCTCGAAGGCTCAGCATGTCTTTGAGAGTGGCCGAGTGCCTTGCGAGAGACACCTTGCAGAGCATGGCCGCAGACAGCGCAGGGACCAGAGTAGCGGGCGAAACATGCAGAATGCTGAAGAATAAGGAACAATTTTGTTTTTCCATTGGAGGGCCCGCGCAAGGCGATCGCACGCCCACAAATGCTCAGGTAAAATCGGATTCACAAACCTGACCGCGCAACCTCATGTCTGGGAAATGACCAGGCAAAGCACTCAATGTAACCGCCATCCGAAGGCAGGCGTACAGACACTTGAGCATAGGAATCACCACACAGAAATCGCCTGTTGGATTTCAGGCTGCTTGCATATATTCGGGTTCCGATATAATTTAGGGGTGAGCATAAGCAGAATGGGTTTGCAGGGATATGCACACATATTGTCCGGGAAATTACAACTTTTTTACGGGACATGTTGCGCATGTTGATGGGGTGCTGGGAATAGTTACGAGGGACCATATGCAGTGTCGCCAGGGTGCTGCCTTGGCTGTGGGGATTTGCATGCTGCTTATCCGAGGTGTGTAGATTTGCGCAAACGTCTGTATGCGAGGCTGGAATTGCTATGCGTTGGGCATGTCATGGGCGTTCCGGCCACTCCTTGCGCATCGGGCTGTTTTGCATGGGGAATTCTGTGAATACGCGTATCTGAGCAGGGACGTGCAAAGGACTATTCAAGGCATGAACTTTCTAGGGTCAATGTGCCTATTTCCATGAATCGGGCCCTCTGAGTAATACACTTGGGGCCTCATTACGAGTTTGGAGGTAATTCCGCAATAAATCTGCTGAATTACTGACAAATGCATTCACTGTTACCGCCACTTGGTCCTATGGGTTTTACCACAGGATTCCAAGTGCTGCAAGGGTGGGTGTAATCCCCATTCGGAATTGTCTCCCTGGGGAGTTTGGCAGAATCACCATGAATGGTAATTTAGCCATGGTAATTATGCCTATTATTTATCATAAATATGGAGGATTTACCTACAGCACTATGCCGGAGGTAAATCCTCCACTTCAAGGTCAAACTTGGAATTTAGCAGTTTGGTAAAAATTATGCTAATAGGTTACCATCCAAAATAGTAGTGATAATGTAATTGCCACAACATTTTACCCATTGCCAAACTCAAAGAAGCTCATGGAATAAAATACTCAGAATAACAAGCGCAGAATAAAATTCAGCACAACATCCATTCACAACAGGCACTGCATATAAGCCTACACCGTGCGGACACCACGACTAACAACAATACGATTGGAATAATATTCTCTGAATAATACCGGTGGAATAATTCCCTCAGAATAATACAATCAGAACAATGGACTCAAAATGATACACTTGGAATAATAATCACAGAATACAATTCAGCTCAGTTGCCATAGACAACAGACATTGCACTACAAGCCCTCACAATGAGCACACAATGGTTAACAATATGCTTGCAGTTATACATTCAGAATAAGTGGAACACTATAATATGAAAGAAAATCAGTGGAAAAAACTAATTTAGAAAAAGAGTTAGTACTTACTTTTTTTGAGCTGCTCCATTCCTGTCCTCTCAGGTTGTTAACCTGGAAAACCATCGTTTTAGTGGCCACCACTTCTGCTCACAGGGTTAGTGAGTTCATTCACAGTATTCTCCAAAGAGAAAGTCATTTTGAGGGTTCGTCCCTCCTTCCTTCCCAAGGTGGTGTCTGAATTTCATCTGACACAGACGATCACACTGCCAGCCTTCTAGACCCTCCTTGCCCTTCGAAGGATGAAGAGAAGAGAGGTTACACACACTTGACCCAAAAAGGGCTTTGTTTTTACATTTCAAGAATGTCAGCCATCAGACAGGATGATCAATTATTTATTGGCTACACTAGTCACAAATAAGGGAAAGCATTGACCAAGCAAACACTCTCACGATGGATCATTTTATGCATTTCTGAGTGCTACTCCATTGCTGCAAAGGATCTCCCTGAGAACTTAAGAGCCCATTCCACCGGAGGAGTCGCAACTAATTTGGCTCTGCAAAGAGGTGTACCAGTGCAGGACATTTGCAATGCCGCAACTTTGTCCTCACTCCATACTTTCTCAAAGTATTACTGCTTGGACGCTCTGTTGGGCCAGGACATTTGCTTTAGAAGAGTGGTTCTGCTAATCAAAATTGCACACTTCTCCCACCTCCATCTTGAAAACTGCTATGGGAGTCTATCTGAAATGAGGAACCTGTGGGAGGACATACTTCATTAGAAAAACAAATTACTTACCGCTGGTAAAGTTCTGTCTGATGGATGCTCCTCCCACTGATTCCTCATCGCCCTCCCAGCCTACACCTCAAACTGTGAGCACATTTTTGTACTTCTCTCTTTCAATGCCCATGCAAGTTATTGAATTCAAGACAGCTAAGCAAAAAGAGGAAAAAACTAGGAACTAGGGCAACATGTGTGGTGTGCTATTTATACTATCACCAATGTCACTTCCGGACGAGGAAATGGTAATCGTCGAGGGACATTGATGCCGATGACGAGCAGTGCTCCATTCCGTCGAAATATTATTCTGAGATTGGAAAGCAGGATACAAATATATCCAAGATGAAGACTCCGTGGCAGGGAACAAAATCCAATAGAAATACTGTATTTTGACAGAGTGTTTGTACTTTAATGTTGGCGTTGCTTGTTGACTTCACCTTTTCATAAATAGTAACCTTAAATCGTTTTCTAAAAAAAAATATTAAAATGTTGCTCTCCGTAGTACCTTCTGTAGTCCACATACTTATGGGAGTCCGTCCTTCCCTAGGGACGGGGCCTGAGTTCTTTTTGCACAGCACACAAAGGGAAGTTCCCCTTTGAAAGAATTTGTGTTGTGCCATAAGGCACGGTAGCATGGCTGTGGTTAGCCTCACTGACCCTGTCTTCCAGCAACACCCGTCAGTTCTTGGAGCCACTAGATGGGTCATCTGACTACTAACCTATTTATTGGGATATGACAAGCAGGGTGCATGAAGGAAAGGGGACTATGTACTAGGGGTTCTACGTTCTTACATCGCTAGGTTTTTTTTCACCTGTTTTTTGTGGCAAAACATTTTGGCCAAAAGAACTCATCGAAATTCTTTTTTTAAATATTTGGTGGTTCCCCCTCAAACCCTCCATTGCTATTGTCTAGTTCACATTCCCCACACCCCATGCCCATTATATCCCCTTATCCCATGCCCCCCATATTTTTCGATGAGTTTTTTCAGACAAAAATGCTCAGCAAAAATAATAAGCCTGCCGATTTAACCACGTTGTACCAGAATAGGAGTACAGAAGCCACGTCAATGGGTAACCTTTTCATATCATATGTTCTATCCCTCTCCTCCATACTAATGGGAGATTAAACAGCAGCAATCAACCAGACGAGGCTTAACTTTATTTTAGACACACACATTTTGATGGTCTGCCTGCCCAAATCTGTCATCCAACCTGGAAGCAATGTCCATGCAGTAATGAATGCAAAAAGTGGATGATTAAGACCAGAAGCCTTACTGATACCATCCCAGGTTAAATTTATCAGGTTAAACACACATGCAGTTGCTGTGTCACTAAGCGTGTGTACAAGCCCATAGGAATGATTTGTTTGGACTTTTTAAGACTCTACAATGCAAGAGACGATCTATTGGGTGATCGTACCTTTTGATGCCTGAACACCAGGCTACTGCCTGCCAAACACTATAAACAGACTATGTGATTTTATGAAAGATTTAGATTGGTCCAAGTAAAACTGTAGTTTGCACCGTTCATCCAAACAATCCAATGTTCTTTCCTCATCAGTTTGAGGAGTAGGAAAATGGTAGGAAGGGCAATTTCCTGATTTATGTGAAAGACAGAAATTAATTTAGGTAAAAAGTTAGAATTGGTTCTAAGGACAATCTTATCCCTATGGAAAACCGTAAGGTTCAGAAGCTGACTAGAAGAATCAGTGAAATCCAAGGCTTGTCAAAGTGAAGGCAACCAAAAAGGCTGCTTTCCAATACACTAGTTTGATGTCTGCAAGCAGTAATTTATATGGTGGCTACGAGGAGGAGAGAGCACCAACGTAGTGTGCTATTTGATACTGGCCCAGGTGGTAGCTCACACGGACTATGTTCTCACGCTACACCTAACACCGGCTATATTGTTTATCTTGGCCTGCTAGGGAGATTGTGTACAGTGGCTGTGAGATCCATCTCCTATAGGCAATAGGCATTAACCCTCACAAAATTCATAAATATTCCAACAGTCTCCAAGAAATAGCTGCATAGTGCAGTTCGGGCAGCGTGTAATCGAGCCCTGGTTTCTAACTGCTCCAAAAGAACAAAAAAAAGAGCAAATTCCAGACTGAAGCTGCAGGGATTATCCACGTGGTTTGGGACAAGAGGGGTACCACGTAAGTTGTGCAAGGGAAAATTACAGCTCGTTTTTAAACCACAACTTGTTCCCAAAAATTTGGCGAAACCATCTACTATGAAAAATACAGATTTTATTATGCTTGAAAACACAGACCCAGATGGAAACTTCTGAACGTGAGCCCATTGATAATAATTATCTTCTCAACCTTTGCCCGAGCCTGCAAAGGGAGGCGGTCAAGATAACGCAGACTTAGCATACATTGGCTACTAAAGATACCATCGAAAAACATTGGGATAACTTGCCTTGCTCTTCTACCAATTTAGCTAACTCTCCAGATTTGGGACATGGTGCGACAAGTGTATATGCATCCTCACTGGCTGAAAACTCATATTTTTCTTCCTCAGAACCCTCAGGCGAAGAACATCAGTCAGACCCATAATTCCTTAGAATTCTACAAGCACTATTTTCAAAATGCAATAGTATGTACGAAGAGCAGCATCCTTAAGGAAGGATTTACTATGTTAGTGGAGGTAGTGCTTGCCAATAAAGCACCCTCTGAGATTATGGAGAGAGAACAGGAGAAACAAAATGGGAAAGAGCCACAGGAAAGTTATGTCATGAGTAATTCACCATACATTAGCGGTACTGTAAATATCTTAGATTATGCTGCAGTGTGCAGTAACGAGGAGGAACAAGAGAGGTCTACACTAAGTAGATAGACTGCTTGAGGAATATTTTAAAAGGAAAAGCACAGATATTGAAAACTAATCAAGATCTCTGATGTTTTTGCTACCTCTTTCTGAATCAAGCAAATGTGCTCAAATTAATTAATCGCCAGCCACAATTGGAAATTATCTCTTCATGTGACATTGCACTGGTGGAAATTCCAAATTCTGCAATGGAAACAAATTGACTGATTATCTTGTTTCCCCTTTTGTTACTGAATTGATTCTGTCCTATGATAAGGGTATTTAAAGATTGGATATGATTTTAAGAGAAATCCGGACACAGTGCCTTTGAAGGTGAAGAGACAGAGTCATCACGACAAAGAATTCAATCTCTCTCAGACTGAAATAGATATGTTGGTCAAATAAATTGTGATGGCATTAAATATGAACACAAATTCACCCCTGATTAGTGTACATCACCAACAGCAAGACGAAGACCTGGATGATGTGATTGACCTACTGTAACAGATCGGGATCAGCTGGTTGTGATATCATGGAACACCAGAGGATTTAGCTCGTTCAGTCGCAATGCATTGGGCCAGTCCTATTTACTTAACGCAAATCTTTTTGCGTTACAGGAAACCTGGATGCAGCATGATTTTGCTCTTGATGGTCATCAGCTGATACAAAGGCATGCAAGCAGCAATTTGACGGGTCGACCCTATGGTAGGTTAATGATAGGGACAAAAAATGAACTAATGCTAATAGAATATAGATCAGCACACCACATGTTTTAACTGCAATAATAATCGTTGAAATGGAAGGAGGCAAACAACTGTTACTATTCTTAATGTATATAATCCCCTGGTCAATAATCAAACTACAGGGATTATAGAAAAAATAGAGGGAATTCTGAATGAATGGCTACTTGATAATACAAGTGGCATGTATATAATTATGGGTGGTTTGAACTATCAAAGATTCTCCTCAGTGGCAAGGAGAGAGCCTTCGGAGACTAATAATCAACTTGGAGTTATGGCAATAGATTATGTAAATGAGGACAACACTGAAATATATGACCCAAGGTCTACATTTATCACCACGTTCTGTTTACCACAGCTTATATAAAGTCTGAATGTCCTCTCTCCTATAAATGGTCAAAACGGCCTTGTGTTGTAATGGATTGATTATTTTTTTATGCCAGTTGTAGTATTCAAATACGAAGATTTCCAGCTAATGCCCATGAAGGTCAGTGACCATGTATCAACTAGATTTACATTGCAGCATAAACATGGGGAAAAACTATAGCTTGTTGGGAACTATAATATTAATACTAGTGGAAACAGAATTATCTGGTTGGAAAGAAATATAGAAATATTTAATATGCAGATATCTAATCATCTCCTTGAAGATTCTGCTATTGGACAATTCGATTTTAAAGAATACGCCTCTGGTGTAGTTATGGGCAAACAGTATGTAGGAGCAAACCAAAGAAAAGATTCTTTCAAGCCCCTGGACAATGAAAAAATATATGATAAGGTCATTGCTGAGAAAAAAAAACTGTTAAAAAATATATAAAGACTTCTGTGGCACTGGTACCTGAATCGGCTCAGAAGGATCGGGCTAAAACAAGACTTAAAACCAGATACAAAAATTCTGTTAAAATACATAAACAATGGCAATTTATGTTTAATTCTTTGTGGAATACAGATTCCCATATATTCTGGACTATGTATAACATGCATTCAAAATTGATTATAGACAAGAAAGAAGTTAATCCTATACCTTAGGCCTCCTAGATATTATATCCCTATAATGGAGGAGGAGCATGTTAAAATATCTTTTCCTCTCTCAATGGGATATTTTCTGTTATTTTTCGTAGAGGACTTAGAGTGCATAATAGGTAAGAGCAAAACCTCCAGGGCCCTGGGACTGGGTGATGTTTCTAACCTAATTATGAAGAAAGACCCAACAAATGGGGCCATTTTATTGGACAGGCTGTTCACTCTGATCAAGAATACTCAAACTTTATCTAACAGCTGGAAGTGATCAATAATGATCCCAATATTTAAAAAGGGACCTAGAGACATTCCATCAAATGATCGCCTTTTGCCGATGGTGGATTCCAGCTCCAAGTTATTCTCCAGAGAACATTAATGCTTAGATTAAGGAAATCAAGCTCTTTAAAAATCAACAATCAGGATTCAGAAAAGGAATAGGTACCCTTTCCAATCTATGGATCCTTATATTTCTCATGCACTCCACTTTGGAAAATAAAGATAGCGCACTCTGTATCTGTTTTATTGGCTACTAGCAAAAGTACCCATTCCCCAAACGGGTTCTGTAGACAGACATGATAACACTCTCATAAATTGTTGAAAATCAATGATCCCATAGATTGTTGTTCCGATTCGCTTTTCGTTTCTTGTGCTTTGCACCCTGAAGTAAACAGCACTCAAAATGGGTGCATGTGGCTGGCTGACATACCCCAGAGCAGATGTTGGGGGGAGGCGAGAGTTGGTGTGCTGCTGCATACTGTGACGTCCTGTGCTCTCTCTCGGTCGCCTCACCCTGGCATGGTGCAGTTCATTGTGGTGCATTACGGTGCAAATATATCGGAAACCGTGCATCCTATGGCCTAGAAACATGGTTTCTGAGGTCCCATAGTAGAGGGTCAGTTTTGAAACAATAGACAAAATCCTCACCTTGACAGATAAACTTCCACTTTTCGTTTTGTAACAGCCTTGGCCCATTTTTGAATTTGTTGACCTTTGACAAGTGGCTCCAAGGTGGAGAGTGGCACTTCCTGTCTGGATAGAATGTTCATTATGCTAATCTCGTCACCTTCGTATGGTATTTCCATAGCTTGATAACCACTTTGGGAAGGCCCTTGACCATAGGGACCTTGAGTTTTGTTCCTCGCGTCGAGACTGGTCCTTCTACGACCACATTGATGTTTTGCCGATTTCAGGCAACCTTATGTGTAAAGGTGCTGAAATCCAGGATCCAGGGAAAGGGGTGGAGAGTCAAAATTGTATGTAGCCAGTCATGTCTGGAGGGTTCTAACAGGTAACTATGCAAAATGTGGTGCAGTTGGATAAACGGTGTGGAATTGTATAAGGAACAATGCTTTGGCAAGCCACACACTCATAAGTTTTGCTGAAATCTGGAGAAAGGAGTGGGGTGTCCAAATGTCATGGAGCAAGTAATATTCGGAGGGTTCTAACAGGTAACTATGCAAAATGTGGTGCAGACTGGTGAAACGATTTGGAATTGTATAAGGAACAATGCTTTGCCAAGCCACACACCTACAAAATATTATGGCAAGGACAGCCACCCTGCTGTGTGAGTGACAGCCAGGCTGGAATGAAGGGGGGAAAACTGTTTAAAAGCAGGTCTCTGGGGCTTGGAAAACAGAGTCGACCACTGGAACACAAGAACTGAAGACGAGCTGAAGGAAGACGACTGCTGTAACTCCTGCATGACCGGTGAAGCCCTGCTGCAGGTCCAAATTGCCTGAAACTCCATCGACAGAGAATCCCTTCAAGGATAACTTCTTCCTTTGAGTTTGGTGGGAATAACCAACTCGTAAGCCGCCTGGACACTGTCCCCTCCTGAAACTTTCCCGATTTCGAAGGCTTGTCCTTCCCTAAACCAATATCTAACTTTTTGTCTGACCAAATTCTTATAAGATCCATGGCAAAGACTTAACCGTTTACTACCAGAACTGTGCTTTCCTATACAAGACTCTGAACCATTGACTTTGGCCCAGGCCAATTGAATTGAATTGCTGGTTATAGTGAACTGAAACCATTTGCCCTGCCGATGAACGTATTTGTGCTGTTGATTCTTATAACCTTGTCTTTTTACCCCTTTTTAAAGTAACTGAAGTGTCATTTTGCTTCCACTTCAGGGGAGCTGACTTGTTCAGAAACTGATTGGTCGTGTATTGTAGTATATTAGATTGTGATATTGAGCTGCTCTTCCTAGTGGAATGTTTTCCAAATGACTGTGTAAATAAATGTATATTACTTTACCAAGAAACCTTGAGAAAGTGTTTATTTGAATCACTGTATTTGTTGGTCCTTTGTATAACTTGTTCTACTGCTCACTTTACTCTTGAGATAAGTCTGGCTGCTCAGCCACTGCTACCACATTACTGTGTAGTACAGGCTTGTACCAAAGGTGGAAAACAGCAAAAAGACACAAAGACCCACCTCCTGGAGCCATGTAATTTGTTGAACCAATCAGGAGAGAGTCTGAAGGAGTCCCGCAGAGCTCAAATGCACCGCAACACACAGAGGAGGTGTGGCTGGTACAAGAGAGAGAGAGAGAGGACACCAGATATTGTCTCCTGCCACCCATCAAGTACCTGGAGAGTGCAACTTAGACCCGCAAATTAGCAACCACGACCATCCAACACAGAAACCCGAATGAGACCAAACGACGTTGGAGCCTCAACACCAAACTCAAAGAAGGTGCTGCCAACAGGCACAGCACTAAGCGATCAGAGAGGGAGAGGATACGCCAGCAGACGTGGAGTCCAGTTAATGAGTCATGTAAGCAGCTCTACGAGAAGAGAAGGGTCAGAAGGATTGCAAAACCCTCCCATGGAGCAGCACGAGTCACACAGGTACACAGTGGCGCCAGAGGCACAGGAGGTAGGGGGACACGTGAAAGAGACAAGTACCAGTGTAGGAGAAAGAGCCAGAACCCACTGAGTGGGGAAAGAGACAGAAACAAGCCCAGAAGTGTGGAGCAAACCAAGGAACACCAGATGGGATACAGAGAAAGAGAGACGCCTCTGAGCAGACGATGCACCAAGAAGCCCCAGAGTGGTGAGAGAGAAAGCAACAAACCCCAAAGTGGGGAGAGAACCAATACACCCCAGAGAGGGGACAGAGAAAGAGAGAAGCACCGGAGTGGGAGATGAAGGGAAAAGTGCTGCAGTGGGGAGGGAGAAAAAAACAAGCCCCAGAGAGGGAAGTGAACTGAGAAACCCCAGAGTGGGGAGAAAGAGACTGAAAGGACAATGAGTGGGGAGCAGGACAGACAAAAGACTGTGAGACCTATAACTGGAATCAGGAAGAAGCAAGGAAACTGGCTGCAGTCCTGTCAGCTGTATATGACCTATATACTTGGAACTGTGATCCTAGGCCAAGGCCTATGGGAGAGAGACACATAGGTGGGGGTCAGAAGCCAGCAGCCATCCCTTTCATTGGGCAATACCCCACAAGTATATCTAGTTTGGTTTGTGTTATTCTTTTGAGCAGTAGGGAAATACATTAGGTGAAGATTAGGATTCCAGACAGAGAACTTAATTTATGTTGCCAACCTGACGAGCACCCTTTTCTTTTGTATAGGGTAGGGTGTAGGATCATAGATTTAAGGAAAGATGAGTACTCTTTATACTAAAATAAGAAAAAACATGGGTGAAACATGCTTCCTTGTCTGTCTTCTAATTCTGACCTACCAACAGTGTTTAATTAAGCATGAAAATCCTAGTTTAGTTAATCACCAAAAAATTAATCTGTGCTTGATTAGAAAAGATTATTGCTTACTGCAGCTCTTTTTACCTTGGTGTAAGGAGTCTGAATTAATTAGAAATGAAAATGATTAGAAATATGGTAGAGAGACAAGAGTGGGTGTCAGAAGTGAGCAGTCATCGCTTTCATTGGGTAATTCTACAAACGTATATATCTAGTTTATTTTGTATTGTCCTTTTGAGTAGGAGGGAAAGATGTTAGGTGAA
This sequence comes from Ambystoma mexicanum, assembly GCF_040938575.1. Classification (NCBI taxonomy): domain Eukaryota; kingdom Metazoa; phylum Chordata; class Amphibia; order Caudata; family Ambystomatidae; genus Ambystoma; species Ambystoma mexicanum. Next base: position 1,254,622,047 of record NC_090932.1, read on the forward strand.
GATTAGGATTCTGGACAAATGACTTCATTTATGTTGCCAACCTGAAAACCTAACACACACTTTCTTTACCTTCTTTTGCATAAAGTAGAATGTGGAATCATAGATTTATCATAGGATCATTCCTTTTTACAATAAAAAGAAGACTACAATTTCAGTGAAACATGCCTCCTTGTCAGTCTTCTGATTCCGACCAACCAACACTGTTTAATTAAGCATGTAAAAACTAGTTTAGTTAATCACCCAAAAAAACTGTCCTTCATTAGAAAAAATGGCTATTACTTACTGCAGCTCTTTTTACATCGGTTTAAAGAATATGAATCAATTGGAAATGGGAATATTTTAGAAGCAGACCATAAAGAACAAGCAGGCGACTCCCTCCAGTACATGAAAGATTGGGAGCGGGACATAGGAGAGGAGATTACGCAGGAAGAATGGAGTCAAATCTGGAGGAGGGCGCACAAATTATCCAAATCCACTGCAATTAAAGAATCGGCATACAAACTATGTTACCGCTGGTACTTACCCCCAAGTAGAATACACAGAATTATCCCCTCGTACCCCCCAGAATGCTGGCGGCAGTGTGGAGAAAGAGGAGACATGTTCCATATGTGGTGGTCGTGCCCAAGGATAAGAATATTCTGGAAAGAAATACTGAGCCTGATCAGGGACATAACGGGCACAGACCTACCATGGTCCCCGAAAGTCATTCTGCTGGCGGCAGTGGGAGAAGGGAACTATGCAGCCTCAGGAAACAGAGCGGCCCTCATAACCCACCTTCTGACTGCAGCAAGGATGACAGTGGCCCAACGATGGAAGACAGTGGAGGGCCCTACAACTCCATGGTGGTGGGTGAAAGTGTGGGGAGTTATGGCAATGGAAAACATCTGCGCCACAAAATCAGGGTCATATCTGAAATTCTTGGCCATATGGGACCCACTCCAGGACTATGTGGGGGAGCGGGAGAATCAATACTTTAAACCCCGGGCTCTTAGAAACATCCATATCAGATAAAGGCAGCAGAAGATAAGGCGAGGGGTTGCCTCTTGGAATTGTTCTGGTAGAACCATGGTTTTGATTGGTTCAATTAATAAAAGGAAAAAGGGGGGCAGGTGGGGGGGAGAGGGTGGAGGGGTGGGGAAAAGTATGAAGACAATACTAGACTCTATAAGAAAGTTCAAGGCGGTTGAATAAAAGGTTCATGTTGATAACAATGTTCTTAACACATGTTGTAACGAAAGCTCAACCATTGTCTTAAGTTAAAAATGAAAATAAAGTTGGTTAAAAAAATAAAAAAGAACACATTAAATCCCCTTGGTTTAGAACTATCAAAAAGGTTGACATAGAAATAAAGCACAATTAGCAATGCAAGATGTACTTGCTGCAATGCAGCAAAATAACAGCCAGCTACTTTACAAGAACCCGTTCCTTGGTTAAATGTACAACAACAGAAAAAGGTGTTTTGTGATTTTGTTACTAATATTGACCACAAGCATTTAAGTGAAATGTGTCTTTTTGATTGTTTAAACTTTAAACCAACACTCTTTTATATTAATTGAGAAGCAGGTGCTGGAAAAGATGTTTTAATTAATGGCATATCTAAATTTGTGTTTGACACATGTAATAATCCTTTAGCATGTGTTATAACAGCACCTAATGGTCTGTCCACGTATAATATCAGTGGTAGAACTCTACATAAACGGTTTATGTTACCAGGAGAACATGGGAATAGATTACAATATGAAAAACAAGCTGAGGCAATACAAAATCTTGCTAAAATTGAAAAAACATGACCGTTTTAACAATTGATAAAGTTAGCATGATATCTAATATAATGCTTTCATTTATATTCCTTTGCATGTAAGACATTTTGATGATATGTTGAAGTTAACATCAGTTAATGGAGAACCTGTTTTGAAAACAAGTAAAACAATATATAGTGTATACACCTTTGGAAGTATAGGCAATGGAAATGTATGTAGTTATTTTAAATACTTTGAATTAACTGGAAATATGAGACGAAGTGAAGATATTGATTATGGCAATATCCTAAAAGAAATTGGATTAGGATAAGTTATACAAAAGTCTATTAGTAAATTAGAACAACATATTAAACATGTATATGGAATGAAGATAAAGTATATAGTGTATTGATAAAATAAAGCAAAAAACTGTATATTTTATGTCAACTGTAGCAAATTATTATTTGTTTAATTGTGAAATGATTTTGAAAGAAAATCACAAAAATATTGAACCTCAAGCAGTAGATAAAGTAGAGCAGTCTTCTTTAACTAAAATGATGCAAGCAAATTCTAGTAAAAGATTACAGGAATTACAAAGTACTGTTTCTAGGACAACTGGCCTTGATAAATGTTTGCATGAATGCTAAAGTAATTGTAAAAAGAAATGTTAGTGTAGAAGAAGAAAGGTTTGTTAATGGCGCTATGGGATATAGAGTGGGTTTCAAAAACCTTCACTATTATTTTATTATACTATTGAATATATTGTAATACAACTTGATAACATTAAAGAAGTACAAGAAATTAAAACAGTTACTGTGCATTTTCAACTGTTAAAAGACAATTATGTAATCCGTAAAAAATGTCCAATAACTACAGCATGTGCAGTCACAATACATACATCTCAAGGTTTAAGTTCAAATACATCATTAGTCAATATAATATGTTAAGATTTTACAGGTGGAATGAGTTATGTGGCTTCGTCAAGAGTGCAAACACATAGTGCTTTAATTTTAATAAGCATAGATGTAACAAAATGCACAGCTCACATTCCCTGTACAAAATGATATAACATGCTGCATTGAATGTATGCTAATCACTTACCATCAATTGATATACCAATAAAAGTCAAATCAGTTACAACAAATGGCCAAAGCAAACTTTTGAAACTACAACAAATACTAAAGTTACTAATAAAAGAAAAAAACAGATGTCTAGTTTGAAAAACAAATACTTTTAGTAAAGCGAACACTTTTCAAAGTAGCCCTTCAGGTTTTATTAATGATACTGAGTAAATAGTTATGCTACAACAAATACAAATTATAAGTGACAATCTTTTTATTTTATCAGTACAAACTATAATATTATTACAAAAGATTCTGAAAAGTGCATAGATTTGCTTCAATGCTTATAGAAATAGATAACCTATAAATTATTGTTGGCAATATTTCAAAATGTACTTATGGCTGGAATAAATGTTTATGAAACAATAGGTATAAATTATATGTATAAAATCAGTGCACATCTCATACGTTTTGCTGTTAACAATGAAAATGTTCTATTGCATATTTCTAACGTCCACATGATTCCATTTAAAGATCTGTTCACAAACAATATTACAAATGAGACTTCAGCACAATGTAAACAACCAGTTAAACAAACTATTCAAGTTATACATCAATCTAACTACCTTATTCTTATATATTAGAGCTCAAGGTGTAAAATGAAATACTTTAATCACAAATTATACCCCTTCAAGTTTCTATTTGTGGAACTAATTATAAAACAGAAAATATTTATCATAATGGAAACACCACAAACAGTGGTTATTATATTATAAATGTATAGCAACATTCGTTATGGTTTGAACATAATGATGAGCAAATCACTATAAAATAAAGCTTGCTATGCAATTTAAAGGATGCCTAGATAATTGTATTAAAAAGGACATCAGCAAGTTAAAATACTTAAAGTTACCCAACAAAACAATCAACAGATTAAAACCTCACAATATATATCAATCTATTAATAAAATGCAAGTATACTTTTACATATTTCCTCAATTTATGGCAATTTTCATGAAGATACCCAGAATGAGCAAGTTACTTACCCCTGGTAACATTCTTTCAACTGGATGTTCCTGCCACATTTTCCCTGAGTATGCCACACTCTAACCCAAAAGGTGGCGTGTCCTGGTAAGATGGCTCATGTTTTTCGAAGATCGAAGACAGGGACTTGAAAAAATCCTTCTTAGGAAGAGGTTTAAATGTTTTTTCAATTTCCGTTGAAGGCATCGAGGGCTTCGATGGTATTGGTGTCTATGGAATCCTCGAAGGATTCGGCCCATGACTCAAAGGTGTCTTCGACAGTCGAGGGCTGGGCCTGTTGTCGACTCGAGGCCCACGAGGGCTCTTGATGGGTCAGAGGCTTCTTAGCCAGGCTCGAGGGCATGCAGGTTTTGGCCTTGCTCTTCTCCTTGTCGGCCGTAGAAGGCCAGATAGGTTCATTGCTGTTTGCCTTATGTCTCGAGGGGGCTGAGGCCGCCTTCTCGAAAATCGTTAGCATCTCCTGCCTAAAAGCCTCCCGCTCAGGTGGCGTGGCCGACTTACTTGGGCAGGCTACCCTGAGTCCAGTCGAAGAGTCAGAGGATGAGGACAGGGACCTGTGGCGTCTTTTCTATGTTTTGTTCCAAAAGGATGAGGAATGGTGAGAACCGCTTTGTGACCGAGAGTGTTTTTTCGAATGTTTCCTCTGCAGATAGTCACCTCTCGACTCATCCAAAGAGCTCCTTTTTGATGGAGTCACGGACAGAGATTTTAGAAGGAGCCTACACACTGCAAGTTTCCCTTTGCATTCCTTCAATGCCTTTCCCATCATGAATTTGCAAGATCCGCAGTCAGCCGTTCTGTGGTCGACGCCAAGCTACCACAAACAGACCAAATGTGGGTCGGTGATTGCCATCTTAGCATCACAGTCGATACACTTCATGAACCCAACAAAACAATCAACAGATTAAAACCTCACAATATATATCAATCTATTAATAACATGCAAGTATACTTTTACATATTTCCTCAATTTATGGCAATTTTCATGAAGATACCCAGAATGAGCAAGTTACTTACCCCTGGTAACATTCTTTCAACTGGATGTTCCTGCCACATTTTCCCTGAGTATGCCACACTCTAACCCAAAAGGTGGCGTGTCCTGGTAAGATGGCTCATGTTTTTCGAAGATCGAAGACAGGGACTTGAAAAAATCCTTCTTAGGAAGAGGTTTAAATGTTTTTTCAATTTCCGTTGAAGGCATCGAGGGCTTCGATGGTATTGGTGTCTATGGAATCCTCGAAGGATTCGGCCCATGACTCAAAGGTGTCTTCGACAGACGAGGGCTGGGCCTGTTGTCGACTCGAGGCCCACGAGGGCTCTTGATGGGTCAGAGGCTTCTTAGCCAGGCTCGAGGGCATGCAGGTTTTGGCCTTGCTCTTCTCCTTGTCGGCCGTAGAAGGCCAGATAGGTTCATTGCTGTTTGCCTTATGTCTCGAGGGGGCTGAGGCCGCCTTCTCGAAAATCGTTAGCATCTCCTGCCTAAAAGCCTCCCGCTCAGGTGGCGTGGCCGACTTACTTGGGCAGGCTACCCTGAGTCCAGTCGAAGAGTCAGAGGATGAGGACAGGGACCTGTGGCGTCTTTTCTATGTTTTGTTCCAAGAGGATGAGGAATGGTGAGAACCGCTTTGTGACCGAGAGTGTTTTTTCGAATGTTTCCTCTGCAGATAGTCACCTCTTGACTCATCCAAAGAGCTCCTTTTTGATGGAGTCACGGACAGAGATTTTAGAAGGAGCCTACACACTGCAGGTTTCCCTTTGCATTCATTCAATGCCTTTCCCATCATGAATTTGCAAGATCCGCAGTCAGCCGTTCTGTGGTCGACGCCAAGCCACCACAAACAGACCAAATGTGGGTCGGTGATTGCCATTTTAGCACCACAGTCGATACACTTCATGAACCTGGTCTTCGGCATAGAAGAAGTAGATGAAGAGGCAATTTTTTAAGTTACGATGCAGTTTTGTGAGAAACCAAAAGCTTGCTGTATCAAAGCATAAGCTATCGTGGAAAAATGGAACTGGAGTAACGGCCGCAGTGCATGCTATTTATACCTTTGATGATATCAATCTCAAGACGGAGGCCCTAGACATTGAGTCGACTACAATGATCACATCTTGTACAATCTTTAAAAGAGGATTTCCCAGAATCTTTAAAAGAGGATTTCCCAGAGCAAACCATATTTTCTTGTACTAGAGCAAATATCATTTTAGTCAGACTGGCTAGGGAAATAAGGCCCAAATAATTTCTTAGAAGCTGTTTTGGGATTCCCTTTGCCAGGTCCCAGCACTTTCCTTCATAGGTTGCTCTAAAGTTTATCCAACCGCAAAACATCAAGCGCATGCCCATAATCCTGCTCCGAATGAAATAAAGGCTGTACACTACAACTCCAAACAATGAGTAAAAAGAAGCTAAAGCATCTACTAGGTGTTTTTGCTTTATTTATTTGTTTACCAGTGCACATCCTATTCCCACAAGAAAGACAAGGCACAATTAAATATATTTTATTAGCCATTCCTTTAGATAATCACTCTACTCTAAACCCATTGCACCTCTTTTGTTGTGTACAAAAAAGCATAGCCATAGGTTTGGAGCAGTCCATTTATAAACTTGTTGCCTTAGAATAGAAAGATTCCCAAACCAAGAAGTTTTTCAAACAATCTGGGCATTGTCAAATCTGATGAGATAATCAGCACATACTAATGATGTGGCATTGGCCCAGTATTAATGGAAAGCCACATAAGAAGGGCCTCTAGCAAATCTATGCCAACACACATCACTGGGTGAGGCCCCTAGATGTCTCAATCTCTCTCGTTACTTTGCTATCCACCTCTAACCTCAAAATAACGTTACATTTTCCCTTGTGAGGACATTTTAGTTTTCGGCAGAAAAGCATCTATACCCCAGTGATGTATATTTATCTATAATAGATTGCTTTCAACCCGATAAAATACTTCAATGTAATCAAGAAATGCAGCAAAAAGGGGCCTTATATCCTCACCCAACACACGTTTATCCAGCAGTAATAATACTTAGGTTTTCAAAATGCAGGGAGAGTGGCAGTGATGACTTTTGGTGCCAGCATCCAATACCTGCTCTTTCCTTGCTAAGCGGGTTTGAGGCAGTCAAAGCCCCTTGGGCGTTGCTCCCTGATCCTTGGGTATGGAAAACATAGTGTTGCTCCAACTGGGGCATTTTGGAGGCAGCAAAGGGTCCGTCATTGTTCTACATCTCCTCTGGTGCAGGTGCCACGCCTGTTGCTCTTGAGGTGTCTCTCCCTCGCCCGTACAACCATGATCTATTCTGCATCTGCGTTGCATGCCTGAAGGGCGAGCAACAACACTTCTCTCAGGAAAGAGACCTTTGTCTGCCGCCCATCCCACAGCCCCCATCACTATTTGTTTTATACAAAAACAATTAATTCAAGTAAATAATTCAATTCCTCTGACGGCTCCCCTTTTTTAAAAGCAAAACCTCATTAAGCACATCGGCCAGGTTTTGCTTTTGAAAAGCCTCAGCTTCTGCAAAACAAAGCATCATGGGAGATATACAAGTATTTGTGGTGCCAGTGGTACCCCACTCTATGCTTTTGTTAAAAAAAAATAACCAACAAAAACACCTGTTGCTGTGCTTTTTGCCATCCTCAAAAAAGATTTGGCGAAAATCTGTTCAGTGGTTTCAGTTGTGCAAGTGATCAAAATTGGTACATTCCTTCCTATGGGAAAACCTCTGTAAAAAAAGTCGAAATATATAGTAGAACTAACATGCAGTTTATTGCATCAAAACTCATGAAATTCGATGGGTGTAGTACATATAATGACCTGAGCAAGGGGAGGCAATACATTGGTTCACCTCTATGTCTCAGTTAAAGTTTTTCACTGAATGTTAAGGGGCTTGTTATGCTATATCGTATTGACCCTGCAGTAGTAAATAAAAAAGCCCCCCCCGCTATGACCTTTTAGACACAGGCCCCGTCCACTTTGCACCAATTAGAGTAAAAGGCTGTGACCTGCTGGCCATAACCCTTGTCCTCTTTGCACCAATTAGGGTAGAAGCCGGGGGCCAATGGCCCCTGCCAAAGCTATTAGGGTAAAAGAGCGTGTCCTAGTAGCCATGCATTCAGCCATGTCCCCAGTCCACTTTGCACTAATTGGGGTAAAAGACTATGGTCCACTGGTCATGGCCTTTGGAGTGCCCACAGCCTTTGGCAGAGGCCCCTGTTCACTGTGCCCAATGAAGGTAAACGGCTATGGCCCAATGGGAATTGGCCTTCGGTCACTGTCCACTTTACACCAATTAGGGTAAATGTCCATGGCCCACTGGCCAGTATTTGCCTTTTTTCTCTGAGGCTTCTGAACAGGAGGGGGTGCGTAAAACCCCTTTGTTGCAGTCTTGGGTTGCTTGTGGTAATGAATGCTCGGGGGATCTATCCGGATGTCATGGCCACCGATCTTGGTAACCATGGAAGCCACCAAAGGCCCTGGATCTGGCATCTTGCCTGGAATGCCACTAGCGAACTATCCTTCTTCTTGTTTAATACTCAATTAATACTTAATCTGTTGAGGAATGAAAGCCATGTGTGTCATAACGGGAGATCCAATATCCGATCCTGCACATCTTGGGCAAAATGGGTTGACCTCAGCCAGACTAAGCGTTGCATGTCAGTACCCATGAAAATACCTTGACTGGCTTTATCTGTATGCTGAATGGGTCCTGAGGCACTTTCTTTGCCTCTGCTAGACCAGATTTAAATACAGCTGACTTATCTTGAGGAAGATCTGGGAGGAAATCGGCTGTCTCCTGGTAAAACCGCTGATTGACGGCCGCTGAAGAGCATCAGCATTCACCTGTCACAAGTGCAGGGTTGCGATGAAGTAAGTCTTCCTCACATAAAATTCAAGTAGTCTGTCATCTTTCAACAGACAGGAGGAGAAAGTTAAAGAAGTTAAAGAAGGGCAAGTGGAGGAGGGCTTTCCATAAAGGAAAACTGCCACCAACACATAAGACAGAGGCTGAGGAAGAGACAAAAGTTGAGGCATGTCCAATGCCACTTGCCGATATCTGTCCTCACATTTTTGTATTTGTGGCCTGACATGAGTGAGGCAATTTGTTAGATTTTGGAGGCAAATGGGAGCTATTACTTTTGAATAGGAATACCACAAAGCCTGCTGATTGCTTAACCAAAACTTCAACAAAGAATGCCAAGAAAGGATTACATCTCTGCAATATGATCAAGAAATAATTTTGCAGAGTAGGGGAAATGTTCTTCCTTTGCATCATTATCTGTGTCATCTTGCCTATTAATCTAATCCACTATAGTAGGACGGATAAAAGCTGGTTCTAGAATCTCAGCAGACTTATTTAGCATTGGGTCCTTAGGAGGGGGCGCTGGAGACTTAGTAGCATCTCCTGAGCCAGGGATAGTATGAGGTGACTGAGGAGCTGGAGGAGGAGGTATCTGAGGAGGCAGAGGTTGATGTAGAGGCCTAGGGTTAAGATGTTGTAACACAGTGAGGCTTTTGAACCAGAACAGACCATGGATCTGAGAATTTGAGTGCGGCAGAAGGTGGCGCGTATGTAGTGCACCAGGAAGTCTGCATGAACACCTGGAGAGAATCGTACCTTGAGGTAGTAGGTGTTAGTCCGGTACTTCATCCCACTAGGCCCTGCTGCGGTCTCTGATGGTGAAGAGCAACATTTTGTGCACGGTGCAATTACATGTTCTTTTAGGGGTGCATGAGATGTTCTTATCCAGAGCAGAGCCCTAGGGCAAAGGTTTGACATGATAAAGCCTGGTGATAGCACAAATTACCTTGAAACGTTGCTCAGTAGGGCTTGAGCCCTGTGAGACAGAATAACCAGGAATCCTAATACCTGAAAGCGTCCTCAGGCATCTGGCTTGTGCTTGGTACTAGAGCTTTTACGCCCCTCGGTGCGAGCACCGGTAGATAAAGTTCCACGAGCCTCTGAGTACTCTCAATGGAGAGAGGACTTTGCAGATTATGATTGAATTATATATTAGCAGGGAGACAGCTGGTTAGCAGGGAGAGAGCTGCCCAGTCGGGCTGGAAAAGCAAGCAGAATCTGCAAGTAGCTGGCCATAATTCATTCCGGCCCCCTATGCATGTGCCGAGCCTTCATGCTCTACTTGGAGGCGGTGCCTCAGGCCAAGTCTCCACTGAAGTGCTCGACCCCCTGCCCACTCACCTGCACACCACCTTGCTCACATTCAGGTCCTGGAAATATGTATTTCCAATCGCGGACATATGGATAATTTCTTTTAAAATGGAAGCATGAATTGCGCAAAGTCTAGTTCCCTTAAAATCAAACATAAAAGTATCCGAACCCCAGCTGGCAGCTCTAAGTGCTAATAGGGATAAATATCGCTTTTATAGATGTGCAGAGGGCTAGAATGCTGTGCTTGTGCTTACCTGACTCGGGCTTGAGGACCAGTAGCAGCCCTCCCCTCGCCTCCCCCTGAAAGTAGTAATTAACGCTATATTGAAAACTGTTGACATCAATGACAGGCAAGGGCCATCTTGTCTACCTGAAGTTGACAATTAGCATGTCTGTCGCAAAACCATACTACGTATTTAGTCTCAGGTTATGACTTTCCTTGAACTTTTTAGTTTTATGAAACTTCTGAACTTCTTACACAGCAAATGTTGGGTTAAGCATACAATATAAAGGGCACTGCTCTGTGAAACACTGACTGCACCCAGCTGCACAAAGCCTTGCACCGAAAACAAAATTCAAAGCCTTTTTATCATATCTGTATGTGCTCATTCATGCACCTAACCTTTTATATACACTCCTCTCACTAATATCTAACTTCAAAAATGCTGAATTGTTGCTAATTATATCACTTGGGTACAATTTATGTTTGGTGACTTTTAAAATATTAGTACAACATTGTTAATCAAATAAGTTTGTGTGATAATCAAGAAAACGTAAGCAAATTCTGATAATTTTTAAAAACTAATTTATGCCTTTGTATGGAGAAAAGTGGGTGGGTCATTGGAGTATAAAACATTATAAGAGGAACATTTATGACCCATCGGCCCTGGATTATGAGATGGAAAAAAGAGTTCTTTTATTCATGAATTTTGTAAGGATATATGCAATTTATTGAACACTAGCAGGCCAAACTTCGCATGGTAATTCCTTCTTCAGTCCTAGTTTGAAGTTTATCTAATAAACTAAACCAATGCTTCTTTGTAGACAATATTGCTAGCCTTTCCTGTAGGAGCTAGTGTGAACAAATTGTCTTTTTTTCCAACTGTGGCGCAAGCAACATAAAAGCTGACCATGAGAAAAGCATGAATTCCGTAAAGTGGTTCCAGCTACTTTGACAGGGAGCGTTCAGATTGCACAGCAACATTATTGGTGTCCCGATCTACAGCCGTGGCAGCAGCGACCTCAACATAAGTGCTGTACGTTTAGGGCTGAAGCGTGTAAGCTTGAAGTGCCGTACCGTACGTGTACGGCTGAAGCATGTATATTATGCCACCTGCATGACTTCAAAAGTGAATGCCGCTAATGTCAGCTAGAATGCTGATAGTGTGGAAAGTTTAAGAACAATGAACTGCTGAAGTTTTCATGAACTGCTGAAGTTTAGGAACAATGAACGTAGAACTACGGCAGAATTACGGCGCAAAGAGCCATATGGCAGTGCTAAGCATTGCAGACCTCTTACCAAATAAAAAAATAAGAAAAAGGTGTATTGTATACATTTTACATTGTCTTCACCATGGAACCTACCCACATGCCACATTTTAGGTTTGTAGCATGTTGGGAAGTATGCTGAACATTTTGAACAGACACACACCCACATACCTAAGCATTGCAGATCAGTAAAAAAAAAAAAGAACAAATGGAAACATTTATATTTTATACTTTTTCCATTATGTACACCATGGAACGTACCCACATACCAAATTTCAGGTTTGTAGCATGTTGGGAAGTATCCTGAACATTTTGAACAAACACACTCACATACGCAAGCATTACAGATTGCTTAAAAAAAGTAAAAAATTGAATAATGTATATGGTTTGAAATACCCTTCAGTCTGCAACACCCACGAGGGCTGATGTAACCCCTCTGGAATGGGTGGAAGTAATCCTCTGGGGAAATGTAAAAGACTGAACTTTAGCCATAGTGCCCAGAAGGCCTAACTACTCACAGTGAAAGAAGGAGAGGTTGAGACACATTTAGAGAAGGTCATCCAGGTTTTGTTATTTACTCTTGGGAAGATACCAAGATTTACCTTTAAGGAGACCCACCCATAACATAGAGCCCAAACAAAGGTATTACATTTAGAATGCTAGGACTTGACGTTTTTCTTGATACTATGTGTCTGCTATGTGACTTGATTTAAAGCTTTTTGATAAAACAAGAAATATAGAAAATGAGAGACTAGCACATGGAGTAAAATTATTTTTGATTCACTCATCAAAAGAAGGGCTAGTCTCTCAATGTGAAGGCTCTTTCTTTCCTCCTCCTCCCCCTCCTCCTCCTCCTTCTCCTCCATCATGTTAAGACAGATCCTCCTCACTGTAATATTCTTTGTCCACACTATGATATTCTTCACTCCAAAACTACTATGTAAGTCCCCCGCTTCATCTTTCATCCTCTCTAAACTAGAGACTATTACTAGCATCTCCCCTCTACTGCCTTGCACTCTTCTTCTTGCCACTACTTCTTCTTGCCACTACTGTGTCTCTACCACCTGGCTCTGCTCTTCTCACCACCACCTCCTGCCTTCCACCTTGCTCTACTCTTCCCGTCACCAACACGTCTCGACCAATTTGTATACTCTCTTCCCCCATGCTTACAAAAGGTTATCTCGCAATTTCACAAATCTATCTCGACTGAACTTATCTAAGTCCGTATTTAAGACCATATTAACATCTCTTGCAAGAATAACAGGACCCAAAGCCACTGCTTTGCAAATAGGCAACATAGTTTCTGAAGAAAGGGGTTTTCCTTTCGTTGGGAGCATCTTTTCACTTACACACCAGGGAGAGAGCCCATCAAGATCACCTACGACTTTTTTTGTCAGTCACCTGGTCCAGCAGAAAGGAGGGAATGGCTCCAGCCAGAAATACCCCCCCCCCCCCTTATTCGTTCATTAAAATATTACTTTGGGAGTTTGTCCCAATAAAATTAAATAAAAACAATTAAACAGACATCCAACAAATCAGTTATAGAATCACCTTAAGTACAGTCATTTGCAACATGTTGAATGTAAAAACATAATTAAAAAAATGACACTAACAAAGAAAGTGTCTTAGAAGACACTATCAAAATAATACGTTCTCCTTCCTGCCTCTGTGAAAAAAAACATACAAGTGCCCAGGTCCCTGCCAGCTAGCTTGAAGACATCAGAATCAGCAACACAGGTCTACAGTTGGGAAAATGTACATTTCTTAAAATAAGTACAATTCTTACTGTGAATGACCCTATTGTTGTACTACATGTGGTAAACCTGAGATGCCCCTAGCCCATATCAAGGGTCCCTGATTTTAATGCTATTTTAATGCTGAAGGCCCAATTCAAGACAGAATGAGACAGTTTTCCCACAACATACAATTGATTACTTGGGGTAGCTGTTTTAAAGTCAGGCTTGCTTTTTTTGTGCAACTCTCTGATGGTGCAGGCAAATTTGAGGTGCAAAGAGCTGAGTGGCAGTTAGTTTTGTATGTCAGGTTTTATAGTGTAATGGAGCACTGTACATCTTGTCGAGGATGACATACATGTTAAAGAGGGGGGGGTTGAAATGTGCTGGCTTGAGATGTTCCAGCCATGAGAGGGCAATGCAATGCGAGAACGCGAAGAGCATTGGTGGCACCTAGGTATTGACTGAAGATCTTGAGTTCCTTCCTGAACTGCAAGCATGCTGGTGCGTTCCCGTTTGCCACTGCGATGGTGTTGCAGTAGGCCGGCGTATTGCAAGAGAAGGCCTGTTTCCTGTTAGTTTTCCTTGCAAACCAGTTTTGTGTTGAGCCTAGTGATGGCCTGTCTCCTGGAGGGTCATAACCCACCTGAGCTGAAGTGTTTTGCAGCCAGGAAGGCAGGTGCATGAGCGGTAGTTGACTTACTACTCGCTGTGCCGGTCAAGTGGCACAGCGAGTAGACACTTTGACACCCGTGCAGAGCCTGTTAACGCAGGTTCGAATCCCGGCGGGGCCAAACTCAGCCTTTCATCCTTCCGAGGTCGATAAATGAGCACCACACACCGTGGGTAATAATAAGCAGCGCTCAGATACCTGAGGGTTTGTAGCGCTATATAAAAGCCTAATTATTATTATTATTATAGGTAATGCAGGCACACTCAAAGAGCACAGTCAATGTTTGTAAGAATGTTGAAGGAGAGGCAGTGGGGTTTAGTTTTTCCCCCCCATAAAACCTTCTTCTGGAGGCAAGGACATGGGAAAGCTGTCTTTGTGAGATTACTCTTAGCCTTTTCTTTCCTTTTCTTGAAGTTTTGCAAGTAGATGTCAACGTAAGTGATGATTATTTACGTCAACCAACCCATTGTTCAATGTTAAAGATGCTGACCTCTGTTTGTTGTGTGAAAGGCCCATTGGTGGACCTCGCTAATACTCCTTGATACCCCAGCATAATCAGATCTTATTCTACTGTTGAACAAGGGGTTTATGGAAATCATTGGTCTCCATTTAGTAGCAAGACTAAACGATCATGCTGATCTTTGAAGAAGTTGAATAGACTGACTTCGATTACAGCATAGTACATAGATGCAATCTCACTAAATAAATAGGCTATTCGCAGGTTTTTATAAAAATGTTTGTAACTAATTATTCAGAAAAAAAGTCATACAGGGTGGTGCTAGCGTGCATGATGGCCATCCTTTCAACAATCACTGCAGAGTAATGGGAACATCTATTCACCGAATTGGGCCATGTGCTAAGCAGCCAGATTGCCCAATTTGACAAATACACAGTTCCCTTTCCTTCCTTGTAACTTCATATTGAAGTTGGATGTAACGCTTCACAAGCCATTTTGCTAGAACCGACAGCATCTGACGTAGATGTCATCGCCATCAACGTTGCACTTTAGAGATGCTATTGTAGCTGTCACAGGACAAACGTGGCTAAAGGAAAGCTGAGCCAACATGGATGACTATTGTTTTTGGTCTCCCCAGGTCCTGCTGGCTGTTTGTGTGAGGGAATTAGGTAAGGTTGCCCCAGGCCATTTGAACTGTGGTGCCAGGCAAGGAGGAGTAACTGGGTCTGTGCCTGTTTGCACGAGTCCATCATTGCTTTGTGAGTCATAGCAAAAGGAGCACCAAAATTCCTGCTCCTCACTTCAGTACTGAGGCTGCCTGAGTATAAGCAGGTATTGTATACTGATGGAGGTCAATAAGAAACCTTCTCTTCATGGATCCGCCTCTGCCCAGCAGAACAGACTTCAGAGGAACCCATTACTGCATATACAGATAACATGGAAAGTAAAAGAATCATCCAAATGGCTAATTGCTTTGTACTGAAACGAAAATGTGTAATCCCTGGCTACCAAGGTTGAATCCCCAAATGGCAAACTCAAGAGTCTGCTCCGGGGTCAGAGAAGCATAACAGAGAATAGATGTAAAGGTGTAAAGGAAGATGCATTCCAAGACTTAAGAGGCTGCTGTTGCAATTCTTTAGAAATAACTGATAGCAGCAACAATTGCCAGGGGGGCTGATATCAAAAATGTTCTCAGCAAAATAATATGTGCATACTTGTACTTCCTAAATCCACTATGAGGGCCCCATAAAGATCTTATTGGAAATAATGCTGCCTGGACTACTAAGAAAGCATATATCTTCTATGCACAGATTCTTCGATCCCCAATCTGTCCCAACTCTCCGCCCTACCCGATCATTGCTTTAAAATGGGCGATCAACAATACCAAGGAACGAAGGTCTCCATTTTCACTGATTACGGTAAGACTGTTCAATACTCCAGGAAAGCCTTTTAGAAAGACCACAACCTACTCAAAATTGGACTTTGCCAACAGGAATGTGAAGAGAAGAACAAGTTACTTACCCTTGGTAACATTCTTTCAATTGGATATTCCTCTCACGTATTCCTCATCTTATGATAATATCTCTACAGCTTGCTGCTTTGGAATTTGTTTTCGACAGAGGGCCCTGTGTGTACTGTCGTCTAGTCGATGTCCCTCGAGGGCCTCCGATCAACGTCACCATCAGTATAAGTAGCACATGCAGCGCCCGTTGGCTTCCATTCTGTTTTCCCCCTTTCTGAAGAGGAATTACCAGGCATACCCTAGACCGTAGGCTCCCAGAAAGTTTAAAGTGTAAGAACACATAAATTATACGGTGGGGTAGGCTGGGAGAGGTGATGAGGAATATGTGGGAGGAACATCCCATTGAAAGAACGTTACCAAGGGTAACTTATTCTTCGAATGGATTGTGTCCTCCCACATAGGCCTCATTTTATGATAAGACTCCCAAAGCAGTAATAATTTGGAGGTGGCAGTACCAATTAAATTTAGATATAATCATGGACTGAATGGAGGACGGCTTTTGCAAAATGTCCTCCCTGACTGGAAGATGAATCCAGACAGTAATGTCTTACAAATATATGGATAGACGACCAAGAGGCCGCTGAACAAATGTCATTGATTGGGACACCTCTTTGAAGAGCAGCAGAGGTAGCCCTGCCCCTTGTGGAATGTGCCCTTTGACCTTCCAGTGGGTCCTTGCCCGCTAATCTGTAGCATTCGCCAATAGTCAGGATGATCCATCTGGATATTGTTTGTTTAGTAACTGCAAGGCCCAATTTGGACCAGTATAGCCAATAAACAGTCGGTCATCTTGGCGCAATTTAGCCATTCTGGAAATATAAAAACTGAGAGCCTTTTTGGGTCGTGTCTATGTAGCCTCTCCTCCTCCTTTCATGGATTATGAGGTGGACTAAAGGTTGGTAAGGTAATTTTGCATGACAACTACCTTCGGTAAAAAAGAAGGCATTAGCTTGAGAATAACTTTGTCTTTATGAAACACTGTGTGAGGAGGTTTGCAAGAAAGAGCCTGCAACTCATTTACCCTGCAGGCTGACGTTATTGCAATAAGCAAAACGGTTTCTAATATTAAGAGTTTTAAAGGACATGAGTGTAAGGGCTCAAAGAGAATACGTGTTAAAAACGTTACCACAAGATTGAGGTCCCATACAGGTACATTGAATGGAACTGGTGCGTATTCATTAGTAAGGCCTTTTTTCTTCTTTTTTTATTGTGCATATGTTTGAAATTTTACACATCCACACTGCTCAAATTAATACATATTATAACAGTAAAATTTAAACCATAAAAATACATTCATCACTAATACACTCTTCAATACAAATAAATATACAGTACTATCATTCCTCACTCTTTCACAATTCAATATGATATTTACAGATCCAATACAAATAACATATATGCAACCCATTCTATTAATTGTCAACACATCAACAAATATAACTTTAATCTATTCCTGAGAAATAAATCATAGTTTCTTCCTAGCACTTACAACACAATCTCAGCGCTTCCGAGTAAAGCATAGTGAAGCTAAGTTCATCCAACATTCTGATCACCTCTGCGGTCAGAAAAGCCTTGTTACCTCCACTTAATCTGTCCCAGACCTCTTGTGCCAAGTCTACCTTGCCCATTGAAAGGTCTAATAATTTTTAGAGCCCTGCATTCTACCATTAAATGACGCAAGTTCTCACTGGGCATTTTGCAGTAATGACACATGTCTCTATTTTCTGATGTATGGGTTCATCTCTTGGCCAACATTTCCCCCATGGGAAGAAGATTGAGACGGAAATGGAGGAATTGACTCCTTATTCTTGGGCAAGGAAATAGCTTGAAATAAATTGGCAACAGACCCAATGGCTTGTCAATCCTAGCAAATCTAGACTGGATCTTGTAATTCCTGACCGTGGTAATTGTCCTAATCCAGTCCATTTCTTTTAATCATTTTTTGATTGCTTCTGGATTTTCCTGCATCTCTCTTCTACGCTTACCACATTCATACAGCATAGTACCAGCGCTATTTGCCATATCAGTAAGGATTGGTGAATTATTTGGCCCCAGTTTGTTTGCTAGATTCTCATAAAGTGTATTTCTCAGTGGGTTATACATTTTTGCCATTATTGTCAAAACGTTCCATTGAAACCAGTATGCCAAGGACAACAGGCCACGTTCATATTGAATAGATGGCATTGGTGTCCCCATTGGTAGGTTTAATACCCTTTTCCATATGTGACCCTCAATCTTGACCCACAGGATGGTTAAGCTGATTGGGTTAATTTACACCCTGTACATTATCTTAGGAATCACTTTACCTACATAATAAATCAGCAGTGGCTTAATTGTAAACTTGTAACATTTACAATAGATCTTCTTCATTTGGTAGATCATTTGATCACTTTTGTTAAATATTTGATTATTACTGCCCTCACACAATGTTTTATCCCATATCTGGAATCCTAGATAGATTGCCTCCCTTTGAGGTACTATCTTGATATTGTTTACCTGCCAGTTGTATTTTGCTCTGGCCACTTCGGATTGGGATAACTGGATAATCTGGCACTTCTTCTGATTGATTACCAGTCCATTTGTTTTAGCATATTCACTCATGTTTGTTATCAGACGTTGTAAACCAACAGGTGTATAATCTAGAAGTGCCAAATTGTCCACATCAGCTAGCATTTATTTTTGCCCCTCCCAGTTTAGGTGAAACTAGACCAGTACCCTTCATTGCCCGATAGAGGTCTGCCATAAAAAGATTGAATAGACATGTCGCAAAAATACATCCTTGCCTTAAGCCTTTGTGCGTTCTGATCAGTTATGTTAATACTCCTTCCGAGTTCAATATTCTGATCCACGTCTCTTGATCGATATGCTCCAATATTGCCAGTAGTGATGTAGGGATACCCCATGCTTTCAATTTCTTCCAAAGGAATTCCCTGTCTACTAGATCGAAGGCTTTAGAAAAGTCTATTAGGGCCACAAACACTCTTATCTCACTTAATCTAAGATCCTTTGCAAATTTGTCCTTAATAACAGATAGCATTAAACCATTCAGTGTTGTTCCCATCCCCTTTCAGATCCCAGTTTGTTCTTTTGCCAAGAGGCTTAAATGTTTTACCCAGTCATTCAACTTCTCATGTACTATTGTGGCAAATATTTTTGTGTCCGGGTCCAACAGAGCGATAGGACGATAATTCAGTGGGTCTATCCGATCCCCCTTTTTATGTATTGGTGCAATAATGGATTCTCTCCAGGAATGTGGGATTCTACGTTTCCACAGAATATCCTTAAAGAGCTGATCCAATAACCCAGCCCATCATTTTACATTGTTCTTTAAAACCGCATTGGATAGACAATTTGGGCCACAGGCAGCAGACATTGTTGCTTTTACTATTAATCTTTCTATATCTGATACCTCAAATTCCAATCTCCAGGGGTTCATTATGACTGGCCTCCCGTCTAGACCCTTTGGCTCCCAAACCATTCATATTTTACAATGTGTAATCCAGGACTCCTCAGACACACTCGTTGACTGGGTTACACATTGTGGGTGTTCATTATCATTTAATATGGTCCAGAATTGCAGAGTGTCTTTTTTAATGAGAACCTCAGACATCCTCTCCCCGGTTTTATTATGGAGTAGTTGTCTATGACCCCTTAGCCAGCACTTGTAGGCCAGGCGGTCTTCCTTTTTCTTAGTTATACATTTTTCTGTACCATACTCCTTGATTCTGAGTTGCCACAATTGATAGTTCATTCTCCTTTTGCCTAGCCAGACTTATTTATTAAAAGTGTATCAATGTCAGTAGGTTGATGTATGTAATATGTTAGTAGTCTCCTGGTCCAAGAGAAACTCATTAAAAACCCTCAACTGAACAGCTATCCACCAGCATCTCCTTATTAACCCGCTCTACATAGCATTTTAGCTTCTGGTTCAATGTACTGCCCTTATACCTATATTTCCGTATACGGTTTCCAACTGCATTAACCATCAGGTCTATAGGTCCTCGGGCATCGGAGCAATTTGTCTTCATTGTTAGATGAGTGACTAACATATTGTGGTCGCTCAGTGTAGTCTCTTTCACTGCGAAATAGTCACAAAGATCTAACAATAGTCTAGACACTATTACATAATTGTTGATCGTGATTCCCCACGTTTCCACGTATTGCCAATTTTTTTATTAATAGCCAGCGTTTTATTCAGTAAATGGAGATCTCAGGTCCTACATAAGTTATCCCATTTTTGCCCATTCAATCGAACAGCCAGTTTAGGTTGTGACCCATGATTAACACAATTAGTATTAAAATCTCCACCTATCATGATCGATCGTCAACCTCCATCATCCACTCGCCAACCAATTGGTGAAATATAATTAATGTATCTATCCAGGGTATCTAGCTGATTATTCCAGTATATATTTATCACCAATAGTCTCCTTGCTGTCCCCACATGCGCTACCTTCATTTCAGCCGTCAAGATCCATTCTATTTCATTCGAAATGATATGGGACAATGCAAATTTTGAGTTTCTTATTGCCAGCTATAGTCCATCCATTGGTCTGCCTTTATTAGGCTTCTTGGCCTCTTGCTGTAATATAAAAAACATATCTCGACCCAGTTAATGGTAAGCCAAGTTTCCTGAAAAGTGATGATATCGTACTCATCCAAAATATGATTTGCCTCCTCAAACCCCAGGAAACCTTTGAAACCTCTCATGTTCCAATCTAAACAGCACATATTTTCATGTGTCAGAGGTTAGCCTGACACCCCTTTGCTCCCAATAATTTGTTTTTCATTAGATCTAAGACCATCCAGGCCAACCCATGTTGGTCAGTTGGTGTGGGCTTAGTTATCATGTTAGTCACATTTGCGCTTCTTATAACCATCCTATTCACCCCAGTTTCACAGTGCATCGGTCCCTGCATAGGTTCAGAGAGCAGGCTTCTATCTTCCTGTTGCTCTTCATACACCACACATCCAAACTTCTTTATTTCCGCTCTTTCCTCTATTTCCTCTAGTACCATACGTTTTACAAATGCTGACCTCCAGCCAACTTCTGCGAAGTCGCATCGATCCTCAAATGGGAAACTAACATACATTATATCACGTATGGATATTTTTGCCAGACTACTGGCCTGCCTCAATAATGTTAGAATGGTGCAATATTAAAGCACAATATTAAAATCAACATAGGGACACATTTCTAAGTACAAAATATTATGTGCTTGTGACAGCTTATTTCTCCAATCACCGTTTACCCCCCTTGTCAGACTGCTGGGTCGAACTCATTTGTAAATTAATAAGTCTGAAGGGATTTTTATCTTCCTCCAGCATTACTTCTGTAAGACCAAACAGACCTCTAAGTCGATCCGTTGGGCCCACCAGGGATTATCATTGGTCTGTCCTTTCCCCTTCCTCTAACCTGGCAGGGGCCTCCATGACCTTCTTTGCGAGCAGTTGATTGTTCGCACACTACCTGTGATTGACGTGGAATAGATCCTTGTATGAAGGTGGCACCTCCTTGCCCTGGTTTGTTGCAGTCCTGTTTAGTCATGGGAACAGAGAAAAGTGATGCCCATTGCTCCTTCGCCGCTGCTGACACCAGCATTTTCTTTACCTGCTCATCCGGAATGCATGGTTTCCATTGTCCATTCTTCTCTTTCTCTTGACGGTTGTTACAGATTTCGCAGTCCTTAGGCCAACCTCCTCCATCTTTTTCAAAAGCTGCTCGTTCATCATTAACCTTTCTTTAGTACCGATTTTGGTGTTTGTTGATTGGTTAAGACAATTAATGTTAGACGTGATGTATTCCCAAACTTCGATCAAGCTCATATTGCCCTTTACCTGATCCATATCCATTAAGGGCTCATTCTCTGCCCTGTCCACCGCCAAACGGAGGCTGTCTGTTTTCACGGCAGTGTGGCTTGACGGCTCTGCCTAGTTCGAAGGGTCCTTTCCTCTAACTTCACCTGTGTGAACTGTCTCACACGGGCCTCATACTGCCAGAGGAGGCTGCTGTTCACAGTTTTGTGCTCTGCTGTACCTCTGAAATATCTGTATTGGTGCCTGAAACGATGGTGGTGGCTGCTCTGCACTGTACGCTTTCTGCTCTAGCTGCGGGTGCACAGTTCCATTCTGCCCTCGGCTTGGTTGGGCGTCGGCATTTAAGCGACGGTGCAGCAGGTACGTTCTACTGAGTATGCAACCCAACATCAGGTTTTCATTGATCTCTTTGCACCTAGGGCGGGTGCTTTAACGTTGTTTTTACACTGCCTTTGTGTTTATACCCGTTTAATCCTTGTCCCATCCTGCTTCGTGATGCAAAAAGACAGGCTGTCTGAAATGTTGGCTTTGAGTGCTCGTTGAAGTGCACGTGCACGTACTAGGAGTTCTGAGCTACTTCCCGTGCCCATGGGGTCTCATGAAGAGCTATATACAACACCAACTAAATGTTTGGAGCTGGCCTTACACCCAGTGAGCCCAGTTATTAAGGGCAATGTTAAAATAACCTATACAACCCTTGAGTCCGTTGTATCTAAAAATCAACCCGTAAATGATGTTACCAACTGTCATCTTACCGTTTAACCCACAGGCATATGGATAAGGTTGTCAAGGCTATACAGACAACCCCTCCAGCTCCTGATAATAATAGGGAACAGCCAACCTCCATCATACTGGCTCCCTCTCCTTGGGTGGAGATGGTTGTTAGATCCACTCCTGTTTCCCCTCCAGATCTTTCGGATGATCATGCGAGGGACTCCAGTATTGAGTCCTGGAGCCTTTGGAAGCGCACTCCCATTAAAGAACTTAATAGTGGCGGTACGTCCAATGACTTCGACTCCTGGCTAGTGTCCCTAGATATTTCAGAGAAATATCACGCATCCTTTTCGAAAAAAATATGCAAACAGCCAACGTTCAGCCTGTGAGCCCCTTGCCTACCAGCAAAGTGTACTGTTCTTTACAGACTGATTTGAGCTTAAAGGAATCTGAAAATCATGCATGCTCATCAGGGCTTCCTTGAGTTGGGTCCTGTCTTGAGACATTGGTTACTATGAAAGAAGCGGCACCACTCCTTTCCTCTTTAGGAAGTAAGCCACGTCATAATCTCAGTTTCACCCAGCCTATGCTGGCTGCTGCCCCGTGAAAGGATACCTGGGCGGCCAGCATGAGTCCATGAACCCTAGAACAGCAAAGCTAAGAAGTGTGCGCTTAAAAGAATCAAACATGTCAAAGCCCAAGGATGAAACCACCAAAGCATTGGTTATGTATAGGCGAAACTTTATCATCACCAATGTTATGAAGCCTCTTAAGAACGATCCCAGAGATGCACTTCACAACAAAGTCCTTGCTTGGCTTCGTGCAAGAACCGGGCCCGGGGTAGTGCAAGCCTCCAACTTGAAATTCCTGCATAGGATTGAATTAGTCAACTGGTGAGCCAAGGGAACAGGGACTGTATTGTGGTGGGGTGTGGAGCCAGCACCCTGCCTCAGTACTTGAGATTGAGTAATTAAGTAGTGACTGGATCATTTTTGTCTATGTTTTTTTTTCTTTTTCTGTTTGTTTTAATGTATGTGCTAATTGTTTTATTGTTGTATTGTTTGTATTGCTCTTGTTCTTGTAAGCGCTTTGAGGCCCATGGGCAAAATGCGCTATATAAGAATTTGTAATAAATAAATACATCATAGGCACTTTTCTTATTTTACTAGTGTCTTCGCCATTATTCTTCCAATCTTGATTCATATTTGCATCCTCATCATTCTTTGACTGCCGAACCACATCTCTCAAATACTTTCTTGAATCCTTCTTCAACTGATTCCTCCTACCGTTCAACGATTATTTTTGGCTTTTTTGAGATCTTTGGAGATGGTGTCTTTTTCTCTGTGAGGACTTCCTCTATGCTGTCATCAGTTCCCAACGCTTTCTCACTTGAGCTCTTTCTAGTTTTTGGCACATTAACGCAGCTAGTGTTTAGTATGTCAATTTTTACATTCAGCTCCGAGAGAATTAGCGTATGGGCTCTTACTTCATCCCTAATGTTGTTGCATAGGGCAACTTGAGCGATCAGAATGGAGTTGTTCTGCGGTTGATGGTGAAGACAATTTTATACATTTGTCTGCTTCTCGTAATGTATGGTGGAATATGTTTGTTCTGCTGGCTTCCGGTCCTTGTGCAAGATTACTAAGGGACATTAGTTCAACTTACTCTGACGGTGACCCGACCAAGGAGTTATGGTCCACATAGCAATGCTCAACTGGACTTGCATAGCTCTCAACTGCGCGTCCCTTGCTTACAAAATTGGCCAGGCACATACTCTTGTTTACCAAATTTCCTCCTTCTACAGAACCTAGCTCTCCAACAGCTTCCAGGAAGCTAATGTCACTCATATACCCTTATCGATGTTCAATGGTGCAAACGGACGAGTGATCTTTGTTACAGTACTCGCCGCCACAGGTTTGAAGAAGCTTTACCACCTCTGTAACACTCCTGGCATAGCCAGATTTTCCGTTGTGATGGTATTTCGTGATTGCGTAATTTGTGCTGTTTGCGCTGTTTGCCGCAAAATGCTGGAGGTATTAGAACTAACCACTGTAATTGGGGGCTGTTTTGCCTCTGTAATGCCCAAACCAGTACATATGGCATTCAACAGGCATTTTTCTTGCTGTATTTGAGCTGATGTTCTATTCATCAAGTCAGCCAGGCTGATTAAATCCCCTGA
Source organism: Ambystoma mexicanum (assembly GCF_040938575.1). NCBI lineage: Eukaryota > Metazoa > Chordata > Amphibia > Caudata > Ambystomatidae > Ambystoma > Ambystoma mexicanum. The sequence goes on from NC_090932.1 coordinate 1,254,646,646, forward strand.
CATCACATCCATAGGTGCTTGGGGTGGCAGAACTGCTGTGGTGATTGCGCCTTAGACTGTGTTTTCTGCTTAGTGGTTTGTTTACCCAAACCCAATACTGTCAGTGTAGATTGTTTCTTTGTTTGCTTAGGTGGCATCCTTAAACTTCTTGATAGCTTATGTGCACTTCACCAGAAGATTAGTTGTATCGCATTAACGTAGTATACAATCTAGTCAGACGTGCCAATTTTCCCACGCTTTATACAGTGGGGAGGCTCCAAAGGCACCAGTGCCTACAGTGCCTACAGTTACTTCCCCCTCAAGCCAGGTAACACTTGTAGAAACTCAAAGAAGCAGCCCTCAAGCCTATATTTCGTTAGACTAATAGCCTCCTCTCTATTAGCTTAAGATGCCTTATATGCCGGAGTTCCCAGATATCAGCAGACCAGCCGCTGTCCAGTTTTTTATAAGTACTCCCTTAGTCAGATCAATTTGCAAGAGGAAGCTCAAAGGCTCTAGGGCCCAGAGTCACTTCCCCTCGCTTCCGGGACAACCACTTTTTTAGCAGTTCTCCCTTACTTTGGTTTGGATCTATTTGCAAGAGGAAGCTCAAAGGCTCTGAGGCCCACAGTTACTTCCCCTCGCTTCCGGGACAACAAACAAACTACAGAGTTATATGTATTGATCCCTCGATTGTTATGTACGCCGCTCACCTTTATCTCCAGTAATTTGATGACGGCACAGATGACTCCGGTTCTGCAACAGCTGGTGCCAAACATTACTGTTACAGAGTATCACTGTTTTGCTGGGATAACTCGGCACCGGTGTCCAACTACGGACCACTACAGACACTTTGTAGCCATTTGATGTCCGTGCAGCACTCCACACCAATAGTGGTGTTTTAAACTCTCTGCACAGGCAGACCGGTTCAACGCTCCTCCTCTGTATTGTAGAGAGAAAAAACAGACTCGATCTCAGAATTCCAGCAATCCAGCGATTATGACCACTCCAGACCACTTTGTAGCCACTTAGTATCTGCGCAGTGCTCCACGCTAATAGTGGTGTTTTAACCTCTCTGCACATGCAGACTGGTTGGAAGCTCCTCCTCTGTAGTGCACAAAGAAAAGACAGACTCAATCTCAGGATTCCAGCAATCCAGCGATTATAACCACTACAGACCACTTTGTAGCCACTCGCTGTCCGCCTGTAAGTTCTTTTAAGAATTGGACAATCAGAGGGATCTAAAAATATGAATCCGCCTCTGAGGAGTGCTTGAAAACGGAAAGCGCTGCTAGGTAACCCTTAATAGATCCCATCTAGAGCCCCGGATTTGCTAAATGTAATAGAAAGGAAAGCACCGTACAAGTGTCACATAGAAATGTATCCACATTCTTATCCCTACACCAGTTGCTGAACGTGTTCCAACGGCAACGGTACAAAGATTTTGTTGCTGGCCTCCTGGCCGAAAGCAAAATCTCCATTACATCATCCAGGAGGTCCCAATCCTTGTATCTCAGCCTTTCAGAAACCATGCATGAAGGCTGAGTGTCTTGACCTCTGGATGGAGAAACCAACCTTCCTCTTGCGAGAAAAGATCCTTTCTTTGTGGAAGACGTATTGGAGGGCAGATGGACAAGTCCTGAAGGTCCGGATACCATGTTCTCCTGGCCCAATCCGGAGCAATTAGGATCATGGATTCCAGAACTTTCTCAACCTCCTGATCACATGAGGAATGATAGGGACTGGAGGAAACGCGTACAGGAGTAGAAAATCCCAGTCCACCATGAACGCGTCTCCTAGAGCTCCTCTTGGAGGAAATTCCTTGGAGCAATACTGTTTGCACTTCCGGTTCACACCGGTCGCGAACAGATACCCTTCAGGGGTTCTCCAAAGGATGAAGAACTCTTGAAGGACTTCCTGAGCTAGATCCCACTCGTGAGAGACTATACTATGCGTGCTCAGAGAGTCCGCCGCCATGTTCTTCTCTCCAGCTAGGTGAACTGCTAACAGAGAGATTTCTTCTTGATTTGCTCAGACCCAGAGCTGCATTGCCTCTCTGCACAGTGGTAGTGACCCTTACCCTCCTCCCTTATTGAGGTAGTACATGGCCACCGTGTTGTACATCATTATCAGGACATTCTTTCCCTATACAGAGGGCAGGAAGGCTTTCAGCGCTAGTCTGATCGCCCTCAGCTGCAAAAGGTTGATATCTAGTTTGGACTCCGATGGAGACCAGCGACCGCTGATTGTCAGATCGTTGTTGCTGGCTCCCGATCCCATAAGTGAGGCGTCTGTCACTACTGTCATCTCCGGCCATGGTTGCCAAAAATATTCTCCCTGGAGAATATTGCCTTTGCAAGCCCACCACAGAAGGCCCTGAGAACTTCTGCCCGGAACCTGCAGGTGTTCTGACATCTTGCCTGAAAACTGGGACCACTGAGTCCTGAGAGCCCATTGGAGGGATCCCATTCTTAGGCGAGCCTCTGGCACCAGGAAAATGCAGGATGCCATGAGGCCGAGCAACATCAGAAAATCGAAGGCCAGAAGATGCTGGGCAGTTTAGAATTTGGTAACCATCTGCAGAATGTGTTGAGCTCTCGCCTCGGGTGGTGAGGCTTTCCCCGAGGAAGTATCCAGGACTGCTCCAATACACTGGAATCTTTGGGATGGTATCATGTGGGACTTCTTGAAATTGAGGGAGAAGCCCAGTCTGTGGAGCAAGTGGCAAGTTACGCTGAGATGTTCCCCGGCTTGCCCGGGTGAACGAGCCCTGATCAGCCAATCGTCCAGGTAGGGAAGATTTCCTGCACAAGGAGCGGGTCCGGAATTTTGACAGAGCTGTTCCCCGGTGGATGATCTTGAGGCCTTTTTTGAGAAGGAAGGCAGTAACCTTGGGCCACAGTTTCCAATGCCCAAGCATCTGAAGTAATGCCCTGCCATTCGTTCATATCCTGCGAAAGTCTGCCTCCCACCAGGGTTTTGTGGGTCAATGCCTCAGAGTGGTTTAGAGGCAGCTGAAGGTAAAGTTGCTGCTGCTTGGGCTGATTTAGCACCTCTCCCTCATCCACCACAAGGGAATCTTCTCTGACCCCTTTGACCGGCTTGTCCTCTTCCTCTTCCAATTGAGGAGTAGAATCAAAAGGACTTATCCATCCAAGAAGATGAGCCTGAATAGGGTTACTGTGGCTGTCTAATGGCGGCGCTAAGGGATTTAGCCGCTACCTTTGAGGTCTCCAGCTTCTCCAAACTCTCATTCGCTTTGCTGCCAAACAACCCCGAGCCTTCAAAGGGCATGTTGAGTAGTCTTGCCTGCACATCCGGTGCAAACCCCGACTTCCTCAACCACGCAAATCTACGTAATACTGTGCTAGCAACCATGGATCTGCGGATGCTGGTTGCAGTATCCAAAACTGACTGGAGACATTCACTCGTTGCCTCCTTACCATACTTAACTATTGCCAGGAAGCCATCTCTTTCTTCACCTTGCGGGATGTGTTCAGCTGCCATAGCAACACAGTCCCACAAGGTAAACATAAATCTAGACAATGTACAAGTCACATTAGTGGATTACAAAACCATAATACCCGCAGTGAAAACGTTTTGCGCCCAGGCATCCACCCTCTTCTCATCCCTGTCAGGAGGGATGGGTGGGTAAGCTGACTGCCTGGTAGATGTAGCTGCCTGAGCCACCAAGCTTTCAGGTGTGGGATGCTTGGTAAGATATTCCGGGTCACTGCTGGGAGGTCTGTACTTCCTTGCGAAGTTTTTATTTGCTGCAGCCGCAGTTTCCGGGGTCTTCCAATTAGCAGAGGCTCTTTCCTGTAGTGCCATGTGGAGAGGTAAAATTGGGTATTTCTGAGGACCCTGGTCCAAGATGTCAGTCATATGACCTTGCTCAAAAGATGGACTAGGCCTACTCCATCGGATCTACGTGATTTTACCGAACCGAAAAGTTCCAACCTCAAAAGTCCTTATTCTTTCTTCAATTTTCCACAAATATATATGTGGGGGGGAGACCCGTCTCACCCCCCCAACTTCCCCCTATACATTTTTTATTCACTTTACCCCCCCATTCCCCACATATATATATGCAGAAAATTGGGGGTCGGACTTTTGGGGTCGAACTTTTGGGAGTAGATAATTTTGTACAATACCTACTCCATCCCATGAATTTAATAAAATGAGTCAGCATGCTCAGAGAGGTCAGGCCTGCCAAACTCTAACTATGGCGAGGTATCCAAACCACTAGCAGACTGGAGACTATCACACAAATCTCTTAGCCTGGTCTCGTCAGATAAGACAGTAATCACTACAGTGAGTAATATTTCCTTACATCTATTCCGTGCCCCTGTTCCGCCATACTTATGGTAGAGCACCGGACATCACTCTACCCAGTGGAGGAGGAACCTAAACTATAGAGAACAGGTTCCTGTGTCCTGCCTGACTGAATTGTGCAACAGCTCTGGAACTGTTATCCAGGGACTTATGTCTGCAGAATGCTAATGGGGAGGCCCATGTAGTCATCTTGCAGCTTGCATTCCAGAGTACATGTCTTTGAAAAGCTAGGGCTGTGCTTTTTGCCTTGGTTAAATGTGCACGGAGGCCCTCAGGTGGAGCCCTGCTTGTAGTTCATAGCAGAATTTAAAACAAGAAACAACTCAGTCAGCTATTGTCAGCTAAATTTGGGGAGAAAGCTCACATTGTGGCCCATAATTCACTCTGGCAGAATCGCCTTTGAGAAGTGTCACGAGCAGTCATAGGATTACCTGTGATATTTGTCGAGTCACGTGACCAGACTACACCTATTTGCAAATTTCTAGGACAATTCAAAAAAAGAGTGGAAAAAATAATTTAAATAATACGGTGACACTGATAGTGTTGCCTGCAACAAATGTTTGACAGGAAGGTGAGCATAACACAGTTCCCCACAATATCTTTTCTGTTTGGAAATACTGTGGTCCTCATTATGACCCTTGCGCTCCCGGAATGAAGGGGACCGGCCCCCTTCATTCCGGGAGCGTGTATTACGAGGTTCCCTTTGCGGGACCCGGACCAGACATCTTGTAAAACCAGACGTCTTTTCCGGGTCCCGCGAGGGGAAGAGGGAGGTAACAACGGGACACTTATAATGTGCCCGTTGTTACCTCCATCCCCATTCCCATTGAGCCCTATGGGGGCTCAAACGGGAATGGGGAATGGTTCCTGCAAGGAGGATTTACCGGGTCCTCCTATGTCGGAATGACCCGGTAAGTCCCCATTACAGGAACCCGGTAAAGGAGCCCGGTTTGGATGCAGACATGGAGCTAACAGCTCCCTGGCTGCCTCCAAACTCGTAATGAGGCCCAGTGACTTTAATCGCAGAAAAGAAATATATCTTTCCCAACCCTCTCAATATGTGCCCAAAATTGGACTCTAGGATGGCACTGCAATTTATTATTCTGGTCGTTATAATCATCTGTTTGTTTCTGCAAGTTCCAATTGTTAAGCAAGGAGTATCTTTTTTTTTTCGTTGTATAACTTCTTATTCAGTACTTTAAAGAGCATATAACCAAGTGCAGCTTAAAAATGGGAAATGAATTACTTTGCAACCTTCCTCTACGCATAAGAAAGGGAACGCAAGATCTTAGTCTCTCGAAGCGGGCTGAGACACACTTCAAAAGTTATCTTGAAACTTTATAACAGTTGCTCAAACCTTCTTAGAAATGTTGTTGGATTTGCTCATTGTTACAATTTGAGACACAGATTGGAGGAAATTATTTTCTGGATAAGAGGAAATAACGTTCAGATGGTAATCCCCCCACTTATGACTGAAACTTGACACTCCATACTTGGTCCAACAATCTTGCGCACTGCTAGGGGAGAGGTGTTCTATTAAGGACATCCACTTTCAGTCAGTTACCGACTCATACGATCAGCTAAACTGAGCCCCCTTTTCTCTCTGAAGTACCCCTCTTTTACTCATGGTAAACCTGGGTCTTCTTTAAAATGCTGTTTTTATTCTTTTCTTATAGCTTCTGGTCTAAGTTTCTGCTTTAGTAAAGAACGGTGGACACCACCAACGTTCATGCACTTGTCAATGTGTAGTGAAAAATACGGTAAGACCCACAGTGCAAGGATAACCAAGTATAACTTAAGCTGATCCTGAAACACATGGCCCGGGAAACCGTAGGCTAGAATACAGTTTGAAGTAACTTCATTCATAATCATCAGTTCACAAAGCCAAGTAGAACCTAATTGTTAAATAATAAATAATTGTTAAATAATAAATAATACACAAAGATTAATTACTGCAGAGATGCCAAAATATTTAATATATGAAGGACTTTGCTTCTTTTCTTCCTTTTTTGTAACACATTTGTTTTTACTCAACCAATGAAAGTCATGGTATTGACTGTTTCAAATCACACAAGGTCACCCTGAAGACGGACCATGTCCGAAATGCATCGGTAGACCCATCTTGTTGGGCATCTGTCCTCCTCACAATAAATATTTTGGCATCTGTGCAGTAATTAATATGTTTGCATTATTTAACTTAACAATTAAGATCAGGTGCTTACATGTACACATAAGACACGTTATTACTGTGTGGTCTCCTTAAAAAACAAACAAAATAAACCTGGACATTTTGTGCTTTTATTGGTATTGGAATCAGTTATCATCATGTAATATACAAGTAAATGTCAACAATATTTAATTATTATTACTGCAGTATTTTTCACTAATTATTCCATGAATCCATGATGAAAATTCACTTCACGTTAGTCCTTATTCATAAAACAACAGTAATGACTTAATATACAATATGGTTATGCAATGTGTTGTACATTACAATGTTATGTTATGTTTATTTATACTGTGCACTGCTACTATTTGCATGGTCTCAATGCACTCACGTAGCACTGTAAGAAAGTGGGTGGGGTGGGTTAGTGAGGGAAGAGGGTTAGGATGGAGGTTGTGCTCTTCTGTTGATGTTTGCAGAACAAGGAGAAACTGCCGTCTGTGCGTGTCGGCTTTCTGAGCATGCTTGACTTGTGTGCACTGAACTTGTTGTGTCCAGAGGGGTAACGTCCAGTGTTTTGAGTTTGTTGTTTACGGTTCTTGGGGCGGAGGTGTGGCTTTTGTGTTCTGTTTTAGGTGTTGACTAGCCCCTTGGGCATGTGTGGTGCGTATGTGGGCGCTTTATGTTATGTAACCGCACTATCAATGTGATTGTACTTTTTCTGATTCATTTAGCAAGTCTGATTCATGCACTCATCAAGTTCTTCATGGTTAGACAAGCAACAGTCCAATGTAATAACACCAGTATGATTCCCTGTTTAGGATTAGAACAATGCATCATTTTATTCTATGCAAATGTTTCATCTGCAATGTACAGTGTTTGAACCATAGCTCTCAACTCACACACTTTTGTAAACAGCTGACTCACGTGACAAGTCTCTTGCACGACCATTCACTTCAATGGGCTCTCACCCACCAAAAACAAAATCTGGTGTTTTCACCCGCCTTGGCCACATAAAAGGTTGAGATCTATGATTTGAACAGTAAATCTACTTCTGTTCCAATCTTTTTAGGCTATGATCCAAATTCCCTCTGCAGGGGTGTGATGATAGATTTTGCAATAAGAACCATGTAATGTCTTTCTCATTGTTCTTCAATCTTTCTATATATAAATAAAAGGGAAAATGTATGTGTGCCCATTCGAAATGTTCAGCATACTACCCAACATGCTAATAACCTGAAATTTGGCAGGTGGGTAGGTTCCATGGTGTAGACAATGTAAAAAGTATAAAATATACATTTTGTTAAAGCGGTCTGCAAAGCTCACCCCTGCCATATGTGGATATGTGTGTGCGTCTGTTTGAAATGTTCTGCATACTTCCCAACATGCTACAAACCTGAAATGTGGCATGTGGGTAGCTTCTAGCAAAATTGGCTAAACAGAAGCATTGGTTTAGTTCATTAAATAAACTTCTAAGTAGGACAGAGGTAGGAATTACTGTGCGAAGCATGGGTACACCTGCTAATCTTTTATAATGCTCAACTAATGGTTTCCACAGTGTTCCATATGCAACTTCTGTATTCAGATATCTGCTGTTTCAGAGGTCTTCACGTTTCTATTACATACAGTATGTTGCAGGTACAACAGATAGTTTACATAACAATTTGTTGCAATTTGTGGAACTCATCATAGTCTATTTGATGTCATTGTATTCACATTTTGTAATGCTTTCAGTAAATTGACAGGTTACACAATTGCCAAATTTGTAATGCCCGCAGATGGGTTCTCAGCCCCACACTGATGTAATTGATTGTTGTGCATTTGCCGTTCTAATGGGCCTGGCCAGTCTTTGGTGTAAATTTGCATTCCTCCTGAATGCAAAGATAGGTTTCTGCGAAATAATCGGCCTCACAAACACAGATTGGAAGGCGATGGGGAGGGCAGCAAGATTTTTGACACCTTTCTGAGAATGACCCCTCATCAACCCTCATACAAACTCCATGAATGGCCACCAAATTTAGTAATTTAGCGATCACATGTGAAGGTTTTCTGCACCACGCAGTAACGTGAATGGCAGAAGTTTCATATACAAATCCCATGCAACGTAAATTGGCCAAGTTCTTCACAAACATATGAGGCACAGCAATACGCATTACAGGTAGTGCTGTTATATGCCAGCAACAATCTGGAGGTACTGCCAACATCTGTCCAGTTACCCAATAGGACAGATAGGGCTGCCAACACAAGCAGGCACTAGAGAAGACCAGGGGAATAAAAAGATGGAAGGGGAAGGTAAAAAGCACGGGGTGGAAAGGAGCATTGGAAAGGCTAATGGGGAAGAAGCAGAAAGGGAAGGGACAAAGAGGAGAATGACAGGATGACAGCAAATAAATCTCATGCAGATATTCCTAACTGAGGCCTCAAGCACTCGAGCTTAAGGCATCCTTTGGCTGTGTGAGTTTTCATATGGTCATGCAATTCCATAATAGAGCTAGGTAGTGATGTAGTTCTGTGCCCTCAGCTACTCAGTTGCTCGCACAAAAGTCTGTGGTTTGCCACTAGCTTTTTCTAACAGTGTGTGACAGAAACTGCAGTCATGTTCCCAGATATTCCTATTAAAGCCCAGGTGTTGCTACAGTAAGAATAAACTGAAATCAGATATCTAGATAGTGACATTATTTGCTCGGTACTATTTGTATAGGCCAGGTATTACCAAAATATACACATACCGACATCAAACGTATAGATACAGTCAAATGCCCATACACTCCCACAAAATGTCAGGTATTGCCACCCAGTACTATTACATGTGCAAGTGTACGCATCAGCTGAGCTATTGCAATAATATTACATGGTACATTGATAACACGTCAGGTATTGCCAGCATACGTTAGGTTTTCACATCATTGAGTAAGGTACGTCAATCAATCAACACACTCCCACCTGTTGTCGCACACACACATATATTGCCATAGCCACTCAAGTACGCCCATAAACACAGAGGTATTCAGTTTAAGACGATGACACAAATATAGGCACCCAAAGTCACTTATTCAACAAACAAAAAATCTCACACACACATAGCCACTAAAGAACACTGATATAGCCACAGATAAAAGGAAATACACATAGGGGTACACATGTAAACACATCCAACACATAGCCAAGTACCCATTCACTCACAGTCACATACACCACAAACACCATCAGACACACAAACACATGCAGATAATCATGCATGCACATAGAGGAAGGAATGGCCATCTCAACCATGTCTTCCCACTGGCATGTGGCTTGGTGAGATTCACAAGAGTCCAGACACAGGAGTGCATTTTTATTCTCAACACAAATTGAAAAGATAGCTTCTCCTGGTCTTTTCAGTCTGAAGGACAAATAAAGGCTCCTTTTCAACAGTTTATAAGGATTAAGGCTAACCCTCCGGCACTCACAGTCTCCTGATCGCTTGCTACCTCAGCAAGATTCCCCAGGTCCTCTCATCAAGTGTGGTGGGAGGGAGATCAACTCCATTTGTTGTAACTGTTGCTGCGTCTCAACCACAAGGTGTAAAAGGGAGTAATACAAATGATACACAGACCCTTCAAGCCCAGTGTCATCAAGGTGGGGTTGGGGGTGGATGGGATTGGGGGGCTTATAACCTCCCTTTCCAAGGGTCCTGATATCTACATTTTGCCTTCAGTTGCTTAACCCACACTTGGCAATGTATCTGCTCCTCCCCCCACTTCCCCTTTAGAGAAGTGCTTCTCCCTTATGTGTCTGCCCTCTCGTACCTTCCTCTTCTGACTTGTTCTGCTCTTACTAGTCCTCTCCTCCTCCCCCTCCTATTTTTCACCTATTACTGGCTGGTATTCTCTGAGACCCATCCCTTCTTCCTCCGCCTCTGACTTCTCTCCTCTGAACCTCTGGTATTCTCCACCTCCCAACAGTTGTTCCGCCACATCCACCCATTGCTGTTCTTCACACCTTCCACCCACTGCTGTTCTTCACCTCCACCCACCTACTTTTCCACACCTTGTACCCTCTGATGTTCTTTGGCTTCTCCACCTACTGTTCTCCACCTTCCACTGTACCCTCTGATTTTCGCCACCCCCTAAACCTGCCGTTCTCTCTTCTCCCCCTCTTGCCTACAATCTCCACCACACTTTACATTTCCCTCCTCTCCTCCTCGTTGCTCTGTTTACACACACTAACTTGCATTAAACTCTGGTCCTCCACTCCTAAAAACACCAATACCACTAAATTGTGTGTCTTCACTTGTATTCTTAGTTTGCGCCTCCTCTGGCTTAACGGTTTGAGGTCTGTCCACTTATTTTCTTGGGTTTTCCATTGAATAGTTTTGGAAAGTTATGACTTCAATGTTTCGTGAGTCATGTTACACGCAAGTAAGAGATAAAATGGCTTTAAGAAGCTTGCCACCATTTTGAAAGTGACTCAAGTGCTTTCCAGCATATTCACATGTGGATGCTGACATGAGGGTGGAGCTCTGTCTACTTGCTGAAAACGGGTATGTGTAACAGATCTCTCCGCAGATGCTTGCACACCCCTTTTCAGTCTATCTCCACATTTACCAACGTAAAGTGCCGCCAGGTAGGCATTACTGTGGCCTTCCGAATTTACAGAAAACTTGAGCCACCATTTTTGCTGTTTTCCATCAATATTGCCAATATTACAGGACATGAGCTGGCAGGGCTTACAGCAGTCCCCCATCTTTGTAGGTGAAGGGTGCTGCATTACACATCTCTTTTGCGACATCTGTCTGGGGAAACCTTTCAAGATGGAACGATAATTTCCTCTGAAAATATACACTTTTGACGGTGGTTTTGGATAGGAGAAAGAAAAGGATAGATCTCATTTCTGCACTGTATGAGGCCCATTTTGAAATTGGGTATGACCTGTTAGGAATACATGTTGATAAGACATTCTTGTCCATGGCCACCCCTGTCATGTCCTGAAGTCCTGTACCATTATTGGGATCTGGAATCCAGACAAGGCTGGCACCCCCCTTTGCAGCGGAATTTGGAACTGTCAGAGCTTTTGGGGGCTTGCTCTGAGAGGGGTAAGATACTGGTGGGTCCCGGCCGTGGCCTGGGACAGTTGAACCTGAAACCAACAGCAGGGCATCTGCTGTCAGGGTAGCGAAGCCGGAAGAAGGTGGAAATGTTAGATCAGAGGCATAAATTCTCTAATGGGGCCTTTAATAATTCGCTATGGCCTATGATCTCATAAGCATTTGAAATTTGACAAAGACTCTGGCCGTTTGAGTGTTCTGAGATTGAGGAGGGCCAGTAGTTGCAGCCGTTGGAGTCCACTTTGCAGTTTTAGCAGTGACAACAGCGGCTGTCTGCGTAGAGGGGTCTCAACAAGCCATGGTGGAAGCAGAAGTAACGAGATAAGCAGTGGGCCAGTCTGTCTAGGGATAAACAAGTGCTGTGGGTGGCAAGGGGATCAGAGAGGCGGGTTCCCTATGTGCGCAGGCCCTCATTGCCATTTGACTACCAGACAAATTTGCTGGAGAAGACCTCTTAGAGGCCCCCTCAGGTGCTGTGATAAAGGGATTGTGTGTATGTCATCAGCCCTGTCCTCCATCTTGTGGGTTTCGTCTGCCTTTTTTGGGACTTGCCATGCTGCACCTGATTGGGAATGTACAGACTATTTCTTGACAGTGTGCAGCCCAAGGTGTACGGCCCTAGAGGAGCCTCTGGACACTTCCCGGTAATAAGAGCCTCAAGGTCTGGCCCTTAGTACTGGAAACAGGTCTGGCCCCTAGTACTGGAAATGTACAGGCTTTTTGCTGACAGTGCGCACCCCAAGGTGTCAGGCCCTTGAAGAGCCTCTGGAGACATCCTGGTACAAGGGGCCTCGAGGTCTGGGCCTGGAGGCACAGCAGATGTACCTTGAGGGATAGCGGCCCAGGTAGTTACTTGCCTAGATGGCCCCGCCCTGGACTCCTGCCCGGTTACAGGTACTTAGGCAATCTCTGTGTGAACACAGAGATTAGCATTTATGGCCCAGTGTGTCTTGGAGCATCCAGAGGACCTCTTCTAACACTGATAATCCCCGGAAAGGAGTTGGCATGGCGGGGTGCTTCAGAAAAGATATGATTTTACCTTTCTATGATTTCCTTTCTTGCACACAACAAAGTCTCTATAATAGGATGGAGGATACCTACTAAAAAGGTCTTTCCGCTGATTGAGTCTGAGACGCAATGCCTGTGGGCCCAACGAGTCACAAGTGGCACAAGGGTCGACCTGTGCTCAGGCCAAGGCACTCTAGGCAGAGCGCCAGGGCATTGGCCAATGGGAAAATGGGAAGCTGCTACTGCAGGATGAGTAAGAGGAAAGACGATTAGTACCAACATACACCATACGCCATACACGAGGACAAGGGTGACGAGTACCCAAATAGAACAATAACCTGGGAGAGGGTGCCAGTGGGGAGGGGTCACTGGAGGCTGGGCATGCCCATCACTGACACACTCTTGCGCGTGAATACAATTTAAAGGGAAAGGATATTCTGCAATGCAAAAAGGCTCTGGTCTCATCACTATGGGACAAACTCCCATAGGAATGGAGGGAAGGTGGCTGGAAGTAGGAGGTACAGCCTTGAAAAAGAAATCATCCTCTGTGAATACCAAATGTGTATTCGTTCACTCACCAAAAGCTCCATGTTTTGCAAAAGCATTGGAGAATCTGACTAATCTGTGCTCCGTCCCTCCTGGTTGATTGGCAAAGAGCCCTTTTTATATTTAAATTTACTCACAGCTCCAGGTGTTATTGAGTAGGCCATTCACTTCTGCTTTTTAGTGCAACGGTCTACCCACGTGCATATTGGAAAGAAACATGCATGACACTAATTTAGCAAGCAGAAGGCCACATAAAAATAGATTCTGAAGGAATTAGTATTTAAACCAGTCGATTCTCTCAATCTATAGCTTAAATGCTGACAACAGTTGGCCACTGGTAGCTTGCACCACGAGTCCGAGAAAACTAAAAGGGGCATTAGTCCAGTTCGGTGAGTATTTCAAGCAACATGACCCCAACATTGAAGTAAGTCACAACCTACCTGATAATAATTTCTTTGGACTGATCATTTAAAAAGTGGTGTACTTTATATTGTATAGTTACTTAAGGGATCATGTTCCTCTGTGTTGAACGAATGGGTTATGGGGTTGGAGAAAGTGCTGGACAATGTAGAATAGACAAATATGTCACGTTTAATTTCTTTCAGCAAGGAGTACCCTGTTGTACCAAGGAGCACAGTCAGACAGAAAGTGGTTTCCAATCACAGCCCCTTCAGTACAGATACCACTCGGAGCACCTCTTCCAACCTGAGCTCACAGTATCAGTGTGAAAATGGCGTGTCAAGCACCTCGCAGGAACTGCTCCCGCCAACCAACGCATATCCATCTCTCACACAGGAGCCTGGCACGATCTACCACTGCACCAAGAGGAAAGGTCAGGAATCGTACTACAAATGTGTCTCAAATCTGTTAAAATGTGTTTTTTTGTATGACAACACTGCTAGTCAACTCAATTTGTATTGCTTTTCTATTTTCTGCAGTACCCCCTACCCCACTTCTCTTACTTTACAGAGCTCTCTATGGCCATAGTTTGTCCTTTCCTTTTTTTCTATAACAGTTTCCAATTCCTACTTCTCACATAGAGGGTCATTTGAAAAAAGGTGGTAATTGCGTGGATGGGACCAGCAAAGTTAGCCCTTATGTGGCGTTGGTTCCCTTCCATGAAATTTTGGTCATTTGGGAAATATAGTGCAAAAAATAGGTAGAAAAACAGATGAAATTGACTTGACACTTGGGGGTAATTTGCCAAATGTGGCGTTGGGTCCCTTCCATGAAATTTTGGTCATTTGGAAAATATAGTGCAAAAAATAGGTAGAAAAACAGATGAAATTGACTTGACACTGGGGGGTAATTTGCCAAATGTGGCGTTGGGTCCCTTCCATGAAATGTTGGTCATTTGGAAAATATAGTGCAAAAAATAAGTGTAAAAACAGATGAAAAAGACTTGACACTGGGGGGTAATTTGCCAAATGTCTGGATCAGTAAAAAGTGGTGGTTTAAGTGCCAGAAGTGATTACCGCCACTTTCACTGATCTAATGGATTTTTTAGGATTTGTCCAGTAAAGTTGAGGACCAAGGAGGTTTTTAAATGTCTACCTCCTTTCCCCCCTTCACATGACAAAATCACCTAGGGTACCGCCAGCATGAGATTTCCATGCTCGTGGTAAACACATGAATTCCTATGGAATCCGCCTGAATCTTCCACCGGATTATATAGGAATACATTGCTAAAGCCTCATGCAATCGTGAATTGCAGGAGGCTTTTACATTTTTTTTCAAAACTGAGTAAAAAAGCAAAGAGTAAAGGAAAATGTGTCTGTGTTTTACTCTTTATATTTCCACTCTGTTTTGTAAATGTAGAAAATTGCACAGAGTGCACCTTTTTCAATTAAGTGCAAAAGTCCACGGTACCCTGCAGTGCAATTTCTAATTTATTAAAGAAGATCCTATGTTTTTGCACTCCAATTTGCAAAAAGTATAAATGCTGCCTGCATTTATGCATGGCTGATAATTCCAATGGAGCTAATTTTCGAATCTCCACGTAATTTGGCGTTTGGGACCTGGACAAATGCGCTAGGGCGTATTTTGATCCTTTGCATGGCGGAGTGCAAAGATGCAGAGCAAAAGGGGAGTGCACTCCGCGATGCAAAATGAAAAAAACGCTGCCTGCTATGCACACATGGCAGGCCGCATTTACAATGGATCCCTACGGAGCCCGCCGACTTTATGCTGCAGTATAGGGATCCCCTGCATTTGCGCCGGCATGAAAATTCATGCAGGATCAAAGGCTGGGGCATTTGTATAGCGAAGAGGAAGAGAAGCGGCGGAAACGCAAGTTGCATTCTGCCCCTTCACTCTGTCATACAAATGGGGGAGAAAGTTAAGGGAGAAAGTTAAGGGAAAGCGTAAAAGACTTGCACAAGGTTTTTACGCCTTCCATTAACTTTACTCTCCATGGAATCCACCTGCTTTTAGCAAAAGGCAAAAAAAAGGTGAATTCTATAGGAATATATTGATGTTTTTCACCAGTATGATAATGTCATGCTGACTTTTACAAGTCTGGCGGTAACCATGCTGGTGCTGCCAAATTATTTTTAAGAAGTCTAGACTATGTTCTGTGCAGGTGGTGCTTTCAAGAACATGCTGGGTAAACACCTTTGCTTCTCAGGGACTTTGGCCTTGCAGCTCTCCTGTGGACACTAGAATGGCTCCCATCGTCGTTTAGCAATGCTTAATCACTCAAACAGGGGTCACCCAATAGAGGAGTGAGGTTTACTACGACATTCAAAATAATTCTCCTTCTAAATAAATTCAATTTGGATCTCTATCCACTCAAAAACCCCTAACTAACCTCGCAGGGAATGGTCACTCTCTCAGCATTTCTTGAGAGACCAAACTGTCTGCAATGAAATTAAAACGCAAATCAAAGAGTTTTTTAAATTAAATAAACCAGAAGAAACCTCTTACAATAATAACTGGGTTGCTTTCAAAGCAGTGATAAGGGGAAATTCCTAGCACTCGTCACAGAATTGGCCAGACCGCAACAAATCGAATGCAAGCAGTTACTAACCGAGTTCTAAGAATTAGAATCACTACACAAAATTAAGGGTTCCAACAAAATGTTGCACAAGCTGAGAGGAGTTAGAGAACAACTAAACATTTGAGCTACCAATAATGCAGAAAAAAATCTCCTCAACCTGAAACAATGATAGTATGAAAAAAGCTAACAAATATCTTGCCAACGCCTTTAGGAATGAAAGATATAAATCACATATCCAAACAATTAGAGACAAGGGACAATAGGGTCAGCAGGTTACATGATGACCTCTCCAAGCTTTCGCCGAGCCAGGACTTCTACAAAAACCTATATACAGCTAAGCAGCCTAACACTAAACTGCCACGGATCACCCAGGCCCAAAAAACCGTCCTGAATGAACTGAGAAACAGTGAAGAGACCCGATATGCCATTAATTCCCTGCAGGACAATAAAGCCCCGTCCCAGATGGCCTAACAAGCCCCTTTTATGAGGAGCTAGAGAACACCCAATATGGACCCCTAACCACCTTGTTTTACTCAATAAGACTCTCAACTTCAGTATCCAAATAGATGGGGGAGACCGTGATAAGCCTTTTACCAAAACCAAAAACCAAGGAAAGGCCCTGGGGCATGTGACTCCTACAGACATATAGCGCTACTCAATCGAGAAATCTGAAAATATTTGCCAAGGTCCTAGCCAGAAGATTAAAAGGCATACTCCCTAACATCATCGACATGTACCAGGCTGGTTTCATTAGAGGCTGTCAATCATTCGACGTTATAAGAAAGATAATACATCTAATAGACAAGTCAACAAGATTCCCTGGGGATTCCCACAATGTTGCTCCCTCTAGACACTGAAAAGTCATTTCATAGGGTGGATTGGCCATATCTTTAGACAAACCTTAATGGCTATGTAATTTTGACAAAGATTTGAAAAAAAAGGTAGGTAAACCGCTAACACTTCATCCCAAGGGCTATAATTCATAAATGCAAAACAAGGGGTGGGTTGAAGGTACAATAACCCATTTTAAATCACATTTATTGTACAATTCCACTTTTTCAGACCACCTAAGATAGCTCATAGATTAACAGCACACCATTATTTTCACAATATCACATATCAGTGCATACAAAATACATTATATCACACCATAATCTAACAATAGTTTAACAACATCAATGCCATAAAGTGAAAAGTGCAATTCGTCACAGCGTGTAAACAGTCAAACACAATGTGCAAGTACCAGGAATATCCCCTAATCAATTGAGTAAATGGATCAATCAATGTGGGTGCAACACATCAAATAATTATGTATATTATACTGAGCTCTTGTAAGGGTATTCTTTTATTTTGCCCTTATTCCAAGTTTCAACATCTCTCCAATGCACATTTGGAAGGGTTTTCATCAGGACTGACCGCCCATATCTAAAAATAGAAATTACATAACTAGATGTCAATATATCGTGAAACAAATGGCTGCCTAAAGTCTAGTCAGCATTTTCCTAAAACAAAAGCTACCCTTACTGATTCACATTTCATAAGTATGAGCCTAGATCAAGTTCGCCTCAAATTGCTCAACCAGACCTGGCAAAACAAAAATAGAAGGAGCGTTACTTGTCTACCTTCTTTTTACTGCTGCATCTGATTACAACATGTACATTCAAGAAACTCTCCTGTCTCGTCATAAATGGGTCCAAATCAATTCTGTTTTTTCTAAGGGACCTCAAGTGTCTGGGCAACCCCTTTATGAAATGACACAAAAAGGGGAATGCTAATGAAATATTTACCCTTTAAAAAAAATAAAAACAATGTCATGTCTGTCTTTTTGTGTCAGCAACATACCTCAGACTTAGTTCAACAAGCCCCATGTTCTGGTGCAGCCTCTTGTTCGGATACAAAAATCCTGCATAAGTTGTCTTTTATTTCTAGAATTGCTGCAAAACGCTCCTTATTTTCGAGTCATCCGAACGCTGCCGCAATCAATTTACCCGTTGTAACATAATACTCACGGTTCTGCACGCTGACATAACCGTGAATCAGTCACATGTCTTACAGTCGCGTTTTCCTTAAGAGCTAAAGACTAGCATGGTACGTTGGAAACTAAATGCCAGTGGCCAAGTCAGGAAGTGCCCACAAATTATACACGGACTCGACTCAAAATTATAATGACGCCAACAGCTCATATAATAATTTGTATTGCCTTGGGTTCCCCTGCCATATTGATGACATAACCAGTCGGAACAGCTTGTGTTCAGAGGGAATGCATGAAGACATCCGCAAGTAGATTGCTAAAAATTGCCACCAATGGCGCTTTCTCTCGACTTCCTACATCAGAAGAAATATCTGAGAGTTTATAGCTCTTTCCTCCAATGTTGCCCCTTCAGGCGCTGACTAGCCTTGTAATGCAAAGAGTCTGGAAATATGGCTTTAATGGATGATTGAAAGAAGCAAGATCCAAATATCTTTATTGATGTTGTACATTTTTTGTTCTGGCAGCTTCATAGTTGCAGACATGGTATCAACCAAAAACGCCAGAAATTGCATCTGATTTGAAAAGATTGACGTTTTCCAGTTTATTAGGAAGTTGAGGCTTTTATGAGCAATATGATGGCACGCGGTGCTCACACTTAAATGCTGTCCGACATGGTCACATGTCGGGCAGCGTTTAATTTTCATTGTGAACACTGCTTAAAATGTCCACATGGTAAAGAGTGTTCACAATTACAGATAAACGCTGTCAGACATGTGAGCATGTCGGGCAGCAGTTAATTGTATCTGTACACGCAGCCTGCCATGCAGGCAGCTGATCCATCACACTGAAACTGTTGGTTGCCTCCACAACCAACAGTCTGGCTTCAGAGCTGCCAGAGGTATGGAAACCACTCTCATGAACACCTGTGAAGACTTGCTCTCTAATCTTGATTCTAGCTCTCCTTCTGTTCTCATGCTTCTTGATCTTTCTTCTGCCTTGATATGGTCAACTATGTCACCCTGATAAAACGCTGCATGACACCCTTGGCATCACGGACCTGGCTCTGGATTGGCTGACCTCCTTCCTCTCTGACCTACCTTCCCAGGTGCAACTGGGCGTCTTTCTCTCCACCAACTCACTCTCCACCTGTGGCCTCAAGCCCAGGGAACACATCTCTCCAGCCCTTAGATCTCTCCAATGGCTCCCAATGGCTGTGAGGATCAAGTTCAAGACCCTCTGCATCATCCACAAGGCTTTCTGGTACCTGGGATCCTGCTACATACAACTTGCAATCCGGAAATACCACCCTGCTAGAGCACTTCGGTTTCTAGCTCTAACTCTCTGCAGATCAGACGTTTTCCAAGCAAAGAGTGGGGGGTAGATCTGTCTACTCCGCAGGGGCCTCCCTCTGGAATGGCCTACCTGCCCCCACTAGACTTCAGCCTGATGTCCTTAAGTTCCGGAAGCTTGTCAAGACCTTCCTCTTCTCTTCCTCCATCCCTCTCCCCTTGCCCTGCTAATCTCCCCTCTAGCCTAGACTGGCTGCCTGGTCCCTTCACGAGTCTTACAGGAAACGAAATCCCCCCCCCCACTCTGTCCAGTCAACCTGCGCACACTTGGTCACTCCTGACCCACTTCCCAGCCCCAATGATCCGGCACTTGCTCTTACTGCACTTATCTGGGTTCTGCACCCCTGGAGCCATTTCAGCCCCTTACTAGCACTTAGCTTGTTGATCCTCCTTCGCCTGCTATCTCTGCCTCCCTCGCCACCTCCTCCTGGCCTCCACCGGCACTCTCCCTCCCACGTACCTTTGGCCCTGCTCATGCACTACCCCAGTTCCCTCCCCTCTGCACTTCTCGTAACTGCACTTGCACTATCTGAATGTTACATGGCCTAGTATGATCGCGTCCCTGTTTGTCCTTTCTGTTTTCTCCTCCCCCCTGCCTTGTTGGGCCTCGAAACACATGTGTGTAGGTGCATTACAAATAACCAATAAATAAATAAAATCAATAAATACATGTTAAACAGATGTATTTCGTTGGATTTGACGAGTGGGAACTCTAGGCTCTACCTTGAATGGCATGATGGGCAATGTAAAATGTTGCAAATAAGGTGAGAGTCGGCGGTCGCCCGCTGCATAAAGAATAACGATACATTGTTTACTGTGCTTACTGTGCACCAGCATTTACTTTGATCAATCGTGGTGGCGGATGTTTTCCAGCATGTAAGGGATTTTGCATTCCAAGCTGTGCACAGTTTCTGGTAGGAAGGAAAGAGCACTCTTTTAGACACTGTTCATTTAGCAGACTTTAGAAAAGCTTTGTGTATCTCTCTAAACCACCAATTTACCATTCCCTGACATCTCAAAATGACTCCTTGCATCGGAGCTCGTTCATCTGTCCCTACCCGACAAACAAGCCCGACAAGCAAGTAAGCATCTAAAAGCAAGTTAAAGAAACCGCAAGACAAGGGTGCTGCCTCAATAAAAAATAAAAAATAAATGCTATGCTTTATATGCCTCACATTATTTGGGCAAGAGCACCTATTTTTTCGATCAACCTCTTCTTCCTGTGTACAGCACTCCCCCGTCCTTGCAACTAGCTTTGTGTCTTAAAAGTACTCTAAATATGTCAACAAAAATACTCTTTATAGCAGGGTAAACAAAATGCAAATATACTATTTGTGTTGCCTACTAAAAAAATATTGACAATCGGCCAATGGTTTCTGATATATTCTCTCCATCACTTCGCATCATGTGCATCTAGTCATTGCTTTCAACAAACATTACATCAATTAAAGTACGCCCCTCTTATTTTCAGAGACTGTCAACGATGCGCTATGGCCAAACGTTCTCTTTTCAGACACATACAGGCTTACAGCTCTTATATTTCTTTATGTCGTCGCCATAGGGAAAATCATCAGCAACATTCATCACTTGAAAATATTTCAGCCAAGGGGTCTGTTCTTCCACTCCACAACATGGTCTGTGTAAATGGTTTCAAGTCAACCAACCCTCCTGACTTCAAAGTAGACGCGGGCACTTCCTTCGATTGTCTCTAAGAGACTGCAATCTCCTCGACAGCGGTTTCACAAAGTCGCCAGCCATGGTAAAAAAGAGGAGAAAGCAGCCGGAACACTGTCGTCTTCGCTTAGGATGTCTCCTCCATATCGCTCCCTGTCAATCTTATTTCAAACATATTCTACCTCCCTCCTCTTTGGTTTTATCAATGCTGCCAAGTAGTCTATCTGATAGGAAGTCGTTTTAGACAACCAACGCCGAGAGTATTTTAAATAAAAAAATGTATACTGAAGCAGCAACTTAACTAAATGACGAATACCGCACGTATCATTATATTAAAATAGAGGGAATTAGACGGCCTAGTTCTGGGGAGCATTCAAAATGGCAGAAGTGAGGGGAGGCGAACAATTGAAAAAGTCCTGTCTCAACACGACATGCCAGCATTGCCACTATCAACACATTTTCATGTTGCTAGTGCCCAAAGAACGCATGAAGCCTGTCCCATCATTATATGTCCGCACTACCCACACCTTTCAGGCTTCTGGTGGACAAGTCAAATCCAGAAGCCTGTTTCAATTTAAACCCATGCTGTCCAGTTCTGCATTAAGTCGCTTTCACAAAGAGCGTCTCTGCCCCAGACTCTCTTTCTCTCTCTCTCTCACACACACTTCGGGTGTCACGGTATTTGTTTTATGGAGGTACGATAACCTTCTTGCCTATTGATGGTATATCATGGTTATCGCGGTATAGCAGGTGGAGTTAACTAATCAACAAATATTTTCTTAAAAAGGTCATAAATTGTCAGATTTATCATCACAAACAAAACCAGGGTCCCAGGGCCAGAATTGGGCTTTTCAACATACTTTCCACTGAAATGCCACCCTTTGCTTTCACCAAACAACACAAACACACGTGTGGAGAGGAGGGGGGGGGAGGACCTGCTGCGATTGACAAATGCAAACTTAATAGCTTTTAATTTAGGCTTTTAGCTCCCCCACTGGCTATGGTGAAGATGGACATGTTGCCACCTTGATAATTTGCATGCCACAGACCAATGGAGGCTGATGGTAGTATGCGCTTGTGCGCATACACACACACGCACTCTCTCTCTCTCTCTCTCTCTCTCTCTTTACATTACAGCCTTTAGTTTACTTGCGGCCAAAAGGTGTTCAGTAATCACGGACATGTTACCCTTTGGTATGGCAGCAGGGAATACCCGCAGAGATGAGTGAATTTTGCGGTGTGACTTATTATATGTAAATTCAATGATACAACCAGGGAATTCCCCATTGTCATATGTTCAGAAAACATTATCCATTATAAATATATAAACCCCAAAGCCGCCAACCCAAAGTAAATCCTTTTCCTTCTTGGCACTGTATTTATTCTTCCTATTGCTAACATATTGATTTTGTGTCAGGCACGTGTGGTTTACGGAATGGCATTAAAAACTGCACTAACTGAAATGTATTGTACCAAAAAAAAGAACTTTTTTTTACATTGCCTTTTCGCATTTGAAGTTCTTTAACTTACCATTAAGTCCAATGCTTTTTAGTTAACCTACGAATACGCAGGCAGGATTTTCCAGCTGTAGCAAGGTAGCATTTTGAAACTTGTCTCTGCACATATTTAGCTGATCCTCCATGATTCTAAGACGGCTGCAGAATTGGTCTTTCATGGCGCTCACTCGTTGATCGCCTTGAATGAAAGAGTGACTAGTGGAAGTGTTATAAAGCACATTTTGAGCAATGAGCTTGCTGTTCAGTCACAGGTCATCGCTTTGAAAATTGGCCTCGACTTGCATTTTTTTGGAACCACATGGCATGGCATCATGACCCCTTGCTGCAACAAAAAGTTTGTTTTGACAACTCTGTATCCCATTAAAGGGAGAAAAGTCACTCATGTGCGGTCTGAAAGCCCATGTCATTGTGTTTCTTTTGTCAAAATGTCATAGCCAACGTAGACACCGAAAGTTTGCATAGTGAAATAATCACCATAGCTTGTTTACCATCTGCCTGGTGTATCATGAAGATCTGATGTCGGAGTCACCACTGACCATTTAATCCTAAAGGGACATTGTTCAGTGGGTGCTGTTGATTTCTTTCTTGATTCTTGCAATACATGTGCATTTACCTTCTTAAAGATAGTGGCAATAAAAAAACCTTTGAAAATGACAAAGTTAAAATACATATCGGCACAAATATGGCCTAGATCACCACCTAACCACAGCCCCATGATTACCGTTTCCCCAAGGTCTGAGTGCATTAGGATCCTTGTTATGTAAGTTCAGAGGGAGGAATGCTTTCATGGGTGGTGTCACAAATTGAGAATAGACACAAGAAATATTTCACCCCCATTGATCTGGATACTTCAAATTGAATGCAGAATCTGTTCTGCCTGCTTGAGTCCAGGGCCATATCTAGAAGGCAGGTAGGTGAAAGATCAAGCGAATCAACAACTCTAGTGCCAATTTGCAAATCTACACAGAGGACAGTGGGAGAGGGGCATTTTATTTACTAGCAGAAAGCATTGATAGGCCCAGTGTTTACACAGTCTAAAGCAGGGTCGGACTGGGGCATAAAATGGTCTTGGGCACCAACATAAAAGTGGCCCACAGTTGCCAATGGGAATTCATTCCCTTTGGAACACTGTTTGAATAGTACCGAAGGGGGAGATTTTCGATAAAATGTGATGCAAATTGTATATTTAAAAGAATGTTTATTCAGCAACAGTGGTCAAAACTATTAGCCGCATAGTGAAGTCACTCATCAAACGGGCCCACTTTGGCCAAAAAGGTGGCCCACTTTGACCCAAAAAACTGCCCCTCACAAGCATTTTACATTTTTGGTTCGGCCATGGACCTATTGCCCTAATGGTCAGTCCATGCCTGGTCTATGTAATAAAGAATACTGAGGCTGAAGATGTTTGGGAAGGGAGCTTTATTATACGGCCCCCGGAGGTGAGGAGGGCGGTTGGGAGAATGCCGGGTTGCGTTCCTGGTGGAACGTGGGGAAACAAAACATTCCTCACTCCGGGTGGAATGAAGTGAAGGATGACATCACAACAGTCTACAGAGCTAAAGTTGTTTGTGGACATGTTTCAGAAGGGCATCCAGTTCATTCTCCCCTTTGAATTTAGGGATGCGTAGTTCCCATCTTTCAAATTGGTAGGAAAACTACAAATCCCAGAATTCTAAGCTAAAACAGTACTGGATGGCTATCCGATCCATGAGAAACTTAAGTTCCCTAAATCTAAACCTTGTGGAGAATAATTTCATATGCATGACTTCACTGGCCGTCCTTTTTTTACAATTTGCGTAGCCAGAACAAGAGCTGTTCCAATGTGTGTTTGCTCAGTGCAGTAGGACCTTAATTTACTGAACTAATGGCACGTGATACCAGCCGAGGCTGAATCAATACAGATTTGCTCCTGCTGGCTGAGTGGTTGCTAAGCAAAGTGCTCCTGGCTCAACTGTTTTGCAAGTCATTGAACGTTTTATTACATTTGTTTACATACGAACAAAAGGAAAAATAAAATGCTCACTTTCAGTTCAGGGCCTCAGCTCACCCTTGTGAGGTCCCTGTGGTCTTGCTAATTGCTAATTGAAATTCCGGACAATCACCATAGAAGTTCTGACCTGTAGCGCGAAGCAGCATGACTGTGTTAAAAAGTTTAAAATCTGCATGCTGCCTTTCAAATAAATAATGCCTGAAACAAAGTAACTTTGTTCTAGTTTGCCCATGAAATCCAGGTCTGGCGGAGTCTATGAACTGGAGTCTCTGTTATGGTTATAGAGCCAGTCAGCTCATCGTTACCAGATTTGCATGGGGAACACAAAGGTTCAGGCACTGGGCAGCTTTCAACACAATTTGCGCAAAGTCGGCTGATCTTTGACCCGACTCTACTGATCACAGAGAAAGAGCGGTCACAGCAGCAAATCTGCATTTACTAATGTGGCCTTACTTTCCCTATGCTCGTGTCTGCCAAACAAGGCTCCCTTAGCAGACGGCACATCCAACAGTGCAAGACCAAGACTGCGCAGCACTTGCTTACTGCAGCATTTCCAAATCTGATTTAAAAGCACACTTAACGGTATAAATGATATAGTGGTATAAACAATGTGACAGTTATTATTGTTCAATTAAGTTGTTCACAATATCTTTAATGGTATACCGTTATATCCCTTACGCACACACAAACACACATGCACACACTTGTACAAACACACATGCAAACACATTATTTTAAGCAACTTTTTTTTCTTTTTAATGGGCCTAAAAGCCAAGAATGGTTATTTCTCACCTGACACTGGAAGAAAACGTGTGCTATCTTTAAACGGTCCTATACGTCTTAATACATTCAAGACTTGGACACCCCCAGGAGAAGAGGCTTTGTGATGAGCCCATCTGTTTGTAGTCACCGTTTGACAAAGGTATGCATCCTCTTGTCATACATATTGTACACACCATTTGCATATCAAACAATCATCTGTTAAACTTAAGAAGAGCTAATATTCTTTAGAGGAAAGGACACACCTGAATTATTTGCCGTGTCTGCTGCCAGTGGCGCAACTAGACCGAAACGTCAGGGAAGCAGACTAACGCTTGAGGTGGTGGGGGAAGGATTACCTTCAGAGACTGTGCGGGGCATGGCAAACTTACTTGTATGGGGCCCCGTTTACGTTTTGACAAGGAATGTTTTTGGGAACTAAATTTAAACCAGAAGGGGCATGGGCACTGCCCAAAAACATTATAGAATCTATAGACAAAACAAACCTTTTTAAATGGCACCTGTCAGCATGGTAACATAGTGAATGTCATGTGGTACGCTGTTGGCTTTATCAGTTGCTAGTCCATGATGCATGCCCAACAGCATTATACCACAGTCCAATGAAAGTCTGAGTGTGGCTAAAGTTGATAGGTCTTAGAGGTGTCAGTGGGAATCGAAAGGTATCGAAGAAGGAAGCTGACACCAAGGTGGCATGGAGGTTGGCAAAGACTGTTATTTGTAAGAAAAATAAACCCTCACTATCCCCATCTTCTAAGAGGGATTTCTCAGCCTCAAACTAATACTAAAATGTGGCTGTCAAAATGTCAGTCGAAATCAAAGATCCACCGTCTTGTGTCATAACCTTTGTCTATCCCTTACACTACAACTAAAGAATACATCACCGGAAAAGTTCCTTCTCCAGGAGAAGGACTCTGTTCTCCTGGTAGGTGGCTAGTATTCCCAGAAATGTTATTTGGCAAAAAGGATGCCAGGGGTAATGACCCCCCTTCCCCTGGCTTGTATTTCAACAAACCGTTTCAAAAGTCAACTTTCTGAACCAGCAGAATCACTCCCTTATCCTGGTATTGGGTCACAGATTTCAATATGGTTCACTCAAAGGCCAGGGGAATGACTCCTTTCCCTGGGTATCTCTTGATCAAAAGGATTTTCTGTTTTTTCAACTTTCAGAACCAGAGGATGACCGCCTTCCCCCAGTAGTGGTCCTCTCACTCCAATGTAGTTCATACCAAAACCAAGGGGAATGACTCCCTTGCCCTGTCGTTTCTTGATCAAAAGGACCCCGTTTTCTTCAAGCTTTCCCAAGTCTTTCTCTGGGCCTTAGTGGACTCTTCCCTGCCACTGTGACTAGGATGCTTGCCTCGGATGCTTATTATACTTCTGTCGGGGTCCCAGACTTTTCTCTGATGATCAGTGGACTTGTTGCTTCCACTGCAACGAAGAAGGTCTACTCTGATGCTCAATATACCTGGCTTAGAGACCCAGACCCTTCTGTGGTTAGTGGGCATGGTGCCACCACTGCAATGAGGATGTTCTCCTTTAATGTTCAATATACTGGTGTTTGGTTCCCAGACCTTTCTCTGGTGGTAAGTGGCCTTTTTGCCACCGCTGCAACGAGGAAACTCTCCTTCAATGCTCAATATATTTGGCTTAGGGTCCCAGACCCTTCTGTGATCAGTAGGCTTGTTGCCGCCACTGCGATGAGGAAGTTCTCCTCTGGTGCTCACTATACTTGGCTTAGGGTCCCAGACCCTTTTGTGGCCAATGGGCTTGTTGCTGCCACTGCAACGAGGAAGTTCTCCTCTGATGCTCAATATACTGGTGTTGGAAACATCCAAAAAGGCTGTATCCATTTGTATGAATGGTGCAAAAGACCGAAAAGGCCTGTACCATTCCTGCGAATGGATACAGTCTTTTTTGGCCATTTCCATTGAGAATACGAAAATACTGAACATGAGGAGTGGGGATTGCGGGTGTGTGCCCCGCTCCCCATGTTCGGCATTTTCGGATTGTGGTTTGATTTGATTTTATTTTATTTATAAAGCGCAAAAAACCAGGCCGAGGGGCAACCGGGCGCATACTCTTAAACATGTTACAAAATGCAATAGTTACAGTGAGTTACAAAAATATACAGCATATATACATGTACCGAAGGGTACCATTAACAGCGTATAATACAGGGACAGAGCAGAGAGAAAATGTATATTCAGTCCTGTACCCCACATGGAGTCTGGACTGTGTCAAGGTCTCATGAGTCTTGGGAGAGCAGCCATGTTTTAGCATTGTTCTTGAAGGAGTGGAATGATGGTTCAATTCTGATAGGTGTGGGCAAGGTGTTCCAGAGTTTGGAGGCCAGGACGGGGAAGCTCACCCCACCAGTTTTTTGGAGTTTTCATCTAGGCACGATGAGGCTGTGAGTTTGGGCTGCTCTGGTAGGTCGAGTGGAGGTGTGGCGTGAGAAGCGAGCGGACAGGTAAGGTGGGGCGTTGTTGCTCAGACATTTGCGAGTCAAAGCTAGGGTTTTCAGGGCAATTCTCTGTTTTACCGGGAGCCAGCGTAAGTCCGATCTGACGGAGGAGATATGAGAGCGTCTCGGGATGTTTAAGGCTGCCCTTAAGGCATTATTTTGTACAGTTTGCAATTTATTAAGGTTAGACTGACTGGTCCCTAGGTAGAGAGCACTACAGTAGTTGATTTTTGCCATAACAAGAGTTCTGGGGAATGTGATACAGTTGGTGGAATTTAGGAAGGGTCTACAGGCAGTGATAAGTTTGCAGGTATAGGCCGAAGCTGATCTAACTGCATTTATTTGTCTGTTCAGAGAAAGCGAGGAGTCAAGATAGACCCCTAGCGTCTTAGTATCTTTGGAGACTTTGATGTCATTGCCGTCAATAATGAAGGACTTGTAGGTTTGGTCTAGTTTGTTGAGCCGATGATTTGATCCTAAAAGTAAGAGCTCAGTCTAATCATCGTTAAGGCAAAGTTTGTGCTGTGCCATCCAGGCCTGGATGACCGAGTAAACATCGTTAAGGACTTTGGTGTCAGCTGTGTAGTCTCCTGTGATAGGGATGAGTATCTGGGTGTCATCCATGTAGTTAGTGTAGGAGACACCCAGATAGTCAAGCACATCGAAGAGGGGCTTGGTGAATACGTTATACAACGTAGGGGATACACACGAGCCTTGAGGAACGCCACAGTGAATAGGGGAGGGATCCCCTGATGCCAGCGGTGAGAAGACCCTCATGGATCTATTGCTCAGGAATGAGTGGATCCAGGCATTGGCAGAGTCGGAGAAGTGGGCTGCGGATTTGAGATGCTGGCAGAGTATTTGGTGGTTGACCAGATGAAAAGCCGCGTAGAGATCGAGGAGAAGGAGAAGAGCTAGCTTCCCATTGTCCTTCAGTGACTCCATCTGAGTTTTCAAGTCGATCAGAGCTGACTCTGTGCCATGTTTAGGGCGGAACCCTGATTGTCTTAAACCCAGAAGATTGTTTAGTTCGAGGTAATCCTGAATCTGCAGGTAGGCTGCGCGGTCCAGGATCTTGAGCAGGAATGGGACTGTAGTGATAGGTCTGAAGTTAGTTGCGATATTAGGGTCAAGGGAGGGTTTTTTGAGGAGTGGGATAACCCATGCATCCTTTAGGTTGTTGGGGACAATGCCAGACTTGAAAGAAGCATTTATGAATGCTGTAATGAACGGGGCTAGCTCATGAGATGCTTCCTTGATAATAGGTGCTGGGCAGGGGTCGCCTTGGCAATTGGAAGGTTTTAAATTGTTTATGATGTTTTCTACTTCGAGAGTAGTGAGTGGGGAGAAGGAGAAAGGTTTATGCGGATAGGTTAAATGTGTATTAAGTGTAGGTGTGGTCGGTGGTTGGTCAAGCTGTAGGGATTTCTGTTTGTCCCTGATTTTAGATTGGAGGGTAGCAATTTTACCCAGGAGTGCTGACTGAATATTGGTGCACCAAGTGTTGTCTTTGGAGCAAGAGTCAGGGGGGGCTGCAGGTGTCTCGAGTTCCTTAAGGATATTAAAGAGTTCCTTAGTATTGGACTGGGCTGACATAATGCGGTTATTATAAGAATCTTTTTTTGCCTGGAGTACAGCTTCTTTATAGTTAAGGGTGGCTATCAGAAGACTGTCCTTGTAGGCGTCATAGTGGTGACTTCTCCAGTGTGACTCTGCTGTGCGTTTCTCTTTGCGTAACACTCTAAACTGGGGAGTAAACCACGAGTTAAGGTGTGCTCGTTGTTTGGGTTTCCTCAGTTTGAGCGGGGCGATAGAGTTGATGGCTGTAAGCAATACATGTCGGCTAGGTTGGTGGGGTCTGAGCAAGTGTCAGGAGCGTTATTTAGTGTGGGAAGGATAAGGGGGAGTAGTTTTTCTGTCGTAATGTTCTTTTTATTTCTAGTGAGGGTGGCTGGGGCGACCAAAGGCCTGGGTGGTGGGGCTGCTTCGATGCTGAAAGTGATGACATGGTGGTCAGACCACAAGCAAGGGGCGTTGGAGATTACGCTAATATTGCAATTGGTGTCACTAAGCCAGTCAAGGGACTGCCCCTTAATGTGGGTGGGTTCCTGTATGTGGTGAGTGAAACCTAAATCTGTTAAGGTATTAGCTAGGTTGAGGGCCGCAGGATCATTAGGGTCTTGGTGCCTAGATTGAGGTCGCAAAGAATGATGTTTGGGAGTTGGATTTAACATTGTTGATTACTAACGTAGAGATGTCATCCACAAAGGATGTGGGTGGACCAGGCGGTCTGTATATTAGGTGAATGGTAGCCGTTTGGTTACCTGAGATGTCCTAATGAGTTTCTAGAGATGAAAGCAATTCCTCCACCTCTCGAGGTGCGATCACATCTGATGATGGAGTAATCAGTGGGGATGGCCAATGAGAGTGCCGGGCCGGAAGCCGCGTGCAGCCAGGTCTCGGAGATGGCGATGAAGTCGAGTTCCTGCGTTTTGATAAGATCAGCGATGTCCAGAGCGTGCGCAGCTAGGGATCTTGCGTTAATCAGGGCAGCTTTAATTAAACCAACGTTGCTTGATGAAGCTGTGATGGTTTGAGGGTGATGGGGCGTGGGTGAGGTGGCCGTTTGTGGGGGCGGGCTGTGCGTATGAGTTTTGAGGTATGGGCTCAGGTACATGGGGTGTCCCTTCTTACCCATAAGTCTAGATCCTAATCTTAGGTTTCTAAGAGTGATAGGACATGGTTGGTTGGGTGAGGGTTTTTTGGCAAAATGGTCGAGCCATAGGGCCGGATCGTTGAGGTAGATGTTGTGGTATTGAGGTGCAGTACTTTGGTAGGTATCAGGAGATCTGTGAGAGGTGGCCATGGATGAGGTGTGCAAGGCGCTAGGTGCAGCTAAATTGGGAGGTGGTAGGTGTGACGACCTGGTAATTGACCACACTGAGAGTAGTACTTGTAATGAGGAGAGCAGTGACCTTAGGGAGGGCCAGCATGGTAGCATGTTACAGAGATTAGAGAGAAAGGGCCGCCGGGTCTGTGAGGAAGTTATAGGTAAGCGTTACAGGGACTATTTGGCTAGGCAGTGCGGTTGAGGGGTATCCCCTGCATAGGGGAATAAAGTAAAAAAAAAAAAGGAAAGGATCCTGCAGCGCCGGTTACCAAGCACGTAAGTGAAGAGAACCAGTGTTGCAGGCAGTCGGCGGCACACAAAGAGGTTTGCTGCCAAAAGCAAAAGGTAAGTAAGGG
Organism: Ambystoma mexicanum; assembly: GCF_040938575.1. Classification (NCBI taxonomy): domain Eukaryota; kingdom Metazoa; phylum Chordata; class Amphibia; order Caudata; family Ambystomatidae; genus Ambystoma; species Ambystoma mexicanum. Next base: position 1,254,677,754 of record NC_090932.1, read on the forward strand.
GGGTGTTTCTGGGGTATGTTTGGGGAGGCATTCACTTTGGGTTGTTTGAGCGTAACGATCAAGTTAGCTACAGTATTTTCCACCGCAAACTTTTCTGGTGCGGGCAAACAACCCAAATCCACCGGTGTTCAGGTCCCATACCCTTCTCTGGTGGTCAGTGGGCTTGTTGTGGCCACTGTGATGAGGAATTTCTTCTCTGATGCTCGGTGTGCCATTCCCAGTAGTTTGACTGCTACTACTCGGTTGACAGAGAGCCTCTCGAGCCTGCCTCGCCTCCACCCTGTGTCCCCTCTGGGTCTCTCATACCTCCTGTTACCTTTGTTGGGATTCTGGTATGCCACCGGGCTTCCTGGGACTGGGGCACATCACTCCAGCTCCTTTGACTTTTTCTCTCCACCTCTGCAGCAGCGTGTCAGCTCTGCACTCTCCTGGATGGCTCAGCGTCTTCTCCCTGCATCGCCTTCGGGTCCACTCCAGCTGGACCTACAGAGAACTAGCTGATCACTTTGCTGGCATCCTGCGCTAGTGGTTGACTCAGGTCAGCTGACGGGATTAAAAACTCCCACTCACACCTGCTGCCTCTCCCGGCAGGGCTTGAGAAAGTCTTCAGTACTTCTCTTCTTATACAATGTTGTCAGTCCCGCCCTGGTGGATTGTCAAAGTCCTTTGTTGCTCTTGATGGAATGATCTTCATGCATCCTTAGGGCCACCTGGTACCACTACTAGCACAGTAAGTAATCTCCATGTCTCCTGTGCTCTTCTTCGTCCTGGTACTTTCTATTATGGTTGTTTCTCCTAGACGACAGCAATACATGGATGTACTCTCAAGGAAGTTGTATAGCATGGAAGGGGGTTAGGGAAGGTTGGGGTGTGACATTGGCCAACGGTCTATACCCTAGGTGATCAGCCATGAGGTCCTCCAGCATTATACTACCCCTACAGGTCCTATTGGTAACAGACGCACCTCCCTAGCCTCATGGGAAAGGGCTTCGCCCTGGAGAAAAGTGACGATATCTTGTGAATCGTCACAGAAGTCAGAAGGGAGGTCTGGGCAACTCATAAAAAACTGTGAGCCCAGAATCTGTGACATGGCATAGTGTTAGCTAATATAGCATCGCTTAGCTTAAAATCACATAATGCAGCATAACTAGGTCTAAAACCTGGAGAAACAATAGTTTGCATGGATATAAACAAATAAATGCAACAAACTGTGGTGTCTACAAGGTGAAAACATGTGTCTCCAGTTATTATTGGGTGATTTGTTGGGCAAGATATAGTAACAATAATCACCTCAAATCATTCTACCACCCTACTTAACAAATAGCACATCTCCCGACCGCACACAACTCCAGCACACAAATGGCACACCTCACACAATGGAATGTACAGCCCAATGAAAGAAACACATCTACTATATACTTCTCTAAACACCACACAGACCCACCACAGGTACACCAACACAAACTCTCTACACTGCGTAAATCCCAATCTGGAAGACAACCACACAAACAATGTACATTGCCAACCTAGAGCACTCAGAAACTGCTACTCCAAACAACTCACAAGATATCTGCAAGGTACACTTGATAGGGAGCACTATCTTTTAAGATCTCCATTCATCAACATTGCAACACAGCACCTCTACCCTGCTCCCATTGCTCCACTTACAGATCATGAAGCTCCAACAAACCATAGAAATGGCAGGTGTGCTGTACAAGACTAACATAGTATAACAGGCTATGCCAAAGAGTCTCACTCATTCTCATATGGGGCAGATGACATAAGCAACTCTGGTGATTGGCAGCAAGAGGTGAGGAAATAAAATGGCTCTGATGCATTCAGTTTGCTATAATATAAAAATGTGGTGCACTGACTAGCAGGTGAAATTATATATCTACCTGTCAAATCAAGTGTTTTGGGACTGAGAGACAGCCAGTGCACCGAGACACAATTCTAGGTGACAGCCTCTGGGGGCACTAACAGAGGCACATCAGAGGAAACTATTTTGTCCGTAAAATCCTTAAATCTGTCCCAGTCCTTTTTTTGAATAAGTGCACCTAATCACTTCCAAGGACTCCAATTTCTGCACTTAAGTCAACATGATATCAATTTATTTTCCCAGGATCACACACTTTGGTTAAGCAGTGAATTCTGGATTTTAATAAACTCTGCAATTCATGCACTTCGACCACAAACCTTCTGAGCTTTACTTCCTCCAAATATTTCATTTTTGGCTTTGAAGGACTGCAATAATATGGGCTTTCTATTTGTATTAGAACACTGTAAATACGCATTACGACCATAAGGTTTCTTCAGTGCTCCACCGGACAAAGGTAAAAGAAAATAGGACCCGATCGGGATAAAAATGATCAATGATCAATGAAAGTCCAATAGCCAGATTTTTAGTTTCTTTCTAAATTCAAGAAGAGTAAATATCTCCCTAATATCAAGAGGTACATTGCTCCATGATTTGGCACCAGCTATTGTGCTGGAGCGTACATTTGCCCTGGATTTATGAAAAAATATAGGGATTTCCAGCTTCGAATAGAGAGATGATCTTAACAGTCTGGTGGTGTGGTTCAAGGCCAACCGCCTGTTCTGATAGGTGGGGGCCGTGCCATAGATGATCTTATGGATAAGGGTAAATAGCTTGAACCTAATCCTGGCTTGTTTAGGGAGCCAATGGAGCCAAAACAACTCCTATATAACTCCTTCTTACCAAGTTAGGTGCCAATTATTGTCTCGAGCATACACCCGATAAAGACTATGGGTTTATGAAATTGGTGAAAGATCTGTTCCATAAAGTGGATTGGAAACCTGATTTTGGATGTTGTTCGAATTTCCTGAAATTAAAAGCGGCCTTTCTCGCGTCTGAAAAAATGGGACTGGGTCAACAACTATTAACACTTGCAGACATTACATAATTACAGTCAAGTGGCGCAAGTGTTCACAACAAGGTTATCTGTTATGTTGCCCGGATGCCAAGGTACAGCGATTAAGATTGCTAATGCAGGGGGGCGTGCCCAGCAGTGCAATGGGAAAGACATGAGTCTCTCCGGCTCCCGCGACCGCCAAACACATCCTGATTAAATTGCCTGATTCCTGCATGCTATAGAGGCATAAACACTCTGGATGGGTGTCGGACCCCCCCGGGCTAAAGTGAGCCGGAAAAGCAGCTGAAACCGTGGCTGTATTACCGAGCTACGGGCGAGAAGAAATCCGAGCAGCGCCAACCGGCCCGACTTCAAGATGGCCGCCAGGGGTGAGCGCTAACTCTGTGCCCGAGAAGCGGAGCTGTACGGCAGGGGGACTCGACTTGCCGCCTGCCCGCTGTCGACATCGAGGGAAGGCGAAGCTCCAACTTGTATGAACAGCCTGTTGGAAGAACTACAATCCTGCGCACCTCCACTGGGGAAGACACCCTGAGCCGAGGCGGCCTTGATACGCGGCCCACGCCGGTGGAAGGGGGGTGCGAGCCTGCCGTCGTAGTGAGCGGGCCGGCGGATGAGTGAACGCGAGCAGCCGGCTGCACTCGCTCAACCACAGGCCAGGATGGTCAGCTCCGAGCGGAAATAGTGGTGCCCACCAGGGGCTGGCCGGGGCAGAGTCCCAAAGCAAAGCAGCAGCACACCGACGGCAACCAGAAAGCTGTGAATCCAACGTTCCTGCGCTGGTGTTGGGTAACCGGGACTGGGGCGGCACTGGACTGTGGGAGGCCACCTGCAGCAAGGGCCCTAAGCACAGGAGCACACTCACCGCCAAGAGCACGGGGCCCTGAGGCCTGCATCGTGGGCCAACAACCGCACCACCTGTGGGGAGGGCGTGGGCACCCCGAGAAGAAGCTACATCTCAGAAACAGGCGAGCAGCACTGGAGAGCAGACGTGAGTAGCAGTCCCACAGCCCTACCACTTGCATCGGCCAGGGCAACAGGCCAACGATCCGCCGGGATAAGGGGTTAAAGGCGCGAAGCGGACTCACCATGCTGTGAGGTGGCCATCACACGCTCCTCCACCCCGCAGATAGCAACGGTGCGTGGCCCCGGGACCAAAGTGGTGGAACTCACTGGGGCCGGATTGGGCGGGCAATCCATAACCAGTCCCGACGCCGGAGCAGGCCAGTATGCAACACAGAGGCAACAGCTTAGTCCGCAATCCGGTTGCTGCACGGCGATTTCCGCGCAAAATCCAGACCCACTAGGCACAGTAAGAAACATGGGGAAAGACAGATCTAGAAGACTGCCCACGCAAAGCAGCATGGACCAATACACAATTCCTCCTCCACAAGCTCTTGACCTCTACTCGTTGTCCTAGGAGCAGGTGGAGACGATCTCCCTCAAAGACATAATGACCGCCATAGCGGAATCCCGCACGTCCATGGAGCAGAAAATGGACGGAATAGGCATGGACGTGTCCCTCCTCAGACATCACCTCCAAAACCTAACGGCACGCACGGGAGAGGCCAAACAACGCATCTCGAACACAGAAGATGGGATTCACAACATGAGACAACAACTCCAGAGTGTCACGTCCAAGCTCATCTCGAACACAGAAGATGGGATTCACAACATGAGACAACAACTCCAGAGTGTCACGTCCAAGCTCATCTCGAACACAGAAGATGGGATTCACAACATGAGACAACAACTCCAGAGTGTCACGTCCAAGCTCAAGGTGCTGGAGGATAGAATTGAAGATGGAGAGGGGAGATCTAGACGCAAAAATGTGCGAATACTTGGTATCCCCGAGAAAGCATAAGGCGCCCGCATTGACATTTTTTTTTGGAGCAGCTGCTCGCTGACCTGTTCAACCCGGACGATTTCTCCAAGTTCTTCTCTATAGAGCGAGCGCACAGAGTGCCCACCGGCAGACCAACGCTTGGGGCTCCCCCACGCACAGTAATTGCAAAGTTTCTAAACTTCAGGGACCGAGACGCATTACTGCAACATGCACGCGCCAAGGGCACGATTACCTTTAATGGTTCCAGGATTGCCTTTTTCCCTGACTACACTAGGGAAGTGCAGAGGGCAAGACAATCCTTTGACCACCTCAAGAAGCAATTACAATCAATGGGAGTGAAGTATGGGCTACTCTTTCCCTCGCAATTGAAGGTCTACCATAAGGGAACCACGGTCCACTTTAATGACCCCAAAGAAGCATGGCGCTGGGCTGAACAGCATATAGAAGGCGACTGGTCGTCTTCGCGCAGCAGAGGGGGAAGAAACTGTGTGCCCTCGCCTGCCCAACAGCGCAAGCCCCATCAGCCTCCAGCACAAGACCCACCGGAAGACATAGGTGGCTGACCCATGCCTAAACCTCTATCCAGTGCCCCGGTACTCAACAGTAAGCTTGAACTGTGATATGGCACCTTATGCGACATACCGCAATACCCATCTTAAGATAACACAGACTTGAATGTGGCGGTTGCGGGAACGTCTCGCACATGCGCTTTGTAGGGGCCCCCCACCCCCTCGGCTAGCAAGTTTCAAGTTAAGCGCTAAAGATGTCACCCCTCCCCCCAGTCATAGTTTGTAGGGGGGACCACCTGAGCCTTAGGCTGCGATTGTCTTATGTAAGCTGTCCAGTTGACAGCCGGTAGTGTTAAAGTTCAGGCGACCGATACTTCTAGTTGGGAGAAGTATAGGGAGGGTGGGGTTGGGATTGTTGAGTTTAGCTAAGGGAAGGACCAGTCTAGCACATAACACACTAAAATCACATAAGAGGGTTATAACACAGAGGCGCACGGTTGCCGGGTACCAGGCGTCGTCATCAACAGCACACACTCCATTAGCCACGGATAGATATGGCATCACGTAATACAAACACAACCAGAACACTGAAATTTAAGATTGGTGGGGCAATACCTGAACAGGCACGCACCGGACGTCACTTTCCTGTCCGAAACACACCTTGCAGGCACAGAATGCTCCCTATTTAGACGCACAAATTATAGACTTGCAGTCCACGCAGGCTTCACAATGGGCTCAACGGGGGTCATGGTACTGATACACAAGAATCTCCCTTTCCACATGAACACAGTAACCCAGGACACCGGAGGAAGATACGTATATATGTGGCTGGCACACTCTGGGAGCACTGTGTCACCATAGTAGCGATTTATGCACCGCCCACTTTGTTGTCACCGCTACTCGCCGACATTTCCACCCTGATTACCGCAGACACCTCTAACATCATGATAATAGGAGGGGACTTCAACAAAGCCATGGACATATCCCGGGATCGCTCACACCTTCGAAATAGAAACCCCAGCGTGCCTACCAAACTTGCAACGTTCACGAACGCCATGGGTCTGTGTGACGTATGGAGAGAACTCCATCCAAACATCAGGGAATACTCCTTCCACTCGGGGGCTCACGCCTCGCTCTCCAGATTGGACTACTTCTTTCTCCCAGCAACTGGCCTACACAGGGCACATGAAGCATGCCTACTTCCCAGAGGCATCTCCGACCACTCTCCACTGGTGATGCAAATCACAACATCAAGGCCGACTCCCCCGCCCAGCTGGCGCCTGAATAATTACTACCTGGGCAATCCAGACCTGGTGGTCAGGCTCCAAGAGACAACGCAGACATACTTCGAGCTGAACACAGAGTCCGCAATAGACCCAGTATCACTATGGGAGACCTGCAAGGCAGTACTGAGGGGATGACCGCACAGAGGAAACAATACCTACTCAAGGTACACGAAGCGGAACAACAGGTGCAACAAGCAGAGGTAGCGCAGATAACCCAGAACACGCCCGACACAAACCGGGCCCTGCTCCTGGCACAAAAGCATCTCCAGAACACTTCACTGGATAATGCCAGACATGCACACTTGACAATGCGTGCAAGAGTTTATGAAGCCGGGAAAATGCTAGCATGGTTAGAACGCAAGGAGCAGGGACGCAGCCATATCCAGCAGCTACAGAGTGCACAACCCCACTTGTGGCAGATCAGGACATCACGAGGGGCTTCACAAATGACTATGCTGAACTGTATAAGTCACCTTTCACCCCTGCAAATACCTCAATCATAGAAGAAATTAACTTCCCCACCTTGAGCATAACACAACAAGAATTGTTGGAAAGAGACATAACGGAGGATGAGGTGTTGAATGCCATGTCCGGCCTCCAAGCTGGCAAGTCCCCAGGTCCAAACAGCTTCCCGATTGAGCTGTGGCGGAAAGTGGGAACCAACGTGATTGTTCCACACCTACTGCAAATGTTCCAACACGCAAGAGAACAGGGCACCCTTTCCCCAGATCTTAGGGAAGCCACAATAATAGTACTACCTAAACCGGACAAACCCCCTGAACACTGCAGCTCTTACAGGCCCATTTCACTTATAAACAGCAAAACTAAAATACTTGCGAAGATCCTGGCAAACCGGCTACAACAAGTCATCCCCTCCCTGGTCCACCCTGACCAATGCAGCTTTATGACCAAGAGATCGACACACATGAATCTCTACAGGTTACACTCAGCACTAGAAAAAGCCGGCAGCATACAGGGTCCGCTGGCTTTGTTATCACCTTTAGCTGTCTCTGAGGGGGTCGAGGCCACTTTCTCGAAGACGCTAAGCATTTTCTTACGGAATTCCTCCCACTTAGCTGGAGAGCTGTGTTTCGTGGGGCAAGTGACCGTTTCCGGGGAGACAGAAGAAGACGAAGAAGAGGGAGATCTACGATGCCTCTTCTTAGAGTGTTTCGATCTCAAAGACTGATGGGAACCGCTTCGAGACCTTGAACGGGAATGTTTCCTGTGACGTCGAGGAGACGAATGTCTCGACTCTGCCGAAGAAACTTTCGAGGGAATAGAAGTTTTAAGAGTCTTACCTCTTTCTAGCTTCCCCTTACGCTCCTTCAAGGCTTTCGCCGTCATGGACATACAGTCCTCGCATTCCGAACAGTGATGCTCCGATCCCAGGCACCACAAACAGATCCTGTGAGGATCCGTCAACGACATTTTCTTCCCACAATCACAACACTTTTTGAAGCCGGACCGTGGGGACGACGGTTCGGATGAGGAAGCCATCAAATTAAGATGATATCTTCGAAGAATAAGTTGAATCTTCTTGAAGAAAGAACTGAGCAACACGATTCCGAGGCCCACGAAGCGCGGAAAAACGGAACTGAGCAACGGTCGCACGGGTCTATTTATACGCACAATGACGTCGGCGCCGAGACAGAGGCTGTCGAGGGACACCAGCTCGAGGGACGTTGACGCGCAGTGCTTCATGCATGTGATTCAAAGGGACCATTAGTGGCATAGATAGGTTGTGGCCTGGGGCAGCTCATCAATAATGGGTGTGGAGGAGCTGACCCACCAGAACTCCTGTCCATTATGGTGGAGGTGCACCAGCCCAGGAGAACTATCTCAGCTATGTGTTGCAGCTGAGGGAGCACTCCTGGGCTGTCTTGAACTGTCAAAAGGAACCACTATGTCCCTTTGACAATTTGTACCCAGCTGCACATGTCCGATGGCCTATGCAATGCAGGAGGCGTTTTGCTTCCTCAGCCTTGCATGGCCCTTTGGGGATGCAGCTTGGGTACTGCATGCTTGTATGTGTGAGGGGGTGCAATGCACCTGAGCTTCCCCAAACATACAAACAGAGCAGGGTGCGGCATCATCAGTGCTCCATACACACAGGAGGGAAGAGTCCCCTACTCAGACAGGAACTGGGTATAGACCTAAACAAATATGGAAGTGTTCCTGCTGGGTAATTAATCAACTACATTCTTTAGTCAATTTATGAAAGCAGATGAATTTTGCAACAACAATTTCTAGGCATCTGTATTGCAGTTATATACGTCTAGGTATTTGTTTCTATTGAATTGTTAAACCTTTATGGTATTTATGGTCTTTTCATTTTCAAATTCACCAGAGTATATTGGTCCTGAAGAAGGCAGTAGATTTTGAATCCGCTGAAACGCACCTTTTGCGAAGGCAGCAAAGTCTAGGTCTGCCTAAATGCACCTCCCGCGTTTCTTTGTGTCGACCCTGGGATGTCATGTATTGCTTGATGTTTCTGTCAAAGTGGTGTTTACTTTTCTACTATTATTGAGGAGGAAACTGTATGTATTGTCATTGTCTATTGATGTTTTTCTGTATATTATATTTGCACTTTGAACGATATTCAATGAAATAATTCATTAATGATGTATTTTTGTATAATTATTACAACTTCTTTAATTACTTGTGAAGCATGTAATTAAAACATGTGTTGATGATGAGTACAAATGAGTGAACTCTACAGATGCCTAGAAATTGTTGTCACAGACTCTGAACGCTGACAAAGCCGTGCAGGAAAACAAAAACGGCTTTGTCGGCGTTCACACTGCCATTTCCAGCCCAGACCAAGATTTCTAATCACAGAAGATCTGTAACTCTGAGACAATCTGGTCTACAGACACCTACAGTAAGAGGTGTTTTCACCGCCACCAACCTAGAAGATGGATTCTCTGGCTTACCCTTGCACAGGATAAATCTTGGATAGAGATCCCGGGACTACCATTTGTTTCATCACACGTCCTGATGAAGGCTTGCCCACCAAGCTGCACTTCACAGCTCCTTTAGGCCGAAACACCTTTGTGTCGACGTTAAATACTACCCGAACAGTGCACAATTTTAGCATTGTTATTGTTCTTTGTGACCCTTTTTATATATGTTCATGCATATTATTGAAAAGTCCCAAAGATCCAAAATAAAAGCCCTTCTCCTATCATTAGACGTTGAGAAGCCTTTCAGGTGGGTAAACTGGGAATATATGGAAAGGGTCTTGAAAAACTTTGGCTCTGGGCCTAACATGATAACACGGAAAATGGCAAACTGTAAAACATCGAGAGGAGTTAAGAGAGAACGGGGACTGTCAGACAGCTTCCCACTAGAAAGGGGGGTGAAACAGGGGTGTCCGTTCTCACCCCTTTTGTTTGTTCTTGTGATGGAGCCCTTTGCAGCATGCAAACAATCCGATGAAGGAGTTAAGGGTATTACTTGGGGGAAGGAAACCCGTAAACTCTGCATCTTCGCAGATATTGTGTAGGAGAAATGCTTGTTCTCGTAAGTATCCGGATTCCAAGTAAACATTGAGAAGACTGAGATTTTCAGCCTCACACTTGTTGCTAAGAAAGTGGCCAACTGGAGCAAAGATTCCCATTTACATGGGCAAAAAATGGCTTTAATAACTAGCGGCCGACTCAAACACTGACATTTCTATACTATAATGCAAACTGTCTGCAAACAATTCATGTGATTCAGGCATATCTGGATAGATGAGGGAAATTATACATTACATGGGTGGGGTCTATAGCAGTACTAAAGATGAACATCCTCCCAAGGATGCTTTATCGATTTCAAGCACTACTCATCGCACTCCCCAAAAAAACAATAACCAAACTGAAGAATACCTGTATAAAATATCTGGGCGGAAGCAAGGCCAGACTAAATAAAAAGATTTGGTTGCACCCAACGGACAGAGGCTTCCTTGGGTGTGCAGACATGAAGAACTATTTTAGGGCGTCTCAAATATGGGTATTAGGAGAATGGACTCGGAAGGAATCAGAGAAGCCTTGGCTCTTTATCAAACAGCAGTAGTAGGCACACACATTTGGAAACAACTATGGCTTCAAATGAAAGACAAGGCAAAATACTGGTAAATCTTATCACAAACCTTAGAATCACGGATCTACGTTGAAATCCCGACGATGAAAAGAGCAATGCGGGATACAGAGGAGTAGAAAGCTTTGAATCCCAAAAATGCTGACTGGATGAAACTCTCAATTGTCCCCTGCTTTCCATGTAATGGAAGCATGCGACAACCCTGCAACCCCTGAATCACATAATGCCGAACAAGGGGAGCAGGGGACACCCCCCCAACACCTGCTCCCCATGGTAAGAATTATGGGATTCAGGATTTTCATCAATGCTGAATACGCACAAAAGGAACATTCAGCATTTTTTTTCCTTTATGTGTACCTTTCCGTACAATGTGGCAAGAAATTGCAAGGATGAAGGGGGTTACATCCTTCCCGTCTCCAAAATTTATTTGGTCATCATATTTCACTCTGGGTCTGAAAGGTCAGGGGCTCGAGTCTTGGGAAAGTGGCAACCGCACTAAAATGGGAGATTTGTTCAGAGGTGGGAATATCAAGACATTTGAACAATGCAAATCAGATTTCAGGGTAACGGAACTGGAGCACATGAGATATCTCCATCTTAGGTGAGGCATTGGGTGCTTCACCCCACAAAGCTTTATCAGGGCGCTCACTAACAACAATGGAAACAATTATCCAGGGAGCATGAACTTCAAGAGGGCTAATATCAGCAACACATCAGGGCCACCTTCACAGGGCTGGGACTTGCTGTGTCTGGATCTCATTCTTCTCCAGCTTTTAGTCAGAAACCCCATGGTAAAGGCCCTTGTGGCCTCGAGGTCTGCATTGCTTGCAGCTGCCCAGGCCTTTTCAAGCATGGCCCCCGGGCTCAACACTGCTTTCTGAGGCACTCCACTAGCCTCCAATGAGCCGCCCGATTGGTCACAGTCTCCACCATATCAGAGGCAGGCCCGAGTTCCGGCAGGCAAATGCTGGCCCCCATTGAAGGACCACCTTCAAAGGGCTGGGGCTTGACCTGTCCGGGTCCTGGAGGGTTCGGAGAGACCCCAATCCTGCTTCACGCCGTCTCTGACCTTCGGATCCACCAGTGCACACAAAGCTGGTAAGACATTCCTCCCTCTGTAATTCCTGTGAATCTCTTTGCTTGGCCCCACAATGCCTATCTACCTCCTATGCAGATGCTCCTCTGATGCGACCTCTCCTGCATGGCTTTACCGATCTCTAACTTGCCACCCTCCCACATCTCATATTCTCTCTCCCTCACTCCTGTGTTATACTTCCCTGCATGTTATGCCTCATGGTTCCCCACCTCCTTGCACCTGCATGCAGGCCGGATCCATCTTCCTCATTGACTTCCTGCACTGCCGTTCTTGATGGACTCTATTTTTTGGCCTCCCTCGTCCTTTATCTCAGTCACTTCCACACAGGCCTTCTATCAACTATATCTTACTCCTCGCCTTCATTCACAGTGCCTTTCTCCTTCCTCACTTAGGCATTGCCTGTGACATTTTACCATGTACTGTACGCACCTTGCAATTTCCTTCCTTACCAAATAGTGTGTTTTACTCACTCATATGGAATTTTGAATCTGCCTACCTGCATATTGCTATTTGCATTTAGAAAGTGTGTGTTTTACTCACTTGTTAGGAAACCCAAACCTCCTACCCTGCTTAGTGCTGCTGCATTAAAAAGTGTGCTTTAACTTAGTTGCTAGGAAATTCGAACCTGCCTACTTGCATATTGTTGCTTGTATTGAAAGGAAAAAGTTACTTACCTGTAACTGTTGTTCTCCAGCATGGGTCTGGCATGGATTCACATGCTCATGAATATTCCCCGTCATCAGGCCGGGAATCCTTAGTAAAGAAAAAAAATCAGTATTAGTTTCGTTTCTGATCTGTCTTTCTTAGTAGTAACCAATCACTGATCTCTGGGTCATACTGCCCCCAGCCAATGACTGCCCTCTACCTAAGCCCCTCCTCTGGCAGCCATCCTCAGATTTGGTAGCACGTAAAGTGGCAGTATGACCAAGTGAAGAGCTGCAGAAGGGAAGGAGGAAGGGTTCGGATGTAAATCCATGCCAGACCCATGCTGTAGAACAACAGTTACAGGTAAGTAACTTGTTCCTTCTCCAGCATGGGGTCTGGCATGGATTCACATGCTCATGAATATAAGAATACATAGCAGTATACACATGCACAACCACGGGAGGTGGCAAAAGGCTCAACATTAAGCAATACAACAACTCAACATTAAACATCTCTTGCCTCCTCACCAGGCTCACCTTAAGCGAACAGGTTGCGCAGCACTGCTTGGCCGACCCTGGACTCCTCCCTGGAGTCCCGATCGACGCAGTAGAATCTCATGAAGGTGTGCGTCGTCCTCCACGTAGCAGCCCTGCAGATGTCCAGCAGGGGCACACCAGGCAGGAATGCCATGGTAGCAGTGATCGCTCTGGTCGAATGGGCTCTCAGATGGCCGGGCAGCGGTCGGTTTGCCAACCGGTGACAGTGCATGATGCAGCCGGAAAGCCATCTGGAAATGGAAGCCTTCGAGAGAGCCTTCCCTTGATTCACAGGTCCAAAGTTCACAAACAGCTGTGATGTCTTCCAAAAACTCTTTGTGCGGTCCACATAGAACTTCAGCACTCTAGCCACATCCAGCGAGTGCAAAGTCCTCTCAGCCGGAGACGAAGGCGACGGGAAGAAAACTGGCAATACCAAGGGCTCATTGAGGTGGAAGTCCGACGGCACCTTGGGCATAAAGGAGGGGTGCGTCCTCAGCACCACCCTCATGTCGTGAAAAGTGAAGTATGGAGGCTTGCAAGATAGGGCCTGGATCTCTCCCACTCGTCGTGCAGAGGTGATGGCCACAAGAAATGCTGTCTTCCACGACAGGAACTTCAACGGCGCCGAATGCATAGGCTCGAATGGGGCCCCCATGAGCCTGGTCAGCACCACGTTGAGCTCCCACGCCGGGGCAGGGGCCTTCACCAGCGGGAACGATCAGAATAGTCCCTTCATAAATTCCTTCACCAGGCGATGAGACCACAAGGACGCCCATCCTGTAGTTCCGGTGTATCGGGAAATGGCAGCTAGATGTATCTTGATGGAGGCGTGAGCCAGTCCAGCTTTGGCCAGCGATAGTAGGTACGGCAATACTTGAGGGGCCGTAATGCGCAGAGGGTTAATCTTCTGTGCACGGCACCAGACAGAGAACCTCTTCCACTTATGTCCATAGCATTTGAAAGTTCAGGACACCCTGGCTTTTGCAAGAACCTCTCTGCAGTCAGCCGGGATATCGTATCCTCCAAACTCTAGTGCTGCAGGAGCCAAGCCTGCAAGTTCAGCGACTCTGGGTCGTGATGGGGAATGGAGCCTCCTTCTCTGGAGAGAAGATCCACGTCCGTCGCCAGCTTGATAGGTGGGGACGCTGACAAGTCCAGAAGGTCCGGGAACCAGATCTGTCTCGGCCACGCCGGTGCGACGAGGATCATCCTGCACCTGGACCTCTTGAGCTGGTTGATGAGACGGAGCAGCAACGGCCACGGACGGAACGCGTACAGGAACAAGCCGTCCCAAGGGAACGAGAAAGCATCGCCCATGCTCCTCGGCTGGGCGAACCTGCTGGTGAACCTCTGGCACTTGGAGTTCGTAGCCGTCGCGAATAGGTAGATCTGGGGTTCGCCCCACCATTGAAAGAGCCGATGCACCTGGTCCTGGCGTAGTTCCCACTCGTGGCACATACACATATACATTCCTTCATCTCTGACATTGGGCCTCATTATAAGTTTGGCGGTAGCCTTGCCGGTAAAACCGGCAGGCTGCCGCCAAACTTGTGAAGATTTCCGGCGCCCGCGAATGGGCAATTACCGGTCATTACGGCCCTGCCGGACCCGTTAATTGCCCATTTGCGTGCGCCTGAATGAAATGCTGCCCATTCCCATTGAGCCCAATAGGGCTCAATGGGATTGGGGAGGTCAGATGCACCGGCACCATTCAGAATGATGCCGGTGCATCCAACATGCTCTGGTCGCGGGAGCTGGTACGCCCGCCAGGTCAGACCTGGCGGGCGGTAAGGCACCAGCGAGCAGAACTTACCGGCAAGCTTACTGGTACCGTAGTGACCGGACCAGCAAACTTATAATGAGGCCCATTATCTCTTGCATTTGTCATGTATCAATGAGGGCTAATATAATATCTTTTCTGCCCTTAGATTCGAAAGGGACAGCAATCATTTGTCCAATACATTATGTTGTCAACATACATTTAGTACGTTAGCAAGATGGCACCCGCAATTTCAGTAATGCGCTGTTTGGCATCAGCGTCCTACACTGACACTTCACTTTGTCAGTAAGCACATGATTCAAGACCTAGCCTTAGATTACTTTGCTATCAGACATCACTAGTATGCAATAGAATAACATGGAGTTATTAATTACATTTTTCAGGGTTCCATTTATAGAAAATGAAATAAAATGTACGTGTTGTAATCCCTAACTAATTGAGAATGTCCCCTCCTGCAATGAGGTAGGTCTATATGCCTAATTTCAATAATTATTTCATTTCTTATTACATAGCCATATGTGGTACCAAACTTATACACTTTGAGGTTTTATGCATGTATTCAAAATGTGATTGGATTATTTGCCTGGAGTTACTCTGTATTATACGGATTTAGTACATAGTGAAAAGCACAAACATTAATTTCTCTTTAAAACAATTGATTCATATAATATTTCATGAATTAATTACATTACTTTTTAAGCTTCGTTATAATTATGCCACTATGTGATATGGGTGATCTGGCAGCCTGGTTGTAGCCACGGATTAGTCATGCAGTGAAGTTTTAATTGCCATCTGACCTAAACAATACCCTACATCAAATGACTCAGAGTTTATGAACAATTTGTCCAGGACAAGAGATTCAGAACCTGTTGTCCTGATCAAGACGTTAAACTGTTTTCTACACCAAAACATCTCAAGCTATTCATCAACTATGGCCCCCTAAATCTCAACCACCACCGATTATCTACCCAATATGAATTTGCTAAAAAGCTGGCCGAAGCAAATCAAAACATGCTTGAGAATGCTGTCCATAGCTTGGATCTAGTAAAATCTCACCTGCTAAGAAGACAGTCTAAACAAATCTAGTATTCAGCAGACATTCGTAATCTTAAAAAAGCCAAGACCAAAGCACTGAAACAGTGGACAAAAACCAAATCCCCAGAGGACAATACCATCTACTCCCTTACTGCTAAAGCATTTAAACTTGCCATCTGTGACGCAAAAAGAATCACACTATGATCACAGAATCTCTGGAGCAGCCTCCAACTCTAAGGAGCTCTTTAGAATTTTGAAAGAACTGGAGGATCAATGCCCCTGTCCGTCACAGGTGATTAAAGACTCCAACTGGTGTACAGCCATCCAAAATGCTTTCAAAGATAAGTTAGAAAACATTCAGACAGGCATTGCAGCTATGTATATTGCAGGAGACAACCCTAAAGGGAATTTAGTTCCCACTGTAACTAAGGGGATCCTTCCCAAATGTGAGTTTCAAAAGGTTAGCGAAAACAATTGACAGCAGTATTAAGGAAACTCAAGCCCACAAACTGTAAAGGGGACATCTGTCCCCCTTGATCTCCCCCTTGATTAAAAAGCTTCCCTGGATCCCAACATGCCAGATAACTACTGGGCCATTACTACTGTTCCTTATCTCCTGAAAATCTTCGACAAGGTGGCTCACCTACAAATCGAGGAGTTCCTCACTAATCACAAAATATCTCCTGAAAATCTTCGACAAGGTGGCTCACCTACAAATCGAGGAGTTCCTCACTAATCACAAAATACTGGGACAGAAACAATCTGGTTTCAGATATACATACAGTACTGAGTCTACCTTATTTAACCTGGAAACTAACATCTTCAATTCTTTCGAGAAATGCAATACAGCACTACTTGTGCTGCGGGATCTATCCCCAGTGTTCTATTTGTTGGACCATTCCATACTAGTGGACAGGCTGCAGAATACAGTCTCTTTTTCACCATCTGCAACAGAGTGGCTAAAATCTTTTCTCTCTGATCGCAAGGCCAAGGTCTTCTTTAAAGTGGCAATGGCTGAGGAGTTCTCAATGACATGCGGGGTTCCGCAGGGGTCATGTGTATCGCCTACACTATTAAATATTTTCATGTTACCTTTATTTGAACTAGACAGAGAAGGTATAGTGTATGCCAACTACACAGATGATAGACAAGGCCTGATCCCCTCACTGGGAATCATGTCACTGACTCCATCACTGTACATTCTATTTATGGCCGGTTTCAAACCTGGATGTGCATCAATGGCCTTGCACTTAACTATTCAAAAACAGAGCTCATGGTCATGGTCATGGTCACTTCCTCCGGAGCTAGGCCCAGAATATCAGAGTTTTGTCATCACACGATGTGCCATTACCACTCAGGCTAAAGGTAAGACCTTAGCAGTTACCCTGAACCAAGAGTTGAATCTGAAAGCCCAAGTAAACAGCTTTGTCTCAGGTACATCCTATCGCAGGAAATTGCTCACTCAGCTTCGTCCATTCTTAAACTCCACCAACTGAGCCACCATTGCCGGAGCTATCATAGAGGCAAAACTTGATTATTGCTCTAGCTTACTGATGGACATTGCAAAGGGCACACTTATACGCCTGCAAGTCATCCAGCACAATGCTATGCGCATTGTCTCTGGACTCCACAAAAGAGGCCATGTGTCTGCAGCTCGGAGGGCTTTACACTGGCTTCCAACAACTGCTTGTATGGACAGAGTATTTGTCTAGCAGTATTGCATAGCTGCCAGCATGTAGAGCCTCAAGATCAAATAATGCATGCCTCCTAGACACGCCATGAGCCAGACTGTCCTTTGTTGCCCAGGATTCTTTTCCGTACATGGACCCTAAAAATTGTAATGCGCTCCCCGCAGACCTGAGAGCATTTACCTCACTGGCTGCATTCAAACGGGGGCCAAAAACCACCCTGTTCCATTAGCCTCACTTCTCTGGTATGGTACATATCTTCCGTCGCTGGCATCTGCCTACGATTGGCACTTACTGTTTTCTGTGTTTTTTTTGTTCTTGTCTAGGCGCCTCTATGCCCCAGGGCTCTCTCTTTTGCATCACATGCATAAACTAAATAAATTCATAAATAAATATCCTTATGTGGACGCAATATCGAAGACACACAGACACAGATATAAATAGCATTTTGTTATATCATGGTCCATGTTTCTTAAAGATCTTTTTTTTGTAATTTACTGATATATCCTTTCTGGAATGTTTTTGTTTGCCAGATATTTATAATTGTTTTTCATGTCTTTGTTTCTATACATTCTTACTTGTAAATATATGCTATTGTTATTTGAATAAGGCGTTGTTACCTTGTCTTTTCTTTTAGTGCTCTATCTTTTTAACTAAACCAATGAATTGTGACAGAGTATGTAACAGTCAATGCTACTTGGTGTGGTGATGTTGTACACCTTTGAGATAGGATTAATACAAAATATTTTAATATTATTTCCCATTTGGAACATCTCTTTGTTGTTTGAGCTCAAGTTCCTAGTTGAAGTTTGGGTACCAATAAGGGAATACATAGCAACTCATCCACCAACATTTGCTGATTTGTCTGGTTTATACCCACCGGCTCATCCTAGAATTCAGATTCTGAAAGTTTTCTCTCTGATTCAATATTCATCTGGAGAAGTGAAGCCCAGAGGGAGTCAGACAGATTCATTTTATAGTTATTCTATTCTACTAACAAGTAAGCAGGATAATGGGTCTCATGACCTTGTAAATGTAACAACGCTGCCTACTTCAGTCACGTTATCATTCTCTGCTTCCATAACCTCGCTCTTTTCAGCTACCTGCTATATCCTACTATGTTCTGCCTTTGCAGTGCCCTATGGACCCTAATGTGCCAACAAATATGGATAACTTTCAGAGGCCTTTAAATTTTTCATGATTCCCTCTCTAACCATCCCCTAGCAGGTATACACACATTTTTCTTTATCAGCACAACTCAACATTCATTTTCCAGGTGAAATCTTCCATCAGAACTACTGCTCCCCAGCATATGGACATCAGAATTGTTGTGCCACTGCATGGCATCAAAACGTCAGTGGCTAGAAAGCACCACAGTCAGAATGCATCAGATGTGAAATGGCTAGGAGCAGCATGCAGCCTGAGGTGCTTTTGAAATCTCCCCAGGGCAGAAATAAACAAAATAAATAGGAGCCTCAATCAGGCACTGCAGAAAACACATTCACTTAAAAAAAGTTAGGTATTGTAATACGATGTTTGTTTAGTATTTTGTACTTAACTTTTCCCATTTCTATTCTTTTTACTAGCTGATGAGGAATGTTCCCCAACTGAGCATCCTTACAAGAAATCCTACATGGACACATCGCCTACTGAAGAGGATCCCTTCTATCGATCAGGCTACTCCCAATCACAGGGTGTGAACTCCTCATACAGGGTTGAATCTGCTCAGCGACAGGCCTGCATGTATGCTTCCTCAGCAGCTGCTCCTGACTCTGTGCCAAGTCTGGAGGACATCAGTTGCAACAGCTGGTCAAGTGTGCCTTCATACAGCAGTTGCACAGTCACAGCAATGCAACCCATGGACCGATTGCCTTATCAGCATTTCTCAGCTCATTTTACATCTGGATCCCTCTTGCCACGACTTGCAGGTGTGGCAAACCACTCCTCACAAATCAGCGAAACACACAGCATGTTTCAACACCAGTCTCCTGTTTCCCATCAGCCCATCATCCGACAGTGTGGGCCCCAGACTAGTATCCAGTCACCCAATTCTTTACAGCCAGGTGAATTTGTTTATGGAGTCCCCAGAACCCTCTCCCCACACCAGTATCATACTGTTCATGGCGTGAGCATGGTGCCAGAGTGGAGCGAGAACAGCTAACAAGCACAACAACAGGAGGGACTGCCAGACATGGACAGGGACTAAATAAAACCAACAACAATAAGATTGATGTTGATAGAAGGAAAGCTGCCTTCAAGCAATTGTGCTGCTATGAAACTAGCAGTTTAATAAAAAAGAAAAAATCATAACACCTGCAAAACACTTATCTGAATTTGGTTACGTTTTCCTGATTTGGGAAGTTTAACTGAAAGGAAAACTCAAGGTTTTTGGGACAGCCAATTTATAGATTGGGAAGTTCCCTTCGGCCGACCGCTCCAGAAAAGATCGATCACACAAAGTATTCTTATTTTTATGTGACTGTTGCTACGGTTTTTCTGGATAAAACCCACAGTTCTCCTCTTTCCTTGCCCTCCGCCTTTCCTTTCTCATGCCTCAGAACAGGATCTGAACGTATCTTCCCTCTCCCAACACAAACGGCGTGTGTGGCAAAGTAAAGTTGGATATTTTCATTGGTGTTGATGTTAACAATGTTTAAAAATAAAATATAATATATTTTACCAGTTGTACCATAGACTGGAATATAAAAACACTACGAGCCACAGCAAACATTTGACTGTTCATCAACAATTTAATATTAATGTATTTATAAACTGCTATTCTTGTGAGAAATGTCAATATAATATTTATTTATAGTCCTTTTTTCCATTACTTATGCACTCACACAGAGGGAGAGACATGGAAACTATGTCATAGAACCCATGAATATAAAATCCATAACCACCTTTCATGCATGTATTTAGAGATGTCTATCATGGTATAACATGTGCAACCGAGTGCTGTTTCAGGCTAGCAGAAGCTTTGATGAGTCTGAGTGAATGTGAAGGATTTAGAAATGAGAAATCAAAGACAATATGTGAATGGTCAATGTGCCAACTCTAACCTGTTAATTAAAACAGAGCTGAACAAGGAGCTCTTTAGAGAGCACAAAAAATCCTAACCAGTGGCACTCGCCCCAGATACTCTTCCGTGTGCTGCCACTCAGTGCAAGGTATATCACACAGGTTAGAAGACACACACGCTCCATAAGCGATGTCCTGCTTGCATAAAGGAAAAGTTAATCACATTAGAAATCAATCAGAAGAACATCAAGATGCCTATGTTTTGACAGTGGTTATAGCAACACTTATGACCAATATAGACTGTGGTAAAAGATCTGTAATCTTCTGCTTGTTAAATGTTATCTGGTGTGGCAACGGATATTATATATGTCATAAAAAAATATAATACCTATGTGGTGGCTGTAATTTGTTAGGCCCCCTCACATATGTCTCGTGTCGCATAAAGCTTTGACTGCTGAAGTGTTAACATCTGGCTACCTGACTTCAGTAAGGTAAAGTAACATACCTGCAACCGTATTTCTCCAGCAAGGGTATCCTCCCCAAAATCATAACTTTTGGAATAAATGATTGCCACGAGGCTGGATCACAGAATATTTGTTTCAGAAAAATATAAATATATATTTAGCATTTGTTTTCAAAACAATTTCATACAGAAATAGAAAGAAAATCACATTCATCACTCGTTAGGACCAAAGGTAATGTTCAGGTCCAACAAATTCTTTAAAAGCCTCCTAAACCTGCAGGCAAAGTAACTTGATCTACTCCACCTAATAGAAATGCAATTGACCCACGGTGATGGTTGACACACATGTTCACCAGCACGTTCTGTGAAATGGTGTATGTCACCATACGCCCACTTCATGTTGGTGCACTGCTGCTAATGAGAGGCCAGCCAGGCACAGTGAAACTTTTACTTGATATTCTTTGCAAATAAAGTTTGTTTGCAGTATATATATGTCAGTATATATATATATATATATATATATATATATATTCAGTGAAAAAACGTTGTTAAAGGGACGTTATGGTTCAAAGTAAAACCGAAAAACCCCTGAAATTCGGCAGTTATGATAAGATAAGCAACCACAACTCGCGCCACTGTGCACTGCTAACACTAACACCCAGGACATCACATGTCTGGCTCTCCCTTTTTTCCCTTTACTAACATATCTAGGCCACATAGTTTTCTTCAGTAACAGTCAGGAAGTAAAAATTGAAAAGGTACTATATTTGTAGACTTAGGGTCAAGTCACATCATATGAAACATATACATAGCAGAAGACACAGGCTTGAAAGAGAGCAATCCTTTCTGTGCATGAAGATAATCATTAGGGTTATCAGCACTTCCTCATAGTTTTATTTTTATTACTCTACCTTCCCAGTATATGCTCATATTTGTATACATTATACTCATTCTCCTTTCCTTTGGGTGCAGTCACATCATGTGATACACATACATATGGTAAGTAGCAGCTTTGAAACAGAGCAATAGTTTCTCTGCATAAAGACAATCAGTTAGGTTATGAACTCTTTCTGCTACTACTTCTGCTTTTTTGTTTACTTCACTGTCCATGTATATAGTCATATTTGTATGTGTTGTTGTCTCTTTGTGTTTTGTCTGTAATAATGATGTATTAAGTGGGTTTTATTATCTACTTATTACATGTTTCACAGTACGCAAAACTCTAATAAGAAAGCAGTTATCATTTCACTATTCAACATGGCAAGATTATGAATATGGCACCTTCATCATGTATGCTGCACACACTGCCTATGTTTCTGCATGAGTAGATTAGTATACTGGATAGAACTTCATAATAGAATGCTATTTATATCAATGCATTGCTTAATGCACTAATTAGCTCATGATATTTATCCCAATGATCCTTGACAGTTTTTGGTCAGCATTATAAGAATCCCTTGTACAGAGTTTTTATGAAAAGTAAATTCACATGTGATGTCATCAGTGATGTCATCAATGACATTTGTGATGTCATCTTTAATGTCCTGGGTGTTAGTGTTAGCAGTGCACAGTGGCGCGAGTTATGGTTGCTTATCTTACCATAACTGCCGAATTTCAGGGGTTTTTCGGTTTTACTTTGAACCATAACGTCCCTTTAACAAAGTTTTTTCACTGAATTTCATAGGTTTTTAGTAGTGCAACTTTACCATAACGTCCCTTTAACAAAGTTTTTTTACTGAATTCCATAGGTTTTTAGTAGCGAAACTTAACCATAACGTCCCTTTAACAAAGTTATTTTACTGAATTTCATAAGTTTTTAGTAGCACAACTTAACCATAATATCCCTGACTTTAAATACATGTAACATAGAACATACTGAACCACTAGCTAGTGATTTCGATGTCCGCGGACTACTGCCATGTCCGCGGACATATTGAAAATCTGAGCGTGGTGAATGTAAATTTAAATAGTGTGCCCCATTTCCCCTTTGAGGTTGGCTCTGAAAAGAGCAGTTTTTTTTGCAGATGCTTGACAGACACCTGTTATTTTGTATTTTTTTTCTTCTTTTTTTCTTACTTTACTCCTAAAATCTTCACATAACCTTCTCCAAAGCAACCCTTACATTCCAAAACAGCATGGCATGTCCCATAAAATATAAGGAAATGCCATCTTCTTTAAAATAAACAGCATTACTGGAATCAATATTCTCATTATTACAGAAGAGCATACCAGCTCTAAGCATGAAGGCACACATGCCTCGGTTGATTACACACCTAGCATTGTTTTGCTGAGGACAAAAAACTGAACTATTGTCCCATATTGCCCTAGGTAGTAATCCAGAAGAAATTACTTTGGCATTTGGAAGGATGTTCATTACTGCTTGAACCAAGTGTTCCAAATCTGCCAATAAAGTAGGGGCACTGACATAGCCCAAACGGAAAGCACCATAGTGCAAAACTACCACATGGGGACTGTTGATCCTGCCCATATCTTCACAAACTTGTACAATTTCCTGTACATTGCAATCAGGCACAGTGCTCCACATGACCTCCACTCCTTTAACATCAAAATTATTTGCAACATGCCTGCATTGAGCATACTGTTGTAAACCATGCACAAACATATCTCCGAGCACCAACACCCTGACTTTCTCCACTTCTGCCATCTTCACTACACACAGTCTCTTTCAACACAAATCCACAACCTCAACATCTGATTGGCTGATCCCTACAGTCTTCTTTCCATGCTGGATTTGCTGGAAAACCCTGGATGTAGCACGCCCTGTCCCGTGGTGTCCGCGGACCGCTTAACTCTTGGACAGCCCTTCTACCATTTCCACTTCACTCTCTGTGC
This sequence comes from Ambystoma mexicanum, assembly GCF_040938575.1. Classification (NCBI taxonomy): domain Eukaryota; kingdom Metazoa; phylum Chordata; class Amphibia; order Caudata; family Ambystomatidae; genus Ambystoma; species Ambystoma mexicanum. The sequence continues at coordinate 1,254,701,489 of NC_090932.1, forward strand.
CATTCCCTCATTGCATACAGCTAAGCAGTCACACAATACGGAGAACGTCCTCAGAACACCCCCATTTTGTTTATTTTCGAACATTTCAGGACACCGCGAGTGTTCTTATAACACATGCAACTTGCCAGCGAACAATACGGACAACGGCCTCAGAACACCCCCATTTTCTTTATGTACTAACATTTCAGGACACCGCGAGTGTTCTTAGAACACATTTAACTTGCCAGAGTACAATACGGACAGCGTCCTCAGGACACCCCCATTTTGTTTATGTACAAACATTTAAGGACACCGCGAGTGTTCTTAGCTCAATTGTAGCTTGCTTGCGAACAAAACGGACACATACTCCGTCCTCAGAACACCCCACCATTTAGTTTATATAGAACATTTCAGAACAGCCGTGTTGTCCGCAGACAATACGAACACAACAAAAGTGTCTAGCATATAAAAAAAACAGAACATTGAACCTATCTCATACTCCCCCACCCTCCCCAATTACTCTTACACACCAACACACTCCACTAAATACAATTTTTAATCCAAGTTTCACTGCGCTGTCCGCGGTCATCCGCAAATGCAAGATGGCGGGCGCCACAGAAAATCTGACGCGCTTCACGCACCACGCCGTCCAATCAGCGAACACGTCGGGTGTCTGCGGACATCACGCAAGCCGCTCGGCCAATCAGGGCACTGTCTGCGGAGCGAACAGGGAAGTCCGTCCGCAAAGCGAACGGAGATATCACTAATTTTTTTGCCTTACATTTTGGTCATTTTAAAAAAAACTACTGGACGGATTTACACCAAATTTGCAAAAGCACGCTTTCGGGACCAAGCCCCCGCTCCTGCCGCATGTGTAAATCCGTCCAGCGGTTTGGGCTGTAGGCGTGTGCAAAGCTTTTTCCCATTATGTCTATGGGAAAAAACAAACATTTTGGGACCCCCCCTATAACTTTGCCCCCCCTGGACCAAACCTCTCCAAACTTTTCAGAAAAATCCAGAGTAGGCCATATACTTTTTTTAGCAAAGATTGGTGAGGATTCGTCCAGAGGGAGCGAAGTTATAAGCCACCCAAAAAGTGCTCTTCCTTTGGAAACACCAACTTAACCATAACTACATGGACGCTACCGTGTCCATGTATTATATATATATATATATATATCTATATGTATATATATAGATATATATATATAGATATAGATATATATATATATATATATATGAACAAGCCACGCGATTGTGGCGAAACGCGTCAGTTGCAGGTACTCTGCTGGCACTGACTTCTTTGTTGGGATGACGAAGATTTTAAAATGGACATTTCCATAATAAAGTTTGCAATTTTTTAAACAAACGCCTTGAACTCCTGGCTTTTACTTTTGAAGGAATCCATCACGAGAGTGCTGCTCACAGTGACGGTGGGTTTTTTCGCTGTCAAGTTTTGAAATATATAGGTATATATAAAAAGCAAAATTTGTTTGTGGCTAGGCGAAGCATTGTTCCTTCTACAATTCCACAGCATCATCAATCTGCACCAACTGTTGTATAGTTAACTGCTAGGACCCTCCGGACAATACTGGCTACATGACATTTGGACACCCTACCCCTTTCCCTGGATTTCAGCACCTTCGCACATGAGACGGTTTCCTGAAATCGACAGAACATCACTATAGTGGTAGAAGGACCGGTCCTCAACCCTAAAATGCACGGTTTCTGCGGGATCTGCACCGCAATGCACCGCAGCAAACTGCACCACTCCAGGGGGGGAGGGGCACAGTAGGACCCAGTATGCAGCAGCACACCAACTCTCGCCCCCCCCAACGTCTGCTCCAGGGTATGTCAGCCAGCCACACATGCCCATTCTCAGTGCAGTTCACTTCACCTACAAGATCATTGATTTTCAACAATTTATGAGAGTGTAGCCATGTCTGTCCACAGAACCTGTTCGGAGAACAGGTACTTTTTGCTAGTACGCAAATAAAAGCACGTAAAGCATGTTTTCACTCTTCTATAGCGTAAATGAACAAGTTACTTACCAACTGGTAACGTTCTTTCAATTGGATGTTCCTCCAACATATTCCTCATCTTTGATGTATTCCATCGAGCTTCAGCTGCTTCGTAAAAACATTTCGGCAGAGGGTGCCGTGCGTCGATGTCATCGAGTTGATGGTCCCTCGAAGGCCTCCGTCGAGGGTGACGTCATCAGGTGCATAAGTAGCACGCGCAGCGCCCATTGGCCTCAGTTCTGTTTTTCCCCCTTTCATTATCGATTTTCCACTGTGCAGACTGTGCCGGTAGACAGGTATTTTGCCTTGCGAGAGTTGGAGTGGCAACAGCCTGGGAAAAATCTACAGAGGGGTAGGTTGGGAGGGCGATGAGGAATACGTTGGAGGAACATCCAATCGAAAGAACGTTACCAGTTGGTAAGTAACTTGTTCTTCGAGTGGATTGTGTCCTCCAACGTATTCCTCATCTTTGATAGACTCCCAAAGCAGTAAGGATAATTCTTATCGAGGAGGGATTAGATTTTTTTTTTTAAATATTTTCAGATGGCTGAGGGACTGCTCTACCAAAATTTAGCTCCTTAGATTGGGAAGTATCTAGGTTGTAGAATTTTGAAAAAGTATACAGCGATAACCAAGTCAATGCTTCACAAATGGACCTTATAAGAACACCTCTTTGCAGGGCTGTAGACGAAGCGATGCCCCTGGTGGAATGAGCCCTTAAACCTGCTGGTGGGTCTTTTCCCACCAGTCTGTAGCATTCCGAAATGCAAAGCACAATCCAACGTGATATTGTCTGTTTTGTTACTGATTGACCCAATCTTTTTCCTGTGTTGCCAATAAACAGTTGGTTGTCCAATCTAAGCCTAGAAAGCCTAGAGATATAAAAACTTAAAGCTCTTGTTGGATCCAACCTGTGTAATCTTTCCTCCTCCTTACTAGGATGGGGTGGAGGATAGAATGCATGTAACACCATTTTTTGATTTAAGTGAAACTCAGATACCACTTTTGGTAAAAATGAGGGTTTAACCTTCAACACAACTCTGTCCTTATGGAACACAGTATAGGGTGGCCCAGAAGACAGTGCCTGCAATTCGCTCACTCTTCTTGCAGATGTTAAAGGAACTAGGAAAGCAGTTTTCCATGTTAGTAAATCTTAATGGACACGTGTGCAAAGGCTCAAAAGGAGCACACATTAAGAATTTTAGGACCAAATTGAGATCCCAAATCGGTACTTGAAATGGGTGAGGAAAAACACATTAGTGAGTCCTTTTAAGAATTGTACTATCAAAGGAATTTTGAAGTAGGAGCATTCTTCCGACGAGCGCTTGAAGATGGAAAGCACTGCAAGATAACCTTTAAAGGTTCCAACATTCAGACCTCTATGTGCTAGGGTCAGAAGAAAAGATAGTACTTCGGAATAGAACATAGAAAAGGATCGACATTCTTTTCTCTGCACCAGTTGCAAAACTTTTTCCAACGGCAACGGTATAGAGACTTTGTTGTTGGTCTTCTTGCCGAAAGCAACACCTCCATAACGTCATCTGGAAGGTTCCAATCCCTGTATCTCAGCCTCTCAGATACCAAGCATGAAGGTTGAGCATTTTGACCTCTGGATGGAGAACCTGACCCTCCATTTGAGAGAGACGGTTCTCTCTCTGAGGAAGACGTACTGGAGGACAGATGGACATGTCTAGAATGTCCCGGTACCACGTTCTCCTGGCCCAATCCGGGGCAATTAGGATCATGCGGCTCCCGAACCATCTCAGTCTCCTGATAACCTGAGGAATGACGGGAATCGGAAGGAACGCATACAATAGTGGGAAATTCCACTCCACCACGAACGCGCGCCCCAGGGCTCCTCTCCCAGGAAATTCCCTTGAGCAATAACTTACGCACTTTCGGTTGATACCGGTTGCAAATAGGTCTACCTGAGGGGTTCCCCAAAGGGCAAAGATCTCTTGAATGACTTCCTGAGCCAGTTCCCATTCGTGGGACACTATGCTCTGCCTGCTCAGAGCATCTGCCGTCATATTCTCTTCCCTGGCTAGATGAACTGCCGTTAAAGAGATTCCTTCTTGAATTGCCCAATACCAGAGTTGCATTGCCTCTCTGCACAGGGGTAGTGACCCTACACCTCCTCTTTTGTTAAGATGTTGCATGGCCACTGTGTTGTCTGTCATTATCAGGACATTCTTCCCTCTGACAGATGGCAGGAAAGCCTTCAGCGCTAGTCTGATTGCTCTCAGCTCCAGAAGGTTGATGTGTAGTTTGGACTCCGATGGAGACCAACGACCACTGATTGTAGGATTGTTGGCATGAGCTCCCCACCCTTTGAGTGAGGCATCCGTCACTACTCTAATCTCCGGCCATGGTTGCCTAAAGGGTTCTCCTTTCAGAATATTCTCTGAACAAGTCCACCATAGAAGATCCTGACGAACCTTGTTCAGAATCTGGAGAAGATCCGTCATTCGACCTGAGAACTGGGACCATTGAGTCGTTAGAGCCCATTGAAGGGATCTCAATTCTCAGGCGTGCCTCTGGCACCAGAAAGATGCAAGATGCCATGAGGCCGAGCAATCTTAAGAACCCGTAAGCCTGAAGATTTTGGGCGTTTTGGAATTTGGAAACCATCTGAAGAATGTCTTGAGCCCTCGACCTGGGAGGCAAGCTCTTTCCCAGGGATGTGTCTAACACAGCTCCTACATATTGGAGCCGTTGAGAAGGTGTCATTTGTGACTTCTTGAAATTGAGGGAGAAGCCCAGACTGTGGAGGAAATGGCAGGTGACTTTCAGGTGATCCAGTGCCTGTTCGGCAGAACGTGCTCTGATCAACCAATCGTCCAGATAGTGGTAGACATGAATCCCCCCTCTCCTGAGGTGTGCTGCCACTACTACCATCAATTTGGTGTAGACCCTCGGGGCGGAGGTCAATCCGAATGGAAGGACTCGAAACTGATAACGTGAGTCGCCAACCACGAACCTCAGGTATTTTCTGTGCTTGAGATGAATCGGCACATGAAAATAAGCATCCTGGCGGTCCAATGACACCAACCAGTCCTGATGCTGAAGGGCCTGAAGGATCTGAGAAAGAGTGTCCATCTTGAACTTGTCCTTCCTGAGGAACTTGTTCAAGTTTCTTAAGTCCAGGATGGGTCTCAGTCCTCCGTCCTTTTTGGGGATCAAAAAATATGGGGAGTACCATCCCATGTTCCTCTCCACTGCAGGTACCGGTTCTATAGCACCTTTCTCCAGCAGGGTTAGAACTTCCTGCTGTAGGAGCGGGTCCCAAAACTTCAAAGGGTGTCTCCCTGGTGGATTGCTTTGAGGTTGCGTTAGAAAAGGAAGGCAGTAACCTTGGGCTATTATTTCTAGAGCCCAAACATCTGAAGTAATGGCTCGCCATTCTTGCAGATGCTGTGGCAGCCTGCCTCCTACAGATGTTTTGTGATGCTAGTCCTCAAAGTGGTTTTGTGGCGGTTGCTGCAGCCGTAGATGGCAAAGAGGCTGTAACTCGAGCTGGCTTTGCACGTTTTGCTCGTCCATCGCGAGTGGCCTTTCTTTGGCCCCTTTGACTGGCCATTCCTCTCGTTCTTCCATATGAGGAGTAGTAACGATAGGATCGTCCCCTCCAAGATTGATTTGTTGCATGAAAGGGCTGAGATTGCCTGATAGCAGCTCCCAACGACTTGGCAGCTGCGTTTGAGGTCTGCAACCATGCAAATCTATGCATTACTGTGCTAGTGGCCATGGACCTGCTCACACTATCAACAGTGTCCAAACCAGATTCAAGGGATTCCCGCATAGCTTCCTTTCCATCTCTAACAATGGCTAGGAATCCTTCCCTTTCTTCCCCTTCTGGTATGTGCTCCGCCGCCATTGCAATGCACGCCCAAAGAGTGTACGAAAACTTTGCCAAGGCACAAGTGGAGTTGGCTGATTTTAATGCCATGCTCCCAGCTGAAAATAACTTCCGTGCCTAGCCATCTACACGCTTATTGTCCCTTTCTCGAGGGATAGACAGGTACGCAAGTTTGTTAGAAGCTGTGGCTGCCTGTATGACCAAACTTTTGGGAGTGGGATGTTTAGACAGATAGCCGGGTCGCTACTGGCAGGGCGGTATTTTGAAGTAAGGGATTTATTCACTGGAGGAATAGAATCCGGCGTCTCCCAATTTTTGGCCACCCTATTTGGTAAGGCCACATGGAAAGGTAGAATTGGTTCTTCAGTAGGACCACGGTCCAGTATGTCTGTAAAATCATCTTGGACAAATTGGGCTGAAGGCCTGGCCCAGCCCAAATAATCTACTACCTTAGTCATTAACTGACGGTATGATGGATTGGCATGTTCACCTGGCTCTGGTCTACCAAATTCATTTTCTGGGGACGTATCAATACCACTTGCATTGTGCAATGATTGAACCAAATCTTTCATCCTGCTTTCCTCTGAAATCAGGCATTCAGGAGCATTTGGAGTACCAAATTCAAGCCCAAAAGGTACATTTTCCTCATCAGATTTTTCTTGTTCCTCAAAAATTGAGGACAGGGATTTGAAAAACTCCTTCCTAGGCAGAGGCTTGAAATCCTTCTCTGGAGGAGGTAGAGGAGTTGTGCTAATGGGTCCTGAATGCAACCCAGGTGTTTTAGCCTTTTCTTTCACTCTTCCTAGCTGATCTTGTCGAGCTGGAAGTTTCAGCGTTGAGGGCTTCAGCGTCGACGTCGACAAAGGCGTTGATAACGTCGACATAGTACCCGACTTTGACGGCATCAGCTTCAAGGGCATCGAGGCACTCTTCGAAGACTTGCCCTTTGAGGTATGTTCGGTCTCGGACGGCGTCGGAGACCTCGAGCGGTCGACTCGACTCAAGCGATCTTTTTCATTTGACGTCCTAGAAGGTTCTCTATCTTCCTCCTTCGATCACCCGGGCTCGAGGGCGCGCGAGTGTAGGAGCGATAAGGCTCCCGGCCGGCTTCCGAGGAGGGCGCGGACCGAGGCTTTGCTTTCTCGAACACCTCCATCATTCTTACTCTAAATGCTTCCCATTCTTCGGATGATGAGTGTTTTGTAGGACATTTCATCCTTTTTGGGGATTCGTCCGAAGACGAAGTGGAGGGGGATCTGTGGCGTTGTTTCTTCGATTTTTTCATCGACGACGACGAGCGATGGGAATCGCTTCGGGACCGAGACCGATGTCTTTCGCGTCGAGGAGATTTCTCCTCACGGGACTTCGACTCGACGCTAGAAGCTTTTCGGTCGGATTTACGACCTACCTGCAGTTTTCCCCTCCTCTCTCGCAAGGCTTTCCCCATCATCGCTTGACACTTCATACAGGCCTCCAGGTCGTGGCCTTCTCCAAGGCACCATAAGCACTCTCGGTGTGGATCGGTAATCGACATTTTTGAGCAGCACGATTTGCATTTTTTGAAACCCGATTTCGGGGTCGTGTTCGGCGTCGATGACTAAGACATATTTTCTTCACAGAACTCGAGGCACGCCGAATCTCCGAAGCAATGTACACTGCGGAAAAACGGAACTGAGGCCAACGGGTGCCGCGCGTGCTACTTATACACCCGATGACATCACCCTCGACGGAGGCCTTCGAAGGACCATCGACTCGACGACATCGACGCACGGCGCCCTCTGCCAAAAACAATTTCCAAAGCAGCTGAATCTGGATGGAATACATCAAAGATGAGGAATAAATTGGAGGACACAATCCACTCGAAATATATTTATGCTCTTGCAGAGATAATTGGGCCTCATTACGAATTGGGTGGTATCTCGGCTGTAAATCTGCTTAGAAACCACCCAACTTTTTTACCATTACCACACTTGGTCTGGCAGTATTACTGCTAGATTACAAGTGGTGGTAGGCGGTGTAAATCCCCATTAATTGGAATCCATATGACTTCATGTGGGATTTTGGCGGTATTACCACTAGCCGTAATACTGCCGAATTGCCGATTGTGGGCGGCAAGGAAGCAGAATTACCTCCAACTTCTTGCTGGAGGTTTTTCCTCCACCTTACCCACAAACTCGTAGTTGGGTGGTGCAGTAATTCGGCAGTAACTGTATTACCGAAGCATTTTTACTGCACCGCCCCACTTATAATGTGGATGAATATATGAGTATTAAAATAGTAGTCAAATAATAAACAATTCCTAGTGTTTGTAATAATGTAGATGGGCCTAGTCCTTGAATCCTACTCTTTTCTTTTTCACTTCTGGTAATTTAAAGCCTACAACCAATAAACTATGTGTTTTGCAACATAAAATATGGTACATTAAAAATTTAAAATATACTCACAATAGTGCTCTCCTGATTGGGGCACGAGCAGACACATGATGTTATAACAAACAATGTAAACTCATAAAGTGGAAATGGCCAACTACTCTATCAAAATGCCCAGATTTCCACAGGCAATTACCCAAAAATAATATAAAGCCATGGATAAAAAATATAAGTAAATCCTTTGAAATCTACTTGCTAGATTTCTTCCTTCCATCCATGGTGCATATATAGGCCAACTTATCGTGGCTGTGAAACTGCAAGGAAGAGCAGAGGTTTTCAAATGTGCTCTGCTCAGACTTGCCACACAGCATAACTCAGTTTTCTCCACACCGGAGAAGAGGCAGAAGCTAGCCTAACAATAATACATCCTTGCACTGACAGGCTATACAAGACACTAGAAAGAAAAATATGTTACTTAAAAAAGCATAAAGGGCTTTAAAATGGTTTAAAAAGGCTTACTTCTGTCCCAAAATATATATACAAGTTAGTATCAAATTGGAATTTGAAAACATTTGCAAAGTGTCATTTTTCAGCTTTAGAGAGCATATATAAGCTGCGCTGGTTAATGTAGTAAAACAGTTGCTGTTTCTTATTACCAAAGCCAGTCAGGAGTCTTATCCAGCTCTGTGGTTCTGTTTTGACTGCCAACTCTGTCCTGCATGGAATCGGCTCACCAGGAATCCTGAGGAAGCTCTATGTTACGGCTCATCTTTAGAGCTTGCTTTATAGGGGGGATTCAAGCTTATCTAAATACCTTTATTTCTCTCACAGCCAACCCTGGCCTGTGAGTGTCACTGTCTAATCTTAATTCTTAATCGCTTCGACCACCTAACCACACTTTGTTCCCATAGGTTAACTTGGTAGGTACTTTGTGAAAAAGTGTGCGAAATGAATGAGAAATGGCGCACCAAAAGGCCTATTCATCCCACAGTAAATAACCCAATCAGATGGCTGATTTTTTGGGACTGGAGCCGACTGACCTCATTTTGCAGTGAGACACATTACTACATTTCATAATGGTAAGTTTGAGGTTGGTAGATGGGTGGAAGTGGTAAAATAGAGTTTTGGGAAGGGGAGGAACAGTAGGTGGGCATGAGGACAGGGGTATATGCTGGCTTCACACCATAAAAAACAATGTAGTAAAATGCTTCAAAATGGCCTGCGCGGTTCAATGGTGTAGATCTGTTTTTCCCACAGATTGCAACAGTTTTTGAGAAAAGACACTGAACAGGTTGTGAAAAAGACAAATTAAATGGTTCCTTTGCATAACCAGCAGTTATTCAAATGTTCGGCCTGTTTTTTCTCCACAGGGTTCCAAACGCACTTGAGCTGGGGGATTTTAAGATCCTGCTTGTAGCCTAGAAGAGCTCGGTTAGCAAGATACCAGGAGGTATTTTTGACTCCCTAGGCCAACTGATGTCATACAAACTTTCCTTCCTGACATTAACTCTGTGTGTTTGACAATATGTCTAGAGGAGTATCACAACACATTTAGAAGACATCTTAAGCCCAAAGGGTCATGCATAATGTACAAAATTCTACAGTGCGCATATCATTTGATAATTACGTTTGGGATACGTTACCAACTGCTGTGTACTAGCTCATTGTTCTCCATTGGGAGCACCTACATATTGGGTGATGCCTGCTACCCAGAAGCTGTTTAATCTCCCACTCAGCAACTCCTTAGTTTGATCCCAGCTCCATTTGTAAACGACTTTGCAACATGGCTGAAAGTCCAAATTACTTTGCAGATTTGTCTATATAATGGGGATATTCAGCTGACTTTTAAAATGTATGCATTATTCAAGGGCATGCACGCTCGAACTGTTAACTAAACAATTATTTTTACGATGTAATATACCTGAAAGTCATGAGAACATTCTTTACATTTCTATACATTTTGTTTTACATTAAAACAATCTTATTTACTTTGTGAATATGACAGGCTGCTTGGAAGTAAATACATTACTAACAATAAAAATGGAGCACATTTTTAAATCAATAGTCTAATGCTGTGTATAAATTATAATTAAGAGTTTGGCAGTAATGGCGAACCAGTATTTTAGAATGCCACGTATTTTATCGCTTCGAACAATTATGGGTTGACCAACTCAATCAAAAAAGTTTAACCTGCTTTTATGTGCAGGAAATTTCCTCCGCACAAAAGCGTTAGCGCATGCAATAGTACCCATTCAGTAATAACACACATTCCCAATTGAGTTGTATGGGTCTTCAAAATGGGGAATAACTGAAGAGCATGCATGACTTGGAATCATGCAGACCCTTTAAGTTACAGCATGCTTAATGAAGCACGTACTGGTAATTCTATTCAGCTAGATTTCCAGAGGAAATACCATATTACATTATTAATAAAACTACAAAAACAAAAAAACAGGAAAACACAAATTCAGAATTCAAAAGGACATAAGTAAACTACATATCTTCATAAGGGACCAATGTGTCCCTCCTGATATCAATCACATGGCTCACAAAGCCAAAAAAGACCACATTCCACAAAAACAAAGTCGAGCAGATAACCAGGGAGGAATTCGATAGCGAAGAATCAAACCATAATCAGAATAGTCACCATCTAGTTTCAAGTCCAGGATACCCCACGAAATGTTCATGAGGCTTACCACTTCATCACAGTTACAAGACAGAATGAACACAACATTCACATTTCACATCCTAAAAACCTCTCCTAAGCCATCTTTCCTTTTACTAAGCTCGGGCTGACCCACATAGTTAAGGTTGGGAGAATTGTCCTCCACTTCACCCCAGTGCTTCATGAGGGCACTACATTCCCTATTGAATGTAGACAGGTCATCATGTGATACGTATATAAGCTTCTCCATTAGATACATATCCCAAACCTTCAGTAACCAATCTGATTTGTCATGTGCGACCTGCAATTTCCACTTCTGGGCAACTGCCAGTCTGCCTGCCCGTAAAAGCGCCTCCCACATCCTCGGAAAGCAATAACCCTCATAATCCCTTGGAGGGATACCCAGTATTAGCATCCAAACAATCATCTATAGGGGGACCAATCTCAGGTCCTTAATCCAGCTCAAAAGCGGTGGCCAGAAAATCTGTATGACTGGACACGTCCACCACATATGAGTTAACGTTCCCCTATGAACACATCCCCTATAACACAAAGGGGAGAGCCCGCAAACATCTTCGAAAGTGTCTCAAGAGCCCTATACCAACCTTGGAGGACTTTGAAGTTATCTTCCATCGCGTGCATTGAGAGGTTCCTGTGAAATGTCACTTTATATATTTAATCCCACAATTTAATCAGGAATATCCCATCCCACAGCTGAGACCCAGAACCCCTTGAAAGGTTTTCTCCCCGACATGTCACTAGTGATCAGAGTTCTATAGATTTTAGAGATGATCCCTTCTTTGAGACACTTGAGTCAAACACCAGTTCAAGGGGAGGGAGATCCCTTCCTAAATTCATATTCCATGTCAGGTCAGTAAGGTGGCCCTTCAACCTCAGGTAGTCAAAAATCAAGAAAACATACCCTGGTATGGATTGAAAAAATAAAAAATGCTTTAAACCAACCTCCAACGAACAGTTGACATGCCCTTTCAAGTTCCAGGTCAAACCAGTTGTGAGTAAAGCGTAAGCCCAATTTACTGATATGAAGAGGAGGGCCTCACAGCGAACTCAGAGGAACGGGCCATGTAAAAAGCATTATTTAGATCATATATTTGGCAAAGATCTTTCCAACTACAATCCCAAGTAGCGAAAAGCAGCGTTTACTACAGAGAAACCCAATATATCCTAGCCCCGACCCTTCCCTATCAATAAGGCCCAAGAACATCAAACTGGATTTGGCTACTTTGATCCTGAGACCTGAAAGCCTGTCATAGTTCTCAACCATTCTCATAAGCCCACAAAGAGAGTCCCCAACATCATCCGAGTAGACGAAGATATCGTCAGAAAACAGGGAAAGCTTAAATTCTACTTCTCCACAAACAATTCCCGGATATTCATGCTTGCCTATTGCCAGGGGCTCTATCACAAGAGCATAAAGCAGAGGGGATAATGGACAACCCTGTCTCATCCCCCTGGAAAGCGTAAAAGCATCAGACAGGGCAACTAACTGTAATTCTGTCCACTTGTATTCTATAAAGCGATGCCACCCAACCCCCGTAAATTAACACCAAAGCTACAACTAACTAATAGGGCAACCAAAAACTGCCATTCCACCCTATCCAATGCTTTCCCTGGGACCTGAGAAAGCAGACAGGCTGACGTCTCTGTATGTTGCGTCATATGTATCAGGTCCAGAATCTTCTGTAGATTATCTGAGCCCGGATGACCCTGGACCAAACCCACCTGATCCCCAAGAATCAGAGAAGGAAGAACCCTGTCCAATCTGTTCCCAGAGATTTTGGAAAATATTTTTACGTCGGTATTGAGAAGAGATATAGGCTGATACGATGCACAATGTGTGCAGTCCTTCCCCTCCTTGGGTATCACAGCAATGAGTCTAACCAATAACAGCGACAATGAACACTGAAACAATTTGTAAAACCGATCGGAGAAGCCATCATCCCCAGTGGTCTACTCAATTTTCATAGACTTAATCATTGTTACCACTTCTTGGATGGTGATAGGGACCTCAAGTTCCTCTGCAACATTGTTGGACAATCTTGGGATCGCAAGACCGTTGAGAAATCTTGGGATCTCGAGACCGTTGAGAAGTGCTCCCACCTCCCCCAGTTGACCTTCACACTCGGACAGATACAAAGCATCATACAAGTGCTTAAACACCTCTGCTATATCCTTATCATTATACTTAAAGTTACCAGAAGGTATACAAATTGCGGCAACCCTTTTAGAGGCACAATGTTCCCTCAGCCACCACGCCAATATTCTATCCACCGTTTCCTCTCTTTCATAGTACCTTTGCGTCAAGAATTTAAGCTTCCAGTCCGTCTCATGCACAAGAAGGACCCTCAATTCCGCTTTACAAAGCCAGAGTTCACGGGTACTAGTGGAGTTGACATAATCCCTACCCGAGCCCCTGATGCAATTTACTTACCTTGTCCTCAGGGTTAGTTCTTTGTTGTTCCTCTCTTTCTTACGGAATGAGGCTATTTGTATCAGATCACCACCTACGGTAGCATTAACACCGTCCCATAGGGTAGGCAAACAGAACGTGCCATTATCCTTAAATTCAAAATATTCCTTAATCCTCAGCAACTCAGATCCCACCTCCCTTTCCTTCAACAGGAAATTATTCCATGTCCATCTACCCCTCGCACCATCTCCTCCCCAATATCAACTTGTGCATGTACCAGGTTATGGTCCGACCATTGTACCGCACAAAGGTCCACTCCCCTGACTAGATGTACCACGGGATCGTCTACCAGAACCATGTCAATGCGTGAGAAAGTCAGGCGCTGCTGAGTAGTAGGTAAAAGGCGGACTAGTCATGTGAAGGGTTCACATACATCCTGAACACACAAAGTGCAATTGAGCTCTTGAAATTTCCTCGAGATCCTATCCTGGTCCTTAGGGACTTATGTTGGTGTAGAGGTCGATCTAGCACTCCTAGGGTTCAGCACCATATTAAAATCTCCACCCACCAACAAGGATCCCTCAAGAAACAACTGGAGCGTGTGGCAAACCTCCTCCCAAAATGGTAGTTGATCCAGATTAGGGCAGTAAACCAACCCCACCGTGACTTTAGCACAGTTAATCAAACCGTTCAGAAAGAGGTACTGACCCTCACGATCCACAAGCCTCTCATCAACAATGAAATTACAAATCCAACTATATGGAGAGCCCTTGTTTCTTGTGGGACCCTGATACAAAATAAGCTCTGCCCATTATCTCACCCCGCATTATGGGTTCCTTACCCCTAAGCAAGTGGATCTCCTGCAGGCATAGCACATCCAACTTTAATCTCCTAAACTCTCTCAAAACCAAAGATCTTTCAGGGAATTGAGACCTCTTACATTCAAAGAGCCTATATGGAGACACCGTTTGATTCCTGTCATCACGTCACATCACCAACAGCTCTTAGAAACCTCCCATAGTCTGTGCAGCAAAGCCAAACCACCTTAGACCCAAGTAGCAGCAATCAAAATACACCCATATACAGGCGCTCCACAAGAAAGAATAAGTTATAAATACATTCACGTTTTATTGTTTCTGGTGAATATTTTCTGTCTGTGCACTCTACCCACTGTTGATCTGTTTGTGTTTCTTTGAGTTCTAGTATTGACTTGAGAACTGACTGGTCCCAGTTAGTTGGAGGTCAGTGGCTGCATGGCTCCATAGAGACCGATATTCACCTGTCAGCCTGTTATGTGGGTTAAGTGAGAAGAAGCGGGTATCCTATGTGAGCCTATGCGCATTCAAATTAGTATTGCTCACAAATTCCCAATCCTATAATGATCGTGAGGTACACACTTGTTGTTGTTTATACAATGTTATGTTTTAATTCAAATAATTCCACATTCATCATAGAAAAGAGAAAAACTTGTGCCAACATTTCTCCACACGTGCTATTGTTTCGCCCTTCCTTGGGCTTTGTCAAGGCACTTAATACATTGCTTTCTGTGTCAAATTGATTCAAATGTACAATTCATGCATACATTTCTTTGCTATAAAACACATATAGATTTTGATGGCTTCAGAAAATTAGGGTTTTTTTTCTTGTAGTTCCTGAGTGAACAGACATCTGTGGTTTCTTTATTATCAAATGATAAGTCACTATTCTGGAGTCCTGGTTAAAGATCAGATGGCTGCAACTGCATGCAATCCATCTCCTGGCACTTGCCACTCTTGTCTGCAACTGATTATATCAATCCCTTGTGGGAATAGTTGGCAACCCTGTATGCCTTCCCGTCCGCAAAACAAGCAAAAAATTCACCCAAAAATTCACTACAGGCACAAGCTCAATAATGAATGACAGTATATAAAAACATAAACCTACGGTCTGTTTGTTTATCATATTCATAGACTGTCACCAAATACATCTCATCATCCGTGTACCTGGATCATTCAACTATTCATATTCAAAACATTTGAGGGTTGGTAGGTAAGAATCTATATATCCATTATTACAATACATCTTAATCAATCCTCTTCAATAGAGTGGTTTTAACTACTGCATGGCGAACAGTTTCAACCTTTGTGGGCTTTTTCAAGGCAAGTAAAACCAATATATAAATGTTTCCATCAACTGGATACATTAAAAAAAGTCCTTGCACTAAACCTGGCGGTACAAGGGAGGCAGGAGTCCAACAAAGAAGTATAGATGTGAAGATCAAAGAACCAAGACATATAAAACAATATAAGATATAAGAAAATCAATGCAAAACAATATATAATGATATATATAATAATGGTTCTATGTGATTTTACCAAAACACATTTTTTTCGGTAGATTTTTCACTGAAAAGAATAAACTTAAAAAAATCACTGAATGTTTTCCTTTTTTTGTTTGGGCCGCCTCCCTCGCAATTCCCCCATTTCCCTATGTTTTAACCCCTTATCCCCTGTATATATATTTTATAAAATCAATGTCTTTTGATCAATTTGTTCAGTAAAAATCCATCTAAATTTGTTTTCAGTAAAATCCCTTGATAGCAGAATACATGGAGGACACAGGAAAGAGTGAAATAAAGCAGTTAGAGCTGCGGAGTCCTCTTTTTTAGGGGGCTGTGTGGCAAAGGACTAATATGAATCTATAATGCAACAAGAATACCACAAAAACAGCTACCCGCCTACCCACGTGCCAGGTGTGTCTAGTTGCAAAACGTGCTACCTTTCATGTCGATCAATTATTTGCGACAGAAAACATAGAGAAATACATATTTTAATTCATGGATACAAAACACTTTAAAAAACAGGAGAGACAAAAATGCACATAACATTCCATAAGAGAACCTATACTGAAAAACAATTGTCTTGACCAGTTGGTTTTAACTGAACACATTCGTCAGATACTGGTGATGTAGTGAGGTTAGTAAACAAATAAGGTGACATCCTATTGTTAAATGAAACCTTGATGCAATTCACTATCCTTGACTTTGTTAATTTTTCTGTCCTTGACTTTGTCGACACCAAAGAGTGTGTTTCTGGGTCCTGGCAAAAGATGGTTAAACAGGCTCAGTAGCTAGTTATTTGATGCTATCAGGCATGCGTCGGACCCGTCTTCAGGACTTGATTTAGATAGATCTCCCAAATTGGGATTTCAGAAATAGTTCATTGGTAAATTTCCTAAAAACCAAACGAAAAAACCGTGTTGGTAACAAGATAAAAACAAAGTGTAGTGTCTCTATGTGTGTGCACATGCAACTAATTCAACTAACCTTTTTGTGGTTTATTTGGCGTGTGTGGCCTTGATTTTAGAACAAATGCGGACAGGATTCAATGGTCCCAACTGTGATTTCTTTGCAAAGATTTTGAAACTGCAACAAACGAAAATGATTTTTATGAAAAGTTTGTTTTTTCTTTTGCATTACATTCATTAGAAGGCAAAAGTTCAAAAATGACTGACAACAGAGCCACCTAAATGAGCCAAATCGAGTTCATATTTAAAGCGGTACAGACTGCCTTTGAGTGTTTGTCATTTGTATTACATTCGTTAGACAGCGGGAGTTCAAAACGAAAATGGAAGTGAAATAGCAGCGAAGCCTACTAAATGAGCCAAGTTAAGTTCGTACCTAAAGTGATACAAACTGCCTTCAAATCAATTATGTTGCACTATTGTTTTGAGCATTTTTTAATAAAATACTACATGTTTTTTTGAAAAGGGAGGAACATACCTCTTGATCCAAGCGAAGATATTCTACGATATAGCTTCATTTGCGGACACACATGTCCCGTATGTGATGTTTTTCGTATTGGAAATTGAAGTTTACCTAATTTGTTAAAGGAAATACAGAGATGTAACAGCCCGTAAATAGCTAACAGAATACTGCTGTTTGCATATCACAAAAGCGCGATATGAGTGCTTACAATTGCTGCTTTTCAAGGAACTTACTTGATCACAAGCATTGTTGCTTCCACTCGAAACGAACGCGGGTAGTTACTGCCGGGTTCACTTTCACTTACGTTAGGAAAAGGCTAGACTTGCTGTATTTATAAATTCATCTAATCGCGACCGCCATCTTGGAAGGAACAATGGCGGATGCGGCCAGATTACTAAAGGGCTGAAAAAAAGTATGCTGCACAAGAATGGGGCATCCTAATTGCAAACATTAAATGAAATTGTACTTTGGTAATATTCTATTTGATATTTCAAAGGAAATGTGAAAATAAGTGGTCAATACATATTGTGACATTTCCACCCAATAATGTGCACTGAGGGCATTAAAAAGCTGTGTTGTAAACATGCATATGTGATGGCTCAGCATGCACTAATGAATGCTTTGCGTGTGCTTCATGAATGTCACTTGTGCAAAGGAGTTACTTATGTAAAAACAAACTCCATTCAATTCCGATGTTAAGGCCAGCCTGAACAGTGTTTAGATTGTAAATCCACTTCTGTTCAAGCTGCCTCAGCTTTCGGTCGCGGTCTCCCCCACGAGGGTGTGATGGAACTGTTTGAATAATATACCACTCAATATCCTCACAGGTGTGTTTTGCTTTTAAAAAATGAGCAACTAAAGGTTTCTCCGGAACTGAATTTTAACACATGACCTGTGCTCGCAGATTCTCTGCTTTACAGGTCTTTTTGTCTTCCCGATGTAAATTTATTTGCACGGGCAGATGATAGCATAGATTGCCCATGCTGTGTTGCAATTGGTGAAGGCTTTTAAGTGCCATGTTAGACCGTTTAAGTTGACAGTTTTCACGTTTTTTGTCAAACGACACACCGAACAGTTACCACATTTAAAGTGACCGCTCACTGGTGGCAGATGCCACAGTGTAGCTTGTTGTACTGACGTAGTTTTTGGCACTTGATATGTATGTACCAATGTGTCTCGTAAATTGGGCATACGCTTGAACGCAAATCGGGGTTTGTTTATAGAGATATAGAGAAGTCTTCAGTTTGAATTAAAGACCAGTTTTTTAGGATGCAGCGACGAAGGTCGTTGCTAATTGGGGAAAACGTGGAGACACATGTTATTTTGTCTTCTTGTACTCTATGGCGTTTCTCCAGACTTTGGTCTCTGTTTGTGTTCCTTGCTCTTTTAAGTGATCGGCGGATCACGTGAGATGGATATCCTCGTTCTTTTAGTTTTTGCGACAGGTGACTACTATGCAGTTCAAAGTCTTCCTTAGTGGAGCAATTACGCCTGATGCGTAAGAATTGACCAAAGGGAAGATTTTCCCGCAGTGATTGCGGATGAAAACCTTTGTATGACAACAGTGTGTTTTTATCTGTTGGCTTTTTGTATAGAGTGGTTTTTAATAAGCCTTGAGATGTTTTATAAATTTCTAAATCTAGAAAGGCTATTTTCTGATGATTGAAACTCAGTGAAATTTATGCATGGGCTTTGTGCGTTTATCCACTCAAGAAATTCTGTCAAAGTTGTTTCACTTCCATGCCATAAAAGGAACACATCATCTATATACCGATGCCAAGCTTTGATGTTTAACTGGAAAGGGTTGTTTTCATGATACACAGAATTTTATTCTAAGTTGTCCATAAATAAGTTCGCTAAATCAGGAGCAAAGGTAGCGCCCATGCTTGTTCCGTGTAGTTGTTGGTCAAATTTATCTTTCACCATAAAGAAGTTATTGACCAGCGCTATTCGAATGCATTCGCAAATGAACTCAGACGGGACTGAAAGGTCTTCTCTGGTTTCGAGATACGAAAAAATGACTTGAATGCATTGTAATTGTGGAATACTGGTGTAGAGGGACTCTACATCTAGAGTGACCAGAATATCGTTAGTGTCCGTGGCAAGTTCATCAATGATCTTAATCATGTTCGTGGTGTCCTGAACATACGACCTCATTTTAAGTACAAAGGGTCTAAGAAATGAATCTGTGTAAATTGATAATGGTTCAAGTAATGAACCAATGGCGGCTACTATGGGGCTCCCTGGTGGTTGACTGGCATCTTTATGAATTTTAGGCAAACAATATAGAGCTGGAGTGGTGGGTTGACTTCTAGTGAGAAAAGCTTTTTCTTCCTCATCTATCCATCCCTCGTGTAGTGCATGAGACAGCACGCTGCTGATTTCATCCCGTATGATGTTAGTGGGGTTGCCTGGCAGCTGTTTATAGAATTTTTTGTTTGTCAATTGTTTATGAACTTCATTATTATATTGTTGAGTGTCCCACAGTACCACACCTCCTCCTTTATCCGCCGGCTTAATGACGAATAGGTCATTATTTTCTAAATTAGCAAGAGCTAGCTTTTCTTCTTTTGATAAATTGTTGGTGCATCTGTTTTTAGTTTTAACTAGAGTTCTCATCTCTCGAAGGACTTTGTTCTCGAAACTGATGATTTCAGGCGAAATCATTGAGATTGGTGGGATAAAGGAGGACGGAGGCTTGAGGCTAGTGGCACTCGATCTCTTGTCCGATGTAGATTCTTTGTCACGGAAAAAGTATTTCAGTCTTACAATGCGAAAGAAGTTGCGCATCTCTGTTTCTGTTTTAAACAGATCAGCATTATTAGTAGGCACAAATGATAAGCCTTTACTAAGAAGGCTGGTTTCAATAGGTGTGAGTGTGTGTTTACTCAAATTGAAAATTGGAATTCCCAATTTTGGAATTACCCAAGTTTGAGGTGGCGGTTGCCATTGGCAAGTACGCATTCCATGATTGCCTGGCTGGCGCATTCTCCCTCGTCTGCCCCGTCCTTGAAAAAACTGGCCTCGTGGAGGGCCGCCTCCCCTGTTGGGAGCATTATTCCCAGAATCTGAACCACTACTATTGCTAGAATTTGAGAAGGAAACAAATTTTTTGTGTTGTCTAGGCCAAATCGGGCCCTTTGGGAGGCCTTGATTCGCGTTCATTGATTGGTAAAAACCTGGAACCAAATAT
This sequence comes from Ambystoma mexicanum, assembly GCF_040938575.1. Taxonomy (NCBI): domain Eukaryota; kingdom Metazoa; phylum Chordata; class Amphibia; order Caudata; family Ambystomatidae; genus Ambystoma; species Ambystoma mexicanum. The sequence continues at coordinate 1,254,721,751 of NC_090932.1, forward strand.
GGTTAAGTAATCTCTTCCCTATAATTGTGTATATCTTTTTTCAATTTCCAAATTTTTTTGTCTAGGGTAAATGTTTTAAATTTCACCATTTCATCTTGTAATTTGTCAAGCAGTGTTTTAGTTTCTGGGATCACAGATTCATCTAGGATCTTTTTTTCTAGGATGGCTAAATCTTTTTTCTGTTGTTTTGCCTCCTCTTCTGCCGTCGAAATAACTAGAATGACCCAGTCCCTTGAGCATTTGTTGCCCACCCCACTAAACCCAACCATAAACTTCGGGTTATCTAAAAAGACCCAGGGGATGTTTTTTTACCTGGAGCCCCTCTGGGATGACTCCCGCTTTTAGGTACTCGACCATAAGTTGGCCATGGGACTCAGTTCTAATGAGTTTCTTTTTCTTTTGTGTCAACAGATCTAAGTCATTGGTGGTTGGGGGTGGAGCAGCAGCTGCATTCGGGGTGGGTGTATCTAGCATTGACGGAAGGTCAAAGAATTTTTTATATTCATCATCGGAAAATGATAGGATATTTACATTCTCCATTGTTAATTATTTTAAGCTCAACCAACCAAAGGGGTTGTCCAATATAGTGAAATAAAGCAGTTAGAGCTGCGGAGTCCTCTTTTTTAGGGGGCTGTGTGGCAAAGGACTAATATGAATCTATAATGCAACAAGAATACCACAAAAACAGCTACCCGCCTACACACGTGCCAGGTGTGTCTAGTTGCACAACGTGCTACCTTTCATTTCGATCAATTATTTGCGACAGAAAACATAGGGAAATACATATTTTAATTCATGGATACAAAACACTTAGAAAAATTAAAAACAGGAGAGACAAAAATGCACATAACATTCCATAAGAGAACCTATACTGAAAAACAATTGTCTTGACCAGTTGGTTTTAACTGAACACATTCGTCAGATACTGGTGATGTAGTGAGGTTAGTAAACAAATAAGGTGACATCCTATTGTTAAATGAAACCTTGATGCAATTCACTATCCTTGACTTTGTTCATTTTTCTGTCCTTGACTTTGTCGACACCAAAGAGTGTGTTTCTGGGTCCTGGCAAAAGATGGTTAAACAGGCTCAGTAGCTAGTTATTTGATGCTATCAGGCATGCGTCGGACCCGTCTTCAGGACTTGATTTATATAATCTCCCAAATTGGGATTTCAGAAATAGTTCATTGGTAAATTTCCTAAAAACCAAACGAAAAAACCGTGTTGGTAACAAGATAAAAACAAAGTGTAGTGTCTCTATGTGTGTGCACATGCAACTAATTCAACTAACCTTTTCGTGGTTTATTTGGCTTGTGTGGCCTTGATTTTAGAAAAAATGCGGACAGGATTCACTGGTCCCAACTGTGATTTCTTTTCAAAGATTTTGAAACTGCAACAAACAAAAATGATTTTTATGAAAAGTTTGTTTTTTCTTTTGCGCTACATTCATTAGAAGGCAAAAGTTCAAAAATGACTGACAACAGAGCCACCTAAATGAGCCAAATCGAGTTCATATTTAAAGCGGTACAGACTGCCTTTGAGTGTTTGTCATTTGTATTACATTTGTTAGACAGCGGGAGTTCAAAACGAAAATGGAAGTGAAATAGCAGCAAAGCCTACTAAATGAGCCAAGTTAAGTTTGTACCTAAAGTGATACAAACTGCCTTCAAATCAATTATGTTGCACTATTGTTTTGAGCATTTTTTAATAAAATACTACATGTTTTTTTGAAAAGGGAGGAACATACCTCTTGATCCAAGCGAAGATATTCTACGATATAGCTTCATTTGCGGACACACATGTGCCGTATGTGATGTTTTTTGTATTGTAAATTGAAGTTTACCTAATTTGTTAAAGGAAATACGGAGATGTAACAGTCCATATATAGCTAACAGAATAGTGCTGTTTGCATATCACAAAAGCGCGATATGAGTGCTTACAATTGCTGCTTTTCAAGGAACTTACTTGATCACAAGCATTGTTGCTTCCACTCAAAACGAAACCGGGTAGTTACTGCCGGGTTCGCTTTCACTTACGTTAGGAAAAGGCTAGACTTGCTGTATTTATAAATTCATCTAATCGCGACCGCCATCTTGGAAGGAACAATGGCGGACGCGGCCAGATTACTAAAGGGCTGAAAAAAAGTATGCTGCACAAGAATGGGGCATCCTAATTGCAAACATTAAATAAAATTGTACTTTGGTAATATTCTATTTGATATTTCAAAGGAAATGTGAAAAAAGTGGTCAATACATATTGTGACATTTACACCCAATAATGTGCACTGAGGGCATTAAAAAGCTGTGTTGTAAACATGCATATGTGATGGCTCAGCATGCACTAATGAATGTTTTGCGTGTGCTTCATGAATGTCACTTGTGCAAAGGAGTTACTTATGTAAAAACAAACTCCACTCAATTCCAATGTTAAGGCCAGCCTGAACAGTGTTTAGATTGTAAATCCACTTCTGTTCAAGCTGCCTCAGCTTTCGGTCGCGGTCTCCCCCACGAGGGTGTGATGGAACTGTTTGAATAATATACCACTCAATATCCTCACAGGTGTGTTTTGCTTTTACAAAATGAGCAACTAAAGGTTTCTCCAGAACTGAATTTTTAACACATGACCTGTGCTCGCAGATTCTCTGCTTTAGAGGTCTTTTTGTCTTCCCGATGTAAATTAATTTGCACGGGCAGATGATAGTATAGATTGCCCATGCTGTGTTGCAATTGGTGAAGGCTTTTAAGTGCCATGTTAGACCCTTTAAGTTGACAGTTTTCACGTTTTTTGTCAAACGACACACCGAACAGTTACCACATTTAAAGTGACCGCTCACTGGTGGCAGATGCCACAGTGTAGCTTGTTGTTGTACTGACGTAGTTTTTGGCACTTGATATGTATGTACCAATTTGTCTCGTAAATTGGGCATACGCTTGAACGCAAATCGGTGTTTGTTTATAGAGAAGTCTTCAGTTTGAATTAAAGACCAGTTTTTTAGGATGCAGCGACAAAGGTCGTTGCTAATTGGGGAAAACGTGGAGACACATGTTATTTTGTCTTCTTGCACTCTATGGCGTTTCTCCAGACATTGGTCTCTGTTTGTGTTCCTTGCTCTTTTAAGTGATCGGCGGATCACGTGAGATGGATATCCTCGTTCTTTTAGTTTTTGCGACACGTGACTACTATGCAGGTCAAAGTCTTCCTTAGTGGAGCAATTACGCCAGATGCGTAAGAATTGACCAAAGGGAAGATTTTCCCGCAGTGATTGCGGATGAAAACTTTTGTATGACAACAGTGTGTTTTTATCTGTTGGCTTTTTGTATAGAGTGGTTTTTAATAAGCCTTGAGATGTTTTATAAATTTCTAAATCTAGAAAGGCTATTTTCTGATGATTGAAACTCATAGTGAAATTTATGCATGGGCTTTGTGCGTTTATCCACTCAAGAAATTCTGTCAAAGTTGTTTCACTTCCATGCCATAAAAGGAACACATCATCTATATACCGATGCCAAGCTTTGATGTTTAACTGGAAAGGGTTGTTTTCATGATACACAGAATTTAATTCTAAGTTGTCCATAAATAAGTTCGCTAAATCAGGAGCAAAGGTAGCACCCATGCTTGTTCCGTGTAGTTGTTGGTAAAATGTATCTTCCACCATAAAGAAGTTATTGACCAGCGCTATTCGAATGCATTCGCAAATGAACTCAGACGGGACTAAAAGGTCTTCTCTGGTTTCGAGATACGAAAAAATGACTTGAATGCATTGTAATTGTGGAATACTGGTGTAGAGGGACTCTACATCTAGAGTGACCAGAATATCGTTAGTGTCCGTGGCAAGTTCATCAATGATCTTAATCATGTTCGTGGTGTCCTGAACATACGACCTCATTGGGGCAATCTATGCTATCATCTGCCCGTGCAAATTAATTTACATCGGGAAGACAAAAAGACCTGTAAAGCAGAGAATCTACAAGCACAGGTCATGTGTTAAAAATTCAGTTCCGGAGAAACCTTTAGTTGCTCATTTTGTAAAAGCAAAACACACCTGTGAGGATATTGAGTGGTATATTATTCAAACAGTTCCATCACACCCTCGTGGGGCAGACCGCGACCGAAAGCTGAGGCAGCTTGAACAGAAGTGGATTTAAAATCTAAACACTGTTCAGGCTGGCCTTAACATCGGAATTGAATGAAGTTTGTTTTTAGATAAGTAACTCCTTTGCACAAGTGACATTCATGAAACACACACGAAACATTCATTAGTGCATGCTGAGCCATCACATATGCATGTTTACAACACAGCTTTTTAATGCCCTCAGTGCACATTATTGGGTGGAAATGTCACAATATGTATTGACCACTTTTTTTCTCATTTCCTTTGAAATATCAAATAGAATATTACCAAAGTACAATGTTATTTAATGTTTGCAATTAGGATGCCCCATTCTTGTGCAGCATACTTTTTTTCAGCCCTTTAGTAATCTGGCCGCGTCCGCCATTGTTCCTTCCAAGATGGCGGTCGCGATTAGATGAATTTATAAATACAGCAAGTCTAGCCTTTTCCTAACGTAAGTGAAAGCGAACCTGGCAGTAACTACCCACGTTAGTTTCGAGTGGAAGCAACAATGCTTGTGATCAAGTAAGTTCCTTGAAAAGCAGCAATTGTAAGCACTCATATCGTGCTTTTGTGATATGCAAACAGCACTATTCTGTTAGCTATATATGGACTGTTACATCTCCGTATTTCCTTTGACAAATTAGGTAAACTTCAATTTACAATACGAAAAACATCACATATGGGACATGTGTGTCCGCAAATGAAGCTATATCGTAGAATATCTTCACTTGGATCAAGAGGTATGTTCCTCCCTTTTCAAAAAAACATGTAGTATTTTATTAAAAAATGCTCAAAACAATAGTGCAACATAATTGATTTGAAGGCAGTTTGTATCACTTTAGGTATGAACTTAACTTGGCTCATTTAGTAGGCTTTGCTGCTATTTCACTTCCATTTTCGTTTTGAACCCCCGCTGTCTAACGAATGTAATACAAATGACAAACACTCAAAGGCAGTCTGTACCGCTTTAAATATGAACTCGATTTGGCTCATTTAGGTGGCTCTGTTGTCAGTCATTTTTGAACTTTTGCCTTCTAATGAATGTAGCGCAAAAGAAAAAACAAACTTTTCATAAAAATCATTTTCGTTTGTTGCAGTTTCAAAATCTATGAAAAAAAAATCACAGTTGGGACCAGTGAATCCTGTCCGCATTTGTTCTAAAATCAAGGCCACACACGCCAAAAAAACCACGAAAAGGTTAGTTGAATTAGTTGCATGTGCACACACATAGAGACACTACACTTTGTTTTTATCTTGTTACCAACACGGTTTTTTCGTTTGGTTTTTAGGAAATTTACCAATGAACTATTTCTGAAATCCCAATTTGGGAGATCTATATAAATCAAGTCCTGAAGACGGGCCCGACGCATGCCTGATAGCATCAAATAACTAGCTACTGAGCCTGTTTAACCATCTTTTGCCAGGACCCAGAAACACACGCTTTGGTGTCGACAAAGTCAAGGACAGAAAAATTAACAAAGTCAAGGATAGTGAATTGCATCAAGGTTTCATTTAATAATAGGATGTCACCTTATTTGTTTACTAACCTCACTACATCACCAGTATCTGACGAATGTGTTCAGTTAAAACCAACGGGTCAAGACAATTGTTTTTCAGTATAGGTTCTCTTATGGAATATTATGTGCATTTTTGTCTCTCCTGTTTTTAATTTTTCTAAGTGTTTTGTATCCATGAATTAAAATATGTATTTCTCTGTTTTCTGTCGCAAATAATTGATCGACATGAAAGGTAGCACGTTGTGCAACTAGACACACCTGGCACGTGTGTAGGCGGGTACGTGTTTTTGTGGTATTTTTGTTGCATTATGGACACAGGAGAGAGGAAAACAAAAATAAAGTTTTTAGAACACGATCAGTATAATTTCAGATGGTGTGACAATGGGGCTCACTCCGACCCTGCCAGTACGGAAACAACAGTGCCGGTAAGCTTACCGGCATCATTGTTTCGAGACCGGCATATTACAGGTCTGCTTGCCGGAGCCGCCGTGCCCGACAGGTCTGACCCTGTCGAGCACATCGGCCATGGTCGACAGACCCGACACGGAAGCACCGGCACCGTATGGGACTCTATGGGAATGGGGAACAACATTTTACTAACGCCTGACTTTCCAGGCCGCTGGGGTTGTAATCAGATGCCAGTAAATATTTACGGGTCCGGTGGCAAACCACCGTTACCACCGGCACGGTTACTACCGGACCCGTAATGAGCCCCAATGACTGACTCTTAGTACATTAGCAATGCATTCAATTATAACAAATAATTTATGACACATACTTCGTCCAGTGACTAGATCCAACATATCACCTCCCCCAGTGTCATCTTCAGGAAAAAATATCGAAGAAAAACACAACAAACATACTAAATCATCATAATTAAATCTAAACAAACAGAAAAGGAAACACAGAGCAAACCCCCCAAACTCCACACCCCCACACATCAAAGGCATTTGACTCCCCCCCACCCATCACCAAGAACCCTCTACCAACATTACTCCACCGCTTACCTAAGTGCCAACGATAAACTCTTCTACCCAACTGCGGCCAGCGAAAAACCTCAAAGTGAGCCCCACCCCACATTTCAGCCCAACATGAATCAACAGCACCCCGTCCGAATTTGGGACAGGAGGCAGAGCAAATGAAGACATCCAGCAACAAATTCCAGCAAACCACCACAGTCACTTCTTCGATGGGCTGGGGACTAGCGGGTGAGACACCTTCAGGTTTCTCACAAGAGCAGTTACCCTTCTCCTTTGAACTTCCCTCCACCACCCTAATGGCACTCACCATCTTTCCTATCTTCTATAATTGCTACTCTATCTCCTACCGCCCTCTCTCACTAAATCTGGAATAAAAAAGCACAAACATGACATCCTGTGTACAAACCCTGGCCTTCCCATGGCAGACGCGGGTGTAAGCCAACCTCCAAAGAGGCCTTCACAGATATCCTTTCTCTGTCCCCTCTCCAGATCTATGGACCCCTCATCTTATCTCTACTCTCTACCCTTTCACTTCCTATCCCATTAACGGTGGAACCAAATGGGAAGTGCTCTTGGCTGGCTTCTCATCCTCCCATTGCATCATTAATGTCTACCTTACTAGCACTACTAACCTGGTTCAGGGTCCTTAACCCTTCTTAATGCTTCTCTTTGACCGGATCCTGCCTTCCCTCATTAACTTCCTTCTACTGCCTCTCCCCCACCACTTTTTCTATCTCTCCCCCTCTGACCAAAGTACCACACCCCTGTGCTCCTCCTCAGAAAACCTTCAATGGCAGAGACCGCCTCGACCTGGGGACTCTCAAGGCCCTCTCAGCCAACAAATACTCTGCTGACATCTGCCTCCTTCTTGAAGACACTGACCTTGACATTCTCGCTCTCATTGAGACTTGGTTCAAACCTGGCGACTCTCAAGGCCCTCTCAGCCAACCAATACTCTGCTGACATCTGCCTCCTTCTTGAAGACTCTGACCTTGACATTCTCGCTCTCATTGAGACTTGGTTCAATGCCAGCTCAGTCACTGCTTTTGACTTCCTCCTCCATGACGGCTTCAAGATCATTTCCAAGCCTCGGCCTCACTGTGCTGGCAGCCAGGATCACCTTGATCTATCCTGAGTGGGTTCTTTCATCCTTCGTACCCACCCAACTCTATTCTTCCTTTGAGAGCCTGGTTTGCAAGCTGGCCATCTCATCCTCCTCCAATGTGACCACTGATACCATTTACCAGCCTCCAGGTGCTACCACCCTGTTCCTCTCTGAATGGGCTGATTTCTGCTCCTCCCTTCTTTTAACCACCTCTAACCTCCTCCCCTTGGTTGACTTCAATTTCCAATTGGATTCCTCTACCGCAGCAGCCATTCTCTTCATTGATCTCTGGGCCTCTTTTTCCCTCTCCATTCTCCCCTCCGACCCTATCCACGTGGCTGGACACACCCTGGATGCCATCATCCACTCTGACCTCTTGCTCGCTCTCCCCTCTGGTCACGCCTCTATGTTGGCCAGACCATTCTCTCCTTCCACCTGGGTCCCTTCGGCCCTCCTACTGGACCCCCAAAAGCCCAGCCAACCTGGTTCTCGTACATCCACCCAATGAAACGAGTGTCAGCTGCTGCCTTTTCTTCTACCTTCATCCCTCCTTCCCCCATCACAGACTACCACCGACTCTGCTCTCAGCAACCTTCACTCAGCCATCACCAATAATCTTGACATCCTTTCCCCAGTCATGAGGATCCGCTTGAAACCCGCCTCTAAGCGTAACACCTGGAATGACACCAAACATGCAGCCCTGAAACGAAAGTGCAGAGCAGCGGAACGGAAGTGGCAAACCTCAGGTTCACTCTATGACAAACTGGCCTGCCGCCTGCTCCAAAGGCAATACAGACTCTGCATCCGTGCCAAGAAAAGGGTCCACATTCAGGCGCAGATATCTAGTGCATCCAATAACATGGCGGAACTTTTCAAAATCTGCAGGGAGCTTGCCAACCCGTTCTGCAGTCTCCTCCTCCCCACTTCCTTCCCAGGCCCTCTGCAGTGCACTGGACACACACTTTGCCACCAAACCTCAGGACATCCTGAACACCCTTGGTCCTCAGCTGCAAAACCCATCCCACACCCCCTTGTCTCCCTTGGCCACTCACCCCCCTAATTCCACCTTCACCCCTGGCACACCAGAAGTTGCAAGAGTTGTCTGTTCTATGAAGACCTCTTCCAAACGGGCTTCACCTGCTCATCCGGAACAATCATGGGCAACATTGGCTCTCTTGCCCCTGCGCTCGCTGATTTCTGCAACCATTCTTTCACCACTGGTTCTTCCCCCTCCTCCCTCAAGCACTCCCTTGTGTGACCGCTCCTGAAAATACCGTCAGCAGGCCCTACCTGTCCATCCAACTACCACCAAATTTCAATCCCCCCTTCCTGGGGAAACTGCTGTAAAAGCTGGTCTTGCCCCAAATCAATTCGCACACTGAACTTGTCGGTGGTCTCGAAGATCATCAATCTGAATTCCGAGCATCTAGAGGCACAGAAACTGCTCTTCTGAACACCTGTGAAGAACTGCTCGCATCCCTGGACTCCAACTCCCCTGCTGTCCTCATCCTACTGTTGATCCAGAAAAACAGATACCCCTCGATCATGGGGAAATGTACTATGTTGGCCGAAGACCAAGACCAACCGTCTCATGCTCTTAGTGTTAGTAATACATAATCATAAGCTTGACCGAAGGTGACAGAAATCGCCATCTTGTTTTCTCTAACGTTTGCTTATTGGTTTCTGTTCTAAATGCTTTGCTGACATGATATTCTGATTTACCAGTGTGCAATGCAAGGCCAAGGGAAATATGCTGAAACATAACGTAGCAACACTGAAAGAAATACCCGGTCTCCTCCCATGCGCTATCCTTGAAAGAGGGCAGCGAGGCATCCTAACCAGCCCACAGGTGCCAGTGTGTCTCGAAAACACAGTGAAAATACTCGGAACGAACATTAAATTGCTTAAATTATGTTCTTCTTTGCGGCCCCCCTTCTCGAGCCCTGTAGAGTCCTAGAGAGCGAGTTGACCACCAGGACCCAAATAGAAACTAGGAGATAGGAAGGCCTGGAATGTGGCTCTAGCCCCCACATGCAGCTTGCTAGCGAGAACAGAAGCATTCTGTTCTTTTCAATAAAGACTTATGTCTGCAGCCTTACAAAATTGCAAACTGTTGCTAAAACAAATGTTTGAGGTGTCATACTCGTCACGATTGTCAATCATCGTGCTCAGTTCAAAGGAGATGTGCAAGGGCGGTTTTTGATATGACACTACTGATTGTAAGATCTTAGTTTTGTATATATGTAACTGATGTTTGTGTCTCGCTCTCTTGCGTCTCCCAAGGTCTGTTAGACACACGTCACGGGGCGTGAGACCAGTTGGCCAACTGAGATTATTTACTTTGCAATAAACCCTAGCTTTTGGGAATACAACCTCGTGTCTGGCGTATCAGTTCGTGTGTGGTGACTGTGCCTTGTTTCCACATTCGAGGGTCCCTCAGGGGCCCCTTCACTACTTGACCTCTCCTTTGCCTTTGACACTGTCAACCAGTCCATCCTCATACAAAGGCTCCATGATACCCTTGGTATCTCGGAACAGGCATTGGAATAACTGATCTCTTTCCTAACTGACCGCTCTTCCTAAGTCATCTTGGGCACTTTTCACCTGTCCTACTTCCTTCTACACCTGTGGTGTCCCGCAGGGGTCTATGCTCTCCCCCTGGCTCTTAGCTGGAACTCCTAATCTCCTCCTTCTCCCCCAACTTCCAGTGTTATACAGATGACACTCAACTCTTTTTCAGACTTCCTGCTGACTCACTCGAACCTGCCTTCGGTGCACTTCTAACAATCTGTGCTTCAATGCCAACAAAACTGAGATCCTTCTGATTGGGACCCATGCCCCTCCTTCTTCCCTTCTCTCTGGCCTCCCACCTTGGGCTCTCCCCCTGCTCCTTCTGAAGCCAAAAACCTGGGAGTCATCTTTGACTCCTCTCTGTCCTTCCCCCCTCCCTCACACTCAGGACATTGCCAAGAAGTTCCACTTTCAACTCTTCCTTCTCAAAGGAATTCTCCCTTTTCTGACTTTCCCCAACATCTCAATGTTTCCTGAGCCATGGTTCTCTCTAAGCAACAGCCTCCTTCTCAATCTACCTTCTTCCACTTAGCGACCCCTTTAGCTAATCCAGAATAGAACTATCCCTGACCACATCTCTCCTTCCCTGAAATGTATCTGTCCCTAAAATGCCTCCACTGGCTCCCGGTTGTTGCAAGGATCAAATTCAAATCCCTCTGCATCATTCACAAGGCTGTCTGGGGCCAGTGACCACATTATCTGCCACTCTCGCTTACAGAATTCTCTCCTTCTAGACCTCTACGTTCCTCTGGTACCAACTCCTTGTGGGTAAAGGGTTTAGCTAAATAGAGAGCAGGAGGTCGTTCTCTTTCCTCAGCTGGATCCCTCCTATGGAAAAGCCCCCCTCCTCCCTCTGCGTCTTGAGCAGGACCAACTTTAGTTCCGAAAGCACCTCAAGACTTTCCTCTTTTCCTCTTCCTTCCCTTCTTCCCTCCGCTGCTAAATTCACAGTTGTTGTGATTGATTTCTTGGACCCTTATGCATCCTCGGGGCCCTTGACCACTCAGACCCAATCTCCCCAGCTTCTGTCTACCTTCAGCACTAGCCTCAGCACATCCTCTGCACTGGAGACTTGCACTTTTCCAACCAAAGCGGCTCCTGGCTGCATAGCACTTAGCATACCTTGCACTCATCTGTGGCTCACCCTCAAGCACGGATACCCCAGCACCTACCCCACTGTCCTCTTCCTTGCTGCACTTGCACATTCTGAATACTCACAAGGCATAGTAGGTTCGGCCGTCCCTTCCCCCACTGTGTTTTTTGGTATGTTTCGAATGTACTGCAATCCCATGTTCCCTCCCTTTTGCCCTGTGGGTGATTTGCAACAGAATTAATTTGCTGTATAAGTGCCTAACAAGCAAACAATAAATAAATAAATACATATCATCATAATAATCAGTGTATGTAGTGCAATCATATACATTGGGCCTAATCACAGGTCCGGTGGGAACTGTGCCAGTTCTACCGGCAGGTAGCCCCCGGACCCGTAATGAATGACTGATGCCTGACTTCCCAGTAACTCTGGGGATTACAACCCCGGTGGTCGGGAAGTCAGGCAACCGTATGTTTGTAAATCTCCATTCCCATAGAGTCCTACAGGACTCTATGGGAATGGGGACCACGGAAGGTGCTTTTGTGAAAACTCAGCGGGCGGGTGCCATCCCACCCGGCAGGTCCGCCGGGCAGGACGGCACCCACCCGCAGAGTCATAGTATGCCGGTCCCGAAACAATGGTGCCGGAATGCTTACTGGCACCGTTGTTTCTGGACTGACAGGCTTGTAATGAGGCCCGTTATCTCCCTCCTGCACTGCTTCTGCTATAAATGTTGCAAGAGTCACTATGCAGCACATGAACATTTGGTTTAGAAATTATCACTTCATAGCCGACACTCTCTGTGTGGTCAATGTGCTTTGGGTTTTTCAAGAATCGCAAAAGTGCATGTTCATCATATAATGCCACTGAACAGCCTATCATTATATTGGATGATTTCTCAATTGCAAAAGCTGCTCCAGGCAATGCTTGCTCACATGGATAATGGTCTCTCATTACTGGATCTTAAAACACGCTGTAGAATGCTAGAGGTTTGTGTCCTAGTGATGTTTCTGTGTGAGGATAGTCATCATCACAACCCCATTTGAATGAGAGAATAGAAAAAAGTCTGCATTGTAATTTGGGACCACTAACACCAGAGCTGTACTTATTGCTTTTTGCAGTACATCAAAGGCATCTATCATTTCGCCTGTCCATACAAGATCACTTTTGTCTTTCTGTGCTTCCTTGAGTCCCTCTAAAAGAGGTAAAACATATGTGCTGTAATCAAAGACCCATGCACAACAATAATTGCAGAGTCCCAAAAACTGCTTTAAGTCTCTTATTGTATGTGGCCGGGTTGTTCTCGTAATAGCTTCTGCCCTTTCAGGTGTCTCATTTCTACCTTCTTTTCATATTATCTGGCCTAAGTGCAATACCTATCCCTGGCAATATTCTTGTTTTTCCTTGTCAATTTTGACCCTTTGTCAGCTTACACTGTCAACACTTTCACTGAGTCTTCTCTGTACTCTTCATCTGCGTCACTACAAACTAATAAGTCATCCACATATTGTATTACTGTGCTGTCTTTACATTTCCCCAAGTCCATCTGGAGCAACTATTGAAGACAGTGGGAGACTTGTAGTACCCGGGTGGGAAGCGACTATGCAGCAATATGATTCTGCGGCAGGTAAACGCAGTCAAATATTGAGAATCTCCATGCAGTGGGCTTCATCACGACTTGGGCGGTAACGCCGGCGCTATTCGCGCCGGCGCTATCTGCCCTACCGCCGAACTCCCCGGCGCTAATAGCGCCGGATCACGAGTTCGGCGGTAATGTTAATCCCCATTCCCCATTGAGCCCATTCGGGAATGCCCCATTCCCCATTGGGCTCAATGGGGAAATTTCACGCTAATACCGCCGGCGGATTTCCAGCCGGCGGTATGAGCGCGAATTTTCGGTGGATTTCCCCCCAGCTCAGAGCTGGGGCAAAATCCGCTGAAGTCCTGATTTGGCGGACCCTTAAATCCGGCGGTAATAGCGCTACCGCCGGATTTAAGGGTTACCGCCAAAGTTGTGATGAGGCCCAGTGTAATAGAGAAAAAAACATTTTTCAAATCAATCACTGTAATACTTTGGGCATTAGGTGGTATGTTACATAATATTGTTGCTGGATTCAGCATCAATGGGAATTATGCCTCAACAATATTGTTCAAAGGGTGTAAATCCTGGATGCATTTACAAGACCCTCCTGTTGCCTTTTTTTACTGGATACACCGCCGTCTTGCATGCGATTATGAAGGCACTAATATACCTTGTTGCATCAGGGCGGCAATAGTTTCATAGATACCCTCGTCAGTTTCTTTTGACATGGGATACTGTTTTATTTGTGGTAAAATAGCTCCTTTTTTCAGTTTAATGTTAACTGGTCCTACTCCTTTCAAAAGGCCAACATCAATGTGCTACCAGTCCTCAATGAGCTTGACATTTTTGCCAAATCTTCCTGCAAAAATGATGATACTTTTCTCACCTGCAATATTGTTTGGGAAACCTCTCTGTACTCTATTTGCAATTGGTAAGTGATGCTTATGTTGAACATCACCTCATCATCTGAATAATCATTTTCAAATACTTAGTCATCAGTCAAGTCAGTAAGTCTGTGTGTTGAATCAAGCGCTATCACTGAGCGCTATCACTGTCCGCCGTCTAAGATATGTGTTATGCAGAGCCTGTCATATGCTTTACTCCCCACCCCGTAGCTGTCTCACTGCACTGCAACCTACAGCATTGTGCTGCAAATATTTGCCATACACAGCCTATCTACTATGACCTGTCGGCCCTCTGCTGTAATTGTACCTCACTCGCTACTTAAATATTTTGGCATAGCTGCATTTTGCTGGAAGTGGAATTTGGATTCTAACATCTTTGCATCTTGCAGCCCATTACTCAATATGTATCCCAACATTTTCGCATCTGTCCTGAGCAGACCCGCACACTATGGTGAATATGTATTTCACTTATCTGCTAACCACCTGATCCTTCCATCTGCCAGTCTGTAAACCTGATGTAGCCCTCTGTACCAGGAGGCTGAGCTGCCTCTCAGACATACACCTACCTGATTTTGCCTTACCTGTCTGTATACCTGATGTAGCCCCCTGCACCATGAGGCGCGGATTTGCCAGACTGTACACCTACTTCATTTTGCCTTACATGTCTATATGCCTGACGTAGCCCTATGTTCCATGGGGTGTGGCTTCGCCAGACTATGCATTTCGAGAACCACTTGTATGTTGTAACCTGTGAGAGTGGCCCTACACTTTAAGAATGTTCACTTCACACGCACTCTAATTAATGCACTTATGCATGAGGGTTTGGTGCGCTGCTGTAAATGTAAAATTAAATAAATGTCTTCATCATCAACCCCATTTAATATCACTCTTTTTTCCCTCACTATTGCTGCTTCTAGTTCAATTGTAATAATTTGCCCTTCTACCATGTCCAAGGGCACCTCTGATCTAAACATAAATTCTGTAGGTATTCTCAACAGTTTGTCCTGTATTCATGGAAGCTATGCCAACACCACTTGCACCCCAGGAAGAAACACTGATCTCCCTGCGCTCCAGTGTCAACTAGAAGGAAAAAGTCTTGTTGCCTATGGTCACCCCCACCCTCGATTCCTCTTGCGGTTATGGGGAAATTGGTAGAATTGGGCACATCAAGTCACTCTGTGGGCTGTTCTATTGTGGATTCATGTTCAGTCCTGTTCCCGTAGAGGGACTCCTTCCCACTACTGTCACCCCTCCTACTCTAGGTGTCAACGGTGTCCGTGGCAATATGTTTGCATTCCCCTGTGTTATTGTGTTCTGTGGTGCTTGCGGTTGCAGGTGTTCTTGCTGTGTCTGAGGTTGCATCGCCTGTTGTGGTTGTTGCATCTGTTGCTAAACTGCCTGCTGTGGTTGCTGCATTTAATGCGCTGGTGTTTGAAGTGGTTGATTCTGTGTGTTATTTTGGGCATTATAATCTTGCTGTGTAGTGCTATATGGGTGGTGGGTATGTGGGCCCCCCACTTGGGGCAAATTGCTGCCAGTTTTGCTGCATTCCTCCCCCCACCTCTGCAAACTCAGGCAATGGGCCTCATTACGAGGTAGGCGGCCACGGAATCAACGGTGCCAGTAAGGGACCGGCACCATTCATTCCGGACCGCCCTATTATGAGGTCTGCAGCGGGTCCCGCTCTGGGACGCTTGATCAGACCAGGCGTCCTTAGCGGGACCCGCTAGCAGACCAGGATGCTAACAACGGGCCCGTCATTAACGGGCCCGTTGTTAGCATCCTCACCATTCCCATTGAGCCCTATAGGGGCTATAGGGGCTCAAATGGGAATGGGGATGTACTGGGTCCGGGTCCCGCGAAAGGGATTTACCGGACCCTCCAAGGTCGGAATGGCCCGGTAAGTCCCCTTTTGCAGGACCTGCAGCCGGTTCCCGGTATGGGGGTAGCCATGCCGCTAAAAGCGGCATGGCTACCTCCATATTCGTAATGAGGCCCAATGTGTCTACTTTTTCAACAAGACCAACACTGTGTTCCAAATCTCCCAAACTGTGACTGTCCTCCATTAAAACCTCCTACCTATGGTGCTTGGACTCTAAACCCTTTTCCCCTTGGCGCAAACCCCCTCCCCCGGGGTAGTAGTTATATTCTCCTCTTCCTGTAAAACTTCCATTTAAACCTGGCTGCATTTCTTGTGTTCCCTGCACACTGCTGTTTTCCCCACTAGCTTTTAAGACCGCTCCCTCTACTGCTAATATTGATCATTTCTTTTCTACCAATTCTGCTTCTTCTATCATTCTTTCCACAACCTACTTTCTGTCCTTTTCTTGTTTCAATCAAAAAAGATGAATGATGTTCAATTGTATCTCAGGACATGGTTTTGCCTCAATCCCTACAATTTTCTTTAATTGCCTCTGTATTTCTTCGGGGAGTCCCAGACTCAAAACGTTGTACGGAATGGTTATATATTTGTCCCACAATTGTCTCTAAAGGCCATTTCTCTTGTATGTAATAACCATTTGTTTCTTATACAGTGCTATAATCTAAAGAGCTTTACATAGGACATATTCACTTACATTACTTTTATTACCCAATCAGAATTGGTATTCATTTATCGACCTCGGAAGGATGAAAGGCTCAATTGGCCTTTCCGGGATCCGAACCTGCGATCTGCAGATCAAATACAGATCACAGCAATGAGCGTTGAACCCGCTATCTTCCGATTGCTCACCCAATTTAGCAGCAAACTAGCTTTTCATTTCTCCTACCGCCAAAGTAATTCCGGCAGTTTCTCTTTCTAACTCGTAAATCCACTTCCCTGCACCTCCTGTGAGTGACAGCAGTTTATATAACAAGTTATTTTTGTCTGTCTGTGGTGAGGGTATATAGTGTGTAAGTCCTCTGCCTTTCTGCAATCACAGTAATTGTGTCAGTCCACTTCTGCACATGGGGCACCCGCACCCTTTTACTTTGTTAGAGTTGATGCCATCCGAACCTTTTTATGGCCAAGTAGATGTCTTAATCTGTTTACATATGGTATGCTCCTTTCTTGTCTCATCAGGAGTAATGGATACCTAATGGGCTCCATCGCTATGCCCTCAAAGTCTATCAAATCTATCTCTCTCCCCACAGGAGCACTTGTAGAAAGCGCCTGTGCAGCTTCCTCATCACCACTCTCCTCGTCATCTTCGCATTCTGACTGTCTTTCCTCTTCATCCTCCTCTGCTTCCTCAAAATCTAGCCTCCTTAGGGGCTCTCTCACATATGTCCCAATCATCACCTCTTCCAATACATCCCTTCCCGAACCTTGAAGAGAATTTGACTAACTTCAGCTCATGCTGTTTTGTCTAACCCTACTTAAGCTATCATTGTTCCTTCTCATAACATCTCCCTTTTCTCCGTCAGTCAGTGTATGTCTGCTAATTATGGCATCAACTTGTTCCTTTTTGTAACCAAGTTTGGATAATAACTTTCTTCTGATGCCAAAGGGTCTCCACCTCAACTTTAAGCAATAGTTATATTTGTTGACAAATCTTTGTCTTTCCACTTATAGCAACATTTCAACCCAACTTCTTCTTCTTGAGAAACTAAATTCTTTTATCATTCTTCCGTATTAACTATAATGTTTGTCAGGATGATCCCACAACAATTCATGAAATACTTTAGTGACTTTTGCCACTTCTGCTTCTTCACAAAACCTTCTAACACAATGCAGTACTTCAATGATTTCTTCCCGGTGCACTAACCTGCCAGGACTACCACTAAACAGTCTCTATACTGGTATACTCACCTACCAGGACAAAAAAAACCCTAACACTACTGCAAGTACCATGTAGTGAGGTCTACTTCAAATAGTTAGAAAAGTATTTAACTTTCAACAACTTCCATTTTCACAACTCCTTTCAGGAAAACATGTTATATGTTGATGTTGTTCATTCCACTCTAGATTTGCCACAGGCAATGCAGGTATGCTTCACACCCCCTGAATACTTTATATCAGGAGGGTTCCTCTGCTGCCACTTCTGTTTTCCCACTAGCACATCAGTAAACAGTTGACAATGCTTCTTTCTTACACCTGCTTCTGTTTGGCTTAGGCAATGCTTCTTGCTATTCTGTTTGACTATTGCCTCTTCCTTATTCTGGCAACAACAGTTACAATCTTCCTGCAACAATATTCCCCTATTATTCAGCCAACATGAATTTTAAGCTCTGTAAAGAATTGCCCCTTCTTTACTTTGGCAATGCTGGTTCTGATTAGCTTGATTCTGTATTGCCCTTTCGCTGCTTTGGTAAAGATGTTTGTAATTAACATGCTTTTGGCAATACTGTTTCTGATTAGCTTGCTTATGTATTGCCCCTTGTGAGAAACCTGAAGATGTCTCCCTAGCTAGTCTCAGGGGATCTGCCATCCAGGTGGCCAGGACACGGCCATTGCTATTGGATCAAGTTCCTGGGGGTGGACCAGTTAGGGTGGATAACCTGGATGGGAGGGGTCCTTAGGGAGGGGGGTGGAAGTGGGATACTGACGGGTGATATGCGGTATCCCCTTCCTTCAATTCCTTTTCCCCAACCTACCACATAGGACATGCGAAAACACTGCACCCCCCCTTTCCTAACACAAACACTTTCACACAACGGACTAACACCTGACCCGTTTACCTGACATGTCCCAATACAAGGGTCAGGTAAAGTCAGGCAATCAACCAGAATTATGCACATCTGACGGCCCTTTCCCTTCACCACAGGGATAAAAGGTGGAGCAAGAGAGCACAGTACGAGCAAGGCAGACCGCACGACGAGACAGCTATCCAGACCCTGCAGTTCAAGAGAAGGAGAAAGGAGGCGAATATCGAGAGGCTGGCGAGGGGGTCACGACCATGCCCTTTTCGACAAAACCCTCGGCTGAAAGAATTGTAAGGCTGAGGACAATAGCCCATGTGTGCTGCAGCAGATGTCAACGGTGCACAGAGCATATCGACACTGATAAGCTGTAGCAAGGGAAACTCCTGCTTCTGTGGTACCATCCTCGACTCCAGTAAACAGGAATGTGAAGTTGGCAAGAGTTAACCCGAAGAGGCATGTGGAAGAGAAGGGGGCACGTCTAAATTCCCAAGAGTCAGTGTGCTGACAAAAGTGAACCCGGCAGAGGGATGTCCACTGGAACTGTTTAAAAAGACATTAAGATTTGTGAAGGAAGGAAAAGCCATAGTGAACCCGGTGGAGGGAGGCTGAAAGCAAAGAGGGGGCTGCGCCGGAAGAAGGGGAGCCAGGGATGAATACATCACCCGAGAAAAGCCAAAGTGAACCCGGTGGAGGGAGGCTGAAAGCAGAGAGGGGGCCTGCGACTAGAAGAGAGGGACCCCGGGGTGAATCCATCACCCGAGAAATACGTGCGACAGAACTTTGTGTTTGTTAGTTTCTTTTCTTGGTACACCTATCAAGCGCTCGGGACTCAGAAACCACAACCACTGACAGCCTTGATATTGAAAGGGACTGTTTTAGGATCCAAGCCGGGAAGAGGGAGATCCAAGGGGTGAAAAACAATCACCCACCACCACGAGGAACAAGGGTCAGCACCCGGAAGAGGGGGACCCAGGGGTGAAGAACCCTCACCCTTAGTAAAACCAGGAAACAAACCTTTATTTTGTTGAAGGAACTTTTGTTTTGTTATTCGAACACATCAGGCCCTTGAAGGCAAGAGACTTTCAAGGGAAGCAAAACTTGGCCATCGAGGCTCCTGATAAACTGGAACAGAACTGTCGACTCGTGCTAAGGAAGCTCGAGTGTGTGCTGTGCTCCACGATCCCACCTTACCCTGTGCTCAAAACGTGGGTAAGGAAGATCCACGCTACTACATCCTGACATATTTGTGAACACTTCTTTCTTTTCTTGAGAACTATCCTACACCCCTTTTTGTATTATTTGTAAGGTTTGTCAATAGGTCTCTTAGTATAGGCCCTTTTTATTTGACACAACGCCACTAGGACTGCTTTATTTTCATTTGATGGTCGACGCTTGCTCCCATCTTAGATTTAGGTTTAGTTTAGGCATTTTCCACCCTACAAACATTGTTCAATAAACACCCTTGAACTGTGATCACTTGTGTCTGTCTTTACTGTTGACACAATGAGTTCCTTAAACCCTTCTCTGCTTTGGTAAATGTGCTGACTTTTATAACAATAGTTGTTACTTTTCTCTGTTTGCAAAGTTTGTATCTCGCTAAGAAGCTTTCTTTATATTGGTTCAGTATTCAAAACAATGGTCAGAAGTCTGCGGTTGCATATGGAGCATAACAGGATTACCTTCCACTGGTAAACTCACCGGCTCTGCTACCCACTTCCGTACAAACCATTGGCACAGCTAACTCTGCTTCTTCCTCTGCCCGGCAGACTGCT
Organism: Ambystoma mexicanum; assembly: GCF_040938575.1. NCBI lineage: Eukaryota > Metazoa > Chordata > Amphibia > Caudata > Ambystomatidae > Ambystoma > Ambystoma mexicanum. Next base: position 1,254,742,012 of record NC_090932.1, read on the forward strand.
TACAGCTTCCTGCGTCCCACGCCGAAAAGGAAAGGAGTTTTCCTCATTCCTTGTGTCTACTGGTGCTTGCCAGCCACCGGGACACTGAACGCCAACAGGAGAGCCTCTCTCTCTCAAAGGAAAGCTTGCTGCAATGCCGGTTTCTGCTGCGCATCGTCTACAATTTAGGTTATAAACTTGGGAGACCCTCTCAGGACCATCCTCTGATTTACCAATAGCGGCGGCTGGGGCGTATCCTCTCCTCTCCCACTTCTGCTTCTCCTGCAACTGCAACAGGTGGTTTTCACAACCTCACCCTCTTATTCTAATGGTCTGCACCTGAGGGGGTCTTATATATTCAAAAGAGCCACTCAGGCGTGGGTCATTAGAACCACAAGACTGTATCTTGCAGTTCAGTGCATCTGAGTCCCTCTTCCTCGTCCCAGTACACAGGGCATTGTGGGACCTAAATCCCCAATGTGATTTTCGTTTCTTTCTTGACAACATGTAATTTTACAATAATCCATTAAGATTCAAGGGTCTCTAGGGAGTTATTCCAGTTTTCCTGACCTGGTTCCCCACCATGTGATCCTGCTCCAGAACACCACCTCCAGGGTCAGGATCAGGAAAAGTCTGCCTTTCCCTGCCACATGAGAAGGGTCCCTGGTCAGCGTTTCTGGGGGAATCACCGCTGATTCATCACAAGTCTTTGTACTTGGACAATCAGTTGCAGGTTTTTGCCAAACTGAGTTGAGATGAAGACTGCTTAGTCTGTTCTCACTGTAGCTTGCTCTTGTGGGTACATTAGAAAGTTAAATTCCAAAGTCTCTGGAGATGTATCCCACCTGTTAGCAGAATTGACTCTTTGCTTTCAGTTCTGTCTGTTCGACTATGTGGATTGCAGCAGTCACACTTTCAATTGCTTTAAACGTCTAAATAGAAAGATGAGGAGGGGGATGGGTTACATAGAACACCAGGTAACTGAGCCTTGCTCCCATCCTTGGTATCTTGGATTGTAATGGCAACTTCTGTCCACGTTATGACACAAAACAAGATGTGGGAATGCCTGATGAACTGAGGGGGCAGATTTTGTGCAGAATTAAACTGCGAACGAGCATTATACAGCCAGCTGCTGTCCTCAGTGTGAGCCATTTTGAACAATAACATGGCACCAATGCACAGCAGTGTATCCCTCCATGGCAATTAGACACTTGAATGCGGGCTGTATTATGTTGTGGGGGCTCAATGTGGACCTAAAGTGCTCTTCTGTTCTGCATGAGCCCTCCCTGATCAGACGATGAGCCGGCCTACAGCTGTGGGGACAAACTGATCAGAGGGACCCTCTCTGTGTGAAGACCAGTGAGGAGGCAGAACACCTTGCCATGGTTATCAATATTTATGTGGGGGGCCTGTAGTGGAATTTGTAGGAACCACCCACCTAGCACTGACACCCACGGGGGGTGGCCTAGAAAAAGGGGTGAGGGTGGAGTGACATGCGGAAAAGCCCCTGGAGATAAAAGTGGACCTAGCAGAGTCCCCCTGTGCTGGAGGCAGGGACACCAAAACAGAATGCCTGGCGATTCCTTCAAATGGGTGTCTTTGCTGCAGCTGGGCAGCTAGCAGATCCCCTTGACTAAGTCGGTGGCGTATAGAGGGAGAGCACTCTTGGTGGTAGGGGAGGAGGCATCCCTCTCTCTCTCTCTCTCTCTCTATATATATATCTCTCTCCCTCTCTCTCACTCTTTCTCCCTCTCTCTCGTTCTCTCTCCGAAGTGAATGATAATCCTATTCCCCAGGACTCATTGATATCTGTTGGGCCATCTCATAAGCTGAAATGTGCTATTGTTAAAGTGGTAGACTCCCTTGCACTTGGGTAGCTCCTGCTGCTCAGAAATTCTGGATGTCCTGCCCACAGGGATGGTCAGCAAGCTGTACTTGCCTGAAACTGTGTGAACTGCTCTCTACCTGTGACTTTAACACTGGAAGAAACCTTGCTCCTCGATAATGGCAGCATCAAATACAAAACACTACAAAACATCAAGGTTATGCTGCGTCAATAGGGCCCCAGCACCACAGCAACAGGGGCCTGTGCAATGGAAGTGCCACTAGAAACGTAGGCAACTGTGATACTATAAAGTGACCCCCAATAGCCTATAACTAACGGATTTCTCCAACAATTTCTCTGTGATGATTCTTCAGAAAATAACTCAAATATTGACACTCTGAGAGACAGTCTTTATACACAAATTACAGAAAACAGAATCAATGAGCTGTCTAACGATACAGAGGAATTACACGTCGCCATGTTGGACGTCGAACAGCAAGTAACTAACCTCAGAGACAAACAAGGAGATACAGAAAGGAATACAGTCTCAATACGAACCTAAGCCCTTACTTCATTTCAATAATACTCCAGAAGGAGGTGAAACCAGGCGACAAACCAGGCATCAAGACAGAGATGATGGAAAACGTCACAAATCAGACAAGAAGGATCTGCATTGAGGGATGGCAATAGCCCTGCTCATCTAGAGGACTCATCGAGTGGACGAGTAGAGGAAACTTTTTTTCTGGACGGAAGAGTCCCGGGCCCATGAGATTCATTTTCAGCTTGAAATTGAAGCTCTATCAAATGTACTTTATTAAGGCTGCAAATCTATTGACAACAAAGGTTCTATAATATTTGTCTTGTCAGGAAAAACGGTTGTTTCTTGGGTGGATGCTGCCGGGAGAATATACCCCTGATGAAGTATGGGCCATTATTGAAAAATGGGGTCTAATATTAGATATGCTGATCAGGGCACTAAATTATAGGCATCCCATCTATGTCAATCGCTTAAACACACTTAATTGTGATATTTGGTTTGCCCTATGTGCTTTGAGTTCTTTTTATATTTGGTTAAAAATCTGTAAATATAGTGTTGTTAAAATGAAAGTTTTGCTCACAGTTTGAAACTACTCTGAACTCTGTGCGATGTTCAGAGACAGGACTACCAAAATGTTGATGTTGTGGAAATTGTGATAATGCTAGAAATATGAAACTTCACAGGATTATGCCCAGATGTCATGCACATGCATGGAGAAAAATGTGGACAGATCTGACACTGGGTACCCCACCAAAAGCACAGAAAACTGTCAATTTTGAACCAAAGCTTGCACTAAAATAGAACCCGGACGGATACTTGCTCTATTAAATCTGTGATGTATATATGTATTGCTAGCAAGTTGGTGATATTGTAAATATGATTTATGTGAAAAATAGATATACTGTACGGAAACAAAGGGGAGGTACTCCCTGGATCGTAAAATGCAGCATCACTATGACACTAGATTTCCTTCTCAAATCAGGAGAGGGGAAATACTCTGACCAATAGGATTCCTAGAGGGTGTGCTTAGTATAATTCAGCCTACCCACCCCTTTGGGAAATACATAAATAGGGACAGTTTAGGACCTAGAGATACACACAGATTCACCCATCAACTGACTTACTGGCGAAGCGCTCTGCAGGAGGAACCCAGATCCCAGACTCCAGAACTTTGAAAGCAGAGAGGCCCAATTCCAAAGCTGAACCCTTCACAGCTTGGTCTTTAAAATCTTGCAACCTGATTTTACCCCCAGACTTCCAAGGGGCACACCAAAAATTGAACAGCCTGGCTGTGCTGTTTCTGCTTTCTTGCCAAGAACTCTTGCTAGAACCCAGAGATCCAAACCAGTAGAGCAGATCTGTAACCTGATAGCTGTAACCCAGAACCAACCCGTCAGATCCAGTCCAGAGGCCGTGCAGAGACCAGAGTGCCATGCTGAGTGCAGAACCGGGTGCCTGAATCCTGTCCGGTGGGCTATCAGAATTCCAGTCCAAAACCTTTGACCAGATCTTTGACGGGACTATTCCAAACCATAGTAGTGAGTATCTATAGCATAGAATTGTCCATAGCCAATCTCTTATCCTTAAGTAATCCAATCCAACCCATCCTATCATATCCAGAACTGCATTGTAGAATCGTTCTTGTTTTTCTGAATCTTTCCCTCATCCATATAGTCCTTTGTAAATTGTAGTGATAAATTGATCTTTGCGCTAATATATTTGCTGAAGAAAGGCAAGCGTCTCAGCAGGTAGAAACCATCCGGGGGCGTCAGTGGATTGGTGGCTGTGCTGTTGTGTAGCTTGTATCTTCATAGACTCCCTACTGTAAAGAAATCGTTGTTTGTAATTTCAAAAGCGCATAACTCATTTGAAAATCTTGACTCTTTCTGAGAAAAATCGACCTCTACTAAAACCTTCATAATTTCTGAACCGTAGATGCTAGAAACGAGATTTAAGTGTCAAATTGAAGCTAACATCCTGAGATTTCAAACAAATCTAGGACCGCATTCCACTATTGCCGCAATCGCGTTTCTCGCGCACAGAAAAGTTTGCCGCGGATTTGCATTTGGCCTAATTTCATCACGTGTAAAACAGCTATTCTTTGCATCTGACCTCAGAATTCCGTTTTCAATCTGCTAGTTGTTCATCATCATTGCTAGTGTTTACCTGAAACTATACAAAGCGGCTCCCACTAGTTTTGAATCCAATTTAGAGAATTAGAGTCATTTTTCAGTGTTTTTCCCATTCATTACAAACCACATTCAAAAGCATTTGAACTGTTTTGAAATCATTCCTGTTTCTCTCTGCTTGCTGGGGGGGACTGGGATTAAAACTGCGTTGGTTGAGATTGTTTACTCCTGAAACCTGTGTTCTCACCTTCCATCTATATTGCATATTAGAGGGGATTGAGTAGTATCAGGGGGAAAGAGTGACATTGCATTTGATTGAACCCACATCAAGTATTATTCCATGCTGCATTGTTTTCCTATCCATATCAAGTATTATTCCATGCTGCATGATTTTTCTTATCCATACTCCTTCTGACTAAAGAGATTGTTGATTGCAACATCACCCATTGGTGATTATTGTATAAATATTAAATAGTGTGATATATATATTGTTCATATTCATAAAATAAATCTTTTAACTTTGCAAAACAACCTGCGTCTTGGTTCAGAGAGACCGGGGGGGGGGGAATTCAACGAGAGGGGCGTGATATAAAGGTACATCATTCAGAAATAAAAGAACTTATAGACAAAAATATATAATTAAGGGTTCCAATTGTGCATCACACACTAGGCATTGACTTAGGTGGAGTGCCGGGTTGAAATCACTTACAAGATTGGGGGCTCGGCAAGGGATTTCTGAATTAGATATACCACTTGTGACAGTCTAATACAGTGTGCTAACTGACAGGGTACATACACCCTGCTGGGCTACCACGCTGTGTTACACTGTGAAAAGCACCCCTCAATAGGAACGCTCTAAGGAATCGGTCTGTTTTGCAAAAATAAAAGAAAACTTCTGTAAGTCAGGAAGGAAATTAATATTTCCAGAATGGCGACTTTGGTAGAGAGGAATATGGCTAAAGAGCACCTATTGCATAAATTATTGGTAAAGGGTGAATGGACAGAGCAGGATCAGAATGTGTGGTTACAGGCAATCACAAAACAGATCACTGCAACAGGGTTAGATACATGGCAAGACCAGGGCCCATTACATATGGCCCTGAGTGAACTATATCTGACCCCTAAGACAAAAGAAGAGCAAAACAAGATTGCCAAAATAGCGGCATATCTATACCTATATATTGGAGCCATATAGGATAAATATGCTGAGGGCCAAGATCTGGCAAACAGGCAACTGCAGGCATTAGAAAAGGCCCAAACTGACCTGGACTCTTCTGAGCAGAGGCTGCAGAGGAGCCAGGAGTCAGAAAATGAAAGTAGGCAGTACCTAACCAAAATAAAAGAGGACATGGGTATCCTGCAGCAGTAAAAGGCAGACCAGGATACCAGAATGCTGGCCCTGCAGAAGGAGTACCAAGAAAGTTTGGACTCCCTACTGCAGAGCCAGAAAAAGCTGGAAAAACAAATACATTTCAACAGGGCATGCGCGGAGCAGGTAGTCACCCTGCAAAACCACTTAGACAGAAAGAAGAGAGTAATAAATGAATCCTGAAAGAACTGGACACCCAGGCAGAATTTGATGAAGAGCGCCAGAAAGCTGATGCGCTTCAAAGACAGAGGGACGACCTGGCGGCACGGAGGCAGGCTCTTGCTAAGGAAAGGGACACCTTAGGCCAGGAAGTCTGCTATTTAAAAGAGAAGCTGGAAGAAAATCACCTGCCCTTCAGGGACTGGGTGACCTCCAAAAAGACCATCAAAAATTGTTAGAGAACACCAGGAGGGTAGAAGAAGCTCTAGCAAGGAAGGACCAGGCCAGTATCGAGAGGACTCAGGAGGTAACCCTCCTGCAGCAAAGACTGGCCCAGTACTCTAAAACAACACAGGAAGCACAGAGAGAAAATGAGGCTCTCTGTGAGAGCAATGACAGGTTCCACAGACTGGTAGCCATGCAAGAGAGACTGATAGAAATTAGCAAGGCCTTGGTAGAGGAACAGAAAGCTCAGATTCTTGCATGGCAACAGGGAGCAGGGGCTGACATAGATGAGGTTCGCTGGGAAAGGGAAACACCTGAGCATAACCTCAGGAACCCTAGTAAAAGAGGCCTTCATCTCTTCCAATCCCTGGACTCTGCCACCCCCGTGTCCACTGGCACACATGAGCCAAGGGCCAAGGGGATGGCAGATTTCAATCCAATCAGAAATATGGGGCTCATAGACCAGCACCTCCCAGGATAGATGGGCGGGCATCTGGGTATGGGTTCCCAAGTACGGTAAAATGTAGTGGGGAACTCCATGAGAATAGGCCCACTAAGGGCATCCTGAAAACCTCTGCCCAGGTAGGACAATGGGGGTGGGGGGTTCTCATCAAATCCTGGGTGCAAGGAGGTATCAGAAGACTCCTCTCAGCACCCCAGGACACAGGAGACTACGTCCCCACATTCTGCCAGCCATTCCCAGGCTCGCAGAATCCAGGAGAGCCTAGAAGACCAGACGGGCACCTCTGGGAGCAGTGCCTCTGAGTCAGAGGAGGAGTGGACCAGGGTCATCCGAACCAAGAAGGCCAATACGGCAAAAAGGGCCTTGCTCAAGGACCCCCTAAAGCAAATCAAAGTGATAAGGAGTGTCATCACGCCCTATTTTAGAGCTCTTTGAGCAGATGATGGCAACTTTCCATTTGAAGGACAGCCAAAGCTGTATTCAATATGTGAAATGGACTTTCTCACCAGAATACTCCAGCTTCTTTGCGGGGCTGGAGGACCAGAATCAGTCTAGATGGTCCACCTGTAGGGCTGCCATCTTGAAGCATTTTTCTGTGCACCGAAATCCTCAGGAGGCTCGCAAGGCAGACTACAACTTGCAATGTGGGGAGGATCAGGCCCCACAAGAATTTGTGAAGGAATTAAAGCGTGCCTTGTGTGCAGACCAACAGAAGGGTGCCCACGGACAGCGAAGAATTTGTGAAGACTTTTTTCCACGCTCTCCCCAAATGCATCATGACCGAGCTAGTGAGAGATTTTCATGAGAAAAGGTCACTATACTGGGTCATTGAACAGGGCACACAAATTTATGAGTTGCAAAAGCCCATAGAAAACAAAAATAATACAAAAAGCCCCAAAACAACCAACAGCCCTGCTGCTGCTAAGGTGGCAGAGGTGAAAGTTGCCCCCATTTTAGACTTAGAGATGGGGGGCCTAAAAACCTGCCTGCAAAGCAGAATAATCCCAAGCCCAGAAGGCCCACGGGCCAGTCACAGACAGGGAGTCAAGGAGGTAGTCCCACAAATGGAATCCCTCACTCTCCTGACTACATAAGTCCCCGCTACAAGGGGAACCGACCCATCCTGGATTATGTGTGGACTCCTCCAGCCCAAGGGGGGGGATCCAACCAAGCAGCAGCTAACCCAGGAAACGTCCCTCCTCACTTCCCCCAGGAGGGCAGAAATTCCCCAAATCCTGGACAGAACTTCTTCGCCAGGTACCCACAAAACTTTCAACCCCAAAATAATCCATCCTTCTATCCCCACTTCCCTGAGCCCAGACAACCTAATCCGGGAGAGGGGAGGCGAAGGGTGGAGGGGCACCCAAATTTTCCAAGCCCGGGGCATTTTCAGAGAAGGGATAGTTACCCTTCCCGGGATCATCCCAGGGGAGAAATGAGAACCCTTTATCAGCCTGAGCGGGTGTCATAGCTAGAGCACCAGGTCCAAAACATGGCACAGGATTCTGGGTCGCATGCTGAGGGCTCAACAGAACCCTCAGATAAGCATGCCAGCACAGAATACCTCAAACTCCGGACCTGGTGCTCCAGAACAATGACGGACGAAGAACCCTGACAACCCACCGGTTCCCAGGGAGGAGGCACAAGGGGAAGGGGGGTGTAAAGCCTTGGAGGAAGCTTCCTTCCCCACTTGTAAACAGCCCCTGGAAACCCAGGAACCGGAACCAAAATCTCCTGCCCCTGAAAATCTGCCACCCAAGGAGCAGAGGGGGGGGTAGGAGAAACAAAGAACCCAAAAAGACCCATTTTATGGAGGAGGTACAAATCTTCCAATTTGAAGGAGAGGGATCCTCAGAGGATTCTTGGGAAAGGATCTTCTCCTTCAGAGATGGGGGAACTCCTCCCAAAGAAAAATGGGTCCCAAAGGATTCAAATCCAGACTGGGTAGATGTGGGGACTGAGCTAGCGTCACCCATCATCCAACCCCAGAACCAACAGCAGGAAAATCCCCTGGTGCAAACCCATCCTGGCGACTGCCTCCAGAAAGGGGGGGGCAGCCCAGCACCAGAACCAGGGGAACCCAAAACACCTCCCATATCTAGCAGCCACCTTTTCTTTTCAGATCCCAAGACTCCCCACAGAGTTCTGCCCAAATCACCTCCCTATCAGTGTCCAAAACTAGAAAACTAACCCACCAGTTGTCCAAAAATGTACATGATCTGTGCCCCCTTGAGGAAAAGGAGGGAAGATTCTATGCCCCTGTACAAATACAGGGCCAGGGTACAATTTTGGCACTGGTGGACACTGGATCCCAAGCTACCCTTCTGTCAAAAGGGGCCTTTGATAAACTGAATTCAGGAAGGGGGGAGAATTACCAAATTCCTCTAACCCTTCTTCCTGGACAACTTCAGAACTTTGACGGGAAGGAAATTCCCATTGAGGGGACTGCGGATTTGGACATTAAAGTTGGGCGACACAAGGTGAAGCACCCGGTCATAGTTGTAACTCCAGAGGGCACCCCTTGTTTACTAGGGAATGACCTCCTGCGAAGATTGTCACCCCTAATAGATTGTGTAAACAAGGTCCTCTGGACCCAGACTAACCGACCCATAAAATTAAAACAGAGTGTCAGCCATGTTAGTTTAAACGGCACCTGCCACATGGTTGAACAAAAATCTGACCAAGTAGAATTTCACTTCCAGAACAACCAAATCCCAGACGTGACAGTAATAGCAGTAGGACAACAAACTGGTGATGGGGGGTCCTCTCCATTTCTGAAAATCAACCTTCTTTCCAGTTTAAGGAGGCATTCCACACTGGAAGGAAACACTCTGAAATTCTTTACCAATCCACAATCAGACATTCCCACTACAATAGTGCAGAAAGATGAAAAATCAGCCCGGAGCCCTAGCTGATATTCAGAAAATTGGAGAGCAGTTGTTCATCCCTGTTCAGTTAAATGAAGGGAAGGACTCTGTTCTCGCCCGAGTGTGTGTGAACAACAGTAAGAGCTTCATCAGCGAAGCCATGTTCCGCAAACTCCCAAAAGATCCAGCCATTCCCATATTTAAACTGATAGACAAATGGGAAATGGATCTGGAAATCCCCAATTCCAAACATCTCCTGCCAAGCAGGTGTATGGTCAAAATCTCCATAGGCAACAAGAGCATAGTCCATAATTGTTGGGTCGTGCGAGACGTCACTGCCGCCTTTTACTTAGGCAGTGACATTCTCAATCGCTTTGCCATTAGTTTGGACCTAATAAACTTCAAAGATTGGTCCCGATTAGCAGATAATCCCATGGGCTTTGATGACCCAGAGAAAGCATTTAGGTCAGCTCAACTGCTGCCTTATGCAGTTGAAATTCAGATTGGAGAGGAAGTCACCATCCCAGAAAGGACCCGACAATTCTCCCTGGAAGTGAAAGTTAAAAGAGGACAGAAATTGAAAAACCCTGATGCCTATATTCATCTAAATGTTTCTCTCCAACAGCAAGGGTTGGGTGTAAACCCAACACCACTAGTCAATATAGAACATGACACCATTCTAATGGAGGTGGATAACAGTGACTTAAGAGTATTACTCTAGCCGCAGGCACCATTATTGGAATGGCGGTTGATGACCGACATTTTTCCATAGATTTAGGCAATGAACTGTTAGGACCAATCCCCAAGGACTGTTTTGACAGTGATAGTGGTGACAACACAACACCAGACAGGATCTTTACCCGGCATGGGGGGGGGACTTCCTGGTGTACACTTCCTGCCCTTATGGTAAGGAGGATGTGACCTGTGACTTCAGGAGGGATGAGGTGATTTTCCAGGTCCATGAGGGCTGCCTTTTCCCACCTGAAGCCACCAGTCCAGATCAGCACTCTGACCAGGGACTTCTCCTCCCAGCTGGAGGAGGCTGCTGAGATAGCAAAACCAGAAGTCTTTCCAGGCTTCAGGCAGATGGTTGAAGAGAGAGTCAACCTAGCGGATGCCTGTGAGACTCTGGAGCAAGGGCAAAAATTGAAACAAGTTTGCTTGGATTTTCAAGATCTCTTTGCGGTGGACTCATATGACTGTGGTCGCACCAACATCCACATAACAACAATTCCCATGGACCCTGGCATGACTCCAGTGTTTGTGCATCAATATTGCTTGCCTCTTGCATCAATGGAGTCCCTTACTGAAATAATTAAGAACTTCCGGTGCTGGGGATTTTGAAGGCAACCGGCTAGTGGAGACTCTGTGCCAACCTTAGGAAGCTCAACAAACGGGTCTATACTTCCCAGAGGGGCGTGATATAAGGGTACATCATTCAGAAATAAAAGAACTTATAGACAAAAATATATAATTAAGGCTTCCAACTGTGGATCACACGCTAGGCATTGACTTAGGTGGAGTGCCGGGTTGAAATCACTTACAGCAGACAGGTTCCCAAAAAGCTTACCGTAAATTGATTTTGAAACAAGGGGTTACTCTGTGATTTATTCATTGGATAAGGCCAGCCAGGCTGCTCTCCATCTTAAACATTATTATGTTAATAGCAACAAAGGAGGTAAGATGCTAGCGTCTAAACTCAGATCGCAACATACTAGTCACCATCATTTCAAACTGAAGGATTTGACTGGGATTGAGCCCTTTTCCAAAAAGCAGCAATTAGAGCTAGCGTATGGTTTCTTTATTAAATCATATACATCCTCGAGATTAAATCCCAAGCTTCAATCTGAGTATTTTCGCAATGTTCAGCCCCAGGTAACTAGGGAACACTGTGAGCTCCTAGAGGGCCGGAGATCTGCCATGGAAATCTCAGACGCAATTGATTTATTTGCTTCCAGCAAAGCCCCAGGATCAAATGGGTTTAAAGCCTTGTTTTATAAAAAGTACAAAGATATTCGTTCGCTGCCAGTGGCAAAGGTATTCAATACACTCACCACCCTTCAATGGGGTTTGCGTTCACGAGATAGTAACATTAGTTAGCAAAGAATGAGAAGATCCATCTCTATGTGCCTTCTATAGGCCCACAACTTTCATGAATCATATTGCAATATGTTTTACTGAAGTATTAGCAAGGCATCTGGAAGATATTTTACCTGCCCTTATTCATGAAGACCAAGTGGACTTTGTGAAAGGCAGACACACTTACAACAATGTTCAGTAGTTCTTGAATCTGCTAAACCTAGCTAAAGGCATAAAACACACTGATTTTCTGGCCTTAGATGCTGTAAAATGATTTGATTGAGTGGATTAAAATTGTGTTAAATTGGTCCTAGATTTGGTACTTAATGTATAAACTTAATTCTGGCTATCACTCCACAACAATACACAAAGGAATAAACAAAAACCTGACTGACCCGATGAATTTATCACAGGACACAAGGCAGTGTTGCCCACTGACCCCTTTCATTTTTATTTTAGCAATGGATCCATTGGCCCATAGAATCAGAACCCATAATTACATTAAAAGTACTGCAGGCGGGGGAAGGTTGATTGCACAAGTTAACAATTTGCTGATGATGTTATCATCTATATGAGTGGCACAGGCAATACACTCCCCTACCGGATGTATGTCCTAGAAAGTTTCAGTAAAGTGCGAGGATTCAAACTTAATTATCTTAATTCTGGGAGTACATTTAACATCTAATCCACTCTCCCTTTACAAAAATAACGGTGGGCAAAACTAGAGCTATCCTGGCTGAGCAAAAAGAGCTCACTTAAAATGTCAGCACTTCATCGCCTACTGTATGGTTTCTAGGTACTCCCATCGGAGATCCCAAAAGGCCAAATTCTGAAGCTTCATGGAAAATTCTTACCATTTGTTTGGGGGGATAAATCGCCACAGATGCCGAATGACATTCTGGTTAAATTGAAACACAATGGGGGTTATGCGACCCTGTCAGATGTGGAAAAATATACACTGGTATACCACTAAAGCGCTTTGATTGAGAGCAGCATGCCCACCCCGCAGAGTGACCGGGTTAGGATTTAAAGAAACAAAGCAGCTCTTGACTTACATAAACTGCAATGGTTACCAGGACTTGAGACCTTAATAGACTCACTCAGGCTGTCCTCGGAATCTGTTAAGCAGGGGTTCTGGCAAAAAGCATGTAGGAGATTTTAACTTCTTCTTTCACTGGTCCTTTCAAACATATTACAGGCAATTCACTCTTTCCACCGGGAACGGATGAGATGTCAGATAGGTCATGGATTCTTGTTGGAGTTTTTAGGGTTGCTAAATTGTTCCATAATTCTGTATTCATGTCCTTTGAGGAGTGAACAATACCTTTCCAGCAGACGATATACCCCCATGGATTTCGAGGGACTGGTCCTTAATACACCTTACAAGCATATGGTGTTGTTGCTTTTTAAGGATAGAGAGGAGGTGTTTGAGAAACTTAATCATATGCTGGCCTGAGACCTGGGAACGATATTCATGCAATGAGATACAGTAGGAGAAAAGGGGGGAATTTGGAAGAAAGTGTTGCTCCCGCCTTTTTGTGTCCAGCATAAGGAAAATGTGTATAAAATCTATTTCAGGTAAAGATTATATGTGATCTTTCTAACTGTTTCAAATCAATACTGGAGGGATTTGGGGATAAGGAATTCATCTAACCTTTGGTGGTTCTGTTCTTCTGGGGCCAGGGACCGCAATACCTCCAACTCTCTCTTCGGAAATATCTTCCAACTCAAGCTCCTCCACCTCCAACTCCTTGAGGGTCAGTCGCTTCTCCAAGCAACGAGTCAGGGGCTGATCTCTTCTTCGGCTGGCGCCTCCCTCTGGAACAGCCTCCCTGCCTCTCCCAAACTTAATCAGAACCATCTCCGGTTCCGGAAGCACCTCAAGACCTTCCCCTTTGCTTCTGCCTTCTCTCGTCCTCTCCTGCGCTGATCTCCTGTCTGATACTGCACTGGTCACCTGGTTACCCTATGAATTCGGGCCGAGGTCCCTGCCCGCCATGTTGCACCCCTGCACTGCCTCCTGGCAACCCTTGCACTTTGGTCTGTATCTGCAACCCTACAGTCCCCTTACCTGCACATATTAGACACCTGCTGTCTGCACTTTTACCCTCTCACATGCCACTTTATGGCCGCACTACTTGTTTTTATCCCATGTTTGGCACTTGCTCATTCTCCCGACCCCATGGCACTTTTCCCCTCTCCCCTGCCCTTGCGCAATCTCAATGTCACTAGGTCTAGTAAGATCGCTGTCTTTGTCCTCCCTCTGTTTCCCCTCCGTTGCCTAGTCGTGCCTTGAAACACTTGTGTATAGGCGCGTTTCAAATGCATATCATATCTAAACTGAAGATATTTTGGAAGCAACTGCTCTCTTGTATAAAGAAAATGGCACAGATTACCATTTCTGGTTGTTCCACTAGTTGTGTTTTTGGGTGCCTAAAATGAGCCTGGAATGTTGACTTGCATCTGAGGGTAAACACATTGCCTGCCAGATGAACGTTTTACCACTATGCAGACGTGAAAACAGGTGGAAGCTATGGTTTTAGCACACAAGTCAACTAACTAGTTGGATACTCACATAATGAAGATGATCACTGAAACCAATAAATACTTCATGAAGAACTTTATCAGCATTTGGCAACCATTTCAGACTTTTTTTTTTTACTTTTATTTACCAGTTAACAAAAATACTGAATGACACAATTATGCTATCAAATGGAAAAATAATATCATATGGATCAAATAAACAATACAACTATTCACATTAAAGGATTCAACTACTACATCATCTCACAGCTGATTCCATACCACCTTCATAATCACCCCACCCAAACACCCACCCCTTTTAAATGTATTTCTTATTTATAAACAATTTAGCACAATGAATGAAATTTCCCCCATATTTTTTCAAACAATCCGTTTTCGCCCTCTCTCTTATATAGTACCTTCTCTACTTCTGCTAAAGGATGCATGTCCATTGCCCAAGCCTCTATTTTCAGGTTCAAAGCTGATTTCCAATTACTTAAAATAACTTTCTTTCCAATCATTGCTCCTCTGAACAACCTCTTTTTCTGACATTGAGTTAGGTCATCCAAAATGTCATCGCTCCCCAACACCACTGTTTTAAAGTCTAGAACAGGCAACCCCTCAATCACTTTCCCGCAAACCACACCTATCTCTCTCCAAAACACTCTCACCTTCCTGCAATCCCACAACATGTGTTCCGGGAGACCTAATTCATGTGTACATGTCCAACAATCTGAATTTTCCAACATACCTCGCTTCCACATTCTTTCGGGTGTCCAATAAACCCGATTTAGGATCTTAATCTGTCTTGATCTTTCTATAAGTCCCAAAGAGCATAGCCGGACATTCACACACATTTGCTTCCGTAACTCCTCCGAGATATCCGAACCAATTCTTCTACTCCACTCTTCTCTTAATGAGTCGTTACTCTTGTACTCAGATACAATCATATTGTAAACACGGCTGGCTAATCCACCTTCCCCTCCAATTGCCTTCCTTGTAAGCAAGTCTAAGTTAAGCCTTTTCTCCAAATCAACATCACCAATCGCACTTCTGAGTTTTCTGTAGTCAGAAACTTTGAAATTCTCAATGTTATAGCTCGGCTGCAGTTCTCTCGCTGTCATCCAAAGCCCATCCTTAAAAAGATCACCTATCCATTGAAAACCACCTAGGAACCAATCAGCCCAGAATACCACTCTGCCCTCTATTTTAATAGATGGGATCATCCAGACTGACGCTCCAGCATCTTTAAACGCATTCACTCCCAACAAGTCAGACAGTTTCTTCCACGAGCTTCTCAAACACGCAATCAATGGGTCTTTCCCGCAACTTCGTCTCGAGTTTGAGGTCAAGATAGCTCCCGGCGTCAGAGGACCATTGTAACTAGTTTCTTCCAACACCCAATCATCACTTGAATCTTCCAGAAAGGGAACAATGAAATTAGAAATATAGGTCAAATGGTAGGCTCTGAAATGCGGTACCCCTAATCCACCTTTTACCAGTGGCAATTGCAACTTCCATAACTTTAACCTTGGGGGTTTCTTATCCCATAATAATTCTTGAAGTAGTGCATCCATTTCTTTCCAATATATGGAAGTTATTGTCAGAGGAATCAAACTCAGGACATAGTTAACCTTCGGGGCAGAAACCATCTTCAAGGCATTCACCTTGCCCCAGAGTGACAGCTTCAACAGACTCCATCTATCCAGATCATCCCTTAATTTACAACAAACTATGTCCAGGTTTTCATGTACTATATCTAAGATTTTGGGTGTCAACTAAATCCTTAAATATAACAACCTGTCTGTACACCACCTGAATCTTAATTCTGTTACAAATTTGTTATCACAAAAATGCACCAGTGGCAGTACCTCAGACTTTGTCCAATTTATTTTGTAACCGGAAAAAAAATGAAACTCTGACAAGATGCCGGTATTGAATGTCGCAAGTCTCTGAGGACTAAAAGCATATCATCAGCAAATAATCACCATTTTTGCTGTAGTCCCCTGCATGTCAAACCCATTATCCTACTCTCGTCCCTGATGGCAGCAGCTAATGGTTCTATGGCAATAACAAATAATTATGGCGACAAAGGGCATCCTTGCCTAATTCCTCTTTTCAGCATGAAACTGTCAGATCGTATTCCATTGGTATTTACCTCTGCTGTTGGTTCATTATAAAGTAATCTAATCCATTACACAAATGTTCTGCCAAATCCCATCCTATCAAGCACAGAGAATAGAAAATCCCAATTAATTCTGTCAAAAGCCTTCTCGGCGTCAAGGGATAGAACAGCAACGTCGTCTTGCTGATCATTTGCCTTAGAAATCGTATGTAATAGTTTCCTGATGTTACTCGAGGTTTTTCTCCCTTTCACAAAACCTGATTGGTTTCTGTGAATCAATGATGGAAGTAGATTTTCCAATCTTAATGCCAAACGTTTTGCCAGGATCTTGTTGTCTGTATTGATAAGACTTATTGGCCTATAGCTTGTGGGAAGGGTATCATCCTTCCTTTTTTTTGGGAAGGCAGAAATCATCGCATGTCTCGTAGTATCTGGTAGCATACCATTCGCCAATGATGCCGTATACATGTTCTTCAACAGGTGTAGGACAGAATTCGGTAACAACCTATAAAACTTTACAGGTAATCCATCAGGGCCAGGGGATTTCCCTGAGTTCAGTTTAATAATTGCCCGTTTAATTTCATCAACCATAATGTCATCTTCCAATAGTTGTAAATCACCCCCAGTGATCATTGAAAGATTAGACTTTTCCAGAAATTAATTCTCTTTGCCTGTCTCGCCTAACTCATTTTGGTACAATTCCACATAAAAATCCCGAAAGATGTTAATTTCTTTTGGGTGATATGTAATTTTATCATTCTTGTCTCAAATATATGTTATGGACCGCTCAGCCTCTCTCTTCCGCAATCTATAAGCCAACCACCTGTCACACTTTTTCCCTTCTCAAAGGATGCACTCTTTAGATAAAAGTTTTTCCGTTCAGCACGTTCATTTATCAGCTTTTTCAAATCTTTCTTCATTCTCCTAAGCTCAGTTATTGAGTCTACACTCGTTGGATTAGCCATTAAACTTTTTGATAATTCACTTATTTTCTCCACCAGTTCAGCTTCTTTATTATTGTATTGCTTTCTTTGTCCACTCCTCACACTAATTAGATGTCCACGTATGATACATTTAAAAGTTTCCCATACAATACCCGGACTCAAATCCCCTAGGTGGTTTTCAGTCACAGAAAACTCTATTTCTTTCACAAGTCTATCAACATCATCTTCATTTTGTAGAATAGAGGTATTCATCCTCCAGAAATATTGTTTGTGTAGCGCAAATTTCAAGCACAAGTGCATTAGTACACGAGCATGGTCAGCTAAAAGAATGTTTCCTATTTCGCATGTTCTATAATTCTCTGTCATTTTCCCAGCTGTTAAAAACATATCAAGCCTTGAAACTGTATTCCCTATTAGAAGGGTGTTCCAGCCTCCAACAATCTTAAGTTATGCTCAAAAAGTAGATTGTTCAATGCCAAATATTGCTTATCATTATGTCTACTGGTTGTGGCTTACTTCTATCATATTTTTGTCAAGCACAATATTTAAATCACCCCCTAGGATAATATCCTTAGATCCTAAATCTTTTAGTGTCTGTGCCACTTTCCTGAAAAAGGACCCATCATCCACCGATGGTGCATAAATATTACACTATCTGACCATGAATATCCACTAACAGTGCAATTATTCGTCCCTCTTTGTTCCTCTTTGTCCGAAATGTCTTTTAGTACATTAATAGAAGTGTTCTTCCTAATCAGGATTACCACCCCTCTAGACTGTGAATTGAAAGATGAACCATAAAATTTCTCCACCCAATTCTTCCGCAGCTTCTCAATATCTCTCGAGGTGCGTTTCCTGTATGAAACAAACATCACCTTTTAACTCATTTAAAAAATCCAAAATGTTCATTCTCTTATTTACATTATTCAACCCATTAGCATTCCAAGTTACCACATGTAAGTCTTCAACAATCTTTTCCACACCACTCACCTCCAATCATACAACATGGAATAAATCAATCAACTGTACTAAATTCAGCAATATAGTCAAACATTCCAAACTTCCTAGTGTCCCAGCCACCCCTCCCAAATAAACTCAAACTCACTATATGTATAATTTAAAATTCAGAAAACCCCATCCCTAACTCACTCCCCACATATAAATCATCCGTCCAAGCCCAACACTTTGTAGCATTTATATTAAAGCAAAGGCCTGCAAATTATAATTTCCTCCTCCCCCTTCGTGAAACATGTGAAGGTCACCCACAGCCTCTCATCAACAATATCAATTCCAAATTTTCTTCAATATATGGTAAAATTAGCGTTCCCCAACTAGGTCCACTCTGCCAAGTATGTAATAATAATAAATGTCCCAAATGCATCAGAACCTATTCTCCTCTTGGAGCCCTACAGGTATTAACCTATTCCGGATTCAACCTGGCCAAGCCCCTAGCTATCCATCCCACCCCCTGGCTTGAATAATTAAGGGATACATTTAACTTGACTCTCTCTTATAAACTCCAACCCTGAATGAAAATAATGAGAGATCTGTTCAGTTCATTCAGTAATTCACGCATACTCTGTATATGTTTTAGGATCAAGGCAAGAGTGTCACCAAAATAAAATATAATATCCTATATCTTCCTTATAGTCATTTTCAGATACCTGTAACATTAATCTACTATAGCATGACTCCATATACCAACAGCAGGTTACACCTATTTCATTGCTGGTAAAGTTTCAGGATCCATACAAATGCTATGCTCATAATGAATGCATATATCTGTTATAGCCCCCCCTCTCATATTCATTTACAACCTACTGCAAGTATTAATAGAGCAATCAACCAACATATTGCACATCATCTAAATGCCCATAACAAACTCTTATATGATTAGCCTAACATGAGGTAAGGTTACAAAAGGCCGCTAAATACTAAAACCACTTCCTATATAAACTCAATAAATAAACATCCAGGTTACAAATTCAGAGGTAGAATAAACTATTTCAACCAGTATTATGCAACACCTCTCCTAATATGATTAATGAGATACATTACAATACAGTAAAAAAAAAACATTTTGATAACAAGTACCTGATACCACCCATCACCCGTACTGTACATCATATTAAGTTCTAACATGACGAGGACCATAAATCTGAATGAAAAACAGACTGGAACAAACTGATGTAGCATGCTACAGACAGTAAAGGGGATAGGAGCACCTTGAAGATAAAACACTGGAAGTAAAGTTCTGTATGGAGACATTAAAGTAATAATATGAAAATCAGTTTGGATGTTTAGTGGTTATAGTGGCTTCCCGGCCTTAAGAAAAGTACCTTCATTTCCTGCCAGTCTTAAGTGATAGTTGCATCTGGCGTGATGTTAGGGGCATCATTGCCAATATTGAAAAAAAATCTGTTAATGTAACAATCATCCTTAGTCAGTATCATAAGTCCAGTTCCGGCCATCAAAGTTCTGCCCCTGCCTCAGACCGCAGTCTCTATCTGACCAGCCTGCCAGCCGTACCGCCCTCACACCCCCCGTGCACCACCATCGGCCGCGCAGAGCAGGAACATACAGGGCGACCGGCTCAAGCCAATCACCCACATTCTTGCCCCGCGCAGCCAACCACCATATACATATAGAAACCGCAATCAGGAGCTGCAGCGCACCAAGTGTCCGGAAAGTAAAAGCCCAACTCAGGCGGTCCCCCTTGAGCCAGATAGCTACACCAAAGAAAAGAAAAGGAAGTCTCTACCGTTTGATATCCGGACATCTGCAGCATAGGGACTTTAGCAGGCTGTGGGCTACGGTCTTCGCAGCCATCTGTGAGCTCTATCCGATTACGTTTCAGGGACCTATTCCTCCATATCTTGCTTCCTCCACGCCACCAACCATACCATACAGATCTCATGAACGTGCATACGATCTTCCTGAGTCAGCTGAGCTACGTTCAGGGAACGTTGTAGGGTCAATTTTTTTAAACTCTGTCTCCTTCGATCTTAGTGAGTGATCTTTTAAAAAATAGATCGTTAACTGTAAAATGTATCGGCGCCATTTTCCATAAAAAAAGAAATTATTATTATATCAGAGTTATGCAAAAAAAAAAACAGATGTGGGAAGTGAGTTAAGTTAATCCATGCCTTTCAGTTACCTTTGTTTTGTTAGGGCTCCAGCCAGCTTATAGCTTCCTTTGGATCCATGGTGTTTTTCTCACCTCTGGGAAGAGCCAGAGTCAGCAGATTGGCTCTATTGAGAAACACTTTCACCCCCACCAGTGTGGCCAAATCCTTGGCTTCTTTAAAGGACTTTCTGATAGCCAGTGATTCCTTAGTGTAATCAGGGTAAATAAAAATCGGTTTACCCTTGTAAAAAGCATTCCCTTTTTTCTTGCATTTCTCAGGATGTCCTCTTTGATCCTTGTATTCATAAACAAGATGAGAATTTGTCTAGCCTTTGGACCAGTCTTCCTGCCAACTCTGTATACATTAACAATGTCACCTTAACCAATATGTTCATAGCTGAAGCACATTGTCAGCACATCCAAAATCAAAAGTAACAAGTCTTCATTGGTGTTTTCTTCTATCCCTACCAGCCTCAGGTTCTTGTTTCTGATGTTTAAATCCAATTCTAAGCTCTTCTCTTTCCCTTTCTGAAAGTCATCTTTCAAGCTGTTGCAAGCCCTGAAACTTCCTGCAATCTCAGTAGAAATCGATGATAAACCACTTTCCAGAGCAGAAACACTGCTCTGGAAAGTGGACGGCTATCCAATTGAGAGACCTTCAGGGAAATATCTTCCATAGAAGATTTAACATCCCACACATCCTGTGCCACTTTCCCAGATCTTGAGCCATTTTCAGTAGTAAGGAATAAATATCTTGTGTGTTTGGCACCTCACTCATCTAGGAGGCTAGTTTAGGATTCTTAGGGATAGGGCTATCTGCAGTATCAATCTTTTTTTTTTACTTCATAATCTAATATAATCAAGAAAATGAGAGAGCCAGGAGCTACAGGATTATGCTGCTGCCTCTGCTGCCTGCATTCCGGAACCCATTTCAGACTTTTATGCCTTCAGATTTAGATTAACCTGATGAGTCAGGTCATTTTTACCCCCTAAGTTTCCTATTACTGAAAGGCGGGGGATATAGAGTACATGTCGGGCCTTTAGGGAGAATACGGAGATGCTCTGTTAAAGGGGAGATGTGGATCCAGGGAGATGCTCTGTTAAAGGGGAGATGGTGAAGCAAGCCGACTAAGAGGATTGCTGAACACTACCATGAACTGACATGATCTTTCAGTCAATGTTCCCCTCTTCTTTGTTTTGTTTGTTGAGAAAATCACTTAATTTGTTGAGGTTGTCCTAGCCCTTTGGACCCTGTTGAGTTGGGAGGACGGCAACCCTTGCCTCCCACTGCCTTTTTGCTTTGTTTGTTATTATCAATTTAAAAATAAATCTGCAGTATTGTGGTATCATTGATTATGCTCAGCTGATCTTGTGATTTTTTAACTTATTTGAAAATATGGAATAAAGATTTATAAAGAAGAAATGAGGAGATCTGGAATTACTCCAGCTATGATGATGTAAAAACAAAGGTGAAATGCCAATGCTCACTCAAAACAGGAAACTGAGGATACCTGCTCCTGTTTTCAAGATAGGGTGTGCAATCCAGTCTGGGTGTTCTCAGAACTGAAGCGATTCCTGACAAGTAGAGTTTTCAAGGATTGTGCTCAGCAATCAGACCAGGTTGGGGTGCTTCCCTAGACAGAATTGGTGGCCATAACAAGTGTGCTGTTTCATGGAATGTCTCATTTGTTTTGTGAATGTCGTTTTGAAGTTCTTCAGGTGTGTCAACCTCAAGGAAATGTAGATGCCCGAGCTTGACTTCGCAATGGTACTAGGCCAGCAGGCACTGGCGGTTGCAAAACCATTTCAAAGCAAGTGACCACATTGCCGACAGTCATCAGACTCACAATTCCCACTGGCACAAAACAGCATGTTTTGTTAAACTGCACAACATAGCACCGATTGTGTAACAAGTATAATCTTCTCACAAATGCCTCAACCCTCAGTGAACTCATGGGTGTAGAGTTTAGTGCAGATTGTACAATTTGGCAACGATTCACAGGGCTGTATTATTATGCAGTTTTTGCACTTATGTTGGACTGTACCAACACACTCTTTAAAGGCATGCTGGTGGATGCTTGAACCAACCCACCACCACAGCCATGATCATAGGGTACTTCATAGGAAGTATTTATCCAGGTTTTTACAACTTTGTATAGGGTACCCCAGAATTCTTGTGCTTGGTAAAGCAGCGAGGGTTTTATATTTACTGGAGTGTTTTATACCCAATGGATTATCCAAAATCTCATACCTGTCACACGGGCCAATCATGAATACAAATGTTTACTCAGTACACTAAAAACTGATGTGGTTTCTGAGAGGGCTTTCCCTCTTGCTGGGAAGACAAACTCAGTTATCTTATCTGAATAGGAAATTGTCAGTGAGCTCCAATCTGGAACACCTCTTAAGTGGGGGTTCTAGCAAGGCAGTAGGATATTGTAAATTTTAAATTGTTTGGACAGCATCTTTCAAGGATTTAAAACATTGCATCTTCTCTCTGGACGTGTGCATCTAGGCTTCTCTAGCCATGTAGTTATCTGTCTGATTGCAGCTTGATCACTGGATGACCCTCGTGTGTCTATGCCATTTATGTCACAGCTCAGGTGTGTGTGCTAAGCCATTAACTGGCATAGCTTCACAATAGAGATTGCATATGTCTGAGGTTTTATGCAAGACCTAGGCTACATCAGGACCTATAATGGTTCCAAACTGCCTCATACTGCACTCATTGAACTGAATATACCATGCACTAGCATGCCTGGAGCACGTGTTATGTGTTACCTACCACAAATTATAGCTGCCTTTACTTTAATATGTGACAAAGACAGATACTGAATCTGTACTACTCTTTCAGAATAGAAGGTAAATGTGCATGACCAGTCCAGTTTGTAAAGAGGACAATAATAGCAGCAAGTGTTGGAAAAGTCACACTGTCTTAAACACTAAAATGTGTTTGCTGAGAGGGGCCAGGAATGAGACATGGACACAGAGAGCTCATATTGTTGGCTATAACATTTTATTACACAAAAAGTGAGTTTCAAAATGCCTAACTGTCCCTATTCTAGGAGGTGTTTCCCTAACTCAAACAAAACTAAGTGTGTATCCAATGTCAAGATGTCCAAAGCAAAATGTCCTGTGTCCAAAGTTCTATTCTGGCCCACAGAGTCTAAAACAAATTTCTAAGGTGAAAAGGATTATGTCTCGTGCCTTGAAAGTGCACAAATGTTCAAGTTCAAAAAGGAAAGGCGTAACTTCAACACAAAAGTTCCCAAATGGATGCCTTTTACAGTTCCAGGGAATTGTTCCCTTCTACAGGTTGTCTTCAAGATATTCAAAACTCCTAAGGGTAGGAGTCTTGATTATTATTCTCGGAACAACACAAATTACGTGTATGTAAAACAATGTAGCTGTTATCCTTTATATTGTAGAATACCTGGTGTACTCCCTTGTCAGGTTTATTTTCCTTTTTAATGTAAATTCAACAAAGTCTTTGGCTATTTACGATGTATCCTTGTATTATGACTTCCTCATGTGATTTACCTTTACACACTTGACAACACTACTTTGCTTGGTATACTTCCCTGCCATGGCTTTCTCATTTGCTTCATTTGACACTCTTGCAAACTTGAATCTGCCTGGTATACTCTCTTGCTAGGGCTTTCTCGTGTAATTCACTTGACACTTTTGCAAACTTGAATGTGCCTGATATATTCTCCTGCCAGGGCAATCTCATGGGTTTCACTTGACACTCTTGCAGAATTGAATCTGCCTGGTATACTCTCCTGCCAGGGATTTCTCGTGTGCTTCACTTGACACTCTTGCAAACTTGAATATGCCTGATACACTCTCATGCCAGCTTTCTCATGCGCTTTACTTAACACACTTGAAAACTTTACCATATCTGGTATTCACGCTGATATTTCTCTTTTGGGAATATCGAGTCTCACATTCTGTCTGTTATAATAATAATAATAATAATAATAATAATAATAATAATAATAATAATAATAATTTTGCATTTATATAGCGCTACGAATCCTCAGGCATCTGAACGCTGCTTATTATTACCCACGGTGTGTGGTGCTCATTTATCGACCTCGGAAGGATGAAAGGCTGAGTTTGGTCTTGCCGGTATTCGAACCTGTGTCGCGTCGGTAGATGTCAAAGCAAGCGCTCTACACATTGTGCTATCTGACAGGCAATATACTTAATTTATTCAAATGTGCCTTCAGAAGGCTTGTCGACGTGCCCCAGTGTCCCAGCTTCCCTTTTGTGGACTCATCGGCTCTCTGTGGCGTGCTTCGGTTCTCCCGTGGTAAGCATGCAGCGGATTCTCAGCGTCCTGTTCCTTCTCTCCGGGTTCACCAATCTCGTTTTGTAACTTCTGCATCCCTCACGGCTCCCGCTTGCCTGCTTGGTGCTTCTCTGCCTTCAAGCGCCATGGATGCTGCTATCCGGTACCCCCGAATGCCAGGATGTCTTCCCTTTTCTTTCTCTCATGGCGGACTGGCTCCTGCAGTCTTCATTCCTTGGCCTTCTCCGTGAGCCGGTTGGCTCCATAGTCTTCTCAATAATACAGCAGTCCCTCGGTCAGCACAGAGAGGACAAGGTTCTCCCAGCCAATGTCTCTCTCCTGTCAGCTGTTTCAGAGTTTTAAATGTCCCGGCACCAATTATGCGCTTGCAACCACTAGAGTGCACCTTGTGCTTCTGGTCTTGATTAATCTTCATTACTCCCCTCAGCTTTCTCTTCACAATACGTTTGTATTCATGAAAAGGGATCTCAGTTCTTGGCAACTTATATACAGAGCATGGGATGGTGTTTTAGTAGCTTCCATGGGTGGCTGAAGGGTGTTATGACAATGGGCCTCATTACGACCCTGGCGCTAAGTACCGAACATTACCGCCATGGCGTAATTAACGCTTACGCCATGGCCGGATGCCGTAAAGTGCGGCACATTCTGACCCATCGCGCACGAGCATTACGCCATGGCGGTAATGCAAAGAACACGATGCCGTAAAAGACCCCAAAATGGCCCCTACCGGCATCGTACGCTGCGCATGGTGCACTACCGCCACCCATCATAGCGGTGACCGCAATTAGCGGTGACCGTAATTAGCGGTGACCGCAATTAAGCGGAAGCGGAAGTAGCGTCATCGCGGCGGAACGGGAAGGAGCACGGCGGCCATCTTTAAAAACACAATCCATTGCCATCCTCCCCAACCATACCAGATCCGACCCTGAAACCTTTCCAAACCCATCACTCACCCTACTACCCACCCAAAAATGCCGAAAGTTGTGAAGAAGGCATGCGACCGGCAGCGCCAGGACCGCTTTACACGTGAGGAGCTCACCATGCTTGCCGAGACACTGCAGGACAATGCTGCAGTAGTATTTTCCACGCAGATGACCAGGCCGGCAATAGTCCAAAAGAAGGCCATATGGGCCTTGGTGGCACAGCGTGTCAGTGCGGTGGGGGCCATACCCCGCACTGCACAGCAGTGCAGGAAGCGCTGGGACGATCTGAGGCTACGGGTGCGGAGCATACTCTCAGCAAACCGGAACCTGGGGACGGCAACCGGGGGTGGATCAGAATCCCCCATCAAGCTTCAGGCATGGGAAGAAACATGTGCCTCCACCATTGGGATGGAGAGCATCGAAGGAGTCGGAGGGATGGGGAGAGGAGTCCCGACATCTGGAGATGCAGGTAGGTGGCCAAATCAAGGCATGCTAAAAGCAACAAAGTTCAATCATGTGAAGTACCATGTTGACCCATAGTGCATATGCAACACATCGGCAGGAGAATGCCCACAGGCACATCCGGAATACACCCTGCACACATGCAGCATGCACACCCTAACTGCTGGCACCCACATACCACCATGCAACTTCCACACAAAAGGCACAAAACCTGTATGCCCCTGCCGGAAATGTTCTGCATGTACCTACTGTTAAGATGTCACTCGTCACAATGCCCGGCCAATGTCCGCAGACCCATCAATAACAGTATCCCACCTTTGCTCCACCACAGGCTCTGATTCAGACCTCCAAGATGAGGACACCACTGCCTCCAGAGCCACCAAGAGGGCCAGGACAACAGTGGCAAGGCCGCAAGCCTCCACCTCAGCCGTCCCTGGAAAAACACACCAGCAGCCACAAACCCTGCCAGGGGAAGAGGCCAGGCCAGTGACAGCCACCACAACAGTCATCGGAGACGCAGCAGCAGCACCGCACACATCAACAATTGTGCCCACCGAAGGGACAGGCTCCACTGCGAGCAGCACCCTGGGGGAAATTGCTGCCATAGCAGCATCCTCAGACAGTGAGGCAGGGAGCATCGAGGACATCGATGATGGAAGCCCCACTGCCCACCCACATTCCCCCCACACATCCCTAAGCCCCCTGCAGGCGTATGCCACACAGGGGCATTCGGAGGCCGAGGATTGGCCAGCCACCCCATCCCCGCAGCCTGAGGCGAGCAGCCCAATGGACATGGCAATGCCACTGGACATGAGCCAGCGCAACCAGCAGACCCTGCAAGAGATAGTCACCCGCCAGCAGCAGCTATCCACCCTCCTTAATGAACACGTAGCAGAGTGTGGGGGTGCAAGTGTTGCCATGGAGAGAAGTGAGGACCGAGTCACGGATGCCATTGAGTCCTCCACAAAGGACATCTGTACAGAGCTCGCTGCTGTGCGGCACGTCCTCACAGAACTAGTACAGGCCATTAGGGACACGCGTCCAATCGTGCAGCCAGGACCCTCCTCATCAACCAGCTCGGCACAGAGCAGCCCCATCCGCAGATCTGGGAGGAATCTGCGCAGCACAGGCAGGGGTGCCCCGGGGGTCAGGGGAGGGGACTGTCAGTAGTGGCTGGACAGTTGAGCAGGACTCCTTCACACACTGTTGCACAGACAGTACCACACCTTCATAGAGATTCCAGGGGGGTGGTGGGAGGGTGGAGGGGGTGTGTTGGGGTGTTCAGGGGGGAGGTGGGAGGGTGGAGGGGGTGTGTTGGGGTGTTCAGGGGGGTGGTGGGAGGGTGGAGGGGGTGTGTTGGGGTGTTCAGGGGGGAGGTGGGAGGGTGGAGTGGGTGTGTTGGGGTGTTCAGGGGGGAGGTGGGAGGATGGAGGGGGTGTGTTGGGGTGTTCAGGGGGGTGGTGGGAGGGTGGATGGGGTGTGTTGGGGTGTTCAGGGGGGAGGTGGGAGGGTGGAGGGAGTGTGTCATTCCTTTTTGAAATCACAATACACTTTTTCGTTTTGCACAAATCATATGTGTGGACATTGCTCATTGCGTATGTGTGCTTTATTGTTGAATAGTCCGCAGTGTGCATTTTCAAGACACACACATTGGCCCGAGTGCCCTCTCCATGTCACACGCACACGACGTGTGTACTAGAAGCATTGGTCAATGGGATTCTGACGCATTTCACGCCCCTCCTGTGCATCGCTGCCTCCTTGAGGTGCTGCACAATCCCCACCCTCATCATCCTCATCGCCAGGTGGTTGCAGGTCTGCGTCAGGGGCACATTTCGTCTGACGCACATATTGTGTAGCATGACACATGCCATCACAATCTTCGCAACCTTCTCACGGCGGTACAGGAGTGCCCCGCCAGATCTGCAGAGGCAGCGGAAACGTGCCTTCAGTAGGCCGAATGCCTGCTCAATCACCACACGGGTACGTGCATGGGCACGGTTGAAGTCCTCCTCATGCTGGTTCTGTGGGTTCCGGACTGGTGTAAGGAGCCACCTCTTCAGGGGATAGCCTGCATCACCTGTAAGTGGACAACAATGTATGTGTCAGGGATGAGAATGATTACTGAACATGACGTGACGCCATGCCTTGCATTAGACTGTTACTTTGCACCACTTTTAGTCGCACTAATGGATTCACACTATGCAACCGGTATATGTTCATGGCTCTCATGTACTGTTTTGCATGCCAAGTCACAATGAAGGGGTGACAAGTGCCTTATGAGTGCA
Source organism: Ambystoma mexicanum (assembly GCF_040938575.1). NCBI lineage: Eukaryota > Metazoa > Chordata > Amphibia > Caudata > Ambystomatidae > Ambystoma > Ambystoma mexicanum. The sequence continues at coordinate 1,254,770,349 of NC_090932.1, forward strand.
CATCCACTGTGTCCGTTCAGGCCGTATTTCAGGTGACCTGGCACGTGTCCTGTGAGGTCAACGCTCACATGATTGCAACATTGATGTCTGGCACATTATGACCCCAGTGAACAATACTGATGTCAATGTGGACAGTTTGTGGGCCTTGCTGTCTGAGTTGTGGTGTATTGATGTTCCTGTCCGTCACGTGCCTCCTTTGTGCGCAGTTATGGGGGACAGGCCTATCAGTAGATGGTGTTTGGTGACGTGCATGTAGCTGCTATTCGTTGGAGTCAATGTTGTCACATTTTGTACAATACACTTGCAGATGGTTGTGTCATGGTTGGGACACACCTTCATTCCCATGTTAGGGCTGCTTAGATCAGGCATCATGTATACAGTTTTCAGATGACGTAAGTGCTGCCTCAGGGTATGGTCTGGCTACTGCTAGCCGCAGCCAGGTGAAGTATGCATCACCCCCCCCCTTTCTGCCAGGTGAAGTATGCATTGGTACGTCGATCACCTACCCACTTCGCATTTCCATGGTCATGACATTAGACTCACCCAGTAGCCAGGATCTTGGGCCTGCATGTCGCTCCATGTAGCGTGGTATTGTGGAGTTCCTCAGGACCATTGAATCATGGGTTGATCCGGGGAATCGGGCACAACAATGTGTCAAGATCCTGTTGGAGTCACAGAGCATTTGCACGTTGATTGGTTAGATAGTTTACGGTTGCGGTACGGTACCTCCATGGCATGTGGGACCACCAATTCCACATGGGTGCAGTCGATGGCACCAATGCAACCAGGTATGCCAGCTAGTGCATGGAAACCCACTTTGGTGTTAGCAATCTCCTGGGCAGACCGTGGCAATGAGATGTGGTCGTCTGTGTGCTTGTGGAGGGCATCGAGCACTTGGATCAGTGCAAGTGAGAAGAATGGTTGTGATATGCCATGCAAGTGCCCCACTGTGTGCTGGTAGGTGCCTGTGGCCAGGAAGTGGAGCACAGACACTACCTTCAGTAGGGGGGGATGGCGGTGGGTGTTTCAATCATGCTGACAATGTCATTGTGTATCATGTCCACAATGGTGGTGATGGTGTCCCGGTCCAGTCGGTACAGGGTGTGGATCTGCTCAGCGGTGAGGTTGAATGGACTGGCTCTGATGCGTGGGATTGGGGGCTGCCTCTGTGGTGGCACTGGCTGTGCTGGTGGGGCTTGCTGGCCCTGCCTTGCCCTCCTTCTCCTCCTGCGTCTCCTCTGTGCAGCCTGTTGTTGTTGTTGTAGTTGTAGTTGAAGTTGTAGCACTTGCATTGCTATCAGGTCCTCCTGCCCCAACATTGCTAGTCCTATTGGTATCATTGTGGAGTGTGACTGGGTCTGGGAAGGGGTTGGGTGTGCTCTTTTTCTACTTCCTGAGTCTGTATTGCCTGCACCTGTGGCAGCTGGATTCACTGCACAAGGCCCTTTACGGTTGGTTCGCGATGGCGTTACTAGCGCCATGGCGGTAAGGTACTTTACGGGCTGGGTGATGGCGTTAGGTGCATGTCCGCTTGAGTTGGCATTCGCGTACCTTTCCGCGATGGCGGTGATTACGGTGTGGGATGCCGCGTGCGTGCGTCCTTGGTGCAGTTAACGGTCAGGGGTCATAATCGGACCTAGCGGAAAACGATGGCGGTAATCTTTTACCGCCATCATTTTTCACTTAGCGCCAGGGTCGTAATGAGGCACAATATCTCATTAAGGCATGGGGAATGGAGGGGGTATCCCTAAACGAAAAAGAGGATGTCACTTGTGTATAGGCGCATTATAAATGCCATATCATATCATATATCACTCCCTCAAGGGTTACCTCTCTCCATGTGATCCTCCCTCATGTTCAGGGTCAGATAACGGCTGCCTTCCCCATGCCGTGTGTGTGTTGTGTGTGTTTGTGTTTGTGTTTGTGTTTGTGTGTGTGTGTGTGTGTGTGTGTGTGTGTGTGTGTGTGTGTGTGTGTGTGTGTGTATATATATATATAATAGTAGCATATTACGCATGACGTGTTTGGTGATGTGGTGGTGAACTGTCTCCTGCTTAACTTTATTGACCAGCGGATACTTTAGAAGCACTCACTTCGAAGTGTCTTTTATGCCATTAGAGGAGGGGACCAAGCAATAATAGATCAGTCTTAGCCCTACCCAATCCAAACAGAGCAGCCCAAACAACCAGGCCACGTCCAAGAAGTAGCAACCTTAGGTCAGGTCCAGTGAGCAAGCAACTCCCAATGTGTTTTCGGAGGTGTATAACCAGATATGTGTCCCTGGATCTCTGATCTGTGCCTACAGAATCATGTAGCAACCAAATAATGCCATAAGACAAAGTAAAACATGTCCGAGGTGCTTGTTCTCCCATTCAGAGGGTCATGACTAGCTCAGATGTGAGGCTGAGTAAAATGTGTTGGAGGGGGATCTACCTGTGGGGGATCTGTGGTGCCTCATCATCCTCTGCCCCCTCCCTGCTACCTCTCTAGTTACATGTTCTGCTTCCTGGCATTTCCAGGCTTCGAACATCCATCACTGACCGGGTCCTAAACAGGAAACATATAAGCAATTTAATACTTTGCTGCTGCCCTCCGTCTCCTTGACCGGAAGCACACTTAGCGCTTGATGCACATATGGAATAGTACTATCACTTTAATCTGGAAACAATTCTGAGATTCAGATAACCAATCAGGCTGTCTTCATGGCTTGCCACTCTGCTAACTGACATAAGATTCCATGGGGGAATTATATGCTTAAAAGGAAAGCCTTCCTGCCTGTCTGCATTCTCTACTCTCTGGCAATAATGAAGCAAAAGCTGCTGTAATAAAAGCTACAAGTAGGTGGCTTTTGTTTCATTAGTGCAGCGAGGGCAGAGATTAACACAAGCACAGAAGGATAATACATTTCACAAATTGGATACCTCCTAGTGCTTGAAATTAAAGGGGTTTCAACATTATTTGCTCAAAACTTTACAGCGAACTTTCTTTAAAAAGATGTTTAATATATGTTTTTGATTATAGCCCATCTTTTAAGACAATAACATTTTTGAGCGCACTTTCCTTTTATGGTCTGTAGGAGAGCAAACTCTTTCTAACCAGACATAAAAATGTGCATTGGCTCCAAGATATGTCTAGCTGCAAATCGAAATGGATATGCATATTTTGAGTACATGTAAGTACTGACAAAGAAGGACGGCAAACATATCTAGAAAACTAGTTAAATTGGTATAAAAAGATATCGCTTTTTTGAGACATTTACACATTACAAGAAGCGAAAGGATACATTTAGAATAAATGCAACATTTTCAAGAATAAATAGGGTTTACATAAAACGCTATGGGCCTCATTACAACTCAGGCGTTAAGGGTTAACGCTGTCGTTAACCCTTAACGCCTGATTCCAATTTTAACGGCTGCTTTTAGCAGGCGTTAAAATCCATGGCGCTAAACCGCCTTGGTGCTAATTACGGCACCGTAACTTACGGTGCCGTAATTAGCGCCTTCCCCACTCCCATTATGCCCTATGGGGCAAAAATGGGAATGGGGAAGGGTAAATGGGAAATGGGGATTTACCGCCCCACTCACCTTGGAATGGGGCGGTAAATCCGCCATCCACCATGGTGTAAACACGGTTTACACCATGGTGGTAAAGTTGGTGCAGTTACCGCCTGGGTCGTAATGACCCCATATAAGTGATTTCAACCCGGCACTTCATCTAAGTCAATGCCTAGCGTGGGATGCACAATTGAAACCCTTAATTATTTATTTATCTCTATAAGTTCTTTTATTTCTGAATGATGTAGCCTTAAATCACGCCCCTCTCTTTGAATCCCGCCCGGTCACACTGAACCAGGAAGCATGCTGGTTTGCAAAGTTCAAATATTTATTTTAGGTATTTCACAATATGTCACACTATTTTAATGGTTATAGTTATACAGTGATCACCAATGGGGTTATGTCACACTAACAATCTCTTTAATCCCAAGGAGTAATGAGAGGAAAAATAATGCAGCACAGAAATAATACTTTTGTGCGGGTTCAATCAAAATGCCGTGTGATTACTCTTTCCCCCTGCACATTACTCAATCCCCCCAATATGCAATATAAAGAGATGGAAGGAGAGAAAACAGGTTTCAGGAATACAGAATTCAACAAAACAGTATTAATCCCAATTTCCCCGCAGCAAACACAGAGAAAACCGAATTGACTGCAAACTTGTCAAAATGGTTATGAATTTGGCCTTGAATGGAATGGTAAAAACACTGAAAATTGATTTAATTCACTAAAATGGTTTCAATACTAGTGAGAGCCACTTTGTATGGTATCAGACACACTAGCAATGATTATTGAGTAACTAGTAGGTTGAAAACTTAATTTTGAGGTCGGGTGCAAGGAACAACTATTTCACACGTTATATTTGAGCCAAACGAAAAATTTGCGGCAAACTTTTCCAGGTGCGGTAAGCGCGATTGCGGAAAAACGATAAGGAGTTGAGATGGGGTATTGGGTTCTTTGGAAAGCTTACAATGTTAGCTTCAAGTAGACACTTAAATTCGTTTCTAGCATAAACGGTGAAGAAGTTATGAAGGTTTTTGTGGAGGTCTTTTTTCAGAAAGAGGCAAAATTGCAAACCAAGAATGCGCTTTTTAAAATTACTAACAAGGTTTCTTTACACTAGGGGTAGACTATGGAGATGTCAACTACACGACAGCACAGCCACCAGCCCAGGATATATCTAGTTGGTTTTGCCTGCCGAGATGCTCGCCTTTCTTCAGAAACTATATCTCAGCGCAAAGATGATTTAGCACTACTATTACACTATTACAAAAGGACTATAGGATAAGAGAAAAATTTCAGGCAGACAAAAAGAATTTCTAACAATGGAGTTCTGGATATAATAGAGAATGGGTTTGGATAGGGATGATTTATGGACAATACATATGCTAGTGATAATCCTTTGCTATGGATACTCACTACCAATGTTTGGACTGAACCCGTCAGGGATCTGGTCAGGGATACTTTCTGGGACAGGAATCCTGCTCGGCACACCGGACTGGACTCAAGGCGCTCTAGTCTGCAATGAGCAAGGCACTCTGGACACCGCATGGTGGGACTGGACTGGATCTTACGGGCTCTGGTTCTGGTTCACAGCTATCTGGTCACATCACGGCTCTACTGGGTGGATCTTTGGATTCTGGCAATAATTCTTAGTAAGAAAGCAGCAACAGCACAGCCAGGCTGTTCTTTGGTTCCCTTAGAGGTCTGGGGTAAAATCTGTTTTCTGGATTTTTAAAGGCCAAGCTGAGAGGTTCAGCCTTGGAAATGGGCCTTTCTGCTTTCAAATTTTCTGGAGTCTGGAATATGGATTTCTCTTGCAAAGTGCTCCGCCAGCAATCGGTTGGTGGGTGAATGTGTGTGTTTGTTTCTAGGTCCTAAGCTGTCTCTATTTATGTATTTACTAAAGGAGTAGGTATGCTGAATTATCCTAGGCACACCCCCTAGGTATTCTATTGGTTAGGGTCTTTCCTCTGCCTTGATTTGAGAAGAAAACAGAGTGTCAACATGACGATGTGTTTTATGATCCAGGGAAAACCTCCCCTTTGTTTTTGCACATGAAATCTACTTTTCATATAAGACATATTTACAATTTTACAAATTTGATCTCAATGGCATATCTAGATCACATATTTTGTGGAGCAGGTATTCATCAAGATTGGGTCTGGATTTGGCGACTTTTCTCACTTTTGGTCCGGGACCCAATGTCTGATTTGTCCACAATTTTATGCATTTGTGCACATGATATCTGGGCATAATCATATGAAGTTTCATGCTTCTGCCATTAACACAATTGCTATAAAACGAGATTATTCACTACGCCTTTTTAGAACATTGCACAGAGTTCTGAGTCCTTTTAAAACGTACACAAAAATTTCACAGTAACAGTACTGTAATTTTACAGTTTTTACAAATTCGCACAGTCCTTTGTCAGTCCTTTTTAAAAAATATACTTTCTGTGCTTTGAGAATGCACCAAACCGCCTGTTCCTGCCCCCAAAGTTTCTGGTGGCTCAAGAGAAATCCCACCTTCTTCCTCTAGCAGGGGCTTCTGTTGACACTTGCAATCTGCATATCCTTTCAGCCAAGGAAGTCCTTTGTCTCTCCTAGGAGAAGCAGCCCAAATCTCCTCCCCTCTTCATCAACCCCTGAATGTAATTTCCTGGCTTTTGGTGAGAAGCAGGAGAAGGCCTTTTGTCGGGACAAGCTGTGGAATTTGCTTTGTAGTTTTTTGGCTTGCATCAGGCTGACTTTAAAAATCACTTTGTTAAGTTTTTCTTTGATGAAAATAAACTTACAAGTTTAAAACAGGCAAACAGAACTCTAATTCCAGTCTTTAAAACAAAGAGATTAAATAGTTGCAACCTATATTACTTTTGATAGCAGGTCACTTAATTCCAACCATTTGATTTTAACTGCACAAGGTTAAGCGTCTAATGCATGGGTGCAAAACATACGGCCCGCGGGACAGTTGCAGCCCGCCATGCTGTTTTGTCCGGCCCGCGAGGCACAAACACTTTCCTAATGGAGGGCGGCCTGCAAGCAGCATCGGCCGCCCTCCATTAGGAAAGTCTTTGTTGTCTTCTGGGCCAGACAAAACACTGGCCGTCATTGGCTCAGCACACATGCACCACGTCGCTCCTCCCTCAATGGAGGGCCAGCACTACGGCTGGCGTGGCCAGTAAGGCTTGATGCCGGAAGGCATTTCAGCCTTGCTGGCCAAGCCAGCCATAGTACCACTCACCTCGCCAGCATTCCAGCTTCAGCACGTCCGGTAAGTGGTCTGTTTGTTTGTGTTTGTGTGTCGGGTCTGTTCTGCTGTATGTTTGTGTTGTGTATGTTGAGATGGGGGGTGGGGCGGGTGTCGGATGTGTATGAATGTTTGTTTTTGAGTGTTTGTGTTGTGCATGTTGAGATGGGGGTGGGGGGTGTCGGATATGCATGAATGTTTGTTTTTGAGTGTTTGTGTTGTGTATGTTGAGTTGGGGGGGTTGGGGGGTGTTGGATGTGTATGAATGTTTGTTTTGAGTGTTTGTGTTGTGTATGTTGAGTAAGGGGGTGGCGGGGTGTCTGATGTGTATGAATGTTTGTTTTTGAGTGTTTGTGTTATGTATGTTGAGATCGGGAGGGTGGGGGGATGTCGGATTTGTATGAATGTTTGTTTTTGAGTGTTTGTGTTGTGTATGTTGAGATGGGGGGTGGGGGGGTGTCGGATGTGTATGAATGTTTGTTTGTGAGTGTTTGTGTTGTGTATGTTGAGATGGGGGTGGGAGGTTTTGGTATGTATGGGTGCATGCTTGAGAATGTGTGTGCTCAGTTGGGGGGCGGGGGGTTCGGGTCTGTATGGGTGCATGCTTGAGAGTGTGTGTGCTGAGTTGGGGGGTGGGGGGTTTGGGTCTGTATGGGTGCATGCTTGAGAGTGTGTGTGCTGAGTTGGGTTGTGGGGGGGTTCAGGTCTGTATGGGTGTATGCTTGAGAATGTGTGTGCTGAGTTGGGTTGTGGGGGGTTCAGGTCTGTATGGGTGTATGCTTGAGAATGTGTGTGCTGAGTTGGGTGGGTGGGGGGTTTGGGTCTGTATGGGTGCATGCTTGAGAGTGTGTGTGCTGAGTTGGGGGTGGGGGTTCGGGTCTGTATGGGTGCATGCTTGAGAGTGGGTGTGCTGAGTTGGGGGTGGCGGGTTTGGGTCTGTATGGGTGCATGCTTGAGAGTGTGTGTGCTGAGTTGGGGGGTGGGGGGTTTTGAGTCTGTATCGGTGCATGCTTGAGAGTGTGTTTGGGGCATAGTGTTTGGTTGGGGTGAGGGACATGGGGCACAGTGTTTGGTTGGGGGTGAAGGGGCCATGGGGCATAGTGTTGGTTGGGGGTGGGGGACATGGGCATGGGGCATAGTGTTTGGTTGGGGTGAGGGACATGGGGTATAGTGTTTGGTTGGGGGTGAGGGGGCCATGGGGCATAGTGTTTGGTTGGGGGTGAGGGACATGGGGCATAGTGTTTGGTTGGGGGTGAGGGGGCCATGGGGCATAGTGTTTGGTTGGGGGTGGGAGCCATGGGGCATAGTGTTTGGTTGGGGATGAGGGGGCCATGGGGCATAGTGTTTGATTGGCGGTGAGGGGGCCATGGGGCATATTGTTTGGTTGGGGGTGAGGGGGCCATGGGGCATAGTGTTTGGTTGGGGGTGGGAGCCATGGGGCATAGTGTTTGGTTGGGGGTGGGGGACATGGGCATGGGGCATAGTGTTTGGTTGTGGTTGGGGGTGAGGGACATGGGGCATAGTGTTTGGTTGGAGTTGAGGGGCCATGGGGCATAGTGTTTGGTTGGGGGTGGGAGCCATGGGGCATAGTGTTTGGTTGGGGGTGGGGGACATGGGCATGGGGCATAGTGTTTGGTTGGGGGTGGGGGACTTGGGGCATAGTGTTGGGTTGGGGTTGGGAGCCGTGGGGCATAGTGTTTGTTTTGGGGGTGAGGGGGCCATGGGGCATAGTGTTTGGTTGGGGGTGGGAGCCATGGGGCATAGTGTTTGGTTGGGGGACATGGCCATGGGGCATAGTGTTTGGTTGGGGGTGAGGGACATGGGGCATAGTGTTTGGTTGGGGTCGAGGGGGCCATGGGGCATAGTGTTTGGTTGGGGGTGGGAGCCATGGGGCATAGTGTTTGGTTGGGGGTGGGGGACATGGCCATGGGGCATAGTGTTTGGTTGGGGGTGGGGGACATGGGCATGGGGCATAGTGTTTGGTTGGGGGTGAGGGACATGGGGCATAGTGTTTGGTTGGGGGTGAGGGGGCCATGGGGCATAGTGTTTGGTTGGGGGTGGGAGCTATGGGGCATAGTGTTTGGTTGGGGGTGGGGGACATGGCCATGGGGCATAGTGTTTGGTTGGGGTGGGGGACATGGGCATGGGGCATAGTGTTTGGTGGGGGTTGAGGGACATGGGGCATAGTGTTTGGTTGGGGGTGAGGGGGCCATGGGTCATAGTGTTTGGTTGGGGGTGGGAGCCATGGGACATAGTGTTTAGATGGGTGTGAGGGGGCCATAGGGTATAGTGTTTGGTTGGGGGTGAGGGAGCCATGGGGCATAGTGTTTGGTTGGGGGTGGGGGACATGGGCATAGGGCATAGTGTTTGGTTGGGGGTGAGGGGACATGGGGCATAGTGTTTGGTTGGGGGTGGGAGCCATGGGACATAGTGTTTGGTTGGGGGTGGGGGACATGGACATGGGGCATAGTGTTTGGTTGGGGGGTGAGGTGTCACTGAAAGGCACAGGAGACCCCACTCTCTAGATTGGGGTATTACCGTAATAATACATCTCAGAAAGGAAATCCAGAGGAAACAATTAGCAAAAAAGCGTATTAAGGATTTTATTGTATCTAATACATTTTTCTCTGTGAATTTAATCACAAATTAATCTGCACTCTAACGATTTTTATTTTACATAGCAGGAATATTATAAAAACATCCAAATTTGATAAAAATCATCCTATTAAATCATTCATACATTTATCCACATCCATACAACATCCATCCAAATACTCATACAACTCATCAATAAGTACAAGATAAAAACATATAACAAATATAACAATTCATCCACAATTTCATAGTTATACAAAAAGTTTTTATGCAAAACAACACATAGTGCAGGGCCACAATAGGTTTTTTAGGTGGTCAGCAACTACAACACACAATGCATGGCCACAATAGATTTTAGAAGAGGTGGTCAGCAATCGGGATAGGCCAAAAAGAGGCTTCGCAAGAGGCCTTATCCTAGGTTTCTCTCAACCGGTTTCGACGTGTAAACGATGGTTTGGAACGTCTTCATCAGGAGATAAAGGGTAGTTGTCTACAAACAAAACAAAAATATGGGCCCATCAGTTCCCTATCCAAAACTAAGGTCAAGTGAAAAAGAGAGGCCAAGTGAAAGGAGGCAGAAAAGAAAATGCAAATACATGACTTCACAAAGCTAAATTGCAGACATAAAATGTTCTGCTGTTGTCCTGCTGAAAATCCACCAATATCTACATATATTGGGGTTAAACTCAGGGCGTCATGCATGGAGTGCTACCATAAGGAATCAGTGTCCCTAGACCAGGCTGGTGCAGATCATTAATATGGCAAAGAGTGATGGAAAATTAGATACACACCAAATGGAAAGAAGTCAGAGCCCACATGCAATTGTTTGGAAAAGAACTTTTTAAGGAACAACTTGCAAACCAACCTTGGCAACTCTAACAGGAATCAATCCGTTGTATAAATTTTGTGTGGAACATAAAACACTGACATGCAAATTGCCTATGTTCTGGTTAACAATCCTGCATCGCAGATGGTTGAATTTTAAGCTCCAATCTTTGAGGGTTTCAAAGGAAATTATATCAGAAACCCTCGCCAGAAATACGTCAAAGTAACTTGTACCTTATTGGTACATAGATGTATTTTACAATGTCCATATAACAGAGGAGGTCTAAGAAGGTCTGTAGCTGGCTCCCAAGAGCTACTTACCTGCGGATAGCACCCCACGAAAATCGTAACCGCTGCTGGAACCGGAACTAAAGTCCACGGGATCAGCTACTTGCTCCGGTCATCTACGACTCGTTCGAACGGGTGGGAGACGCGCATCTAAACTACGTCTTCTTACCCACACATTAAGAGCACCTGGCTACCTATCACGTGATTACACTGTGCCGCGTTGATAGGGTAATACACGACCTAAAGGGACACGTGATTGTTGATCCACGTAGCGTGTGCATCCGTCAATCGTGAATACTGAATGACGTATTCACATTGAGCTGCGTGAATGGAAAAAGTGATTGGAAAAAGTGATCAGCTTTTGTATGTATAATTACAAAAGAAATTTGGAAGTGGATCAATAAGGAATACTATGTGCCTACATGCCAGGGTTCCAAAGTATTTAACCCCTGGGTCAATGTTTTTAGATTGAAAATCCATAATTCTTCTTTGTAGGCTAGGTTTTTTAGGATTTGAGTGGAATTATTACCAAAAACCTTTTCCACACAAAACCATTCCCTTTGATCTACTTTGTGGCCCATCTCAACATAATGGATCACCATTGAGGCATTAAGGTTACGAGTTTTTATTTTTGAGCGGTGCTCGTTAATCCGTGTACTCACTTCCCGGGTCGTTTTTCCAATGTACATTTTTTGACATGGGCATCGGATTGCGTAAATGACATTTTTACTTTTGCAAGTCGTAAAGGTGCGGAGATCCCAATTATTTTGTTGCATGAAGAAGGAAGTGGTTTTTTTACAAAATCTACAAGCCACACAAATGGTACATGGATAATGCCCGAGGACCGGATTTTGATTAAGATCCCGTATCATAGTAGGTTTGAGATTGCTTCTGCTGGCACGTGTGATCTTCTGTTTTCGATTTTTACTCTTTTTAAATGCAAAGAGGAGGTTTAGGTAACATAGTTCCTGTTGCATTTAAAATGCGCCAATTTTTTAATATAATGCCTTTTATGGCTTCACTATGTTGACAAAAAGTAGATATGCATACTAGTTCTTTTTTCTGTAGTTGAACTTTGGGTAACAATAGGGCCTCTCTATTTGAAAAACGGGCTCTTTTTCTGGATTGTTTTATGAGTCTTTTAGGGTAACCCCTTTTCAGTAGTCTTTGTTCCAAAACAAGGGCATGTTTTGTAAAATTGTTGATATCTGTACATTTGCGACGTAGTCGCAGAAACATGCCATAAGGCAAATTGCGCAAGAGACTTGCCGGGTGTTGACGCTCATATTTTAGTGTTGTATTTCATTCAGTCGCTTTTCTGTGTAATTCGGTGTGGAGGACACCTCCATCAGTGAAAATAGATAAGTCCAAGAATGCAATTCTCGACGTGGAGTGTTCAAAAGTGAAATGGATGCCTATGTCCACTTTATTGAGCCATTCCACAAACGCCAGCAAAGATTCCATGGATCCCTCCCAGATCATGAATATGTCGTCGATGTATCGACGATATATCTTGATTTTTTCTCTAAACGGGTTGGAAATGTGCAGGATTTTTTCTTCTTCAAGTAGAGACATGAAGATTATGGACAAATTTGGGGCAAAAGTACACCTCATGGCTGTGCCTTTACTTTGTAGAAAAAAATTCTTCCTTAAATTTAAAGAAGCTATTGGTCAAAACCAATCGAGCTGCTTTACACAGAAATTCTGTTGGTACAATGTTAGGGGGTGGTCTCCTATCTAGGATTGTTCTTAAACTGAGAATTGCTCTGTCTTGAGGTATATTTTTATATAACGCCTCAATATCTAGGGAGACCAATATTTGTGTAGATGAATCGAAAGTTCTTAATTCAACAAGATTGATTACGTCTCGTGAGTCCAGTAAAACGGTTGGGGTGGTCATAGCCAAAGGTTTTATGAAAAAATCGATGTATTTGGATATTGGTTCGAGTAGAGAACCACAACCAGAAACTATGGGCCGACCTGGAAGATTTTCAATATTTTTGTGTATTTTCGGCATGATGTAAAACAGGGGCGTACGCTCTTCTGAAAAATTAATATATTCGGATTCTTTTGTCGAAAGGAACCCTGCATGGTTACCTTCCTCTGTAAGTGCCAAAATCTTGTCCTTGATGGATTTTGATGGGTCATGAGCAATCCGAGTATAGTGGCCTGGGATAGACAGAAGTCGCAGGACTTCTTAATCATATTCGCTTGCTTCCCAGACCACTATCCCCCCACCCTTATCTGCAGCCTTGATTACTATAGAGGGATTGTCAGCTAATGTCTGTATTGCCTGGAACTCCTGTAATTTCAAATTAGGTCCTGAATGCATTCTTGGATAACAAATTACTTGTTCAATTTCTTTTAAAACCAATTTTTCAAAAATGGTCACCTCTGAGGGCAGATCATTCAAATTGGGAGCAAACGTGGATGGTCTAGACAACCCTGAAATGTTTTGTTCCCTGGTTGGGGGTGAGGGACATGGGGCATAGTGTTTGGTTGAGGGTGAGGGGGCCATGGGGCATAGTGTTTGGTTGGGGGAGGGAGCCATGGGGCATAGTGTTGCACTCCAAGAGTGAACCCAATAATAAAGCTAAATCAGGCACAGTTAAGAGATGTACATCCTTTGCTTTTTTGAGGAAACCTGACTCAACGAAGGCCATACTCCTCTTGGGCAACCCAAACAGCAAACTATAGCAGTCCAAAATAACGGAATGTCCAATCATAGGTCAATAAAATATATATAATTTAATTAAACAGACGATATACAATAACTAAATCGAAATAAATTATAATAATGGAAAATGTGTAGTACAAAATGTAAGTTTGAAATGCAAAAACAATCATTACCCCTCAAAAACATATTCTTTTTCCATGTGTTTAACACAAATTGGGGGTTGAAAAAGCCTCCTGCCACGCCCCGCCTACCGCTCCGCCCACATTTACTTTTCGGCCCACTATAGCCCTCATGTAAGGTACTTTCGGCCCTCTGTCAAAATTAGTTTTGCACCCCTGGTCTAATGCAATTAAATGACAGCTGTCATACAGGCGGCCGATGGTGCTGCGTCCATATTTTGACAGATTTTCACAGGCAAGCACACTTTTTAATGTGGATATTCTGATGATAGATTCTGCTTTTCCTGGCATTGTGTGCTCATATTGATCTCTTTAATGAAGTGACGGGTAACATCCAACAAGGATGTTGGATGTTTTCTGAATTTTTGAACCGTTATTTTGTATTTTCAGCAACCAAGGAAAAAAAGGATTTCAGAGAAATTTTTGGGTTTCCTCGCAATAAAACACTGCCTTTCATGCAGTTTCCATGTTCACTCTGTGAGCAGCCCAGTGACAGGTTTCAGCAGTTTGGTCTCCTTCTACTACTGACACAGGCAAAGTAGTTTGGCAGCCTTCTGGTTTCACAGTGCAATTTTCATAGGTTTAGCGAGCAAAGGGTTTTTTGTGGCCATTTTGCTGATTATGGTGCCACCAGCACACAGTGATGTCGCAGGGCAGAGCCTAGTGGGTCAATACATCCCACAAGCCCCCCCTCGCGATTTGACTTTTGACCGCCCGTCAAGGGGAAGTCGTGAGATTGGGATGATCAGTTTCTTTTCTTTCTGGTCCAAATGGCAAAATTCATCCGCTTCACCCATCAGTGGTGGATCAACCGATTCTCCTCGCCGATTCCTGATGAGAGTATGGAGAGATACCCCGGTCCCCTTGGATCTTTCCTTCCGGTCCCTGGGTGGACCTCCTTGATACTTAGGATCCATGGTTTCCAATTCTAAGATGACAAAGCAGAGCATATTTGTAGACATTTCCCCACGACTGTTCATGTAATGGGGCAGATACATACATTTTGACAATCTTTTCTATTTGCAATTTATTCCTCATTATGACAGATGGAATAGTTTTATAGTTGGAATACTAGGGAGCTGGAGTGACCCCCTCTGGGGTTCCAGATGAATCCTCTAGTTGCTGCAGAGTGTGCCTAGAATGGCAACACTTCAGTTGGCTGATATGGACCCACTTATCTTCCCCCTCTGCCAAACTGCCTTTAGGGATACAGATTTTTGTAGGCGACTGGTGAGATTTTGTCTACAATTTCAAAAGGACCCCTCCAGCTAGCAAAAATGTTCGCTGTTTGGCCTGGTTCCTTTGGAAATTGTATAAGTAGACCCGGTCTCCTACATGGCATTCTTTTCTAGTAGTCTTTAGGTCATAGTGGTTCTTCATACTGTCTGCAGATCTTTCTAGATTTCGCTGAGCATATGAGCATAGGCAAAAGCATGTTGAAGGTATTTTCTCCGATTTTCAACATACTCATGAGTTGTGGAGGCATTGATCAATGTCTGCTCTTGGGTTCTGTAGAGCAGATGCTGGGGAAGCACCATCCTTCGTCCAGTCATCAACTCAAACGGCGACATTTTTGTTGCAGCTGAAGGGGTAGATCTGATGGCCATCAGGACAAGAGGTAATCTGATGTCCCAACTTGGGCCAGAATCTGCCACAAACCTTTTTAGTATGCTCACAATTGTCTTGTTGTATCTCTCCACTGCACCACTAGAGGCTGGCCGGCAGGCAATGTGTAATTTCCTTATGACCCCAAGTATCTCCAACATCTTTGTCATTACTTCGCTAGTGAAGTGGCTACCTCGGTCTGACTCGATCCTTTGGGGTAGTCCAAAATGCGAGAAGATGTGGTTCATCATCAGGGCAGCTGATGTTTCTGCCTTGCAATTTGGGGCCGGGAGACATTCCACCCATTTAGTAAAGAAGGATGTCATGGTCAACATGTACTTGTTCCCCCTAGAGGAGCGAATCACAGGCCCGATAAAATCGACTTGTAAATCTGACCAAGACAGTGTCATCCCCCTCTTTTGGAGAGGCGCATGGTGTGCACACACAAGATACCCCTTCAAGTACTGGTCGAGGTCCTGCCCCATGTGTGGCCAGTATGCAACCTCGCTTAAGATTTCAAGTGTTGTATGAAACACCCTATGACCGGCTGTGGCCGCATCATGGGCGTGACTTAGCATCAGGCTTCGGAATGAGGTAGGGGCCACCCACTGATCATGGCCAACTAGGGATCTCCTTACCAACAAACCGTATTGGATTCGGAACATTTTTGGATATTTCATCAACACTCTGAGGTCCTTTTTCCCAATGTAATCGGTATCCGTCAGGGGAAAGTTCTCAGGGTCCTCAATGTGTTGATAAAACTTACCAATTATTGGATCCCCTTTTTGAGCCGTAATCAAATCAGCATCTGGGGTCTCCTTACTCCATTGTGCAGTTGAGAGTTCATTGTGAGCAGTTGTCTGGGACCTAGTGATAGCAGTGACCTGGATTTCCCCCAACAGGGACTCGATCGCAAGTAGATCCATTTGGATGGCTCCGGTTTTGGCCAGCTGATCAGCTAGGTCATTTCCAGTTATGTCTGCTCCCTCTACCTTAGAATGAGCCTTGATCTTTTTCTAGTAGATGGTCATCCCATTCGAGGTGACCAGATCATCAATATTTTGGATTAATTTTCCATGTTCCAATGGTTTGTTATTAGCACATAGCATGCCTCTGGTTTTCCAGTTAACCAGGTGCTCCACGAACCTGTTCCGTACATAATCCGAATCTGTGATTATGATCAGTTCATGGAGTTGATGTTGGACAGCAGTGAGGATGGCTTGATGCACAGCCATGAACTCTGCCACTTGACTACTTCGGGGACCAATTTTGTACCCAGCAGAGGGTTCTGGGGCATCACTCACCCATGCATTCCCTATGCCGGCCACAAGTTCATTTTCCCCATTGTTGTCAACATGGTAAGAGCATCCATCCACATAGACAGTGGGCATTCCCTCACATTGGTCTTCTTCAAAGATTTTCTGGGGGGAATTAAGGTATGCCTCCATGTTGTCCTTGATTTTAAGACTTTCGTCCTCGAGACAGTTTTCTCTGGCACAATCAAGCAAGTCAGCCAGAACTTGCGCGAGGAAACTCTTCTTGTTTTGGCCATATCTGACCTCCACAGGAAAGCCTTGCATTGACAGGATCCAGGAAGTAATTTGGGAATTACTCACATTTCCGGCCCAGATTCTGTCACTTTGGAGATATTGCAGAGGCTGCTGTGGAGTCTCCACGATGATGTGTTCCCCCTGGATAAACGGGCGGTAATTCTTCAATGCCTACACCATTGCCAGGAGTGCCTTCTCACAATCGTCAAATTTTTCCTACACAGTGGATAAAGTTTTACTCGCATAGGCGATTACTTTATTGACCTTGCCATGCTTCTGATATAATACTGCAGTCAAGCATGTATTTGAAAACCCTGTCTCCAAGAAGAACTCCTTGTTTTTGACAGGGTAAGCTAGGCAAGGCGCTTGTGAGAGGCTTCTTTTGAGTTGTCTTACTGCCTCGGCTTGTTCTGGACCCCACTCCCACTTGACCACCCCCTGCAAAAGGTGGATCAGGGGTCTTGTGATCTCTGCGTAGTCCTCAATGAACTTTCTGCTATAATTAGTCAGTCAAAGGAGGCTCCTTAGTTCCCACAGAGTTGTGTGGTCTTTTAATTTCTGGAGTGCTTCCACTTTCTTTTCCTGGGGACAGAGACCGTGAGGAGTAATCTCATGCCCCATGAAATTGACACGGGTTCTGCACCGCTGTACCTTTTGAAAGGAAAGTTTTGCCCCGGCAGTCCTCAACTGTGTCAGAACATAACGGATCTCCACTATGTGTTCCTCCACAGTTGAGCTTTTGACTAGAACATCATCTACATAGGCCAGGTTACCCCTTTCACCCAAGTCGGGCATGGCCTTGTGTAGAAAAATGTTGAATTTGTTGCCGGAGTTGATGTATCCGAAGGGAGTCCGGGTCCATGTGTACTGCTGCCCCCCAAAGGTGAAAGCCAGCTTGTATTGGTCCTTCCTACTGACAGGTACAGTCCAGTACCCATTGGTCAGGTCAATGGCAGTGAATACCTGTGACCCCTGGATCTGGGCCATTCCTTGGTCAATATAGGGAAGAGGCCATCAGGAAGTATGGACCCGTCTGTTGAACTCCCTTAGATCGGCGCAGAGTCTCCACTGGCCGTTTGGCTTCAAAATCCCCAGCACCGGATTATTGAAGGTGCTGTGGACTGGAAGGATTATCCCACGGGACTCAGGGTTCTTAATTATTTCAGTAAGGGACTCCATTGATGCGAGAGGCAAGCGATATTGCTTCACAAACACTGGAGTCATGCCAGGGTCCGTGGGAATTGTGGTTGTGTTGATTTCAGTGCGACCACAGTCATACGAGTCCACTGCAAAGTGATCCTGAAAATCTAAGAAAACGTTTTTTGCTTCTGCTCCAGAGTCTCACAGGTATCAGCTAGGTTGACTCTCTCTTCAACCATCTGCCTGAAGCCTGGAAAGACTTCCGGTTTGGCTATCTGAGCGGCCTCCTCCAGCTGGGTGGAGAAGTCCCTGGTTAAAGTGCTGATTTGGACCGGTAGCTTCAGAGGGGGAAGGCAGCCCTCATGGACCTGGAATATCACCTAATCCCTCCTGAAGTCACAGGTCACATCTTCCTTACCATAAGGGCAGGAAGTGTACACCAGGAAATTCCCCCCATGCCGGGTGAAGATCCTGTCTGGTGTTGTGTCATTGTCACTATCAATGTCAAAACAGTCCTTTGGGATGGGTCCTAACAGTTCATTATCTAAATCTATGGAAAAATGTCAGTCATCAACCGCCATTCCAATAATGGTGCCTGCGGCTAGATTGATACTCTTTAAGTCGCTGTTATCCACCTCTATTGGAATGGTGTCATGTTCTATGTTGACTAGTGGTATTGGGTTTACCCCCAACCCTTGCTGTTGGATGTGGGCATTAAGATGAATATAGGCGTCAGGGTTTTTCAATTTCTGTCCTCTTTTAACTTTCACTTCCAGTGAGAATTGTCGGGTCTTTTCTAGGATGGTGACTTCCTATCCAATCTAAATTTCAACTGCATAAGGCAGCAGTTGAGCTGACCTAAATGCTTTCTCTGGGTCATCAAAGCCCATGGGATTACCCACTAATCGGGACCAAGCTTTGAAGTTTATTAGGTCCAAACTAATGGCAAAGCGATTGAGAATGCCACTGCCTAAGTAAAATGCAGCAGGGACGTCTCGCACGACCCAACAATTATGGACTATGCTCTTTTGGCCTATGAAATTTTGAGCATACACCTGCTAGGCAGGAGATGTTTGGAATTGGGTGTTTCCAGGTCCATTTCCCATTTGTCTATCAGTTCAAATGTGGGAATGGCTGGATCTTTTGGGAGTTTGCAGAACATGGCTTCACTGATGAAGCTCTTACCGTTGTTTACACACACACACACGGGCCAGAACAGAGTCTTTCCCTTCATTTAACGGAATAGGGATGAACAACTGCTCTCCAATTTTCTGAATATCAGCCAGGCTCTGAGCAGATTCTTCATCTTTCTGGACTATAGGAGTGGGATTTTTTGATTGTGAATTTGTAAAGAATTTCAGAGTGTGTCCTTCCAGTGTGGAATGCCACCTTAGACTGGAATGAAGGTTGATTTTCAGAAATAGAGAGGACCCCATCCCCCCCATCACCAGGTTGTTATCCTACTGCAATTACTGTCACGTCTGGGATTTGATTATTCTGGAAGTGAAATTCTATTTGGTCAGATTTTTGTTCAACCATGTGGCAGGTACCGTTTAAACTAACATGGTTGACATTCTGTTTCAATTTTATTGGTCGGCTAGTCTGGGTCCAGAGGACCTTGTTTACACAATCTATTAGAGGTGACAACCTACGCAGGATGTCATTCCCTAGTAAACAAGTGGTGCCCTCTGGAGTCACAACTATGACCGGGTGCTTCACCTTGTATCGCCCAATTTTAATGTCCAAATCGGCAGTCCCCTCAAAGGGAATTTCCTTCCCGTCGAAGTTCTGAAGTTGTCCAGGAGGAGGGGTGAGAAGAATTTGGTATTTCTCCCCCTTCCCGAATTCTGTTGACCAAAGGCCCTTTTTGACAGAAGGGTAGCTTGGGATCCAGTGTCCACCAGTGCCAAAACTGTACACTGCCCCTGTATTTCGACCGGGGCATAGAATCTTCCCTCCTTCTCCTCAAGGAGGCAAAGATCATGTACATTTTTGGACAACTGGTGGGTTACTTTCTTGGTTTTGGACACTGACAGGAAGGTGATTTGGGCAGGAGTCTGTTTGGAGTCTTGGGAATCTGAAAGAAAGAGGTGACAGCTAGATATGGGGGACGTTTTGTGTTCCCCTGGTGCTGGGCCGCACCCCCTTTTTGGAGGCAATCACCAGGATGGGTTTGGACCAGGGGATTTTCATGCTGTTGATTCTGGGGTTGGATGATGGGCGGTGCTCACTCAGTCCCCACATCTACCCAGTCTTGATTTGAATCCTTTGGGACCCATTTTTCTTTGGTAGGAGTTCCCCCATCTCTGAAGGAGAAGATCCTTTTCCCAGGATCCTCTGAGGATCCCCCTCCTTCAAATTGGAAGATTTGTACCTCCTCCTCAAAATGGGTCTTTTTGGGTTCTTTATTTCTCCTACCCCCCCTCTGCTCCTTGGGTGGCAGACTTTCAGGGGCAGGAGATTTTGGTTCCGGTTCCTGGGTTTCCAGGGGCTTTTTACAAGTGGGGAAGGAAGCTTCCTCCAAGGCTTTACACCCCGCTTCCCCTTGTGCCTCCTCCCTGGAAACCGGTGGTTTGTCGGGGTTCTTCCCGTCATTGCTCTGGAGCACCAGATCGTGGATTTGAGGCATTGTGCACCGCCATGCCATCTGAGGGTTCTGTTGAGCCCTCAGCATGTGGCCCAGATCCTGTGCCATGTTTTGGACCCAGCCCTCTAGTTGTGACACCCGCTCAGGCTGATACAGGGTTATCATGTCTCCCTGGGCTAATCCCGGGAAGGGTAGCTATCCCTTCTCCCAAAATACCCCGGGTTTGGAAAATTTGGGCACCCATCCACCCTTGACCTCCCCTCTCCTGGATTGGGTTGTCTGGGCTCAGGAAAGTGGGGAAAGAAGGATGGATGGTCCTGCGGGTTAAAGTTTTGCGGGTACCTTGGGAAGAAATTCGGTCCAGTATTTGGGGGATTACTGCCCTCCTGGGGGAAGTGAGGAGGGAAGTTCCCTGGGTTAGCTGCTGTCTGGTTGGATCCCCCACCCCCTTGGCCTGGCTGAGTCCACACATAACCCAGGATGGGTCTGTTCCCCTTGTAGCGGGGGCTGATGTAGTCAGGGGAGTAAGGGGTCCCATTTGTGGGATTGCCTCCCTGGCTCCCTCTTTGTGATTGGCCCGAGGGCCTTCTGGGCTTGAGGTTGCTTTGATTCTGTGCAGGCAGGTTTTTAGGCCCCCCATCTCTAAATCTAAAATGGGGGCAACCTTCACCTCTGCCACCTTAGCAGCAGCAGGGGTGTTGGTTGTTTTGGGGCTTTTGGATTATTTTTGTTTTACAATGGCTTTTGCACCTCATAAATGCATGTGGCTTGTTCAATGACTCAGTCTAGTGATCTTTTCTCGTGAAAGTCTCTCACTAGCTGGGTCATGATGTACTTGGGCAGAGCGTGGAAGAAAGTGTTCACAAACTCTTTGCTGTCAGTGCGCACCCTTCTGGTGGTCTGCACAAAGGCACGCTTTAATTCTTGAACAAATTCTTGTGGGGCCTGATCTTCCACACATTGCAAGTTGTAGGCTGCTTTGCAAGCCTCCTAAGGATTCCTGTGTACAGAAAAATGTTTCAAGATGGCCGCCCTATAGGTGGACCATCTAAAATGATTCTGATCCTCCAGCCCCACAAAGAAGCTGGAGTACTCGGGAGAGAAGGTCCATTTCATATATTGAATACAGCTTTGGCTGTCCTTCAAATGGAAAGTTTCCATCATTTGTTCAAAGAGCTCAAGGTGCTCCCAAACTGAATATTTTACATTCTTATGATAGGGCGTGATCACGCTCCTAATGGCCTTTATCTGTTTTAGGGGATCCTTGAGCAAGGCCCTTTTTACCTTGTTGGCTTTTTTGGTTTGGGTCACCCTGGTCCACTCCTCTGACTCAGAGGCACTGCTACCAGAGGTGCCTGTCTGGTTTTCTAGGCTCTCCTGGATTCTGCGAGCCTGGAAATGGCTGACAGAATGTGGGGGCCTAGTTTCCTGTGTCCTGGGGTGCTCAGAGGAGTCTTCTGATTCCTCCTTACTCCCAGGATTTGATGAGTACCCCCCCCCACTGTCCTAGCTCGGCAGAGGTTTTCAGGATGCCCTTAGTGGGCCTACTCTCATGGAGTTCCCCACTAAATTTCACAGTACTTGGGAACCCATACCCAGATGCCCGCCCATCCATTCCTGGGAGGTGCTGATCTATGAATCTATGAGCCCCATATTCCTCATTGGATTGAAGTCTGTCGTCCCTGTGGCCCTAGGCTCATGTGCGCCAGTGGACATGGGGGTGGCAGAGTCCATGGATTGGAGGAGATGAAGGCTTCTGGTACTGGGGTTCCTGGGGTTATGCTCAGGTTTTTCCCTTTCCCAGCGGACCTCATGTCTCTCAGCCACTGCTCCCTGTTGCCATGCAAGAACCTGAGCTTTCTGTTCCTCTATCAAGGCCTTGCTAGTCTCTATCAATTGTTCTTGTATAGCTACCTGTCTGTGGAGCCTGTCATTTTTCTCACAGAGAGCCTCATTGTCTCTCTGTGCTTCCTGTATCATTTTAGAGTACTGGGCCAGTTTTTGCTGCAGGAGGGTTACCTCCCGAGTCCTGTCCTTACTGGCCTGGTCCTTCCTTGCTAGAGCATCTTCCACCCTCCTGGTGTGCTGTAACAGTTTTTCATGATCTTTTTGGTGGTCGCCCAGTCCCTGAAGGGCCAGGTGATTTTCTTCCATCTTCTCTTTTAAATAACTAACCTCCTGGTCTAAGGTGTCCCTTTCCTACATATGAGTACCGCTTTGTGCAACCAGGTCGTCCCGCTGTCTTTGGAGCGCACTAGCTTTCTGGCGCTCTTCATCAAATTCTGCCTGGGTGTCCAGGTCTTTGAGAATTAATTTATTATTCCCTTCTTTTTCTTGGTCTAAGCGGTTTTGCAGGGTGACTATCTGCTCTGTGCATGCCCTATTAAAATGTATTTGCTGTTCCAGTTTTTTCTGGCTCTGTAGTAGGGAGTCCAAACGTTATTGGCACTCCTTCTGCAGTACCAGCACTTTAGTATCCTGCTCTACCTTCTCCTGCTGCAGGATCCCCATATCTCCTTTTATTTTTGTAAGGTACTGCCCGATTTCATTTTGTGATTCATGGCTCCTTTGCAGCCTTTGCTCTACAGAGTCCAGATCAGTTTGGGCTTTTTCTAATGCTTGTAGTTGCTTGTTTGCCAGATCTTGGCCTTCGGCATATTTGTCCTGTATTGCTCCACTATGGAGGTACAGATATGCCGCTATTTTGGCAATCTTACTTTGCTCTTCTTTTACCTTAGGCGCCATATGCAGTTCACTCAGTGGCATATGCAATGGACCCTGATCTTGCCATATATTTACTCCTGTTGCGGTGGCCTGTTCTTTAATTCCCTGCAACCACACATTCTGATCCTGCTCTGTCCATTCACCCCTGACGAATAGTTTGTGCAGTAGGTGTTCTTTTGCCATATTGATTTCTACCAAGGTCGCCATTCCGGAAATATTAATTTCCTTTCTGACTTACAGGAGTTTATTTTATTTTTGCAAAACAGACCAATTCCTTAGAGCGTTCCTATTGAGGGGTACTTTTCACAGTGTAACACAGTGTGGTAGCCCAACAGGGTTTATGTACCCCGTTAGTTAGTACTTTGCATTAATCTGTCACAAGTGTTATGTCTAATTCAGAAATCCCGGACACGAGCCCCCAATCTTGTAAGTGATTTCAACCCGACACTTCACCTAAGTCAATGCCTAGCGTGGGATGCACAATTGAAACCCTTAATTATTTATTTATGTCTATAAATTCTTTTATTTCTGAATGATTTACCCTTCTATCACGCCCCTCTCTTTGAATCCCTTCCCCCCCCCGGTAACACTTAACCAGGAAGCAGGCTGGTTTGCAAAGTTAAAATATTTATTTTAGGTATTTCACAATATATATGCCACACTATTTTAATGGTTATACAATGATCACCAATGGGGTTTCCCTCATCATATTATCCAAAATATACCGTTTGGCGAACTTCTGCGAATTAAAAGGAATTGCACATCAGGAGAGGAATTCACAAAGCACCAAAAGATGACAATCAAGAAATTCAAGAATCACGGTTACAGTCCAAAACATCTTAAGAAAATGGCAATTAAAAGTATGGAAAGATCCAGACCTGAACTACTACAAGACAAACCAATGAGAATACCAGAACCAGACAAACCCAGGTTCATCACGACCTTTAGCTCGAACAACTATGTTATCAAAAAAAATGTTGCAAAGAAATTGGAACATTTTGGCAACGGATCCTGAGCTAAACACCTTTTTGGAAACAAAGCCAAACATGGTTTTTTGGAATTGTATGAACTTGAAGAAAATGATAAGCCCATCCTACTTTGATAACAAAAAATATGAACAGTATCAACAAAACCAGGCTAAAAACACAACATCATGGCTAACACTCCCCAATTTAGGGAATTTCAAATGTAGCAACTGCCAGATCTGTCCCCATATGTGCAATGCGAAGAAATAATTTGTGCAACCGAATGGGAGAAAAATTACAATCAAACAATTTATCAACTGCAACAGCCAATTTGTGACATATGCCATAATATGTCCATGTGACAAAGTATACATCGGCAGCACAATAAGAAAACTAAAGATCAGAATAGGAGAACATTTGCGAGCAATCAAAAATAAGGACATAAAATCACCTTTAGCTTTCCATTTTCATCAACATAACTTGGAGTCTGATATAGCCAAAATAAAATGTAATGGGATAGAGAAACTTTTCCCACCAAGAAGAGGAGGAAATATGGAACGACTCCTTCGCAAAAGAGAAGCCTTTTGTATATGGACCATGGACACAATCTATATGGGTCTAAATGTTGATCAGGAGTTACACCATTTTCTTTAACAAGTGTAGTGACGTGATATAATTTGCTTCTTTTATGCTGTCTCTCTCTCTGCCATTCTTGGAATGAATTTGGAACAAGGATATATACATGTTTGCATAATCACACCTTTTGTTTGACACACAGTATTTCTTATATTTCGTTTCTTTAGCCTTTTAATATGCATATGGCTTCTGGCAGTTTTCCAACATTTTGTTTCACTTTGAGTTTTATCACATGACAGTACCAAGTTTGGACCTGGAAATTGATTTACATGTTTATGGGACATCAAACCAATTTATAAAAACCGCCTCCGTCCGGTTTTTGCAATTTGCACTTTGATATGTTATTTTGGATCTTAGCCAGTTAAACATTGTATTTTTTTGATGCCGAGATCTTCATAGCGGTTTCCGTTTAAAAAATTAGATATATCTAACACGCTATTTCGAACATATCTACATTAGTCTGTATAATTCTTGCGCATTTATATTAATGGCGAGTGTTAATCCAGAACAATATTTAATCTGCATACTCTTTACAATTCATGCACCAACAAAGTTATAATTTACCCCAATCCAATATGGCGCCCCGCAGACCGCACCACGTAACGGGATCACGTGACACACACGTCTAGTACCAGTTGTTTTGAATCTCTGGTTCAGACGCGATAGCGCTGATCACATTGTCCACGGCAATCGGACCGCTTGTAGAAACGGACGCTGCACACGCTACGCAACTTTACAAATACAGGTCAACTGTTCATAATCTTTTAGCATGTATGCTGTCATCATACTAACACGAGCGCTCTAAGTATACCCCGCATTATGTAACTAGTGGCTCACTTATACATGTCTGTTTTCTTTACTTAGTGCCATATCGACTCTATTCAGAAGGCACTTTCTCATACTCCAACTAGGGATTTTGAATCTCCAATAGACTGAACATGTAAATTGCAAATCTTTTTTCACTTTTCAACAACAATAATATGTACATTGTAGAAAACCTGTTCTGAAGATCTCATTTCAGTTTTGTAAACAACCTATTCTTTTATTTTAATTTTTTTCTGTCCTAATAGGAAGGAAATGTTTAACTGCCCATTATAAAGAAGAGAGGGATTTACTTTATTTCTTTAAAGTTACTAGCCACCAAACCTCTGAGGAACCACCAGAGATCAGGCGGGGAAACACGTGTCGGGACTAGGCTGGACACTAAATCAAATCAAATGCATCTAACTTTATTTTAAAAAAAGAAGACAATGCTAGATTTTGAATGACTATATAATTCAAATTGAAGACATTTTTTTCAAAACAACAAGCATAATAAAATCAAGGCTAAGAAAACTATACCATTTGTCTCATTCAAGAGTGAATTGTTTATTCTGTTTTCGGATTTTTTTGACTGCGAAAATCTTTTTCTTGTTCAAGCACGGACTATAATAAGGTCTAGTTTGTTTACTTTGCCAGGTTTTATCTCTCTGCAGTCTGAGGGTAATAGACCTTTGTCCTGCTGCTTTTACACGTTCAATTGGTGCACAGGAATATCGCCGGAATCAGCTAAAAAGATTGTGTTGTTTTTGTTTTTCCAGATGTCACACTAACAATCTATTTAATCTCAAGGAGTAATGATAGGAAAAATAATGCAGCGCAGAAACAATACTTTTGTGTGGGTTCAATCAAAATGCAGTGTGATTATTATTTCACCCTGCACATTACTCAATCCCCCCAATAAGCAATATAAAGAGATGAATGGAGAGAAAACAGGTTTCAGGAATACAGAATTCAACAAAATAGTATCAATCCCAATTTCCCCCCAGCAAACACAGAGAAAACCGAATTGATTGCAAACTTGTCATAATGGTTATGAAATTGGCTTTGAATGGAATGGTGAAAACACTGAAAATGGATTTAATTCACTAAAATAGTTTCAATACTAGTGGGAGCCACGTTGTATGGTATCAGACAAACACTATCAATGATTATTGAGTAACTAGCAAGTTGGAATCTTAATTTTGAGGTAGGGTGCAAGGAACAGCTATTTCACACGTTATAGATTTGAGCCAAACGAAAAATTTGCAGCAAACTTTTTCTACTATAAGGAGTTGAGATGCGGTTTTCGTTTCTAGCATGACGATGTGTTTTATGATCCAGTGAAAACCCCCCACTTTGTTTTTGCACATGTAATCTGCTTTTCATATACGACATATTTACAATTTTACAAATTTGATCTCAATGGCATATCTAGATTACATATTATGTGGAGCAGGTATTCATCCAAGCCCCGTCGCTGTGAGAGCTTGGGTCTGGATTTGGCGACTTTTCTCACTTTTGGCCCGGGACCCAATGTCCGATTTGTCCACAATTTTATGCATATGTGCGCATGATATCTGGGCACAATCATATGAAGTTTCATGCTTCTGCCATTAACATAATTGCTATAAAACCAGATTTTTCACTACGCCCTCTTAGAACATCGCACAGAGTTCTGAGCCCTTTTAAAATGTACACAAATATTTCACGTTAACAATACTGTAATTTTACAATTTTTACAAATTCACACAGTCCTTTGTCAGTCCTTTATAAAAATATACTTTCTGTGCTTTGAGAATCAACCAAACTACCTGTTCCCGCCCCCAAAGTTTCTGGTGGCTCAAGAGCAATCCCTGCCTTCTTGCTCTTGCAGGGGCTTCTGTTGAAACTTGAAATCTGCTTATCCTTTCAGCCAAGGAAGTCCTTTGTCTCTGCCAGGAGCAGCATCCAAAATCTCCTCCCCTCTTCATCAACACCTGAAAGTGATTTCCTGGCTTTTGGTGAGAAGCAGGAGAAGGCCTTTTGTTGGGGCAAGCTGTGGAATTTGCTTTGTAGTTTTTTGGCTTGCATCAGGCTGACTTTAAAAATCACTTTGTTAAGTTTTTCTTTGATGAAAATAAACTTACAATTTTAAAACAGGCAAACAGAACTCTCAGATTCCAGTCTTTAAAACATGGAGATTAAATAGTTGCAACCTATATTACTTTTGATAGCAGGTCACTTAATTCCAATCATTTGATTTTAACTGCACAAGTTTAAGCTTCTAATGCTATTAAATGACAGCTGTCATACAGGCGGCCGGTGGTACTGCGCCCATATTTTGACAGATTTTCACAGGCAAGCACACTTTTTAATGTGGATATTCTGATGATAGATTCTGCTTTTCCTGCCATTGTGTGCTCACGTTGATTCCTTTAATGAAGTGACGGGTAACACCCAGCAAGGATGTTGGATGTTTTCTGATGTTTTGAACCATTATTTTGTATTTTCAGCAAACAAGGAAAAAAAGGATTTCAGAGCAATTTTTGGGTTTCCTCGCAATAAAACACTGCCTTTCATCCAGTTTCCATGTTCACTCGGTGGGCAGCCCAGTGACAGGTTTCAGCAGTGTGGTCTCCTTCCACTACTGACACAGGCAAAGTAGATTGCCAGCCATCTTTTCCAGTTTCACAGCGCAATGTTCATAGGTTAAGCACGCATAGGGCTTTTTGCTGCCATTTTGCTGATTCTGGTGCCACCAGCACACAGTGATGTCGCAGGGCAGAGCCTAGTGGGTAAATACATCCCACGGAAATGGATAGGCCTATTTTGAGTACATGTAAGTACTGACAAAGAAGGACGGCAAACATCTAGAAAACTAGTTAAAATTTGTATAGAAAGATATCGCTTTTTTGAGACATTTACACATTACAAGAAGAGAAAGGATACATTTAGAATAAATGCAACATTTTCAAGAATAAATAGGGTTTTCATAAAACGCATTTCTTCCTACTTTCAAGTAAGTCACAACCAACAGACGGGCCTGTCACTATCACCACAGCATAGCCATTGCTTCCGTCCACTGACAAGAAAACACAGTGTGCGCGAAGTGCACTGCAAAGCATACTGCAGTGGACAGGTCTTTCGGCTCCTTGATTGTTTGTCTTGCTCATGGTCCTTTCTCCCCACCTGGATTGGCTAAGAATCAGCCTGGCTACAGTGGATATTTAAACCAAGAGCATTTGTGGAGAGCGCACAAAGTGCACTGCAAAGTGTACTACAGTCAGGGGAAGGTGCATCCAAACTGTACAGGTAAAACGAGGTCTGGTTTGTGATCCATCTGCTTCGTGAATTAACATTGCATCCCGCTACTGCCATTTATTAGACGCCATGTCTTATAATCTACAGAGTAAAAGCTGCTCGGATAGTGGGAACGCTGCAGAAGCCTCAATTGAAAATAATGTATTGGCTATATCCCTACACGTTTAAGTCCCAAAACTAAAAACAAAATTACCGAAGTTTGAACAACGCAGCAGAAGAAATGGGGGACTCCATACAGAACTCTTTTCTATTGCCGATAATTGATAATTCTTTGCTCAACTTGTGCGATAACCTGCAAAATGAAACAAACCTAGGTGCAAATATTGTGGTGAGACAATTGAATACGACCAGAGATTAAGCGATCCCATAGGTTTTGAATACTAGTGGATCACCAAGGTTGTTGGACCTATAGGTTAGCAGTGTCATTCAGGCACCTTAGGAAGGTACCACGATTATTGATTAAACGGCTGCTCCACAATAGTTTTTAACGGCACTTCAAAGCCTGATCAACGTTTGTAAGAACAGGGTGCAAATGGAGCAATATACACCCTGCACTCCACTCCCTACCTGAGACTCATTGATCTGCTCCCCACGGTCTCCCCCCTGGTTGCTTGTAGATCTCTTGCTTCCAATTGCCCACTCTCGCCCTCCCTTGTTAGCTCCTTGATCCATTTTCTCTCTGCTTCCCTCACTGTGTTCTTCCCCCTATGATTATAAAGCGCTCCGTTGCTTTCCGAAGCTAGGTCCGAGGAGGAGGAGGAGGAGGAGGAGGAGGAGAAGAAGGAGGAGGAGGAGGAGAAGAAGGAGGAGGAGAAGAAGGAGGAGGAGAAGAAGGAGGAGGAGAAGAAGGAGAAGAAGGAGAAGAAGAAGAAGAAGAAGAAGAAGAAGAAGAAGAAGAACACCTTGGGTCACATCCTAGGCCTACTGATCGACAGAGCACATCGATCTGGGATGACTCTTGGCAATCTGATTCTGCCTGCACTAACTGGCGTTTGAGATATGGAAGAGAGTTTTAATAGCTGTTCAGAGCACACGTGATGGTGCTGGCGCTCTGAGATGTATGGTCGCACAGTCTCCTAAAAGCAACACGATTATTACAATGCACAAAGATCTTTTGCATTCAGGAGCGCATGACAGAAGTGCCCCCCCTGCCTGCTAATCAGCTTATGGAGGCGAGTCAGATTACCCCTTTAGTGGAAATTATCTATCATACCAACTCTAATGATCTTCCTAAGAAGCCTGCAAAGAAAAGCTTGCATTTTAAAAAGAAAGAAAAGAAGAAAAAGGCTTGAGCTACGAGCTAGTGCTGCTGCTGAGCGTTTCAAAGTAAAGGAATCGAGCACCTGCTTTGAGTTGGCATTGGTGGATTCCTCGGGTCAAAAGAATAAACGGAACTTAAGCAAAAAGAGAAAGAAACCGCATATCCAATGGCAACTTGGATGGATGGTGAACCCAAGTGCCTATTTTTGCAAAGTGGGGGCGAGGGTCCCAAGCCCCACAGCAATTCAGGAGAAGGCGATTGTAGAAGGAAACAGTGCCAGAGAGTTAAGATATCGAAGGGACGCCCACTCATATCAGTTAGATTGTAATGGAAACAGAGTGAATTGTAAAATTAGTACCACGGGTGAAAGGAAACCCCATTTTAGAAGGTAGGCGCCATTTTGAAATTGAGGTCTAGTGCATTGACAATGCTAGCATGCATATAGTTAGTCTAGAGGGTCAGAAGAATGTGCGTGCATTCTTCATTCGCAGCCCTGGCAGTCCTGCAGAAGGTTGATTTCCTGAACACACGCACACATATTCCTTTATATAATCTGATCAGTAGAGCATGCAACCCAGAAGGAATGTGCCCAGCAAGGCCAAGAGAGGGACAAATGAATCTTCAAAGAGCAATCCCACAAGATGAGGGGTGAGGGCTTTAGGCCCTCGCCAGACTCCAGATCTTTAAATTATAGCGGCCTGAGACCCCCAGATTTCACACATAAACATTCAAGTACACTGACCAGCCTAAGACCTCTGGCCAGAAAACTGTAAAGTGACCAATCCATCAGGAAGATCAGAGAACAGGGACTGGCTGCCCCCACCATCAGTTCATGTGATTTGTGCTGCGAGGTGCAAGGGCATAAGGTAACAAACGTATGTATTGTGTGGGAAAGTTGGGGAGGCCCCGGCGTGTCTGGGAAACGAGCGGGGATTCATGTAGTTCTGAGGCGTTATCGGCATCTCTATAGTAGCCGCCTCGCTCACGTCCTTGATACCAGGTGCACTGTAGAACTGTGAAATAATGTGTTGTATGTGTAACACAATTGCCAATTAATGCTTTATATTTCACTGACGAAAGAATAAGATCCCTACGTGGAAGAAGATGGACAGGAGATGCTGGGACCAATCGCCTGGAATCCCATATGGAGCACGCTATATGTGTATAGAGTCGCACCAACCAGCCACCTGGATTTGTAACCTATCTGATGTACATCACTCGTGATGCTGTATAGCCTTAAAAGCTATTGCTTGTGCTGTTTTCGCCAGAGCGCTCTGTGCAGCAGAGTCCTTTGTTGACACGTACTTTTATTTTTATGAGATTAAAACTTGTTCTACCGGGAAAAGGTTTGGTGTGCCTTTTTTCCTGGTGGGGTGTATTTTTTCTGGTGTGAGCGTTGAGGGGTTACTCTACCTTTTTGGTGACCCTGACATGATCCCAGATTATCTGCAGAGACAGAGGATGCCAGGCCGCACATCTGGAGGAGCCGTGCCCACCTTCAGCGACCAGTCCGAATGGGCAATCCGTAGTGGTGTACAGGAGCCGTTTTGACAGAATTCCTGTCTGCTCTTTGGAGTGGGGAGCGGCTCCTAGGACGGTGCAAGACTCTAATGGGATGGCGTGACAGAGGAGCTTGGGGAACACGCAGATGTAAGTAGACCTCTTGCTGACTTAATTGCCTATGAATTAGGCATGACCATGAGCCTCTTATCTCCACCTCGTTTGAGGCTGTGAAAATAGACACGTGATCATCAGTCATTTCATGCCAACATTCACCGTAGGCTAGGTCTCAGCACTAAAAGACAGGCCTGCCTAGGTTTCTGTGCTTACCAACATGAATAAACAAACAGTCAGGAATTGTAATGTTCTTGGACTCAAAGAGATACCACTCTGACAAATTACTCTCAATTATATCACTTGACACAGGAGTTATCATGTTAATGTATTTAATACAACACCCTACCTTCTGAGGGCTCTTATTCTCATCACACAAGCTAAAGCAAAAGCAGATATAATGTAACATAAAATCACCCCAATTAGCAAGATTGCCATGTGGGCAAAGAGCATGTTTGAATAGATAAATAATAGAACAAGTGGTAGTTTTAGTTTAACAGCATGAGTAACCATGGAGCAATGTTATACTATACAACACTACACTACATGCCATCAGTCTCAATGCCTTCAGCAAGTCCCGACCCGTCACTCACGTATAGAGCAGAATGTGCTTCAAATGAAACGCCTTCTGGGGTTTCGAGTTCTCCTTAGCTGGGCCCGGCTGTCTCCTTCCTGCTGCTGCTCTGCTCAGGACTCCTCTGCTCTGTACTCTTCCCCAGCCTCGCTGGCCTTGATGGACAGACACGTCTGCTGACCTCCCCCTCTTTCTGCAAGAAGGAACATGGTTCCCCAGCCTGTGTGCGCGTCATATCCGCTATCTGGAAGAGTAAGGACTAAAGCTCAGAGTGTCACTGTGCTCGTTGAATATGGTCGACTATGTACAACTCCATTAAGTGGATTTTGTACTCGTTCAGTGACTGCTTCCACTGCATTCCATGGGCCTTGGCTCAGCAAAGAGATATGTATGTCACTTCTTTCATATGTGCACCAAGCTTCTCTATGTATCTTCTTATTTCCTGTCCTTGACTCCTTATCAGATGTAACACTCAATGGTGTGAAGTGAACGCTCACACCTACTGGTGTGCAGTTTAAAATAGGCAGCTACCGTTTGTGGTTTTGCTCATCTGCTAGAACAGGAAAGCACCACTTCCTGGACTTTGGATAGGCCAAGACATATTCATCCAGCAAGCATGCACACTAGCTTTCTGTCTATAACGTGTGCTGTATGTTCGACGACTGTTCTTCGGCTATCAATGGCTGCAGGTCTGCATGATGTGAAAAACAGTTGCCATTTACATTTTTATTTGTTTCACTGGCTACAGGCTGCATGATATGTAAAAAAACATATTAACTTTGGCTTATTTTCATAACTTTTCATAACCTTGTGTGCGAAAACAACGGGAGCAGACGCTGAGAGGGGATTTGGGCGAAGAGATAAAGGGTATGTGAGTCTGTGTGCAGTGAAGAGGAAGTGACAAGGGTGTATGGCAGAATGGTGTGTGACTGCGTTGAGTAGTGTGTAAAGACCATGTGGCGGTTATATATCTTTTTTATTATGATTATGAGTATATAAGAAGAGAAACAGAGAAGTGGGATCCTTTCCGAGGTAGGGAAGAAGATGGGGCCATATTTTGACATGTGATAAGAGAATACAAAAGTAGGGGCTCCGTATAATAAGAGAGCTCGAATTCCTGTGCCCAATATATTCCAGGTGGGAGAATAAGGAGAAGCAGTGGTTGTTATTTTAGTTTATTGTTTTAGCTTGTTGTTTAAGTGTTTAAATTCTTATTGTGTACCATGTGGGGGCCAAGGGACGGCCTGTGGAAGAAGTAATGTGGTTACTGGGCATAAAAAGAGTATGGGCCTCATTACGAGTCACCCAGTATGGAAATAACGGTGGTGGTAATCCTGCTGCCACCGTTGTTTCCATACCGGGTGATCTCGAGTCCTGCAGGCGGAGGTGTCATTCCCGCCAGGTCTGATCTGGCGGGTTGGGAATGGGGATTTACCGAATTCTGCCTCCGGAATGCGCGGGTCACCAGGGTTGTAATGCCCCGGTAATTCTGGGAATCACAGAGGCGGAATGGTAATACGAGTCCGGCGGTAACCGAGCCGGAAAAACCGGCAGGTTACCACCGGACTCGTAATGAGGCCCTATGTGTGAGTGTGTATATGTGGAAGTGACTGGGATAGAAGGTAGTGTAGGTAGGGGCGACAAGGGAGCTGGAGTGATGGACTGGTAGGAATCGGTAAGATGAACTATACTTTGTATATGGTGTGGCATTATTGCATATACATTCTTTCATAATTGAGGAAAGTACAATGTTGGAGTATATGTGCAGTGCATTGCCATTGTATAAAGACAACATTGAGAAATATCATAAGCAGTGGGTGGCGGAGACACAGGGGGGAATGTTCCGTCCATCGCCAGAGTCGGAGACAAACAACAGAGGGATACTGGAACAAATGTGCACATTTCTGGCAGTTAAATATAAAGGTAAAAAGCTCCAAAGGAGGAATGAGATTCTATAATTATGGAAGATGGTGGACAACATAGAGGATAATGATGACTGAAAATCTCAGTGTGACAACAGCTTCCCCCAAGTGTAGTTAAGTGTAGAAACAGGCATCTCCGCCCCCAGTAGTGTGTTACCCAAACCTTCCTGCCACAGGATATACAAATCCAACATATGTGCCTTCACCCACCACAGCACCCCCCATCTACGCCACCAACCCCATAACAAACGAATACTAACACTGCAGTACCACGGCATAGAAAACCACAGAAATAGGTGGAATTAGCACAGTTGAGGGCCGTCTTGAAAAAGGGAGCATATCAGGTTGTGGACTAGATGAATGGAGGGCCGGGGATATCTTATTCAGATTAGACAGCAACGCGATCAAGGATGTTCATATTGAGAAAGGGAAAAGTGTTAAACGAGAAACGGGGAGTGTAGACTACAGGACAATGAGGTCGGATGGGGCTAAAGAGTGGCGGGAGGATGAATGGGACACCATGGAGGAATTGGAGGATGAGGACGAGGCACCAGCAGTTACCCCACGGGTAGAACGTTTTTGGGGGTCTGCAGTAGAGGAACAGATTTGGGCGGGCAGCAGTAGCAAGAAAAAAGGCAAGTGATGGCAAGAAGGCAAGAAGGGGAGTGGGCACGCAGTTGCCATTTTTGCATAAAGGCACCGGCAGGGCACAGTATGTCCCCTGGGCCCAGATTGACAAAAATAATTGGATGAACATTTTTCAGCCCCTCACTGCCGGGGCTGGTAAATGGATACACGATTTTGAGAAAAAAAACAGCTGGGATCCCTTTGACAGTTGAGATGAAAAAAGCTTGCTTGTAGCAATTGTGGGAGATCAGGCAGGGGATGTTTGGGTTAAGGCTGGATACCCAGGAGTGAAAATAGATGATGATACACATGATGGGGCACACCTTAACGACATCAGAGGTAGGTGTGGGCTGCACTCTGGCGAGCATACCCTGATACACCAGATTTGCAGTCCATAATGCAGTACACAATGGGGGATGTTGAATACACTGCTCAATACATTCTGAAAGTACAGGCGATAGGGAGGGCAGAGACGGGGGAACAGTGGGACTGATCAGTTCGGCTTTTCTATTTTGTCAGCAAAAAGGGATTGCCCAAAGAGGTTCAGAAAGCTCTTGAAAAAATTGTGGGCATAGAAGTGAAAGGGTGGGCTGAAATACAGACCATAATTATAAATCACTGTAAATGGATTAAAGAAAGAGAAAAGGAAACAGCACAACGGTTGCAGGCTGAGGCTAGTGAAACTGGTATAGAAAAAAATTGCAAAAATAGCAGTTGAAGAGGCGGTAGCAGCAGTCACTCAAACAGATTCGGGATTCGGTAGAGCAGGTGGCATCGCAAACGGACACAACAATAGCAGCGTTCTGGCCAGGCAGAGGGCAGTGGAACGGTGCATCTCAGGCACAGTACCCTGAGTGGTACCAAGGAGGTCAGCAGTGTGGCAGAGGGGAGTTCCAAGGGGAAAGGGGAGGCAGAGGGGGATTCGGAGGCATGGGGTCAAGAGGTGGAGCAGGACCAGTTCAATGTTGGGGATGCAGAAAAATCGGACATTTTGTGAGGAAAGCAGGATGGGAGCAGGGTACAATCCATACACTCCTGCAGGCCCAATACAGCACCAGCACTTCCCCACACCCCTGATGCCCACGTCTATACCATATGAAATACACCAAGCATACACACAGCTACCACCACAACCCCCTCAGGCACAGTTACCTGCCCTGCCCGGCAACCCAACACAAGCTGCACTGCCAAGTCAATCATGCGGCGTCCCAAAGCCCAGGAGCAATGCTGTTCCAAATGGGACAGTGACACATCATCAGGGAGTGAGCGTCCTGGGAGGCAACCCTTTCACATTCCCAAGTACCAATACATATCTTGACTAGGACAGTACACAGAAAGCTATTATGTGCCTAGTCCTGTCCATAACTGACCACCCTGACGTGGAACCCTTGGTGGGCGCAGAGATAGGAAATAAACAATTCATCTTTATGGTTGACACGGGTGCCACTAAATTATGCATTAGTGAAGGAAACTTCCCGTTATCAGGTGAAACTCTCGACACGGAAGGCTTCTCTGGGGCTGTGGCAACGGTTCCATTTACTTAAGATGTAGCCATCAGGATAGGAGGCAAAGTGGTGCGTGAACCTCTATTGTATTCGGAAACCTCACCAGTAAATTTGTTAGGGCATGACCTCCTAAGCAAATTAAACATGACCATCTCCTTTACAGACCGGGTAATAATATGTGCTACCCCAGGCATGTGTGCTATGAGAGCAATGGAGATCAAACATGCTAGAGATGGGGAGGTGGTAGTTACGCCATTGCTGTTGATCCTGATATGTTTGTCTATGGGATTACTAGGGATGTACAGCACAGTAAATTTAATATTCGGCCGAATACCGAATAGTTGACCTAAGTATTCGCCGGGGGCCGAATAGTTACCGAATACTAGATTACTACTGGAAATGTGTCAAGATATGCACAACAAGCCAAAACCCATGGCTTTGCCAATGCTTGTTTTAACAGGACTTCAGTGAAGGAAATGCTTATAAATTGATCATAGCTGTAACTAACTCCTTGCAGTTAGCTGACCTGAATGTTCCAAGGCTGCAAGGATCAGTCCCTTTCCACCCCCATGACTTTCCCGATAGACAGCCGGGAAGCGACAGTTAACACCTAACAAGTCACCTATAAATAATCAGTCTCATGTCTGCCCGCCATTGCTACTTTGGCATGTACCAGTCTGGACCTAAGCTCCTTGCTGCCAAAGCCAAATAATCGATAGAAATGGATCTAATTTTGCTTAATGCAGTGGCCCATCACAAATCATTTCAGGGAGCTTCGTGTGCCCAGTTTCTTCATATGTCACCGAGTTGCAAGACCTTGTAGTGACCACTTGCTTTGGAGGCATGTGGTTGAAATCTAGTATATCTTCTACGTTCCACATTCTGGATGTCCACTAGATGTCACTATTCTGGCAGTCTTTGTTTGCTCCTTTCCCAGGGGCGAGGGGAAGAGAGCCACAGAGTAGTGAGCCACTCCATAAAGTCAGGGAGACCTGTGCAAAGTACGCCTGGGTGAGCCATGTGACTGGTAACCCACTCCCAGCTGCTGCACTTCATAACACTGTTTGATCCTAGCCCTCAATTCCCAGTTGAAGCAACACTGGAGCCACTTGGAAACATGTGTGACACCGGCCTCTAAGACTACTAAAAGAATCTAAGGATTCACATGCATTGGTTGCTGTACTTTTAGGTGCAGGGATTTGCTGGAGACATCCCTCAAAACGCATGTTTCCAGCACACATTGGCAAGTAAAGAAAATAAGGTAAATTTAAAGAAATTCCGTTTCATTGTTCGCAACAACACAAACTATGAAACTCGTTAAATCAAGTGACCAAGAGGCACTGCCTTAAGGCAAATGTGAGGGCTATGCAAAGGTGCAAACACTAAAACCCCTTCAGGACCATTTGCAGCACAGAGTTCACACCCGCCCTGCAAATGTTTATCTATTAACACATTACAATTGCTAATGTGGAGGAGGTGTGCCACCCATGGAGATGGTTAATGCTCTCTGTTGCATGTAAACACATGCAGTTTTATGTAAATTTTATGTAAATTAAACAGCTAGAAAGACTGTGTTTCACTTCTATGTGAGCATCTTGGAAAATGCTCACATAGAAGGGAAACACAGTCTTTCTAGCTGTTTAATGATAAAAAGGTAAACCTTACTTGCATATAAGAATCACACAAAACAGTTTAGTGTTACTCGTTACGCTATTATTAGCAAATTGCCAATAATATTGAGCATTTTATAATTGAATATATAAAACAGCTAACTTTGTCTGTATTTGATGTATTTTGTATTGCCATTGCATCACTCCCGTCATATGCAGGAGCAGAGGTATCGCTCAACATTTGAGGAAGATGAACCAGCCTTTCAAATGTTCGTGTTTGGCAGCTCATTAATATGACGACTTCGATGGATAGGATGGTGATATCAGGATACTTTATTTTTCGTTGGCAAGGTTTGTGTTCCAAAGCTGAATGAGTGCCGCATTAGGCCGCAGTAAAGGTGAAGTTAACTCCAGACGGACTTGGATGGAAAAGGCACGCAGAAAGTGTGGCGCAGCTACTGTTTGAATTGCATTAACTGTATCGGATATTTGTTTCTTTCTGACCAAACAGTCATATTAAATGTGAAAACAATATCTGCACTGGTCCCAAGCTAAATAGAACAATTCTAATATTACATTACAACCTCACAAAAATGAGTGTCAAAACTGAAAGTTATGTTGGCACACATCGTCATGCAAAAATAGTTGAGTGGCGACCGGCTTACATGCTTTGTCATGCTCATGTCGTAATGAAGTGCAGCCGTGTGGGCCTCAGAGAACAGCAGCTGCTTTGTGCCACTTGACGATATGATGATATGATATGATATGATACGGCATTTATAACGCGCCTATACACAAGTGTTTCAAGGCGCGACGAGGCAAGGGAGGGGAACAAAGGGAGGAACAGACAACGATTCTCCTAGGCCAGGTGTCATTCAGATCATGCAAGTGCGAGGGAAGGGGGCAGGGACAGTGCAGGACATGGGAATAGATAAAACAATAAGTAAGTAATGGCCATCATGTGGCAAGTGCATGGGTAAGTGCATGCATCAGGTGTCAATGGCTGGTCGGGGGACTGTAGGGATACAGAAACAGTCCCCAAGTGCGGGGGTTGCCAGGTGGGCAGTGCAGGTGTGTGAAGCTGGTGGGGGAGGGACTTGGGTCCAAGATCAGAGGGTATGCAGGTAGCTGGTGCAGTTCCAGTAACACCCAGGAGGTCAGCAGAGGAGAGGAGGAGAGAAAGCAGAAGCAAAGAGAAGTCTTGAGGTGCTGCCGGAACCGGAGATGGTTCTCCTCAAGTATAAGGGAGGCAGAGAGGCTATTCCAGAGGAGGGCCACAGCCGAAGAAAGAGATCTACCACCAACTCGTTGCTTAGAGAAGAGACGGACTCTGAGGGAGTTGGAGGCGGAGAGCTCGAGAAGGAAGATATTTAGGGAGAGAGAGTTGAAGGTATTGAGGCCCCAGACCCCAGAAGGTCTTGTGGACGATGCAGAGGATTTTGAACTTAAT
This sequence comes from Ambystoma mexicanum, assembly GCF_040938575.1. NCBI lineage: Eukaryota > Metazoa > Chordata > Amphibia > Caudata > Ambystomatidae > Ambystoma > Ambystoma mexicanum. Next base: position 1,254,809,587 of record NC_090932.1, read on the forward strand.
CCTCACAGCCACTGTGAGCCAGTGCAGAGATTTCAGTCCTGGAGAGATACAATGCCTGGGCTGGAGGCCAAGGACAAGTCTTGCAGTCCTGTTCTGGATAAGTTGCAGAGGGCGGAGAGTAGAAGCAGGCAGATTTAAAAAGAGGCTGTTGCAATGGAGTGCAATGGAGCAACTTCCTGAACATTCCTAAATGTGAATTTTAGCTTTTGTTTCTGCTGAGATAGACCACACTGCCCCTTGTGCAGGAAACACATAACAAGTAGGGGTGTACCTTCGGCTTCGAGTAAGGATTCCATTAGGTATTCAGCCGATGCCGAATACCTAATTTTCAGCCGGAATTTGGCCGGATACTTACTTGAAGCCGAATTTTGGTACACCCCTAGGGATTACAGTGTTACTTGATGCAGTTCCCCAGATTGGGAAGGCATGTTGGCGGATACCATCTGATTTTATCTTCAGACCCATTGTGACCCCATAGCTTGTGGCAGTGACAATACTCGCACTGGACTTGCAAGGGTTGATGGTGTAAGAGAAAAGGACTGTTGTAGTTGGGACCGATTCAGACGGGTGTGAGTGGCGCAATGTATTGTGCATTGTACCAACAGTACCCGTAAAAAAAGTGACAGATGCAGAATTGTTTGAGAACCGGATTGATGATGGAGAGATAGTGTTGGCTATTTGCATACCCTGTGAGATAATGATGCAATATCGTAAAGTACAGTGTTCTCTGATGGCCCTTGTGACAATGCCCTCTTTCACTGAAACCGGTCTAGAACAGGTTCCCAACAGGTTATGGACAAGCAGTGCCCATGATGTCAGAATCTTATAGGGGGAAGCACCCGTTCGAATAACACTCAAGCAAGGGGCAATGTTGCCCCGGTTAAAACAATATCCACTGTCCAAAGAAGCGGAGGAAGGGATAAGGGATACAATCCCTGCACTTCTAAATCAAGGGATTATTGTGCCCTCGAACTCCCCATGCAAAACGACCATATACCCAATAAAAAAAGGCAAGGCAGTCCAGTTGGAGAATGATCCAGGATTTCTGCCCCTTTAATGACATTGTACAGTCAGAGTTTCCGATCGTTCCCAACCCTACAACCATTTTGTGTAGCATCCTGAAAAAAAGCAACACATTTCACTGTAGTGGACATGAAAAATGCCTTGTTCTCCATACCACTGCACCCAGACTCTCAATACCTCACTGCGTTTACGCATGGCCGAAAGCGGTACGAGCATAAAAGATTACCTCAAGGGTACTGTGAATCCCCTAGTATCTGTAACAGAATATTACATGCAGATTCGGGGAACATACAGGTGCCCAGCCCCATCATTCAATATGTGGATGATTTGCTAGTATGCCGCGATACTGAGCAACAATGTCAGAAGGACTCTAGCACGCTCTTGCAGTTGCTAGCATATACAGGGTACAAAGTAGACAGAGCTAAATTACAATATTGCCTCCAAGAGGCAATCTATTTGGGACAGTTGATATCGGTCCATGGAAAGAAAATAATACCAGAACACGCTGCATCAGTGCAAAGTGCCCCCAGCCAGAAACTGTCAAAGAAATGCAGAAATTCCTTGGACTATGTAATTACTACAGGGCATTGATTCTAGATTACACTGCATACACTTGGCCCCTGCTGCAGGGCCTCAAAGAAGCAAAAAAGACTGCTAACAAGATAACATTGACAGAGGACATGCTTACAAGCTTTAATGACGTGAGAGAGGTCATCTCCACTGCTCCAGTGTTAGAAACCCCTGACTCCACTCAATTGGTTTATTTGTATTCCCATTCTAAATGGTCAAATGATGACTGTGGTACTCACTCAGAAAAGCACTATGGGCCACCAGGCATTGGCCTACTGCAGTGGAGTGCTATATTCAGTGATACAGGGTCAGTTCCCTTGCGAACAGGCGCTTGCTGCAGCTACATTTGTAATTGAGAAAAGCTCCACAATTACCATGGGGTGTTCTGTAATACTATGTGTAGCATGCAGTATTTGCCATCCTTGAACAATCTAAATCAACTCTGACCATGTAGCGGCATGCACATATGAAGTTATCCTATCCAGCCAAAACATCCACATAGTGCGATGAAAGGCAGTAAATCCTGATACTTTCCAGACAGAACTGTGCACTGAGAAAGACCTTGCTAGACATGACTGTAACATTTGAAGGGGAGGAGGAGGACATGCCAAAAGGAAGAGACAGTCCGCTCAAGGGGAAGAAGTAGGGGTGGACTGGGGACCAAATGAGGCTCTGGAAATGTTGCATATAGCCCAGTCCACCCCTGGGGAGAAGTGCTTTTTGTTGATGGGTCAGCAACTATTGACAATTGGACAGGCCTGAGACATACTGATGCAGCAGTTGTCCGCCTATTGGTTGGAGAGTATGAGGTGGTTGTGCACATAAGGTTCCCCATGTACTACTTATCTGAAGCAGCAGAGCTCACAGCACTTATAGATGCAGTTCTGGTGTCCCAGGGGTGTCCCGTGAATATCTATTCAGCCTATGTCACCACAACTGTGCATTCAAGGCTAGCACAGTGGAAAAGGAGAGGGTTTAGAAGAGCTGATGGGTCCCCAGTCCAACATGCTGCATTATTGGATAAACTGATCGAAGCACTTTCCCAGCCATCCGTGACGTCAGTGATTCAATACACCGCCCATACCAATGACACAAAGTTTCACTCTGCAATGCCACCACAGATGTGGTGACCAAACAGGCTGCTTATCTTCCAGCACCCATCATCTCTGAATATCCAGTAACACCACAGAATGAGAGCAGTGCCAGCACCCTACACTTCACTCCCCATAGCATACATTATCAAAATACAAGGTGAAGCCCAACAGAAAGAGAAAGATTTCTGGCAGAAGAGGGTGAACAAAGTCCCCTACCAAATTATTATTGCAACAAGAAAATGCAGGTAAAGCTGTCGTACCACGTAAATGATTGCTGGCCACCTTTGAGCAGATGCACTAGCCTTCTCAATTGTCAAAGCAGCATATTGCTGCAGATATACAGGAGGCTTGGTTTGTTCCCAATCTTCAGGAAATTCTTACTAAATTGGTGATAAACTGCAGCACGTCTCAAACATACAGTACTGGCCATACCCTGAGAACAATACAAGGCACATTGCTTCGCCCTACTGAGCTATTTAGGGAGCTCCACATTGATTACACTGACATGGAAGAATGATGCAATGGGAGTAGGTACTTAATTGTTGTTTTATGTCCCTTTTCCTGGTGTGTTGAGGCAGGTCCTTGTGCACATCCCGACGCTAAATGTGCTGCCACATTTTTGGTGAGATAGGTGTGTCCTTATTGGGGTGTCTGCGGGGTGCTGCGGTCAGATAATGGCACCCATTTCTTTTATGAACTCTTTAAGATAGTGACCGCGCTGCTAGGCATCAAGCATCAGATCCGCACAATTTACCACCCCCAAGCCAACATGGTTGTGGAGAGGATCGATGGCCTGTTAAAAGCCAAACTCTCTAAGGTATGTGCTGCCCCACAGAGAAACTGGGTGCACCGCCTCCCCCTGGCTTTGGTCAGCTTGCGCGCACAGCCCTGTAAAGATCATCATGTATCAACACATGAGCGGGTAACAGGCAGGAAACTCCATACGCCTCTATCCCCTGTAAGGAGGGCCTCTGATGCTCACAGGGCAGTGTCCATTTTGGGTGAGGAATTTGAGGACTACCTGACTACATTAACTACATAAATGAAATCTCTCTCTCAACAGATACCACCAAAGCGGTCTGAAAAACCAACCAGCGCTGCTTCTACTCCAACGACTTCACAACCTCTTCAATTGTCACCTTGTGATAGGGTTTTCATGATGAACTTTAAGATATAACAGCCCTTTTTTCGTCATCTATGCAACTCCATTTGCGGTGAAGGGTACACCTTTCTGTTCAGAAGGCTCCCGATGCCGCACCTCTCGCTGAGCACGACAGCAGTACATGAGTAGAAGTGCACATATATTTGCAGAGTAATTTACCAGCTGTACATATGATTTTGAGTTATATATATAGTTTCATTACATGCCTCTTTTAAGAAAAGGTTGTTTTAGTAACATTTTAGTATATTTTTTCTGTTTTTGAGTAAAGTGTTTTCTTCTCTTTTGTTTTCTGTACATGTTTTTGTTACTTACTTTTTTGCATATTCTTGCTCTTTCCCTTTTCATTTGAGAATGTCAGTAAAGTTGATTGTTGATGCGCCGCTAGTTTCCAATGTACAAAATGCAACCAAAGACAAATATAATATGTCCATGTTTTCTCCCCGTGTATATGTGCGTAATGCATTTCACACTGAAAATATTTTGTACCTATATGTTTGGTTTAGCTGTATATTTAGTTTGTAATTTTATATTGCTGCAGCATATAAAAGGGGGGATATCAGAGGCAGGTGTGCAAGGGATGGGTGTCCATATTAGAAGGGGACAATAACACAATACAGGGAGTTCATACTAATACATCACCATATGGGAACGTGATATCAAAACAAATTAATTATATATTACCAGATGCAAAGTTCCATGTGCCACATGCAAGCATATTAAAACATTTTAAAAGACAATCTATGAAGGGATATGAGTATAGAGGTTTAGGTTTTGATATGATACAGGACGTGCACCATCCAGAGATGAGTAGAAGCTAGTACACGGACATGAGCTTGGTGGGAAACAGGTTAAATGGGAGCTGTTGTATTTGCATCTTAATACCACATGCATCGAGGGCAACCAAGGTACTAATACTACAAGAAGTTCCGTTTTTGGATGCTCAATGACTTGTCTATCTAGCACTATGTAGATTGCAAAGCACGTTTCAAGTGTACAGCATTGCATTGTGATGATGGTCCCAGATGAAGAGTGTGTCCGTAATGCCAGAAGTGTACAGTGTTTGCAAAGGCCATACATGCTGCTAGAAGGAGGGAAGTCCGCGGCCAATCGGTGGGAAGAAACTGTGTTGAGCTGCAGGAGGACTTATAGGACAGAAAAAAAGAAGTGATTCAGAGGGTGAATGAAGCATGTCTAGAATTCTGAGGGAAGCACGTGGCAAAGGTAACATGGATCGAAGCAAAAGATAAGCCGGTGAAGGTGCAGAAGCAGGAAGAATATCAATGGTGCTTCTATAATGCCAGAGATGTGTCTGTGAGCACTAATGACAAGTGCAATGCAACAATAAACATTCAATATTTCAAGAAAGGAACAGCTGCAGTGATGGATACCTATTGGGTCTGCGGCCAGCAGGCGTTCCTGCACCTCCCACCATCATGTGGGGGGGGCGTATGGTCGCTGACCACGCTGCACTCAGCTCTTCTTGTGATCCCAGAAGAGCACTTAATCATAAGACATGGGAGCCTGGGTGCCCCCACACCATCACCAGAGCCTACCACATCTGCATCACCACTACAGCCCCCTGTCTTCCGGATTCTGCCAGAGAAGAAAGAAAACATACTTCTGAAAAGGAATAAAAGGGCTAACTATTTATTGACAAGCTCAGATGAATTGCTCAAAGAAATACCTGATCAATACAGACTGTACAATACAGAAGAAGCATTTTTCGCTTCTCTGCTAGTGCCAGGGATACAAGCAGCAGCCAAACGGCTGTAAATAGTTCGATACAAACTGATGCAGCTGGCAAATGATACTGGACAAGGCTTCAATGCAATTGAAGTTGAACTGAGAACCATCCGGTTAATGATGCTGCAGAACCGGTATGTGCTCGATCTGCTCACAGCCATGGAAGATGGGGTCTGTAAAATGTAAAAATAATTAGAGAATCCTGCTGTACTTACGTGCCCCCAAATGATGTGGCAAACGGCTCTCTCGTGCAAATAATAGAGGCTGTGCACACCCCTGGAGAACATATGCAGACAGTAGTTGCGATCCAGAAGAGTGACTGGTTCGATGATCTTTTCTCGTGGGCACCATCGTGGATGGGAGCGATCGTCAAGATACTAGTGGCAGTGGTGGTGTTTGTTTTGGTGGTTTTCTGCACATGTCAGTTGGGCAATCGTCAAGATACTAGTGGCAGTGGTGGTGTTCGTGTTGGTGGTTTTCTGCACATGTTAGTTGGGACTTTGATTCTGTGCTAAGGCGATCACTAATAGTGCGATGATGATGGTTTCAATTGGGGTAAGCAGTGCACCTTGCAGTACAAAAGATGGGCAGGTACAATCAGATGACCCAAATAATCCTCGCAGGGTGAGAATAGAGCAAAGTATTGATCCCTCAGGAACAGTTACTAGGGTCCCAACTGACCTCAAAAGGTTTGTGGAGCACTGGATAGATTTAGAAGGAGATGGGGGCTGCATATATCTTACCTGCACCACAGAGCATTATACTCAAACAGATGGAAGTTTGCGCTCGGTATATGGAGTGTGGATGCCTAAGGAAGGTACATGGAGGCTGAGAGGATGGCAAGAGAGTTAGTTAATATAGGATTAACAAAAGGGGGGAATGTTGGGAAGCAGGGGCCAAAATCCCAGGCCCTGCGGCGATTCAGAACAAGGCAATTGTAGAAGGAAACGGTGCAGGAGAGTGAAGATATCAAAGGGGGCCCACTCTTATAAGTTCGTTTGTAATGGAAACAAAGTGAATTGTAACATTAGAACCACATGTGTAAGGAAACCCCATTTTAGAAGGTAGACAGCATTTTGAAATTGAGGCCTAGTGCCAGGGCTATGCTAGCATGCTTATAGATAGTCCAAAGGGTCATAAGGGTGTGCATGCGTTCTTCAGTCGCAGCCCTGGCAGTTCTACAGAAGGTTAATTTCCTGAACCCACATATAGTCCTTTATTGTATCTTATCAGTAGTGCATGCAACCCAGAAGGAATATGCCCAGCAAGCTCAAGAGAGGCCAGAATGAATCTTCAAAGAGCAATCCCACAAGATGAGGGGTGAGGGCTTTGGGCCCTCACCAGTCCAGATCCTTAAGTTATAGTGACCCGAGACCCCCAAGTTTCAGACAAACCTTTGAGTACACTGACTGGCCTAAGACCCCAGGCCATAAAACTGTAAAGTGACCAATCCATCAGGAAGATCCGAGAACAGGGATTGGCTGCCCCCACCATGAGTTCATGTGATTTGTGCTGTGAGGTGCCAGGGGAAAAGGTAACAAATGCATACTTCGGATGGGAAAGTTGGGGAGGCGCCGGCGTGTCTTGGAAAGAAGCAGGGGTTCATGTAGTTCTGAGTTGTTATCGCGACGTCTAAAGTAGCCGCCTAGCTAAAGTCCTTGGTACCAGGTGCACTGCAGAACTGTGAAATAATGAGTTGGGTGAGTAACTCAATTGCCAATTAATGCTTTATATGTTCCTGATCAAAGAAGAAGATCCCCACATGAAAGAAGGTGGACAGGTGATGCGAGGACAAATTGCCTTGCATCCCGTATGGACCAGGCTGTATATGAATAGGGTCACACCAACTAGCTACCTGGATTTGTAACCTATGTGATATATACGTCTCTCGTGATGCTGTATATCCTTAAAAACTATTGCTCATGCTGTTTTCGTCAGAGCGCTCGGTGGCAGCAGAGTCCTTTGTTGACACATACTTTTATTTCTATGAGATTAAACAATGTTCTCCTTGCAAGAGATGTGCTGGGCCTTTTTACCTAGTGGGGTGTGTTTTTTCTGGTGTGAGCATTAAGGGGTTACTCTACACTATCACTATAGAAGTACCTGTGGATTCCACCATGGAAAAAGAAATGGAACTGCTTGAGTGTGGGGACATTGAAGGCCATCATAACAATGTTTCGGTATACGCCGAGGATGATGAAATCCTACACAATTCTATTAAGTAGTTGCTATTGACCCCCAGGAGGGCAGGTTCTCCTCAGGATTGTGCCGTTAATTTACTTTAAATTACGTTAATTTACGTTAAAGTGTACTTCGATCAGGCTGGTGGGTCAATGTCTCAATACAAGAATTGTTTGATACCAAAGATGGAAGCCCTATGAACAGAGCATATGTGTCAGGATTTGGGGTTGAGGCAAGAGAAGGCGCGTAAATTGCAAAACAAAGCTCTGAACTACAGTTCCCAGCAGCCTGTGGGCCAACGTGTAGTTCACAGCTTTCGCACGGCGAGCCAGCTGGGTGTAATTACGTGGCTTCATAAACCAGCCGGCCGCCCGTGCTCCGGTGCGGATAATTAAGGATGAGCAGCATGGGCATTTACGGCGTTTGATGGTGGTGAGAAGAGCTGGGTGAAACTGCAACGCCAGAGGAATGCTGAATTAGGAGTCGGTGGCGGTGAACAGAGGCGGGCCCGGCGGCATCCTCACGTCATTCTACAGGGTCCGGGTGTCCCCGTTAGGCACCCGGACACACAGCTAAGTGATTTAGTATTTACTACATTGTGAGGAAATACTGGTATACACGTCTCCCTTATACGATAGTGGGGGAATATGTACGCATGCCGTCGTATGTACACCATCTGCAACTTGTAAGGAACAGAGTGAGAGGAGTTAAAGTCACGCTCTTCTGCATATAATGTTAGCGAATGAATTCTATTGTGATCATACCATTTGGTGCACAAGCAAATCTCAAGAGTTAATGAGAGAGATTTAAAGACTTGTTCCTTGCGGTTAATGTTGGGTAGCACCTGTTTGTAGCGCATATGCCCATGAGGTTAAAAGCACACCATGAGTGCTGATAAAGGATGTTAAGGACACGTTATTGCGAATATTACATGTTGTATAGGAGTGGCTCCTCTAGACAAGTTAAGAAGAGCACTGCCAAATGTAATGTTTGTTGCTTTTGCTAGCCCAAAGGGCCATGTGTCTTGTTTCTTCACTGAAGGGAAATTCCCTTGTTTGTGCCATACAGCTTGCTGTTAAAACCATGTCTTTCATCTTGAACCCATAAGCTTTATGTCTGGTGCTACATTACACCATGTGTTATGTATCTAACACATTGTTATATGTGCATTCATGTTTTGTTTGGGATGATTAAGCAGAGGCTATGGTGCACGGATTACGCATAGAGACAGGAGTTAGGTGTGAGTAGAAATAATCAGGTCTTGGAGGTTAAACAGGTTGTCGTTAGGATTGATTGTTAGTATATGCATGTTATCTCTTCCCTAGCTTCCCTTTATCTGTCCACACCCTTTCCCTAACTCCTTCTTCCCCCCATTGGCTGCTACGTGGTTACGTGCGTTATCAATATCCAGGTGCCCGTGCCAACCACGCTGGGAGGGTCAATCTATTCGGCTTCCGTGGTTCGGGAGGGGGGGGTTCGATACCCTTTCATCCCTTTAAGTTTTGACAGTATGCTCTTTCTTTACTGTGCTCGATTCCTTCACTAAAATGGATTACATATGCGGATATTGAGTGGGTTGAACAATTAGATAACAGCCCATTGAAAATCCCTGTTTTGCATTGCGCTCCTGTTCATATTGTGACTTTCATAATGGCTTATGTTCAGGATTTTCTTAAAATGGGTTATGATTTGCATGATTTGAGGTTAAGCCAGGCAGTACAGAATGCTGAGAACAGCTAACGGTGACTATTGACCAATCAGGCCGCAGGTTTCAGTATAAACCCGCTAAAGTAACGGCTGCCCATCCCCAGATGCTGGATAAAGAGATTGGGACTGGTTGCCTTGTGTTTCTCCAACCTGATTTACCGCAAATACCCTATTAAAGCTTCAAGGAACCTGACTATCTGCTCCTGGAACATGTAGCGATTTAAGAATCTGGTAATGGTAAAGGAGGACGTTGCTTATTGGCTAACAATGTGTTCCTGGTGCAAGAGAGTTTGCTTCTTTCTGAGGTATAGGTGGCCGGTCATAAAATATTTGACCGGAAAGCCAGGAAGAGTTTAAAAGGGAAATCTATTTACAAGTATCCCAAGCTATTTTTAATCTAGAGCAGTGACCTTGGTTAAGTAATCTCCTTATATACTAACAGTAGAAGTAACACCCAATAAAAAATCTCATTATGGTGATCATTAACTTCTATGACCCACCACCCCCCCCCCCCCCCCGAAGGGCTCACAGATGAAGGGTATCTAAGATGTCTTAGAGGAAGTTTTAGAAATGTAGCTGGGGCTATTAACAGCCATTGCTGTGAGCCCATTGATGGCTCGTTTGGGCTAAGTCCCCTGAAGCTTTTATTCCAGCTGCCTATCCCTATGATACTAAATCTAACAAACAGGGCCAACTTTGGTTGGAATGTTTAACTAAAAATAATGTATGTATGCTGAATGACATACCGGGCACCTTCACCTGGATGATGGGTGACAAGAAATCCACCCTTGACTATTTTTTCATTACATGGACGGATTTCCACTTGGCTGACTTCTTAGAAGTAGCCCACAATAAACTTAGCTTTCATGCACTTATCTCCCTGAAATTATCCCTTGAGATCAAATCTTCCAGCATGGGGAAAATAAGACAAGTAAAAGCCAACACTAGGGCTGAATGGGTGGATTGGATTGCTGCAAACATTGCTGACATTAAAGGCCACATTATTGGTTTAACTATGGAAACCTTTTCCATGTTTGATCATTGCACCGTGGAAGAATTTTCAGAGTAGATTTCTGGTCTGACAGCAAGGTTTGGACAGTTTTCATGTATCAATAAGTTTGAACATTCTAAAGGTTGATGTACGGATTGAACATAATAAACAGTACCTCAGAAGAGACATCCGTAATATCCTGGCTAACCCTGTCACCAACTGAAGTGAAACTGGTGTTAATTAGGACGAGGAAGAACCGCTGTGGCAATTGGTTACGCATTTACAAACACTCGTAGCACATCACACATTGGCAAGTAATGCTTTGCACCATGCCCAGCGTTTACAGAAAGATATTTTGGAACTTGGTTAACAAATCGGCTGAACCTGCCATCAATTCCTTAAAATCTGCTTTGGATGAAGACACGAGGTGCAGGTATATTAGTATCCTTTTGAATGGGGAAACTGAGCTCCAGATCCCCACTAATCATCTACATACTCACCTAGATATAAGTGGGTATATGGTTGATGCTATCACCGGCATTATTAAAACAACATAAAATTCACAAGCAGAAGGACCCGATGGGCTGGCGAATGTAGTTCTAAAAAATAACTGATATTTGGGCCAGTTAACTTCTTTAAACATTTTAACAGAATTGTCAGTGCTAATCGTACTTGGAAGGAATCCAGTATAGTACCGGTCTATAAGAAAAATTATTGTCTGGCTCCTTTCAATTATAGACTGCTGGCTTTACTAGATGTCTCGGGAAAGATCTTTGCCAACATATTGTTAAGGGAATTGACCAATTTAGCAGAGGAGAAACAACTGTTAGACACCTTTCAAGCGGGTTTCGAAAGGGGCACAGGACTGCCCAAAACATCCTTCTGTTCAGACTCCTTACTAGACTACTGACCAGTCTTCGATTCAGTTAATAAGCCCCTTTTATGGGATAAATGGGACTGTTGGGGTGTCCCAAAAGGGCTCCTTAATATGATAGTACAGCTCTATACCGGTACTATGGTTGAGGTTAAGCTGGATAACCAGGGACATGTCACAGGGAAGATGAGTACACACTGGGGTCTGAAGCAGGGATGCCTTTTAGCACCGATTTTGTTCAACCTTTATATTGCAGACCTGCCAGAGAGACTCAAAGAAATTCATAATTTTCCTCCAAGGACCATGGGCACTCATGTAAAATGGTTGGGTTATACAAACGATATTACGATATTATCATCTTGGGCCATACTCAAATAGGACTCAGGAGATCCCTTGATGCTGTGAGAAACCTGAGGGTGTCTCACCCTCTAGTCCCCAGAGATCTGTCGTCCAGGTGGCCAGGACACGGCCATCGCTATTGGATCCAGTTCCTGGGGGTGGACCAGTGGGGGTGGATCACCTGGGCGAGGGGTCTTTGGGGAGTGTAGGTGAGTGGAGGACACTGAAGGTCCTTGTAACACCTTTTCCCCATCCTACCCTGCAGGATATTTAGAAGATCTACCCCTACAACCCCCTTTTCCGACACAAACACTTTCTTACACCCTAACAGACAACGGACTGACAACAGAGCCGTTTACCTGACGATGTCCAAACCACGGGTCAGGCAGAGTCAGGCAATTGACAAAAAGCACACACATTCGATGGCCCTTTACCTTCCTCCACAAGGATAAAAGGCGGAGCATGAAAGCACACGACGAGCAAGGCTGAACGCATAAGGAAACAGCTACACCGAAACAGCAGTTTAAACAGAGGAAAACGTTGGCGAGACCTGGAAGGACAACAAAGGGGGAACTGCCCTTGCCCTTTTCAACTCAGAACCGTGAAGCCTCCAAAAGGGAAATCCTAAAACCGGCAGTTACAGCTGGCATGTGTATGAACAAATGTCAACCTGCACAGGTGCCTCCCGCATAGATAGCACAGACAGGGAGGCATGCTTGCTACCATGATACCGTCCTTGATTCCAGAGGCAAGACAAGCCAACAGGTTCAACACGGCCGGTGAGTCAGAGGCTAATAGCAAACTGAACTATGTTGAGCCCAAGGTTGCAAGTGGAAACATTATGTGAACCCAAAGAACCTGTAAAGAAATAACTTGTGTGTGTGTGTGTGTTTGAACCTTTGAGAAAGCCCAGACAAGGGCCAGCTGCAAAGTGGTCAGGTGCAGCAGGAGTGCTCATTCGAAGGACTCTCATGGCCCCCTTTCGTTTTGTGTTGAAACTACAAAGTTGAGCATGTTTGAATTGAGCATGTATTTTGATATTTTAGCCAACAAGAGGTTTAAATTGATTGCCATAAGAAACTTCATGTACAGACTAAGGGCCTCATTACACGGTAGGCGCTAACCATGGCGCTACTAGCGCCATGGTTGCCGCTGGTATTTTACCGTGTCCGCCTTGGTGGATGGCGGAATTACCGCCCTACTCACAGGTGAGCGGGGGCGGTAATTCCCCATTCACCAAGGCACTTCCCCATTCCCATTTTTGCCCCCATATGGCTCAATGGGAATGGGGAAGGCGCTAATTGCGGTACCGTAATTAGCACCAAGGTCCCTTTGCGGGCCCGTTCCTTAACGGCTGGTAAAACCAGCCGTTAAGGTCGGGTCCCGCAAAGGGACCTCGTAGTAAGGCGGTAAGTGTTTACCCTTACCGCCTACCGTGTAATGAGGCCCTAAGAGTCTTTCACGAGTATAGGGCATATAGCGGTGGTAAACCTAATTCAAATCTTAAAATGCACATAGGCTGGCTTTTGGGAACACTCAGAACACGCTTCCAAAAGAAGCCTTCAATTTTTGTCCAATAATGCATAGTTTTGTACGATTTAGGGGCCGATTCATAGAATTCAGCGCACAAGTGGCGCACGCGGCTGGCGCACAGTGTGCGCGTGCGAATCCCTGCGCCAGCCGCGTGCGCTAAAATCCATTTCCGCGCACAGCGTATTCATGGATTCCAGCCACCAAAACCAGCCGTGGCGCACAGTTGCGCAGCGACCCTGCAGCAGCGCCAGTTACGCCTCCAAGAACGCCTCTCGCGCAGGGAAAAGCCATCAAAATCCCCAACCGAGCGCAAAGGGCAGCAGCAAACGCAGAGCTGGGAGCGTGTATTCCAGGGGTGTGCGGGTGTTTCCATACGCGACTGGGCTGGGTACGTGTATTTCAGGGGTGCGCGAGAAAGTCTACACGCGATTGGCCTGGGTACGTGTATTTCAGGGGTGCGCGAGAAAGACTACACGCGATTGGCCTGGGTACGTGTATTTCAGGGGTGCGTGAGAAAGTCTACACACGATTGGCCTGGGTACGTGGATTTCAGGGGTGCGCGAGAAAGACTACACGCGATTGGCCTGGGTACGTGGATTTCAGGGGTGCGCGAGAAAGTCTACACGCGATTGGCCTGGGTACGTGGATTTCAGGGGTGCGCGAGAAAGTCTACACGCGATTGGCCTGGGTACGTGGATTTCAGGGGTGCGCGAGAAAGTCTACACGCGATTGGCCTGGGTACGTGGATTTCAGGGGTGCGCGAGAAACTCTACACGCGATTGGCCTGGGTACGTGGATTTCAGGGGTGCGCGAGAAAGTCTACACGCGATTGGCCTGGGTACGTGGATTTCAGGGGTGCGCGAGAAAGTCTACACGCGATTGGCCTAGGTACGTGGATTTCAGGGGTGCGCGAGAAAGTCAACACGCGATTGGCCTGGGTACGTGGATTTCAGGGGTGCGCGGGTGGTGGGTGTGCGGGAAGTTCAAGACGTGAATTGGCAGTGTGGGTCCTCCCAGGTCTCCCCTCTACCTCCTCCACGACCTCTGCAGGCATCCCACACCACAGGGGACTACCCTGCACCCCATGTCATGTCCCACAGGCAGCCCATCCACCATGGCCATGCCCCCCAGCCAAGCCACATGTCCCCTTGCACCCCCACCCCCCAGCACTGTGGGGCACCTGCCAGCAGGCCCCCACCCATGTCCAACTCCTGTTCCCCACCACCCCCACCCCCCAGCACTGTGGGGCACCCTCCACCAGGCCCCCACCCATGTCTCCCAGCACCCCCACCCCCCAGCCACCAGGGGCACCCTCCACCAGGCCCCCACCCATGTCTCCCAGCACCCCCACCCCCCAGCCACCAGGGGCACCCTCCACCAGGCCCCCACCCATGTCTCCCACCACCCCCACCCACCAGCCACCAGGGGCAGCCTCCACCAGGCCCCCACCCATGTCTCCCACCACCCCCACCCCCCAGCCACCAGGGGCACCCTCCACCAGGCCCCCACCCATGTCTCCCAGCACCCCCACCCACCATCCACCAGGGGCAGCCTCCACCAGGCCCCCACCCATGTCTCCCATCACCCCCACCCCCCAGCCACCAGGGGCAGCCTCCACCAGGCCCCCACCCATGTCTCCCAGCACCCCCACCCACCAGCCACCAGGGGCACCCTCCACCAGGCCCCCACTCATGTCTCCCATCACCCCCACCCCCCAGCAGTGCAGGGCACCCTCCACCAGGCCCCCACTCATGTCTCCCAGCACCCCCACCCCCCAGCCACCAGGGGCAGCCTCCAGCAGGCCCCCACCCATGTCTCCCACCACCCCCACCCACCAGCCACCAGGGGCAGCCTCCAGCAGGCCCCCACCCATGTCTCCCACCACCCCCACCCACCAGCCACCAGGGGCAGCCTCCAGCAGGCCCCCACCCATGTCTCCCAGCACCCCCACCCCCCAGCCACCAGGGGCAGCCTCCACCAGGCCCCCACCCATGTCTCCCAGCACCCCCACCCCCCAGCCACCAGGGGCACCCTCCACCAGGCCCCCACCCATGTCTCCCAACACCCCCACCCCCCAGCCACCAGGGGCAGCCTCCACCAGGCCCCCACCCATGTCCGACTCATGTCTCCCAGCACCCCCAGCCCCCCAGCCACCAGGGGCAGCCTCCAGCAGGCCCCCACCCATGTCTCCCACCACCCCCACCCACCAGCCACCAGGGGCAGCCTCCACCAGGCCCCCACCCATGTCTCCCACCACCCCCACCCCCCAGCCACCAGGGGCAGCCTCCAGCAGGCCCCCACCCATGTCTCCCACCACCCCCACCCACCAGCCACCAGGGGCAGCCTCCAGCAGGCCCCCACCCATGTCTCCCATCACCCCACCCCCCAGCCACCAGGGGCAGCCTCCACCAGGCCCCCACCCATGTCTCCCACACCCCCACCCACCAGCCACCAGGGGCACCCTCCACCAGGCCCCCACCCATGTCTCCCAGCACCCCCACCCACCAGCCACCAGGGGCAGCCTCCACCAGGCCCCCACCCATGTCTCCCATCACCCCCACCCCCCAGCCACCAGGGGCAGCCTCCACCAGGCCCCCACCCATGTCTCCCAGCACCCCCACCCACCAGCCACCAGGGGCACCCTCCACCAGGCCCCCACCCATGTCTCCCAGCACCCCCACCCCCCAGCCACCAGGGGCACCCTCCAGCAGGCCCCCACCCATGTCTCCCAGCACCCCCACCCCCCAGCCACCAGGGGCAGCCTCCAGCAGGCCCCCACCCATGTCTCCCAGCACCCCCACCCCCCAGCCACCAGGGGCAGCCTCCAGCAGGCCCCCACCCATGTCTCCCACCACCCCCACCCACCAGCCACCAGGGGCAGCCTCCAGCAGGCCCCCACCCATGTCTCCCAGCACCCCCACCCCCCAGCCACCAGGGGCAGCCTCCACCAGGCCCCCACCCATGTCTCCCAGCACCCCCACCCCCCAGCCACCAGGGGCACCCTCCACCAGGCCCCCACCCATGTCTCCCAGCACCCCCACCCCCCAGCCACCAGGGGCAGCCTCCACCAGGCCCCCACCCATGTCCGACTCATGTCTCCCAGCACCCCCACCCCCCCAGCCACCAGGGGCAGCCTCCAGCAGGCCCCCACCCATGTCTCCCACCACCCCCACCCACCAGCCACCAGGGGCAGCCTCCAGCAGGCCCCCACCCATGTCTCCCAGCACCCCCACCCCCCAGCCACCAGGGGCAGCCTCCACCAGGCCCCCACCCATGTCTCCCACCACCCCCACCCCCCAGCCACCAGGGGCAGCCTCCAGCAGGCCCCCACCCATGTCTCCCACCACCCCCACCCACCAGCCACCAGGGGCAGCCTCCAGCAGGCCCCCACCCATGTCTCCCAGCACCCCCACCCCCCAGCCACCAGGGGCAGCCTCCAGCAGGCCCCCACCCATGTCTCCCAGCAGCCCCACCCCCCAGCCACCAGGGGCAGCCTCCAGCAGGCCCCCACCCATGTCTCCCAGCACCCCCACCCCCCAGCCACCAGGGGCAGCCTCCAGCAGGCCCCCACCCATGTCTCCCACCACCCCCACCCCCCAGCCACCAGGGGCAGCCTCCACCAGGCCCCCACCCATGTCTCCCAGCACCCCCACCCCCCAGCCACCAGGGGCAGCCTCCACCAGGCCCCCACCCATGTCTCCCAACACCCCCACCCCCCAGCCACCAGGGGCAGCCTCCACCAGGCCCCCACCCATGTCCGACTCATGTCTCCCAGCACCCCCACCCCCCCAGCCACCAGGGGCAGCCTCCACCAGGCCCCCACCCATGTCCGACTCATGTCTCCCAGCACCCCCACCCCCCCCAGCCACCAGGGGCAGCCTCCACCAGGCCCCCACCCATGTCCGACTCATGTCTCCCAGCACCCCCACCCACCAGCCACCAGGGGCAGCCTCCACCAGGCCCCCACCCATGTCCGACTCATGTCTCCCAGCACCCCCACCCCCCCAGCCACCAGGGGCACCCTCCACCAGGCCCCCACCCATGTCTCCCACCACCCCACCCACCAGCCACCAGGGGCAGCCTCCACCAGGCCCCCACCCATGTCTCCCAGCACCCCCACCCCCCCAGCCACCAGGGGCAGCCTCCACCAGGCCCCCACCCATGTCCGACTCATGACTCCCAGCACCCCCACCCCCCCAGCCACCAGGGGCAGCCTCCACCAGGCCCCCACCCATGTCCGACTCATGTCTCCCAGCACCCCCACCCCCCCAGCCACCAGGGGCACCCTCCACCAGGCCCCCACCCATGTCTCCCAGCACCCCCACCCCCCAGCCACCAGGGGCACCCTCCACCAGGCCCCCACCCATGTCCAGGAACAGAGACTTCCATGCTGTCATGTGTGCAATCTGCACAGGGCTCCCCATGTCACATTCAAACACATGCAACAACCATGCGGTTCACACATTACAGGTCGCACATGCATTACCATGATGTCCCTGCACACATACATGCGTACATGGCCTATGTCACACATGCAGGCAAGTATCAGACAACCAGCACACTGCCACATGCCCTGTCTCACACAGCAATGCTTGGCCACTTACCGCTCAACTCCAGACGGGTCTCCCTCTCAAGGACCTGGCTGTGGAGCGCTGGGTGTGCGCGTTCCAGGACCCTCACCTGGATGGAACTCATGCGGCCCCGGCCCCCCTCCACAAGGCGCCGGGCCTTCATGAGGGTCCTGGACCTCAAGTCCTCCCAGCGCTTCTTGACCTTCTGGATGGTGCGGGTTGCCACCCCCTCCGCGTCCTCTCCCGTCCTTCCCTGTTGGCGCGGGACGATCCGAAGAGGGCATCATACTGCCCCAGGACATGCTCCACCAGGACACCAACTTCGGTGGCAGTGAAGCTGGTGCCCCTCTGCCCCTCTGCCCCTCTGGCCGGGGGTTGCAACTGGTGTCAGATGTGGATGTGCTCGACATGGCAACCCCAGGGGCAGGAGTGGGTGACCAACTGTGTCCTGGGGCTGGGCTGTGGAGCGATGTCATTTGAGTCGGGACTCTTCTGTACCAGCAGGGGTGGACACAGCAACTGGACCCCTGCAGATGGCTGATGTGCAGGCACCAAATGGCAGGGCACGGTGGCAGCAGGCAGGCAGGCAGGCAGGCAGCAGCAGATGGCATGTGGGAGGCTGCTTGGGGCACGGGGGCCAGTGAATTGGCCTTCTGGGCAGGAGCGTGGTCTTCCGTGTGTTTTCGCGTGGCCAGCTTCATACGGAGTGATTAGGCACGTGAAAAATCTGCACGCTGCGTGTAATGCGCGTAAGCGCGCGTGAAAAACTGCACATCCGCGTGTAATAGGAGGAAAGGGCCCATGCATAAGCGTGCGCGCGTGAAAAACTGCACGTCCGCGTGTAATGCGCGTAATCAAACGTGAAAAAGTGCACGTCCGCATGTGACGTGACGCGCGCGTGCGTTTCCCTCAGCACGGGTTAAAGGTGAGCGGGCCCAGCAGTTCGCTGTACGTGCCTTTCGTGGAGACCGACGTGTGTTGCTGCTTCCAGTTGTTTCGCGCGCCATCTACTTCACAGCTCTCAAGGACGTATCTCTTCTTTTGGCGGGGGTATTGGCTACGCGTGTTTTTCTGCATCGCGCTAGTCAGACGGTGAGTCGCAAACGCTCCTTTTCCCACTGCGGGTGCCCCTGTGTATCGCACCCATTTTCGATGTCATCGTAGCCTGCGTGTCCCACGCGTACGCGTTATACGTGTTACTGGGTGCCACCACGTACTGCGGGAGGTTTAATCCACGCACGTAGGCTGCAGGGTTGCGTGCACGGTTTTACTGCAGTTTTGGGGTGCCTGAGCGTTGCGTGACCCCTCAACACATCACCGGGGTCACATACAGCCTTGCAGGTGCAGGGGGGCTGTTAACATCTTGCTTCCCACCCCCTTCACCCCAATTGCCCAGGTCAATTGTGCTGTACACCTCCCATTGGCACCACTCCATCTGTGCCAGCACTATTACATCTGTGCCACGGTAGGGAGGCTACCAAAGGTGAGGGGCGCCTCAGCTGGGCGTCCTCCTCGTGGCGGGCGTGGTCGGGGACGTGGCCGTGGTGACCAGGGAGTAGGGGGACTCCAGGGTGTCCAGGGCAGCCACAGAGGGGGAAGAGGCAGGGGTGCGCCACTTGAGCACAATGTTGTGCCATGTGTTGGTGCAGCCATGCCACCACCCCCTGTGGTTCAGGGGGATGCAGCTCCTGCATCTGGCACTGGCACCCGTATGACCCGGCAGTCCGTTTCATCGACTGCCACGGGCCCAAGGGTAGCGGTAGCTGCAGGTGCAGTTGTGGACACCGCCACCCAGGCTCAGGGTCTGCCAGCGCAGGCTGCGTTGGCACTTGAAGAGCCCTTGGTAGATCTCCAACAGGCCAGGGGGGAAACCATTGGGGCAGGCCGGGCTGCTCAGACCAAGACACGTGTCCCTGGGGCAGTCATGTCATCTGCTGCCCCGAACAGCCGGGTGTTGGCAAGTGCAGGGGCAGATGCACCCAACAGCACCCCGGTTGTGAGTCTGCCAACCAGGACCGTTGCGGTCAATGACCCTGCCACAGCTGATGTTGCTGCGCAGGGTCCATTAGTGGGCACCCAGCTGCCACTGACACAAGTCAGGCCTTTGGTCATCCCTCCACCTGCCACTCCCTCGGCTCAATCCACCCAACCCACTGGCCATACTGGTCAGGGCGGCATTAGCCAGCCAGGGTCTGCGCCACAGTCCAAGAGGAGGAAGGTTGCATCTGCAGCACAGGCTGGGACCCCACACACAGCCACGACCTCCTGCACGTCGAGGAAGAAGCCTTTCTGTAAGCAGGAACTGGACTTCCTCGTGGACTACGTGCGGGGACACAGCCGTGACATGCTAGTGGGTGCCAATAGTCAGACTACGGCTGCCCAACGTGACACCCACTGGAAGCATGTGGCAGAACATGTCAGTTCATTCGGCCATGAGGTGCGCACGGCGCAGGAGTGCAAAAAGCGCTGGAATGACATCAAGCGCAGCACTAAGGCCAAGCGTGCCTCAAATTACAACTTGACTCTGGTGACTGGCGGTGGGCCTGCACCAGAGGAGGAAGAACTCACTCCGCATGAGGCTCTCGTTGCGGAGTTCATACCACCAGAATTGGTCGAAGATGTGGGAGAGATGCTGGACTTTGATGCCCAGTCCAGTGAGTGTTGATGCGTAGTTGTTGAGGACGTGTGTGTTTCACTTGTGGGATGTGTTGTGCATGATTGCTGCTACATGTGACCTGTACATGGTTCTGATGTGTAAGTAATGCAATGCCACCGTCATGCATGTCTCCTCTGCCTGCATGCGGGACTCCATGTGGCCATGCTCCCTTGCCCCTCCTCCGCCACTCTGCACCCCAGTTCCACCTTTGCACTGGTCTGCTACATTCTTGCCAATGTGTAGTTTCATGTTCATGTGTCCTGTGTAGATGCTAACTTCCAGCTTAGAAAGTGCCAGACATATGCCGTGTGGTACAGCCTTAGTACTCGATGCAGGGCATCCCACTTGTACTGTGCATGGGTCAGATGTCCCGCAGGGACATGAGTGCCCATTCATGCTCCATGTGCATTGCACACATGCCCCTATGTGTCCTTGACTGGATGATCACTGTAATATGAGTCCTTGGTTACATACATTGCCTGCCATATTATCGGCCTCCCCATGTCAACTGTGGCTCAGTCCTGCGTTGCACACATGTTTAGGCTCTGACAATCTGTGTGGCTCACAGGCCTCAGCCTGTTCAATGGCCAATGACTCTGTCCAACTCTTGTCGTGTCTTCTTCACACATGGCCGGCCTCCGGATCTTCCATCATGTGTCCTGCCCACTGTCCCAGCATCATTTGCAGTGTTGTAATTGAAATCACATTAAGCTGTTGATGCCAGTCAACACTGCTTGTCAATACACAGGTGTATGATCAGCCTTTTGATACCATGCTAGGCATCCCTGCTTTGGTACTGGGGTGGAGGGGTGCTTGTCTTCTAGACATGGTACACAATGAATACACAATGCACGTGATGTCTGATTTTGACATTGCACTGCCTTCACATTTCCTGGCACACACCATGGAGTGCTTGTACATGTAGGTAGTGAGTGGCGTACACATTTTCTGCACTGCATAGACCCACTTCCATGCAAACTGCCACCTTTCAACAGGTCTGATCACAGAAGCTATTCTAAGTAGATCCAGCATGCATGCAAGGTCATATGTTGTGTGTCACATGTCTGCCAGATGCCTTTGCTGTCGGTGTGTGTGTGTGTGTGTTGTGTGCTTCTGACATGTGTACTGACCTTTTCCTCTCTATTTTTCAGGTGATGACGCAATGGATGCAGAGGATGGTGTTGTCATGCCAGACACAGGGTTGGTAAGACCACATCAACCCGGCACTAGTGGGGGTCGTGGGGTGGTAGGCCACGAAAACCCCCAAGTGCTGCAGTCCATCCTGTCTCTGGCTGCCTATGAGTCCAGCCTTGATGACGACTCTGACGTCCATGTTGAGTTGGATGAGCATCAAGTCCATGTGTCAGGGGTGAGTGATTCTGATGTGGACACTCCTCTGTCTGCGACCCCTGCACTGAGGGATCAGACAGTCTTGGTTCCTCCGCCCGTGGTGGATCGGGACGCAGGGTCACCCTCCACACCAGTCACTGATGTGCCTGGGACATCACGTCGACGGGGGCATGTAGTCGTGCAGCCGCAGGCGGTGCCAACACAGCGAGGACCCCCGGTCCTTGGGTCCCGCAGGGGTCAAGCCCGGCAACGCGGTCGCCGCGCGCAACCGCTGTATACTGAGTGGGAGCAAGACATGACTGCCAATTCAGAACGGCAGGGGGCAGCAATGGAGAACATCGCTGACAGCATGGAGCGTGTGGCCCGATCTGTGCTCCCCCCTGCTAGGCAGGTGCTTCTCCAGCAGCAGGCGCCACGGTCCACGGCCCTCTCACTCAGGCTGGGCATGGCGGCCTCAGACAGGGCACGCCAGGCTGAAATGTCGTCTCTGCGTCAAGCAATTGCTGCTCACGCAGAGGCGCACATGGATGCCCTGAGGGAGGAGTATGCCTCCCTCAGATCCACTCCGGGTGTCCTTATGATGTCCCAGAGGCAGCAGGCAGAGGAGAGGTTTGCACAACTTGAGCGCACCATCTCGGCCGAGCTACAGGCTTGCCGGGAGGTGCAGCGGTTGTCCAGCCAGGCCTTGCAGGAGGAACTCCGTGTTACACGTGCTACCTTGCAAGAGGAAGCACGTGTATCACGTGAGGTCCTGCATGCAGACCTATGTAACATCGCCACACAGAACCAGGCTCACCTGTCCGGCAGACTTGCTGCCGACGAGGGGCAAGCTGCGGCTAGGCGTGGCCAGGCTACTGTGCCACGTCCTCCTTACCAGGATGAGCCAGACTCGGACGACCATCTATCTCCCACATAGGTCGTGCTGTGAAGGCGTTGAGCCCATGGAGGTATTTTTTTTTGGCTCAGCATCATCGCATGTGGATGTTGAGCAGCACCCTGTACCTCCCCCCTCCTGGGTGCCTCCCCTCCCCCCCGGGTCGTATGTGGCCATTTTTGATTTTTCTTTTAGTTTAGTTAGTTAAGTTTCTGTTTGATAGTTAGTTTAAATAGGTAATGTAGGTTTTCCATAGTTAGTGTAATTAGTTAATAGTTGAGTTAGTTTAAAATTTGTAGTCTATTGTGCTTACATGTGACAGTGCGGTGCCTTGTGGTTTTTGAAGGCATCCACTGTCTGTTCCAGCTGGGCCCTTCATGGTTGTCTTGTGTATGTGTTTGCTGCTTGGGTTCCTTGACTCACATATGCCACTCCTGCCTCCCTTATCCATGGGCTCGCAAGGATGGTTCGGTGTAACAGATTTTTACACAAGGGCTTTGGACTGTCATATCTGTGGCATGTCTGGTGCTTTTTGACTTGTGTTGACACCCCTAGTGGGGATGATTTAGGTGTAATTGTCCACTGTTCAGCTTTTGCTAGATGGGGCGTGTCATGATTAATGTGGACATTGATTGCTATGCATTGTGTATTATGTTTCATATCTTGCCTGTACACGTGCTTGTTGCAAATCATGCTGTAGATAGTGTTCCACACTTTGGAGGTGAAAGACGGACTGATGGTGTGATTTGTGATGTGACTCTCTGACATGGTCAAGTAATGAGATGCCTGATGAGACACACACAGATCACTTTGATGCATTAATCATGTGTTTCATGCACTTTCTGCAGGGGGATGAGGCACCAGAGCACCTTTGCCAGCAGACATGGCCCATTGGACGACGTTATTCCTGACCCGTTTGTTGGTGCCCACATGCACATGTGTGCACAAGCAGAGCCACAGTGATTGCAGACCCACATCCTAGAACTGCTGACATGTTCCAAGGAACTCCAGGCAAGGTGAGCATCACAGGGGGGCCACGACACAGCAAAGCTTGCACCAGGCGAGTTGCACGTGCAGGCTTAGTCACAGCACTGAGGGTGAGCTTAGACAAATATTGGTGTTGAAGCACACAATGCAGCTCAGATGTGTTTGTGGACTGATGGCTGTTGATAGTAGGGTTGTCTGGGACACATGCGGGGGCAGTGGCACATACCCTGCGGTACACCAAGGTTCATTGAGGCACTTGTATCAACCATGTAGCCTTCCAAGACATCGAAAGGGGCAGCTCACAGGGGCATACAGCAAGGGACATACTCGGGTGCAGTGCATGTCTATTCCACGTACTTCATGATAAATGCACTGTCAACTTTGTTTTGGTCATGGTGGTACGCAACTTGCTCTGTAGTCATGGCTTGCCATATGGGTCTGTCTGCTTACCCAGGGAACATTGCATGTTGTGTGAATTGTGACACATTGGTGTTCCATTTGCCACGCACCCACCAGCGGCTGACTTACTGCATTGACTGTGAATGACCCGTCACAGGGGTGATGTTATATATGGGTACGAAGCATGGAGCACAGA
Source organism: Ambystoma mexicanum (assembly GCF_040938575.1). Taxonomy (NCBI): domain Eukaryota; kingdom Metazoa; phylum Chordata; class Amphibia; order Caudata; family Ambystomatidae; genus Ambystoma; species Ambystoma mexicanum. The sequence goes on from NC_090932.1 coordinate 1,254,833,837, forward strand.
TTGTCTGTTTGTAGAGTTGTATGTTGTTATGGGGCATGTTTTGTGTTGTGTTTTTGTGTAATTGGCACGTACAGGTTGCTGACTGTGTCTCTCTTTGCAGCATTGCAGTGCTCCTGTAACCGGACCTGAGAGTGCGCAGGCAGGAGGCCAGCACTCAAAACCAGAGCTAAGTGTCTTGTTGTATTTTCTTACAAACTGCCCTGCATAGGCTTGCTGGGGAGTGTACTGATGCATGGATGTATGTGTGGTCCTATTTGGTATGTTTTTTACCCTAATCACCCGTGATCCTATGCAATTTTGAAACCTGTACCCTCTACCCGGTGTTCCTGCTTCCCATGCCTATCCAAGCAATGTTCCCTGACCCTCTTTCCCCACTGGGGTTGCGGATGCCTGTGTAAGCCCCGAACTTGCAGGCGCCAAAACCCTAGAGGGGGTGGTTGGTTCGTACCACTCCTGAGCCTGTACTACAGAAGGCCATGACAATGATGTCCAAGTTTGTTTGGATTGTGCATGTGTTCATGCAGGTTGTACATTTTCGTGCATTCCCTGGTTTCATGTGTCATTCCTACTCCCCTCACCTGCCACGCATTCCAGTCATCCAGTGTGTCTACACCTGTCCCGACTGCATATCCCTGAACCTCATTCCCCACCAGGATCTCAGGGGCCTGTGTGAGTTTGACCTTGCAGGCACCCGGGACATGGTGTGGGTGGATGTTTCATGAGACTCCAGCGCCTGTACAGGGGATCTGTGACAGTACACATCCATTCATGGTGCATCATCCTATGTCATGTACCACACATGTCTCACATCCTGTCGTGACATTGTTTTGCTGTGCTACCTTGGTTGTTGCATCATTGTGGTAGTACTTGGCCTTTGAGACGTACTGCTATGTCAAGTCATCTACTGGAGGGTGTTTGGGTTCCTTTTCATGCCTTGGATTATGTGATTTTGGAAATGAGTGTGGATTCTGAGGGTTCAGGCATCTCTTTACACACAAGGTGGGAGATGGACACGAAGGGTAAAGGTGATCCTGTGGCCAGGTGGGAATGAGGGTTGGAGGCTCCATGACCCAGGTGCAGTTGTTCAGTGGGTCATGGTCATTTGCGAGGGGGGGGGTTGTTGTTGATAGTTGCGTTGCCCTGCAGTGTGATGGGAACTCTGACATTGTAATGTTGTTGTCCTATGTACATGTTGTGTTCTGCTGATCAATGCCTGTTCATGTGTTGTGTTTTCCTTTCAGGTGCGAGGGGATAGTAGTGGTTTGACATGCTGGGGTGTACACATGGTGGATGTTCACATGTGATGTGTAGGGAACACTGATGGTCACTTGAGTGCACATGCATATGTGGAGTGCATGTCCTTGCAGAACCACACACTTGCACTCGGATGCACTCCATGTACTCCCACCCTTGCATATCCACGTGTACACTGTTTGCCTTCTGGTGCCCACTGTGTCCCGGCAGCACATGTTCTGTGACCGATTATGGTTCGAGTACATGCCTAATTTGATGTTTGATGTAGTCTGTCACTTAGATGTGATGCTCAGGGTGTGCATCACACGCAATGGCTGTTCACTGTGCTGTGCGCTGAGCAGTGTGATGCAGGAGTAGGACATTGCACACATGAGCTGCAGTGTTCATTTTGCAATGCATCATGTGCATATAGCCAGGCATTCATTGTGATGTTACGTCTACGACTGTTGTAATGCATTTGGAATCGACTTATTTTTGGTGGGACATTTTGTTGGTCTGTCATTTCATCGGATTCCGGGTCAGGCATCATTGTCCGATGCCACTGTACATTTAGGACATGGAAATGTGTACCTTATCGTTACTGGGTCGGTGTATGGGTATTGCTTGCCATGTCATGTTGATGTTTGGGAGGGTTTGACTGACATGACAGTGATGGCCATGGCCTGTTTTGCAGGTGTGTGTGATGCACACCTTGCATGTCCAGGTCATCCGCTTCTCAGAGCAACTAGCTGGGGGTAGGTTTCTCTCCGCAGCAGGGCCCTCCCCCTCGAACAGACTTCCTGACTTGAACTTGAGGGGAACCATCTCCAGTTCTGGAAGCACCTCAAGACCTTCCTCTTTGCTTCTGCTTACTCTCTGCCTCTCCCTTGCAGAATTGTTCACTGGAACTGCACAGGAGCTGCAACTGGGCCACTCTCACCAACCTCGGTCCCTGGCCCAGCCACTGTCCACTTGCACTGCCACCCTGGCAACCCCTGCACTGCACTACTGTCTCTCTATCCCTACAGCCCTCCCTTCCCAGCACTCGTCTGCACTTACCTTAGCAGTTGCCACCAGGCGACCTATGTATAATTTTTTGGCCTACTTCCCCTGTACTGGACTCCCCCCCACCCTTGCACTTTTCCCTTCCCCCTACCCCTGCACTTGCACAATCACAATGACACCTGGCCTAGTAGTACCGTTCTCTGTGTTCCCTTGTCCCCCCCCCTGCCTCATTGTGCCTTGTAATACTTGTGTATGGCTCATGTCATGTCACATGTCATATGTGTGCATTTTGGTTGCACAGGATAGCTTGTGTTTAAGTAGCTAGGGATGCAGACGATGTGGCACTTCCATGGCAACTATCTCAGGGTGGTAGGGTTGTGACAGTTGACTGTCACTTTGTCATCATCGATTGTCACCTGGTATGTGCCAGGCCTGTGTGCACTCCGCAGGGGTGGGAGTTTAGGTGAAAAATGTGGCCACAAGCTGGGTCCGGGCTACCTCGGCACGTGCCCTGTCCCCTCCCATGGGCAGCGCCTGTGCCTGTGGTTGGGGATGTGGGGGCACCACCATGTCCACCGGGACGCCCTGCCGTGTTGCAACATTGTGCAGGACACATGCTGCCACAATGATCCTGCACACAACTGCTGGTGCATAGAGTAGTTGCCCACCAGAGCGGTCAAGGGAGCGGAAACGTGACTTGAGCACTCCGAATGTGCGCTCCACTATGCCCCTGGTTGCAATATGGGCAGCGTTGTATCTTACCTGGGGTGGTGTGGTGGGGTTCCGGATTGGCGTCATCATGTGGTTGCTCAGAGGGTAGGCACTGTCCCCTGGGGAGGTGATAATTGTTCAGATTATTAGGGTTGGTATATTTGTCTGTGTGTGACTTGCATGCATGTGCAAGGGCATTTGTACTCACCTAGGAGCCATGTGTCGCCATGCTGCCCAGCTTCCAGGGCCCGGCTCAGGGCGGACATTCTGTATATGAAACTGTCATGGGTGGAGCCAGGGTAGTTTGCATACACAGAGGTGATGATTCCCTTTGCATCGCATACCACCTGTACATTGATGGAATGCCAGTGCTTGCGGTTTCGGTAGATGTGCTCAGTGGCCCTAGGTGGACGTAGGGCCACATGGGTGCAATCTATGGCACCGAGCACTTTGGGGAAGTGTGCCACCCTGAAAAATCCAGGACAACGGCCTGCCTTTCTGCGGGTGTTCTGGGCATGTACATGTGCCTGCGGACTGAGGGGCGCGCTGTCATGATTGCCAGTACCTGGTGTAGGCAGCGTGACTGCGTGGCCTGTGAGACCCCCCCCACTATGGCAGTGGTCCGCTGAAACGACCCAGTGGCCAAGAAATGCAAGACATTGAGCAGCTTCTCCAAGGGGCTCAATGCTTGGGAGCAAAGGGTGGGGGATGTGAGGTCATCTTCCCACTCCCTGACCAGGTCTAGGATGATATGGGGTGGAAACCTATACCTGCCGTAGACCTGGTCGTCAGGCATCCCAAAAAGGCCTGTCCGTGGTGCAAAAATGCGTGCCCTGGCTATTCTCCTCCTCCTGCGGTGTCCCACAATCACTGCAGCAACAAATGGGGCATTCATCGTCGCTGTATATACGCGTTTGTTGTTTGCGCGCACTTTTATGCTGTGCGCGGGCGCGGGACGCCTCCGTGTGGGCGGACTCGTTGGTTTCCCGAATTCGGGTGTCATCGCGTGTGATCGGAGGGGAGCGAGCGTACACGCGATTGGCCTGGGTACGTGTGTTTCGGGGTGCGCGGGTAGTTCCACACGCGATTGGCCTGGGTACGTGTGTTTCGGGGTGCGCGGGTAGTTCCACACGCGATTGGCCTGGGTACGTGTGTTTCGGGGTGCGCGGGTAGTTCCACACGCCATTGGCCTGGGTACGTGTGTTTCGGGGTGCGCGGGTAGTTCCACACGCCATTGGCCTGGGTACGTGTGTTTCGGGGTGCGCGGGTAGTTCCACATGCGATTGGCCGGGGTACGTGTGTTTCGGGGTGCGCGGGTAGTTCCACACGCGATTGGCCTGGGTACGTGTGTTTCGGGGTGCGCGGGTAGTTCCACACGCCATTGGCCTGGGTACGTGTGTTCCGGGGTCCCGTGAACTTTCACACGCGATTGGTTGGGATCCACGTGTGTACTGTCATCACGTGCAATGAGGGATACTCCCTCGCACGTCACGTCACAGACGCGCTCACGCGCTGAGGGCCTTTGGTCCAATGAAAATGCGTATGCGTGCAGACGCGCTTACGCGCTAAGGGCCTTTCCTCGAATTACACGCTGACGTGCAGAATTTTCACGTGCCAAATCACTCCGTATCAAGCTGGCCACGCGTAAGCACACGGAAGACCACGCTCCTGCCCAGAAGGCCGAACTACTGCCCCCCAGAGCCCCGAGCACGCTCCCACCTGCCATCTGCTGCTGCCTGACTGCCTGCTGCCCACGTGCCCTGCCATTTGCTGCCTGCACATCAGCCAGGGGTGCTGTTGGTGTGACCACCCCTGCTGGAACCAAAGACTCCCGACTGGGATTCCATCGCTCCACAGCCCAGCCCCAGGACCCAGTTGCCCACCCACTCCTGCCTCTGGGGTTGTCATGTCGGGGCAAACTCCATCTGTGACCACTGACAACCCCCGGCCAGAGAGGCTGAGGGGCACCAGCTTCAGTGCCACCGAAGTTGGTGTCCTGGTGGAGCAAGTCCTGGGGCAGTATGATGCCCTCTTCGGAAGTTGCCGCGCCGACAAGGAAGGACGGACTCGGATCTGGACTGACATCGTGACTGCCATCAACGCGGAGGGGGTGGCAGTCCGCGACTTCCAACATGTCAAGAAGCGCTGGGAGGACTTCAGGTCCAGGACCCTGAACAAGGCCCGGCGCCTCTTGAAGGCAGCGGATGCCAAGGGGCGCCGGGGCCACTTGTCGGAAGAACAGATGAGGGTCCTGGAACACATATCCCCAGCGCTCCATGTCCAGGTCCTTGAGAGGCAGACCCGTCTGGAGTCGAGCGGTGAGTGTACATGCATCCTGATTGTGAGCAGTGCGTGTGGTGATTGTTCAGTAGTGTGCAGGTTGCACATCTGTTTGTATGGGGTGGAGTATGGGTGCGGGTGTACAGGGCCGTGGGGCTGACACATGCGAGGGCTGTAATGTGTGAGACATGGATGGTGCCTGTGTGTGTGGGCTTGCATGCCAAATGCAGTTGTGTGGGCACACAAGTTTGTATGAATGTGTATGTGAGTAGACATGTCCGTGATGTCACGCATGTATGTTGTTTTCAGCTGATTGTATCAGGGCTGTGTACATGTGCATGTGTGTGTATTTGACAAGGGTGCAACAGTGATGCAACATGGATGCATGTGACAGCTTTAAGTGGAAGCCTGATGGGCAGATGTGACATGGATGCCCGTCTGAACACTGCGACACTTAGCAGAGGTGTACACATGCATGCAAGTGTGGTGGTGTGTGTACATGTGTGGTGCACTTCCTGTGTTGCATGTGATGTCTGGCTCACCTTTGGCTGCTGATGCTGTTGTATGTGTATGGATGGTGTTGGCAGTTGCAACATGGCTGTGGTATGGCTCGTGTGTGCAAGTTGTAATGACATGTGTGTTGGGGATTGTGATGACATGTCAGAGGTTTGCCAATGCCACTCATGTACAACTGTCATGTGTGTATGTGTACATTGTACAGTGCCCTGATGCCTGTGTTTTGTTTCTCCCTGTCTGCAGCGTCAACTGATGAAGAGGGCGGAGAAGGTGCTGTGGAGCACAGCGGCGGGGATCCCACCGCCAGCCGGAGACGCAAGGCCCGGCTCCCCTCCCAGGTTGTCATCTCGTCGGGGAGTGAGGAGTCCGGTGCCGCGTCCCAGGCCGCAGCTGCCGGGGGGAGGTCCAAGAGGCGGAGGTTGCAGTTGGACTCCTCGGCAGCAGAAGGGGCAGCTGGGACCCCACAGGGCCCAACGGGGGAAGATGGCACAGAGTCATCCAGGTTGGTGGGGGGTTTGGTGGAGGAGGAGGCCGTGCAAGCACCGGAGACGGGGTCTGGGGGTGGGGATCCCACTGGTGCTAGTGGTGCAGTGCAGGACCAGGGACAGGAGGCAGCACAGGCCGCCGCGGAGGTGCCTGTGTGCAATCCTGTCCCTGATCCTGTCCCTGCATCATCTTGCACCAGCAGGGATGCCCATGTACAGACCAGTTTTCAGGCAGGGGATGAGCTGACGTCAACTGGCCTTCCTCTGCCTGCGGACGTGGCTATCCAGGCCCGGGTTGAGCCTGTCCTGGCTGGAGTGGCGTTGCGTCAACGGGCAATGCGAGGTGACCTGCAGTCTTTTCATGAAGAGACTGCACATCATCTCGAATGGCTCGTTGACCACGTCAGCCTGCTGGGACAGGTCACCCAGGCCGGATTCCTCCGTCTGATGGGGCTTGCCACGACCCCCTCCTCAGCTGGACCCCCTACGCGCCAGTCGTCCTCTGTGCCATCTTCCCACCCATCAGTCACCTGGGTGCCCTGTGGAGCTGCCTCTGACGGTGCGGCCAGGCTGGTGGAGGAGGCATCCCTGCCACAGTCGGGAGTCGGACGTCCAGCAGGGGTGGCCACGTCAACGACTGCACCCCAGCCGGCGGAGGATGTGCAGGCAGCAGGAGGCAGTGCAGGGGCAGAGGCACAGCAGCAGCAGCACCATGGTGGGAGCCATGAAGGCTCGGGGCCTTCGACATCGGAGGGGCAGGCATCGGCCGGAGGGCAGGAGGACCCAGGACAAAAAGTGTCTTCCGTGTGGCAGCGGTTGGGCCACGCCATAGATGCGGAGCGGCAGCGGGCGGAAGAGGCACGGCTCTCAATGGTCAGGGCGGAGAACTCCATGCAGAGGGCCCTGAGGCGGGCCGAGTGCCTCGAGGCAATCCGCAGGGCTTTGGAGGTGGACACGTCGACGGCCCTGCGGACCCTCGGGGCCATGGAGGAGGACCGCCTCCGGGACATTGAGGAGGAGTTCGATGATGCCCTGGCCCGGCACATCCAGAAGTGAGCCGTGGAACTAGCCCGCTGCCCTTGTACATAGTTATGTAGGTAGTGTTAAGTTTCATTTTTGTTTTTATTTCATTTGGACCTTTTGGACATTGGCCACATTTTTGTATATAGTTTTTTTTATTAGTTAGTGTAGTTAGTTAGGTTTCCTTTATTTTGTTGGGATGATGGACCTTGGCTTCTTGCATTGTACATAGTTGTGGACTTGTACATACTTTCTTTTTTAACATTATCCATGGATCAATGGCTTATCATTTTTTTTTCACATTGGATTTTGTTTGGTGGACATTGACTTTGTACTACATTACTTTGGATTTCTATATTCTTTATTTTTTTTTTTATTTTGAACGGACATGCTTCTTTTCATTTTTTTCCATTCACATTTCTGTTTCTTCATTTTTGTTTCTATTCATCTTTCCTTTAATACATTATTTATTTGTTGCACTTCAATGTGTGGTGTCTCATTGTTTTCATGCATTTCATGTTATGTGTTTTGAGAATCACTGACACCCATTGGGTGTATGTGAGGGACATGTGTTTGTTTTGGAACTTGCAATTGGTGTTCTGTGATGTAATTGCAGAATATGAGTGGGTGGATGCAATACTCGGGTGGGTGTTTTGCATTTGGGGGCTGACCACAGAGACCAGGGATCTGGACTGTGATGACATGTTGGGTGGGGAACATGAGTTGGACATGGGTGGGGGCCTGCTGGAGGCTGCCCCTGGTGGCTGGGGGGTGGGGGTGGTGGGAGACATGGGTGGGGGCCTGGTGGAGGGTTCCCCTGGATGCTGGGGGGTGGGGGTGGTGGGAGACATGTGTGGGGGCCTGGTGGAGGGTGTCCTGCACTGCTGGGGGGTGGGGGTGATGGGAGACATGAGTGGGGGCCTGGTGGAGGGTGCCCCTGGATGCTAGGGGGTGGGGGTGCAGGGGGACATGAGTGGGGGCCTGGTGGAGGGTGCCCCTGGATGCTGGGGGGTGGGGGTGGTGGGAGACATGAGTGGGGGCCTGGTGGAGGGTGCCCTGCACAGCTGGGGGGTGGGGGTGGGGGGAGACATGAGTGGGGGCCTGGTGGAGGGTGCCCTGCACTGCTGGGGAGTGGGGGTGATGGGAGACATGAGTGGGTGCCAGGTGGAGGGTGCCCCTGGATGCTAGGGGGTGGGGGTGCAGGGGGACATGAGTGGGGGCCTGGTGGAGGGTGCCCCTGGATGCTGGGGGGTGGGGGCGGGGGGAGACATGAGTGGGGGCCTGGTGGAGGGTGCCCTGCACTGCTGGGGAGTGGGGGTGATGGGAGACATGAGTGGGTGCCAGGTGGAGGGTGCCCCTGGATGCTGGGGGGTGGGGGTGGTGGGAGACATGGGTGGGGGCCTGCTGGCAGGTGCCCCACAGTGCTGGGGGGGTGGGAGACATGAGTGGGGGTCTGGTGGAGGGTGCCCCTGGATGCTGGGGGGTGAGGGTGCAGGGGGACATGTGTGGGGGCCTGGTGGAGGGTGCACCTGCACTGCTGGGGGGTGGGGGTGGTGGGAGACATGTGTGGGTGCCAGGTGGAGGGTGCCCCTGGATGCTAGGGGGTGGGGGTGCAGGGGGACATGAGTGGGGGCCTGGTGGAGGGTGCCCCTGGATGCTGGGGGGTGGGGGTGGTGGGAGACATGAGTGGGGGCCTGGTGGAGGGTGCCCCTGGATGCTAGGGGTGGGGGTGCAGGGGGACATGAGTGGGGGCCTGGTGGAGGGTGCCCCTGGATGCTGGGGGGTGGGGGTGGTGGGAGACATGAGTGGGGGCCTGGTGGAGGGTGCCCTGCACAGCTGGGGGGTGGGGGTGATGGGTGACATGAGTGGGGGCCTGGTGGAGGGTGCCCCTGGATGCTGGGGGGTAAGGGTGCAGGGGGACATGTGTGGGGGCCTGCTGGAGGGTGCCCCTGCACTGCTGGGGGGTGGGGGTGATAGGAGACATGTGTGGGGGCCTGGTGGAGGGTGTCCTGCACTGCTGGGGGGTGGGGGTGATGGGAGACATGAGTGGGGGCCTGGTGGAGGGTGCCCCTGCACTGCTGGGGGGTGGGGGTGGTGGGAGACATGGGTGGGGGCCTGTTTGAGGCTGCCCCTGCACTGCTGGGGGGTGGGGGTGGGGGGAGACATGGGTGGGGGCCTGCTGGAGGCTGCCCCTGGTGGCTGGGGGTGCAGGGGGACATGCGTTGGTGGGCAGTAGTGCTAGTTGATATGTGGGTTGGCTGGTGGGCATGGCCATGGTGGATGGGGTGCCTGCAGGACATGTGCTGGGTAGGCCCCTGTGGTGTGAGCCACCTGCAGGGGCCGTGGAGGGTGTAGAGGGTACACCTGGGAGGACCCACACGTGCAATTCACGTGTGCTGCTCCCCGCGCACCCCCGGAATACACGTACCCCGCTCAATCGCGTGTGGAACTTCCCGCGCACCCCTGAAATCCACGTACCCGGCCAAATCGCGTGTGGAACTTCCCGCGCACCCCCGAAATACACGTACCCCGCTCAATCGCGTGTGGAACATCCCGCGCACCCCTGAAATCCACGTACCCGGCCAAATCGCGTGTGGAACTTCCCGCGCACCCCTGAAATCCACGTACCCGGCCAAATCGCGTGTGGAACTTCCCGCGCACCCCCGAAATACACGTACCCCGCTCAATCGCGTGTGGAACATCCCGCGCACCCCTGAAATCCACGTACCCGGCCAAATCGCGTGTGGAACTTCCCGCGCACCCCTGAAATCCACGTACCCGGCCAAATCGCGTGTGGAACTTTCCGCGCACCCCCGAAATACACGTACCCCGCTCAATCGCGTGTGGAACTTCCCGCGCACCCCTGAAATCCACGTACCCGGCCAAATCGCGTGTGGAACTTCCCGCGCACCCCTGAAATCCACGTACCCGGCCAAATCGCTTGTGGAACTTCCCGCGCACCCCTGGAATCCACGTACCCGGCCAAATCGCGTGTGGAACTTCCCGCGCACCCCCGAAATACACGTACCCCGCTCAATCGCGTGTGGAACTTCCCGCGCACCCCTGAAATCCACGTACCCGGCCAAATCGCGTGTGGAACTTCCCGCGCACCCCTGAAATCCACGTACCCGGCCAAATCGCGTGTGGAACTTCCCGCGCACCCCCGAAATACACGTACCCCGCTCAATCGCGTGTGGAACTTCCCGCGCACCCCTGAAATCCACGTACCCGGCCAACTCGCGTGTGGAAATTCCCGCGCACCCCTGAAATCCACGTACCCGGCCAAATCGCGTGTGGAACTTCCCGCGCACCCCTGGAATCCACGTACCCGGCCAAATCGCGTGTGGAACTTCCCGCGCACCCCCGAAATACACGTACCCTGCTCAATCGCGTGTGAAACTTCCCGCGCACCCCTGAAATCCACGTACCCGGCCAAATCGCGTGTGGAACTTCCCGCGCACCCCTGGAATCCACGTACACGGCCAAATCACGTGTGGAACTTCCCGCGCACCCCTGGAATCCACGTACACGGCCAAATCGCGTGTGGAACTTCCCGCGCACCCCTGGAATCCACGTACCCGGCCAAATCGCGTGTGGAACTTCCCGCGCACCCCTGGAATCCACGTACCCGGCCAAATCGCGTGTGGAACTTCCCGCGCACCCCCGTAATACACGTACCCCGCTCATTCGCGTGTGTAACTTCCCGCGCACCCCCGGAATACACGTACCCCGCTCATTCGCGTGTGTCACTTCCCGCGCACACCCGGAATACATGTACCCCGCTCAATCGCGTGTGTCACTTCCCGCGCACCCCCGGAATACACGTACCCCGCTCAATCGCATGTGTCACTTCCCGCGCACACCTGGAATACACGTACCCCGCTCAATCGCGTATTTTACTTCCCGCTGCGCCACTTTTTTGATGCGCTGGGACTCTACCGCCTGCCTTCGTGTGGCGGACGTGTTTCAGCTTGTGCGTGGCTTTGGCTGTGCGTGGGTTTGCCCTATTCCATTCCATGAATACGTGTGGTTCGTGTGCGTGTGGGCGTTCCCTCTGCTTCCGTGCAGTGCATCCCCAGTTACGCCCTTATTTTCGCGTGTTGTTCCCCATTCCGCGCGTTACGCCCCATGTCCCGCCCACTTTCTGCTGTGTGCGCTGAGGTTGTGCGCTTTCACTGTGCGCGTCGCGCACCGTCGCGCACGCCTTTCGCGATGTTGCAGTGACTTGTGCGCCATGCACGGGTTTGGCGCACATCCCGCGGTGAACACGCGCAGGGACTTCCATGAATCGCACGCGTGCGCGTGCGCCTGTTTTTTTCCGCTTGCGCATGCTTGCGCATGCTTGCGCCTAGATTTTCGGCGCACGTTGGTTCCATGAATCGGCCCCTTAGTTTCTGAACCGTACAAGATGATTACTGTGACTTTCTGCATATAAAATGTTACCAAAGATGAGCAAGAAAATTGACCAAACCTTGCTTGTATGATCAGCGCCTGAGATGTCGCTGTTCGAATTTTGGCTAGTGAGTGACTACTGATATAAATTTCAAGATATTTATATTGCTGTAATACCTCTACACAACTCCCATTTAAGCACCATTTGGTACTTTGTATCTTCTTAGTCCCCTTCGGGATACAACATAAAATTTTAGTTTTTTCAACGTTTATTTGGAGTAAGTTGGTTGCAGCATATTTTTCCAATGCAGTTAGCAGTCTCTGAAGGTCCCTTGGTGCCTTGGACAACAAAACAAGGTCATCCGCATATAGTAGCCACGCTATCGGAGATGTACCTAGTTGAGGGGGATCAGATTGTACCTCGGCAAAAATTGTTCCCATGTCAGCTATAAAGTAATTAAATAGCGTGGATGCTAATACGCATCCTTGTTTTAGGCCAGAATACGTAAGCACAGGGGCCGAAAGATGACTTTCCATCGTCAGTCTTGCTCGAATAGAGGTGTTTACATGAAGTTGTGTAACAAAGACTAACTGAGATTGCAGGCATGCTGTTCTGGCCAACTTGGATAGTAATAATGACCTACTCACAGAATCAAAAGCAGATTTAAAGCCATATATATAGCCTGTTTAGATTGTTGAATTTGTTGTTGGATTGCTGTTATGATGGTTAAATTAATTGCTGTATCAAGTCCCGGAATAAACCCTGTTCATGGGGATCATTAAGATTGTTCTGGGTAATCCACGTTTTAAGATCTCTCAAGATGAATCTAGTAAAGAGTTTATCCAGCACATCCAGCAATGCAATGGGGCGATAACTTTCTAGACATTGCTGATTGCCTTTCTTAAACATCGGAACCATCGTTGACTTACACCACAATGCTGGTATGACTTGGGATTAAATAATCTTCACATAAATTTGATTTAGTATCCACGCCCACGATTCTGGGTTGGCCTTAAATATAGAGTTGGACAGGCCATCTGGGCCTGGTGCTCTTGAGTTCGATAGTTTGGATATATAAAAAAACAATATATCCGCAAGATCAAACTCTAGCAACAGCTTAGTCTTGGACACATCAATGGTTTCAACAGCATCTTGATCCTTAGAGGCATATAGATCAGAGAAATAGTGAATCCATTTCTGCTCAGATACAGCATTAATCTGCAGTGAAAGCTGAGATGTATTAAAAGTCTGATTAAGTAGATGCCAAATAGCTCCTGAGTTCTTAGAGGAAAGAGCCTGTAGCATATTCTCTCTGTCCTCATGATACATATGAAATTTTCAGGACTTCATCTAGTTCTTGTATTTCATTTTCAGTGATTTAGTCTGCAAATGTTGATCTAGTGGAGAGATTTTTAAGACTCCTACTTGCTCTAAAAAGAAGTTGTTTTTGGTGTTTAAGATGAGGATCGAAAGAGTGTTTGTGCTTAAATATGGGCTTGGTCAACCTAGACTGTACCTCTGTTAAGAGTTGGAGTGCTGCAACATATTCTGACCTCTTTCCTTTCTGATCGACCTTCCCAGGTACAACTTGGGTCCTACCTTTCCTCTATCGCCCTCTCTACCTGCGGTGTTCCCCAGGGGTCTAACCTCTCCCCCTGGCTTTTCAACCAATACCCGGCTACACTTGCCTACTGTATTTCCATTTTCTGCTCAAACTTCCAGTGCTATGCTGATGACACCCAACTCATTTTCAGGCTTCCCTCAGACACCTCCTCTCCTTCCCTCCTCTCTGACTGCCTAATCGCCATTCAAAATTGGTGTGCCGCCAACGATCTTTGTCTAAATGCCAACAAGACTGAAATCCTCATCATTGGTACACCTTCACCATCCTTTCCCCTCACTCTCTGGCCGGCCTCCCTTGGCCCTCCTCCTACCCCTACCTGCGAGGCTAAGAATCTCGGGGTCATCTTTAACTCCACACTTTTTCTCCGCAGACATCTATGATGTCTCTAAAAAGTCAAACTTCCTACTGCACCTCCTTAAAGGTACTCTGCCTTTCCTCTCCTTCCCCCAGAAGCTCACTGTCTCCCAAGCTCTGGTTCTCTCTAGGTTGGACTACTGTAACAGCCTCTTTCTGAATCTACCTGCCTCCCCTCTCCGCCCCTTACAACTAATACAGAACAGGACTGGAAGACTTGTCCTGGGCCTCAAGCCCTGGGATCGTATCTCTTCAGCTCTGAAATCCCTTTATTGGATCCCAGTGGACGCAAGGATTACATTTAAAACCCTATGTATTGTCCACAAGGCTTTCTGGGGCGTGGGTCCAAAATACCTTCAACTATCCCTCCGTAAATACCTCCCCTCTCGAGCCCTTAGCTCCTCTACTTCTAACTCTCTCAGGATCAGTCGTTTTTTCAAAGAAACAAGCTGGAGGTAGATCTCTGTCTTCGGCCGGGGCCTCCCATTGGAACAGCCTCCCGGCCACCTTGAAACTTGAGGAGGACCATCTCCCGCTCCGGAAGCACCTCAAGACCTTCCTCTACGCTTCTGCCTTTGCCCCTCTTCTCCCCTACTGATCTGTTTTCTCTCTCAGCACCATGCTCCTGGCCACCCTTTGTCCTTTGGGCCCAGGTACCTGCTCACCCTCCTGCACTGCCTCTGAGTCACCCCTTGCACTGGGATCTGCATCTGTAGCCAGACAGTCCACAATTTTTCTTCTGCACTTATCAGATATACCCAATCTGACAAATGACGCACTTGCCCCTGCCTGTATTTATTTATTTATTTATTGCATTTATTTATTGCACCTATCATTTATTCTGTTTTCTCCTTTGTGCCACACGCTCCACTTCTCCCCCTTCCTCGCACTTTCCCCCTTTTCCATGCACCTGTACGTTCTGAAGATCACTGGACCTAGTAAGATCGTTGTTTTTATTCTCCCTTGTTCCCCTCCCTTTGCTTGGTCGTGCTCTGAAACACTTGTGTATGAGCGCGAAATCAATAAAATATCATATCATATTGCCCATCAGAGTTTATCAGGACAGGATTTTCAACTACTCAGTTTCGTAAGCAATGGTAAAGATCACAAAGTTGATTTGAAGACCATCGCAATCGATTTCCCCCAGAGGATACCGCTAGTTTGAGATTTAGATGTTCTTCTAAGTGAGGTAAATCTGATGACTTCCATGTCCACGACACAGTCAACTGATCAAGATCACTGACATGGGGCCTCATTAGGACCCTGGCGGAGAGGGTTATACGCCAGCGTAGTGCATGGCGTACCTCTCCGCCATACTACGAGTTCCCGTAGCGCCATGGCGGCCTTTTCCGGCTGGTTTTACCAGGCGGAGAAAACCATGGCGCTACGGGACCTCGTTGTTAATTACGCCACCGTATTTTACGGTGGCGTAATTAACTCCTTCCCCACTCCCATTATACCCTATGGGGCAAAAATGGGAATGGGGAAGGGCAGAATGGGGATTGGGGATTTACCGCCCCGCCAAGGTCGGAATGGGGCGGTAAATCCGCCAACCCCCATGGCGCTATCGGCGGCTTTCCGCCATGCTTCGCGGTGCATTTAGCACCGCGAAATCCGCCTGGGTCCTAATGAGGCCCATGGTGTTTTCGTACAATGAAGTTATCTATACATGAAAACATAAGGCGATGAGTGTATATATAGTCAATGATGGCTTTTTGATTATAACGACGCCAGGTGGAGTTGGCAGGGGAGTCATCCTCAAGCGCACCATTGAGCATTAACAATTGTCTGTTGCTCATAAGATTAGACCACCTTCGGCGTCCAATTGTATCATGATGGATTTCGGATGATAGGTTATGTATATTCAGATTGCCTACAATAAACGTTGCTATAATTGTCATGTCAGATGCAATTTTGTCAAGCAGAAATTCCATGTATGCGAAAAAGGAGTCATCGGAAATGCTGGCATGGTTCCAGTAGATATTTACTAGAGCTGTTATATGGGTGTTAGAAATAATGCGAACACGCTGGGTTAACTGATTGGGTTCAACCGATCTGGTCATAAAAGGGCCAGATGAGATTTTAGCGCTACAAGTCGACACGCCATGGGTCTTCCCTTGGTCTGGAGCATAGCTGGTATAGTTAGAATATTGAAATCATTCCAGATAGGTGTTTCCGTGAGCCATGTTTCTTGCAGGGCTATAAAATCAAAGTGACTACGATAAAGAAACTCATTGTTCATTAGATGGCTATGAACATGGGTATTCTAGCTAAGCAGGCTCAACGTCTGTTCATTATGAGTTTTTAATGGTTACAAGACGGATGTGGATCATGAGCGATCATTTCTCTCATTAGAAGAGAAATGCGCTTCACACCGTTCATAAATTGGTCTTTGCATGAAAGTCGTTTTGAAGTTTGGTTTGGGATCTACTTGATTAAGGTTACTGCAGTTTTGCGCTGATTTCTTGATCCAGAGACATTTTCTTGAGATCATTCGTAAGCAAGGGTAAAACCCAGATCAAAAAGAGACCGCCTTGCTTGCCAAATCAAATTGAGAACTACGCCAGATTGGATCTATATCCTAACCGAGGAGAGATTTGATTCATGTAGAAACTCTGCTTGATTTACGTCAGAAGAAGACAAATCTTCTAAACTCAGAATTTCAGCGAAGATGTTTAATATAGATGTTCTATTAAGATCATAGGTGTCAAATGGATCAGATCTGTATTGCATTATTAAAGTATGAAAATGTGAGGTAGAGTTACGTCCATTATTAGGTTTGATGTTATAATGCAATGCCTTTGTTCTATCATCATGTTTGTCAGCAGGTTGCGAAAGTTGTGCTTGCGCACAAGTAGGTAGCTGGGCAATTTGCATAGATGGAGAGGCATTGGATTTTGGAGCAGGTATACATATATGAGTGTAATGGTGCATCAATCTCTCTATTTCTAGAATTCTTTGCTCCAAAGTGTATAGTGTTTCTTCGCGAGGTTGAGTCTCATGTGTATGAAATTGATCTCCACATTTTCAAATTTTGCACTGTTTCTGTAGAATGATTTTTTGTGATATTAATCTCATTGAGATGATCATCCAGAGGCCCATGAACCACTGGCACCACTGCCGACTGATTTCTAGTTCCGTCAGTGGTTTTATTGAATTTAGCAATGTTTGAATATTTTTGGTAATGGCCGTGGTGACATCCATTACACGTTTTCTTGGTTAGGTCAAATTTTGAAGAAATAGTTTTTTATTAGCGTGATTAGATGTAGCAATGATTTTTATATTTTTGCTTTTCTTCTGCTGATTCAACTGTGACGAAATGTTAGCCATAGTTCTGAGAGGTTTGAAAAAAATTGTAACATCCTCTTTGTTCTTAGTTCCATGTGGTTTAACTTTCCCCTCACCACTTGCTCTGCTCCTTTTGTTCTGCAGAGCGGTTAATGCACCTCTACTATTTATAGTTTGAGTCAGGTCTGATGTTAAATCTACTGTATTCGTGAGGCACGTAGCAAGCATCACTGTCTCAATTATAGTGATTTTCCCTGATATATTACTGGAGTCACTTACTTCAGAAGAAGCTCTCAATATAGTATCTATGCCATTCAAAGAGATGGCATCATGAATCTGCGCCATGGAGTCATTTCTTTCTAGGGGACATAATTTAATTATTTTTTTTCCAGACGAAATACTCGAACAGCGTGGACATTCATTGTGTGCGATCATTGCTTTTATACAATGATTTGTCAGTGTAGTACTCATTTCCATCTGCTGTCGTAATATATTCTCTAATAGGTTCGTTGTGAGCTGAGTCTGACGTCAAATATTTCATAAAGTTTTGACAGAGAAGAGAGAGTGAAATTCATGGCTGTCAACGTAGGTTAAAGATATACGAGGATGGTTCAGGGTTGTGAGTTAGGGAAGGATTATGAGTGAGAGGCATTATCGAGGGAATAGGCTGGGAAAAGGATATTGATAAAGCAGAAGAGTTTTTTAAAAATGTTTCCGAACATTTCTGGTGACTGTGATAGATTTGAGCAGTTAGTCGTATCGAGATATGCCTCTCGAGTTATAGACACACTGTGAATTGGTAACGGCAAAGACGTGGGATTATTAGGTGGTTTAAAGCTAGGCATGCTCAGGAGATTAGGTTCTTTGCATGGCAGGCCGGATTTTAATGTAAATTAACTAGGTCCGATGTAACTGCTACAAAAATGTCGGCAGTGTGATTAGAGGCCAAAGTCTTAGACGAGCACAGCCGATTCTGTTCAGTACTGTGACCTCCCATTGCCACTGATTCACTGGATGGTTGTTCCAAGTCTATATTTGCAGGGATAGATTCCATAGTAACGTCCCTTAGATAAGGAAGAGACGTTATGATATTTGTCTCCACGTTAGGGCTCGGTTTGATGGTTTCAACGCAATAAAAGCATCTAATATCAACTGACAAATGATTGAGATCTCGCTCGGGTCAAAGGAGCTCCGTCTTTGTTTCCACTTTGGACGGCATATCTGTTTTAAGCGTAACATTGATTTTTTTCCACTTCTGCATGCAAAGAGACGGTGAAAAAGCAAAGTTGACCAGACAGAAATTAGCCCACGCCTCGTGTATAGTGATATGCGTTTGTGCTCCACAAACAAAACATGACTGAGGTTATGATTGTAAGGGAGTGTGTATAATGAGAGGAACTCACCACAATACGGGATTAAAGTCTAGTCCGACACCCGCCAACCCAGCCCAAGACAGCCACAGACAGCCCTTGCCAACAGCGCTTTCCCAAATGCGCGTGGGCACTATGTAAATAGGATTATGGGTAAGAGAGCGGGATTTACCGTTGCAGCTAAACAATGCCGTGAGAATGAATAATTCAAACACAACAAAAGGGTCCAGGGAGCCACACAGCCACAGACAGCCCTTTCCAACAGTGTTTTCCCAAATGTGTTCGTGGGCATGCTGTAAATAGAATTCTGGGTAAGAGGGCGGGATTTACCGTTGCAGCTAAACAATGCCGTGAGAATGAATAATTCAAACACAGCGAAAGGGTTCAGGGAGCCACAGAGCCACAGACAGCCCTTGCCAGCAGCACTTACCCAAATGCGTGCATTCATTCTGGCATAATTTGAATTTAGGTGGGCTTCCAACTGTGCATCCACCATTTTGTACTGCTTTTTAGTGCTTTCTGGCGTAATTCAAATGTAGGTGTGCTTTCCAATTTCTTATTGATCTGTAAATCAGGGAATTTCCGGGTTGCTCATTGGTATTGTCTGCCTGCCCGCATTGTGAGATTCTACTATTGCATAGTGCTTCTGACCTTCTCCCCTGCTATCCTCTCATTTCTCACCACCACCTGTATCTGCCCCCACGGTGTTCTCCATCTCCCATATCTTTTCTAACTGCTTCTCCGTCCCCTATGCTCCCTCTCTCATGAAGTCTGGAAGAAAGAAACTTTAAAAGGCACTCTTTAGTTCCAACCCTGCTCTGCCCATTGCAGACATCTATATCAATGCTTGCTCCAGACAGACTATCACTGAAATTCTCTTAGCTGTTCCTTCCTCTGATTTATGAGCTTCCCATATGATCTCTGTCCTCTTCCCTTTCTCCTCCTCACCCATTACTGCCGGCACCAGATGGGATGTGCTCTTGGCTCACTTTGCATCTTCAAAATGCACCATTAATGTCTATCACAATGGCACTATCACGGCCCAGGGCTCTCAGCCCAACCTCTTCCTTCTTGGCAGGCATCTTCCATCTCTCTTCAACCGCCCCCCTCATTTCACCCCTCATCTCCCCTCTGTCCTCCCCCCAGTGGTGGCAACCCACCCCTGTACCCCGTTCGCAAATCATTTAAAGGGGGCAGCCAGCTTCTCTTAGCTACCCTCAATTCTTGCTCTGCTATTAAACACTCCTCTGACATCCATCACCTCCTTGAAGACCTTGGCGTCCTTGCTCTCACTGAGACATGGTTCAAGGCTAGAGGCTACAAGACCCTGTCCAATTCCAGGCCCTCCCCACTCAAAACTACTCATCCTTTGAAAGCCTAGTCGGCAGGCTTTGTGTCTCACCTATGTTCTCTCTTACTCTTGCTACCATCTACAGGCTCCCTGGACCGACCTCCCTCTTCCTCTCAGAATGGGCCAACCTGTCCTCTTCTCTTCTTGCCGCCTCCCCCAAACGCATCTTCAATGGGGACTTTAACATCCATCTCGACTCCCCCGATGTGACCACTGTTCTCCTTCGTGACCTCTGCAACACTCTTTCCCTCACTATCCTCCCCTCTGGCCCAACCCACTCTGCAAGACACACCTTGGATGCTCTCATCTTAACAGACATCCCCCTCTCCAACCTTCTTATTACCCCTCTCTCCTGGTCTGACCACTCTCTCCTCTCTTCCTACCTTGACCTCCCCTGTCCTCTAATGATGCCTCCGCCCGCACTGCCAGTCTCCTTCTCCGTCATTCGACGGATGAAGCGCGTGTCAGTCGCTGCATTTGCCTCTTCCTTCATCCCTCTGCCCCCTTCCTTGGACTCTCCTTCTGACTGTGTTCTAGCTAACCTCCACCTTTCTAACTCTAACACCATTGACATCCTTGCCCCCGTCATGTGGATCTGCATGAAGCCTACCAAATGTAACTCTTGGTATGACTGACTTGGCAGCTCTGAAACGCAAGTGCAAAGCTGCTGAGTGGAAGTGGCAGGCATCTAGCTTGTCCTCTGACAAACTGACCTGCCGCCTACTCCAAAGGCAATATTGTCTCTTCATCTGCTCCAATAAGAGGGCTCATGTCCAAGCCTGTATCTCTGGAGCCACGAATAACACGGCCCAATTCTTTAAAATGAGCAAGGAACTTGCCAATCCTACCGCAAGTCTCCTCCTCTCCTCCTCCCTCCCAGGCCCCATGCTCTGCACTGGCTGCCCACCTTTCCTCCAAAACTCTGGACATCCTGCCCTCTCTGTCATCTGTCCCCCCAAGCCCCCATCTGCCGCCTTCTCTTGCCTCCCTTGGATGCCCTTTCCCACATGCTCTCCTTTCTCTCTCATTGCACCAGATGAGATCTCTAGAGGTGTCCGCTCTATGAAAGTCTCCTCTGCACAGGTGCTCCACTGCTCCTCCAGAACCATCAAAGACAACATCACCCCTCTCGTCCCAGCCTTGGCTGACCTCTGCAACCACTCACACACCACTGGCTCCTTCCCTCAACCCCTTAAGCACTCTCTTATGCACCCTCTTCTAAAAAGCTGTCTGCTGACCCTTCTTGCTTGGCTAACTATCGCCCTATCTCTATCACCCCTTTTTTGGGCAAACTTATGGAGAAGCTGGTCATCCCCCAACTGACCCTCCACACCGACAGGCTGGCTACTTCCATGACCACCAGTCCAGTTTCAGGGCAGCCAGAGGCATGGAAACTGCTTTCCGGAACACCCGTGAAGACCTACTCTCTAGCCTGGACTCTAACACTCCCTCTGTTCTGATCCTCCTTGATCTTTCTTCTGCCTTTGACACAGTCAACCACTCCATCTTCATAAACCATCTCCATAATACCCAAGGCATCACAGACAGGGCACTGGCGTGGCTTACCTCCTTCCTTTCAAACGGACCTTCCCAAGTGCAAATGGGTCATTTTCTCTCCTCCACCACACTCTCTACCTGTGGCGACCATCAGGGCTCTAGCCTATCACAATGGTTCTTCAACATCTACTTGGCCACTCTGGCCCACCTGATCTCCACTTTCTCTCCTCATGTCCAGTGTTATGCAGACGACACACAGCTCTGTCAAGCTACCCGCCTCTACCTCCTCCTCTTCCTCCTTCATACCTGACTGCCTGACGTCTATTCAGGAATGGTTCTCTGCCTTAATGGCAGCACAACAGGGATACTTCTCATTGGGACACCTGCTCCTTGCCCCCCCCACTTTCAGGCCTGACTCCTTGAGCCCCCTCCCCTCACCCACCTATAAGGCAAAAACACTTGCGATCACCTTTGACTCCTCTCTCTCTTTCTCTCCACACATCACAGACCTTGCCAAGAAGTCCAACTTTCAGCTCCACTTTCTCAGGGGCATTCTACCTTTCTTCACCTTCCCCCAGAAGCTCAACGTCTCCAGAGCCCTTCTCTCTAGGCTAGACTACTGCAATTGAGTCAGATCCCAGTCCTGACACCATATGTAGGGGAGGCATGGTATCATAAGCATGACACTTACACAAAAGGTAAAATTTGTAAAAACCTTTATTAAAGTTTCTGGGTTTGGGAAAACTCCTACTTTGCCCTATAGCTAGGATGGGAGTAGTCTTGACCATCAGAAGATAAACAAAACAGTCCTAGTGGAGTCCATCAAATCAAAATGGCCTATGCTAACAATGCCTGCCCTATCTCTTGTACAAAAACACATACCTTCCTCTATGCGAGGTGCATATGTTTGTTCTTCTCGGAGGTCCTCTAGTATGAGGGCTCTGGAGAGGACAAGGGGACATTTTATCCAGGGACTCTCGCATATCCACTGAGTTTCTTTTCGGCTTGCTGGTAGGGGCTGGTAGGGGCTGGATATTGATATTAGTCCCCTGTGAGTAGCCCATGAACAAGGATCAAGGAGTCTTGATACAAATAATGTCTCTATGACGGTCTGTTTATGTCCATTTCCATACCGGGGAGGTCTGGGAATAGTAATCAGACTGCGACGATCTTGTGGTGTAAATTCTCTGGGTGGAAAAGAAGGTTCTTGAAGAAGGGTCGAGAGTTCATACGAAGTCTCTTCCTATAATAACCTATCCCGGAAGTCCAATGATAATGGCCGATGAAAATAGTCGGGGTTCCCCTCTGATAATAATGTACGCCGGTACTAAGGGATAGATCTTGTTATCTCTGTGTACAGAGGTGACTCTAACCATGGTTGCATGTTCTAGATCTGCCAGAGTGACCAAATCGGCTCTTAGGTTTACTGCCAGAATCAATTATTTCCTTCACTACTCTCCCATTTACCAGTGCTCTCTCATATGTAAATTCAGCTGAGGATCGACATAAACATATGCTAAAGGTTTCTAGATCTTCGTTTTGTTCTTCCCATTCCTCTCCTTTTAGGCATCCTATTTCCATAAACTGTCGGAGGTAAGAACGTTTCTCCAAGCAGAGAGTGTGAGGTAGATCCCTTTTCCCGGCCGGCTCCTCCCTCTGGAACAGCCTCCCTCCCACCCTCAGACTTGAGCCGGATCGTCTTAAGTTCCAGAAAACTTCTCAAGATGTTCCTTTTCTCCTCTTCCTTCCCTCTCCCCCTCCCATGCTAACTCTCCCTCTGGCGCTGCAACTGGGGCTTTGTCCCTTCAGAATCATACAGGGGCCAGACCAACCGCTACCAGTCCCCCTCAGCATCCTTTGCAGCACCTGCCCTGGGGCTCCCTTTCCCGGCCTAGCCCAACTTGGTCCTCCACGTCCAACGCATTCATCCTCCCTTTCCCCCTTTTCCCCTGGCACTTGCCACCTTGGCCCACCCAGCACTTCCCTGCCCCCTTTGCTGGGGGCATCCCACTCCTGCACTTCTCCCTTTCCCCTCTGCCACTTGCACTTACCAAGTTGTCAAGCATTTGCACGGTAGGATTGTCACAAAGCCAATATAAAAGTTTTTGTGGTTCTACTTTTGTGATTCCCAAGTTCCCCTCCCCCATATTGTCTTGTGGTACCTGGAAACACTTGTGTATAGGCGCAAATACACATGTCCAATAAATAAATTAAACAAATAAATAGCACAGGTGCATCCCCAGGGTTGGCGTAGACCCACTTCTCCTAGCCTTCATTTCCCACTGGTACTCCAGGACTATCTGCTTGAAGCTCTGCTTTAGGTCCTTCGACCACTTCACCTAATTTGAGCACACTGGGGTTGGTGGAAACCACATAGTGACTGCCACGAATGTTGGGCCACTTTCATGGGACACATTTAGTTATCAGTTTCTCAAACAGTCTTGGACTTTCTTGGCTACCTCCTCTGCCAATAAATGAAATTCCTCGTCAGAGAAATTCACTTCTTTCTGCCTTCCATCAGCTGGTGCTTTCATGGCAACCTGCTCCACAGATTCAGAATAGATAGTAATTGCTGGTGTTAATATGACCACCCTTACATTTCCAAAATTGCCCACATGCAGTTATAGTTATTACATCATCCTGTAATGTCACTGCATGTGGTGTTTGCAGTTTTCCTACATGTGCATTCCTATGTTTACACTCGTTGGGCAGTCAAGTCATGATGGAGCAGTGGTGGTAATGGCAATTACTGCATGCACTAATTTCTTACGGAATACCACCATGCCCTCAATCACAGGCAAAGAAGATGGATGTGTTCTTGTGCAATTTGGCCTCTCTCCACAATTATTATTATCATTTTTTTAACACTCTTTATTGACATTTTGGCAAAACAGTTCTCAAACTCCCCCCCCATGCCCCTATGGCAATCTCCCCATATCCAATAACAAACTTTAACCAAACTATTCAACTAATTCCCCTTCCCGCCCACCCCTCTTCGCCCCCCTGCTCCCTACCCCAGTACCCCCCTGAGTCCTTCATTCTCCAATAGTGACCGCATACAGTCTTCTGTGTTTGTTGTTCGTTGAGATTTGAGTAGGCCCATCTCCAGATCATACCCCCTATTCTCCCCTTCCCACAACTCCCTCATACTCTCTCTCTAATACTGGCAGTTTCATGGGGGGTGTAGGTCATTGTCCCTTGACAGATCATTTAGCAGTTGAGACCAGTGAACTGTTACCTCCTCCCCACCAACCTCTGCATCTACATTCTGCATTACTGTTAATTCCGCTAAGCCCCATCTCCGTCCGTCCTTCCGCCATAAGTTGATTACCGGGCCCTGCTGGCAATACCCTCAGTACAGAGGGAGAGGAGGTGGACCCTGCTGGCAATACCCTCAATATGGCCCTCTACCACCCTTTGTACAGTATGGCCAGAGCACCCAGTTTCCGTGCCCGAATCTCCCTTCTCCTCCTCCAGAATCAGGACCACCACCATTAGACAACCTATTTCACACCAGGAGACAGTCCTACAGGAGGTGATACCCAAGTCAGCGGTATACAATATTTCCCCTAGGACTCTTAGTCCTCTTGAAATTTCCACGCTGGAGAGAGGGTTTTCGTTTGTACCCATGCAAAACCCTTCCAGAATGGATATGTAAACCGAATTACGTAGTCTATTCCGCAAAATTAGATTGAGAGATTTTTTCGGGACTAACGAAAGAGAACAAATTGACATGGACTCTAACACCCCATTCAGGTGTAAATCCACTTTTACGCCTAGTCTCAATATGGTCTCGGAAGAAACAGTGGTTTTTGAGAAGGCTGTACTCAGAGACTTTAATTTGCTACATAAGCATATTGATAGCCATCCACACACACCAAGTTTTAACTTCTCCAAAAAGGAGTGGGACTGCATTAGGAAACTCAAAGAAGATTCCACTATTATAATCAAGCAGGCAGATAAGGGGGGTGGTATCGTTGTACTTGATGCCACCCAATATGACCAAGAGGTTATGCGTCAACTTGAGAATCCCTTGGTTTACCATAAACTGAGTGGAGATCCGACTGATTAGTAAGGAGATCACTGCCATCGGTATGGCAGCACGTGAGGCGGACATTATCATTGCAGGATGATCAGTAGATAACTATGCACTTTAATTGTAGATTTCTAACATTCATTGTTTGTTTTTATGCTGTTTTATCACGGATTCAGCCCTGTGTGTAATGTACTTTGATATGTGAATAATAAAGATTGATTGATTTTAGACTATCCTTGACCTGGCCTATCCCCTCATTCGAGCTCCTACTTTGAGAGCAATTTATTCCGCTTGATTTTTCTAGTGGTGTGCTTTATATGACCCCTCTCCTTTCTGTTGCTTGATCACCGGGTACTGCGGCAATTTCTACGCTGTTGCCATACGGCGCTTTGCCAATATGAGTAAGAACCGTCCCAGCCTATTTCTCACCTTATTTTGTTTTCCCCCTGGTAACTTCCCCCACAGACAAATCTCCGGGCTTCTTTCCCAACTGGTCCCCAGCACCTCATTCACCTCATTTAGAACTTCATTCCAATATTCCACTATTACCTCGCATTCCCACACCATATGCCAGAACCCTGCCCGTTCCGAACCACATCTAGGACACTCGTCTGATCGTTCCTCATTCATTGCCCGGAGTGCTATCGGGATAATATATATCATATGCAAAATATTAAACTGAACTAACTGAAAGCGGGCATTCCTCAAAGTCTTCCGGACCAGGTCCCAGACCTGCTCCCATTCTGTATCTGATATGGAGCGTCCCATATCTGCCTCCCATTTTTCCTTGGCCTTCAACTCCCCCTCTGCCGCCCCTTCCCCAAGCGCCTTATAAATGCATGAAATGCGTGCCCTACCCCCCATCCGACTAAGTAACACTCGAAGAACCGGACATGGTTCCGGCTCCTCAGAAATCCCCTCCCACAGTTCCGCCATCCTACGAACCACCACCCCATACGGCAGAAAAAAAACCCTCGGCAAATCAAACTTCTCACACCACTCCTCACAGGTAAGAAGCTTCCCGCCTTCAAAAAGATCCCCCACCTTTTCACATCCTTTCTCCCTCAAACTCCGAATCCCCACTCTCCCTATTGCCTGATACAATTTCTGATTGGCCCCCCACGGGAGACCCCCCTCATAGCATCCCCTCACCCCTCTACCACCCCCATACTTCCTCCATGTTTCCCTCACTGCCTCAAAGACTACCGACCCCCCTCCAGCCCCTAACGGGTGCCACAGAAGTTCCACTGGCCTACAATCCGGCTGCAAGGTCCTTACCAATACCTTGAGGATTCCCCCTCCGATTGATCCCACACCAAAACTGACTGTAATTGCGCCGCCACAAAATATTATTCATAATTCGGAGCGCCCAACCCTCCTTTCCCCCTAGCTCTCCGTAGCGTTTGTTGGGAAAGCTTCCTCCTCCCCAGACCCCACAGTAGCTCCCTAACCTTAACATCTAACATTCTAAAGAACACTCTCTTTGCCACATACAGTATATTAGTGAAGAAGTAGAGCAACCGTGGCAGGATCACCATTTTACATAACGCCGTTCTACCCATCAGTGAAAGGGGCAACGCCTTCCAGAATTGGATAGAATCTCCTATTTTGGATAATGCCCTCCCTGTGTTGTACACAAACGTATCCACCATGTCATGGAACACCTGTACGCCCAGATACTGAAATGACGCCTTTTCCCATCTTATCCCCACCTCTGGCAAATCCGCCAACCGACATTCCCGTAATCACCTTAACGGAAACAAGACCGACTTCTCCGGGTTTATACGGAACCCCGACATATATCTAAAGTTCCGCAACACTTCCAAAAGGTCCGGGAGATACGTCTTGGGGTCCACCACATATAATAACAAATCGTCTGCATAAAGCGACACTATATGTCGTTGCCCTCCCACCTCAATTCCAGCCTCTGCCATTTCCTGCCGTAGAAACGCCGCCAACGGCTCTAGGGCTAGCGCAAACAAAATCAGAGAAGCCGCACACCCATGCCTTGTCCCCCTTCCCAACTCCCACATCCCCAACACCCAATTATTAGTCTTCACCATTGCTAGCGGTTTAGTATATAGTAGGGTCAACCACCTACAGATGTTTTCCCCAAATCCGAATTCCTGAAGCACCCTGAACAACCACTTCCATTCCAAGGAGTCGAACGCCTTCATGGCGTCAAATGATGCTATCGCCATATCATGCCTTTGCGACCTCACCATATCCATCACATGATGAAGTCGGGAGATGTTACCCGATTTATTCCTGCCCTCTATAAACCCACATTGGTCCGGGTGTATCAGACTTGGCGCAACCGTCGCCAACCTAGCAGCTAGGATCTTTCCCAGGATTTTCCCATCCACATTCAATAGGGAAATGGGCCGATAGGTCGTACAGTCTTTCGGGTCCTTCCCCTCTTTTAGCATCACTGTAATCACCGCCTCCGTCATCGAATGTGGGAGGCAGCCTCTCTGAAATGCCTCCTCATAAACCTTCTGGAGCTGCGGAACCAATTCATCAGCAAACATTGCGTAAAACTCTACCGGAAGCCAGTCACTACCCGGCACGCCCCCTCTCCTCAGGGTGCGGATCGCCCACCTGATGTCCCCCTCCACTATAGGGGGCTCTAATTCCTCCCGGCGGTCTTCCCCCAGCTTCGGCAACCGCAGCACTTCCATGAGGTCCTCCACATCTACATATCCTCCCTCGCTTGTATATAATTCCTTATAATATGTTACAAAGGCCTCATTAATCTCCTTCTGGGTCCCGACCACCTCCCCCATACTCGACCTTAGCTGGGTTATTACCCGACTCGGACCTTCCCTACCAATTAGCCAAGCTAGCAGTTTACCCGCCTTGTCTCCATCCCCATGTAGGGTGACTTCCCTCCTATTGCTGTCAAAATGTGATAATTCCGTTAGGGTCCTCTGATAAAATTCCAACGCTCGCGCCAGGGCTTCCCCACCTCCGCGCCCCCGGCCGCCTCTTGTCCAGTTCCGCCACCTGGGCCTCCGTGCATTGTAGCGTGTCTAAAAGGCGTTTACGCATCCCCACTGCCATGGCCAAGCACTTCCCTTGTATATTCGCCTTGAAGGCCTCCCAGAGCACTCCCCTAGATTCCACCGAACCATCATTCAACTCAAAGTAAACCCTAATCCCCTCTCGCAACTCCGCCACAAATGCCCTGTCCCGTAACGCCTCTCTCTGCATCCGCCATAAACACCGTAGGGGATACTCAGTAGTACCACCTAGCGTTGCCACCAGGGGCGAATGATCTGACAGGGTGCGCCCTAGATACTTTGTCTCCCCAAAATACTGACAGTATTCCTTTCCCATCACAATGTAATCCAAGCGCGAGTATGAGCCATGCACACCTGAATAATATGAGTACCCCCTTTCTTCGCCATGTTTCTCCCTCCAGATCTCCACCAAATCCAGTTTCCGCATTATCTCCTGCAGTGACCCCGCCATGTATTTCTTAGACGCCCCTCTACACCCGCACCATCCAATCTCTCATCCAGGTGGCAATTAAAATCCCCCCCCTCATATTATCATTTCCCATCTATAAGCCCCCACCACATGAAATACCGAGGGGAAGTACTCCTTGTCGTCCACGTTTGGCGCATACAAGTACACCAAACAAAGAGACCTATTCTGACAGAAGCGGTGAATAAGGATCGTCCACCCCTCCCCATCCTTGACCACCGCCTCCACCTTTAATGGCGTCCCCTTCGCCACCCAGATAAGGACCCCCCTGGCCTGCGTAGAGTACGTTGTGCCCCATACCTGACCTCTCCACATCTTCCCCAACTTCCCCAGCAGTTCTACATTCACGTGTGTCTCCTGTAGGAAGGCCACTTGTATCTTCTGCCTCTTTAGAAACTCCCCCACCCTCCTCCTTTTCTGGTAATTCCCAAACCCTCGAACGTTCCACTTCCCAATTTTCAAACTCCCTAACTTACCCATCTAATATACAAGAGCCTTATCTCATTTCAACCCTTCTCCCTCTCAATCTCTGCTTCCTTTGCACCCACCTCCATCTCCACTACCCCCACTTCCCTTTTGACTGCTGTGCCGGACCTCACTCCCCCTCGTAGTATCCATGCTCCCACCAGCACCTGACCCCAACTTGGCGCTCTCCCCCCTCAACCCTCCCCCCTCTCATCCCGCTCCCCCCTTCCCTCCTCCCTTCCGTCTCCCTCCCTTCCTCCCACACCTGCCCCCTTACCATAGAGAGAACCACTCCCCTCCTCTGTCTTCCTCCACAACTGTAGACCCAATGATCTACGCCTCCCCTCCTTCTCACTTCCCATAGGGTCGGTAGTCAATGGCGTCACTTAGAACAGGAGGACTTGCCATCTAACCCATGCAGCCCCACCAAGATCCCCCCTCCTTTCTGTTCCCCCCTCTCACCCTCAGGAAACAGAGCCCTGCTAAATCCCTCCTCACTCCTTATCTGCTGGGAGTTACCCAGATTCTTCCATTGCCCGGCCCGCCCTCTCCAGAAGACCCTCCGAAGAAGGATCTACTTTACGAGACCTCGTATCCAACCAGTCCCATGCTTCCCTCGGGGATGTGAAGAACCATGACTCCCCCCCCGACAACACCTTTAACTTTGCCAGAAAAAACATCATGTACTTCAGGTTGAGCTCCCGTAGGCGGCGTCTCACTGTGTCATAAGACCTCCTCGGACATTGCATCTTCAGAGTAAAGTCCGGGTAAATCCTTAACTTTGCATTACCAATCTCATAATGGCCCGCCTCACGAGCATCCTGTAGAATGGCGTCCCGGTCCCAAATAATGGCATCATTTTTGCCACCAGCACCCTTGGCGGGGCACCCGGCAGAGGAGGCGCCCCCCGGACCCTACGAGCCCTTTCCACCGTGAAGAACTTGGACAAGCCCTTAATCCCCAAGACCTTTAGCATTAGATTCTCCACAAATAGTTCCGCACTCGGGCCCTCCTCTCTTTCCAGGACCCCCACCAGACGGATGTTACAGCGTCTGGAGCGCCCCTCTGCATCCTCCGCTCTAATTTCCAGTGTTCGGGTTGCCCCCACCAAGCCCACTACCTGATTCATCAACTTCTAGACCTCATCTTCTACCGTACTAACCCTCTGCTCCACCTCTGTGACCCTCTCACACACTTTACGGAGGTCCGCCCTCACAAGGGAGACGTCTACTCCCACCTCCTTTATACTCTCTTGGAGGGTACTCCTAGAGGCCTGTATCGCCTCCATTAGCGAATCCAGGGTCACTCCACCCCCTCCTCTCCTGAGGTTCTCTCCTGTCGCTCTGCACCCTCCTGTCTTTGGACTCTGTCCTTTGCATCTGCATATTTCTCAATCCATTGCTGATTCTTGCCCATAGCGGACCAGACTTGATATCTCGCCCCTTGGCACAGACTCTACCACTTTGTCCTCCACCAATGTCACCACTCCACCTGTAACCTCCAATGGGGCCCTTTCACCTCTCCGCCAGGAGCACCCCACCAGCGCCTCCGGGTCACAGACGCCAGACCCACTCTTCTTGCAAGGGTTTGTGCTCCTTAGCTCCACTCCTACCCCTCACGATCTCCAGTTCCCGGGTGGTCCCTCACCCCCAATAACTGCTGACAGTGGCTCCTCCAGGCACCTGGGTAGTCTGTCCCAACCACTCCAAATGAGGATGTGTCCCACTGGTTAGTCCTCACTCTCAGTCCCTGTTAATCACATCTACAGGGACCGCCCCTCCCCCTAACTGCTCAACCCTCAGTTTCCACATTCTTCAGGCTCCACCATATCTGCCACCGTCCTGGAGCCCGGGGGAGCATGCAATTCTCGCAGAGCCTCTCACCAGTGGGGGGCCGCTGAACAGACCCCCCTTCCTTCCAAAACACTGTACGCTCGTCCCGACCCCCTCAAAGTCTCCAGGGGAGGATTCGGAATATCTGGTAATGGGACCCTGTCCTTTATTGTCCCTTCAACCGGTGACGGGATAGTGTCCTCCCCTGCCCCCGTACGCTCCCGCCAGGTTCCAACCACCACCACTTCACAGTCTGATTGCTCCCTTCACTGGATGAGCGGTGCGTACCTTCCTGCCACCTTAATGGGGGCCAGCTGTTCCGGCGCTGTACAGCTCCCGCTTTCTTCTCTCCTTAAGGGACACGGCCTCTCCGGTCTCCGCAGCTGCATTCACTCTCACCCGGACCGGCCCTCCAGCGCCAGGCTGTCCTTCTCCCGGCACTGCTCCACCGGTCCGCTGGGTCCGCCGGCTCCCCGCTGCATACACCCGCTCTCCACAGCTCCTCCTCCCACTGTCTTCCTTACGGGGTACTCCACACTGCCCCCCGCTCGCTGCCGTCTGCACTCCGGTCCACACCTCTCACTGTGCAGCGGGATCCACCTCTTCTCCCTCGTCAGGTCTACCTCTGCGGCTTTCACCGCAGCCGCCATGCCTGGACGCGCTCTCCTTCTCCCCCGGCCGCCAGCCCGCAGCCCTCCTCCTACATCCTCCTCACTGCGCCATCAGGGCCATATTGACTGTCTCTTCTCACCAGGCGACCATGAATTTTCCGGCGAGCTCTAGGCAAATATCCTCACTCCGGTCTCTTTCCAAAGCCTACTATCCTCCGCTCTGACTCTTCAACTTCTCTCTCTTACAATTCAATCACCATCCATGGGGGTTTTTGAACAGGATTTTGCCTGGATTCTTACTGCTGCACGAGAGCTCTAGGACTTCACCTGCTCATCGTTCAGCAGTTGGCCATGCCCCCCCTCTCCACAATTATTAAGTGAGGAAGCGTCCTTCCAGTGTTTCCCTGCCAGCACCCTGATTCTTTATGCATAGTTTGTCATCAACCCATGCCCACCTATCCTTGAGAAAAAACGGACCGAACACTAGCAAGACGTTATATCAGACCCCCTGCCGCATGATGAATGCTGCCTTGCGAAACATTTTGATCCTGAGATTTCTGTGTACCTCTTCAAAGAATGGTCAGCCTGCAAAATGCCCTCTATGCATAGACTAAACCTGGAGAACACAAACACTTACACATTAGCTGGGACCAAGTGTCTAGTTGTAGCACCTTGACAAGAGATTCTCTCACCATGGCGGTTGTCTCCAGTTCGGTCTTGTAAGAATCAGTCACTTTGAATGCTGTGCATGCGGCAAAGAAATCCAAGTAGTTTTAACCCTGTCGAGACATGCTCGCTGTACCATTGGGAGCCAAGCTGCAGCTCACTGATGAAGTTAAGCAAAGCAGACTTATTCCTGGGCTCTGGTGTGTTCTCTTGCAGAGCCAGATGTTGCTGGCCAAACAGTTCTGGCTGGACTGCTGACCTTGGTGGCAGGACCAAAATTGATTTACATATGGCAATTTTATGACTAGCTGGGGTACCCAGCATTGCCCATGTCCTGATTGAGTGGTGCCTCATATGCCCGAGAGGATGTTGCTCTTGACCTCATGTCAGCAAGTCATGCTGCTGTTTGTTGTGTTTCAGAAGCTCTTGATATTGATTTTCGCTTTGCATCAGATGGAGCTTTTCCAAGTGATGTTTGTTTTGTGTGGCATGTTTGTCACTCAATGGCTTCAGCACATTTGAGAAAATGCCCAAGAAAGATTGATCGATTGTGCTCTCTTCTCATGAATGAACTTAACTGTGACATTGCCGAATCCCATATATGGAGTGGCGTGATCAAAAATAAAATGTTTTTAAAAATTTTCTTTACTTCCCTTTAAAAACACTTTGATAAACACTTTCAAACTGTATACATTTCAAAGGAACAACCAATACATCGAACATTTTGCTTCACACACTTTTCCAAATTGTGCCACCTTCTAGTACCTACTGTATTGAATTAGCGTGAGCATCAGTAAAGGAGGGTGTCTACGGAGTGACGTTTTTGCATCCAAACAGACTACAATCTTGCACCAGACAAATGAGGAATCTTTGCAAAATTTGGTAGCAATGGGTTCAACGGTGTGGATTTGCATAGCCGGACAAACATACACACATACATACATTCAGCTTTATATATTAGATGGTGCAGATGGGTTAATAAACGATGGATGGTTCTGCATAAGTGGTCTTGTTTAATGCAAAACCTTCCACCCATCACGTTTTGTTTTTTGTTAGGTTGCTGTCCAGCAGAGGAACATGTGTGCTAGGTTGCGCCAGGTAACATCCCAGTTTACCTAAAAGTTCCACTTTTGCATCACAGACGTTTCCATGATTGAGGAACTGAAACATACCCATTTAACTTAAGCTGTTAGTTTCAACAGCTTGTAAACTGTTATGTCCTGGGAAGACCTTAAGGCCCTTGTGGTCAGTCTGTGTGCTATGCTTGTTTTTGTGTATTGTTTTTGTGTACATCATCTGGGCCCACTAGTGCTCCAGGTAGGGTTTTGGAGTGAGAGTAGTTTACTCCCAATTTTTAGAATTAGAGAGTAAATCCAGTTTCAAGAGAGTAAAAATGAGTTTCCTCCTTTGCAAGAGAGTAAAAAGTGTGATAACTATCCAATTTGTGCGTAAAATTAACACTTTGTTAGAAAACAGTGACAAAACAGCTGTATTTCAAAGTGGTTCTAAATAATGTATTGCACTTGTGGAAAATATTTTCCCCACACAAGAACCTTGTAGATGCATCCTACCCAGCTTCATCTTCATGATACTTGGGCACAAACTCTGTTAAGAGCTACTACAGATGCCCGCTAGTTACATAGGGTGATTCATAAATCAAGTCCCTCACTCTACCAGCATCACTTCTCTGCCTCTCAGGCCTACAATTGCTGCCTGGCACTACCTGCTTGACAGCCACTCCATGTTTTTGCTTCATCTTCCCTTTGCTACTCTGTTTCCCCTGTCTCTCACTTTCTGACGCTGTGCCTCTCACCCTTAAGTGTTGAAATGCCACGTTTTGCAGTTTGTTTCTCTGTCACTCTGCCTCTCCCATCTCTGCATTCTATTGTCGCTGTTTCCCTCCTTTATCTCGCTGTATCGGTTGATATAAATCCTCTTCATCTCTCATGTCATTCCTCTGGCTATATACGTTTTTTCATTTTCTCAGTTGTGGTTGCTACTCCTGTCAGTCTAGAAATACGGGTACCTCTACTTTGAGACTGCAAATGCATTTTGGTGGCCATGGGCCAACCGTCTCTTGCACAATATGACAAAATATAGGTTTTCGGGTTTGCCAATGAACGGCCATTTTGATGTAACAAGAATCGCCATTTTGTTTTCTAACTATTGCTCATTGCTTTCTGTTCCTATTGCTTCACAGTATATTTTCCTTCCTCTTACACTGCTCGACTGTGAAACATTGTTGTCTGTATATGAAAAGGACAAGGACGCAGGGCCGTGAGGATAACAAGAGTTTGCTAAAACACAAACATAGGCATCGCCAGGAAGAATGTCCGGCTCCGTCCGGAATGTAGACTTGAAGCAGAGCTGCAGGGCATTTAATCATTTCACAGCTGCCAGCCAGTCTCATTATATGGTAGAATATGTTAGAATAATAACGCTAAAGGCTTGAATTATGCTTTTCTTATGGCCCCCCTTTGCTGAGCCCGCTAGAGCATGTCGGCTCCCAGGACGCGAATAGCACCTGATAGATAGCAAGGTCCGGAATGCAACTTACCCCCGTATGTAGTTTGCTTCCAAGAACAGAAGCGCCGTGTTCTATTCAATAACCGAAAGATGCCTTCGCACTCACAAATTGCAAATTGTTATTAGAATAGATGTTTGAAGGTGTCATAGTGGTCGGAGATGTCCATCATCACACCAAGTTCAAAGAAACCCAATAAAGGGGGGGGTTAAACATGTCATAGCTGATTGTTTGATATGCATTTTGTATATATGTAACTGATGTACGTAATTCGCTCTCTTGCGTCCCTCGAGGTCTAGAGATACACGTCGCGGGGCGTGAGACCGAGTTGGCCAACTGAGACTTTTGCTTTGCAATAAAACCCTAGCTTTGGGAATACAACCTTGTGTCTGGCGTCTCTATCGTGTGTGGTGACTCGCCTTGTTTCCATAGACGTCAGGGTCCCCTAGGGGCCTCTTTCAAGATGGCCCCCGAATAGGGACCTTCCCCCACTTGTTCCATCGTGCAACGTTGTAATTGAGAAAGGCAGAGAACGGCGAGGACGGGACGATCGAGCCGGGATCAAGAGGTGTTCGGGGCGCCCTGTAAAAGTGATGAGAGACTCCTTTGCAGATCTGCACACATCTGATCCCTGATCGACGTGCCTGGCTAGAGAACAAGGAGGCGAGGGTCCCGAAACGAGGCGCAAGCCAAGAAACGCAGACACAACGTCCTTTGGTGCGTCAGTATACAGACGACTTGATTTATCAGGCGAGTCATTCCCCGTTTCAAAGCATCCTGATATTGGTTGAGAGTTGACTTTGCAAAATCAAACGCCCTAGGTAAAGTTGATTAACCAGGGGGAAGGTTGAAACATGCCTGGGGTATTGTCCACCCTAGCTGGGTTTTTATCCGCTGTGGTAGACAATCTTTGGAAGATGGCCAAATTGTACCACATGGGGGAACGCCGGCGTATGAGATGTATGTGAAGTATGGAGTGGGTGCGATAATATTCTGTGAGACTTGGCATAGGCAAACCAGAAAGCAACAAGACCATCAGTGGCCGATTAATGGTAGTTTTGAGATAGCGAGGATAGATAACCTGGAAAGGGTGTTGATAAGAAAGAAAGCACGTCCTGCAACATTTAAGACTATTAAAGACTGGAGAAAGGAAGCAATGCTCCGATTTAAAAGCAGAGCAAAGCATGCACGCAGGGATAAATCGAAAGATGAAGTAGCGGAAGAAAAAGAAGAGGAGGAGTGAACTGAGAGTCTAAGAAGGGCAGGTAGGCGTGACCAGTTGAATATAGAAAAGATATACCCACAACGAGAATTACACATAGCAGATGAATTGATAGAAAATATATTGACCCATACAAAACAAGGCCCAAGATCAGAAGTAAGACCAGACACATCAGTAGCTATTGCCCAGACCCCGCCCGTAGCTCAAGCTCCCCCTCCGGAAGCTCAAGCCCTCCCACAGCCACAGACCGCGCACGTAACACTTCCTATTAGCCAACCAGGCCCACAACAGACACTCCCTGTTCCCATTGTCCCATCCGCACCTCCCGCCTTAGACACAGACTCGGTACCGTCCGTTCCTCCCGGGGTTGAAGTTGAAACCGCGGGGGCAAGAGGCAGGACTGGCCAACGGGGGTGCACGAGGGTAACCCGCAGCGCAATCAGCAAAGAAAGGAAGGTGGAATTGCAGCAACAGGCAGAGATGTATATAGACGGGAATGATGGGACGGCAACATTAGCTTCGATATATGACTTCCGTAGAAGCAACGAAAGACAGGTAGTGTTGGAATGCATGGGTGAATATTTGGTGGAGAAATGGAAACAGCTCATTGGGAAATTACCACCGCAGCGATTGTTAGATTTCAATGCATTAGCACGCTGTAGGGAGAGGGATGAAGAAGTGAGAGAACATGTATATAGACTTTTTGAGCTTAAAGATGAATTAGATAATGATTATGCCGAAATGTTTACTGCACCTGGGTACAGGAGTAGAGATATCGGGAGAAATAGGAAGGAAACTGTAGAGCCATATATACAACGACGACATTCAATGTCGTCAGTACAAAGGGGCGACAAGTTAAAAGTATGTATGCGAGAAGCGTTTAGATGGATGTCAGATCCTAGTATTCCCACAATGGAGATACACGAGATATTTGATGACTATTCCATGCCCATGAAAAGAAAAGCGCTACAGTCGATGGTTGAACATTTATTAGACAAAGATATGAAAAACGATAAGGCCAGCCCACCTGAAATAATGGCAGTATATAGAAGAGCGCTAGAGCGAGGGACAGGAGAAACAGCCCTATCGCTAGATCTGGGAATATTATTACACCTAAGAGAAGGGGGAGGGGCAGTTAGTGGGGCATTTCCTAGGAGAGAGGATCCACCTACATTTGTGCCCAAAGTGGAGGTTGCTGCAGTGGGCAGTGCAGCGGCGCAGGTGACACCAGCCCATTACACCGCCCAATATGTGCATGTCCCCTTTTCCAGACAGGAGGTGAACAACATAAAGCAGACGATTCCTGATATAAGAAAGAATCCTGCAGGGTTTTACAAGGAAGTAGAGTCCTGCCTACAATCATCCGTGCTTACCATGGGTGATATAGACCTAATATTCCCGGTGATCCTGCCAGCAGACATATGGAAACAAATAAGGAAGGTAGATGACACAACGGCCTTTGGCGCCACATGGGCGGACTTGATAATAGAAGATAGAAATAAAGCGGTTGGGGGGACACCAGGAGCGAACCTGGCGGCGTTACCCGCACGTATAGTACAGAAGTTAAAAACAATTGTCCCAGAGAAAAGAATCCAATGGGACAAATTGACTGCATGTGTACAAGGCAAAGATGAGTTGGCTACAGATTATTTTAATAGTTTTGGAGAAGTATTCACAGACTTCAGTGGGCAGGATGTGGGTTCAGAAGCAGGAAAGAGGTTATTTGTTGACAAATCTGTGAGGGGGTTAAAACTTCCAATTCAGGATCTAATAATGACATCAGAGAGTGCATGGCAAGCAAAAACGTTGGCCCAATATTATGAGCGCAGCGTGACTGCAGGAAAAGAAAAAGAAGGGAGGGATAGGGTAAATCTAAAGACACAAGTATTAATGCAGCAAGTAGTAGGACATAATAGAGGGCGAGGGAACGCACAAGGAAGGAGTAATTTGAATATGCATGGGGGAACATTGGGACCGAATCAGTGTGCATATTGTAAAGAGGAAGGACATTGGCAAGCGCAATGCCCGCATCTACAGAATAGAAATGGGTCTGGTCAGAGGAGACAGCATAGAGGACACCCAGGAGCGAATGCACAAAATAGGAATAGTATGCAGCAGCATCATAATAACGGAGGTAATCAAAACCAAGGCCAAAATGCCCCAAACCAGAGTCAGGGACAGCAAAATCAACAATATGGAAATCAGAGTGGGGGAAATAGAGGGAAGAGTGGAAATGTTTTCGATACACAGCCAAACACGTATTACAGTAATAGTAATGATTACACATCGGACGATGTGTTATTTCCCCAATAGGACAGCCCAGGACATGGGTCGGAAACCAGTGTCTATTCCCGTGAATCAGAGAGAACCCTACGTAAAAATGAGAGTCGGGAATGAGGAGCACCGCTTCTTGTAGATACAGGAGCACAGAAGTGTTCAATAGACCATCACTTGGTTCCGGATATACCACTGTCAGGGCAAAAGAATATTTCCGTAGGGTTCGCAGGTGCACCAGTCATAAACCCAGTGTCCAAACCAGTCCCAGTTACCATAGGACCATTTACTGAACATTGTCCTTTCCTTCTAACAGAAAATTGTGGAGAAAATTTGTTGGGATTAAATTTGTTGAAAAAACTAGGTTCTGTTATACATTGCACGGCAGACGGAGTGTTTCTAACGATATGGCCACACGATTCCCCTGTGTCAGAATTCATGTCTGAAGCGTTACCAGGGGAACTAAGTAAAGTACCAACCTGTATATGGGCAATGCATGACAACGATGTGGGATGTTTAAAGATAGAGCCAGCAAAGATTATTTTGAAAGAAGGTGTTACCCTACCGCGAATACCCCAATACAAAATTTCGGTTGAAGGTGAGAAAGGATTGAAGAGTATTGTTACTGATTTGGTGAAATTAGGGGTAATCGAGGAAATCACAAGCAGTACATGCAACAGCCCGATTCTTCCGGTTTATAAAAAAGGAGGTAATGAGGTACCATACCGTTTCATAATTGTTCTACGCGCATTGAATAAGGTAGTAGATCCGCAATTTCCTCTAGTGCCAGACGTCACTACAATATTGACAATGATACCTGTTTCAGCAGAATATTTTAGTGTAGTAGATTTGAAAAATGCATTCTTTAGTATTCCAGTGGACAAGGACAGTAGATATTTGTTCGCGTTCACATTAGGAGGACGATCATTTACATTTACGCGGATTCCGCAAGGTTAAACGGAATGTCCAAGTATTTACAGTAGAGCATTAAAAGAACAGCTAGACATGCTGGAATTACCCATGGGTTGTGTACTTTAGCAATACATAGACGATCTATTGCTAACTGCAGACACAGAGGAGATTTGTAAAGAAAGCACTGTATTACTACTGTCACACCTAGCGGCACATGGCCATAAAGCTAGTTTGAAGAAATGTCAGTATAATCAAAAGGAGGTGGCTTATTTGGGCTACCTACTTTCGAAAGGAGGGAGAAGACTAACGCCAGAACGCATAGAAAGTATTTCTTGTATGCCTATTCCAAAGACACAAAAAGGAGTCAGAGCCATAATAGGCATGGCTTCATATTGCCGACAATGGATTGGTAATTTTGCGTTAATTGTGAAACCATTAGTGAATTTAACTAGAAAGGATGCGGTTATGCCTTTGCAGTGGGATGAGGAATGTCAGAAAGCATTTGATGGATTGAAAACTGCATTATGCTCGGCTCCAGTTTTGGGTACACCGAACTATGAAAAAATATTTAGACTTTTTGTGTGTGAAAGTGAAGGATGTGCATTGACGGTTTTGACACAGGAACAAGGTGGAAGAAATAGGCCGTGCGGCTATTTTTCTTCTGCGCTGGACCCTGTAGCACGCGCACTACCACGATGTTTGCGATCTGTCGCGGCGGCTGCTGCGTCAGTGAAACAAACGGAAGGGAATGTATTGGGGCACACTTTAATTCTGATGGTGCCACATGCCATAGACGTTCCATTAAATAGGACACAGACGCAACACCTCACCTCTGCTAGATTGACAAGATATGAGATTATCTTGTTCGCGCCCCATATCCAAATTATGAGGTGTAGCGCTTTGAATCCTGCAGAATTAATGCCACTGACCTTAAAAGAAATTGGGAAGAATGAATCACCCCCCCACGATTGCTTAATGGTCACTGAGGAAGAAACCAAGGGAAGAGTTGATTTAAGTGATATTCCACAGAAAGAGCCGGATGGAGAGTTATTTTGTGACGGCTCATGTTTTAAATTACCATATGGCACGACAACTGCCGCATACGCTATCACTACCCTAGAGAGTGTTGTAGAAAGCAAAAGAATCCCCTATAATTCAGCACAAGCCGCGGAAATAATAGCATTGACCAAAGCCTGCGAGATTTCTGAAAATTTGAATGTGAATATATATACTGATAGTATGCTTTTGGAGTGGTTCATAACTTTGGTCGACTCTGGGCTGAGAGAGGGTTTCTGACATCACATGGTGCCAGAATTCAACATGGCCCTTTGATTGTACGAATGCTGTCTGCACTCACGTTTCCAAAGCGCCTAGCAATAGTGAAATGCGAGGCACATAAAAAAGTAACATGCAAAGTAGGAGAGGGAAACGCGTTTGCAGGCAGAATTGCGAAACAAACTGCCACTGATTTGAATACCAAGATGATGATGGTTCAGACAGAGGAAGTACCCTGTATGATAGAAGATGGAGTTGCGACTGTCAAAGAAATGCAGGCCGAGGCCGATGAAATACAGGGATGGGCAGAGGGATCTGCTGAGTTGGATCTGGAGGGTTGTTGGTTGGACAAGGGAACTAGAAACTGGATGTTGCCAAATTCGTATGTGACTGCAATGGTCACAATGGCCCACAGCCCTACGCACATCTGTGCCAAGAAAATAATACAGCACCTTTCTACAGTATGGCAGAATGTAAACATAAAAAGGAATGCAGAGAGGTTGGTGCAGAACTGTATCACGTGTTTGCAACACAATGTAGGAAAGGGAACAGTGACTCCAACAGGCAGTTTTGGCCCGCCCTCTATGCCTTTTGAGGTAATTCATTTTGACTTCATAGAGATGGAGAGGTGCCAAAACTTGAAATACATCTTGGTGGTGATCTGTGCATTCAGTAAGTGGGCGGAGGCATATCCTTTGAAAGATTGCACAGCAATGAGTACGGCAAAAGTAATGTTGAAGGAGTACTTTTCCAGATTTGGCTTGCCCTGAGTCCTATAGTCTGATAATGGACCGCATTTTGTGGGTGCAGTGGTATTACAGATATGTGCTGGTCTCCAGATTGATAAGAGATTCCATAGTTCAAGGCAACCGAGTTCTGCCGGTCTTGTGGAGAGGCACAACGGGATTCTTAAATCAAAGATTAGCAAGATTTGTGCGGGAAGCAAGTTGAGTTGGGTGGATGCATTACCAATAGCACTATTATGCATGCGTACGTCTGCACAGGCTAAAACTGGGCTCTCCCCATACGAGATCGTAATGGGGAGGCCAGCAAATGTTTGGTGCGCACATCAGCCAAAACGACTTAGTGAGATAGAACATCCTGTGCTGAGTACTTATTGTGGCCTTTTAATGCAGAAATTGCGTTTGATTCATCAGCAGGTGCAGGTGGCATTACCCGTGAGGTACACCGGTCCGGGGCACGCGCTGGAGCCAGGAGACTGGGTGCTGCTAAAAAACTTTGAAAGAAAGTCATCATTAGCACCCAGGTGGCGCGGGCCCCATCAAGTACTTTTGGCGACGCAGACGGCAATACGGGTGGATGGAAGGAAGTCGTGGATCCATGCCACCCATGCCAAGAAGATTCCAACTGCACTGAAAGACTTGCCTGACACTGATGACCGGAAAGAGACAGCGGTCCCAGAAACAAAATAAACTGTTGCCAGTAAGCAGCCACCTAATCTGCCAAAACGAGAAGTGAAACTCGAAACAAAGCCTGAGACGATTGCCAAAGAGGGGGAAGGGCAAAGAGTGCCCCAACGTTGCCCAGCAAAATCGACATCACTGCTGACCGATGCGAAATCTGCCTTGCAGATATCAGCAAAACCAAATCGTGTACCCCTTTGACGCCCACCAGCACTTGCCAGCACGCCAAAGAACGGATCTGCATCATTGGCGCGGCGCACACCAGCACCTGCAGTAGCGCCACAGGCTGACTTCAAGCCTGTATCTGAAAGTGCACCGGCACTGTTCACGGATCATACGATACCAGGAGCAAGGCGATACAACCTGCGGCCTCGGGAGACAAAGTGATCCGCAGTCTTTTTGGTGTTTATGTCAACCTCTGGTTCAGCTCATGGAAGGAGAAGGAACCAGAGGTGTAGAGGAGAGAAGCGTGAGAATTGTGCAAGTCGGACAATTCAAGACTCGCGGCTCCTCGGTGCGATCATAAAAAGTACATGTGTCCTGAACCAGAACGGACAAACTGGGTGCACATGGTACTATGGCAAGTGAGATAACCGATTAACAGTACATGTGTCCTGAACCAGAGCGGACAAGCTGGGCGCACATGATACTAAGGCGATAAGATAACTGATTAAAGGTTCTCTGAGCAGTAAAAGAGGGGACAAGTGATCTCGCCTAAAAACGAATAATCGAATCCAGGCTAAAAAGGACAGGCAGAACTGAACTCTGACAATTCCATTGAACTTATTAACATCAGAGCAAGCGCGACGAAGAAAGATATCCACAACGAACTGTGATAAAAAAGAAGAAGGACGACGAGAAACATGCCGGGACCGGTTCCAGCCTCCTCCTGCACCACCACCGCTGAGAATGAGTCAGTTATAAAGACTATAAGCTTAAGAAAAACGCATGGTAAAACAAATTGTATGCTGGTACTAACGATAATAATGTGCTTTATGAGCATGGTAGCACCAATATCGACAGCCCTAATATTATGGTGGGTAGAAACAATACACCCATTAGAAATGTTTTTACCAATAATTTATATATCCAGTACTGAAAGCCCGGTTCAGGTGATCACTTATACCCTACCCCCAATGGAAGAAAAACACAGGGAAGGTTTTGGAAATAACACCTTACTGCTGATAATGAACATGACACATGCAATCCTGAAGAAAACAAACTGCTGGGTATGTGCCCATTTACCACAGCATGCCGGGAAAGGAATAGGGTGGTATGTGCAGCCATTACCATTAAGCTCTGCATGTAGTGCATCTTTAGGTGCAATGTTCTATGGGAAATGGAATGAGAGTAATACAGGTCAATTAGACAGAACCAACATGAATGAGTTTGAGGAGATAATAATGAAGCCTGTGGGTTGTTCCATTTTCCATAAAGCACAAGTAATAGCCCCAGAGCCCACGAGGAAAAGTACACGAAAGAAAACATGACAAAATAGACGA
The DNA here is from genome assembly GCF_040938575.1 of Ambystoma mexicanum. Taxonomy (NCBI): domain Eukaryota; kingdom Metazoa; phylum Chordata; class Amphibia; order Caudata; family Ambystomatidae; genus Ambystoma; species Ambystoma mexicanum. The sequence continues at coordinate 1,254,877,196 of NC_090932.1, forward strand.
GATAGATTGTCCCCACCAGAAAAAACATCTGTAATGACGTTTCGTGTAAGAACAGAAGGGGACAAAGATGCAATTCCCACATCTTACACAGTGAATTATAGCCCAATAACTGTCCCTTTTTGTCTAAAAAAGAAAGGCTCTTTTTCAGTCGCAACATATAATGGTTGTATGAATACAGTGGTACTAAGATGGGAAATAGAACCAGTATATGTAGGTGATCCAGTTTATTTTATATGTGGAGAGAAAGCATACCCTTGGTTGCCCAGAAACTGGGGAGGTACATGTTACCTAGGGCTACTGTTCCCAGGAGTATTCCTCTTAGAAACAGCAGCCATGGCCAGATTATCCAAAACTAGAGTCAGAAGAGCTGACAAAGGTGTTTTAATAGCAACTGATGTAGTGAAATCATTCATTCCATTCTTAGGACATCCTATAATGTAAGGCAACTGTCCAGAATCCTAAAGAATACAATAAACACAACAACAGATATATTATTTAACATGACGTTGGAAGAAAGAGGAATCAGGTTAATGACGCTGCAAAATAGAATGGCTCTCGATGTGATCCTGGTTGATCGTAGGGGAATTTGCAAAATAGTGGGATCAGCATGTTGCGTTTATGTCGATGACTATTCCCCCACGATCTTTGAAGCAATAAAGAAAATGCACGTTCTAAGCTCTGAACTCCCTACTGGAGAAAGGAGCTGGGAAATAGGATCTTGGTTTTGGGGAATACTACGATCTTGGGGATGGAAGTTGATCTCAATATTAGTAGTGGTGTTCGGAATATTCCTAACGTGCTGTTGTTGTATACATTGTTTACCCATAGTTTGCGCTGAGGTAACTGAGGGATGTACGGAAGGATGCATGCATATGATAACAAAGAAAAAACAACCTCATGATCGAACTAGCCCAGACCCAAATGAGATGAGAGCAGTAAAAGAGTTGATGGCAATAGATATTGATGAAGACAATGATGTCCACGATAGCACGCAAGACTCAAACATAAGTACTTCAGATTCATCATCACTAGAGGAGGTTTCAATAAATAGATGAGACATTTGGCATACGGCCAAAGGAGGGTTTGTCAGTCTAGAAATACGGGTACCTCTACTTTGAGACTGCAAACGCATTTTGGTGGCCGTGGGCCAACCGTCTCATGCACGATATGACAAAATATAGATTTTCGGGTTTGCCAATGAACGGCCATTTTGATGTAACAAGAATCGCCATTTTGTTTTCTAACTATTGCTCATTGCTTTCTGTTCCTATTGCTTCGCAGTATATTTTCCGCTTACACTGCTCGACTGTGAAACATTGTTGTCTGTATAGGAAAAGGACAAGGCTGCAGGGCCGTGAGGATAGCAAGAGTTCGCTGAAACACAAACGTAGGCAGCGCCAGGAAGAATGCCCGGCTCCCTCCCGAATGTAGACTTGAAGCAGAGCTGCAGGGCATTTAATCATTTCACAGCTGCTAGCCAGTCTCGTTATATGGTAGAATATGTTAGAATAATACTGCTAAAGGCTTGAATTATGCTTTTCTTAAGGCCCCCCTTTGCTGAGCCCGCTAGAGCATGTCGGTTCCCAGGACGCGAATAGCACCTGATAGATAGCAAGGTCCGGAATGCAACTTCCCCCGTATGTAGTTCGCTTCCAAGAACAGAAGCGCTGTGTTCTATTCAATAACCGAAAGATGCCTTCGCACTCACAAATTGCAAATTGTTACTAGAATAGATGTTTGAAGGTGTCATAGTGGTCGGAGATGTCCATCATCACACCAAGTTCAAAGAAACCCAATAAAGGGGGTGTTAAACATGTCATAGCTGATTGTTTTATATGCATTTTGTATATATGTAACTGATGTACGTAATTCGCTCTCTTGCGTCCCTCGAGGTCTAGAGATACACGTCGCGGGGCGTGAGACCGAGTTGGCCAACTGAGACTTTTGCTTTGCATTAAAACCCTAGCTTTGGGAATACAACCTCGTGTCTGGCGTCTCTATCGCGTGTGGTGACTCGCCTTGTTTCCATAGACGTCAGGGTCCACTAGGGGCCCCTTTCACTTCTTTTGATTATCTTTCTTGCACTGTCTCTTATGCTATTGGTCTGCCCTTCTCTGGTCTTGCTTTTCTATCCCTCCCCACCTGCTGTTGATCTGTGTTTTATTTTACTGTCTCCAAATGTCTCTGTTGCTCTGCTTCTATGCCTCACTTATACTGTGTGTTTGTCCTATTATTAACTATGTTTCCCTTCTCACTTTCTTTGTTGCCCTATCATGTAGCTCATTGCTCTCTCCCCGTTGCTTGAATTCCTGTTTTGGATTGTCAAGTATGTTCTCTGTCCCTTCGACCCAACACACCTTTTTTCTCCTGTACTGCGTATGTTCAGAGTTGCTCTTCCTCTCCTGTCATTCTTTTTGCCTTTTAACATAAGACCATAAATATTCAAAAAGCTGAAAATGCCCTTTCTATTAAAAAATCTAGTGAAGCTTTACGTTTGGGTGCTCCTTTTTTAAATGTGTGCAAACCTTATTTTGGCCATTAGGCTGGGAATTACAGAGTTAGAGGTTTTTCTGGCCAGATGCAACACTTGCCTGAATGAAGATGCTTTACCAACACGCTATGCCATTACAGAATAGGAGCCCATAGGAGCAGTGTGCCCTGAGCCATTACAAGTATAGCAGCCCAGATGAGATGTGTCTGTTCTGAGCCATTACAAGTATGGGATAAAGGCCAAAATGACTAAAAATAAATTACTGAATGGGAGATTTGGCTGAATTTCAGCCGTACGAAAAGTTTGCACAGCCGAAAATCTCAACCAAATCCCCCACTCAATGGCATTATAGTGAACAAGGGCAGTGGGGGGTGTCCCCCGCACCCTTGTTCACAATGTCAGCGTGGGTAACCCCCAGCAGCCGTTCGTGTACAGAAAAAATAAAAATAAATGTATAAAAGGACTCTGCGGCGCCAAAACCCAATCACAGAAGTCAATGGGAACAGACATCGGAGGGACACAGCGAGTCGGTGGCAGGCAGCGAACTATGCTGCCGCAAGGTAAGTAAGGGGCGGGTGGGAGTGGCTAATGTATTTAGTTTGGGTTGTTAAACTGTAACGGCCAAACAGTATCTTTGTCCAACACCAGTTTTTTGGGTGCTGTTTGTTCCGTTACAGCAGCCCAAATGAGATGTGTCTGTTCTGATCCATTACTAGTATAGTGGGCCCTCATGGGATGTGCGTGTTCTACTTCTGAGACATCACAGGTATAGCAGCCCTGGTGAGGTGTGTGTTCGGAGCCATTACACATATAGTAGTTCTCATGGGATGTTCTTCTTCTGAGCCATTACAAGTATAGCAGCCCAAATGAGATGTGCCTGTTCTAAGCCATCACAGGTACAGCAGCCCAGATGAGGTGTGTGTTCTGAGCCATTACAAGTATAGCAGCCCTGAAGAGTTGCGTTCTGACCAATCACAGGTATAGCAGCCCTGATGAGTTGTGTGTTCTGAGCCATTACATGTAGAGCATCCTGGATGAAATGTGTGTGTTCTGAATCACTGAACATTTAGTAGTCCTTTTGCTAAGTCGAAAGTTGAGTCAACGCTGTTACAATTGAATGTTAACGCATTTTAAATGCATATCTCTGATGCAGACCCATTAACTCACCGATCAACAGGATTTGAACTAACAGGTTACACATTAATCTCTGCAGCAGGGTTATTGACCCACTGAGCTGCCTTTCCCAACATGCTCTTGGCACTGAAAGGCATACAGTGTTAGGGCACTGGCAGTTCCATGTGAGGCTTGCCTGACATAAATGGCTTGTCAAAAGGTCTAAGCCTGTTTGGACTAACCTACATTAGTCAGGAGATTCATAATGAGGCTTTGAAATGTGCTATATATTTGGCAGTGGCACTCAGTAATCAGACATGGGTGAAGCAGATGTTTTGAAAAGCGCAAGACAGAGAAGAAGGGATTGCAGTATATGACAGCAATGCCATCTTCTCACACTGTCGGTGGTTGGTGGGAAGAGCTCAGATACTGTTCTTGCTCAGGACTTAAGCTCACTGCAGAAAATGCCAACACATGTTCATGCTTTCTTAACATCAGCTCTGTTAAGAAATTCAGGTACTGTACCAAAACATAGTTGACCTGCTAAGAAATGTGTACATAATGCAATCAGCTCTGCTGTGAATATTTGACATTGAGCCATGACATGCGTATTACAGCTCTGTTGATAAATTAGGCTACTTTGCCTGAATATGTAGCAGTCCTGTTGAGAGGTACAGGTATGATATGATATGATAGGTCATTTATAACACGCTAATACCCAGAGGTTTCTAAATGCGGACCCGGGGATCGAACCTGTGGTGCTCCGTGTCGTCTTGCTTCCAAGGCGAGCACGTTGACCCTGAGCTATCCTCCCGGTACAATCTATGACACTGAAAATATATACAGCACTGCTTCTACCTGTATCCATTATACCTGCCTGCAGTGGGTGGTCATAATGTGAGTTAGAGTTCAGTCCACATGCCTAGCCATGTGTTGCTCTGTAAGACTAATAAAAAAACACATCTTCATAAAGAACACCCAAAATGTTTTTCCTTATCACAAAAGCCAAACAACTGCTTGCTGGGAGGCTCTCCTAAAAACTTCAGGAGATCAAGAACCCCAAACCATTGAATGCAATTGATGCGATTTGTGATGAAAAGAAAAGGTATGAAATGCCCATGCTGCTGCAACTGCGCTGCCTCTATTAAAGTGGATTAAGACAGAGGAAAAGTAAGCAGAAATGCACCCCTTGTTTAAGACAATTTTAATTTGACACAATACTACCTGTGTCCTAAAGCAAAGTGGAAAGCATGTTCATTATTCAAGATGCTTTAATAACAGTGTAACCTACAAAATGAAGGCAGTTGAACAAAGTGAACAAAACACAAATTCACTTTTACATTACTCAGAAAGAATGATCCGTTTGCATCTGGACTGCAAGCTCATCAAGCTTCATCCAATACTAAACTGATATACTGTGAGACTACCACCATTGCACCTGGACTGCCATGAGGATTTTCAGGCCCTGATCCACCAAAAATCAGCCATCTGAAAATAGCAGAGAGGAAACACTTTTTTAGATGACCAATTTCTGGAAATAGCACAATTTATTCAGAAAGGTGGCCTGCATACTTGTGTGGACACTGCGAATGACGCACTGGTGGGCCCGTTTGTATACATTCAAATTTATAAGCATGCTCCCAAAACAAATAAATGCATGGTAGGTTCACATTGCCAATTTTGGAGCTCGGTGAATATTTCACGTGACAGGTTCTTAAAGGGCCTGCTCCTAAAAAATGGCAAAGTAAAGAGTAAAAATAGGTTCAACCATTGCTTGGGGAATAGAAATTCAAATGTAAAGCTGAGATTCACACTGTTGCGCTTCCATGAAAAAAAAGCCTACAAGGCAGGGACATTCATTCACCAAAATGACAGGCGTAACAGAGGTAACACCCTATGAAATCACAGGAACTGGCATCACAATACCTTTTACACTTATGGCTTCACAGATGTAGAAGTTCAAGATTAACAAAATAACAAATATTTACTGACAAGTATTTGGCTTACACAGTAAATAATATTCAGTGTAACACAGGTAGCATAATAATGTAGCTAGATTTTCTGTTACATACCCATAGTTCACACATTGTAAACAGGGAAAGGTCCCTGTTCTGTTGCTGATTACAATTGTTTTCACAGTATCATTGTGTAGTATTAAATCCTTTATATTCTTACTTCTTGGGTATACAAAGGTTTGTCTTTTACCAAATAATGTCCTACTCATCTTCTGATAAAATTGACCAATGTTTGTAAATTATCTTCCTTATCTTATGGCTCTGTAGGGAAAATCTAGATACATATACCAGATCCAGTGGTGTCTTCTTTTTTTTATGTTGTAAATCCTGTTTGGTCTGTTGTTCTTCGCTACATCTCGCTTCTTTAATCTCGCCCAGTGTGCAACCACATTGTAGGAACCGGTTCCCTATTTCGTCAAGTTATTTAGAACATTTGTTTTCATCCATGACAATTCTCTTAACTCAACAATGACTATAAGGCAAGCTCTTTAGTCTATTTGGGGATTGGTTAGCAAACCCTGTGATGTCAGTTCTACCATGGCATTAAGGTAATTTACTTTGTTGCTTCCTATCTCAAATGTGAAGTGCATATGTTTGTTTATGGCATTAATATGAAAGGCGTTACATTCCTCCATAGTACCTAACCATATACCAAATATATCATCTATGAATATGCCCCAGTATCTGATGTATATGTGCAATATAGGTTGATGCAATATATTGTCCTTTTCAAATTTGCACATGAAACCGTTAGCGTATGATGGTGCACATAGAGGTACCAGATATCTGCAAATAGAATTGTTCACCATATCTAAAATATTAATTCTGTGCTATGAGCTCTAAAAGAGCCATGATGATGATTTTGGAAGCTCCAATGTCATTGTCCTGTAGAAGAACCCATTCAACAGCATTTTGACCCAGGTCATGTGAAATAGAAGTGTATACGTTCTTAACATCCACTGTAAACAAGGAATCAATGGGTTCAGTCTACAGGTTTTGTAAAATCGTCAAAAGGGCATGGCTTGGCGCCGAAGCAAATGGAATGGCGCCGTAGGAGCTCCTGCAGCATATCTGCCACCGACAACAATTGTACCGGAGCAGCGGCATGTAGAAGCCCCATAAGTCAATGGCTGGAACGAGGAAGGGACGGGGCACTGAACGCCTGCAATCTCTGGGTCCGCGCACCCTTCCAACACCACTTCTGAAGCCTTTGATATTCGGCTTCATGAGAAGGAAAATGGTGGCGGCTCCGCCCTGGAGCTACAGAGGAACCAGAGCTGCGGAGTGCGTTGAAACACGCTCCCCATGATCATAGGACTACAGCAAGGTTAGCCGACAGAGACTTGATCCACACTGCCTACTCCCTGCAGCCTCAGAGGCGCAGCCTAATCGCCTAACGGACCCAGCTGGTGTGTCTCCCCTCAGGCGGCGGCTCAACACAGCTGCAGCCGTGCTGGGACTCCATAGGGAAGGATCAAAATAAAGGAAGCAGGGATTGCGGCTCCAAGACTGCAGTGCGCTACATTCGTTCTATGCCTCGGGGGACAGGCTACTTGAGAGCCACTTGTTACATGACTGCGGCCCCACCACCCTCACGGATGCAAATGGTGCTGAAACACCGACCAGATCCTTTCTCACAGCACCCGGTGATGCCCTCCCCCCCACGCTGTCCACCACCACATTGCAGCAGCCAGGCAAGCCGATCCCCAAGGGCAGGAGCCCGCGTCACACACGGTAGGTGGAGGGTTCTGGGAGGGTCCTGCATCGAGCTCCCCCGCATAGGGGGTACAACAGTGTGGTCTCAGTGGAGATCGCCACCTGAAACAACAAACCCTGCTGGAGATCTTCATATTGGGACCCAAGCAAGCGGGCGGGGCTCTCCCTCTGCAACTAGCCAACTACCAACGCCAATCCCGGCCAGCCACTGCTGCCTATCTCTGGCCTCCCTGGAGGATTGGAGCTCCTATTTCACGCGGACTCCGGGCCGGCCCTCTCCGGGATTGGCACACTCCTTGAACTTACCTGGTTCGCCAAGGGCCCCTCACCTACTGGGCCTCCCAACATTACACACTGAATTCCGCCTCCCAGGCTTGGAATGCCGGATATCACCATCTTGTTCCCGCTCTAGCAGCGGAACAGCGGCCCACGCATCCGCCCGGAACTCTCTCCTCTCTCACTGCGCTGCTGATCCCGCAACACAAATTTAGGACGGCAGGTGGGGGTCCCAACCAGCAGGCCCTGAAATACACGCACAACCACAGCAGTGACCATAAGACCTGAAGCTGGGCCCTGAGGTAGGACCTGGGCCCTCAAGATCTATCTAACTCCCCTGTTTGGTGGCTGATGACTGAAACTAAGGGCCCAGAGTGATGGGTGGTCATCTTGCACTCTTGGTAGCCTTAACCTAACAACTCCATCTTGCTCTGGGGTCCTCTGTTTTCCTCCTTCCACTCAGACTGTGCAATTTGTTGCAGGAAGCACCCAAGCAAGGTCTGATCCCTTGGAGTTATGGGTGCGAGATGGCCAAAAGTGGGAGAAATGTCAAACAGCTGGACATCACGACCCTGATTAATCAACCCACGGTCAAGAAAACAAAAAGGGCGTCCAGGCAGAGCCGCAACTGGTGGATCAGCTGGGTGAGGTGGAGGAGCCCTCCCATACTCAACCTGTCACAAAATCCGACTTGCAGGCGCTCCTAGCTGCCATGACAAAGGATTTCCTGAAAGGAAATGAAGAGGTCATGAGGAAAATCTCCACACTGGATAAGAGGGTCGCATCAGTCGAAGGCAGAACAGCAGATGTTGAGAATGCTCTGTGTGAGCAGTCATTTGAAACGGAAGGAATTAAGGACAGACTGGAAGCCCTCAAAGCCAAATGTGAAGCGTTGGAGGCCAAACAGGAGGACACTGAGAATTGCTCCAGGGGCAACAATATATGTCTTTGGGGTATCCCCTCCTCAATCTCAGATGCAGACCTGGAGAGTTACACCAGGCACACTATTGATCTGATTGAACCAGCAACGAGACAGGGGGAGAAAATGGCAGTCCATTCTCTAGACGCACATAAAGCGGTTGACCTGCTGGACTGGGGCTACATCAAATCAACGCTCACGCACTTTGGGTTCGACCCACACTTTATATCCTGGGTAATGTCCAACTTCCAAAGCCCCTCCACTGAGCTTAAAATTAACGGGACAAGAACAGAGAGAATCCAAGTAACCAGAGGCACCTGGCAGGGTTGCCCACTATCCCCACTTATCTTCGTCCTGTCAATGGAGCTGTTTGCCTGAAAAGTGCAACAAAATGCTAATATAAGGGGATTTAGGGTGGGTGATAGGGAATTTAAAACAGCAATGTATGCGGATGATGTCCTCCTTACAATCACCCAGATAGACAAATCAGCTAGGGCCCTCTGGGGAGAAATAGAGGCCTTTGGGGGCGTCTCTGGATTTGATTTAAGGTGACCTACACCAAATTCTCTGCCTTAGCAGTTAATATCCCGCGCAAGGAAAAAGAAAGGCTCGCCCCACTGATCCCCATTCCCTGTGTTACCTCCAGTATGGGGTACTTAGGCGTCCAAATTTCCAATGAAACAGAACGTTTATACCAACATAACTTTCCGCCTGTATTTAGGGAATTACAAAAAGACCTAGAACTGTGGGAAAAACAGGAAATCTCATGGCTAGGTAGAATAACAGCAGTTCACATGAATATTGTCCCTAGGATCATCTACCACTGCGCTGCCTTACCAGTTAACATCCCGGAATCAGATGTGAGGAAACTACAGAACAGCGTAATGAAAATCATCTGGGCGGGGGGAAAACGCGAATTGCCAGAGAAATTATGACCCGCTCTAGGCCCCTGGGCGTCCCGGACATAGCCAGATACTGCTGGGCAGCCCAGCTCTCTCACGCATTCGCCTGGGAATCTTTGACAAATCATCCACACTGGAAACAGATTGAAAACGCATGGTGCTCAGGCCCACTCTCATCTCTCCCCCACATAGCTCCCGCCAGGACTCTTAATGACCTAAAACCCTTATGGCTATAAGAAATACCGTAACTAACTGGAAACAAGCAGCTCGCAAATGGGGTTACACAGGCACAATTGGGCCCCTCACCCCGATCTGGGGTAATCCAGATTTCACTCCTGGCATCCCCCCGGCAGCTTCACAATCTGGAGGAGGGGAGGTCTGAAGAGGTTGTGGGACTTTCTGCAGGGGGGCTCCCCCTCACATTCATAGAATGTAAGGCAAAGTTCAATATCCCAGAAACAGAGAATTTCCACTATGCACATATCAGGCATTGGATGTCACAGGGTGAGATTAGAGTAAGGGGAGGGAGGTATCTGACTGCTTTGGAGAGGACTTTTAACAACCTCAGCACCCAGGGGCAACATCTCTACCATATATCGAGTGCTAGATATAACAGATCCTTCCAAGAAGGAGAAATGCATGATTAGTTGGGAGAAGGAACTGGGACGTACTCTGGAAATTGAGGATTGGGAAAAAATTTGGGGAAGATTGCATGGAAGTACCAAATGCATCACGAACACGGAAGGGGGATACAAGGTGTGCTACCGGTATTCTGTGAGCCCTGATCTGTTACATAAAAGTGACCCCTCTATTCCCTCTGGCTGCTGGATCGCTGTTTCACCTGCTTTGGGCTTGCCCAAAATCAATGTGCTTCTGGAAAGCAGTTTTGGAACATATCAGGCTGATCATTGGGCAGGAAATCCCCTGGGACCCAGGGTTTGTACTGCTGGGGGACACCAGGGAGGGAGCATTCCCATTAGCGGGCCAGATAGCCAAATTAATCACCCACTTATTGACTGCTGCTAAAATCTCTATTGCTCGTCTTTGGAAACACCCGAAGGGCCCATCCTTGTCGATCTGGTGGTCAAAATGTTGGGACATTGTGGTGTCGGAGAAGATCATCGCCTTGCAAATGGGGGACATCACAAGCTTCCAGAACATATGGGCTCCCTTTATGGAATACGCAGAGAAATGTCCAAGCCTGACTTGTGGCCCCCCTCTAACCCGATGGCTCACATAGCCCACCAAGTGACATAGTGTTGATGGCCCTACTTTCAACCCCTCTAGGTCCAAAAGGGGTGTTCTGCACTAGGCTGGGTACCCCCCTGACAATCTGTTTCTGCTCCTCCCATGTTGTTCTTATCGACCCTATACGGTCCGTGATGGTCATGTGCCTCTAACTGAACTATCTAATTGCCTTGATGTTCTTGCTGTCTACCGTAATGAAAGCTCCTAAGCAAAGTGTTTTGTTGAAAAATAAATCGTCAAAAAATGTATTGTGTCTTTTACGTACGTCTCTGTTTTTTTGTATGAGTGGTTGACTGAAAAAAATCTACATATGTTTCCAGAGGTTGTAAAATATTGTCGGTGGCCGAGACTATGCGTCGACCCGGTGCTTTTGTACACATTTTATGAATTTAAGGAAAAGTATAAAAAATTGAAGTAGGATGTGCATTATTAAGAAAGGATTTGATTTTCCAAGCTTCATTCAGTAATTCAGTGAGTTTCCGGTGAATGTCATGTACGGATCCATAGCCAAAAGGTGTATATACATTTCCATGACCTAACTGACACTTGTCATAGTCAACTTTATTCAATATGTCATTCAGCTCTTTGGATATCTTGTCATGGAAGGATTTCAACCTTGTGAGTGATCCATCTGAGGGACCCAAAGCGAACTCAGGTGCCCCCAATGATATTCTGCCCACCAGTATTATTATTGAATACCTTTAGAAAATACAATAGGAAGGGGTTCTCATTGGCTGCATAAACGATGCTAGTAAATAATTAGTGTTAACATGGGTCCCAGACAACATGTGGAAGCCTCCCTCCTTATCCACTGTATTTGAAAACCCCGGAATGGGAACAGTTTCTACCCAATAGGATTGCTACTCAAGCCTTCCTAGAAGCGACTAAAGACTGTACCATAGTTTGATTGGTGCATTGCTACATTAATACCTCTTTCGCATAGGTAGGTTGGGGGGTTTAGACCCCAGATGTCAAGGCATAAAATCAGTATCATATCGGAATTCAGGATGCAATAATGATTCATTGGTTTTCATTTTATAAATCATGCTGCAGTAACTACAACATGACTTACGATAAGCTCCTGCACAGCACAAAGGACATATACAAAGAGGAAAGCAGAAACTCAGGCTGCAGGCCGACCCCAACGCATACTTGCAAAGAGCACATTGCTAGATGGAAACTGGTGATAAGAGTGTTCCTGCTGTGTCGACGACTGTCTGTCATTGGTTGTAAATATTGAGAAGGTACTGCTGTCAGGATGGATATAAATGAGTTGCCCCTCCCTTCGTTCCTTTATCCTGTTCGCCTGCATTTTTCTCAACACATATTTGCTGTGTTCATTGTTATCTCAACTTTAGCCCTCTGACCTATATAACTTGCTATCCCCTCGTGCCCATCTTCTTATAACTCTTCTCAGTCGCCCTTCTTTCCACTATTCCTTTCAAATATTCCTCTTTCCTCCTAAATAAATTGTCTTCCAAATCACCTCTCTACTCTGCACACCTTTGCTGAGCCCTACATTCCGCTCAGACTACTATGTCCTGTACATGCATGTGAAAGGCTATTTGTGTGTGTACATGTGAAATAATACTGTGTGTGTGAAATGATGGGTGTGCACGCGAGGCTGACTTCCCTGGGCAAGTGATAGTCTGCATTGGTCATGCATGTGAAAGGCTGCTTTGATCAGGTATGTGAAGGAACAGTGATTGTACAGGTTACCATTCTGCACCTTCTTAATTCGATGAAAACATCAAAATCTAAGATTATGGTTAACCCTGCTAATGCCAGATTTTAGTCACAACCAAATGTGCACGGTGTAAAGTTGTTTAATGTATGTACATGCTATAAAATGGGAGACAATTTGCATGCGGACAACCGACCTTACGTTCAAACTCGAAGTTTGCTTTTCATTGAACGCAGGTCCAAGTATATGATTGGTGTGCCTGGTTACAACAAGACATGATGGCTTCCCTAGTTTACGTATGTATTGACATCACTGGAAGCCATATCACAGAAAATGACGTATTTGGTCTTTTATAGGGGATCCTGAAAAGTTGCATTATAGGAGGTCAATATAGGTAAACCAAGAGACACACAGATTTTTGATGTTCAGTATATCAACTTGCACTGTCATTATTATATATAAAGCGGTGCTATGAATGAGGCTTTTTTGTAAAGTGTGCACTTGACCAATAGGTTGACCTCTAATTTTGGCAGATAACACACAGTTAAATAAAATGATTTGCCCAAGATGAAACACATTAGTTAATTTTGAAGCCGTGATTTGAGACCAGTCTGCATCATAGGATGTTAACCATATCTTTCCAGCTATAGTCGGTAGAAATAGGCGTTTGCTTTTCAGAAATAGTCTCTTTTGTAAAGGTTACTCGAAACTTACAAAAAAATCATAACACGCCAACATGAAAAACAAATCAATCAATATAGAAATAGGTTATGCATAAACCGTGTCGTTGTACATTTCCCTGCCTATTATTGAATGGAAAACTACACGAACCAGAATGCAAAGTAATGAGAGGAGAAACATAATCCTCTGTGTTTTGGAAATGCACTGTCAAGAGTTAGACACACAACAAAAAGCTAATATATGATAAGGTCACCTTCTAGTAGTCATTGACGACATTATGCTGCTTTCTATTACATATTATGTGAAGGGAAAGTAAAGTGTATACTTAACAGAAAAATTGGTTGCTCCAATGAACCATCACTAATTGCATACTCTCCTCGTAGCTCTAGTGGAGAAACAAGGCTGCAAAGCCCCAGACCGTCTGCTGCTGCTGCAAAGGGGGCACATGCTTGTGCCGGTCCCGATTGAAAGCAAGGCTATACAAATTTGCTAATCATTTACATTTGATTTCTAATCAAAATATTTTTATTTAGCAATATCAACCAATCAATTTTGCAAAACTAATGTATGCCTTGGCCGTTAACTTTTGGGATAGATCCTCAGCCTCTGCCTTATCTCTTGTAGCTCATTTTCCCCAAACGTTGTCTCATCTCCTGATTAAAACGTATTTCTACTCGAACCTGTCACCTTCCCATTTACTTACGCTTACAGGCTAAGGCAGTATAATGAACAATGTGGGACTTAGACAAAACATATCTACCCCTCCCACTCTCCCCGACCAGGGTAATACACAATTCAACATAAAGATACTTAGCCTAAACCAGACCATCCTGCTCTCCATGAATAGTCTCTTACTCACAGAAATCAGCCATCCTTGCCAGTCAGTAACGAACATTACGTGACCCCCAAGATATCCCTGGATTGAACCTTAAAGCCACTCCAACAGAAAGTTGCTGGTCCAATCAATAACAAGGTCTTTCCAAAATTAGGGTTTCAATCATTTTGCTAATGGGAGAACTTCTCTTATTGTTCCTAATTACGCATTGCCCTTTTCTAGTACAGAAATATGAGTGTGAGTGCTGCTCCATTCCAGGATCCCCTTTCTCAATTCCCTATAAGTCACAAATCCTGACACTTTGAAATCAATGTACAGACATCCCTCTAAATAAAAAAAGATAATCCATATGGGAGAATCCATCTGTAAAGAATGTCCAAAAGAATGTCCTGTTGAATATGCTCTGTGACATCACTGTCCTAGACGATAAGTCCTGAAAGACCTCTTTATGTCCATCAATCTCAATATGTGCTCTAGCTCTCACTGCTAATAAAATTGCCTCCTTTGCCAAAAAGGTATAAAGGCATGCTAATAGGTCTCTCGGGTCTGTCGCTGGCCAATTCAGATCTCAGTCCAACCCTATACATACTGTCCATGCTCAAGTTGTACGTAGTCTCAGTGGAAAGAAAGAATTGATGAACTTCTTTACCAGAAAGTATAGGGCAGTCCTGTGAATCCCCTGCTTCAATGATTTAATAAGCAGATTATATCGACATGTCCCATTCTCAAAATGATGGCCTTTATAAATGAGCTGCTCTGTCAGGGTCTTGAGTGCCTTGATCTCCGCTTGCAGCTTCATGTCATTGTTGGAGAAATCTGTGATTGCACCCAAATTCACATTGACTCTTCTTGAGTGCTTCAATCTCCTCTTTCAGTTTCGATCTTCCTTGGACAAATCCGAGATTACACCCGCAATTACATCAACTCTTGCTCTGAGGCACGTGAGTCCCAGTTTAAGTTCCCCTATGCCTTTTTTCATCTGTTCTTTCAAAGATTCCATAGCCTAACGAATGTTCTTCCTCAATTTCCCTAGCCATCCTTGGTGAAATGTACAGGAGTAGAATGAGCGTGCTCTTTCTTGTATGCCAAGTAGTAGAGGTGGTCATCTTAGAGCCTCAGTTGTGGCTGCACTTGAGTGTCTTCAGGGGAGTGGCCTTTCGGGTTCAACTTCTCAAAATGGTCTGAATAGGGCCTTTCTGAGTACCCTGAGACCATATAGTTTTCAGGGGAGAATAATCGAGGCCTTCCTTCAGATCTTGCACTCTTCCCACTGTTTCTCCCCTCTTTTCAGGAAGTAGTACAATGTTGCGTACTTCAGCGTGGACCAGGATAGGAAGTCCTCCGCCTCCTACTGTTTCTAGGGAACTATCCATCTGATATATGAACATGGTGGTGCACTAAGGGGCCTATTCTCTCACCAGCTAGGGTCTCCATTACCCACATACTGGTGACCATTTATCACTGCCACACTCCAAGTGAGTTCACCACTTGGATCTCCTAACGTGCCCTGGCAGTCTGCTGCAGCCAATCCCTAGTTGTGTCACCGGCTTGGCACGCCCTGATGATGCAGCACTGGCAGCCACAACACAGCCCAGAGAATCTAAGCCCTAGACATGGCTGCCACCGCACAGGCCATATTCCACCCTGCCTCTACCTCCAAAGCCACAGGTGTGTAGTGGGGCAATTATTGACTAGAGAGCATGTTCAGGCTCTGCCCCCAGCCTTTCTCAGAAGAAACAAAATTATAACATAAGAAAGGACACATTTGAAATAACACTTTAAATTCTCCTGGAAATGCAGCTGGCACAATGGATAGTTATTTTTCCCTACACAAGTAGGGAACAGATGAGGCATTAGCTTGCACAATTAGTGTGTTTTAAAATAGAATAGATTAGGTGACAGGAAGGCATGTAGACAAGATAGGGACTCACTAAACATGTAGGGCAGGAACCTGTAAGGCAGATAATGTTGCTGCTACCCATAGGGAGATATAATGTGACAGGCATGCACCAGGAACTCGGTAGATAGCAAAATAAATGTGTTCTGCAAAGGAAAATAATGTGACAAGCAGTTGCCATTTAAGAACTGCACCGACAAAGCAGAGAATTAAACACTACAGCTTT
Source organism: Ambystoma mexicanum (assembly GCF_040938575.1). NCBI lineage: Eukaryota > Metazoa > Chordata > Amphibia > Caudata > Ambystomatidae > Ambystoma > Ambystoma mexicanum. The sequence continues at coordinate 1,254,893,199 of NC_090932.1, forward strand.
AAGAGAGGACCCAGCCAAGCACGCTATTTGAACAAATACATTTAATTCAGGAAAATGGTGTGGCGGCTGGACATAGCGGCTAAAAAACAACTAATTGCTGCAATGAAATCTTAACATGGTAGATAGCAAAATAAATGTGTTCTGCAAAGGAAAATAATGTGACAAGCAGTTGCCATTTAAGAACTGCACCGACAAAGCAGAGAATTAAACACTACAGCTTTAAGAGAGGACCCAGCCAAGCACGCTATTTGAACAAATACATTTAATTCAGGAAAATGGTGTGGCGGCTGGACATAGCGGCTAAAAAACAACTAATTGCTGCAATGAAATCTTAACATGGTGGAAGTGTAGCATGACTGACAAAATAGTATTCATAAATGTGTCAAGAACAGGATGGCACGGTTACTGTTGCAAGAACAGGGCCTTCAGACTCAGCAACATCATGGCGGAGATAACATGGGCTGTTTTATTTAATTATGAACAAATGTGATACGCTTGTCATCTCCTCCCATCTACATAAAACATGTCATATGCTGCCAGTTCACGGCGACTGTGACTGCATGTTAACCGATAAGCACATGTCCTTTTCACTGCAGAAGTAATTTAGAGCCTACCAGTAATATTCAAGCAAGATGATGTAGCATATTTTTATGGGAGGTTTTATGGGTGGGATCAATCATTATTGTTGGACATATGGAATTATATATGTAGCTTAGTAGAGGGAACCAATGACCAGGAGCGATAGGTTTTCATAAGTATGACATCAAAATGGCTATATAAACTGCTGTTTTCTGTTGAGATGTGGAGAAAATCTTGAGTGAGAGCTTGGCTCTTAATCTTGTTTTTCCCAAGAGTTTTACATTGCAATTAAAGCTGGGTTACCTTGCATTTGGCATACCACAATCCACTCTGTGTTGTCTCTTTATTGGCAAATACCAGTTAGAGGGCTATACTGTTTTTGGACCTCTGATCTTCATCTGGTAGCAGAGTACAGTTGGAGCTTGTGGACTTTGCTGTGCCCTTGCCACCCTCCATTTTGGACAGCAGAGCGGTCAGGAGAGCAGTTTTTTTTGTTGTGCGCAACTTAACAAGAGGACAGCAGGGACCGGCTTTGGAGTGAAATTCTGCCTCATGTTCCACCACCCGCTGGAAAAAACAGGAGGAGCTGGCAAATTGAGGGGAGCCCAGGACACACAATCCTCAAAGGTCCACGGAAAAGTGAGTATGCTATGTGTATGGTAACGCGGGGTGGGAAATGTATCGTATGATATGTAAGAAACTGAAGTTGATTAAAGATAGCCCTAGACAAGGTCTTGGAAGACTGCGCAGTAGGGCCCCCGATAACCCAACCTTATTTTGAGGGTAGAGTTAAAGAGATAGAGAGATAAGGATACCCCGGGGCAAAAGAAAGAAACCGGAAGTCAGCTGTATTTTATTGTGTTGTATTGCATCTTAATTGATTAAATTGTTGATTGCCGGCATTGTGTTTTGAGACACGTTCTGTAGAGGTGGTGTTACTGTGTGTGTTGTGAGTGGTACAGGTTGATGGGGTAAGTATGAACATTTAGATTGTGAGTGGATTTTGTTGTTGTGACTCAGAGGTAGGATTTGGATATTGGGCTGTGACACTAGACAATGAAAACAGATTTAATAGGTGGTGTATATTTGAAGTGGGGAGGAGGTGTGAGTAAGGGAAAAGTGTGAGAGACTATTTCTGTTCTAATTATTGGTAAGCTGACCCCTATTTGTATTGTTTATTCTGTGTAAGTGCCAAGCTGCGCGCTGCTTAAAAGTTGTCACGATGTCAGATACCCCAATAATTCACCTATGCAAAGTGTTCCCTAGATATAGTACCAAAGTCAGTAAGTATAATGCTGAATGGGTGAAAGGGACTGCTCAAAAAATGTACATGTCGTGGCCACAAGAGGGCACTAACTGTAAAGATGTACTGGAACATATGTGCACATACTTACATGCCATACACAAGGGCAGGAAGCTTAAGAACAGGGTAGGTATATTAGAGCTCTTGAAGGCCTGAGGAAGAGATAAGAGGGGCCCAAGAAGGAATGGATGCTAAATATGTGTCAGGGGCAGCGCGAGCCGCCCACGGTGCTGCGCCTCCTCCCTCTGAGGAGAGCGCTTCCACACAGCCAACAGCCGCATCATCACCAGCTGAGGCCGGAATTCACACACAATTCACAGTACCGCCTCCATATGTGGACAGCACACCAGCCTTGACCTTCCCAAGAATATACCCGGTACAAGCAGCAGCTGTAGGGTGTAGTAATCCCAGATATCAATCACCGATGAGGAAAGTGATGATAGTAGAAGGGCAAAATTGGTAAAAGGAATGGCGCAATTAGTGCAAATGGAGAATTAAGCATGGTGCAGCTCAGAGACACAGTTAAGGGATGAGAAAGAGTACAGAGGGTGATGTAGCTTAGAAAAGCAGCTAAGAGCAGCTAAGGAATAGCTCCGGACAGTGAGAGGGATGCAGATAGATGGTCACAGGGTGAGGCGTGTACCCATAGGTAATAAGAGATAGTGGAGGGACTATGATGGAACCAGAGAAATGGGTAGGAGGAAAAATGTTGTTGAAACTCGATGTAAAGGCACAGAAAATAATTATGTGAAGGTAGTGGAGTATGAAGAAATGAAGGAAGCAGCCAGAGAGGAAGCAAGGAGGGAAACACACGAAGAGATAGAGCAAAATGCACAATGGGAAAAAGAGAGGGAACGGAGAGAAGCAGTGGAGAGAGGAACAGGAAAGACAAAGAAGGAAAAGGGAGGTAGGAGAAAGGAATGAGTATGTAAAGAGGCTAAATGAGAAGAACAGGAGAATGGCAAGAGAAAAGGAAGAAATTGAAAAAAATGAGGAAGGAGATGAGCCGAGAGATGACTAGAAATTATACCAGCGATATGGGGAGAAGGAAGTGGGACATTAGCCCCACAGACCAAGGGCAGAGATGTGTTGCTAAAGATAATGAGGGGAACATATGTAAGGTTGCCTGTTAAGGGAGTGAGTTTTGATCTCATACTTGAGCATGACGAGAGTGGAGAAAGTGACAGAGAGACAGATTGGGTAGACATTGATGGTGAAGAGGGGGGAGAGGAGGTGGCGCAAGCCCCACAAATGGATACCAGAGGACCAGGCGTAGGAGAGAGCAGATATGCTGGTGCCAAACTTAAGCCTATATCCACCCCTCACATCAGTACTCTCCATAAATGAAGACCATAAATCACCATTTGGTCTCGGGAGGATAGCTCAGCCGCAACATGCTCGCCTTGGAAGCAAGACACGGGCAACACAGGTTCGATCCCCGGGTCCGCGCTTAGAAACCACTGGGTATTAAGCGCATTATAAATGACCTATCATTTCTTATTTCTTAAGAAACTTGCCAGAACGCCAGTGATGCCGTGTAGCTGAGACATTGAAAAGGAGAACTCGCGCAGCATCTCCTTTGCACAAGAAAGGGGTAACACAATTCCCAGTGCTCCACAAGGGATTAGGGCAGCCCCACTATACTGCATGGACTCAGACAGACAAAAATAACTTGATGGATAAGCTGCCATCACTGACAGCAGGGGCGGGCCGGTGGATCTACAAGCTAGAGCGAGAGACAGCTGGGACAGCATTAGCTATAGGGGACATTAACAGCCTATTTGCATCCATATTGGGTGACAGGCAGAGGACGTGTGGAAGCAAGAAGGCTATTTTGCAGTGACAGAACATAACACCACTAAATATGACGGGGCACCATTTAATAATTGTAGAGCTAATCTATGGAAGGCACTGAGGGTGCTATTTCCAGATCAATCTGACATGAGCGCCATAAGGACTAGGAAGATGGGGCCTACTGAGGACCCTGCTGCCTCTATTCAAGACATTAATGATGGTTGGCGTTTGTACACTAAAGACCATTGGGAAACAAATATACCAGTGTTTTATCATATTCTATGTCAGGGCCTACCTGAAGAAGTACAGAGACAGATAAAAAAGATTGTGGGGACTGAAATGAAAGAATGGCTAGAGATAGAAATGACTATTGTCCATCACTGTAGGTTAAAGCAGGAGAAGGATCAAAAGAAATAGAGGAAAGGCAAAGGGAAGAGCCAAAATTGGTGCAGAAGAAATGATCCAAAATGGCGGTAGAAGGAGCGGTATTGACAAAAACAGAAGACAGGAATAATTGATAGGAAGCTGTCAAGCCACAGCAGGGCATGGGTGGTTATTTTGCAGGAAGAGGGGAGAGTCGTTTTTACCCAAGAGGAGGAAGAGATTGTGTTCACAGAGGGAGAGGATTTGGGTTTGGTGGGTGACAGCCCTGTTTCGGAGGACCTGGGGGCACTGGAGCAGTATGTTGGACATGTGGGAAAATAGGACACATTTGACGAGTGTGTAGAAGTAGGAGCAATGCAGAAAAGTGCAATGCAGTATAGGCCAAAGGGGGATGGCATAGCCAGCACCATATGGTGCCCCACAGCAAGACTATGGGTGTTATGACTACACACAATATTCACCAGATCAGCCACAAGAACAGCAGGTGCAGCAACCCCAAGGGCCACAGATCCAGCCACAGATGGCACCACAACAACCACAGCAGACATTGACACAGCAACCACAGAGTGCAATGCAATCACAACAAGCAATGACACAGTGGGATGCCAATATTCTGCCACAGACACCATGGATAGGAGGAATGACAGCCGTTGGGGAGAACCCTTTTAAAGGGACAGGACTGAACATGTATCTGCAATAGGACAGCCCACAGAATAGTTTGATGTGCCCTATCCTATCTGTAACTACAGACCCTGAACAGGAACCGAGGTTAGAGGTATCTATAGGCGACCAGACTCTTTCCTTCTTAGTTGGTGCACATTAATAGCACTTGATGCGTCACACAGACTGACCCAGTTGACAGATGAGTTATTTTACTACAGTGACTGATGATGAGGTATTGCTGGAGACAAATATACCATGTCAATTGAGAATAGAGTATACAGAGGTGCCACAACAAATAATGCTAGCTAAATAAGTACCATCATTTATCAAAGGAGATTTGGCAAGGGTACCCGGCACACTATGGACGACCAGCCCATATGATGTGGGGTTGTTAAAAGGGATTGGAGCAGTAAAAATAAAATTAAAGAAAGGGGACATTTTACCTTGAGTGAAACAGTACTCAATGTCCAAAGAAGCAGATGAGGGAATTTATGAAACAATACATTTGCTCATGAAGCAGGGAGTGATATTGCCATCAGAATCTCCTTACAACACTGCTGTATACATAGTGAAAAAATCTCTTGGATGGTTGTGGAGATGTATTCATTTATTTATTTTACATTTATAAAATGCACAAAACTCTCGGGCATCACGGGTTATCAAGATTAGCCATATTGCGTGACACAATGCATAAGGACTAGCAGTATTATGCGCGTGCAGACAGAGGGCCAAAACCCCACAACTGTGTTTGTAAATGAGTTGCATGACTATTTGATGTCTATGACTAAATACCTCTCTTTAATATCTTGACAGGAAAGGGAAAGGTAGGGAGGTATCGCTAAAGGTACAGAAAAAGACGAAATAGAATTGAATACTACTGCAATTGTCACCTTTTTTTCTGTGGGTCAGCATAGCCAACATAAGATGATACAAGAGTGCCGCGTCCCTGCTCAACTATCAGGATCCCAATGGAGAAGAAAACGAAAACAGACCCAGGACAAGCGCTGAAGTACATGCTGATAAAGAAGATAAAAGGAATAAGGAACTTGAGAATAAAGGGGATATAAATCACGTTGCACCACTTGAGGAACACTGATGCTGAACTATCACTGGAACAGTCAAAAAGGAGTTGATGATGAGGACTGTTTAATACATCACCAGCACAGTATTAAGGACTATTTTTCACAAGAGCATACATCTATTACAGACTATTTTTTCTATCCTTACATTTGTATTGGGACTATTTTGTATACTATTTTTCACAAGAGCATAAATCAATAACAGACTGTTTTTTCGACTTTTCTACTTTACATTTTTATTGGGACTATTTTTTATCTTCCACATTTTTTTATTTTTATGTTTTTATCCACACTATTTTTATATTTTTCTATGAACTACATAATAGTGGAACTGGTTTGAAAAAAATAAAAGGAAATCATCAATCAAAATCTTTTTTTATTTTCATTAGAAGTGGTTGCAAAATGTTTTGAAAAAGGTATACACAGCTCGCCTCACTCACCATTGATAAATAAAAACCTACTATTGCCCGGTACTAAGTAAACTGTACTAATGTTTTCGTATCCTTATGTTCCTGATATCATAATAATACCCTGACCAATACGCTGCAGGACACATATACAAACAACTGACATTATGGCTATTGCAGTCCTTCTGTTTTCCTTTCTATTTTGTTGTTTTGATTTCTTATTTTATCTCACACTGCATTTGACTTATTATGACTTATTATGATAAAAATAAATGTGTTTCTATGGCATAATGTTAGTGAAGAAGTTAAAAAATAAGTATATTTCCAGTTAGAGCAGGAAATGGTATTCCGCCCAGTTGTGGAGACAGTAAGGGCTAGGAGAAGAATTGCAGATGGTGAATATTACATGAGAAGTTATTTCGACAAATCCATAAATACTGAACGAAATTCATGGTATAGGTCAATAGAGAAGGTGGAAAGAGAGAGAGATCAAGGGAAAGCTGCTTTGATTGCTCACTTATCCCATATGGCATGACATCCTCTCAAGTATTCATACTTCAAGAAGTACCCGAGTACAGAGCACAATGCTTGGTACATCTGCAGTATGCCAGACTAGAGGACAATTTCAGGGACAATCTGCTATGATGAAGTATCTCAGAGGATCAGAATTCCCATACTGTCACGACCCCTGCCCTAGGCCTGGATTGCCAGGCCAGGTGGGCTACTTCTTGTACCCCCATCAGGCCCTCAAGGGCCTTGACATTTGCCCCCAGACTCTCTTGGAGTCAGTCCTGGCGCCTTTGGCCTTTGGCGCCAGGCTCATGTGCTTAAGCAGCAATCTGGGCCCATAAGGGCATTGCGCAACAACATGGATGCTTCCACATGGCTCAGTTCCTGAACTGAGCTATGGGGTCTAGCATTTTGGGTGTGGCAGGCCCAGAGACACCTGGGATGCCTGCAGGCTATATAAGCCACGCCCGGACTCCAGTACATGCTTCGCGTTACTTTGCAATCCAGCAACGTGACGCTCATCGTGTTCAGCTGCATCTGCGAACCTCGGAAGAACAGCATCTGAAAAACAAAAGGACATCGTGAAAAGCAGCAGCTTACCTGTGATTCCACCGCAAGCTGCCCTATGCTCCTGCAACCATCATCCAAGGTACACCGAGCCGCCCGGATCGTCGAATCTGCAAAAGGAGAGAAAAGGACATTAGACATTTTGCAATTGTGCCGGCAGCTTACCTCACGAGTCGCCCATCGACTAGCATCGCCTTCGGACTTCTTGCTCCAGGTGAGCACCGCAACCTATGAACGAAAGACTACAGGTTAGCAAAGGCAAGGCATCATAGTGCTGCGTATAGCGCCTACTTACCGCATCAAGGCGCTCTCAAGACACCATCACCTGTCGGCGAGTCCCAATTCAGCCAACGTTCCAGAGCGAACTTCCGCGCATCTAAGGAGAGAGAAAGACATTATTTAAATCCAAGAAAGGCATACAGTATTAACAGTAATAAGACCTACCTGAAAGACTCTAAAGGGCTTTCATCAGTGAAGTAACTAGATCGCACTCGCCACAAAGGACAACGCGCCCTTGCCAAGAAGGCAGGACGGAGAGCACGCCAAAACCTATAACAAGGTGAGGAAAGGTCCGGGGAGGGGCTGCGGGCATACGGGGTTTTGGGAGGCTCTTACCCCAGTTGCCCAGTCTTGAACATTGCCCACCTGTTTTCCAGGCAGAACTTCTCCGCTGATGCACACATGATGGAGAATATAAGAATGAAAAGTAAGGAACTCAAGTACATACTATCAGGTCCAAAAAGAGGAGATGTCGTAGTAGTGGATCACCAAATATTAAGGTATACAGATGCCCAGTTTAATTTGATACCTCATTGTGCCGACAGACCAGAATTACAAATAAAAGGGAAAGTATATTCCTCGGGAGGATGGGTTGATGGAATAATGGGATGCTGCAAAGCAGAGGCAGTATGGACTCCGCCAATAGCAGCCAGAGTTTGCCGTGAGGAATGGAAAGAAACTGCAACATGTTTAACATGGGTGGAAGATGAAGCAGGAGCACTACACATAACCAAACTACAAGCACTGACATTATGTTTTAGAAATAATGGTTCAGTAAAGCTTGGTAACAATGAAGGGTGCAAAGACATTATGGATTTACCAGGTATGAAACTTGGCACAGCTGTACTAATGGACCATTACCGGGCCTGCGGTACAACAGTGGATATGCAGCTTCCATCCAGCTGGGGTGGCATATGTGCCATAGTGCTATTAAATGCACTGGCACTGGTAATAGCACAAAGTGAGGTTGACATTGGGACTTTTCCTTCAATGGCACACAACAGGAAGAAAAGATCCCTAGGCCTAAAACGCACAAAAATAACTATTTTTCCAAAGAAGCCAATGCTGCATTCGATGAAATTCCAGAGAGTTATATGTTGTTTGGTAAAAAACAACGTTCTGCACATCCTTTCTGATGCCTGGCATGCAAGCAGAAGCAAATGCACACTGGATCCAGATAACTAGGTGGGAACAGTTACAAACTGTTAATGCCACAATAAAAGGCTTCAATGCAATCAAGGGGGCGTTAAAAGCGGTCAGATTGATGACCCTACAGAACAGCTATGTTCTGGACCTCTTCACAGCCATGGAGGGAGGGGTGTGCGCAAAGATAGGGCAAAGTTCATGTGCATATGCACCCGCACATGAGGAGAATGGGACCTTGACAGAGGCCATATACTTCCTGAAAGAGCTGCACGATAAAATGGAGGAGGAAGTGGATGACATGGAGGACGATAGCTGGTCAAGTTATCTATTCTCCTGGATGCCTACCTGGCTGATAGATGCATTAACATTTCTGTTGGCAATTTTGGTACTGTCGGCAATTTTGGTACTGGTCCTAATGGCTTTTAGCATCTCGAGAATAGCAATAAGCCAATGTAAAAATAAATGCAAGAAGGCACTCCAAATGGCAGTAATGGTTAATGTGGCTGACACTGTACATCAGTACACTCAAACTGATGATGAAGTTTACTCTGCCACGTACCCATTGGGTCAGCCAGATAGGCAACCTGGATCATTGTTTACATGCCCAAAATATATCAATAACTACAATGATCACTGGGTGAAATGTGACGACAATGGCGAGTGCTGGCTTATGACATGCATTCCAGTAGAATACCCAGTACAAGGAGGTAACTTGAGTGGGGGTCATCGGAGTGTGGCTGCCCAAGGATGGCTATAATATGAGACACAATTAAGGAGTTGTTGATGACTCGACCAGAGGGGGGAATGTAGTGGGGCAATTATTGACTAGAGAGCCTGTTCAGGCTCTGCCCCCTTGCCTTCCTCAGAAGAAACAAAATTATAACATAGGAAAGGACACATTTGAAACGGCACTTTAAATTCTCCTAGAAATGCAGCTGGCACAAAGGATAGTTATTTTTCGCTACACAAGTAGGGAACAGATGAGATATTAGCTTGCACAATTAGTGTGTTTTAAAATAGAATAGATTAGGCAACAGGAAAGCAAGTACACAATATAGGGACTCACTACACAAGTAGGGCAGGAAATTGTAAGGCAGATAAGGTTGCTCCTACCCATAGGGAGATATAATGTGACAGGCATGCACCAGGAACTCGGTAGAGTGTAAAGTAAATGAGTCCGGCAGAGGAAAATAACGTAACAAGCAGTTGCCATTTTAAAACTGCACCGACACAGCAGATAATTAAACACTGCAGCTTTAAGAAAGGACCCAGCTAAGCACACTATTTGAACAAATACATTTAATTCAGGAAAATGGTGTGGCGGCTGGACATAGCTGCTTCCAATGAATTTGAAGGACTAAGACACGGAAGGGGAGGGTTACATAGCAGAACACGATACCATTGTGTGCATTCAACTGTCAAGGTAAATCAAGTTGCGCTAACACGGCAGACTATTTGAAGTCTATGGGACGAACTGAACATCCCAGGAAATGTCCTAAGTGGCAGACAGATTGATGTCTCAGTGATCGGCTAGGCGTGACAGAGAAGCACGATGCGGCTAAAAAGACAACTAATTGCCACAATGAAATCTTAACATGGTGGAAGTAGCATGGCTCACAAAATAGTTATTCATTAATGTGTCAAGAACAGGATGGCGCGGTTACTTTTGCAAGAACAGGTCCTTGAGACTCAGCGACATTGTGGTGGAGATAACATGGGCTGTTTTATTTAATTAAGAACAAAGGTGAAACTCTTGTCCTCTCCTCCCATCTAAATAAAACATGTAATTATGCCGCCAGTTCATGGAGAGTGTGACCGCATGTTAACCGATAAGCACATGTCCTTTTCAGCACAGAAGTAATTTAGAGCCTAGCAATAATATTCAAGCATAATGATGGAGCACATTTTAATGGGATGTTTTATGGGTGGGATCTTAGAAAAAAAATTGTCCAATCATTATTGTTGGACATACAGAATTATATATGTAGCTTAGAAGAGGAAACCAATGACCAGGAGCAATAGGTTTTCATAACGATGACATCAAAATGGCTATATAAACTGCTGTTTCCTGTTGAGATGTGGAGAAAATCCATCTTGAGTGAGAGCTTGGCTGTAAATCTTGTTCCCACCCGCCCCACGAGTTTTACATTGCAATTAAAATGGGGCTACCTTGCATTTGGCATACCACAATCCACTCGGTGTTGTCTCTTTATTGGCAAATACCAGTTAGAGGGCTATACTGTTTTTGAACCTCTGATCTTCAGGTGTTTGAGAACAAGTGCTTAGGCCGGACTCCATCACAGAGCGAGGTTCCTCTGTACAAACACATTGCAACCGTGAGACCCATCTTGAATGTTAGTTATCCTGGACCTGTGGATCCACCTGCACCACAGGTCTGGGGCTTTAGATCTGTCTCTGGTCACTGGGAGACAGTCCCCCAGCTCAACAACATTGGACAACTCAGGCTGGTGCTGGTATGGACCCCGGCTCTGTCAGTTCTACAAGTCAGCCAGAACAAGAGAGGGACACATCTTGCTAGCCCGCCATCTTGGCCTCTCCCCAGGGTGTAGTCAACAGCCTATACAAAAAACGGCATTTGTACCTCAAAAATAAGATTGTTGGGGCATATTTTAAAAATGAGAAGAAATATACTGAAACTCTTGGCATTGAAGGAGAGCTTGTGCACTACTTCCTCTTTAATGTTTGAATGAAAGACGGAAGCACTCAACCCCACATTTAAAAATAAAAGTCAGGTGCAACAAACATAGCATTTATCCCCTTGCAGAAAACATTGCAGGAGGTTCATGACATTAATAGTTACACATTGAGTATTTATTAATATTTTCATGGGCTTTACTCTTGTAGACACAGGCATGTCCAAATCAATTGAGTTTTAGTTTCAGAATGATCTTGGTCATCAAGTGTTTGAAGTAAGTAACTATATATTCTCTAAATTACGTTTTTGTACTTTTCTGAAGCATTATAGGGACTGAAATGCAGCATGTTCACAGTAAACAAATCATTAAAATGAAATATCTTTATACTTGACATCGTATATTTATGATAATTGTCTTGCCTTACCAAAGAATTGGCAGACAAAAATGGCATTGCAGAAATGACCTTATGATGAAAATCCAATAAACAGCGGATTGAAACATGTTGGGCTGATTGTGTTCTGCAGTGTTTTTTTTACAAACTTTAAGATTAGTAGACATCAGATACATTACTGACCAAAAAAAACACTGTTACTCATTTTAATAGTGTTGTCACAATTTTTAGTTGTTTAGGGTTTTTCTGTACACATAATCACAAATGTAATTGATTAGCATAAATGTTTACACTGTATAATATTGTGGTATTATACAAATGGTTATTGATATTTTATTTCTATTGCGCTCATACACAAGTGTTTCAGAGCGCGACAAGGCAAGGGGGGAAAGAGGGGAGAACAAAACAATGATCTTACTAGGCCCAGTGACATTTGAGAACGTGCAAGTGCATGGGAAAGGGGGAGGAGAAAACTGCTGAGCAAAAGGAGAACAGATTAAATAATAATAAATAAATAATAAAAAGCAACAAAAGTGGTAGTGCAGCCAGCAAGTGGTAAGTGCTGAGTTTAAGGCAGCAGACAGGGTAGGACAGATGAGTGCAAGAAGACAAGGGAGGGGGGCTGTATGGGTACAGATACAGACCCCAGTGCAAGGGGTGGGCCAGAGGAAGTGCAGGAGGGTGGCAAGGTGAGCAGGGACCTGGGCCCGGAGGACAGAGGGTGGCCAGGTGCACGGTGCCAAGAGAGACCAGATCAGCCGGGGAGAGGGGGGGGTGACGGCGGAAGAAAGGAGGAAGGTCTTGAGGTGCTTCCGGAAACAGAGATGGCTCTCCTCATGTTTTAGAGAAGGAGGGAGGCTGTTCCAGAGGGAGGCCCCAGCCGAAGACAGAGATCTACCCCCAGCTTGTTTCTTTGAAAAATGACTGACTCTAAGGGAGTTAGAGGTAGAGGTTACTTGTGGTGTTTTGATATCACAATGATAATAGAATGTATGCATTTAGGACTGTTGAGTGTTTTTTCAGTTATCTTAAGTTCTTTTAACTGTTAGAAGAGATATATGTGTTGATTACTAGGTTAAGGGGCATTTACGACCACCCTGATTATTTGAATACAGTTTTTCACACACTGCGGGTTTAGAGTTTTTTTTTGTCTATGAAATAATGGTTGCCTAACTTCTGTGCTGCAAATGGATAAAATGTACTGGGAGAACTACCACCTGCCCTAAGCCCTCACAGGGAGAGCACATTGTCAGTGGTGTGGGCGGGACTGGGGCCATATTGTCGGTGTGGGCAGGACTGGGGGAGCTGTGAGGAAAAAGGGGCTGTTGCCTTTGAAGAAACGTTAATAGGGATTTGTGCAAAACGGAGTTGGGAAACTACAATCCCAAGGTCCTTAGCGTGGCAGTGGGCTGGGAAGGCAGAAGCAGCCAACTGCTTTTTAAGGACTTCCCCGGCCCGTGCTTCCTGCTGGTGATTGATGGTGTGACATGGGCCGGAGGAAGCAGAGTGCTCAGTCGGAGCACGTGGAGACTTCTGATATGCAGAGCGGGGTCCGGCAGTGATTTTTCCAGTCCAGGGCCAAGCTGTGAAACTCTGCAGCTTGCCCTGACGAGAAAAGCTGCGCACGGCAGGACGCTGTACAACACAGGGTATTCTCTGCCTGGGGTGGTGCCGGTGAGCCCCCCCCCAGGCCTCAGATATGTGCTCACTTGAATGTTATTGCACTGCTGGTGACACGTTTCATAAGGAGTTAGATTAGGAATGCTCTGTGAAAGTTTGCTATGAACTGTGCACATCAGTGTGGTGTGGTTAGGAAACACACATGATTACTTGTTCTGTGATTACATATATGTGTGTTAAAGCAATGCAGGTGTTTCCCGGACTGAGAAAGACACTTGGCAGGCTTTAAGCAAGGAGCAAGGCATACTGTGAAGTAACGCTATGTTTGTTCGTGGCTGCATTTTGTCTCATTTCATGTTGTATCATTGATCATGTTCATAGTCCTGTTCAATGTTATCAGTGTGTTCAGGTGCCCTGAGAGGAGCGCTGAGACATGCATTTGAGGGGCATTACTAATAAAGAACTGCATGCCTCCATGGTTCAAGAGTATACAAGTGTTCAGTGTTATGTTCCATCCATGCTTCATGTGCTTATGTTTGTGGCTATCTCAAGGAAAATTGCAACTGCAGTGTGGTGAGTTAGTATTCTAATTAAGAAGGATACTGACAGGTGTGCCGAGGCAAGCCTAGTATGCTTTTGTTCTTGTTGTATGTTCTCCACTTCCCCTTTTCCAGTTACCTTAAACACCCCCTCCCTATCCACAACCCCTCCCTAACCCTCTTCCTCCCTTCGGCAACCTCAGGGTACCTGTGTTTCTACAATCACGAGCCTGTGTCAACCAAGGTGGGAGGGGTCACTACATTTGGCTTCCGTGGCTAGGAAGGAGTTGTGTATACTCCAAGGATGTCGAAAGAAAAGAAAAGAGGGAAAGAAAAAAGAAAAGAAAAGAAAAGAAAAGAGTGTGACAGGAGCGGAGTTAAGTGTCAAATGATGTGCATGCCCTGAATATAGGATGCTAGCTGTTTAGCATAAAAACAAACTGCATTTTGGGAACATAATAATGACCACCACTTTGTCAAACATGTTTGTGCTAGTAATGCAGACGTACGTTTCTTCTGAGCATGCAATGCATACTTGGTATAGAGCTACTTCCTTTTATTAGAATGGTCACCATTTGGGTCGACCCTCTCCAAGTCCAGTAGCGGTCCCAGGGAGCTTCGGCAGGGTCCCCATCGCTCCCCGGAGGAGAAAGCTGTAAGGCGGCTTGGCCAGAGATCCATGAAGGCCGTGGGTGCTGGCCCCTGGCCTTGGGAGCCTGTCTCCCATGTGGGCTGACAGTCCTCAAGTCCAGTGGCGCTCCTAGGGAGCCCCAGCAGGGTCCCTGTCCTTTCCCAGAGGGAAAAGCTGTAACGCAGGCCAGCTAGAGCTCCAAGATCGTTGCGGGTCATGTCCCCAGCCTTGGGCGGCTGTCTTCCATGTTGGTCGACCATCCCCAAGTCCAGTGGAAGTCCCAGAGAGCCCCGGCAGGGTCTCCATCCCTCCCTGGAGGGAAAAGCTGTAACTCAGCCCAGCCAGAGCTTCAGGATGGCCGGAGGTGCTGGCCCCTGGCCTTGTGCACCTGTCTTCCATGTCAGTCGACCGTCCCCCAAGCCCAACTGCGGTTCCAAGGAGCCCCGGCTGGATCCCGTCTTTTCCCAGAGGGAAAAGCTGTAACGCAGGCCAGACAGAGCTACAGGGTGGTTGGGGTGATGTGCTCGGCCTTCAGCGCCTGTCTCCCATGTAGATCGACCATCCGCAAGTCCAGCGGCAGTCCCAGGGTGCCCAGTCAGGGTCCTCATCCCTCCCTGGAGGGAAAAGCTGTAATACAGCCAAGCCAGACCTTCAGGATGGCCCAGGGTTGTTGGCCACCGGCCTTGGGTGCCTGTCTTCCATGTGAGTCAACGGCCCTTATGCCCAGCGGCGGTCCCAGGGAGCCCTGGCAGGGTCTGTGTCCTTTCCCGGAGTGAAAAGATGTAACGCAGGCCAGCTAGAGCTCCAGGATGGTTGGAAGTGATGGCCCCCAGCCTTGGGTGCCTGTCTCCCATGTGGCTCGATCGTCCTCAACTCCAGCTGCGATCCCAGGGAGGCCTGGCGGGGTCGCTGTCCCTCCTCAGAGGGAAAAGCTGTAACGCAGCTCAGCCAGAGCTCCAGGACGGTCGGGGGTGATGTCCCCGGCCTTGGGCGCTTGTCTCCCATGTGGGTCGACCTTCCCCAAGTCCAGTGGCAGTCCAAGGGAGCCCCGGTAGGTTCCCCATCCCTCCCCGGATGGAAAAGCTGTAACGCAGCCCAGCCAGAACTCCAGGAATGTTCGGGGTTATGTCCCCGGGCTTGGGCACCCGTCTCCTAACTGGGTCGACCATCCGCACGCCCAGCGACAGACCAGGGAGCCGCGGCAGGGTCCCTATCCTTTCCCAGAGGGAAAAGCTGTAACGCAGACCAGTCAGAGCTCCAGGATGGTCAGGGGTGATGTCCCCGGCCTTGGGCGGCTGTCTCCCATGTGGGTCGATCATCCCCAAGTCCAGCAGCAGTCCCAGGGAGCCCCGGCAGGGTCCCCATCCCTCGCCGGAGGGAAACACTAAAGCATCCAAGCCAGAGCTCCAGGACGGCCGGTTTGTGCTGCTCCCGGCCTTGGGCAGCTGTCTCCCATGTGGTTCGATCATCCCCAAGTCCAGCAGCAGTTCCAGGGTGCCCCGGTACGAAAAGCTGTAACGCAGCCCAGCTAGAGCTTCAGGAAGGCCCAGGGGTGTTGGCCCCAGCCTTGGGCACCTGTCTTCCATGTGGGTCGACCATCCCGAAGCCCATCGGCAGTCCCAGGGACCCCTGGCAGGGTTCCCGTCCTTTCCTGGAGGGAAAAGCTGTAATTCATGCCAGCTAGATCACCAGGATGGTCGGGGGTGATGTTCCCAGCCTTGGTCGCCTGTCTCCCATGTGTGTTGACTGTCCCCAAGTCCAGCGGCAGTCCCAGGGAGCCCTGGCAGGGTCCTTAGCACTCCCCGGAGGGAAAAGCTGTAACGCGGGAAGGCCAGAGAATGCACTTGCTGTGCTAATGGATGGACTTTACATCTGGCCTTATTCATCTTAGTTTTTCATTTTTCCATTTCTTAGTGAGGATGAGGGTTGTATGGATTGTCGGCCACGGTTTCATGGGCAGCAGCACATTTCAAAGGCCCAAGCACATCTGGGTCTCAGAGGGATGGTGTGTCATTGTACTGGTTTGGTGGCGGAGTAGTGCACCTTCACCAGCTCGGAGGAGTCATCTGCGCTGCCCAGGCAAAAAGAGAAGCTCCACCTCCATTTTTGATCGTTGTGCATCTGGAAGGGAATTATATGGTTTCTTTGGGGCGGAGAGGGGTTACGGGAGCTACTTATGGCTGAACTGGAGTGGATTTCGCCTAGGTTCCCAAACATCGTGATGGCTTGGTCTCAAATGATTCAAAGGAGGGCTTGAGAACTCCAGGGAAGGAAAAGGCCATCAACTCTTCAGTGAAACTTAACGGCAAGCTGGCAAGATTGACAAAGGCAAATGACTAAATTCGGACAATTCACCATGGTTTTATCAAAGGCGAATTGATGTTTCACAGAGACAGAGTGACCTATCTAAGAGAGGCATGAATGTTTTCAATGAGGACATAATGAAGTTTGCCCAGATGTTATGTTGGGGGTGGGGGAATTCCCAATAATTGATGCACTTACTAGGTTGTGTGGCCCGATAATAAAATGGTGACTAGATCTGTTGAAAGTGAGACTCTGGGCCTCATTACGAGCTTGGCGGTAGCCGTGCCTGTATTACAGGCACGGCTACCGCCAAACTCGCTACCGGCATTGCCACCCGCGAATGGGCAATTCCCGGACCATTACGAGTTGAATGGCACCCGCGAGCAGAACTCGTAATTCGGCGGTACAGTATGAACGGTGCCTTACCTGCACCGTTCACACCATAACCGCCAACATTATAATGAGGCCCACTGACTTGTTAACAACTGCAATGTACTTTGTTTTGGTGGAATGCCAATGTATTCAACATATCAGTGCTGCCTACTTTTTCCAAAGCATCACCACATTTTGTAGCTTATTTCCACTTGCTGGCCCTTGTAGCCGTTCGGTGCTTGTGACCTTCCCCCTCGACCCCCTGCCCTATGTGAATGAGCAGGGGGTTTTGTGGAAAGGGTGCCAGCAATTTTCTTGAATGGGCCTGCCCTGTACTTTCCTCATCGTCAGTTCCTCCTTCCAGTGCTTCTCTGCCTTTTCACCTCACCCAAATAGAAATGCATTGCAATGTTGTTTCTAACCTGCATTTGCCACCCACCTGCACCCCATGGGGTAGTGTAAAGTTCACTGCACAGTGGGTGTCTTCGAATTGTCAGTGTGGGTTCCATCCTCTTTCCCACACTTGTATTTGTCTAATGTATAGGTAAAGATGACTTCTTGCTTAGATTTTTTGCTCTCTTTGTTGTAGGTACAGGTGTGTTGTTGCAGTCTAACCACTTGTAAGTAAGCAGTGAGCTATACTTTTGTATTTCACTTGAGTGTTAGCAAATTAGCACTCCTTTTTATTTGGCGTGCTGAGAGTAGATTACATTTTAGAGGGCCGCTTTATTTTGTAAGCAGATTCGTGACAATTTGGCGCAACTGTGTGGTCTTGGTCTATTTAATTTAAGACCACTTGCTATAACAGTTTCCTTACTTTGAAAAGAAAAGTTACTTGCTGTTTCAGTCTTTATCTATTCTTTGGGCAGTAAAACCTTAGATTGTACAATTGTGATTGCTTCATGTCAGATGTCTGGTGAGGAGGCTCTCAACTTACTGATGCAGTCTGGGTCAGAGTAAGGCACAGACCAGGTGCAGAATCTAAAACAGAATCTGCTTCTGAGGGTGAGCATGCAGTAGATTCAGAAATGAGTTTTCGGTTCAGGTTAGTTCCACCTCCTCATCTGAGGAATGGAACAAAGGGGTACATGCACCCCGGCTGACACTTCCCACACAAAGGTTGAGGGATCATGCAGGACGTGCAAGGAAAGTGCGAGTTCATGACTTTGCTGATGAGTCAGACTTGGTGCCTCCAGCAATGGCTCAGCCTGTTGTGCCACCTTTCACTGGAGTATTGGGGTGTACACAGAATACAGATGGTTTTGAGCCTATTGACTTTTTCAACCTTTATGTGGATGATGGGTTCATTCCAGATATGGTTGAGCAAACCGATCTGTATGCTGAACAGTTCTTTGGGGAACATGGTGCCAATATGAAACCACATTCCAGAGCACACTCTTGGGTTCCAACTACGGGTGTTCAGATTAGAACATTTTGGGGTCTCACTCTGCTCATGGGAATAGTGCTGAAGCCGTCTATATCACTATACTGGTCTACTGAAGCTTTATTTACAAGCCCTTTTTTCCCAGCAATAATGAGTAGAGATCCTTTCCTAGCAATGCAACGTATCCTGCATTTTAATGACAACTCGGCAACATTACCAAGAACTGACCCAAATTGTGATAGGCTCTTCAAAATTCAGCCATTTCTCAAACACTTTGCACAGCTATTTTCAGAGATGTATGTTCCTAGCCAGAACATATCTATTGATGAATCTTTGGTATTGTTCAAAGGTCGGCTACTGTTCAAGCATTCCGAGCAAGAGAGCACAATATGGGATCAAGGTTTACATGTTGTGTGAAAGTACCACTGGGTATGCCTACAACATGAGAGTCTACACTGGAAAAGACTCAAGCTTAAACCATCTGTGCTGTCCAGCCCATTTAGGGATAAGTGAGAAGATTGTGTGGGATCTTGCCACACCATTGTTCGACAAGGGTCAACATTTCTAAGTGTACAATTTATACACAGGAATACCACTGTTCAAGGAATTGTACAATGTAGGCACACTGGCATGCAGTACAATCCGCAGTAACTGCAAAGGCTTCCCCAGACAACTTGTTTGTAAGAAGCTGGACAAGGGAGCATGCATAGCATTGCGGCGTGATGAACTGTTGGCAGTAAAATTCTGCGACAGAAGGGATGTGCACATGCTGAGTACTACTCATGATGAAAGTACTTCACTTGTCACTGTGCAGAGGCAGGCTCAGCAAGTGCGGAAGCCCAAGTGTATTCTGGACTACAACAGGTACATGGGAGCAGGAGGAGTAGATAAAACAGACCGAATACTTGAGCCATAACATGCAACACGCAAGTCTCGCAAGTTGGCAGTGCACATTATGCATGTAGCTACATACAATGCTTATGTTGTATATGGTACAGCTGCTCCGGAAAACAAACTGACATTATCAAACTTTGAAAAACCAGCTGTAAATTTGCTGACCGTTGTTCATGTACCAACTCCCTACTTTGTCAGAAGTAGAGGATGTAGCTAAATTGAAAGGACAACACTTTGCTGATTATGTTCCCTGCCACACCCATAAAGACACCCATACAGAAAATGTAAGGTGTACAAAACAAGGAAGTATGAGGGATACACAGGTGTACTGTCCCCAATGCCCTTGCATGCCAACCCTCTGCCTACAGCCTTGTTTTCTTTTGTATCATACAAAGAAACAGTATTGGGAGATGTAGTGATTGCCTGAAATGCCCATCATTCCTACAAAGGGACCCATAGTCTTTCAATTCGTGCATGCCTTAGAAAGGAACGCCACTCCAGCTTCCTCCACTGGAGGCGTGCCTTCGACAAGAAGGAAACACCATTCCGACTCACTTCACTTTGGCGTGCCTTGGCAAGCAATGCTAGTCCAGCTCCCTCCACTTGAGGCATGCCTTGAAAAGGAACACCATTACGGCTCCTTCCACTTGAGGCGTGTCTTAGAAAGAAACGTCAGTCCAGCACCCTCCACTCGAGGCCTGCTTTGGTCAAGAAGGAAACACCATTCTGGTTCCCTCCACTTGAGGCGTGCCTTAGAAGGAAATTTCACTTCAGCTCCCTTCACTCGAGGCGTGCCTTGGACAAGAAGGGAACACCATTCCGGTTCACTCCCCTTTGGCATGCCTTGGCAAACAATGCTAGTCAAGCTCCCTCCACTCGAGGCGTGCCTTGGGAGGGGACGCTGTTCCGGCTCCCTCCTCTCAAGGTGTGCCTTGGCCAGCAATGCTAGTGCAGCTTCCTCCACTTGAGGTGTGCCTTGGAAAGAACGCCATTCCGGTTCCCTACACTTGAGGCGTACCTTAGAAAGGAAAGCAATTCTGGTTTCTTCCAATTCAGGCGTGCCTTGGCAAGCAATGGTAGTCTAGCTCCCTCCTCTCGAGGTATAACTTGGACAAGAAGGGAACACCATTCCGGTTCCCTCCACTCAAGGCATGTCTTTCAATATATGCAAACACCAGTTTAGCTCCCTCCCCTTGATGGCTAAGTGAAATGAAAATGGAAACTGGACGCCATCTATATGGCAGCTGTGCGTTGTATAAAGCGTACCACACTGCCATGATTTTCTTTTACAAAAGTAAAGTTCATGTTTTGTATGACTGGAATGTCTTGTTTTAGAATGACTGAGATGTGATTGGTGTGTGAGTGAGGTAAAGCTGAGGTGTCCATGCAGATATGATTGCTGTGAATGCCCTTTTCTATCAATGCAGAAATTGTTAACATGTTAGTGGATGTGTATTTAGTGTGTGTATATTTGCAGATATGGTTGGTGCGACATGACTGTTGAATGCAGGCACAGTTGATATGCGAGTACATGATGGTGGTGTGAAAGACATTTCCTGGAGACAAGGTTGAGCTAATGTCCACTTGCTATGAATGTGCAGATATGGTTGCTGTGGAGCTGGCAATTTGGTAGTGGTAAGACTGCTGAAATAGATGGTTTGTGACTGCAGACATGAAAGGTGTATGAATGGCCAGTAAAGCGGTTGGTGCCTTGATGCGGCTTTAGTGCTCACAAGTTCTTTTTTTTTTCCTTGTACTAAAACCAACCATGGGTGTCTTGGTAGACTATGCACCGTATCTATGGGGAGAGTGAGCAAAGGTGCCTGCAAAAGGGCTTGAAGAGGAAAAACAGGGCAGTGGTGGCTAATGCACAGTGATTCTTCTATTCCCAGAGCACTTGGCAAACAGATGATTTACCTGTTTCCGCCCAGGTGAGCACACCCACACATGTGATGTCTGGCTTTTGTCGGGAAACCTGCGAAGGTAGAACATGGGTTGTTGCCCACGTATTTTGTGTGAAATTGGGTGTATTTTTTTGACATTTTAAGTACAGTGTGGCTAAGAAATTGTAGCACGATTAACGCAAGTAATGGCTCCTTGAATTTCTACAGGTGTCTTCTTTTCTGAAATGCATGAGGTTCCTTGTTTTCCTTGGTGGATGTGACACCCCAGAACCAAATGGGTGGGTTGCCACAAGGCCAAATCCAGTCCTCCCGAGGACGTTAGGTGTACCACTGGTTTAGCCTTTTCCCTTTGTGCCCAGGTCAGTACACACACACATGTGAGGTACCGTTTTTGCCGGGACACCTGTGGGAATGTGAGAAGATAGGACATGTGTTGTTACTGGCGTGTTTAGATGGTTTCCTGGTGGCAAATGTCCGAAACGTGTGTTATTTTCCTACATTTTGGAATTTGCTGGGCCTTGTGAGTAATAAACTCTAGGGCAATTTGCGCAAGTCACACCTCTTTGGATGCCAATGGGTGTCTTGGTTTCAGAAATGCATGGGTTCCGTTTTCTTTGGTGGCTGCGACACCCTAGGCCCCAATCTGTGGGTTGTCCTTGGAGCCAAATATATTAGAAATGTTGTCTTCCTGGGCCCTTTGGTGTACCAGTGGTTTAGCCTTTTCCCTTTGCGCCCAGGTCTGTGCACCGATACATGAGGTACCGTTTTGGTCGGGACACCTGTGGGAACGTGGGAAGGTAGGACATGTGTTGTTGCCAGCGTGTTTCGGTGGTTTCCAGGTGGAAAATCTCAGAAAATATTTTTTCCCCCTACTTTTAGGACTTTGCCAGGACTTATGGGTAATATTTTCTAGGGCGATTGGCGCAAGTGAGACTTCTTTGGATTCCCACGGTGTCTTCTTTTCAGAAATGCATGGGGTTCCCCATTTTCATTGGTGGCTGCGACACCCTAGGCCCAAATCTGTAGGTTGTCCACAAAACCAAATACATAAAAAATGTGGTCTTCCCAGGCCATTTGGTTTACCAGTGGTTTAGCCTTTTACCTTTGCACCCAGGTCAGTGCAACCACACATGTGAGGTACTGTTTTGGTCGGGACACCTGTGGGAACGCGGGAGGGTAGGACATGTGTTGGTGGTGGCGTATTTCGTGGGTGGGCAGAGGGAAATGTTTGAAAATTGTGTGTTTTCCCCCAAATTTCGGACTTTGCCGCGGATTGTGGGTAATAAATTCTAGGGCGATTCACGCAAGTCAGACCTCTGTGGATTCCCACGGGTGTCTTCTTTTCAGAACTTCATGGGGTTCCCCGAAATGCATGAGGTTCCCTGTTTTCCTTGGTGGATGTGACACCCCAGAACCAAAAGGGTGGGTTGCCACAAGGCCAAATCCAGTCCTCCCGAGGACGTTAGGTGTACCACTGGTTTAGCCTTTTCCCTTTGTGCCCAGGTCAGTGCACACACACATGTGAGGTACCGTTTTTGCCGGGACACCTGTGGGAATGTGAGAAGGGAGGACATGTGTTGTTACTGGCGTGTTTTGATGGTTTCCTGGTGGCAAATGTCCGAAAAGTGTGTTTTTTTCCTACATTTTGGAATTTGCCGGGCCTTGTGAGTAATAAACTCTAGGGCAATTTGCGCAAGTCACACCTCTTTGGATGCCAATGGGTGTCTTCGTTTCAGAAAGGCATGGGTTCTGTTTTCTTTGGTGGCTGTGACACCCTAGGACCCAATCTGTGGGTTGTCCTTGGAGCCAAATATATTAGAAATGTTGTCTTCCTGGGCCCTTTGGTGTACCAGTGGTTTAGCCTTTTACCTTTGCGCCCAGGTCAGTGCAACCACACATGTGAGGTACTGTTTTGGTCGGGACACCTGTGGGAACGCGGGAGGGTAGGACATGTGTTGGTGGTGGCGTGTTTCGTGGGTGGCCAGAGGGAAATGTTTGAAAATTGTGTGTTTTCCCCCAAATTTCAGACTTTGCCACGGATTCTGGGTAATAAATTCTGGGGCGATTCACGCAAGTCAGACCTCTGTGGATTCCCACGGGTGTCTTCTTTTCAGAACTTCATGGGGTTCCCCGTTTTCCCTGGTGGCTGCAACATCCCAGGCCCAAATCTGTGGGTTGTCCACAAAACCAAACCCAGTCTTGTCCAGGGCGTTTCATGTACCAGTGGTTTAGTCTTTTCCCTTTGCGCCCAAGTCAGTGCACCCACATGTGAGGTACTGTTTTCATGTGGGAAGGTAGGACATTTGATTTCTCTTGGTGTTGATAACATTTTCATGCATTTCCTACTGCACTTGTTACACAACCTTTTCATTGCCCAAATGTGACCTACATTTAGTCACTGCTTTAGGCGCTGTATGCTTTTGTAACCTGCGCAAGTCACCTATCCTTGAAAAGGTCTGCCTGTGCTCTTTCAACAAATGTATGCTTGCCATTCTTCCACCACATTCATTTTCATAGCTCTCAACCGTTTGTGCTGCAAAGGCGGGTGAAATCCCCCGATTTTGTTTTTGGCGGGTGAGACGCCCATTGGAATGAATGGGCATGCAGGAGGCTTGATGGGTAATACAGCCCTTTACAAGGCGGGTGACACCCGCCAAAAGCGTGTGAGTTGAGAGCTATGCATTTTCCTTATTTTCAAATACTAAGTACGTCTGTTTAGGCCGTCAGCATAAAAATCCTGTGTACCATGGCTCAGTTTTTGGCTCATGGTAGTGCTTGTTTTGTGAAACATTACAAAACATTTGTGATTTCCTAACTATAAGAGTCAGGGGAATGTAGAGGTGCAATGCTTTTCTCAATATTCACAGAAGCCATACAAGTTCAAACATGTCCAGCACATACTTTTTGTTCTGACACGTTCCAATATTTTCCCAAACTATGGGAATTTTAGGTACGTAGTTGCAGCCTGACCTGCACAAATGACCCCCTCCTGAACTTGGAATGTTGTCTACCATTCAGAAATGTATGCCTTTCTGTGTTCCCATTGCATACATGCCAACATTCCCACGGACCGGGGTAGGAGATTTTATCAGGGAAATCGGGAGATGCAAATTTCCCCGTAGGAATACATTGGGGCTAGAATGATTACAGGCGGGAGAATGTGAAAAATAGCTACATTTTTTACTGAAAAGTCGGGAGTCTCCCGCATAAATCGGGAGTGTTGGCATGTATGCCATTGAGCTTTCCTACCCCCCTCTTCCGTTCCGTCCAAGCATGTCCTATTTAAAAAAAGGTAAACATTGCCTACCTGTCACAAAACTGATTACGAAAAATATGTTTTCCTGGTTCCACTCAACCTGTTCTTGAAAGCTTGGAAAATGGTGAATTCAGAACTGCAAACCATTTGTTCCTAGGCCTTAGAAGAAAAAAACCACAGTCTTCTGTGTACATCAATTTACTGACATTTTCAGAAAAAAATCTAAATGTGGTCCCTTTTTAGTTATTTTGTCACACACCACTAGAGCAAACTAGGAATCCTTGGTGGCGTTATGACAGCCTAGAAATGGGAAGAAAGGGATGTATATTCGGCTGGGCTATCACTTGTAACAAATAAGTTACAAGGGATTGAATGCTGACATACCAAAATGTCCAAAAAAGGGCTCAGCACTGGGAGGGAAAAACCTCAGCAGTAAAGGGGTTCATTTTAAGTAAAAGTCAAAACTGTATTTAAAATTACAATGATTTAATGATTTTGGAAATAGAGTGCAGTGGGTGTTAGCTGCAGAGGAGCAATGTGGGTGAGCGCATTCTGGTTTTTCACCCTGGGAGCAACATAGTTTATAATCTGCTCTGACCACAGCCCTTCAAATGGGGCACTCGGAGGTGAAATAAACGTATCACTGCCGTTTGCGTGGTTTGTGGAACGGGAATTCCCTATAACTTATGTTTCTGACCTGTTTGCAGTCGGGGGTTTAAAGCGTGCTTCTTGTGAGTACTTGTGTACATTACTTTTAAGCAACTATTGAAAGGGCTTGGCTTAGAAGCCTCTGCTTTCCTCCACAATAGGTGCTGACAACGCTGCTCAAAAGATGGCGAAACAGTTTCACCACGCGTTACTTTTACCAGGTTTCATTACCTCAGGTTTTTTTTGTCCCGACTCGAACTCTGTGCAGCCGTTGTTTGGATGAAGAATAGTTGGGTCCTGCACGAGCACTGCAGTCGGTCTTTCTTTAAGCAGCACGAGGAGCGTCCAACACGTTCGTGACGCATGCGCAATCTAGAAGGAAGTAGCAAGCACCACTTTACGCAGTTGAATGTGACTTTTGATTTCTGTAATCGTTGACAATACGCCTCTTTTGAGAATTACCTCAACGGCCGAGAGCTCGCCTCTGCCCCACAGAGGGCGTTTTGTGGGCAGGCGCGAATCGTACTTTCTCATTGACTGAAAAAGTTACGATGGTCGCGCGCGTCTTATTTGCTTCTCCAGCGCTGATCATTAGGCCGTATTTTTACCCCGGTTCCAAGATCCGGCAAAATATGTCCCCTCGGATCCCGGTAAACTATTCATGCAATTTAACTTGAATTGTTGCCAAGGCAGGATTTAAACATATTTTTAAATATGTAATCTTTGTAGTTTTAAAAGGTGTGCACCTTTTATGCTTTGCTTGCAGCACCACAGGAAACACTCCTCACTTGGATTATTTTCCAGGTGCTCATAAGTAATTGATTTCCTGAAATGTAAATGTTATTTATGGGGGGGGTCGGGAGTAGGGGGGCGTAATTCTGCCACATTGGCTACTCTCACTGATGTCCCTCCCTGAGTTGGTTGGATCCCACAATTCATAGTTTCCATTTCCATCACTGCTTATCAGAATTAGATCCAGTTCGAAGCACATGGGCAAGCAGATATCAGGCAGTTGTTGTTCTTCATACATGCCAGATTTAGGCGGGAGACTCCTGATTTTTCAATTGGAAATAGTGCTATTGTTTACTGTCTCCCTCCTAAAATAATTATAACCCCAATGCAGTCCTATGGGGAAATGACATTCCCCCGATTTCTGTGGTGAAATCTTCCTCTCAGGGGCTCCGTGATGTTGGCATGTCTGGTTCTTAGATAGCTGTAGTGTCGCTCATAATTTTAATGTCATATGGTGGAGGCGCCCAACACTACTGAAATGTAATAACAAACACAAGTCTCCCCTTTCCTAAAGTGGAAAGCTTTCTCCATCCACCCGCCTCACATATTTTCCTTATCAGCATATTTTGGGTTTTATTTTGTAATAACTTGCACACAGGTTTTTACAATGCCAGAGCTTGCCTTTTGAATCTGCCTTCTGACAGAGCAAAACCTCCTCAACGGTCTGCCTCATAACTTGTCCGGTCAACTACAGCAACATGGTCTTTTCTTGTAAGTGGCTGACTCATAATAATATATCGGAGCACTTCAAGCGCGTTTCTAATAACGTCAGCCATTTCCCTGTGATCCTACCTCATAGTGGTTCATTGCTTTTCCTAGAGGTCTACCTCAAAATATCAAAGAGCTTTTACAATAGTTATAGCATTTCAGATTCTTACCTCTCAATCGTTTTAATAAGATAGATCAATATCTACTAGTCTGTTTTAAAATGTAACAGAGCTTTGTCTCAAAATATAAATAAAAATGTCTTACATGTCTACCTCATATCATTTTAGATTCTGTGTTGATAACCAAGGCGTTCCATTATCAATGTGCAACATCATCTGTCGCCCTGACCAATCAGGTTTTGGAATGTGTACCTTATGGCCTGGTATGGGCTTGTAATTTCATACCATGGCTGAGATAAATGCTACTGCTGTCATCTTCCCTCTCAGCCATAACCCTCGAACATCTGCAGCACTACTCCTAAAGGTACAGTCATTCCCCCACCACTTACCTGCCTTCTGCTACTCTGTGCTGTTTGCCCTACCGGCAGAAGCGTTGCTAGGGGGGGGGTCTAAAGGGGCTGTAGCCCCAGATCTTTTGGTTGTAGCCCCGGATAGAAACTCAGGAGCTACAACCAAAAGGCTAGCTAGCACCCAGTCCCGACAGTTCCGACATTAGCGTAGCTCTGGGTCTTTTTCAGACGTAGCAACACCCCTGCCTACCGGAATACCCTGCACTCTTCCCATCGCCACCGCAGCTGCCTGCCCACCTTCTCCTGCTAATGGCCTCCGTGAACAGAGAGAGGGGACGATGGCTAGTTCCTTTATCATTTCCATGACAGTCATCATTTTTTGACTTTTGTAACTGTAGCTGCACCGATTCACAGCTTTAAAAAGAATTGCTGTTGGCACCTCAGACAAAGAGACAAGATGGCAAGGACGTTCATTTCATAAACACCTGTACACCACTAGATTCACTGCTTCAGAGCCACAGAGTTTTGCTTTTCTAGAAAAAACAATCCTGCAGTCCTTGCTATTTGGTGGTTTGAATCTATTTTTCCTGATTACCTGCTACACAGTGTTATGTCTTCGACTAATGTGCGCATGCGCGAGCCTCGTTCTGGCCACGCATGCGCGTTGGAAATAAAGACGGACCGTGTGGCAGATACCGCCGGGACCCTAGAACGTACAGACGTGTGTGTATGAGTCTTATTGCATGCACGCGGACGCTAGTACAGGGCGGCCCGAGGCATGGGAAGCCCCCATCACATTGGCGACGAGGCGGGACACGGGGAGAGAAATGCTTGGCACGTGTAAACGTGTCGTTATGGGTATTTCTTCTTCACGTGCGTCACGAATCTCACACGAGTGATGGCGACCATTTTGTTTTGGATGTTGAAGGCGGTTGCGGTCCGCGAGGGTGCTTGTGCGCTGCCTAGACACTGAGGTAAACAACCCCTCAATTTTTGGACACCCTGCAATTTTCCTCAAGAGGGAGGATTGCACCTTTACCTGAGCTAACAGGTTGGGGGAGAGAAGCAAACCTCTCACATCATCACAGCAACTTTGCCCAAGAGGTCAGGTACATTGAACCTGAGTGCAGCCAGGTTTGCGGCCTCTAACAGGGACTGAGGTGCCTGTGCGCCCTGTGAACATGATGGACAGCGATGGAGACGCTCCGGCGCCAGCGAGAGTGGCGAGAAGGCAGCATGGATCCCTACAACCAATGCAAGAATTTGACACCTCAGGTCCACCGTCAAAACTGGGTCCGAGATGGCTTCTATGGATCAAGGAACTTGACATGTTTTTCGCTGCCACTGGGGAGACAGACGATGATGCCAAAGTGGCCACGCTGCTATACTCAGGGGGAACAGAGGTACTGCACATTTACGAATCTCTTTCCTTACCCGTGGTGAACTATGATGCTGTCAAAACCGCGCTGAAGGATCATGTCATCCCCCTATCCAATGTTGACTTTGACAGGTTTGTCATGTGAGGGGAGAAGCAGCATGAGGAGGAGTCGCTAGATCAGTTTTGTGCACGTTTGAGACAGCTAGCCACCATGTGCAGATGGACGGATGCGGAGTTAATGATCTGCCATTAACTGATTCAGGGTTGCAGTTCAGGCAAGTTGAGGAGGCAGGTCCTGAGGGAGCCTGGCATGTCGCTGGCACAGATTTTGGACAGTGGAAGGGTGTACGAACTTGCTGAAAGTAGAGGAGCTAAGATGGATGCGGCCACACGCCCAGGCAAGCATGAGGACGCTTTTGCTGTTGGGAAACACCCCGAGACAAAGCCCAGGTGGAGCCAGAAGAGTCAGGAATCAACAATACCGCAAGGTAGCCCCGCCATTTGCCAGTATTGTGGGTATGACTTGCCGCATTCGGAAGGCTGTCCAGCTAAGACAAGAGTTTGCGGAAGATGCAACACGCCAGGGCACTATGCCAGGATGTGCAGAGCTGCTGCCCCGATGACCACGCAGAGAGGGCCCGCTAGGCTGGGCGGCGGGTTTAGGAAACAACGCAGTGTCGCTGCCGTCGAACAGGATGTCCAAAGTTAACATCGCGGAAGAGGAGGAGGAAGATGAAGAAGTCTTCTTCATCTCAAACTTGGCTACCGGGACCAAGAAGCGCAGACAACCAACGTGCGTTGTAGACATTCAAGGGGTCCCTACACAGGTACTGATAGATACAGGAGCCTCAGTGTGTGTACTGGTCACTGAACATTATGAGGCCATACCAGGTCCCCCTCTGTTGGACAAATCAAGAGCAAACATTTTCACATTGGGTGGTGATGATCCCCTACCCATCAAAGGGGTGTTTGTAGCTCCCGTAGCCCGAGGGGACAAGGTGATAAAAGCAAGGTTTTTCATTACAGATGTCAGCCCCCGGTCGCTGTTGAGTTGTGCGGCCTCGGAAGCATTGGACCTGGTTCACTTTGCACTTGCGATCTACCAAAGGGACGTCGAGTCACTTCTGGAGAGGTTTGAGAGTACCGTTCAGGGGATTGGCCAACTGAAAGCGGAGCCAGTGCGACTACACATAGATGAAACGATCCGCCCTACGGCGCTGAAGCACCGACAAATCCTGTTTCACCTTAGGTCCCAGGTTGAAGACGAACTCAAAGCCCTAATCAGCATGGACATCATTGAAAGGGTGGAGGGGCCGACTCCTTGGGTTTCGCCAATCGTGGTGGCGCCCAAACCCAAACAACCGGGCAAGGTACGCATCTGTGTGGACATGCGGCTGCCCAATGCAGCCATTAAGCGTGAACGCCACCTGACCCCCACGATAGACGACATCATCAGCAAACTGCAGGGGGCCAGGATATTCTCCAAACTGGATCTAAGGCCAGGATATCACCAACTAGAACTACATGCAGACTCGAGGTACATTACCACCTTTACCACGCATGAGGGTCTGTACCAATTCAAATGCCTCAGCTTTGGGATATCCTCTGCGCAGAGGTCTTTCAGAATGCCATCAGGGGCGCTTTGGCGGGTCTAAGGGGAGTAATCAATATGAGTGACGATATTCTGGTTTTCGCCACATCACATGCCGAGCACATGAAGTGTCTAAAGGCGACCTTGCAGAGACTCAAAGACCTTGGACTCACCTTGCATCGTGAAAAATGCGAGTTCTTCAAGGACCGCATTGGGTTCTTTGGGTTTGTGTTTCATGAGAACGGTGTATCCCCGGATCGAGAGAAAGTCAGAGACATCCGCGAGGCCGCAAGCCCCCAGTCGCCGACAGAAGTTTGCAGCTTTCTGGGGATGGTTAACTATTACGGCCGATTCATCAAGGGGCTGGCATCCCTATCTGAACCCCTTCGGGCCCTCACGAAAAATGACGCTGCTTGGGTCTGGGACACGAGAGAGCAAGAAGCGTTCAATTCCATCAAGAAGGCGCTGTCCGATCAGGACACAGTGGCGTATTTTGACCCTGCAGCCGAATCTGAGATCGTCGTGGATGCAAGTCCTGTGGGCCTACGGGCTGTCCTAATGCAGGAAGACGCCAGAGGCGAAATGGTACCCATCGCATATGCAAGCAAAGCCCTCACAGAAACTGAAAGACGCTACTCACAGATTGAGAGGGAGGCCCTGGCAATCCTGTGGGGCTGCAGGCATTTTAGGTTGTATATTCTTGGGAAACCCGTAACTGTCATAACGGATCACAAGTCACTTCTTCCGATCCTTGTGGGCGTGTCGTCTAAACCACCTCCCAGAATTGAGCGGTGGATGCTCGCCCTCATTGAATATGGGGTCAAGTTAGTGTACCTGCCAGGAACAAACAATCCTGCGGACTATTTGTCCCACCACCCCAACGAGAAAAGGGAACAGGGCCTGAGAGAAGTAGTAGAATGCCAAGATTTTATTCACAATATTGTGGAATGTGCCATGCCGGTGGCGTTGAACCGAATGGTAGTGGCACAAGAGTCGGCAAACGACGAGGTGTTCAAGATCATCCAAACTGCAATTCGGACGCGGGGAGTGGAGAGACGTCCTGCAAAATACAAGGAAAGAACACAGAGCCCAGAGGGAGCTGCAGGCGTTATGGAAGGTTCGTGAGGAACTCTCAATGTCGGAGGATGGTTTGCTGTTAAAAGGGCGGCAAACTGTAGTTCCTCAGTCGCTGAGGTCTGGAGTCCTGGATCTGGCACACACCGGACATCAGGGAGTGCAAAGACAAAGGCGAAGCTGCGACCAAAAGTATGGTTCCCTGATCTGGAGGCCCTCGTTGAGTTACATGTGAAAAGATGTTTGCCGTGCCAAGCAGCGAGCCCCGTAGAAAGGGCACCGCCGATTAAGTCAATGGAACGGAGTGAGAAGCCGTGGAGTACAGTCACGCAGATTTTGGATCCACTGGAAGGGGTATGTACTTTTTAGTGGTAGTGGACCAGTGGTTGAGGTACCCAGAGGTGGAACCAGGCGAATGGAGAGGCTGAAAGGCTCATGAGGACGCTCAACAAGGTATTCCGCATAGCGGCGAACAGTGGAGGGGAACTAAAGAGGACTCTTTGAGTGTCTCAGAGAGTACCGAACGACACCCCACCAGTCCTCCGGAGTGGCTCCAGCAGAGGCTCTTTTTGGGCGCTGCCTGAGAGGGCTCCTCCCCGAATTGGAAGGGTGTGAGCCGGGTGTTATAGACAATGACAGAGTGAGGGAAGATTGAGAAGTGCACAATGCTAAGGAGACCGAAAGGAGAAGAATGAAAGATAAGGATATAGTGGTAGGAGACTCGGTGCTGGTACGAAACCGCAGGCCAGAAGGAAAGCTGTCACTGCCCTACGAACCACAACCGTGGGCCGTCACCCATTTTAAGGGATCCATGATTACCGCTGCAAATGCAAAAGGAACTATCACCCGCAACCAATCCTTTTTCAAAAAAATTGACAATCGGCCCCGTAATGTCGACCCCGCAGTGCCTGCACGACCCGAGGAGGAGGATGAAGTCCCTGAAGATGACCCACCCATGGATCGGACGCCGGCAGTCGGGACCCCACCACCTATCCCGCATGTGGAACGAAGGTACCCTGCGCGACAAGGCCGCGCTATACCTGTTCGACTCAAGGACTACGTCCTAGACTCTGGAGACTGAACAGGTGACTGTTCCAGGCCAATGATCCACTGTTGCAAATGTTAATACTGTTTTCTGAGTATGGTTTAGTTGTAAGTTATTGCACTATTTTGTTTAAAGAAAAAAAGGGATGTTATGTCTTCGAATAATGTGCGCATGCGCGAGCCTCGTTCTGGCCATGCATGCGCGTTGGAAATAAAGACGGTCCGTGTGGCAGATGCCGCTGGGACGCTGGAACGTACAGACATGTGTGTATGAGTCTTATTGCATGCATGCGCGCGGACGCTAGTACAGGGCGGCCCGAGGCACGGGAAGCCCCCATCAAACACAGCGGCTAGCGCTGCACTCAATTACTCGAGCATTTGCTGTATATTTAGGCACTGGCTGCAATTCAATGAATCATTTGTAGATAGCTGTTTTGAATCAGTCAGCCCTGCAATTGGTAAAGTGAAAGGGGCAAAATAATGACATTTTTCCCCCAGCATCAGCAAGAGTTGTGGAAAGTTTAAATACGCCCTTATGTTGTAAACCTCATGGGAGGGAACATTTATCTACTGATTCAACTGACAATAATTCCCTTTTGGAAATGTGTTACAACTTACCAAAAGAGGCACAGATTTTGGAGCCAGCACGCAGACAGACCTGCTAATCAATAAACTATATAAAAAATCAACAAACAAAACGGTGAGCTATGTGCATGCGTCTTTCGGACTTGGTAATCGTCTGTTGGCTTCTCTGGCAACAATGAGCATTTTGAACAAATATTGCATTGTTAACACTGTTTACTCTATCCACAAATGTTTTTTTGCCCTTCCAATGGAGGCGCTGCACTTCAAAGTGAAGGTTCTGGTAAAATTGTGCAACTCTATGTATGATGAGATTCAGGCAAAAAGTAACGGCTTGGCTAAAGTAGTACAAGTACAAGAAACTCAAAACCCAGGTTCTGTTGTTGAATATCAGAACTATCACTTGTCGGAAGTGTTCCACCTTCCAGCCAAAAGCTCACAATCGCATTCAGTCGCCAATATACCTGAGATTGCCCCCATGGAAGGTGAGAACAATGGCCTGTTACAGCGCCTAAGGTCCCCATGAAAAAAAAGGCAAGCCTGGAGGCGTAAAGGTGAATATAGTTATTTGGATGGTTTGTCAACACACCAAATAAGTGCTTGGCCATTGGGAATGTATACATTCTCTATTATCGATAAGAAGACTAGAAAAAAGCAACAAAAAGGGTTAAAGAGAAGTAAGAAGAGGGCTCTTAAAGATCTTGATAACTTGGTAATTAAAGCTATGACAGCCGCTGAAGAAGCAATTTGCTATGAGTACAGTTCAAACAACCTAATTTCAGTTACTAACTACAGCAACAAAAGCAAAATGAGCATGGTCTTCTGTTAATCACAACAAAGGGAAATGAGCATGGACTAACATAAGAGCTCCAACAACAAGAACAAAATCAATCATGGTGTGGGGATGGCTAATTAAGCATTTATTAGACTAACTTGTACTCCTAGTGGGAAAGTTTCAACTGCGAATACAATTAAAAAGAGGTCAGATTGAAGAGATGTGTGAATTATTGCATGACACACATATGTTTTACAGTAGATCTGTTTGCAACAGTAGATAGTGCTCCAATCAACAGCTCACATATTCTATACTTATTTTCATTGATTCCTATTTTACGTTTGTTAAATTCGAAGGTTTTGGAGTATGTTGAAATGCTAAAATGTGGTAAACAGAGCATCTCCAGAGTGCAATGTTGGTCTTCTCCTGCTGTAACTAACCTGATATTTTCTCATGTGATGAGTTTAAAAATAATTGTGTTATGATTTAAAAATGCACTCTAAAGCGTATACACGAAAGGAAGTTGCTAAACTGGCTTTCGAAAATCTAAAGGTGATAAGCACTAAAGTTCGGAAGAACGTAGTTGTAAATTGCGTCTGAATCAATATGCTTCCAGCGATTTTGCAGGCTACAACTCTGGCAAGACTCTGATTAATTGCCAGTGCTTTCTAGAATACCAGGCACTTTGGGGGGCCCTCGTCTTTCTTTAAGGTCATACCTTTGATGAGTCCACTTAACCTTTCTAGCTTATGGTGGCAGGTACTTTATTTCCTTCTCTCATCACTGGACCAGGTATGTCAATCTCAATGTTAATAATCTTTTTAATGTGTTGCATTTTGTGGTAACGTTATTCATCGTGGTTCCTACTATCTGACATGTTCTTGACCTTTTGGGCTGATCTAGCTATGTATCTAAAATTCCTTTTTGTTTACAGGGTCATCTATTTCTTCTGGTCCTGACGAAGGCAAAGATTGGTCTTGGAAGCAAGACCAAGAAAGGTCTTGGAAGCAAGACCACGCTGAGCAACATTGGTTCGAATCCCATATCTGCGCTTAAAAATCGACTTTAGGCATTAAGCGCGTTATAAATACCTGCACTTGCACGATCCAAATGTACAAGGCCTAGTCGGATCTTCCCCCTTGCTGCACCCCTTGCCTTGTTGCGCCTTGAAACACACACAGGTATAGGCACATTACAAATGAGCAATACAATAAAAAAAAAGTGCGGGATGTGCCTCTTTTATACTGCATTACCTTGAAATGTTGTTAGGTGGAGAGCGGCGGATATGCTCCAGCTGCGAGTATGGTATACCTATGTTGTATAGAGGCACACTTTTGCACGTAGACCCGTGATGTTCAGTGACTTGACTGTCTGTATTGATTTCTGAATTACTCTAGACTAGATCTAGACTAAGCTGTTATAGGTATTGAATTTCAGGTATCTGGGCTGCATTTACACATTTTTCTTTTGTTATCTATTTTATTCTCTTTTTTCAGTGTTTTTGATATAAGTATGTTGTGTTTGAGTAATTTTCAGAGCATATGATTCTTTTTTAATGCACTGAATAATTATTTAATATATTTTGCATCTTTTTTGTGCTATTTGTTGTATTAATTTGTTTGATTGATTTATGTATATATAAGATCTATTCAATATTTCCTACAGCAGATATGGCCCTGAGGTGAGGGGTAAGGCTACGGCCCAGCTCATCTGAAGTAACATTTGAATAAGCTGTCAAATAATTCCTGGTGGGAACATGCCTTTGTGTATTTAGAATACTAGGGGGGCATAGAACCTAATAAATAAAAAGCAAGGAGGAGTTGGATCATATGACAAAAATTGGCATATTCGTAGTGCAAGAGAGCTGGTTGTTAACCAATATGTGTACCAATAGTTTCACAATTGAACAAAAAGTCCCTACTAAGGGAGTTTCAGCAAGCCCAAGGGGTGAATTATTAATTATGGCGCAAATCTTTTTTCCAATGAAAGAAACTTTACTGGCCGATATGAACCCCAATCTTCTAATTGTAGAAATGTAATTAACTATAGAGTCTGAAATAGAGACCTTGCTGTTGTTACATGTTTATGACCCACCAGGGAACAGTATGACTGAGGGCCCAATTCAGAGCTCATTGAAATGATAGTGTTGAAAGCCGACATTCTCCCCTCCAGACAGGAGGACAAAACAACGATCTTACTAGGCCTTGTGGCATTCTGATCGCCCAAGTGGGGGAGGGGGAGGGGGAGAAGTGCCAGGGGGAGGCGGGGAAGGGGAGACCGCAAAGGAATGCCTATGTGCTGCCAGGGAGGTGGCTCATAAGTGCAGGAAGTCAGGGGTTACAGATACAGTCCCTGAGTGGTTGGGAGACTCGGAGGCAGTGCAAGGGCAACTGGTTGTGCACAAGAATAGTCCCATAAATTCAGTGGGTGGCCAGGTAACCAGTTTGCGCAGCAGACAGGGGCATCAGCAAGGGAGAGGGAGACAGAAAGAGGAAGCGAAAAGGAAGGTCTTGAGTTGCTTTCAGAACCTTAGGTAGTCCTGCTCATATTTGAGAGAGGCAGGGAGGGTGTTCCAGAGGGAGAACCCAGCCGTGGACAGATATCTACCCCCATTCTCAGCCTGGAGAAGCGTCTGACCCTCAGAGAGTTGGAGGTGAATGAGCGGAGTGCTCGAGCAGGAAGATGCCTAGGAAGAGAAAGATGGATGTAGTGTGGTACCCAGCCCCAGAAAGCCTTGTGGACGATGCAGAGGGTCTTGAACTTGGACCTTGCAGCCAGAGGGAGCCAGTGGAGAGATATCAGGGCTGCAGAGATAAAATCCCTGGGCTTGAGGCCAAGGACAGGTCTCGCAGTCCTGTTATGGATTAGTTGTAAAGGGCGAAGAGTAGAGGCTGGCAGATTTAGAAAGAGGCTGTTGCAGTAGTCCAGCCTGGAGAGGACCAGGGCTCTGGGGACAGTGAGCTTCTGGGGGAAATTGAGAAAAAGAAGAATACATCTGAGGAGGAGAAGCTGATAGTGTGACTTCTTAGAGACGTCAGAGATGTGAGGAGAGAAGGACAGGGTTGAGTCGAAGATGACACCAAGTCATCCCAAGTTGGGTGGCCAGAGTGAGAGAGGGAAGGCGATAGCAGGTATCACATTGCAGATCTGCGTCTTACTGGCATTAGGGCAGAGATCGTTGGAGGCACACGATTCCTGAATTGCGGGCAGACAATCAGGTATGAGAGAAGGAGCAGAAGAGGCTGAGGGGAACCTGAAGGAGAGCTAAGGGCCATGTGTAAAGACTGGAGGGGGTTATCTGTGTTCCTGCCCTCTATGTGGCAGAGTAGAATCACAGAGCACCCCAGGCAAGGTTCTCTATGTGGTAGCAATGGACGAGCAACCAAGGCTTAAGCACTCAGGAGGTGATGCCGGCTGTTTCTTAAGTACAGTGTAGTCCCCAACCCCCACAAAGGAATGCCCACACACGATGTTATGTGATAACACAGTTCTTTATATAAATAAGGTTCAATATATATATACACACACACACAATGAATAACACACTTTGTACTTTGGTAAATCTTATGGTAAATATGTACAATATCTATGTGGTACCACAGTAAACTCTTTCTTTTAAAATGCACCAACTGCTGACAGTTTCCAATGGCATACAAATCCCATAGTAAAGTGAATCAACATCAGACATAGGAAGGAAGGTAAGTTAGGTTAAACAATGGCAGAATAGTACTTTAGCTACTAAGTCACAGTTCTGTGTGAGGGCCCCCCACCTGGGAAACCTGTAACTAAAGTGTATGAACAAGTCCAGTCCATATATGTTTAAAATAGTCTTGTTTCCTGCTAAAATGTTCTACTACCCCAAAGTACCTGAGTTTGGCAGAGTGTCTTCGACGGTTCGTCGAGGGATCCCTTCTGGGTGAACTCCCTTTAATGAAGAAGCCACAGGGCGTTGATAGTCCTCAAAGAAATGTGAACCTTGGCATCGAGAGTCCTTGAAGAAGAGAGTTTGATGCCGCAAAGATGACTCGATGAAGGACGTAAGCCCGGCAGAGGGTGTCGGGTGTTGGCATTGGCGTCTACGATCGTGATTCGACCATGGCTGGCTTTTGGAACTTCGTCAGCGTCTTTGTGGACTTCGGGTGGTGGGAAACCCACCAGCGGATTCTCCTTGGTTCATCGGCGACCTTGACTTTCTCCGGCGGGACAACGCGGTCGACGGTGATGGCAAGGGAGTCCTTCGTTTCAATGTTCTTAGGCAAACGGTGGAGTGGTGCGGCTCCGGTCATGGAGCAGTACAGCATCAAGCTGTCCCCGGTTCTGGGCAACACAATGCGACTGGCTTCCAGCGGTTACGGCAATCCTCTGAACCCCGGTCGACGGCAATGAACTTGAACCTTGATGTCTGGATGCTTCACTTTGAGATTACTCGGCGGACCCGTCTCCGGTCGACAGCCTTTCGGAACTAGCGTCCAGGGTGCCTCCGCAAAGATCAGCTTTCTGCACAATGTTCCCTCGTAGCTTGGGAAGAGGTCTCCTAGCCAGGTCCTCTCTCGGATCCGTCCTTGACAGACTCGACAGATTTCAGATTGGGTCGAAGGAAAGCAGCAGCAATTCTTCTTCTTGCCGCTGGGCTTAAAGGATAAGCAGCTTCAAGTTTCAACTTCAGCTTCTGAACAATTCTGGTAAGTGAGAGGCCCCAGATCTACAGTTCTGTATCTCATTCACACTGCTGAGCCAAGCCCAGGCAGCCAATCATTCAGAAGGGCATTCCTGCAGGTAGGCATCCAATCAGGCTCACCGTGCATTCAGGCCATTCACTTCTACCCAGACACCCATAACAAGCAATGTGGATTGGGGCAAGCACCCAGCCTTTCAGCACACCACACTGCATTCATGTCCGTTTTGGTCAGGGCTGTCTCATTCTTTGTGTCACACACACACATACCAGACACCCATAACATGGAATGCATATTGGTCACACACTCCATTCACCCAGGTCCCACCCCAAGGGTGTACCCACAACATACAGTCACTGGGAAGGCTCCAACCAGTCTGGCCTGGACTTCCCCACAATACCATATATGGTTCTTCCACCCAGCAGCCAGTGAGGGGAAGGGACAGATTCAGGGCTTCCCAGGACTTTGGGAAAACAAGGTAACAGGTAATAGAAATCAAGGTGCCACAGGGGCCATCTTTTCTCCTATCAGGAATCCACTGATTCCTATGGCAGGGCCTGGGTATCCCAAAATGGAGAATACTCAGAGCCCCTGTCAAATTCAGCATGGAGCTGCCACCAGCCCATACCCTGCTCTGTGGGCCACCCACAGGTGCCCAAAAACATACACTAGGTGTACAGGGTTGTACCTCCAACCATGGATGCGCGAAGGGTATCCCAAGGGTCTCTGTTCACCACAGCCAAAAAGAGGAAGAGTTGCACTGCCAGGAGTCCCACATGGACTCCTGTGCAAAAGAACAACACAGAACACACATGATAAGGGAGTACAGGACAAGGACATGGAGGCCCGGTCCGTCCAATGCATTTCCAGCATCACACATCTGCATAACATTGAATGTTAGAACAGAAGGTAGAGGTGTGGTGGGCCAGAGGTGCCAGGTAGTGGTTAAACAGCCAGGGAGAGAGCACCACATGCAAACCATGGGCTAGAAGAGAGGAAAAACCCAAGTTGGACCTGGGAGGGTCGATCTGAGAGAAAGGAGGTCAATGAGGCTAGGGCCTGGCCAGAGATACCCAGGTTGTCACAGAGACGATTGAGCAGGGTGGCATGGTTGACTGTGTCGAAAGCAGAGGATATTTCAAGGAGAATGTGGACAGAAGGAATGTTAGAGGAGGTGTTCAGGAGAGCAGTTTCCGTGCTTCTTGCTGCTCTGGAACCAACATATTCAGTATGTAAATTAAGCTGGGAGATGTACAGCTTTTCCAGGAGTTTGCCCAGGAACGGAGTGATGGAGATCGGGCAGCAGTTTGTCGGGTGCAAGGATCGGCAGAGGGATTCTTAAGGAGGGGGTGCACAAGGGAGTACTTAAGGGGGAGTGGAAGGTTCCAGTGGCAAAAGAGTGATTGCAGAATCGCCCAAGGCTGGAGCTAGGTTGTCAATGTGGTCCTTAATGGTTCTAGAGGAGCAGGGGAGCACCTGCTTTGACAAGACTTTCATAGATCGGACTTGTCTAGAAACATTGTCAGGAGTGAACAGGCAGAAGGAGGAGAAAGGCTGAGGAGATACGGCCGGAGAGGGACCTGGAGTGGTAGAGGGAGAGGAAGAGGAGGTAGAGGAAGATGAGAGAGTGGACATGATGTCCTGAGTTTTAGTGCTGAAGTGAGATGCCAGAGCCCTGCAAAGTGCCTGGTAGGGAACAGGAGAGGTGGAGACTGCAGCAGGATTGGCCAGTTCCTTGCAGATTTTGAAAAGTCCAGCTGAGTTGTTAGAGGCCGCAGAGACGCCGAGTTGGATGCAGGCTTTCTTCTTAGAAAGGACAGAGTCTGAATTGCCGTTGGAGCATATAAACAAACAGGGTAAGTTCGTAAAAAAACAAGGAGAGACGGACAAGCCGTTGTCATCCTTAACCGTTAACCCGGTAACCCCAGCACAAAACAACGGTTCAGTAGGAGAGAGGTTATTCAAAAATACAGTGTATTAAATAATCTTACATAATCACACAGCATGGAAAAGGGTAGACAACCAATCGAAAAGCTAGCCCTGGGGAAGGACACCCTGACCCTATCGGGGGTGCCTCACCCTAGGTGGCGTGTGGTGCAAGGCCTATCTAAAAGTGATAGAGGACCTAACCTTCTATAATGGTGGCACATACCTTTTCAAACACTGTAACATCAATACAGAACCATTCCGACTGGCTATTGCAGCAAAGGACAGAACTGTGTATGAGCTTGATGCCCTCTACTTCCTCTCAGCCACCCTGCACTTGCGCTTAAGGGTGGCGAGGTCGGAATCATACCAAGATTTGCATTTGGATGCAGGCTTCAAACGGATCCTCATGATAGGGGCAAGTACATCCAGAGTATTAGAGTTTGAGAGATGAAGGTCGGAAAGGGCTGTGTCAGAATGTGAGTCAACCAAAGGTGTATGAGGAGGAAAGTAGCAGCGAAAGCCTCCACTGGCACACGCTTGATGGGCTGGATGACCGAGAAGGTGGGTGGCAGTGCTGGGGTCAGCTTAACCTGAGAGGCGAGAGAAACAGGTGAGAGGGGAGAAGAAAGTGGTCAGTCCAAGAGAGCAGAGTGGTGAGAGGGTTTGAGCAGGGACGTCATTTGGGGGTCGCCAGGGGTCGCAACTGCGACCTCTGTGGTGTCCCTTGCAACCTCTGTGGTGTCCCTTGCGACCTCTACTAAAAAAAAAAAAAAAAATTCTTTTTTTTTTTTTTTTTAAGTTATGCAAGCTCCTGGGCTGTGGCTCTTTACTTCTGGGGTGGCTGGCTTTCTTGTTCAGGCCCCTTAAAAAAAAAGACTTGAGGCACTTTTTCTTATTTTTCTTCTAACACTTTCAGCACTGACCCTAAATAAGAAAGAGTAGGTATACCAAATAATGTGTCTTTCTGGAATTCTATACAGTAATTGCTGGCCTCATTAAATGTTTATTTCAGGCACACTTCAGGGGGTGAGTCACTGATTTAGTCTGTTCTTAAACGCCTCACTAAGCCTAAGCCGTTCATCCTTCTGAGGTCGATAAATGAGTACCAACACAGGTTGGGTGATATTGGGTGTATATTTTTTCTATATAAAGCGCTTAATGATGTGTTATTATATAGCACTTACGCTTATCATTTGGTCATGGACGTCTGCTTGCATACACAGTCATTTGGTAATACGGGCCAATAAACACTGAACTTAATGATACATATGGCGATCCATTCTTGTATGAATGTACATCATATAGTGATATCATAACTATATTTTTCATAGTTTACAATGCTATGTGATGACACTTCCTGTTTTTTCAACGGGTGAAATGTCGTGTACCATCGCTACCCGCTATATCACTTTGGGGCGGGGTCTAATGACATCACTTCCTGTGATGTCATCAGAGGGTCAAGGGTCGGGTGATGTCAATTCCGCTACGCCTGGCATTTTGGTGAAATGACGTCCCTGGGTTTGAGAGGGGGAGATCAGACGAGATCAGAACATCCAGGGTGTGCCCTGCAGAGTGAGTCAGGCCAGAGGGAAGAATAGATAGAGAGAGAGTTGCAGAGGTTGTGAAAGAGCCCTGAGGAGGGGCTAGAAGCATCCACGTGGATATTGAGGTCTCTGAGGAGGAGAGGTTGAGAGGTAGAGGCAAGGAGGGAGGAGGAGAGGTCATCCCACTTGGAGAGGACGCGGGTCACCTTGCCCCGCGCTCTGTAGATGGTGGCCACAGTGAGAGAGAGATGCCAAGAGAGATAGAAAGCATGCAAACTAGGCATTCAAAGGAGGAGTAGGCCTGCATAGGAATGACAGAAGCAGGGATCCACTCCGGGAAGATCAGGGCTACTCCCCCTCGAGGACGGTTGGTTCTGGGTTCAGAGAGGATATTGTAGCCATCAGGGAGGAGAGTGTCAAAACATGTGACAGAGCTGGCCATGAACCAAGTCTCAGTGAAACCAAGTGCATCCAGGGCAAGCTATTCGTGGAGACGGCAGATGTCCGAGGAGTGTTTGACAGCAGAGAAAGAGATGAAAGTAGCGACATGGAGCAGATTGCCACCTTTGCAAGACCTCCATGGAGGGGTACAGGCATGAGATACGCCCAGCGGAAGTTTTAGAGGTGCCCGATAATGGGCTGAGGAGGAAGGTGGAGATGAGAGGGTAGTCAGAGAGGAAGAAGAGGGTGCCGGAGAGGTGGCGGAAGAAGGAGAAGGCAGAGTGGCCAGAGAAGCAGCATAGGGTGCCAGAGAGGTGGCAGAGGAAAGAGGCAGCAGACCAGCCAGAGAAGCAGAGCAGGGTGCCAGAGAGGTGGCAGAGGAGGAAGGTGGCGGAGGAACCAGAGAGGTGTAGGCAGGAGTAGCAGGAGAAGGAAGGAAGTTGATAAGATGCAGGAAGCGTCTATCGAAAAGGAGGAGATTGGCCTGAGGGCCCTGGACCAAGACGGTGCCAATTAGTAAACATTAATGATGGTCTTGGAAGAGTGGAAGGGGGCCAGGAGGACCTCCCACCGGGCACCACCATTAATGGAAGAGGAGGAAAAAGGAGAGAGAACAGAGACCATGTGGGGGTCCATAGGCCTGGAGAGGGAACAACAAAGAGGATGTCGGTGAGGGTCTGTCTGGAGGAAGCACTAGTGTGGGTATCAGTGATAGGGTAGCCTGGGTGGGAGACCAGGATGTCCCTTTTGAGCTTCTTCCTACCAGACTTAGTGAGAGGGATAGGATAGTCTATAGAATAGCAGTTAGAGAAGATAGGGGAGACAGAGTGCACCATAGAAGGTGCGGGCGGAGGGTGCAGGCAGATGAACACTTGCGTGTTTTTGCGTGTACCTCTGAAGCGGGCCCTGGGTCTCTTATGATGTCTATGTGTGCAGTTTTAGCAAATGTGCTACCCAGATGTGATGATTATGGTTGGTGGCAATTTCAACTCTCATTGTGCAGCAAAGCATGACAACAGGGTGTGTCCTGAAAATTGAAAACTCTCATAGACCTCAGATAAAAATGAGACAAGCTAAAGGGAACAAACAGGGCAATATGTGGATGGAGCTCATGGTAAATTGGAATTTAGGTATGTCTAAAGGCAGAGTGAAGGAAGATATCCCTGGCTATAAACATGTACATGGAGTATGGGTAACAACAGGCAACCTTAGATTACTTCTTCGTGCACTCCATGTATTTCAATTGGGTTCGCTCATGGAAATTAGCATTTGTCATGCACAGCTTTCATGCCATATTAGAATAATCGTTATGCTTGGACCAGCCAATTAATCGCCTCATCAAGGTGGGGGCGATAGAGGCTTACAGAAATGGCTATAGCATCTACTGATCACAGCATAATGTGAGCTTGAGTAACAGCTAGAATGATAAATATATGAGTCAAGCAATAAGAATGAACCAAAACCTACCCCCTAAGTATATTGTGGAAGTGATCACTACTTTTAATGCTGAATATGCCCTGCTGGGATCTCACAACCAATCTTTTAGAGATAATGCTGCTACGGCAGGAGCGGATTATGTTGCTACAATTTCAGGCGAAGAAGCACGCCTTTCGGCAGCATGTGTGGAATATTAAGCGTGCGGTTTTCCTCACTGAAGTTGAAAGGGCGCTCTAACTATAAAGGGCAAATTAAATTTCACAATTGTCTCAAAAGATGTTAACTTTCAGCTTTAAATGTTCAATGACAGCTGATTCTTAATATGCTTAGAGAGAACAACATCAAGAAATGTAGGCAATGATATATTCAGTTTATAGGCCTGACTCTAATTCTACAAATTAATCCCATAAATGAAGCATCTTGGTGTACATTTATTAAAGAACAATTTGGACATGAGAAAACAAAAACGAGGCATTTGATTCCTCCTGCCCTTATGTCATGGGCTTTGTATATCTCGGAGGAAACCATTTAAGATATCTCTAATTGAAAAAATTCTCAGGCTCCAAGCAACTGTTTTATAAAGATTCTATGCACAGAGAACATTCTCCAATAGTGGAAACAAGCTTTTTGATTCC
This sequence comes from Ambystoma mexicanum, assembly GCF_040938575.1. Lineage (NCBI taxonomy): Eukaryota > Metazoa > Chordata > Amphibia > Caudata > Ambystomatidae > Ambystoma > Ambystoma mexicanum. The sequence goes on from NC_090932.1 coordinate 1,254,937,585, forward strand.
AGTATTTAAAAAAAGGAGAATGCCTAAACCCTGCGAATTACAGGTTATTAGTGCTACTTGGCGTGTCAGTGAAATCTTGTAGAGTCAATTGTATATTAATTCTTCTGTCCATTTTAAATTGGACTATAGAGGCAATTTTTGTACTAAGATTTTACCAGAATGTGGTCTGATACAGGATGCATGTTGGCACCACTGTTGTTTAACCTTTATATAGCATATCTATGCTGTGGCATTAACAACGTTCCACCAACATTGGCAAACAAGCATATCCCTTGGTTAGCCTTTGCTGATGATGTGGTCCTATTGAAGCACACCTACATAGGCATGGCCAGGAGTATAGATTCACTATATAAATACACTTTAAATATTCATCTGCAAAAAAACATTAGCAAAACGAAGATTGTGTGTTTTGGTAAAAAAAAGGCATGACATCCAAATTGTGGAAATATTGTGACAAACCTTTGGTTGGCTTCACTTCTCCCCAGAGGGGAGTCCCTTTCCATGAGGCCAAGGAGGTGAGGTTGCTACCCGTTGGGGGTGGTATAATGTGGGTGTATCTCGTGGGGGAGGGACTCTCCCCTTGGGAGGACGACCACCTAGGGTATTGCCCAGCTAACATCACACCCCCACACACTCTAGCCTCTCCTTCTTCTACTAACCTCTTTGTAGACAGTAGACCTATGTACTGTTGTAAAGTAGGAACATAGGTAATGCAAGTACAAGGTCTTGTGCTTGCCGCTCACTTCCTGTCTGCGTGCTCTCGTTTCATCTGTCTCCCCCCCCCTCCCTCCTACTCCATGGTGCTCTCTGTCTCGCCTATCTTCTCTAGCTGCTTCTCCATTGACTATCCTGCTCTCCTCACTAAATCTGGTAGGAAGAAGTTTAAAAAGGACATCCTGGTCTCCAACCCAGGCCTCCCTATCGCTGACACCTACACTAGTGCTGCTCTAAGGAAACTCTCACTGACATCCTCTTTTTCGTGCCTTCGCCTGACCTATGGACCCTTCATATGGTCTCTGTGCTCTCTCCTTTCTCCTCCTCTCCCATTAATGGTGGCACCCATTGGGATGTCCTCTTGGCCCCCTTCCGCTCCTCTAAGGCCATCATTAATGTCTACGCTAATGGGACCATCTTGGTCCAAGGCCCTCAGGCCAACCTTCTCCTCTTTGATAGACGCTTCCCACACCTCATCAACTTCCTCTCCTCTCCTGCTGTCCCCCCTCCTCTATCCTTGGCTACCTTGCCTCTACCCTCCCTCCCTGGCCCTCCTCGTGCTCCTTCTTCACCTCCTGCTTCAACTCCTCCGCAGGGCGTACCTCTGATCTGTACCCCTCCCCGGAAGTTCTTCAAGGTGGGCAACCTTCTCCACATTGCCACTCTAAATTCTCGCTCTGCCATCAAGCACTCCTCTGATATCTGTCACCTTCTTGAGGAACTGGACCTCGACGTCCCCTGTCTCACTGAGACATGGTTCAGAGCCAGCTCTGCCACCAGCTTTGACACACTCCTACCTGACGGTTACAAGATCCTCTCCATGCCCAGGCCTAACCGTGCAGGGGGTGGTGTTGCCCTTATCTTCCCTGAGTGGATTCCTGCCACTGTCACTCCTATGCAGACCTACTCCTCTTTTGAATGTCTTGTCTGCCGACTCTCTCTCTCTCCTAGCCATTCCCTTACCGTGGCTACTATCTATCGGCCACCTGGTCAAATTTCCTCCTTCCTCTCTGAGTGGGCTGACCTCTCCTCCTCACTCCTGTCCTCAACCACTCAACTCCTCTTTCTTGGCGACTTCAACATCCACCTTGATGCCTCCAGTCCCCCCACTGCTCTCTTTCGTGACCTCTGCGACTCTCTCTCACTTTCTATTCTCCCGTCTGGGCCTACTCACTCTGCTGGGCACACTCTTGATGCTCTGATCTCTTCTGACCTTCCCCTCTCCGTCCCTCTCTCCACTCCTCTCTCCTGGAGTGATCACTTTCTCCTATCCTCCCACCTCACCCTCCCTAACCCACAGGCAAAGCCACCCTCTTCACTGCCACCCACCTTCTCGGTCATCCGACCCATGAAGCGTGTGTCAGTTGAGGCTTTCGCTGCTACCTTCTTGCCCCCCCCTGCCCCTTCGGCTGACTCCCACCCTGACACAGCCCTCTCCATGCTCCACTCTGCTATATCTGTTACTCTTGATATCCTTGCCCCCGTCATGAGAATCCGCCTGAAGCCCAAAGCCAAATGTAACTCCTGGTATGACTCGGATCTCGCCACCCTAAAACGCAAGTGCAGGGTTGCAGAGAGGAAATGGCGTGCTTCATGTTCATCCTCTGACAAACTGGCCTGCCGCCTGCTCCAAAGGCAGTATCGGCTCTCCGTTCTCACCAAGAAGAGAGCCCTTATCCAAGCCCGCATCTCTGCGGCATCTAACAACTCCGCCGAACTCTTTAAAATCTGCAAGGAGCTGGCCAACCCTGCTGCAGTCTCTACCTCTCCTGTCCCCTCCCAGGCCCTCTGCACTGCATTGGCCTCTCACTTCATCTCTAAAACTCAGGACATCCTGTCCTCGCTCTCCTCCTTTCACCTCCCTTCCTCCCTTCCCGTCTCTTCCTCTGGCCCTTCTGCAGTCACCCCTCCTCCCTCTTTCTCTGCCTTTCCACTTTTCTCTGCTGACGAGGTTTCCAGACAAGTCCGATCTATGAAAGTCTCGTCTAAACAGGTTCACCCCTGTTCCTCCAAAACTATCAAGGACCACATCAACTCCCTGGCTCCTGCCCTGGCTGACTTTTGCAACCACTCCTTCGCCTCTGGAGTCTTCCCTTCCCCCCTCAAGCACTCCCTTGTGCACCCTCTTCTCAAGAAACCCTCTTCCGACCCCTCCTGCCCGGCTAACTATCGCCCTATCTCCATCACTCCCTTCCTGGGCAAGCTCCTGGAGAAACTGGCCATCTCCCAGCTTAACCTCCATGCTGAATCTGTTGGTAGTCTTCATGACCATCAATCTGGTTTCAGAGCTGCCAGAAGCACGGAAACTGCTCTCCTGAACATCCGTGAAGACCTGCTCTTGAACCTCGATTCCAACACTCCGTGTGTTCTCATTCTGCTCGATCTCTCCTCTGCCTTTGACACTGTCAATCATGCCATCCTGCTCAACCGTCTCTGTGAAAACCTGGGTATCACTGGTCAGGCTCTGGCGTGGCTGACCTCTTTCCTTTCAAATCGACCCTCCCAGGTCCAACTGGGGTCCTTCCTCTCCGACATCTTTTTCTCCACCTGTGGTGTCCCCCAGGGATCTAATCTCTCTCCCTGGCTGTTCAACCAGTATCTGGCACTCCTTGCCCACCGCATCGCCGCTCTCTGCCCTAATTTCCAGTGCTATGCGGACGATACCCAGCTCATTTTCAGGCTATCCTCAGCCTCCCCCTCTCCTTCCCTCATCTCTGACTGTCTGTCTGCTATCCAGGAATGGTGTGCCGCCAATGACCTCTGCCTTAATGCCAGTAAGACTGAGATTCTACTCATCGGTACACCCACTCCCTCCTTCCCTGCAGCTCTCTGGCCTGCCTCCCTTGGCCCCCTCCCTGCTCCTACCTGCAATGCAAAAAACCTTGGGGTCATCTTCGACTCCACACTCTCCTTCTCTCCTCATATTTCTGACGTCGCTAAGAAGTCACACTACCAGCTGCACCTCCTCAGAGGTATTCTTCCCTTCCTCTCCTTCCCCCAGAAGCTCACTGTCTCCCGAGCCCTGGTTCTCTCGAAGCTGGATTACTGTAACAGCCTCTATCTTAATCTGCCTGCCTCCACTCTCCGCCCTCTGCAACTCATCCAGAACAGAACTGCGAGACTTGTCCTTGGCCTCAAGGCCAGGGACCGTATCTCTCCAGGACTGAAATCTCTACACTGGCTCCCAGTGGCTGCGAGGATAAAGTTCAAAACCCTCTGCATTGTCCACAAGGCCTTCTGGGGCCTTGGTCCTAAATACCTTCAACTCTCTCTTCCCAAATATCTTCCTTCCCGAGCCCTTCGCTCATCCGCCTCCAACTCCCTCAGGGTCAGCCGCTTCTCGAAGCAACGAGCTGGGGGTAGATCTCTCTCCGCGGCAGGGGCCTCCCTCTGGAACAGCCTTCCTGCCTCCCTGAAACTTGAGGAGAACCATCTCCGGTTCCTGAAGCACCTCAAAACCTTCCTCTTTGCTTCTGCTTTCTCTCTCCCTCTCCCCTGCTGAACAGCTAATACTCTTCACTGAAACTGCACTGATTCTGCAACTGGACCACTCTTAACGGCCTCGGTCCTGGGCCCAGCCACTCTCCACTTGCACTGATGCCCTGGAACCCCTCTGCACTGCGGGACTGTCTCTGTATCCCTACAGCCCCCCCTTTTCCAGCACTTGTTCTGCACTTACCTGCACTTGCCACCAGCTGGCCCTATTTATTTATTACTTTACGCCACTTACCTTTGCACTGCACTTCCCCCCCTCCCCTTCCCCTTGCACTTTTCCCCCTCCCCCACCCCTGCACTTGTGCGATCTGAATGTCACCTGGCCTAGTAGGATCGTTGTCTGTCTCCTCTTGTTCCTCCCCTCCCTGCCTCGTCGCGCCTTGAAACACTTGTGTATAGGCGCGTTACAAATGCCATATCATATCATATCATATCAAGTACCTGGACGAGGTGGGACACAGGAGCAATAAACAGCGATACCAAGAAGGAACTGCAGTGGAATAGACTTCTGTGGAGGCGTGGTCTCCACCTACGCCATAGGAACCAAAGAAGGACTGCCTATCAGAGAGACACAGCCAACCAGGACGAGAGACCGTGAAGCCCGGGAAGTGCAAAGGATATGCAGAGAAGGCCAGGACGGAGCCAAGAGCAGTACGCTCCCGGAGTCAAGATGACAACGGGACTCCTTTGCCCAACATCTTCCAGATGGTAAGAGGAGGCTGGCAGATGGTGAGGGGAATGCAAGAGGCAGCGTCCATACCATTGCTCCAAGGGCTGGCCAGAAAATCTGCGAGGAGAAGGCACTGAGACACGTAGATGCCCACACAGCATACGAAATAGGAGAGAGACCCCAGGAAGAGCCGGCCGTGCATCCCAGGAACATAGAAGGTAATGGGAGAGGTGCAGGGACTGGTAGGGGCTGGAAGGTAGAGGCGATAAAAACACTGTACAAATTGTGAGGGCATCTTGGAGTAAGAAACAGACAACCGATTCAAAGTTCATAATATACACATTTCTTAACTTAAATGTCAGGATGGAGAAACTCCTATCTTGCACTATACTATGGTGGGATTTCCCTGTCAAACCAAATCTAAGGAAAGGCAAAGTCCACAAGTTCAACTCAGGAATCTTTCTGTGTCCAAAACCTATGCTTGCCCTCACAACTAATCTTATACAACGTGTAGGGATGTCAGCAACAAACAAAATAGTGTTCAGCATAACGTTTGGAGCTTGGTACAGCTCGCAGCTCGCTTCTCCAAGTATAAAGTAGTTCTAACAAAAGTCTTGAGTTCCAAAACAATATAGGATTGACCAATAGTGATAGGAGTATCTGGGTGTCATCTGCGTAATTAGTGTAGGTGACAGCCAGATGATACAGTTTGTCGAATAGTGGCTTTGTAAAAATATTGTACAAAGTGGGCGATATGCAGGAACCTTGTGGGACTCCGCAAGTGATGGGGATCTGGTCAGCCGCAGCAGTAGGAGAGAAGACATGCATTGTTCTATTCGCAAGGAAAGATTGGATCCAAGTGACTGCGGAATTGGAGAAGTGTGCTGCCGATGATAGGTGATTGCATAATATTTTATGTTCTACCAGAGCAAAGGCAGCCGATAGAAGTAGGATGGCAACTTTGCCTTTGTTTAACTCGTCAATCTAACTTTTAAGGTCAACAAGGGCAGTTTCAGTTCCGTGCTGAGGTCTGAAGCCAGATTGACAGGTTCCAAGCAGTTGATTTGTTTCTAGATAGTCTTGAATTTGCAAGTATGTAACTCTGTCCAAGATTTTCAGCAAGAAGCGGACTGTGGTGATCAGTCTATAATTAGGAGGTATAGTTGGGACTAATGTTTGCTTCTTGAGTAAGGGGAGCACCCAGGACTGTTTCAGGTTACTTTGGACTGAATTACTGGCAAAGGAGGAGTTTATTAGTTTGGTTATGAAGGGGGCTAGATCTCTAGCTGCATCTTTTATGATCTGGGAGGGACAGTTGTCACTTTTACAATTAGATGATTTAAGAGATGCTATAATCTTTTGAACTTTGGGTGTGGATACCTTGTTAGATTTGAAACCTGAATTCAGGTAAGCGGTGGATGGTAGGGTCGGAGGTATTGAATTGCCTGTGGTAAGTTGGAGTTTTTTTGTTGGCTATTTTGGTCTGGAGCCCATTGATTTTGTAGAAAGAGCGTTTTATATGCTAGTGCTAGTGCATGCTAGTGCTAGTGCACCAAGGTTTATCCTTGGTGCAGGAGTCTGCAGGTGGGTCGGGTTTTCTAGCTCTCTCGGGATGTTAAATAATTCTTTAGTACTAGATCGTGCTTGGCTTATTCTGTCATTGAAAGTTTCTTTTTTTAGTGCGGATTATCTCATTTTTGTAGGTGGCCGTGATGACGGAAAGGTTAGTTTTGTTTTTTAAGATGAGGGGTTGGATTTCCAGAGTGTTTCCAGTTTTCTTTTTTCAGTACGTAATACTTTAAGTTCAGGAGTAAACCAGGAGTTCAAATGTGCTCTCGGTTTACTTTTGCGCAATTTTAGTGGGGCAATTGTGTCTATAGCTTTGGACATTGAGTCATTGTAGATGTCAACCAACAGGTTAGGGTTGTTGGTGGCAGGTAATGCGTTGAATATAGGTACTATCAATGGTATTATAGAATCCACTGTAATATTGCTTTTGTTTCTGGTGAGACAGGGTGGAGCAATAGAACGCTTTTGCATCTCTTGGTTATTGACGTTAATTTCTAAGGAGATGAGGTAATGGTCAGACCACACGAGTGGTGTGGAATCCTTTAGGGTAATATTGCAATTGAGGCCTGCTACCCAGTCAAGTATCCTGCCCTTCTCATGGGTAGGGTTAGTGCTTATTTGTGTGAAGCCTTGTTCAGATAGTATGTTAGCTAGAGAGGTGGCGTGTAGGTCATTGCTGTCATTGTAGCCAAGGTCGAAATCACCTAGGTTAATGTTTTGCGCCGTGGGTTTGGCGGTGTCGGCTTGCACCGTGGGTTTGGCAGCGTCGGCTGCTAGAGACGTAATGTCTTCTTCGAAGGACACAAGTGGACCTGGAGGCCTGTAGATTAGGTAAATGGTAATGGTATTTTTGGGTGATGTGCTCTCGGTTTACTTTTGCGAAGTTTTAGTGGGGCAATCATGTCTATAGCTTTGGACATTGAGTCATTGTAGATGTTGACCAACAGTTTAGGGTTGTTGGTGGCAGGTAATGCATTGAGTATAGGTACTACTAATGCTATTATACACTCCACTGTAATATTGCTTTTGTTCCTGGTGAGACAGGATGGAGCAAAAGAGGGCTTTTGCAACTCTTGGTTATTGACGTTAATTTCTAAAGGAGGTGAGGTAATGGTCGGACCACACGAGTGGTGTGGAATCCATTAGGGTAACATTGCAATTGAGGCCTGCTACCCAGTCAAGTATTCTGCCCTTCTCTTGGGTAGGTTTAGTGCTTATTTGTGTGAAGCCTTTACAGATAGTATGCTAGCTAGAGAGGTGGCGTGTAGGTCATTGCTGTCATTGTAGCCAAGGTTGAAATCACCTAGGATAATGTTTTGCGCCGTGGGTTTGCCGGTGTCGGCTGCTAGAGACGTAATGTCTTCTTCGAAGGACCCAAGTGGACCCGGAGGCCTGTAGATTAGGTGGATGGTAATGGTATTTGTGGGTGATGTTTCGAGCTTAACTGAGAGAAGTTCACAGGACGCTAGGGGTGAAGAGGTAGCTAGTCTCATGTTAAGGGTGGATTTGAAGATAATGGCTGTTCATCCTTCTCAAGCAATAGGTCTGTCAGCTCTGAGGATGGAATAATTGTCAGGGACAGCAAAGGTTATGGACGGGCCTGCTGCATTGTGCAGCCAGGTTTCTGTCATAGCAAGGAAATCAAGGTTGGTGTTCAGTAAAGTGTCTGCGATCTCAGTTGAATGGGCAACGAGAGACCTGGCATTGAGAAGTGCCCCTTTTACAGGCTGCTTCTGTATGCCCTTCTTGGTCAAGCTAGGATTAATAGCAGCTAGGCTGTTTATTGAAATATTGTCGGTTTTTTCGTGTGTAAATTTGTCATTGGTAAGATCTGAGTGTAATTTACGGGTGGTCTTTGAGTTATGTTTGGCTAGTGAGTGCAGGGTCTTAGGTAATCTACTGCCTAGTCTATTATTGCGCTCTGTTATGTCAAGGTTGGTGGTAGATATGCCTTCCTGAGGGTGGGGTGTCATGACAGCATTAGGTGTGTAATGTGAGACTGACGTGTCATGTCTAGCACTGGAGGTGAATGGTAGTAATGTTGGTAGAAATGAGGTGGGCTTGATTCTAGAGTCCCAGTTGGTGGGATTAAGTGCTGGTAGGAATAGCGTGGGTGGGGTTGCAAGGTGGCTGGTGGTGGATTGACTTGGGTCCCTAAGGTGCGCCATCATGATGTGGTTGAGTAGTCTAGTTTTAGGCCTAAAGTAGGTGAGCATGAGTGGAATGATCCAGACTAAGCTGATCATGGTGTGTCACCTATCTATTGTATATGTTAATAGAGTGGCATGTGTATCGTGGGGATTATTTTAGTGTAGATAGTGACATTAGGCTGGTATCGCTGTTCATAGTGAGGATAGATGGCTAGAACGGTAGGACGATTGAGTAAGTTAGTTTAGAGAGAAGCGGCTAGTGCGGTGACCTAGTTCAAGAGCAGTAGCATCCGCAAATTAGGCTGGCACAATCGCAATAGGGCTAGCAGGTTAGGCTGGTTCACAAGCAATAGGGCTAGCAGGTTAGGCTGGTACAATAGCAATAGATCAGATTAGGCTAGTTCAAGAGCTGTAGGCATAACAGTGGTGAAAGCTGAATGGGCTAGAGCCAATGTCCACACTGATGCCCACGTTGGGGATCACAAGGTAGATTTAGTGAAGAGCAATTGAGATAGCAAGGTAGACCAGTGCAAGCAACAGTAACATAACAGGCTGTACTAATACAGTAAACCTATGCTAGTGCTAGCTGAGGCAATAGTAGGATAGTAGCATAGGCTAGTTCAGAGCGATGACCATAGCAGATTTGGGTAGTGTGCTATTCGCTAACCAGAGCAGGGGGGATAGTCGCGTGAGTTTGTACAAAGGATCACAGTCATAGTATTAGAACAGTGTTGGTAAGGCAAGCTGTGTTATTTGCCAAAGTAGTATGATGTTCAGATTAGCACTTGAGGAAAGTGTTTTAGCCAAAGTGCAGTCAGGTACAAAAAAATCCTATTTCTATGGCACAATCGACAGATCTCAGTGAGGACATGCTGGGCTTCTGGCATCGCAGAAATCACTACTTCCTTTGATGTGCTTTTAACATTTGATATCAAACCAATCATCGTAGTGAACAAGATAAATTGTTTATGGTGAGCGGTACTAATCACAGGAGCCGTTGTGCATGTAAATACAGTTGGAGACAGTTCCGGAGATATCGGGCAGTGGGGCCAATGTTAAGAGCAGGCGTGATGTGATAAGCTCGTCAAGGTAGGGCTAGTCTCATGTTGTTGTTGCAGTTGAAGCAGATATTGATCTTCCTTTAAGTAATGTTTGTTCTGACAATATAACCCTCATTGATCTCGATGTATCATTATCAGCTATTAACTTTGAAGGTGAGAAGGTGCTCTTGACTCTCCGTCACATATAACGGAACTTGATGTTGATATTTTATTTCTATCGCGCTCGTACACAAGTGTTTCACACAACTCATACACAATTTATATCATTAAGTAACTTAGCAGAGGGTCCTGAGGGCTCAGAAAGTGCTGCAATGCATTACACTTTAAAGGAGGTGGATGATCAAATTAAATTAGCATCCCATCCATCTCTGCACTTAATTCTATCTTGAGCGCCGCGGTAGAACTTTATGAAAATATCTGTGACAAATATAGCACACACACTTATTCTCAGCAAATTCAATTTTAAGATAGATATTCTCAGCAATTCTGCTTTTCACAAAACTGCAAACGGGTCAGTGTCTGACAAACAAGTGAGACTTGATAAACCTGACTGGGAACTAGGTAGTTGGGGTGCTCAGTTTGGGTCCTCCAAACAACCTTTTCACTCCCCTCTCTCTGTCACATCCTTACAACCTGAGGTATTACCAAGGAAAGCTCTCAACATGTCCAAAAATGGTAGAAGAAACCAGCAGAGAGCTATCTCAAGAAAATGTATTTGTATATTCACTTGACAGAGAACGGGGCAAGGTTGGCCACAAACATGGTTATTGAAGATCTTGTAGATCAAGGGCACATTAGAGCTCTTGATGAGCCAAAGGACACCACTGGATTTATCAATAAGGTCCGTGATATTGTAGAGGGAGGGATGCGTTCTGTCGAAACTGTTGGTTTGCCAGTTGTACATATTTATTTATTTGCATTTTTAAAGCGCACAACTGCACTCAGGCATCGCGGCGCTGTAACAGAAAGCTCACTTGACATGGGTACAATATTGAGAATACAGAACAAGATTGATTATAGACATTGCCTGTGTTCCAAGGTTACAGGGGAACAGTGGGGCTGGTGCACGTTTACTTGAATAAAGTGGTTTTCAGTGCTTTTCTAAAGGCAAGGAGGGAAGTTTCCGATCTCAGTTTAGGTGGCAGTGAGTTCCAAGATTTTGGTGCTAGTACTTCAAACTCGACCCGCCGGCTTTGGTTCTGTTGAAGGTAGGAATTGAGAGTTGGTGTGTGTCCAAGTCCCGTTTAGGTCTGAGTGTCTGCACTTGGTGTATTTGTTCTGATAGGTAGATGGGGCAGATTGGTATAGGCATCTATGGGTGATAGTGAGAGTCTTGAACAGGATGCGCACTTTGACCGGGAGCCAGTAGGCTTTTTGTCTTGCTTAGGAGATATGCTCCCTCCTGGGGATGCTGAGAGCTGCCCTCAGTGCATTGTTCTGTGTAATTGGTAATCTGTTGATGTTTTTGGCAGAGGTGCCCAGTAGGAGGACGTTGCAATAGTCCAATTTTGCACCTATTGTGGCCCTGGCAATGTTTAAGCAGTTTTCAGTGTAGAGGTGGGGTTTTACCGCATTGATAATTTTAGTTGTTAGTGCTGCTGCTGAGGAGATATAACTTACATGTCTGTCCATGGACAGGGTTGAGTCTAGGCACACTCCCATAGTTTTTACAGAAGAGGAGACTGTGATTACAGAGATCTCTATTTTGAAATTCCAGTATTTGCTGTCTAGTTTTTTGAGGGTATCTTTGGGGCCGACCAGTAGTATCTCTGTCTTGTCCCCATTGAGACAGAGGCCATTGGCTGCCATCCAGGCCTGGATGATAGCATATGTTTCTTGTAGGGTTTTTAAGTCTTGCTCATAATCACCAGATAAAAGGAGAAGAATTTGTGTATCATCAGCATAATTGGTGAAGGTTATGCCGCATTCTTCCAAGTCGTTAAAGGGTGGTAGGGTAAATAGATTGTATAACGTGGGAGAGGTACAGGAGCCTTGTGGTACTCCACAACTAATGGGAGATTGAGTGGCTAATGCTTGGTCTGAAAAAACCCTCATGGCTCTGCCCTCCAGGAAGGATGTGATCCAGGTGGTGGCCTCAGTGGAGAAGTGGGCTGTGTCTGTGAGGTGTGTCTTTAAGACTTGATGGTCCACCAGGTCGAACGCTGCCGACAGATCGAGAAGTAGGAGGATTGCAGATTTGCCTTTGTCCATATTACTTAGGAGTTGGTTTTTTAAAATCGAGCAGAGCTGATTTCCTAGTCTCTTTTCCTTGTCTCTTTCCTAGGTTGTTGTGTAGTTCTAGGTAGGCTTGAATCTGTAGGTATGCAGCCTTGTCCAGAATTTTCAGCAGGAATGGCACAGTTGTAATGGGCCTATACTTGTTTGGAGAGTCAGGATCAAGAGTGGGCTTTTTTAACAGTGGCCGGACCCATGCTTCCTTGAGGGACGAGGGTACTGAGCCAGAGGCAAATGAAGCGTTATATAAATGAATAATAAATATAAATAAAGTTCATAGTAATTTGAATAATAGCATCATTACATCTAAAGGTGCATCGACTCATACTCTATCTGTTTTAGGGGAAAATATTTCAGATGGGCCGATTGTTATCAGGGCTCAATCTGCTAAAGGAACGCAAACTGATGGTTTAGCTGATCCTAACAAGTTTGTATTGGTCACTAGCGAGAATATAAATACATCTGCTGAGGGCGCGATTAGGCTGCAGTCACAAGAGGTGGCTAAGAAGCGCTGGGCACAAATATTTAAATTAACAGCTTTAAACAGCTAAGGCCCCAGCCAGAAATAAGGAAGAAGGGAAGGGGCACTTAAGAGAGAACCTGGCCCTAATTAACACTAGTAGATCCCTATCCAAAAATCAAGACAACTATGTTTGAGAAGGAAGTCAAACTGGGAGTTTGAGGATTTTGGTTCCAGATACAGGGGACATCATTACCACGAAGAGTGAGGTATCAGTAGTGAAGGTTTATAGTAGCTTTTATTAACATCTTTACAGGTATGGAAACAAATCCCTGTCAATTTGATATACATGAACCTACTGCGCACTGCCCAAAAACTGTTATAACGCCTAAGCTGGATGAGGGCCTAAAGGCTGGTACACAACAGAAAAAGGACAAAGCAGTAAACCTGTTTTAGACAAAAAACATGCTAATAACACACTGTGAACTAGACTCCCAGTTAAGCTTCCAGATAGTATTACATTGCTCTAATATATTGAAACTCTTTCATGCGATTCCGACTCTTGATACAGTGTCCTCCTCTGATATTGATTATATTGGCTTTGTTCAAGAGTCACGTACAGACTTGGCTGAAATACACTTGAAATCTGTTTTCATTGCCAGAGCCATTTTGTCAGCACAGGCGGAGGTTTAAAAAGTGGGCTGCCAAGTCTATACAGAGCTGAACTACAAAGACCTAAAATCTAAGGGCCAGAGCACTAAGCTAATTGATGCAATTAGTATGCAATCAGATAAACTATTTGCATAAATGAGCTAAAAACAATGAGTAAACTCTTTGATATTGTCAGTCATGAGAAAGGCTCTGAAGAACAGGAAGGGTGGGCATGGCTACTTGGAATTCGGCGGTGAGAAGCTGCAAAGAACAGTCCAGCCCCTGAAAGTCTATAATAGCAGGCGAATTTGGAATAACCACTTGGAGTACTAGAGTCTACAACAGCTTTATGTGCCATGAGCAGGAAAATGTAATGTTTGAAAAAAACGTGGTGATCGTATTGCAAGAAGCATGGCTACAAATCACGCAACAACTGTCCACTAAATCTGTGGCTGGTCGACCATCTGGTCGACTTCTTATCGCCACAAGAAATTCACGTAGTGCGACCAAGACTGTAGTTAGTAATATGTTCCCAGGGATTTTAGTGATTCAAATAGATCTTGTCTCATAGGGTCCCAGTGCTTGAATACTTATTATTAACATATATTGGAATCCTGTGGTATCTGACTTGAATATTTTTCTGGAGCAGATATCTGTGATACTAGGTGAATGGTTGTGCAGTAATGATGCATACATAATACTTGCAGGCGACATTAACACCCAACTGTTTAAACATCTACAATCTCCAAGTAAGGAGCAATGGATGACTCTGTTTAAGGAATGGGACCTGCTAGTAGGAAACAGAAACATAATTGGTGATCTAGATTAAAAAATAACGTGGAAAAGTTGGCTCAGGTCGTCAGTGATCAACTATAACATAATGTCGAGACCCCCGTTTGAAATGTGCACCAATTTGACGGTGAAGGAAACTTCCCACAGTGACCATAATATTCTTACAGGATTGTTAGAGGTCAAATGTGTGCGCAAATTGGGATACACTTGTAATAACTTGGTGATAACATGCAGCAAAAACCGAACAAAAACCTTTAGGAAAGGTGGCATGCAACTGATGAGAAAATGAGAAAATATTGTAATATTGTACCCTTTTGATTCATTGCAGAACAGGTGTACAAGTCGTTCAAATCCTTCCTATGGGACATTGATGAACCACTTTGCCGAATGGGGCAGATTCTGCCGCATTTACACAATTTTGACAATATGGTTCGGAGGGCTAAACGAGTGTAGGCAGCAAATAAGGGAGTTAAGAAAGTCTATGCTAAATAACGAAGGGTATGAAATGCAGAAGAAGAGCATTGAAAGCAAGCTTAGAAACTGGGTACGAAATCATAAACAATCCCAAACAGATGGTGAACGAATGTTAGCTATCCTGATACAAAAAGATACGTGCAGCTTCTGGAGCCGCTTGGGGGACCATTCACAGTCTCAAAGGGAATCACAAAGCTGTGCAGTCTATGACAGCAGTTGGCTCAAGCACTGGCAAAATATGAATGGCACGCAAATGAAGAAGGTGGATATATGCGGAGGGAAGTCGTGGCAAATAGGTTTTGAAGAGGACGACATTGCACAAATGATTGCTCGTGCCTCGAGTTCCAGCGCGCCTGGGCTGAATGGCCTTACTAATTCCTTTTTCTGTCCCGTGCTGCCTGCAGGTGAGGTCAGCATTGCCTTAGCCCTTCCTGGGCCCCAGTTTTTGCTAATAACTGTGGCTTGATCCTTGCGCTACAAGTGCCGTTGTTATCCCTCTTCCTTCCCTCCCGAACTTCCCTTCCTCCCCTGCTCGACTTCCCTGTTGCCTTCCCTTCCTCCCTCCTCCCTGCCCGCCCACCTCCCTTGATTGGCGGCCTTGCTGGTCATTACTGACCTTCCCTGGGCAGCCCCTGCGGCTAAGGGCCCTAAGGCCAAGGGCAGCTCAAACTGAGGCGGCTCCAGCCAGTGTCTGCAGGTGTCAGCAGGGGAAGCCAGTCGCCAGCCGTCAACCAGCATCGACCCAGGAAGTTAGGATTGGCCCGCCCGGGTTAGGTTTTGAACCTCACTCTACTCTGCAACAGGGTCGGACTGGGACAAGAAATAGGCAGGTCACCCAAAAAAAAGTGGTCCAGCCCTCGCCTCAAAAAAGAGGCCCACCCCTCGCCTCACGACCCTTGACCTCAGATGACATCACCGGAAGTGATGTCATTTGACCCCACTCCAAAGTGACATCCCGAGAAGCGATGAAACGCGGCCTTTCACCCCTTGACAAAAAAGGAAGTGTCATCAAATAGCATTGTTCCTAAGTACACTAAATTACTGTGAATCCAAGCAGACGTCCAAGGCCAAATGATAATATGTTATTGTATAGCACTTACGCTTAAGCTCTTTTATATAGAACAAATATGCATACAATATCACCGAACCTGTGTTGGTACTCATTTATCGACCTAAGAAGGCTTTTTGAAAAAAAAAACATGAACAAAATATATATTTTTCTTTTTTTTCCCAAACCTGCCCAGGCATGGCCAGAAACCGGCCCTGAGGGGCCAATCCAACCGTGCCCTGCAAACCTGACCATTTAGCATACTTCAAACTTAGTTATTTTCCTCCTGTACTCAAAATTGCATTGTGAAAGTATTTAAATTGCGTTTGAAACCTAGGCCGTTTCCCCTCTATTCAGGACTCTCAAACCTAGGTGTGTTTTCAGGACTCTCAAACTTAAGTGTGTTTCTTTCCCCTGTTTCTAAATCTGCATTGTGAAAGTTGTGCCGTTCTGTGGCGTTGCCTCCTAGCAAAAGCACTCACCTAGCGAACCTTCTACCACTATCTAAGCGCATGCCGTCTTGCCCAATTGTCAGCTTATCTCATCTCTCTGTCTTGTCTGCTTGCACCCTGCCCTGTGTACAGGAGGGTCCTTCCCTAGTATTCTCCCCTACCCCTTCCCACTCCCTTCTTCTCTCCCTAACTACTCTATGGTGCTCTCTGTCTCTCCTATCTTTTCTAACTGCTTCTCTATCCACTATCCTGTCTCATCAGTAAATCTTTTAGGAAGAAGTTTAAATAGGACATCCTGGTCTCCTACCCAGGCCTCCCTATCGCTGACACCTATACCAGTGCCTCCTCCAGGCAAACTTTCACCGACATCCTCTTTGTCGTTCCTTCGCCAGACCTATGGACTCTACATATGGTCTCTGTGCTCTCTCCTTTCTCTTCCTCTCCCATTAATGGTGGCACCCGGTGGGAGGCCCTCCTGGCCTCCTTCCACTCCTCTAAGGTCATCATTAATGTTTACTTGAATGGTACCGTCTTGGTCCAAGGTCCTTAAGCCAACCTTCTGCTCTTTGATAGACACTTCCTGCGCCTCATCAATTTCCTCTCTTCTCCTGCTGTACCCTCTCTTCTCTCCACGGCTTCCTTGCCTCCCCCTGCTGTCTCCTCCTTGGCTACCTTGCCCTTTCCAACTTCCTCTTCTGCCCCCCCCTTGGGCTGCTTCTACACCTGCGCAGATAGTACCTCTGATTTGTACCCCTCGCAGGAAGTCTTTCAAGGACGGCAACCTTCTCCATATTGCCACTTTAAACTCTCATTCAGCTGTCAAACACTCCTCTGACATCTGCTGCCTCCTGGAGGAACTTGACCTTGATGTCCTCGGTCTCACCGAGACATGGTTCAAGGCCTGCTATGTCACAAGCTTTCACATTCTTCTCCCTGATGGCTACAAGATCCTCTCTGCACCCAGATCCAACCGTTCCAGATGGGGTGTAGCCCTGATCTTTCCTGAGTGGACTCCTGCCTCTGTCATTCCTAAGCAGGCCTACTCATCTTTCGAATGCATCGTCTGCAGGCTCTCTCTCTCTCTCCTGGCCATTCCCTTACTGTGGCTACCATCTATCGGCCATCTGATCAGATCTCCTTTCTCTCTGAGTGGGCGGACCTTTCCTCTTCCCTGCTGATCTCCACCACTCAACTTCTCCTTCTTGGAGACTTCAACATCCACCTGGATGCTTCCTGTCCTTCCACAGGACTCTATCATGACCTTTGCGACTCTCTCTCTCTCTCTATTCTCCCCTCTGGTCCGACTCACTCTGCAGGGCACACTCTGGATGTTCTGATCTCTTCAGACCTTCCCCTCAACCCCTCTCACCACTCCTCTCTCCTGGAGTGACCACTTTCTCCTTTCCTCCCATCTCACCCTCTCTACCCCTCAGGCCAAGCCAACCCCAGCACTGCCACCTACCTTCTCGGTTATCCGACCCATGAAACGTGGGTCAATTGAGACTTTTGCCACCACTTTCACTCCCCCTTCCCCTTGGCTGACTCACACCCTGACACAGCCCTTTCCATGCTCCACTCTGCTATGTCAGATACTCTTGATTTTCTTGCTCTGTCATGAGGATCCGCTTGAAGCCCAAAGCCAAGTGCAACTCTTGGTACGACTCAGACCTCGTCACCCTTAAACGCAAGTGCAGGGTGGCTGAGAGGAAATGGCGTGCTTCTGGTACATTCTCTGGCAAACTGGCCTGCCGCCTGCTCCAAAGGCAATACCTGCTCTCTGTCCGCACCAAGAAGAGAGCCCACATCCAAGCCTGCGTACCCTTGGCATCTAACAACTCGCTAAACTCTTTAGAATCTGCAAGGAGCTGGCAAAATCCTGCTGCTGTCTCTACCTCTCCTGTCCCCTCCCAGGCCCTCTGCATGGCCCTGGCTTCTCATTTCATCGCCAAAACTCAGAACATCCTGTCCTCTCGATCTTCCTCTCCTCCTCTTCCCTCTACTCCTTGCTCTTCCTCTGGCCCTTCTTCAGTCACCTCTCCTCCTTCCTTCTCTGCCTTTACCCTGTTCTCCTCAGATGAGGTTTCTAGACAAGTCCGATCTATGAAAGTCCCATCAAAACAGGTTAACCCCTGTTCCTCCATAACCATCAAGGACCATATCTACTCCATGGCTCCTGCTCTGGCTGATTTCTGCAACCACTCCTTTCGCCACTGGAGATTTCCCCGCCCCACGGAAGCACCCCCTTGTGCATCCTCTTCTTAAGAAACCCTCTGCCGACCCTTCCTGCCTGGCTAACTATCGGCCAATCTCCATCACTCCTTTCCTGGGCAAACTCCTGGAAATGCTGGCCATCTCCCAGCTTAATCTTCAATCTGAATCTATTGAATGTCTCCATGACCATCAGTCTGGCTTCAGAGCTGCCAGAAGCATGGAAACTGCTCTCCTGAACATCCGTGAAGACCTGCTCTCCAACCTCGATTCCAACACCCTCTGTGTCCTCATCTTACTTAATCTCTGTTCTGCCTTTGACATGGTCAACCATGCCATCCTGCTCAACCGTCTCCGTGATAACCTGGGCATCAACGATCACCTGAGTTGGCTGACCTCCTTCCTCTCCGATTGACCCTCCCAGGTCCAACTTGGGTCCTTCCTCTCCTCTATCTCTACCTGTGGTGTTCCCCAGGGGTCTAACCTCTCTCCCTGGCTTTTCAACCAGTACCTGACACTTCTTGCCCACCACATTGCCGCTCTCTGTCCCAACTTTCATTGCTATGCGGATGACACTCAACTCATCTTAAGGCTCCTTTCAGCCACCTTTTCTCCCTCTCTCATCTCTGACTGTCTGTCCGCCATCCAGGAGTGGTGTACCGCCAATGATCTCTGTGTTAATGCCAGTAAGACCGAGATTCTCCTCATCAGCATACCTACTCCCTCCTTTCCTGTCACTCTCTGGCTGGCCTCTCTTGGCCCTCTTCCTGCTCCCACCTCCGAAGCTAAAGACCTCAGGGTCATCTTCGACTCCACACTTACCTTCGCTCCTCACATCTCTGACGTCTCTAAGAAGTCACACTACCAGCTGCACCTCCTCAGAGGCATTCTTCCTTTCCTCTCCTTCCCCCAGAAGCTTACTGTCTCCAGAGCTCTGGTTCTCTCTAGGCTGGACTACTGCAACAGCCTCTTTCTAAATCTGCCTGACTCTACTCTCCACCCTCTACAACTCATCCAAAACAGGACTGCGAAACTTGTCCTTGGCCTCAAGCCCAGGGATCGTAACTCTCCAGGACTGAAATCTCTGCACTGGCTCCCAGTGGCAGCGAGGATTGAGTTCAAAACCCTCTGCATTGTCCACAAGGCCTTCTGGGGCCTGGGACCTCAATATCTTCAACTCTTCCTTCCTAAATACCTTCCTTCTTGAGCTTCTCGTTCATCCACCTCCAACTACCTCAGGGTTAGTCGCTTTTCCAAACAGTGAGTTGGTGGTAGATCTCTTTCTTCTGCTGGGGCCTCCCTCTGGAACAGCCTCCCTGCCTCTCTGAAAATTGAGGAGAACCATCTTTGGATCCAGAAGCACCTCAAGACCTTCCTCTTTGCTTCTGCTTTCTCTCCTCCTCTCCCCTGCCGATGTCCTGGCTGAATCAGAAACTGTACTGGTTACCTGGCTAACCACTGATCTTGGGCCCAGGCCCCCCCCTCGCTAGTTGCACACTTGCACTGCCCCCTGGCAACTCCTGCACTCAGGGACTGTTTCTGTATCCCTACAGCCCCTACTAGCACTTGACACCTGATGTTCTGCACTTACTCTGCACTTGCTACCAGCTGGCTGCATTTATTTGTTGTCTTTATTTATTTCACTGTTATCCTATGTACTGCACTGCCCCCTCCCTCTTCCCATCCACTTTTCCTTTTCCCCCCTCCCCTGCACTTGCATGATCTCAATGTCACCTGGCCTAGTAGGATCATTGTGTCTGTCTTCACTTTGTCTCCCCTCCCTTGCCTCTTCGTGCCTTGAAACACTTGTGTATAGGCGCGTTATAAATGCCATATCATATCCTTAAAATGAATAAGGATATGTGGGCTGAACTGCTGTTCATTTTATTTAAGCACATTGTGGCCAGTTGCAAACTGCCTGAGTCATGCAAGCTGTCTGTTGTGGTCTTCATATTTAAGAGGGGAGATCGGCTGGATCCCATGAATTACCGGCCGATCGCCCTTCTAGATGCTGATAGTAAGATTTTTGCATCTATAGTTCTAGAAAAATTGGAGGAATGGATTCTTGATAAGAAAGTACTCTTAAAAAATCAGATAGGATTCTGTAAAAATATGGGGACGCCCTTAAATGGTTTAACTTTGTCTACTTTGAAAGATATTGTTTGCTGTAACAGAAACACTTATTTGTATTGTGCAATGATTGACTTCTCCAAGGCGTTTGACACCGTCAATCGACAGATCTTATGGCGTAAGTTGAAGGCTTGAGGCATCCCATTATCTTTGTTGGCTATTTCGGAGAACATACCTACGGATAGCCAAATCCAAATTAGACTGGATGCTGAAGGCTCCTTTACTACCCCGGTAAAGATTACTAAACGCCTCAGAAGGGATGTATATTGGCCCAATGCCTTTTCAACTTGTACTTGGCAGATCTGTATGAGACCTTGTAGGAGGCATCTTTTGTCAGCCCTAAACTGGGTAATGAACGCATTAGCTGGTTCGCGTACACGGATGAGGTTATTTTGCTGGATTGCACCCCAAATGGACTGCAAAGATTACTAACCGCTTTGAGTAAAAATGCACTCATAATGAACAGGTAATAAATCATTCATCAGTCAACTGTTAGCCAATTTACAAGGTTTCTGAAGAAAGAGGGGACATTTCAATGGCACATTGACAATATTGCAAATGCTTTGAAAAAATATCTACCTATCTGGGCTTCTATATGACGGCACAGCCCAATAAAACCTATCAAAGTATTAGAAAATAAGGTAGATAAACTAGCCTTTCAAATGAAAAAGATCCTCTCAAAATGTTGTAAATTTAGTACAGTGCCACTAATAAAATGTTAAATTGGGAAAGTAATCCCTAAAGTACTCTATGTTTCATGGGTAGAACCGGCACTGTACGATATATCATGGGAAAGGATCGAAGTAAGAATATGAAAAAAAGGTTTTTAATTTGCCATTGTCAGTGTCAATTGCATAAGTGAGATTTGATCTTGGTCTCCAATCTTTACGTTCCTGGTTTAACTGGCGTCTTATTGCGGAATACAGAAAAATGTTGTTATAAATTAAAGCTACTCTATATGAAGATCTGTCAATTGTAACGAAAGTTGTAATTTTCTGTTAACCATTTAACATTGTGCAGAAGCAATTCTCACAGAATGTGGAAAAACACTGGAAGATCTAAAGGCCAATCCAGCACAAGTTAAAGGAAGTCTCCATTTAAAATATTGAATTGACACTATAGATATGACTAGGAATTATCAAATTAATTCCACCTTTTCCTGTGTAGATACACCACTGGGCCAATTTCCCAGGTATCTTGAACAATACCCTTCTCCCTTTTATCGCGAATTTATTTTAGATTTCGTTCAAATCTTTCAACTGGGGAGTTCTTGTTTGCTATATCTCCTAATACAATATTAACTAAGGAGAAATGTGAGTTTTGTCAAGAACCTGGAGTACATAAATTAGAGCTTATTCTGAATAATTGTCCAGTTCTGTCTAATATCAGAACTACATTCTTGGGTCGTTTTCTTTCTAAGAGTATATGACATGTGGGCAAGAATAAACTCAGGAAATGAAGTGTTTTTAACAACAGAGATCGTTAGAATGCTTTTAGAAATAGGAATGGCGGGTAAGGAGTCTATACAGCACACCAAACAACTTGATCTTAATGTTTAATTTTTACAAGACAGAATTCAATTGGTGAATAGAATTGTGTGTGTTAACACTAGATGTAACTGATTGTTCTTATATGTGATGCAATGACATTTTACATGTTGCTAAATGTAATTTTATAATCTTGTGAAAGGTCAGTGTTTGATCATAACACAATAAATAAATAATAATAATAAAGGACTGTCATCAAAAGCACAGGCACTTTCACCATTGTCCTCCCTCGCCCATGCACTGGCATTAAAGAGGGGGCTGTCATGGGAGAACAATGCAGCATCACTGTTCTCTCCTGCCCCTCTGGTAGTCCTGAACCAGTTCCCATTTGACACCAGTGAGACTGGCAGGGTGGCTAATTGCAGCATTACAATCCTGCTGACTAAGGGAAATAAGTGCCCTATAATATTCCCTCATGCCTCCTTGCCCTGATTTCCTCTTCAGTAGTTAGTGCAGTGGACGTGCACCAGAGGCAGCTGGACAGATGCATGGCATCCTTGATGTTCCAGATCCCCACCAATATACCAAATCTCTTTGCCATAGACAGTGGAAGAAAGGTGGTAGGCACAGCAATGGAACTGTATGCACAGAAAGGGACGGTGTCATTGTGGCACCAGACTTATTAGGTGCACCGTGGACAGCTTGGGAGGCATTTATTTCTTCCACGACTAAGTATGACCTATTGTGGCACTGCCAGAGCTTGGAGACATTTTTTACGGCCATGACTTAGAGAAGTGTATGCATCCGAAGGACACCTCAGAACCTTCTCTCTATATACCTTTATTTTACACCATGGACGACTTTGGGCCGAAAAAGGATGCTGAAGCGCTCAGTTTGCTTAGTGATTGCTTGACTCTAGGAAAAGCATAGACAGTGAAGACAGATTTCTGCTGCAGACATGGAGGACACACATCTTAGTGTGCCATTTTGTCACGAGGCTAGCAGTTTCACACCTTCACTGTCCCACATCTGTAAAAAGGGGGTGGGGGCAGTCCGCCTATTGGATGACTCATAGGTCCTGAGCTCAGTTAAGGGTCCCGAGTGTAGTGTCAAGACCGGAATGGATAGGACAGGACATAGGACAGGGACAGGGCCTGGGTGGGAGACATTGTGGGTTCAGAGCAAGATGGCTCAGAACTTCCAATAGTTTTCTATTATGAAGATAGCCCTTTCTGCCCTGTAGACATTTAGGGACGGTGGATAATCGTAAATGCAGCAGGAGCAGTGCTGGTCATTGGGCCGGCTCTCAGCGGATCCGTGATCAGGCACCAGATATGGAGCCGGATTTAGGGATCCGGCCAGAGTCAGCCACCCAAGCCCATGAACCGCGCTGGAATACTTAAAAAACAAAAAAAGAAAAGCTTTTTTTTTCCTCTCTTTTTTTAAGTATTCAGGCATTGCTGGATGCCCACTATGAGCACTGCCCCCTACAGACCACGCCCCCTCGGGCACTGCTCCCCCAACTCCTCCCCCTCCCTGGCCCTTGTGTTGTGGGATCCCCCACCACATTTTTTTCCATTTCCACCACTGAGTAAGGGGCTCTAGGAGACTGAATGCTGCAGAATTTGAAGCATCTCAAATGGTGTGTTGATCATGAAGGTCCAAACGAAGTTGTCGCAGTGTTGTGGAAAACAGTATTGATCACCTACTGACATAAGCCTATGCAAACTAACAAGTGGAGTGGCCTTGTACATTTGCGAACACGTTGATGTCAATGACCTGTTTCAGCTTATCTTGTCTTCATGAGGCATAATAGAGTCCCTACACAAACACTAGGAAAAGTAACGAAACGTCAGTAGAAATGTGAAGGGAAACTTGTTATAAAATGTTATGCTAGCAGAAAATATTAATGAGAAAAGTCCTTGGGGAGTTCAAAAGTTTACAAAAAAGAAAACAACAAAAAAAAACTGAAGTGCATTTTTGCACATAACTTTATAAAACAGCAACGCTGAATGGCACCGTATGCCCTTTCAGCCAGTGTTAAACAATTTAGAAATGGCTTTGTTATGTGAGTCTTTGGCAATGAACTTCAACGTCTAAGGAGGCGCGTGAGCTCATTCTAATAAAAAAAGCTGTACTTGTAAGGAGGGCCTGCTGCCCGGAGCCTGCTGGCATCACAACTTCTTTTGCTGGATGGATACATGGGTAGAGTTTTATTTCTAAACTATATCAGGCATTGTGTATTTCTTGTGCAGAAAACAGCAACATGTGCAAGTCTTTCGGTGACTGATGTGGGGAGAGAAGGTTGGGGTCCCCTCAAAAAAGGAACGACCCCCCCCATCTTGCTTACTTGAGGAGCACTTGCATGCAAAGTGGTCCCCAGATTCTCCTCTGGACGCCCATTCACTAGTGCGCATTCCGAAGGCCCTTGTCCTACAGCCCTCTTCGCCCCCCAACTGCCTTGTAATATTTACAGTATCGGCTGCTCATATAACAAGCGTTTACATTAACGGAGAGGTGGAATTACATCGGCTAATCTAATGGCCCGCACTGTATACGTTAAGAGGCATCCAGGTCTATGGCTTTCGCTGCGCACATGAGAATCCCCCCAGCCTCTCCCCTCCAGCTTCTCTCAGAAATCTGTTTTGACAGGGGGGCAATAAATGGATGCAAACTGATAGCATAAGTACCTCGCACAAACTTTGATCAGCCGGGGTTATACTTCTCTCACTAAAAGCCTTGTATATGTTAAGAAGGGAAATTGCTTTTATTAGAGAAATGCGAAATTCTGTTTCTCTTTGTGGTCTCTTGTACCCAGGCCAACAAAGCCGAAAAGTGTAAATTAGCTGAAGGCCTCTCTGCTTCCCTGAGGTATTTTGAATAATCTCCTCTGGAGAGCATGGACGAGGACAGGGGGTGTGTAGCTAGGAAAAACCCTGATATAGAGTTGTCCTGAGCAAATTCCCAATGTTTATAAAATGCAACCATACTTGGCAACTCAGGAGAATCCCCTATCAGATTCTGTGGAGGTGATACCTTTTATTGGAATGTAGCAAATAATATACAGATGTTAGAAATGGAATCAAGGCGATTTGTAGAAAACATCGGTAAGATTCCATACTCTTCAGAGTCATATTAAGGGTAACATTGCTATGAAGATGAAAGTACGAGCATGTGATTCAATAATCATTAGAGCGCAAACCAGCGATTGGTAGGTGACCGCAGCCCCAAGTTCAAGCCGAAGGCAAGGGCTTCTAACGAGGGCCAAGTTCACTTACCACACAGTTGTCAGAGCAGAGCAGGACCTGTCAGACCTCCATCATTGTGCGAGTCCTCCTTGCTGCGCTGCACATGCCAGACCCCCTTGATATGCTCTACAACAATGGCGACGAGTAGGACCAGGGTGCGCACCTGCTAGTCTGGCAGACCTGCAGCGCCTGGATTACTGATCCCCGCAGTGTACTGTAACTCAGGCCGCCACAAGGACACCCTGTGTTTTATATAAACCGGTAAGAGACACTGTGCTTTTTTCATTTGATTAACGCTCCTCACGCAGTTAGCGCAAGGCATTGGCCTTAATTTTTGCAAAGCCCAGGCTACGCCTGCAACAACGATCCCACACAGGGCCACCCCAACAACAGAGAAAGGCGCAGCTCTCATCAGAGTGTGCTCGTGCACCATCCTCCTCTGCTGTTCACGGCGGGCTGCGGATCCCCTCCCCGGGTGTGGCTGTGCACCTGCTGTGTGACTACAGGAGATCCACCACCCTTGAACCTGGGTTGCAGCTCCTCCCGGAGTGCCTGTGCACCCCCCGCCGTCAGCCCATTCCCTTGACAGGCTCCATATCCCGAAGGAAGATGTCTGTCGCTGATGCTGCTGCACTTGCACCACCACCACAGGGGGGAACATCACATCAACGGGGGTCACTCGCACCTCTTTGTGATTTCGACATAGACGGAGGCCTGGCCAATTTGGGACCACATTGGGAGCTGTGGCGAGAACGCCTGGACATCTCCTTTAATGGCACAGGGGAAAAGGATGACCTAAAGAAGACATCCATGCTGATATATTCAGCAGGCCCACCGGTCCTCAAGCTATTTAAGTACCTACGCTCCACCGATGACTCCTATGGTTCGGCTGTTAAAGGGCTGTCAGACTACTTCGCACTCATGGTTATTATCGATCACGAAAGATTAGACATGTGCACCGCCATGCAGATGAGCGATGAGAGCCTAGACAAATACCACAGTCTCCTGAGACAGCTGGCCGCAACCTGCAACAGGGAAAACGAGAAGTGAGGCTACAAATCGTCATTGGATGCCATTCCGTTAAATTGCGGAGGCACATTCTCTGCGAGCCGGAAATAACAATCCCCAGGATGCTTGAAATTTGACGGTCCCACGAGATGACGGACGTCAGGGCTTCAAAAATGGAGTCTGCGCTGAAGTCAGCAAAGCTAAAAGAGGTATGGTCAGTGGGAAAACAGCCCTCAAAAAGCCAAGGAACGAGGAGCACCTGTCGACAAAAGAAACACCGGAACCCCTCTACCACAGCCCCTTGCCCACAATGTGGGTATGATCTCCCCCATGAGAAAGACTGCTCAGCTAAAGGGTACACCTGCACAAGGTGCAGGGTCCAAAATCATTTTGCCAGAGTGTGCAGAGCATCGACCCCAGCCAGAGTGTTGAGGGGCAGAGAGCACCCAAGAGGTGCTTCACAAGATCGGGCGATCCAACACTACGTCCATAGACCCTCGAATGAAGTTAGGAGAAGGACAAGCGGATGAATACGAGGATGTTTTTTTCATATCAGCCATGCTCACAATCGGTGGCAGGGGGAAGCACCAACCCAGGTGCTCGGCGACTATCCTAAACACCCCAGACCTGTACTTCTCAACACTGGTGGCTCGGTTAGTGTCATGGCCGATGAGCAATACCGGAAGCTGCCAAGACCTCTGCCACTCCAAATGACCAAGGTGTGCATATTCACTTTTGGAAGCAAGACCCCACTACCCCTGGAAGGCGCCTTCATAGCCACCGTCCAGCATGGTGATGTCTCCATACGTGCCTGCTTCTACGTGACCAGGGTGGGAACCCAGACCCTGCTTGGCTGCGCTGCAGCCGAAGCCCTTAGACTCATTCAGTTCGCACATGGAGTATTCACAGATGTGCAAACGTTGCTACAGAGATTCAAAGGTGTATTCACAGGCATAGGGCAAATGACAGGAAAACCAATCCGCCTCCACATCGATGACACATTCCAGCTGGTGGCATTACGACACGGCAGGGTGCCCTTCCAGCTTTGTGACTAAGTGGAGAAGGAGATACAAAATCTAGTTGACCTTGACATCATCGAGCATGTAGAAGGGCCAACCCCCTGGGTGTCTCCAATGGTCATTGCTCATAAACCCAAACAAAAAGTATATAATGATGGGGCGACTCCACCTCCCTTATTGGCTTTCAGAAAGAGCCAAAACATAAGAAATATGTTTATGTCAGAAACGACATATCTGTCAAACAAATACCCATACCTAGACAGACTACTTTATTTGATCCTCCTACTGTCAAAGGACATTTCCCGTGTGGGCATTGTCTGATGTGTGGATTTACAAAAGAAACAAAACACATCGAGTTGAATTCGTCTTTGACCTGGGTATTAAATGAAATGACAAACTGCAATACTGAAAATGTGGTTTATTTAATAACTTGTCCATGTGACTTGCAGTATATTGGCAAAACCAATAGGAAGTGTAGGATACACATGGTTGAACACCAAAGTTGCATTAAGAATCAAGTTAATAGCAGCTCCTATGGTGAACCATTTTTTGTAAATGAATCACACTCATGAAGATTTTAAATGGGTCATTCTAAAAAAGATTCATGGCACCAACAAACAAGATATCGATTTGAGACTGCATAACTTTGAACAAAAAATGATTCATAAATGTCAGAGCCATATTGGAGGTCTTAATGAGGAAGTGGAGTGGCATTGTGTGAATATATGACTTATTATTCTATGTCTTCCTGTCACTGCTTTTCTTATGAGTAGGACACTCTTTCATACCGATGGATAGTGTATTTGACTCCACGTTTGTATGCATAATTTTTCAACTCTTAAAACATACAGTTGTACTGATACAAACGTTCTTGATGTGTCTGAGATCTTGGGTATTTAATATTATCTGTGTTACCTTGAGTACCGCCACCTATACCCTATCCTATTGTTGTTACACCCATACATGGTGATGGTCAGGTCCTTAATTTACCTGTGTGTGCACAAATATCCAGCTTTAATAAAGAAAGCTTCATATATGTATATG
Organism: Ambystoma mexicanum; assembly: GCF_040938575.1. Lineage (NCBI taxonomy): Eukaryota > Metazoa > Chordata > Amphibia > Caudata > Ambystomatidae > Ambystoma > Ambystoma mexicanum. The sequence goes on from NC_090932.1 coordinate 1,254,965,500, forward strand.
TACATTAATGTGTTCTATATCGTTTTGTAACACCACCATGCAATCCAGCGGATACACTACGTCAATACTTCTATACATCCTATGTTGTATCCGTGCCTCTGAATTGTTCTAAGATGGCGCTTCTAATTTTAAGGAATTGCCATAGGCCCTAGTCCGTTCTCTATGCTGATACGTGGCACGTTGATACCAATGGAGGAGGGCCTCTGATTTCGCGTGTGTTTCACTGGGTGTTGCAAAATCTATGTAAAATCTATCTTTTTGGGACCGTACCATTGTCCAGACTGTGGGCCTCATCGCGATTTTCGCGGTAACCCTTCAAATCGGCGGTAACACTGTCAGCGCCGAATTTAAGGGTCCGTCGGATCACGAGTACAAATACCGCCGGCGCCATTACAGCCAGCGCAAGTACAGCCGGCTGTAAATGCGTCGGCTGTAAAAGCGCCAGCATCCATTCGCGCTAAAACATAGCAATCACCAGTCTGGCGTGGGCGCTATTAGAACAGCGGCGGATAATCCGCCAAAAATACCCCCAGCAAAATGCTGGAGGTAAAAGAATACAGGGCACAGCAATAAGGGCCCAGGTGAAACCAATGCAAATCAGAGGCCTACAAAGGACCCACCCATGCACAACACACCCTCCCCAACACCATTACACCAGCAGGAGCAGGGAGGAGACAGCAATAAGGGCCCAGATGAAACCAATGCAAATCAGAGGCCTACAAAGGACCCACCCATGCACAAAACACAATTCCAAACACCATGCTGCCATTTGGAGCCGGGAGCCTTGATGTGGACATTTACCTGCTGCGCCTGGAGCTACAGAGGCCAGCCAACCAGGCCAGGACCCTGTGAGCGCAGGGGCTGGTGGGGATGAGGATAAGGAGGAGGAGAGCAGCACCAGCAAGGCGGCCAGCCATCCCCAGGCCCAGGCCAACACCCTGGGCCCTGACTGATGGCCAGTTGCTGACTGAATATAGGCTGGACAGGGCAACCATCACCCAGTTGCTGGACACAATCCAGGCTGACATCGGCAGCCGTATAGCAATCAGCACAGCAGTACCCCCGCTTGTGAAGCTTGTGTCCGTGCTACAATAACTCGGGACTGGCAGCTACCAACACACTGATGCCAGGATGCATGGCATGGCCCAGTCCACCTTCAGTGCCATGCTGGGACAGGTGCTGGATGCACTGTTGATTCATGTGCACAGGTGAACCAGCTGAAGGGTCAATTCCATGCCATTGCCCAAGATCCGAATGTAATAGCAGCCCTGGACTGCACACATGTAGCACTCGTACCACCCCAGGTGCATGAGACAGCCTACAGAAACCGAAAAAATAACCATTCCCTGAATGTGCAGATGACATGTAGCTCTGATCTCACCTTCAGCCACTACTGTGCCCCCTACCCAGGATCCACCCACGACTCCATGGTCCTGCGCAACAGTACCCTGCCAAGGTACATGGAAAGGCACCGAGGCCAAAACACATGGATGCTGGGTGAGTACAAATGCAGTCCGTAATGCATGTTGAATCACATCTGATGGGGCTGGTCACACACAGTGAAATCCCTGCATGGCAATAGGCAGCACCATCACTGCAGCATTCCCATGCAAGCACCTTGCACGAGAACCCTTGGACATGTCCAACACAGCAGAACACACCCAGTCAGGATGTAAAAGACATGTGGCAGCACAGTGACACATGGAAGGCCTACTACCACAAAGCCTCCTGTGTGAGTTGCACTATAGCTTCCCACTCTGACATAGTACAGACATCCCACCCTGGCCACTCGACAGTCATGCCAATGTTACACAAAAGTCGGCACATCCACAAAAGCACTACACATAAGTAGTCTGATTAACGACAATGTACATCCCTGAAACATTGACCCCTGATTGGCCAATCACATGCCTGGAGAACAGTACATAATAGTGGCAACCAGCAAATGCAACAGCAGCCAAAGGGAATGCCAATGACACATGGGCTAACCACTTGTCCCATGCACAAGCAGGTGGATGGGTCCCCTCCTCCAGTGACAAGGGACAGAGTACTGTTACATTTAGAAACAGAGGCATAGCAAGTTGTGAGTACTCCATTGATTCAATGCTGCTCCTAGCACAGCACACTCCACAATGTAAGTGACCAAATGATAAGTAGGCCACATGTAATACATGAGTGTGATGCACATAACAACTCACAAGTACATAGATAAACAGCTGTATGGCAACCTCACACCATGCATGTCCTGGAAGTCAAAGGTCGAATGCCAACATTGCAATGAGATAGCATGACCTTCTCGACAGAAACTTGATCCTGGTGAAAATGTCACTGATGACTGAGCCTTGTGCACCCACTGAACTTACCTTGTCCCCATACCTGCTTTCTCTCCCCTGCAGGTGATTCTGGATATCCTCGGTACACATGGCTCATGACCCCTGTGCGTCATCCACACACTGCAGCTGAGCGGGCATACAGCATTGCCCATGGACGTACACGGATCTGCGTGGAGAGGGCATTTGGACAGCTGAAGGCACGCTTCCGGTGCCTAGGCCGCACGGGATGGGCATTGATGTATGCACCTGAAAAAGTAGGAAAAATTGTACTGACATGTGCCATGCCCACCGATGCTCATGTGCAGCCACCTGAGGATGGGAGTGAAGGTGATGATGTGCCAGAAGGTGTTGCACGTGCACACAGGAATGGGCTGAGGGAGGGGAGGTTGGCCAGACAGGGCTTGATTGATAATTTATTTGATACGTTTTGCACATGTCACTTGAACATTAAAGAACACTTAATCGCAATCACAACTGTCCATGCTTTGTATGAATTTTAAACGTGATTTATTCAAAGATTGTCTATCTCCCCTCCTCCCAGTGAACACACAGCACACAATCCCCCCTCCCCCCAGTGAACACCCAGCACACAAACCCCCCTCCCCCAGTGAACACCCAGCACACAATCAACTCCCCACAACAGTGCAGGTAGGTGCATGTTCTCAGGGCACCCACAACAATGCCATGTCCAACTATGATGGTCGTGGGTGCTTTCCATGTCCTGGCCCCTCTGGTGTGCGGGATCTCAGGTGGCGCAATGAACGGCACCTAGGAGAAGGCTCAAGGGATCCCTCCGTGGGTGTAGTGGAAGTTGATGGGACTGACCCGGTTGCCTGCTGATGCTGACAGAGAAGGTTGTTCGCTTCCCTTGTCTGCTCACCGAGTGGAGGTACTGCCTCGCACAACTCCCGTACCCTTTGGCCAAAACCTGTCAGGGCTGAGGTGCATTGCTCCACCACTCCGCGTGTGCATGCGTTGTCTCGGGCAATGGACTTGCAGCCATGCCGTATGGATGCGCTGATAACCTTGATGTGCCGGCTGCGCGCTTTGGCCATGGATTCCACTTTTGCCTGTTTGGCCTCAATTATGTCCAGATGTCCCATCACAGCTCCTCCTGTGACGAAAGGTACCCCTGGTGTGGCAGGTACCAGCCTGCCACTTGTGCACTGTTGGGGGGGGCTGCAATGGGACATGTTGGCGGCTTGGATGGGGCTGCCGGGCTCTGAGTGCCGGTCTTCAGGGCTGCCATATGATGATGTGTCTACATCTGGCTATGGTGTGTGGACACCACGCACATGCACACGTGGGGTTTGTGCTCCCTGTGTGACTGGCCCTGGGGTCTCCTGTGGTGTGCCCATCCCTTTGTCGTCGCTGCTTTCAGGGGAATGCAAATGTCCTGCCTGATGCACAGCTGGAGGTGTCACTCCCACATCGGGCTCTGACTCACAGGTGACTCCCTCTGCATCGGAAGTCTGCATGGTGGCTTGGGGTGAGCTAGGCGCTGACACCCTGCGGCCATGTGGATGCTGCAGCGGTTTGGTTGGGCTGCGTTGTGGTGATGTTGCAATGGGTCCGGCGTTGGTTCCTTTCCATGCGGCCCCTTTGTTGGGTGGTGGTACTGGTCGAGGTACGCTGCCTCGGGCGCTGTGATGGAGTGGCCTCCTCATCGTCATCCCGTGAGGTTCGCTGTGTGCCTGTGGGGTACATAGGGTGTGGATTGAGTTCAAGGCAGCCTACATAAGTATGAAGCAGTTCATGCCATCAAGTGGGATTGTAGGCAGTATCATTTATGCATGCCACTTGCATTTTGTTCATCTCCATGTAGTGATTGGTGGAATGTGTGAGTGTGGAGGAACACTGCATGGAAATGTTTGTGTGCCATCATCACATGCGGGATTGGGATGCACCATGCTCAGGGTCCTGGGGTGTATTCATGCACACTCACACTTTACGTAGCTGTCCCATGGCTATGGATGTTTGTCCCCTGCCCCTTGTATTGATGCACTGCATGTGCAGGAGAGTCTAGGCGGCACTACGGTTCAATGCTTCAAGGGCTCAGTTATAGGTGTCTGCAGTCCCTCGCACACATTTCATCACATTCATTCACTCTGGGTCTGCATGTGTGGTCCTTTCAGATGCATGCATTCGAGGTGGGACTCACCTGCAGTCGGATCAATACCAGTGCCTGCCTCTGCTCCACCAATTCCCTCTATGGTGCCCATGTCGATTAGGGCAGTCATCTTCTCCTCCCAGGGTGTGAGTTTGGGTGGTTATGGCCCTCCTCCAGTGCCCCTGCTTGCACTCCTGTGCTGTGACAGGATGCCGCTGACTCTCACACGCAAGTCATTGAGGCGCTTGCGACAGTCCTCGCCATCCTGGGGCACGCTCCCCACTGCAGACACCCTTTGGCTGATGTTCCGCCAGATCTGGGCACGGCGCTGCCCACTGGCCTTGCGCTGCTGCAGTTCTTCATGGTGGATCTCTGCCTCCTCCACCAGTACGGCCAGCTCCTGGTCACTACATTTTGGCTTCCTGACCCTGTCCAGGGCTGACTTGCCCCTAGTGCGCTCCTGTGACATAATTCACTCTTCCCATTGGAGGATGGCTTGCAGGGGCTGTGATATCCGACAGATTGTGATTTCCAAGATGGCCACCACTTTATTTCTCGTTCCGGTGGTGACGTGTTTCCCGCGTGCTTATTGCGCACGCTATTAGCGCAGTATGGCGGTAGCGCACAGTGCACTGGATTTACGGGTTCCTGGGCATTTTTCCAGTCGAGCGCTATTTGCGCTACCGACATGTCCCTGTGCACACTAACTTGTGATCTGGCGGACTATCCTCTGGGGGGCTTGGCGTTAGCGCTAATTACGCTCGACGGGAAAACCGCCACATTACCACCCAACATGTGATGAGGCCTTGTGTCAGCCCTTCGAGCGGTATGTAATTGTAGACATCTTGCTTTGATGGCCGTGTTTGTGAAGCACGTATGAATTGTAGTCCGTCCTTCATGACTATTAGATGAGGGTATGTCTTGTTTCAAGAATGGCGCGTTGTCAGATGGCTTGTTGTTTTTGATGCGAGCAACACTGGTATTTGGATAATCAAACCACTGGATTAAGCAAGGTAATCTATGTTGTATCGTGTACATTTCAGTCCCGTGTTGCGACAGGGAAGGATTTTTTGCAGTTGGCAATAAGCGAGCTGACTCGTGAGAAGCAATTAATTGCATTTAATAATAAAACTGTTGTTGGAATTGCCTGTTGTGCTCTAGACCTGTGATAAAATGTGTGTCTTTCTCCATTTATGTTGTTTATAGAGGCCTTCTTAGGTGGGGGATAGGAATACACATCCCACACTGATATTCATTCCATATTAAGAGACATTGTTGGACGTTTGTGAAGCCATTGTTGAGAAGCCATTTCGACTGGATCAAAAAACTTGAGGTATTTTCACAAGTGATGGTGAAATAAAGGTGATGGGATATAACCTGGAGAATATGCTTGGAGGTACTTGACATAAAGGTGATGGGATATAGCCTGGAGAACATGCTTTGAATTGTGCTGGTATTTCAGCTCCTAATGTTGTATGACCTTGGTTTCGTTCCATTGGTTGTTGTTTTATGTATGTATAGATCTTTGAACCAGTTGAGCTACCATGAAGCTTTTTGGAAATATAAACTTGATTTAAGAAGTTTGCTGCTAAGTTATGTGTATTTGGATACTAGCACTACTCAATTCCTATTTGGAGGTAAAGTAGTAATTGTTTTAAAGGACAGGCTTAGGTGAGACCTGGTCCTGGTTTCTCTAGACACCATTTGGGTGTACCGTAGAGGAGTTTTGAGTCACTTAAAGAACATGGCTCACTATATTGATGGTGGTGTATGTTGTTGTCCCCTGTAGGTGTCTCCACATTGAATTTGGAATCCCCCAGTTTGACCTTGGATTGCATGGTAGTGAAAACCTTCGTGCAAAGAAAGGTTTTCCCTTAAGAAAGTTCATGCATCCGAAACTGATAAGAACTGAAACATGGCGGGATATGTGTTTTTGTAAAATGACACTTTTTTATAGTGTAGACTGTAGAGTGTGTTACAATCATTTGGTGTCTGTTTAATTGTAATGTGTGTTGAACTGTTGTTGTAATTTATCCCATTAGGTTTGGGTGAAATCTTGGGTCTTGTTGTTTTAGAATTGTTTAGAAGTGTTTTCTTTTACTTTGAAAATTAATTACAATTGTTACATTTATATAAGGTTATTGTGTCCCGAGTCCATTTTTTCAGGACTAATGGTGATAGGATACTACATAGCACCACATCAAGATAGATGAGGAAGTCACTAGATTAGATCATATGAACCTCTTTTCCTTTTTTGTATAAAATATATGGTCTGCCTTTGACCGTGAAGTGAGGTGTTATATCGTTTTTTTTGCCTTAGTTAAAACAGTTATTTCATCTGTACCTGTAGATGGTGTCAACCTGCTGCACAGAAAGTAAAAGAACCTTCCATCCAATGTATGCCCAGGAGCGAAGAACTGTGGGAAAGCATTCACATGGACTTTGGCTCCACACAGAGAGACCTCTACTTCCTGGTCATGATCGAACAATGGTCTTGCTACACTGAAGTTGAGTTTGTGCCATCCCTATCCCTCCAAGATGTAATGCCCGTGATGGGGAAAATATTTGTCACCCATGGGTTCCAAAAGACCATGTGCTCAGATATTGGGTCACCATTCCAAAGCGCTGGCCTCGAAGAATTCCTGACGGAAAGAGGGATTATGCACAGGAAGATCACACCTTTGTGGCCACGTGCAAACAGAGAAGCAGAGCACTTCATGTGCACCCTTAACAAAACATTTTGAATAGCGCATGGTCAGGGGGCCTACGACAGACCAGTTTTTGCTTAACTATAGAACCACCCCACAATGCTCCACAGGAGTGACCCCTGCAGAGGCCCTGTTCCACAGGTGCCTGCGAATGTTCCTTCCCGAACTGGACGGGAGAACTCAAGGGACTATAGACAATGACAACGTACGTGCCCGGAGGGAAACTGGCATCCACAAGGAGAATACACGGCGAGGCCTAAGAAAGCATGACCTGGCGGTCGGGGTCACAGTGCTAGTGAGGCCTCGCCACCCAACAGAAAAGACCTCCCTCGCCCATGAGCCAATTGCCCCACAAGGTGGTCCGAATACAAGGGTCGCATATAATGGCTGCGGATTACTGTGGGTTGGTAACAAGAAAAAAGCTCTCAGGTCCACCCTGACTACAGACTGACTGGCATGGACTGAGAGAGAACAGCGCACCCCATCTCCCAGATGTGAGAAACACCGAAGACGACAACCCAAGAGAGCCACACCATGAAGGAGCAACAGACCAAACCCCAAGAGGGAATGGCTATCAGGTGGGAGACCTCCCAAGCACTGAGCCTGAAAGGCGGTACCACACCAGTGAACTGAGAGGGCCCCCATTACGCCTAAGAGACTATGAAATGGGCACCTGAACTCAGACACGAGAGGAAGCCAAAGCCCTGGGCGAACTACCCCAGCCTTTGGGTAGCTGTGAGTTCAGTGCAATGCATTTACGTTTCTAATACATGTGTTCTGTTTTGACATGTTACTGAATAAAAAGTTTGTTGTTATAAAAATTGGGAGGATTGTTGTATCACATGATCACATGCCGTGATGTTGCACGTGCTGAGTTAATAAAGATGTCCGGCTTTGTTCTCTTTTGGTCAAAGCAGAGCGGGACCTGTCAGACCAACATCATTGTGCAAGTTCTCCTTGCCACGCTGCGTTGCGCATGCAAGGCCCGCTCCATACTCACTACAACAACATTGGTGCCCAGTAATAAGGGCTTTAACACTATTAGAGCATGTTGATGGTGAAAACAGGCAGGGCTGTTCAATGCAAAATCTCTTTGTTCTGGGGCGTGAGCACCCACATAGAGGTCATATCATTGAAAGCCTGGAGGCATAACAGCAAATGGGGCAGAAAACACCAGCATGTACCAGCACTCCATCAGCAGGCAAGAGAAAGGAAGAAGCAGGGCCCAGTGGAGAGAGTGCAATGCATAAAATAAAGGTTGGCTTTGTAAATGAAGACAACACATTTTCTTTTTTGTGTAAAGTCACCATAGGCCAAACATGTTTACCTCTACATTTGCACATCTAGACCTATTGGCTTTGCAAATTAATGTCAGGTTTTGTTATGCATGTGCATGCCTTTCCAGATCCTGATAATGCTATAATTATTTACCCGTAATCTTCATTACTCCTATTCCTACTCTTCCTTGTCACAGTACTTATCTCTGAGGACCCGCCTCCATTCCAGGAACCCCTCTTCAATTTATTTATTTTATGCTCTCCAGTCTTGGCTCTAATCCCCCTTCTGTCCTCATTCTCCTTGATCTATCCTCTGCTTTTGACATGGTCAACCATGCCATCCTGCTCAGTTGTCTCCGGGACAACCTCGGTATTACTGATCAGGCCTTGGCCTGGTTGACCTCCTTTCTCACCGACCGGCCCTCACAGGTCCAACTAGGTTCTTTCATCTTGTCTATCCCTCTCTCTACTTGTGGTGTTCCCCAGGGGTCTTACCTATGTCCTTGACTCTTAAACCACTACCTGGCACCTCTTGCCCACCGCATCGCTACTTTCTGCTCCATTTTTCAATGTTATGCGAATGACAGACAGCTCTCTTTCAGGATCCCCTCAGCCACCTCTGCTTCTTCTCTCATATCAGACTGGCTGGCCGCAATTCAGAATGATGTGCTGCAAATGATCTCTGCCTTAATGCCAGTAAGACTGAGATCCTCCTCATTGGGACTCCCGCTCCCTCCTTTCCTCTCTCTCTCTCTGGCCGCCAGCCCTGGGCCCTCTTCCTGCTCCTTCCAGTGAGGCTAAAAACCATGGTGTCATCTTCAACTCCACCCTCTCCTTCTCTCCTCACATCTCTGACGTCTCTAAGAAGTCAAACTATCGGCTGCACCTCCTCAGAGGTATTCTTCCTTTTCATACTTTCCCCTGAAGCTCACTGTCTCCATAGCTGTGGTCCTCTCTATGCTGGACTATTGCAACAACCTCTATCTAAATTCTCCTGCCTCTACTCTCCGACCTTTACAACTTATCCAGAACAGGACTGCAAGACTTGTCCTTGGCCTCAAGCCCAGAGATCGTATCTCTCCAGCTCGGAAATCTCTTCACGGGCTCCGCTTGGCTGCAAGGATCAAGTGCAATGCAAGACCTTCTGTATCATCCACAAGGCTTTCTGGGACCTGGTACTGCTCTACCTCCAACTTTCTCTTCCAAAATATCTTCCTTCTCGAGCTCTATGCTCATCCACCTCCAACTCTCTGAGGGTCAGGCGCTTCTCGAAGCAGAGAGTTGGGGGAAGATTTAGCACCTCAGCTGGGGCCTGCCTCTGGAACATCCTCTCTGACTCTCTCAAACATGAGCAGAACCATCTCTGGTTCCGGAAGCAACTCAAGACCTTCCTTTTTGCTTTGGCTTTCTCTCTTCCTCTCCCCCGCTGATGCACCTGACTGCTCTGTGCACTGGAAACCTTGTCACTCTCTGAACTCGGGCCCAGAATCATGCATGTCCAGTTGCACTTGCACTGCCTCCGGGCTCCCCAGCACTTAAGGGTCTGTACCTGCAACCCTACAGTCCCTTCTCTCTGCATTTATGAGCCACCCGCTGGCGGCATTTATGAGTTAACTGCACTTGCCCCTTCCCCTCCCCCCGTAACTTCTCCCCTTCTCTCTTCCCTGCACTTGCGCAATCTGATTGACACAATGCCTAGTAAGATCGTTATTTTGTCCTCCCTTGTTTCCCCCTCCTTGTCTTGTTGAGCCTAGAAACACTTGTGTACAGGCGCGTTATAAATGCCACATCATATTGCACCATAACCAGACAGGGGAAAACAGAACACCCATCAGTAGGAGACGAGCCCCCAGGGGAGACACTGACCCTGAGGGTCGAAGCGCAACCCAAAAGGGAGGACCCAAAACTGAAATCCTCCATCCCACAGCAAAACAGAAGAAACGGACTGGAGCAGTGCCACATGTGTATAAGTGACCCAGAGAAAACAGGTACGCCACCCAAATCCCATCGAACCAGCAGAAGAATGCACTGCAGAGCCACAAACAAGAAAACCCAAGAGAAGGACACACCAATCGTGCCCGCAGATGAACACCAGGACCACTGACCCCAAGGCCAAAGGAGAGACAGCCACAGCAGAGAAGCAACTGCTGCGAGTATGTGGGCCCCGAGAGACCATGATAGCTTTCATTCTTGGGTCTGAGCAGGTGAGCTTGTGTCCCTCTGGGCCTCATATTTTTGCATAGATAATTCTGTTTCTTGTCCCCTGGCACCCACATGCAGCAAGGCATTCTCCCATCCCTTCCGGGCTTAGCTTCTCCTCCCTCCTCCCGCCTCCGGCCCTCCCTCCACCCTTGATAGGCTGCCTGAGCCTCCTCATCCAGGCCTAGCTACCGGCACTGCTAGTGCACTCTGTTTTCATTCTTGGGTCTGAGCAGGTGAGCTTGTACTCTTGGGACCCTCTGGGCCTCATATTTTTGCGTAGATAATTCTGTTATTGTCCCCTTGCAGCCGTGTGCAGCGAGGCATTCTCCCTTCCCTTCCAGGCTTGGTTTCTCCTCCCTCCTCTCGCCTCCGGCCCTCTCTCCACCCTCCACCCGTGATAGGCAGCCTGAGCCTCCTCATCCGGGCCTAGCTACCGGCACTGCTAGTGCGCAGTGGTTTAATTCTTGGTTCTGAGCAGGTGAGCTTGTCCACTTGGGTCCCTCTGGGCCTCATACTTTTGCATAGATTCTGTTTCTTGTCCCCTTGCACCTCGCCCCTCCGGCACTCCCTCCTCCCCTGATTGGCCACATAAGCACTTTAACCCACCCTCCCAGGGCAGCCCTCTTCCGGGCAGCCCCTGCGGCTAAGGGCCCCAAGGCAAAGGGCGGCTCCAACAGAGGCGGCTCCAGATCGTGTCTGCAGGTGTTAGCACGGGAAGCCGGAAAGCCAGTCACCAGCCGTCAACCAGCATCTACCAGGACCAGTACGGTAGGAGGGTATAGAATCCCATCTATTGTCATATTCACCTACAGTAGCACAATGCTGCTCTAACTCGACCTCCTACAGCCTCACAGGTCTCTCAAATCTAGCTGTGCCTTTTTTGAAACTACACTGTCTAGTATTCAGGTTGCATTGATAGGCCTCTCTCCCACTATACAGGTCTCTCAAATCTAGCTGTGCCTTGTTTGAAACTATAATGTCTGGTATTAAGCTTGCATTGATAGGCCTCTCTCCCGCTATACAGGTCTCTCAAATCTAGCTGTACACTGCTTCAAACTGCACTGTCTGATATCCAGGTGGTATTGATAGGTCTCTCTCCCACTATACAGGGCTCTCAAATCTAGCTGTACCCTGCTTCAAGCTGCACTGTTTTATATCCAGGTGGCATTGATAGGCCTCTCTCCCACTATACAGGTCTCTCAAATCTAGCTGGACCTTGTTTGAAGCTACACTGTCTGGTATTCAGGTTGCATTGACAGGCCTCTCTCCCACTATACAGTTCTCTCAAATCTAGCTGTGCCTTGTTTGAAACTACACTGTCTGGTATTCAGGTTGCATTGATAGGCCTCTCTCCTAATATATAGGTATCTTGGGACTGGCAGTGACCTATCTCAAATTATTTGATACTCAGATCGCTTTGGTAACCATTGTCAGTCAAACCAACCAAGACAGTTCTGTAGTTACTAGCTATACCCCTCTTAACACCATATAGGTTGTTTGCTGCAGCGATCTTCTTCCAGGGTGACCCACACTAAGGACGGCCACTTGAATACCCCGACAATAACACCCTAGCAAACCTCCCTTACCTTACCCGAGAGAAAGACTGAACTAACCAACAATATTAGCCGACAAGACCCCAAACAGATGGAGCCCAAACCTCCACCGGACAACTCCTGACACCCGGTCCCACACCACAAACAGACGAACCAAAGCAAAACAACTCTGCATCAACGAACACAATAAAGATAAAAAGTAAAGGCACAGGCTCTAAATGCCACGCAAACGACTGGGACCAGAGCAAACACAAGCGACCACCACCGAAGACTCACAACTGTGCAACACACCCCCACAGACAGAAACGACAACCAAACCAACGCCGAGAGAAGAGAGAAATCACTCTACCTAACTCTATACCTCGCAAATAACCAGTCACCAAAACAAACCGACCCAACGCAAGAATTGACAACAGACAATCAAACTCAACCATGCAGAAGAAGAACGGACAACGCCAGAAACAACAAGAACCCAACCAGCGCAATAACACCCAACATCACCAAAACCAGAGGAACTACCACCCAACACCCACAAAATTCTGAAGAAGAACCGGATGAAAACAAAAACCCAAGAATGAACCTAGAAGAACTCTTAGACAACACAGATGCACTGATACCAACACCTTTAGTGTAGATCGACCTGGAAGAAAACCTTAACACCAATCAGAGAACAACACCGACAACTAAGCACAAACTAAATCTCACCTTTAAACTCCACTGCAACCTAATAAACAAAATATCCCTGCGACAACGGCATCGACATCCTATTCATCACAGAAACATGGCTGGACAACTACTAAATCACACTCCAAAGCTGCCTCCCAACCAACTTCAAATGCCTTCAGCTACACAGGAAAAACAAAAAAGGAGGAGGCCTCTCAATAGCATTCAAAGGACACCTGAAAATGAAAACTGGCAAACCTCTCAACATCATCAACTGCGGAACCATGGTCATGCACCTATCAGCGAACCCAAAAACGAACATCACCTTCATTCTGGTGTACAGACCACCGACATACGATCCAACCTTCGTCGACAACTTCATAGAAGCCATCACCAACTTAGCCATCAAGCACGAACATCTAATAATCCTGGGGGACTTCAACACCTGGTTTGAAGAAAAACATGCCAACTCCGAAAACTCTCTAATAGGGCAGCTAACAACCATGAAATTACGACAGCTGGTCAAAGAGGCAACCCCCTCGGCAGGACACACCCTCGATGCAATCTTCACCAAGGAAAAACTCATCACCATGGCACCGCCTATACAAATACTGTGGAGCGACCATCTCATCATCCCATTCGTCATCACACTACCAACCGAAGTCCGCATCCAGCACCCCAAGCTCACAACCATCACCAAAAGGAACTGGAAAAACGTCAAAGCAAGCAACCTAATGGAACAACTGCAGATGACAAAACCCTTGACTACAGAACTAGAGGTGGCTGACCTAGACGGGAAAGCAGAGCTACTCCACAAATGAATTGCTGATACAATCAGAAACATCAACACGGAAAAACCATTCACCCCCTCAAAAAAAGGGCAATGGCAAAATGGTTCACCCCGTTACTAAGCGACATGAAAAAGGACACCAAAAAGATGAAATTGGAATGGAGAAAAGAATACAACCAAGACAAGAAAATACTGTTCCAGAAACAAATCTGTGCCTACAAGAAGTAAATACAAAAGGCAAAGAGAAGGCATTATGATGACACGATCACCAATGCCAGCAACACACAAAAACAAATGTTCAACATCATTAAAGAAATGAGAAACCAACCTGGCTGCGACAACACTCCAACCCTCACAGAAAAACTCTGCAACGACCTGGCAGACCATTTCAAGAACAAAATTAATGGCATCCAACAAACCATACAAAACAGACCAACCAACCATAACACTCAACCAACCAGACCTAAAGAAGAACCACAGCACAAACTCCAAAACTTTCCTGAAAGTTCAGCAGATGCTTTCGCCAAGCTGGTTAAAAACAGCAAGGAAGCAGGATCACCCATGGATCCCTGACCCCCCCCAACATCTACAAATCAATCCTCGCACAAGGAATGCCAGCAGAATACTACAGAAACCTTCCAAATCTCTCCCTCGCAACAGGAACAGTACCAAAATCCTTCAAAGCAGCATATATCAAACCACTTCTAAAAACCACAAGTGGCAACGTCGAAGACCTCTCAAACTACAGACCGATTTGAAACATTCCCTACCCAGCAAGACCCCTAGAAACATACGTATACAAATTAACCGAAGAACATGTTGAAAAACACCACCTGATGGTTCAAGCCAAGCACAAGTCGGTTTCAGACCCGTAAGAGGAACAGAATCAGCACTACTATCCATCTGCCACGACCTAAAAACAAATGCAGACTCCAACACAACCTTAGCTTTGATTCTGCTCGACCTCTCCACGGCCTTCGACACAGTTAGCCGTGACACCTTAACCAAAAGACTGGAAGACATAGGCATAACGGACATGGCACTACTCTGGATTAAATCATTCCTAGCAGACAGAACTGAAACTGTATTGCTAAAACCCTTCAAATCCACTCCACAAGTTAACGACTGTGGAGTACCACAATGATCCTCACTATCACCACTATACATCAACATCTACCAGACTCCAGTAATCACAATCTTCAAAAAATACAACATAACATGCTACAATTATGCAGACGACACTCAAATCATCTACAAAATAGAAGACATTCAAGCCAATCACCCAACACTAACTGAGTGTCTAGAAGAAGTCTTTAACTGGATGAGCACCAACAATCTGAAGATCAACCCAGGAAAGACAGAAATCATGATTATATCCAACAACCAAGAGAACAACACCAACATTCCGTGGCCGATGGAAATGGGAGCAGCACCAACTCCATCTAAGGTAGTAAGAAATCTGGGAGTCCTGATGGACAACACCCTAACCTTAGAACCACAAATAAATGCAATAGTCAAGAAATGCTTCTTCCTCCTTCACACAACAAGAAGAATCCTACCTTTCCTCTCCTTCACCCACAAAACACTCACAATCGTCGCCCTCATCATGTCAAGAACTGACTATACAAACAGCCTCTATATCGGGATGCCAGAATACCTCATGAAGAAACTACAACGCATCCAAAATGCAGCAGCCAGACTTCTCCTCAAACTATTCAGAAGAGACCACATCACCCCAGCACTAAAAATACTACACTGGCTCCCAATCAAACATCACATCACCTTCAAAACAATGTGCATAACACACAGGGCAATCAGCAGACAAGGAGAAGAATTTCTAGAAAAGAAAATACCAATATACAAGCCAATGAGACTTCTCAGATCAAGCAACGAAATCCGTCTGGAACAAAAACGGTACCTCAAGAAAAAACTAGGAGGCTCCTCCTTCTCCCACCTGGCTAAAAAACCTGGAACAAAATGCTGAAAGGAATAAGAAACACCAAAGACCACTTACAATTCAAAAAACTCCTAAAAACCTGGCTCTTCAACACCACAATTTCGAACTGATAAACTAAAACAATCAAACAAGAGACACAAAGAACAGGATGACAGATTTCAGGAGGACACTGACAAACACCAAGATCCGACCAAATATGTTAGAGAGAATTCTCTTCTAAGGCTAATTTCCCTTACCTATAGAGTCCCCTAGCAGCTTTGCTGGATTTGAAGGGTTTCTTTTTTTCTCCTGCTAAGAGGGCGACCCTTTTTTTCCCACTGTTAGACAGATTGCTAGTATGTGTTTTAGGCTATCTTGTGTGCTTCTGGTCTATGGGGTTTTTCTCACCCCCATACGAATCATCTTTTTAACATGTGTGGTACACAGCACTCTCCGTGCCGTACCACAGGGGTGTCGTAGCGACCCCCAAACATAGAATCCATACCCTGGGTCTGACTACTGTCCCAGGGCATGTAAAGTCCCCATTGACTTTACTAGTCAATTCTTATGAACTAAACCAGTACAACCCATCTTACTATGGAAGTACTGGAAAGGGTTAAAAGTTTTTTTAAGGGGGTACCGTACAGTCCCTCTCTCAAAAGTTTCTGGCTGGTGGCAGTGGTTACTATAGTAAATATTCGACCGCGAATATTTCCCTATGGGATTTTCCCATTATTCGAGGCTACCACTTTTACTCACAGCCTCTAACATACTGCTGGTTTATTTTAATATTAACTTTACTCTGGTAGGCTTTTATTGCCAGAACTTTAATTATATTTCTTTCTCGTGTCTTTCTCTATAATCCTAACCCAGGTCGGGAATCCTTTGTTCATCCTTTTGGCGGGCTTCTGCACAGAAGCCCTCCTCTCTGCACCACTGAGTTTGGGGTAGACAGGATGTGTGGGAGGGGGAATAGGCACCCTGGACAAGGTTGCCTACGCAACCCAAGTTGCACTCTGCCCTGATAGGCTGGGGGTTTCTCCCGCCAGGAGAGCCACCCCACTGTGTGAGTAACAGCTAGGCTGTATGAATGGGGGTCTTGCTGCATAAAAGCAGGGTCCTGAGGACTGGAGGACAAGACGTTGCCACTGGAACCAAGAAACCGAAGAGGAGCGAAGCTGAAGACATCTGCAACGACTGAACCACCGGTGAAGCCCTGCTGCAGATCCTCACCACTTTTCTCCAACGACTTAAGAAGATCTTCCTCTGAAAGAGTCTTCTTTCCTTGAGCTGGTGGGGCCAACCAGTTTGCCAATCGCCTTCCCGGACCTGCCTTGGTCGAATCGTCAGTGCCAAGCACTAGGAGACCAGCTAGCCAGACACCCGTCCACCTGGACCGCGATTTAAAGGAGCGTGCCTTTTATTCGTTTGGCAGCACAGCGGCTGGTTTCATCCCTGGGCAGTGCAGTAACTCGAACCTTCCTCCACGACAAGAGCCTCTCTTCCTCTGCTGGATCTCCTGAACTGCAGGAACTGCCAGGAACTACCGCCACCGCGGGAGCCTCTTCTACTTTAAAAGTACATTGTTCCGCCAGGCCTCCAGTTTCGTTGGGTATTGCTAAAGGTGTTTTAAATCCTTTACTTACCTACTGGGTTGGCCGCCCCTATCATCTAAAATTGTCTTTCACCTTCTGCAACCACCGTTTTGAATCGTTAAACAAAGACTTGACTGCAGCTACTAGAACATTTTGACCCTGGGCACGTTGCCTTGTACCATTGACACTGGCACAGGCCTATTGACTCTACTAAATCTGTTACAACTGCCTTCACTAAATTGCTTCTCACCTAGAAATGTGTTGGTGCACCTAACTCATATAACCATCTTTTCCTTCCCTCTGTTTAAACTTGTGAAGTGCCATTTTGCTCGGTTTTCACCTCAGTATTGCATATGCTAAAGTACTGCCTTGCCTAACTTGTTCACAATCTACTTGGGAAGTGTTGCTGGTGTGTTAAATAGTCTAAACCTGATTAACTTGTCCTTTCCCTCCCTTTTGAGAAATTGTCAGAGTGCCATTTCTGCTTGGTTTTCACTGTGCCGTTTTGCTCAGTTTTCACTCTTGCTCAAACTTGTCTCCAATTTAAATAGGGAGTTGTGTATACTTTTCTTGACTGATTTAACTTGCTTTAATAATAGTGATTTGTGTGTGAACATCAGAGTGTGTAAAATACAAATATATATTCTTTTTGATACAAAACTTTGGTCAGTGTTTCCTTGTTCCATAGTATTGTACTAATGTGTAAACCGTGAATACTGCTCATCTCCCTCTAGAGATAAGTCTGACTGCTTAGCCACAGCTACCAACTAAATCTTTGTGGTACAGACTGATACCAAAGGGGATTTTCTTGCATATGCCTGTAGTCTTAATCTTCTGTAGTGCTCCCTAAGGGAACTGCACCGGATTCTGCTTAATACTGGTGTACAGTGGTGGGATAAAAGTATTGGATTTACATTTTAGAGTGCTGCTAGTACCTTGGTTCAATTAACCACAAGGCTTAACAATCACTAAAAATTCATTTTAAAAGAATTCAAATATTTAAAGCTATAGCCAGGAGACCCTCCTTGTAAATACTGCTGATTAGTTAAAGGATCTGTGCAGACAGAAAAGTCTTCCTGTCAAAGGCAAGAAATCAGAAATGATTGAAAGATTGTTAGAACACCAAAGACTGGGTGGTAGGGCTGTAGTGCCTGCCCCTCCAGCAAATGTAGCAAACATTGAGGATGGTAATGTTGATCATGTTATTGTTGAAACAGATGAGGAAGAGGAGGATAACAATGTCACCCCCTCTGGCCCTCTGCCTGCTCAAAGGCCTCAACCTGTGGCTACTGGACCATTGTCAGGTCCCATATTAAGTCCTGAATGTATCACTCTAGAAAAAATGAGACTTGAGCTTGAATTCAAAAGAATGAGTGCCCAAACTGAACAGAAACATCAAGAACTAAGGCTCAAAGAAATTGAGCTCAATCATGAGCTAGAGATGAAGAAATTGTCTTTGGAAAATGCTTCTCTCCCCGAATCCTCTAAATCCTCCAGTCCAAAAAGACCCTGGATGCCTAAAGAGATTGTGGGTATGCATGAACCTATGTTGGATGTGTTAGATTGGTTAGCTATGTTTGAATACAATCATGGGCTCCAGGATATCACAGGGAGTCAGTTGATCCCCTGGTTATTCTCTAGGCTCCCCCCTGTTGCATCTGATGTGGTAATGGAGTTGGGTGAGGTGGATAGAATGGATTATGAATGTGTGAAACTAGCTTTGATAGCTAGATTTGGGAAGACCCCATCCCAGTACCTTAAGAGGTTTAGGACCCTCAAAAAGCATGATAGTACCTCTTGGGCTACTTGGTTGAATGAGTGTTTGAAAAACTTTGAGGGATGGATTAAGGGTTACAGAGTGAAGGAATGAGAAATCTTGTAATGTTGGAGTCTATCTATGATGCCTGCTCTCCTAAGCTCAGACAGCACTTCAAAAGAGCTACATTCTAAGAAGCTAGCTAAGGCTCCTGACTTGTGGGTTGCCAACAGGGCTACTCACAAGGATTCAGGGGTCACCCAGAAAAAGGATGAGGGAAAGCAGCCTAAGAAAGACAACAAAGAGAATTCAAATAATTCCAGTTCCAAAGAGGGCCACAAACAAAATTCTATGGGTAAGCCACAAGGAAAACCGAATCAGGCTAGTGTACCTTCTGGTCTCAGACCAGAAGGAGGTCAGAGCAAACCACCATTCATAAATACATTTGGAAAATGGTATGTTTGTGGTTCAACTGACCATGTGAAAGGGGATCCCAGATGTAAGGGTAAACCTTCAGGGATCCACACGGTCTCCTTAGCCTTCACTCCAGATGAGGAAGTACCAATGACCAGTGGAAACTTTCAACTAATAGCTGAAGACCCCATCCGAGTCTCAGCTAGTGTATCTTTAGTATCCTTGGGGTTGTGGGAACAACAGAATTTAGATGTGTATAATTCTATCCCAAATAATACTAAAGAGTATTATAAGGACAGTGTCCTAGTGAACGGTCAGGAGACCCCTGCCATTAGAGACGCTGGGTCCAGCATAACTGTGGTGGATGAATCTTTGTTCAAGGTAGAGGATGTTGCTAAGGCACCCAAATGCCTCACCAAGTCAGCTGGAGGGCCTGTGCAGATGCTTCCCCAGTTGCCAGCTCTCATCCAGTGCAATGACATAACTGTCAGAATACCTGTTAGTATCCAATCGGAAGTACCTGGAAGGGTGTTGTTGGGCAATTTTCACAAAGATCTTGGAGTAGTGTCAAGTACTCCCAGACCGCCTAGTAAAAGATTACAGGAGCTCACCAGACCTGCAAGGGAGAGGACATTGAGAGGCTCTCCAGAGGAGATGATAGAAAAAGAAATCACTCCTAGCCCACTGGAGTTACTAACTGCAATTTCTAAGCAACCATAAGCAAAGGGGAAACCCAAGACTTCCAAAAAGAAACCAGCAGAAAGCACTCCAGTGCTTTCAACCAGGATATCTCCTAGGTTGTCAAAAATCACTCCTGTGATTCCTCCTCCAGCTGAGGCTGAGAGGGAGGTACCACCCTCTGTGGTTGAACTAGAGCCTGAGGATTCAGACCTAGTAGAAGGCCAGGATCTTATTGGAGATCTGGACCCTTTGGACCATCCTGAGCTGCAGTCTTTACTGGCAGAAGGTGGCCCCAACAGGGCAGACTTCAGTTGGGGACAAAGAGAATGTCCAACTCTGGAAGGTCTTCGCCACCAGGCAGTTTTTCAGCATGAAGGGCAAGAGCCTGGGAAGTATAGGTTATACTGGGAAGATGGCCTCTTCTATAGTGTACCGACTGAGTCCACCTCTGGAGACTACAAAAGACTTGTAGCGCCCAAAGAGAACAGACTCCAATTCTTGCAACTAGCCCATGAGATACCTTTGGCTGGTCACTTGAGTTTCAAGAACACCAAGGAAAGGCTCTCTCTCTACTTTTATTGGACTAAAATGGGGGGCTGAGTTAGATAAGTATTTGTTATGCTTGAGCTAAAACATGGTGCTGGTGCGCAGTGCATTCTGGGAGCGCTCGGAGCCATGATGGATATTTACTTCATGCCGCAGTGAAAATCTGTACTCATTTTGCTGAGAGCTAGATTCACGATGCCGAAGAAAACATGCTTTCCAAACCTGGTATGCAGTCAAGGACATTTCTGCTGGGAAAGCTAACTTTGTTATATCTTGTTATGAGCTATGGTACTGTTTTCCGTGGTGCTTGTTTTTAGAGGAGGGAGGCACTTTGCTCCTTGAGGTTACTGTTGGTTGACCCAGCTGGCAACCAACGGCTGCTCATCAATGCGCAAGTGCGTTGCCAGAAGGTTTGAGAAAATTGCCACCCCTTTTTGAAGTGTGCATATATACGGAACCCCTGAGCAGCCAGGAGAGACTTCAGCTGGAGGGGGGACGCTTCCGTCCGGCATACCTGTGGGCTGTTGTGCTCTCGGCCTGGCTGTTATCGGGGTCTTCCAGCCGCTTCTGGTGAGATGAGGAATCCAGTTACGCTCATGGTGATGTATTTTCTTTTGAATACTTTGTTTCTTCTGTGATTTATTTCTATGTTATCACTGGTTGCTTCTAAGCTTTGAATAAATAGCCGTATAAGTGCTCATTATTTTCTAAGAGTGTGTGGTTGCAAGTTATTGTGTCTTCCTGCGTTCAAAGTATTGGCTCTGTAATTGCATTGGTGATTTATGATTGTCCGTGCACTCTGGGAGAGCAATACATTTTGGCGTCACGAACAGGATATTTGTGATGAATTGTTCCAAATATTCAAGAATCTGTTTGAATGTAGATAGGCTTCGGTTACCTTGCAAGCGAAAGTCATTTGGCAGTGAGTGTTGAACTGTGTTAAACTGTTTTTTTTTCTCTTCTCCTTTTGCTGGTGTGTGCATGCTTGTGGGAGTGATTGCAGTGTTGAAAGAAAAAAAATATATAGATATAAAGAGGTTTTGTTTTGTTTACAATAATGAGTAGTTTGTTCAGGAAAAAGAGCGTTACCGCTGGCGGTGAATGTTCTGATGTTATCATTCCAGGCTGGACTAAGAGTCCATATGATAAAGTGGCCCAGGTGTGGGCATGCGGCGCAGGGCTAAGTGAAACATGGGACCAGGAATTGGGAGATGCTGATCCGTCTAATGTAATGGTGTGCTTGCAACAAGTTCCAGTGGAATGTGGCAGAGAATGCACTGCATTAGGTAGGCGAGGTTGGGTTCTTTTGCATGCTTATAGAAAAATACATCAAAGGAATTTGGAAATGAAAAATGAGGTTTTGCGATCAGAAAAAGAGCTGGCTGCAGAAAGGCAGACTGCGTTAATGCAGCAGATTAAAATTAAACTTTTTAAAGATAAGGCTGACACATATCAGGCTGTGGCCAAGATGGCAGCAGTCAGAGTAGCCCGGTATAAGTATAGGAAAAGACGGGGAGGGGGCAACAAAAGAAAGGTGGCAGCTGTAATCGCTACCGCCGGTGTGGACTGGGACCCGGATAAGTGGGATGGTGATATTTTTGACTCCACCAGTCCAGAGAGTAATTCCGCAAATGAGTCCGACCCCAACATGGAGATTAAGCAGAAAACAATGGCGGCTAAGCCTGTTAGAAGACGGCGAGTCGGACCCCACCCGCAGAATTCTGCGGGCAGAGTGGTGGATTTAACCACGCTGGAGGATTACACCCAGCAGGAGGTTGGGCAAATCATTACCCGTTTGAGGCAAAAATCTGGGGAACCTTTATTGACATGGATGGTGAGGTTGCTAGATGGGGGCGCTGCAGGGTTGTTGGTAGATTCCACGGACTCACCGCGTTTTCTACCCTTGTCAACTGACACCAATGTACAGGAGGTCTTAAGGCCAGGGCCGCCCCCTGATGACAATGGTCGAGATGCACAGGTGTCTTTGTTGCACCTAGCAGCCCAAGCATGTAACCGTAAATACCCTATTACCACAGATTGGCCTAGTGAGGAAACAAAGTGGTATACTTTGAAAGAGGCAATTCAAAATGTCAGAGAGCATGCTATGAAAGAGGCAATTCACGTAGATGCTCCAGGACACATGGGGGCCGTGCCGCTCTCAGTTTCAACTCGAAACATGGTGATTAGAACTGCGTCACCCGCATACAAAAGTGTCATTATGACGTTGCTCGTAGGTATGACGGGCAAACCCACTGATGAGGTAGTGGATGCCATTCGCCAACTGGCAGATTTAGGGGAGTGGGAAAAGAGTGAGTGTAGTGCGAGAAGAACCGAAGGCAGGATAGTAGATACTCCCGAGTGTCCAGAAAGGACATGTATTTGGCTTTATTAAAAGACGGTGTGCCATGAGAAGAAATTGATGGCATTGAAACCAGAGTAATGTATGAATTATACAAAAAAAGAGGACTTGCAGCCAAAGAGCGCTATAAACAGGTTAAGAAACAGGTAGTAACCAAGCCACAGGGGAACAACTTACCTTCCGCTCCTCCTGAGGAAAAACAAGAAGAAGGGTCTATGGGGAAACCTTCCCCATACCAGCCAACATATGCTGATTTGAGGAAGGTGGTGAGTGCAATGCTAGAGGCGGCGTCAAGTCACACTCATTCGAAATTTGACTAGGGCTACGGCCAAGCTCCGGCAGCGTCTGCTCGGATAAAAGTTGATAGGCGGCCCCATGTTGATGTTAAGATTTTTTGGGGGCCAGGAAATATGCAAGGGGTGCGAGCATTGATAGACACCGGGGCGGAGGTCTCTCTGATTCATGGCAAACCAGCACGATTTAAAGGCAAACAATTTACTATTACAGGTCTTGGGGGAAAGGAGACCCCCGCAGTACAAATGAAAGTGGAGATGAAAATAGGCAATTTGAATAGGCAGAAATACCAAGTGTTGATTATCCCGATACCTGAATATATAATTGGCTTTGACATTCTGGAAGGGTTGACTTTGGGTCTTGGAGGTAAAACGTACCAGTTTGGGGTGAGTGCATTGACCTGTACACCCATTACCGTAGGCAAATTGAAGATGCCCCCAGTGCAAGTGCCTGTGGCAACCAAGCAGGTAGCAATGAAGCAATACCGCATTCCTGGGGGGCACAAGGAAATTTCAGACACCATCAAGGAGTATGTGGAGGCGGGTGTGTTATGCCCTATCACCACCGCATGGAACAATCCTCTCTGGCCTATTAAAAAGGGGGATGGGTCGTGGAGGATGACGGTGGATTACCATGAGTTGAATAAACACACTCCTCCCTTAGTGCCCGCGGTCCCAGATGCCAATACCTTGATTGAGAATGTCCAAAAGTTTGAGGGGACCTGGTATGCAGTGGTAGATTTTGCCAATGCATTTTTCTCTGTGCCAATTGCTGAAGAGTGTCAAGAGCAGTTTGCATTTTCTTGGAGCGGGCGTCAGTACATCTTTACAAGGTTACCTATGGGGTACATACATAGCCCGACCATCTGTCACCGACTGGTGGCAGAGCACTTAGACAAGATACCGTGTAAACCTAACATACAAATCTCTCACTACATTGATGATATTTTGATTCAGGGCAAGGATGAGCACAGTGTGCAAAGCCAGTTAGATGTCATTATGGAAGGATTGAAGAAGGAAGGGTGGGAGATTAACTCAAATAAAATTCAAGGCCCAGCTGAAACAGTGATATTCCTAGGGATTCAGTGGCATCATGGGCATCGAAAAATGGTGCCAAAAGCCCGACAGAAAATACTTGAATTCACCACTCCAATGAACAAAAAGCAAGCTCAGCAGTTAATAGGGCTGTTTGGGTTTTGGAGACAGCACATTCCCCATTTAGGGCAGATATTGGCCCCCCCTCTACAAAGTGACACGCAAGAAATATGAGTTTCAGTGGGGGGAAGAGCAGCAGAAAGCATTTGATTTGGCGAAAGACATCGTGCAGCAGGTGCTTGATCTATGGCCATTGAAGGAAGGCGAAGTGGAATTGAATGTGTCTGTACAAGACAATTATGCTAACTGGAGTGTGTGGCAGAAACAGGACAGGAAAGGTGTGCCATTGGGGTTTTGGAGTCGTAAGTTGCCAGATGCTGGTAACTCATACACTCCGTTTGAGAAGCAGTTGCTGGCATGTTATTGGGCCCTTCTTGATACCGAGCAAATGACGGTGAGCCATGATGTATTGATGAGGCCAGAAATACCAATCATGCAATGGGTACTGAGCTCTCCTAAAACACATAGAATAGGACATGCTCAAGAAGCCAGCATAATTAAATGGAAATGGTACATTCAAGACAGAGCCAAATCAGGGAAGGGTGGAGTTGCGAAATTACATGAGCAAGTAGCCAACATACCGCCCTCAGATTACATGCCACCGGAAGTGCCTGAAAAACACGAGTCTCCCGTGAAATGGGGAGTACCTTACAGCGATTTGACCGTGGAGCAAAGAGAGCATGCCTGGTTTACGGATGGCTCAGCCCGATATGTGGGAACTGAGCAATACTGGAAAGCAGTGTCGTACAATCCCAAGACAAAAAAGATTTTGACAACGTCAGGGAAAGGGAAGAGCAGTCAGTTTGCAGAGCTTTATGCAGTTTACCAAGCATTGAAACAAGAGACCCCTGGTCGATGTCATGTGTACACGGATTCATGGTCAGTGGCGAATGGATTGGCGGTGTGGTTGCCAACCTGGCAAAAGAATGGGTGGAAGATTCATTCAAAAGAGTTCTGGGGAAAAGAACTGTGGCAAGATATTGCAGAAACGTTATCACAAAGTGAAGTCACTGTGTATCATGTGGACGCGCATTGTGCCACAGACTCATTAGAACGTTGGTTTAATTCTGTTGCAGACGAACACAACAAGATTTCATCTGTGGATGAAGAGGTTCAGGAAGACGATTTGGAGGGTTTGGCCAAGTGGGCTCACCAGAAATGTGGGCACCTTGGAGAAGAGGCTACTATCAGGTGGGCACAAGCTCGAGGAATCTGTATTCACTTTAGATGTAGTGAAAACGATCATTTTGCAATGTCCAGTGCGCCAACACCAACAGCATAGACCTATCCCTCAGATTGTTCGGGGTACATTGCGAAGAGGAAAACTACCAGGTCAAATTTGGCAGATTGGTTATATCAGTCCCCTGCCAATCAGTAGAGGTTGTCAGTATGCATGCACTATTGTGGATACATATTCAGGAAACATGATGGTTTTGCCGTGCAAGCTTGCAACACAACTGAACCCCATCAGGTTGTTAGATCAGATCATATTATATTACAGAGTGCCTTTGCAGATTCAAAGTGACAATGGGTCACATTTCAAAGGAAAACTAACACAGGAGTATTGTCAGGAAAAGAGCATTGAGTGGCTTTACCATGTGTCTTGTTACCCTGCCGCTTCAGGGCTGATTGAACAAATGAATGGGTTGTTGAAAGAACAGCTGCGCAAATCTGGAGATGGCAATTTGGCAGGCTGGCGTGATTGTGTGTTTGATGCGGTGCAAGTACTAAACAATAGGCCTGTGAATGAGCATGAAACTCCTTTGATGAGGCTAATGACTCCTACTTTACAGATTCAACCCAATTCAGTCAGAGAAACCCTATTGTACTGGGAAATTACCCCGGGTTCTTTAGCTCCCTATCGGGCAACTCCAGAGTCAACAGGGGTAGACTTGCATTCCCATGAAGAAATCAGATTAGACGCAAGAGGGATTGTTGTAATTGAAACAGGGATTGGAGTACAAATTCCCCCAGAGCATATGGGATGGATTGCCCCTAGATATGGCCTAGCATTGAAGGGAGTTCAAGTGTTGGGAGGGGTAATTGATGCCGATTACCAAGGCGAGATCAAAGTCATCCTGATGACTAGTGGGGACCAATTGTTACCGATCCACAAGGGTGATCGGGTGGCCCAATTGATTATCATTCCTGTTAAGTTGTCCATGATTAAGAAGGGGGAGCCTCCTACAGTGTTAACTACCCGTGGGGATCGTGGTTTTGGCTCTTCAGACAGTATTGTACCGGGTGCGAAGGTGTGGGTGGAAAGGCCAAGTGGCCCACCAGTGCCCGCAGATGTCATTGCATCAGGCAAAGACCAAGTAGTTTTAGTAATGGAGCCCGGTAGAAAGAAATGGCAATATGTGCCCGCAGACAAATGTTACCTGAGAGAGTGATGTACAACACTGATATCTCTTTTCTGGGTTTGCCTTGTAGATCCTGTGTCTGGCTGGTGTAATTGTGGTACTAAATGGACTGCATTTGGGAGAGTGAAACAGCATGCTGCTACCCACGAAAAATGTCACATCTGTGCCAGTGATCAATGGGATAATGATAATGATGATTAATGCTGTTCAAAAGCAGCCTTATGCCGATGCCGAAAAGCCAGCCAGACCGAAGACATGGATTCGTGAAATGCAGCAAACACATCAGGCGCAAGTGAAAATAACCTTGATGCCAGTCATGCAAGAAGCATTTACAGGACGGCGAAAACATTCTCCCATGATTACCCAAACGGAGAATATGTGGATATATCTGGCACAACAGGTGCTCAACATTATGCACTTTTGCCTTACTGATGTGCCCAATGATGAAGCCTTATTGACTACGTGCTTAGTAGCAGTGCCGATGCCAGTTCCGGTTTTAAAGCATATTTTCGGCGTCACACACAATGATTCTTTGGTTCAAGATTCCGATATTAGGCAATCTTTTTCCGTCTATGAGTACTACAGATTTGGCCAGGAAACAGATTGCAAAGGGAGAAATTTGACAGGTGTTATAACCTATAATATAACCCAAGGCGATGTGTGCTACCTTATGACATGCAATGCAAAAGAAATTGGCAAATGCCAACAGCTCGATTTAACCAAACAGCAAAATCACACAGTGTTTGAGCAACGATTATGTTCGCGAGTGCCACGCACATGTACCAGCATGAATAACACTATGGGCCTCATTACACGGATGGCGGAGAACCATGGCGCTATTAGCGCCATGGTTCATGCCGGTAAAATACCGGCACCGCCTTGGAGGAAAGGGGAATTACCGCCCCATTCCAAGGTTGGCGGGCCGGTAATTCCCACTTCCACCATTTCCCTTCCCCATTCCCATTTTTGGCCCATAGGGCTCAATGGGAATGGGGTAGGCGCTAATTACGGTACCGCAAATTGCGGTACTGTAATTAGCACCCTGGGTCCCTTTGCGGGTTGGTTTTTAACGCCTGCAATAAGCAGGCGTTAAATCCCCCAACCCACAAAGGGACCTCGTAGTAAGGCGGTAAGGATTTACCAGTACCAGTATTTTACCGGTACCAGTAAATCCTTACCGCCATCCGTGTAATGAGGCCCTATGTCTTGTAATCATACAGTGATAGCTGCCAGTCATTTGAATCATGTGAAACTTCCAACAGGATGGCTCTTTTCATGTGGCAACATCACATACACTTATATTCCAGCTAACATTTCCGGAGGTCCATGTGCCTTAACTCGATTAGGACTAATGATGTTTCCTTTACACCCAGCGATAACTCGAGGCAAAAGGTCAACTTTTGAGTCTGTGGGTCTATCCACCGATTGTGATTCACATGTGCATTTGCTATCAGAAGATGAGGTTCTAGCGTTAACCCTTTCATTAATGGGAGTTTGGGGTTTAGCTGCTGGGGGTTACAAATCTTTGATTAAATTAGCATGTTTAGTAGTCAAAGGACTTAATCATACTTCTCAGGCATTAGAAGAGTTACTCCTTGATAGTAAAGTTATTAGAAAAGCAACTTTGCAAAAAAGAGCTGCTGTGGATTATCTATTGCTAAAGCATAATTTAGGTTGTAATGCAGTTGAAGGTATGTGTTGTTTCAATCTAAGTGACCATTCAAGATCCATTGAAAGTCATATTTTAGGTTTGAGGGATCTCATTTCTCAAGTGTCCCAAGACCATACTGGGAATTGGTGGGATTGGTTATTTTCATGGATTCCTGATGTTGGGGGTACACTACGTTACGCTTTTGCTTGCATTTGCATTATATTAGCTATCAAATAGCTTGTTGTTGTTGCATTCAACTTATTCCCAACTTAGTTTTAATATTTCGTCGGTTTCAGAGACCGTCTCCTCTGCCACTGGGCTATGGAAGATAAATATCCAAGGGTGGAATTGTTATGCTTTAGCTAAAATATGGCGCTGGTGCGCAGTGCATTCTGGGAGCGCTCGGAGCCATGATGGATATTTACTTCATGCCACAGTGAAAAGCTGTACTCATTTTGCTGAGAGCTAGATTCACGATGCTGAAGAAAACATGCTTTCCAAACCTGGTATGCAGTCAAGGACATTTCTGCTGGGAAAGCTAACTTTGTTATGTCTTGTTATGAGCTATGGGACTGTTTTCCGTGGTGCTTGTTTTTAGAGGAGGGAGGCACTTTGCTCCTTGAGGTTACTGTCGGTTGACCCAGCTGGCAACCAACGGCTGCTCATCAATGCGCAAGTGCGTTGCCAGAAGGTTCAAGAAAATTGCCACCCCTTTTTGAAGTGTGCATATATGCGGAACCCCTGAGCAGTCAGGAGAGGCTTCAGCCGGAGGGGGGATGCTTCCGTCCGGCATACCTGTGGGCTGTTGTGCTCTCGGCCTGGCTGTTATCGGGGTCTTCCAGCCGCTTCTGGTGAGATGAGGAATCCAGTTACACTCACGGTGATGTATTTTCTTTTGGATTCTTTGTTTCTTCTGTGATTTATTTCTATGTTATCACTGGTTGCTTCTAAGCTTTGAATAAATAGCCGTATAAGTGCTCATTATTTTCTAAGAGTGTGTGGTTGCAAGTTATTGTGTCTTCCTGCGTTCAAAGTATTGGCTCCGTAATTGCATTGGTGATTTATGATTGTCCGTGCACTCTGGGAGAGCAATACAGTATTGCAAGAGTTGCCACACCTGCCAAACTTCTGGTAAGAGTGGTTCCAAGAATGTGCCACCTTTAGTGCCTTTCCCTGTGGTGGGAGTACCATTTGAGAGAGTGGGAATCAACATTGTCGGTCCTCTTGACCCTCCAACCTCTTCAGGCAACAGGTTCATCCTTGTTGCAGTAGACCATGCTACTAGGTACCCTGAAACATTTCCTATGAGGATTGTTACAGCTCAGGCTGTGGCTAAGGCCCTCCTTGGTATTGGGTTGGGTTTCCTAAAGAGGTAATATCCGACAGGGGGTCAAATTTTATGTCCCACTACATGAAGGGCATGTGGAAAAACTGTGGAGTTACCTACAAGCAGCATACCACCCTCAGACAAATGGATTGGTGGAAAGGTTTAAGAGAACCATGAAGAGCATGATAGGGGCTTTGGAGGACCCCCTTAAGAAAAA
Source organism: Ambystoma mexicanum (assembly GCF_040938575.1). NCBI lineage: Eukaryota > Metazoa > Chordata > Amphibia > Caudata > Ambystomatidae > Ambystoma > Ambystoma mexicanum. The sequence goes on from NC_090932.1 coordinate 1,254,995,429, forward strand.
GTGGGATCTTCTAATGCCATGCCTTCTCTTTGCATATAGAGAAGTCCCTCAGGAGGGAGTGGGTTACAGTCCCTTTGAACTTCTCTATGGCCATCCGGTCAGAGGTCCATTAGCCCTGATCAAGGAGGGGCTGGAGAGTGCTCCTTCCCCCAAACCAGTCAGAGTGACTGACTATGTGATAGGACCCCGGAGGAGAATGTCACACATGATGGCGAGGCAAGTGATAACTTGAAAGCAGGTCAGGCTCTGGTTAAGCATTGGCATGACCAAAGGCCAACATGGTTGAGTTCGCTCAAGACCAGCTAGTTCTTGTTATGGTGCCAACAAGGCAGAGGGCCTTGCAGGACAAGTGGATAGGACCCTTCAAGATTGTGGGAAAACTTGGAGAGGTGAACTATCTGGTGGATTTAGGCAATCCTATGGAGGCTCCCAGAGTCTTTCACACCAACCGTCTAAAAGCTTATGTCTCGAGACCAGAACTGGGGGCTTTGCTCCTAGCTTCAGCTCAAGAGGAGGAGGAGAGTGAACCTCTGCCTTACCTTCTCAGAGGCAAGCCTTTCGATGAGCAAATAGAAGGAGTCAATCTCTCTTCTAACCTGACTTCTGAACAACAGGAGGAGTGCAAAGTTTCGTTAAATCAATTTGCCCCCTTGTTTTCACTTTCACCAGGCTTGACCCCTTGGGGCCAGCATTACATAAACACTGGTGACTGTTTACCTGTCAAAAGCAGGGGTTACAGAATGTCAGAAAATGTCAGAACCCACATCAAAGGAGAGGTCAAGAAGATGCTTGATCTCGGGGTAATAGAACCCTCTACTAGTCCATGATCTAGCCCAGTTGTGTTAGTACCAAAGGCAGGATCCAAGGAGTTGAGATTATGTGTGGACTATAGAGCTCTAAATGCAGTCACTAAGACTGATGCCCATCCTTTGCCAAGGACAGATGAGCTGGTGGATAGACTTGGTTCAGCCAAGTTCCTCAGCACATTTGATCTCACGTCAGGCTATTGGCAAATAGCCCTGACAGACCATGCCAAGGAAAAAACTGCATTCTCCACCCCAGTTGGCTTATACCAGTTTAAAGTTATGCCTTTTGGCTTAAAGAATACACCTGATACATTCCAAAGGACGGTTAACCAGGTTCTAAATGGGATGGAGGACTTCTGCATGGCATACTTGGATGACATTGCAGTGTTCAGCCCTACTTGGAAATAACATGTTGACCACTAGGGATATGTTTTGCAGGCTCTTGAGCAGGCCCCGCTGACCATAAAGGCAAGCAAATGTCAAATTGGTCAGAGTAAAGTGGTCTACCTTGGTCATGAGGTAGGAGGTGGTGAAATAAGGCCTTTGCTCAGCAAGATAGAAGCTGTGCAAAATTGGACGACACCTACTACTCAAACCCAGGTAAGAGCCTTCTTAGGTCTCACTGGGTATTACAGGAATTTCATTGAGAACTATGGGACCATAGCATCTCCATTGAATGTAATCTCCTCTCCTAAATTCCCTAAAAAGGTCAAATGGAATGAGGAGTGCAATCAGGCCTTTGAAAGCCTAAAAAGAGCCCTTTGTCAAGCTCCAGTCCTAAGAGCTCCTGACTACCACCAACCCTTCATTGTGCAAACAGATGCTTCCATACAGGTATATGTGCAGTCCTTAGTCAACTGGATGAGAAAGGTTGGGAACACCCCATTTGCTTCATCAATCTGCCTCCAAGGGTTTGATTTTACCATTGAGCACAGGTCAGGATGTCACCACCAAAATGCTGATGGTCTCTCTAGGATGTTTTTAACCGACTAGAGGTAATGTCACCACCAAAATGCTGATGGTCTCTCTAGGATGTTTTTAACCGACTAGAGGTAAGAGACTCATCCAGGAGTGGATTAGATCCTCCTGTCCCTTAGTCTGGGGTGGCAGTGTTAGGGAGAATTCTCTTCTAAGGCTAATTTCCCTTACCTATAGAGTCCCCCAGCAGCTTTGCTGGATTTGAAGGGTTTATTTTATTCTCCTGCTAAGAGTAAGACCCTTTTTTTTCCCACTCTTATAAAGATTGCTATCTTGTGTGCATCTGGTCTATGGGGGTTTTCTCACCCCCATAGGAATCATCTTTTTAACATGTGTGGTACACAGTACCCTCTGTGCCATACCACAGGGGTATAGTAGCGACCCCCAAACATAGACTCCATACTGTGGGACTGACTACTGTCTCCCAGGGCATGTAAAGTCCCCATTGACTTTACTAGTCAATTCTTATGAACTAAACCAGTACAACCCATCTTACTATGGAAGTACTGGAAAGGGTTAATAGTTTTTCCCTAACATTCATTTTCGAGGGGGTACCGTACAGTCCCTCTCTCAAAAGTTTCTGGCTGGTGGCAGTGGTTACTGCTGTAAATATTCGACCACGAATATTTCCCTATGGGATTTTCCCATTGTTCGGGGCTACCACTTTTACTGACAGCCTCTAACATACCGCCGGTTTATTTTAATATATTAACTTATTATTAAGGTTTTTATTGCCAGAGCTTTAATAATATTGCTTTCTCGTGTCTTTCTCTATAATCCTAACCCAGCCCGGGGATCCTTTGTTCGTCCTTTTGGCGGGCTTCTGCACAGAAGCCCTCCTCTCTGCACCACTGAGTCTGGGGTAGACAGGATGTGTGGGAGGGGGAATAGGCACCCTGGACAAGGTTGCCTACGCAACCCAAGTCGCACTCTGCCCTGATAGACTGGGGGGTTCTCCCGCCAGGAGAGCCACCCCACTGTGTGAGTGACAGCTAGGCTGTATGAATGGGGGTCTTGCTGCATAAAAGCAGGGTCCTGAGGACTGGAGGACAAGACGTCGCCACTGGAACTAAGGAACCAAAGAGGAGAGCAGCTGAAGACATCTGCAAGGACTGAACCACCGGTGAAGCCCTGCTGCAGATTCTCACCACTTTTCTCCGACTTCAGAAGATCTTCCTCTGAAAGAGTCTTCTTCCCTTGAGCTGGTGGGGCCAACCAGTTCTCCAATCACCTTCCCGGACCTGCCTTGGCCGAATCGCCAGTGCCAAGCACTAGGAGACCGGATAGCTAGGCACCCGTCCACCCGGACCGTGATTTAAAGGAGCGTACCTTTTATTCGTTTGGCAGCACCGCGGCTGGTTCCATCCCTGGGCAGTGCAGAAACTCGAACCTTCCTCCACAACAAGAGCATCTCTTCCTCTGCTGGATTTCCCAAACTGCAGGAACTGCCAGGAACTACCGCCACCACGGGAGCCTCTTCTACTTTAAAGGTACCTTGTTCCGCCAGGCCTCCCATTTCGTTGGGTATCGCTAAAGGTGTTTTAAATCCTTTAGTTATCTACTGGGTTGGCCGCCCCTATCATCTAACATTGTCTTTCACCTTCTGCAACCGCCGTTTTGAATCGTTAAACAAAGACTTGACTGCAGCTACTAGAACATTATGACCCTGGGCACGTTGCCTTGTACCATTGACAAAGGCACAGGCCTATTGACTCTGGCTAAATCTGTTACAACTGCCTTCACTAGATTGCTTCTCACCTAGAAATGTGTTGGTGCACCTAACTCTTATAACCACCTTTTCCTTCCCTCTTTTTAAACTTGTGAAGTGCCATTTTGCTCAGTTTTCACCTCAGTATTGCTTATGCTAAAGTACTGCCTTGCCTACCTTGTTCTCATTCTACTTGGGAAGTGTTGCTGGTGTGTTAAATCGTCTAAACATGTATAACTTGTCCTTTCCCTCCCTTTTGAGAAATTGTTAGAGTGCCATTTCTGCTTGGTTTTCACTGTGCCGTTTTGCTTAGTTTTCACTCTTGCTCAGACTTGTCTACAATTTAAATAGGGAGTTGTGTATACTTTTCTTGACTGATTTAACTTGCTTTAATAATAGTGATTTGTGTGTGAACATCAGAGTGTGTAAAATAAATATATATATATTCTTTTTGATACAAAGCTTTCGTTGACTGCTTAGCCACAGCTACCAACTAAATCTTTGTGGTACAGACTGATACCAAAGGGGATTTTCTTGCTTATACCTGTAGTCTTAATCTTCAGTAGCGCTCCATAAGGGAACTGCACAGGATTCTGCCTAACACAGTAAACCCCCGCAATTACGAGAGAGACAATGCTAGGTCATATAGGACACTAGTAACACCTCACAAAGACAGAATCAGTTCCCCTGACAAACCCTCCCTACAAGCCCACCCTTCCCTTGAACACCAACATTCCATACTTGAACTGAGTTAAGTGGATGCTGGCAGCTGCCACACTTGAACTGAGTTGTGGACATTGGCAATGACTGGGACAGGATAGACTTGTGAATGATGGCAGATGCCGCGCATGCACGCATTAGTTGGTGTTGAATTGGGGATGGGATCGTGGGTGTCGGCATGTGCCGCACTCGGATGGAGTTGTGGTTGTTGGAACGTGCCGCACTTGGATGGAGTTGTGAGTGTTGGAACGTGCCGCACTTGGATGGAGTTGTGAGTGTTAGCATTTGCCCAAGTAACCAACCCACTAATAATTTAACCCCTCTGCATACACCTTACAAACTCTAACCAAACACAACCAGAAACCTATAACACAACAATCCGCACAAACTTCACTACACTGCAACAACAAAACAAACCACACATAGACTCGCACAACAGTACACAATGACTACCGACCAGAAAACACCCCAAGCCCAGCCAACGGAGTTACCGGGTTGAGGCTGCCAACAGCACATCACTGCTCCCTTGTACTTTTCCAGCTTATTCCCGCTAACTCACCCCCCCTCCCTTTTTTCAGAGCCAACAGAGCGCCAGGGGACCACTCCGGTGGTGATAGTGCATGGTACAAATATCCTTTAACACTAACATTAACAAAGCAGAGAAGCAAGTGCCACTGCGTATGCCAGAAGACTAGATACCAAACAAAGTCCGTCAAGAAATCACTGCATCGAGACCAAAGAAAGCTCCCACAAACAGGATCAGAAACACAACGGGAATGCACTAATCAGTACCCGATAGAGTGCACGAATGCCACACGTGCAGACGTAGGAACACCATACGGGACCCCTGCAGGAAAACCCTGAAAATCACAACAGCCACCCACAAGCAACCCGAGGGCCAGGCAACAGAGTACATCCGAGGCACAGGATCCATCAGTGAGACGGATGGCCAGGGGAACCAGACACTCCATAGTAAGCAACACCCAGTGTATAACACATGGGGTGTTTGCCAGGGCTAGCCCCGGCACCTAGAACAGCGCATCAGCACAGATTCCTGAGCATAGAAAGATGTCGTGGAGCATAGGTAAATAGATATAATAAAACAGGCAGACAATTTTAGCAACACATACATATGTAGAAACATACAGGCAACAGCAGTGTGCACTGGCCAGGGGAACGGCAACCTGGATGGCCATTGACATAGATAAACCCGAAGACCCTGGCAGCAGGCCATGATAACTAACCATATACAGTAAAAACAATGAGCAACTAAGAAGGCCATGTCGCACACCTCCGCACTCAGCCCACACGACAGCGGTGCAAAGTTACTACACCAAGAACCAACAACACAGTGAAAGCAGGATGGGTTGTGAACAGCAGGACAGTCACCAGCCAGCAGCTCCAACAAGGCAGTGAAAAGGCCAATTTCGAGAGGAGTGACAGTCAAGAGTGCCAACCTATACAAGAAGAGCCTGCACAGCAGTGTGCAACAGTTAAAACAGGCCAGTAATGACAGCAACTGCATCGTGATCAATACACCATTAGAGGAAAAGCAACGCAGAAAGATGGTAAAACAGGTATAACCTGCCACTAATATAATTATAGCGAAATGACAACAACGATGTGTTGAAAGAAACATGCTAAACAGATATCGAGACAAAATAAGTCATGTCGACAGGCAACTGTAAATCACACAACTGACAACGATAATGCCACCGACATCCAGAAAGAACTGGTTGGGCTCACAGCCAAACCCCAGATAAGAGAACACGAGCCAGAGAAGCCATGAGCTGCGTCAGCAGTGGGTTGGGAGCCGCCTGCCCAGATGCGCCACAGGAGGGCAAGAACATATATCTGTGCCCAGACATGCAATGGCTGACAAATGTAACACATTCCAAACATACCCAACCCACCCTACAGAAACTGTTTCAACACAAAAAACAACCACGGTGCGCACAGCAAGAGCAAGTGCAAACACACAATGGATGGGTATCTGTTCAACACCCCACGTCAAAAAAACAGCAATCGGATAAGCTAAAATGAGCCCATCACAAGGCACCACACAATAAAAGCAAAAGTGCAGCGGACAGAGCAAAATATTTACAGTGACAGGGCCTGAGTGGTCTGACAGCCTCCATACCGGTGACCTGATGAGCCTCACACAGCAGATATGACAGACAACAGAGCCAAAAAGGCAACCCATGCACCAAACATGAACCCATGAGGTGCCAACACTGAGGCCCCAAGCAAGGACCCACCAACCTGCCCCACAAAGCGCCACCAGGGGGCCATAGCCCCAAGAATCAGATGCTAAGCAGGGCCACCCCCAGGAAGGGGGGGCACCAACTGCACAGCCATCCAGCCACAGGTTAAAAGCAACAGGAAGCTAAGGGCACCAAAGCCTGCTGGCGGCCAGAGGCCAACCCACCTACACCAGACCTTGGGAGTGGACAACAGAGCCTCAAGCAGCAATAGCTGAGGACATCCCAGGCCCACAAAGAGGCGGAGCAGGGACAGCTCTGGCCCAGCTACCAGCACAGTCACCAGCAGGAAGCAAGGCCCTGCGTCCCTCATCGGTCGGAGCAAGCCCACCACAACGATGCCACACCCCGGGGAGTGGAGGAGAGGGGCAGCAACAGGACATCTGCTTCCGCCCAAAACAGAACGAACCATGGCAGCATAGAGGCAAAAGTAGCAAGGTCGCTGATGGCCTGAGCCAGCCTCTCCCATCAGTGCCGCAGCCCCAGAGGAGCTGGCTCCAAAACCACCATGGCCAGCCAGCCACCGTGCCACATCTCACCTGGAAGCCCTGGGCTGGAAGACCTGGGGCACACCGCACCCACATCCCTCCATGGTCCCCCCTCGCCCAGCAGGCGACCCAAGCGGGAAACCAGGAAGGCCAAAGCCCCCAGAGCTCAACCGGAGCTCCAGCCCCACAAGAAATCCAGGAGAAAGCCCCCACAGGGCAGGAACCGCTGCCCTGCTGAGGGACTCCCCCCCTTGGGGCCAGCAGACGAAGCTCCCCGATGCCCCACACCAGGAAGAAGGAAAACCTGGCCGGAGGACAGGAACATTTTAACTGGTGTTCATGGGTAATTTAGATGTATTATACTGCCAAAAAAAAGAAATTGATGGGGGGTTCCTGGAATGAAGCGAGGCCTCAGAGGTAAGTACTAGGACGTGGAAAAGGGACGTGGAGGTAATGATGCGTTACACCTTGTCCATTGTTAGTCTATATTATGCAATGTTATGCTACCTTTCTTTATGTAAGGGTGCAAACTGGGGCCCTCAATTTGAAGTCTATTTGAGGGGTTCTTTCAGATATTGGTACTGAAGTACCACTGAACCTGTTAGTGGCTGATGATACAATGGGCCAGGGCACATACCATGCACAGGCAGCTGACATAGCAGATCACAACCACGCACATTACAACCACAGCATCACCATGGTGAGAAATGCAAGTAAATGATAGTCTTTTAAATTCTGCAAGTGTGGTATGCTGTTCTGCATGCACTGTCATGTAAATGTACATTCTTCATGTACGTTTACCATTCTGTGATTGCCTTACTCATTGCCATCTTTATATATAAAGCGGGATGCATGTATGTGTGTATATTTTTCTGGCTATACAAATACACACCATTAAATCCATGTCTACCAAGTTTTGCAGGGATTCCTCTTTTGTCTGGAGCAAGATCTATGTGTGGATGCAAAGATCTTATATGCAAAAAAATGTTTTGAAATGTGTCTGTAATTTAGTGCAACTATACAAATCCACACCGTTGAACTCACTGCTACCAAATTCTGCTTGGATTCCTTATTTGTCTGGGGCAGGATTGTAGTCTATGTTTGGATGCAAAATATTCACTCCGTAGACACCCTTGTTTACTGATGCTCATCCTGATTCACTACAGTAGGTACTAGAAGAAGGCAACATTTTTGAAAAGTGTCTGGAGCAAAATGTTAGATGTGTTGGTTATTCTTTTATTTATTTATTTGAATTCTTATAAAGTGCTATTTACCCACAGGCCTCAGAGTGCTACAAAGAAAACATAACTTACAAACAAGACATGCATACATAACAGAAAATACACAAAAGAAGGCAAGGCGATGGGATGAAACAGACAATGCTAAATCCAGGAGAGCAATCATTGTGACTTTTCAGGCAACAATTCGAAATCAAACTAGAAGTCCGACATTCGCAAAGCACATGAGCAAGTATTTACACAATCTCAAAAAGTGGGGCAAAGTACTGATTCCACACCCTACCAATACGCAGTCCCTATTCCTTGTCACAGTACGTATCTGTGAGGCCCCGCCTCCATTCCGGGAACCCCTCTTCAATTTATTTATTTTATGCTCTCCAATCTTGCTTTAATCCCCCTTCTGTCCTCATTCTCCTTGATCTATCCTCTGCTTTTGACACGGTCAACCATGCTATCCTGCTCAGTTGTCTCCGGGACAACCTCGGTATTGTGATCAGGCCCGGGCCTGGTTGACCTCCTTTCTCACCGACCGGCCCTCTCAGGTCCAACTAGGTTCTTTCATCTTGTCTATCCCTCTCCTACTTGTGATGTTCCCCAGGGGTCTAACCTCTGTCCCTGGCTCTTCAACCACTATCTGGCACCTCTTTCCCACTGCATGGCTACTTTCTGCTCCCTTTTTCAATGTTATGCGGATGACACTCAGCTCTCTTTCCAGCTCCCCTCAGCCACCTCTGCTACTTCTCTCATACCAGACTGGCTGGCCGCAATTCAGGAATGGTGTGCCGCAAATGATCTCTGCCTTAATGCCAGTAAGACTGAGATCCTCCTCATTGAGACTCCCGCTCCCTCCTTTCCTCTCTCTCTCTGGCTTCCCGCTCTGGGCCCTCTTCCTGCTCCTTCCTGTGAGGCTAAGAACCTTGGTGTCATCTTCGACTCCACCTTCACATTCTCTTCTCTGACGTCTCTAAGAAGTCAAACTATCAGCTGCACCTCCTCAGAGGTATTCTTCCTTTTCACACTTTCCCCCTGAAGCTCACTGTCTCCAGAGCTGTGGTCCTCTCTGTGCTCTGGACTATTGCAACAACCTCTTTCTAAAGTCTCCTGCCTCTACTATCCGACCTTTACTACTTATCCAGAACAGGACTGCGAGACTTGTCCTTGTCCTCAAGCCCAGGGATCGTATCTCTCCTGCTCTGAAATCTCTTGTCTGTCTCCCCATGGCTACAAGGATAACGTGCAAGACTTTCTGTATCGTCCACAAGGCTTTCTGGGGCCTGGGACTGCTCTACCGCCAACCTTCTCTTCCAAAACATCTTCCTTCTCGAGCTCTATGCTTATCCACCTCCAACTCACTGAGGGTCAGATGCTTCTCCAAGCAGAGAGTTGGGGGGAGATTTATCACCTCAGCTGGTGCCTGCCTCTGGAACAGCCTCACTGCCTCCCTCAAACATGAGCAGGACCACCTCCGGTTCTGGAAGCAACTCAGTCCTTCCTTATCGCTTCCGCTTTCTCTCTTCCTCTCCCCTGCTGATGCACCTGACTGCTCTGTGCACTGGTCACCTGGTCACTCTCTGAACTCTGGCCAAGGCTCCTGCATGTCCAGTTGTCCTTGCACTGCCTCCAGGCTACCCAGCACTTAAGGGTCTGTTTCTGCAACCCTCAGTCCCTTCCCTCTGCACTTATGATCACCCGCTGGCGGCATTTGTGAGTTAACTGCTCTTGCCCCTTCCCCTTACCCATGAAACTTCTCCCCTTCTCTCTTCCCTGCACTTGCGTGAACTGAATGACACAAGGCCTAGTAAGATTGTTGTTTTATTCTCCCTTGTTTCCCCCTCCTTGTCTTGTCGCTCCTAGAAACACTTGTGTACAGGCGCATTATAAATGCCACATCATATCGCATCATAACCAGACAGGGGAAAACAGAACACCCATCAGGAGGAGACGAGCCACCAGGGGAGCCACCAACATGGGAAACAACCTGAGGGTTGAAGCGCAATCCAAAAGGGAGCACCGAAAATCAAAAGCCACCATCCCACAGCAAAACTGAAGAAACGGACTGGAGCAGTGCCACATCGGAATAAGGGACCTAGAGAAAACAGGTACGACAACCAAATCCCATTGAACCAGAGGAATAATGAACTACAGAGCCACAAACAAGAAAACCCAAGAGAAGGACACACCGACCCTGCCCGCAGATGCACACCGGGACCACTGACCCCAAGGCCAAAGGAGAGACAGCCACAGCAGGGAAGTAACTGCTGCAAGTAATTGGGCCCCGAGAGACCATGATAGCAGAGAAGCAAGTGCCACTGTGTATGCCAGAGGACTAGATAGCAAACAAAGTCCATCAAACAATCACTGCGACCAGACCAAAAGAAGCCCCCACAACAGGATCAGAAACACAACAGGAATGTACTAATCAGTACCCCATAGAGTGCACAAACGCCACACGGGCGGACGTAGGAACACCATACGGGACCTTCGGAGGAAAACCCTGATAATCACAACAGCCACCCACAGACAAACCCGAGGGCCAGGCAACAGAGTGCATCCAAGGCACAGGATCCATCAGCGAGACCCTGGATGGCTAGGGGAACCGGGAACTCCACATTAAGCAACAGCCAGTGTATAACACATGGGGCGTTTGCCAGGGCTAGCCCCGGCACCTACAACAGCGCATCAGCACACATTCCTGAGCATAGAAAGATGTTGTGGAGCATAGGTAAACAGAAATAATACAACAGGCAGACAATTATAGCAACACACACACATGAAGCAACATACAGGCAACAACAGTGTGCAATGGCCAGGGGAACGGCAACCTGATGGCACATTGACATAGATAAACCCGAAGACATAGCTCTCAACTTACCCGCTTTTGGCGAGTGTCACCTGCCAAAAGCATTCAGACAAGCTCATATGTTTCACCCACTTTGGAGCCATGGACTCATTTTTGCCGGGACCCGATTTTGAAATGGGGTCCTGGCGCGACTCTTCCTGCACGAATGGGGGCGTGAAAAGCAAGTGAAATGCTTCATGCCCCCATTTCCTCCCCCTTCGCCTCCGCGGTGCTCTACTCCAATGAGAGGATTGTGCCTGGGAGCTCCACTGCAAAAGGTCAGCAACATAGAAGTAGGACTACCATTTTTTTTTACGGCAGTCTTACTTTTATGTTTATGACCTGTCTGGGTTTTCTTTTTTTAAAATCTGGTCACCCTAGTTTTCACCCGCCTTGGTGTCAAAAAAGGTTGAGAGCTATGCCCGCAGCAGCACATGATAACTAACCATATACAGTAAAAACAATGAGCCGGAAGGTGGCAATGCTGGGCAACTAGGAAGGCCATGCCCGCACAGGGTCGGATTGGCCCCTCGGCCTTTCAGCCCGTGGCTGGACTGAAATCGCCTGGGGAGTGGGGGCTGGTTTCTAGCCATGCCTGGGCCAGTTTGGAAGGAAAACATTTTCTTTTTATTTTTTCACATTTTTTTTTCTTTTTTTTTCACAAAGCCTTTCATCCTTCTTAGGTTGATAAATGAGCACCAACACAGGTTGGGTGATTTTGTATGCATATTTGTTCTATAAAAAAAGAGTTTAAGCGTAAGTGCTATATAATAACATATTATCATTGTAATTTAGTGTATTTAGGAACAATGCTATTTGATGCCACTTCCTGTTTTGTCAAGGGGTGAAAGGTCGTGTTTCATTGCTTCCCGGGATGTCACTTTGGGGTGGGGTCAAATGGCATCACTTACGATGATGTCATCAGAAGTCAAGGGTCGTGAGGCGAGGTATGGGCCCCTTATTTTTGGGTGACCAGGCCTATTTCTTGTCCCAGTCCGACCCTGTGCCCGCACACCTCCCCACGCAGCCCACACGACAGCGGTGCAAAGTAACTACACCAAGAACCAGCAACACAGAGAAAGCAGGGTGGGTTGTGAACAGCATGACAGTCACCAGCCAGCAGCTCCAACACCAGCGCAAGGCAGTGAAAAGGCCAATTTCGAGAGGAGTGACAGTCAAGAGTGCCAACCCATACAAGAAGAGCCTGCACAGCAGTGTACGACAGTTAAAACAGGCCAGTAATGACAGTGACTGCATCGTGATCAATACACCATTGGAGGAAAAGCAATGCTCCTCAAACAACGCAGAAAGATGGTAAAATAGGTATAACCTTCCACTAATATAATTAGAGCAAAATGACAACGATGCGTTGAAAGAAACATGCTAAACAGATATCGAGACACAATAAGTCATGTCGATAGGCAACTGTAAATCACACAACTGACAACGATAATGCCACCGACATCCAGAAAGAACTGGTTGGGCTCACAGCCTAATCCTAGATAAGAGAACACCAGCCAGAGTAGCCATGAACTGCGTCAGCAGTGGGTTGGGAGCAGCCTGCCCAGATGCGCCACAGGAGGGTAGGAACATATATCTGTGCCCAGACACGCAATGGCTGACAAATGTAACACATACCAAACACACCCAACCCACCCTACAGAAACTGTTTCAACTAAAAAAAACAGCCAGGGTGCGCACAGCAAGAACAGGTGGACACACACAATGGATGGGTATCTGTTCAACACCCCATGCCAAAGAACAGCAAACCGATAAGCTAAAAAAAGCCCATCACATGGCACCACACAATAAAAGCCACCTGCAGCGGACAGAGCAAAACATTTACAGTAACAGGGCCTGAGTGGTCTGACAGCCTCCATACTGGCGACCCGATGAGCTGCACATGGCGGAGATGACAGACAACAGAGCCAACAAGGCAACCCATGCACCAAACATGAACCCATGAGGTGCCAACACCGAGGCCCCAAGCAAGGACCCACCAACCTGCCCCACAAAGCGCCACCAGGGGTCCATAGCCACAAGAAGCAGAAGCCAAGCAGGGCCAACCCCAGGAAGGGGGGGCACCAACTGCACAGCTATCCAGCCACAGGGTAAAGGCAGCAACAGGGAGCCAAGGGCACCAAGGACTGCTGGCGGCCGGAGCCCAACCCACCTACACCGGACCTTGGGAGTGGACAACAGAGCCTCAAGCAGCAATAACTGAGGACATCCCAGGCCCACAAAGAGGCAGAGCAGGGGGCAGCTCGGGCCCAGCTACCAGCACAGTCACCAGCAGGAAGCAAGGCTCTGCATTCCTCATCGGCTGGAGCAGACCCGCCACAATGATGGCACACCCCAGGGAGTGGGGGTGAGGGGACGGAAATCTATACAAATTAGCCATCTATACAAATCCACACCGTTGAAGCCACGTCTACCAAATTTTGCAGGGATTCCTCTTTTGTCTGGAGCAAGATCTATATGTGGATGCAAAAATCTTATATGCAAAAAAAATGTTTTGATGTGTGTCTGTATGTTAGTCCGGCTGTACAAATCCACACCGTTGAACCCACTGCTACCAAATTTTGCATGGATTCCTCATTTGTCTGGGCCAGGATTGTAGTTTATGTTTGGATTGTAAGAGGATTCAATTCAACACTACAGCTAAGTCAACGCCTAGTCTATAATACTGAATGAAAACCCTTATTGATATATCTTTATGTCCAGTTCATGCGTTCTGGATGACTACCCCTATATAACACCCCTCTCTCAGAATCCCCCTGACCCCACTGAGCCAAGAAGTAGTTCTGTTTTGCAAGTTAAAAAGGTTTATTTGAGAAGTAAAGCAATATATATCTATCACACTTTTTAATAATTAATAATTGAATAGCACACTTAATCTGATATGATAAAGATTAACAACGGAGAATCTGGCACTAGCACACCTCTTTATAATCACTAAGGAGTTGACATGAAATGGATAAGGTAGCACACTGGTAAATAGGGACAGAAGAATAATGTGATAGAGAATGCTTTATAGAGTTCAAATGGATGCAATGTTAAATGAAAGGCAGTACAGAAATTACTTGATAAGATTTCAGCAAAAGACAATGTAATCACTTTCCTAGACAATTCACCCCCCCTTTTATGCAATGCAAGGAAAGGGAAGGAAGGCACACAATTCTCAGAAATGCAATTCAAATGTAATTCAGTTCACCCCAGCAACTTAGACTACAGACGTTGAAAACACAGGCAAAAGTGCTTTGATATGTGCTGGCAATGTAGAAAAAAATATGCTAAAATGCTTTTAATTCCCTCTAGGAGGTTCAGGTGAGTGGTATCTAGTTAATATTAGCTCAGGCTCACTCTAGCAGTGATGCAGGGATAGTTTTTATGAGGCAAACGATTTTTTTCAAAGGAAAGCAAAAGCAGCTATCTTTTGGCAAGTGGAGAAATTTTCAAATCGCGGCAAAATTCGCGAATGCGCCGGGCGCTATTACAGAAGAACTACAAGGGCTATCAATATCGTTTTGGGGTCCTATGAAAGCCTAGGATCTCAGCTTCCAGATGAAAGTTACTGCAAGTCTCTAGCACAAACGGAGATATGAGCGATTAAATAAAGGTCGTTTTTCAGATTTGAAATTTTAAAGTTCAAAAAGACAAGTGCAGCTTGCAACTAGAAAATGACAAGTGACAGCTTTACAAATGAAAGGTGACAGTTAGGAGGCAGTTCTACTTAGATTAAAATAGATTGAATTATATTATTTTAACTAAGAGATAGGTTCTGCACAGTTTTGCTATGTACTCACACTATATTCTTGAGTTAAATGGGCCTCGCCACGGATCTGGTCAGGTTTTAGACTGGACTCTGGTCTCTGCACTTCACAGTGATCTGGGTCAGCTCTCTCTCTGGATTCTGAAGATTGAGGGATTTAAAGTCTGGATCTTTCTGCACAGCTTTCTCTAGAGATTGATGGAGGTAAAGTATGGATTTTCCAGCAGAGCTTCCAGCTGCAAATGGATTTGAAGGTCCCTATCTGTCCTGTCTGTCTGCTTTTATGTGTTTTTTTAATGGGTGTGTGTGAGCAGCATCACTAGCCAGCCCCTCTCCACTTATCATTGGCCAAGCTTTCATTTCTCCCCTGATTGGGGAAGCTAAGTTGTGTCAGAGTGATGTCATTTTACAGCCTGCAGAAAGTCCACTCCTCCTGTCAACTTGCACACAAATCTAGATTTGAACCAAATACATATTTGCAGAGGTACATATTGTTTTAAAATCATATGCACCCATCATGCATTACAGGAGGTATACCCTGTCCAAATCTTATTAGATGATCACTTCTTCAGCCAACAGTGTTAGAAAAAGTTACAAAGCAGCATTGCTACAACTGCTGTAGAAGTGGGGCTACCACACAGCGCTAGAATTAATATACATGTATGTTTTATACATACACCCACACACTCGAGAGAAAAAGGGGACAAATCCGGTATGAGGCCTGCACGCTGACAAACCCAAAGACCCCTCATGCAAATTGTGAACACTGACAGCAGAGGAGTAATTAAAGAAGTCATGCATAGGCCATGTGATGACCCAGCCATGCACTGCCCAGGGTATTTTCTGGGAAGCTCTGGCCATCATGATGTTTTCCATGTCAGTACTGCACAGTTTTGAGGTAGGGCTCGGATGCATGGGTAAATACATCCCACAAGCCCCCCTCTTGCGATGGCCATTCGGTTTCACTGATGGGACTCGCAAGACCTGGGATGTTTCCTCATCTTCTTCCAATAGATGGCACAGTTCAGCATCTTTTCCTCCATCCGGTACTGGTCGATCGGTTCTCCTCGCTGGTCCTGATGGGAATATTGGGCGGTACCCCGGCCCCCTTGCGTCATCCTCCCAGTCTCCGGATCATCCTCCTTGGCCCGTCTCCAGGTTTTCTTTCTCCTAGGACGACAAAGGAAGAGCGGCAATACCTATTCATAGACGTTTTTCCACCACTGTTGAGATAGTGGGGCGGCATATGCATTTCATCATAACGAAACATTACATTCTTATTTTGAAAAAAAAAACAGTATAACTAAGAGACAGTTTCATGCAAATCACAACATTTTAGAGACTAGATGTGGTATGTTTTATTGTTGGAACTGAATTAGTCTGAGACAGTACCCGCTAGGATTCTAGAGGATTCCTCCAGTTGTTGCAGAGTGTGCCTGGGATGGCAACATTTCAACTGGTTTATGTGGACCCAGTTGTCTTCCCCCTCTGCCAAATGACCTTTGGGAATGTGGATTTTGTAGGCCACAGGGGAGATCTTGTCGATGATCTCAAAGGGTCCCTTCCATGTAGGCAAAAATTTGCGCTGCTTGGCCTGGTTCCTTTGGAAGTTGTATAGATAGACCCGGTCTCCCACCTGATATTCCTTCCTGGAAGTTTTCAGGTCATAATGGGTCTTCATGCTATCAGCCGATCTTTCTAGATTCCGCTGAGCATAAGCAAAAGCATGTTGAAGGTGTTTCCTTAAATTCTCCACATACTCATGAGTTGTGGAGGCATTTATCAGTGTCTGTTCTTGGGTCCTGTAGAGCAAATGCTGAGGAAGCACCATCTTGCGCCCAGTCATCAACTCAAATGGTGACATTTTGGTTGCAGATGAAGGGGTAGATCTGATGGCCATTAGGACCAGAGGTAATCGGATATCCCAACTTGGCCCAGAATCTGCCACAAACTTTTTTAAAATGCTCACAATGGTTCGGTTGTAGCGTTCCACTGCTCCAGAAGAAGCTGGCCTGTAAGCAATGTGTAGCTTTCTCTTGACCCCCAGTATCTCCCACATCTTTGTCATTACTTCACTGGTGAAGTGGCTACCCCTGTCTGACTCAATCCTTTGAGGTAGACCAAAACGGGAAAAGATATGGGTAATCATCAGGGCAGCTGCGGTTTCTGCCTTGCAATTTGGGGCTGGGAGACATTCCACCCACTTGGTAAACAAGCATGTCACAGTCAACATGTACTTATTCCCCCTAGCAGAGCGAATCACGGGGCCTACAAAGTTGATTTGTTAATCTGACCATGGCAGTGTCATCCCCCTCTTTTGGAGAGGCGCAAGGTGCGTGAGGGATGATGGCTGAAATTGTGCACACACAAGACACCCCTTCAAGTATTGGTCGAGGTCCTGCCCCATGTGTGGCCAGTATGCAACCTCTTTTAAGATTTCCAATGTTGTGTGAACCCCCCTGTGACCGGCAGTGGCCGCGTCATGGGCGTGACTTAACATCAGGCTTCGGAATGAGGTAGGAACCACCCACTGATCGTGACCAGCTTTGGATTTCCTTACCAGCAAACCGTCTTGGATCCGGAACATTTTTGGACATTTCATCAACACTCTTAGGTCCTCTTTCCCAGTGTAATCGGTATCCGTCAGGGGAAAGTTCTCGGGGTCCTCAAGGTGTTGGTAAAATTTACCAATTATTGGATCCCCCTTCTGAGCGGTAATCAAATCAGCATCAGGGGTCTCCTTACTCCACTGTGCAATTGAAAGGTCGTTGTGAGCATTTGTCTGGGACCTGGTGATAGCAGTGACCTGGATTTCCCCCAACAGGGACTCAATCTCAATTAGATCCCCTTGGATGGCCCCGGTTTTGGCCAGCTGATCAGCTAAGTCATTTCCAGTTTTGTCTGGTCCCTCTACTTTGGAATGACCCTTGATCTTTTTCCAATAGATGGTCATCTCATTCGAGGTGACCAGATCATCAATGTTTTGGATCAACTTCCCATGTTTCAAGGGTTTGTTGTTAGCACATAACATGCCTCTGGTTTTCCAATTAACCAGGTGCTCCACGAACCCGTTCCGTACATAATCCGAATCTGTGATTATGACCAGTTCGCGGAGTTGATGCTGGACAGCAGTGAGGATGGCCTGATGCACAGCCATCAATTCTGCCACCTGACTACTTCGGGGACCAATTTTGTATCCAGCGGAGGGTTCTGGGGACTCATTCACCCATGCATTCCCTACGCCAGCCACCAGTTCTTTCTCCCCGTCGTTGTCAACATGGTAAGAGCATCCATCCACATAGACAGTGGGCATTCCCTCACACTTGTCCTCTTCAAAGACTTTGTGTGGGGAATTAAGGTATGCCTCCATGTTGTCCTTGATTTTTAGACTTTCGTCCTCAAGACAGTTTTCTCTGGCACAATCATGCAAGTCAGCCAGACCTTGCGCGAGGGGACTCTTCTTGTTTTGGCCATATCGGACCTCCACAGGAAAGCCTTGCATTGACAGAATCCAGGAAGTAATTCGGGAATTACTCACATTTCCGGCCCGGATTCTGTCACTTTGGAGATATTGCAGAGGCTGGTGTGGAGTCTCCACTATGATGTGTTCCCCCTGGATAAACGGGCGGTAATTCTTCAATGCCCACACCGTCGCCAGGAGTGCCTTCTCACAATCGTTGAATTTTTCCTCCACAGAGGATAAAGTTTTGCTCGCATAGGAGATTACTTTATTGACCTTGTCATGCTTTTGGTACAATACGGCCGTCAAGCACGTATTAGAGAACCCTGTCTCCAGGAAGAACTCCTTGTTTCTGACAGGGTAAGCTAGGCAAGGCGCTTGTGAGAGGCTTCTCTTGAGTTGTCTTACTGCCTCGGATTGTTCTGGATCCCATTACCAGTTGACCCCCCCCCTTCAGGAGATGAATCAGGGGTCTGGAGATCTCTGCGTAGCCCTCAATGAACTTTCTGCTGTAATTAGTCAGTCCAAGGAGGCTCCTTAGTTCCCGCAGAGTTGTGGGGTCTTTCAATTTTTGGAGGGCTTCCACTTTCTTTTCCTGGGGACAGAGACCCTGAGGAGTAATCTCATGCCCCAAGAAATTAACACGGGTTCTACACCACTGTGCTTTCTGAAAGGAAAGTTTTGCTCCGGCGGCCCTCAACTGCGTCAGAACATAACGGATCTCCGCTATGTGTTCCTCCACAGATGAACTTTTGATGAGGACATCATCTACATAAGCCAGGTTACCCCTCGCACCCAGGTCGGGCATGGCCTTGTGTAGAAAAATGTTGAATTCATTGCCGGAGTTGAGGTATCCGAAGGGAGTCCGGGTCCATGTGTACTGCTGGCCCCCAAAGGTAAAAGCCAGTTTGTATTGGTCCTCCCTACTGACCGGCACGGTCCAGTATCCATTGGTCAGGTCTATTGCAGTGAATACCTGTGACCCCTGGATCTGGGCCAGCCCTTGGTCAATGTAGGGCAGAGGCCATCGGGAAGTGTGGACCCGTTTGTTGAGCTCCCTGAGGTCGGCGCAGAGTCTCCACTGGCCGTTTGGCTTCAATATTCCCAGCACCGGATTATTGAAGGTGCTGTGGACTGGACGGATTATTCCCCGGGACTCAAGGTTCTTAATTATTTCAGTAAGGGACTCCATTGATGCGAGAGGCAAGCGATATTGCTTCACAAACACTGGAGTCATGCCAGGGTCCGTGGGGATTGTTGTTGTGTGGATGTCAGTGCGACCGCAGTCATATGAGTCTACCGCAAAGAGATCTTGGAAATCCAAGAAAACTTGTTTCAACTTTTGCTTTTGTTCCAGAGTCACACAGGCATCAGCTAGGTTGACTCTCTCTTCCACCATCTGCCTGAAGCCTGGAAAGACTTCTGGTTTGGCTATCTCTGCGGCCTCCTCCATCTGGGTGGAGAAGTCCCTGGTCAGAGTGCTGATTTGGACTGGAGGCTTCAGGTGGGAAAGGCAGCCCTCATGGACCTGGAAAATCACCTCATCCCTCCTGAAGTCACAAGTCACATCTTCCTTACCATAGGGGCAGGAAGTGTACACCAGGAAGTTCCCCCCATGCCGGGTAAAAATCCTGTCTGGTGTTGTATTGTCCTCACTGTCACTGTCAAAACAGTCCTTGGGGATTGGTCCTAACAGTTCATTTACTAAGTCGATGGAAAAATGTCGGTCATCAACCGCCATTCCAATAATGGTGCCTACGGCTAGAGTACTACTCTTTAAGTCGCTGTTATCCACCTCTATTAGAATGGTGTCATGTTCTATGTTGACTAATGGTGTTGGGTTTACCCCCAACCCTTGATGTTGGAGAGAAGCATTTAGATGTATGTAAGCATCAGGGTTTTTCAAATGTTGTCCTCTTTTAACTTTCACTTCCAGGGAGAATTGTCGGGTCCTTTCTGGGATGGTGACTTCCTCTTTGATCTGAATTTCAACTGCATAAGGTAGCAATTGAGCTGACCTAAATGCTTTTTCTGGATCATCAAAGCCCATGGGATTATCCGCTAATCGGGACCAAGCTTTGAAGTTTATTAGGTCCAAACTAATGGCCAAGCGATTGAGAGTGTCACTGCCTAAGTAAAAGGCGGCAGGGACGTCTCGCACGACCCAACAATTGTGGACTATGCTCTTGTTGCCAATGGAGATTTTGAGCATACACCTGCTTGGCAGGAGATGTTTGGAATTAGGCGCTTCCAGGTCCATTTCCCATTTGTCTATCAGTTTGAATGTGGGAATGGCTGGATCTTTTGGGAGTTGGCAGAACATGGCTTTGCTGATGAAGCTCTTACCGTTGTTCACACACACTTGAGCGAAAACAGAGTCCTTCCCATCATTTAATTGGACAGGGATGAACAACTGCTCTCCAATTTGCTGAATATCAGCCAGGCTCTGAGCTGATTTCACCTCTTTCTGGACTATAGGAGTGGGAGTTTCTGATTGTGGATTAGTATAGAATCTCAGAGTGTTTCCTTCCAGCGTGGAGTACCACTTTAGACTGGAAGGAAGGTTGATTTTCAGAAATAGAGAGGACCCTCCATCACCAGTCTGTTGTCCTACTGCTATTACTGTCACGTCTGGAATTTGGCTATTCTGGAAGTGAAATTCTACTTGGTCAGATTTTTGTTCAACCATGTGGCAGGTGCCGTTTAAACTAACATGGTTGACACTCTGTTTTAATTTTATTGGTCGGCTAGTCTGGGTCCAGAGGACCTTGTTTACGCAATCTATTAAGGGTGACAACCTCCTCAGGAGGTCATTCCCCAGTAAACAAGGGGTGCCCTCTGGAGTCACAACTATGACCGGGTGTTTCAACTTGTGTCGCCCAATTTTAATGTCCAAGTCTGCCGTCCCCTCGACGGGAATCTCCTTCCCGTCAAAGTTCTGCAGTTGTCCAGGAAGAGAGGTGAGAGGAATTTGGTAATTCTCTCCCCTTCCTGCATTCAGTTCATCAAAGGCCCTTCTGGACAGAAGGGTGGCTTGAGATCCAGTGTCCACCAGTGCCAAAATTGTACCCTGCCCCTGTACTTGTACTGGGGCATAGTATCTTCCCTCCTTCTCCTCAAGGGGGCACAGATAATGCACATTTTTGGACAACTGGTGGGCTAACTTTCTGGTTTTGGACATGGCGAGAGAAGAGATTTGGGCGGAATTCTGTGGAGAGTCTTGGGAATCTGAAAGAAAAAGTTGGCAACTGGAGATCAGAGCCATTGTGGGTTCCCCTGGCTCCGGTTCTGGGCCGCCCCCCCTTTTAGGAGGCAGTCACCAGGATGGGTTTGAACCAGGGGATTTTCTTGCTGTTGGTTCTGGGATGAGATGGTGGGCGGCGGTAGCTCAGTCTCCACATCTCCCCAGTCTGGATTTGCATCCCTAGGGACCCATTTTTCTTTGGGAGGAGTTGCCCCATCTCTGAAGGAGAAGATCCTTTTCCCAGGATCCTCTGCGGATCCCTCTCCCTCAAATTGGAAGATCTGTACCTCCTCCTCAAACTGAGTCTGTTTGGGTCTTTTGTTTCTCCTACCCCCCCTCTGCTCCTTAGGAGGCAGACTTTCAGGGGCAAGAGATTTTGTTTCCGGTTCCTGGGTTTCCAGGGGCTGTTTACAAGTGAGGAAGGAAGCTTCCTCCAAGGCTTTACGCCCCCCTTCCCCTTGTGCCTTCTCCCTGGGAACCGGTGAGTTATCGGGGTGCTGCCCCCGTCATTGTTCTGGAGCACCAGGTCCAGAGTTGGGTGCGTTCTGCGCCGGCATGCCGATCTGAGGGTTCTGCTGAGACCTCAGTATGTGACCCAGATCCCGCGCCATGTTTTGAACCTGGCGCTCTAACTGGGAAACCCGCTCAGGCTGATACAAGGCCCTGTTTTCTCCCCTGGGCTGATCCCGGGAAGGGTAGCTGTCCCTCCTCTGGTAATACCCCGGGTTGGGAAGATTTGGGTACCCCTCCCCCCTTGGCCTCCCCTCTCCCGGATTCAGTGGTCTGGGCTCAGGGAATTGGGGAAAGAAGGATGGATGGTTTTGGGGCTGGAAATTGGGTGGATATCTGGGGAAAAAGTTCTGCCCAGGGTTTGGTAAATTTCTGCCCTCCTGTGGAAAATTTGGAGGGAAGTTCCCTGGGTTCGGTGCTCGGTTGGATCCCCCCCCTTGGGCTGGGGGAGTCCACCCATAACCCAGGATGGGTCGATTTCCCTTGTAACGGGGACTTACATAATCAGGAGAGCGAGGGACCCCATTTGTGGGGCTGCCTCCTTGGCTCCCTGTCTGTGACTGACCCGAGGACCTCCTGGGCCTAGCATTATTAGGTGCAGGTAGGTTTTTAGGCCCCCCCATCTCCAAATCCAAAACGGGGGTGACCTTTACCTCTGCAACCTTGGCAGCAGCAGGGGTGCTGTTGGCTTTGGGGTTTTTCTGGGCATTACTTTTGCTATCTACCGGTTTCTGCACCTCATAGATCCGGGTAGCCTGTTCAATGACCCAGTCTAAAGATCTTTTCTCGTGAAAATCCCTCACGAGCTGGGTCATTATATATTTGGGCAAGGCATGGAAAAAAGTATTAATGAATTCTCTACTGTCTGTGCGCACCCTTCTGGTGGTCTGCGCAAAAGCACGTTTCAGTTCTTGCACAAATTCTTGTGGGGCCTGATCCTCCCCACATTGCAAATTGTAGGCTGCCTTGAGAGCCTCTTGAGGATTTCTATGAATGGAAAAATGTTTCAAGATGGCCGCCTTATAGGTGGACCATCTTAAATGATTTTGGTCCTCCAGCCCCGCAAAGAAACTGGAGTATTCCGGGGAGAAGGTCCACTTTATATATTGAATACAGCTTTGGCTGTCTTTCAAATGGAAAGTCTCCATCATTTGCTCAAACAACTCTAAGTGCTCCCAAACAGAATACTTAGCGTTCTTATGGTAAGGCGTGATGACGCTCCTGATCGCCTTAATCTGCTTTAAGGGGTCCTTAAGTAAGGCCCTTTTTGCCTTATTGGCTTTTTTGGTTCGGGTAACCCTTGTCCATTCATCCTCTGACTCAGAGGCACTGCTCCCAGAGGTTCCTGTCTGCTCTTCCAGGTTTTCCCGGATTCTGCGAGCCTGGGAATGGCTGGCAGAATGTGGGGACCTGGTCTCCTGTGTCCTGCGCAGTTCAGAGGAGTCTTCAGATTCCTCCTTGCTGCCAGGATTTGATGGGTACCCCCTCCACTGACCTAACTGGGCAGAGGTTTTCAGGATGCCCTTAATGGGCCTACTCTCCTGGGGTTCCCCACTGAACTGTACTGTACTTGGGTGCCCAAACCCGGATGCCCACCCCTCCATTCCTGGGTGGTACTGGCCTATGAGCCCCATACTTTTAGCTGGATAGTAATCTGCCATCCCTGTGGCCCTGTGCTCATGTGCGCCAGGGGACATGGGGGTGGTAGAGTCCAGGGACTGGGAGAGATGAAGGCCCCTGGTGTTAGGGTTCCTGAGGTTATGGTCAGGAGTCTCTCTTTCCCAGCGGACCTCATCTCTATCCGCCCCTGCTCCCTGTTGCAATGCAAGAGCCTGCATTTGTGCTTTCAGTTCCTCAGTCAAGGCCTTACTAGACTCTATCAGTCTCTCCTGCATCGCTACCTGTTGTCGGAGCCTATCATTGTGTTGACAGAGGGCCTCATTTTCCCTCTGTGCTTCCTGGTTGGTCCTGGAGAACTGGGCCAGTCTTTGCTGCAGGAGGTTTACCTCCCGAGTCCCATCCCTACTGGCCTGCTCCTTTCTTGCCAGAGCATCGTCCACCCTTCTGGTGTGCTCTACCAAGTTCTGGTTTTCTTTTTGGAGGTCACCCAGCCCCTGGAGGGCCAGGTGATTTTCTTCAATTTTCTTTTTTAAGTGGCAGACTTCCTGGCCTAAAGTGTCTCTTTCCTGACTGAGAGCCTGCATCTGTGCTGCCAGGTCGTCCCTCTGCCGTTGGAAGGCACCAGCTTTCTGGCGCTCCTCATCAAACTCTGCCTGGGTATCCAGGTCTTTCAGAATCAGTTTATTACTCTCCTCTTTCTCTCTATCTAGCTGGCTTTGCAGGGTGACTACCTGCTCCGCGCATGCCCTGTTGAAATTGATCTGTTGCTCCAACTTTTTCTGGTTCTGCAGTAAGGAGTCCAAACTGTCTTGGTGCTCCTTCTGCAGGGCCAGAAATCTGGTATCCTGGTCAGCCTTTTCTTGTTGCAGTATATCCATGTCCTCTTTTATTTTAATGATATATTGCATACTATCATTTTCTGACTCCTGGCTCCTCCGCAGCCTCTGCTCAGAAGAAGCCAGATCAGATCGGGCCTTCTCTAACGCCATCTGTCGCTTATTCGCCAGATCTTGGCTTTCAGTACATTTATCCTGCATGTCTCCCATATATAGGTACAGGTATGCCGCTATCCTAACCATCTTGTCTTGTTCATCCTTAGCTTTAGGAGCCATGTATAGTTCACTCAGGGCCACATGTAATGGACCCTGATCTCTCCATAGGTCTGACCCTGTTTCAGTGAACTGTCGCGTGATGGCCTGCAACCAGGCATCCTGGCCCTGTTCAGTCCATTCACCTCTCACAAATAGTTTATGTAAGAGGTGCTCTCTGGCTATTTTCATGTCTACTAAGGTCGTCATTCTAGAGATTGGTCTCTGTCCTGACTTACAGAAGTTTGTATTTTATTTTTGCAAAACAGACCTTTTCCTAAGAGCGTTCCTTTGAGGAGTGCTTTACAGCGTAACACAGCGTGGTGATCCGACCGGATATGTGTATCTGGTCAGCTGGCACGCTGTATTAATCTGCACAAATGGTAGATCTAACCCAAACGTCCGGCACGAGCCCCCAATTTGTAAGAGGATTCAATTCAACACTACAGCTAAGTCAACGCCTAGTCTATAATACTGAATGAAAACCCTTATTGATATATCTTTATGTCCAGTTCATGCGTTCTGGATGACTACCCCTATATAACACCCCTCTCTCAGAATCCCCCTGACCCCACTGAGCCAAGAAGTAGTTCTGTTTTGCAAGTTAAAAAGGTTTATTTGAGAAGTAAAGCAATATATATCTATCACACTTTTTAATAATTAATAATTGAATAGCACACTTAATCTGATATGATAAAGATTAACAACGGAGAATCTGGCACTAGCACACCTCTTTATAATCACTAAGGAGTTGACATGACATGGATAAGGTAGCACACTGGTAAATAGGGACAGAAGAATAATGTGATAGAGAATGCTTTATAGAGTTCAAATGGATGCAATGTCAAATGAAAGGCAGTACAGAAATTACTTGATAAGATTTCAGCAAAAGACAATGTAATCACTTTCTTAGACAATTCACCCCCCCTTTTATGCAATGCAAGGAAAGGGAAGGAAGGCACACAGTTCTCAGAAATGCAATTCAAATGTAATTCAGTTCACCCCAGCAACTTAGACTACAGACGTTGAAAACACAGGCAAAAGTGCTTTGATATGTGCTGGCAATGTAGAAAAAAATATGCTAAAATGCTTTTAATTCCCTCAAGGAGGTTCAGGTGAGTGGTATCTAGTTAATATTAGCTCAGGCTCACTCTAGCAGTGATGCAGGGATAGTTTTTATGAGGCAAACTTTTTTTCAAAGGAAAGCAAAAGCAGCTATCTTTTGGCAAGTGGAGAAATTTTCAAATCGCGGCAAAATTCGCGAATGCGCCGGGCGCTATTACAGAAGAACTACAAGGGCTATCAATATCGTTCCGGGGTCCTATGAAAGACTAGGATCTCAGCTTCCAGATGAAAGTTACTGCAAGTCTCCAGCACAAACGGTCACGGAGATATGAGCGATTAAATAAAGGTCGTTTTTCAGATTTGAAATTTTAAAGTTCAAAAAGACAAGTGCAGCTTGCAACTAGAAAATGACAAGTGACAGCTTTACAAATGACAGGTGACAGTTAGGAGGCAGTTCTACTTAGATTAAAATAGATTGAATTATATTATTTTAACTAAGAGATAGGTTCTGCACAGTTTTGCTATGTACTCACACTATATTCTTGAGTTAAATGGGCCTCGCCACGGATCTGGTCAGGTTTTAGACTGGACTCTGGTCTCTGCACTTCACAGTGATCTGGGTCAGCTCTCTCTCTGGATTCTGAAGATTGAGGGATTTAAAGTCTGGATCTTTCTGCACAGCTTTCTCTAGAGATTGATGGAGGTAAAGTATGGATTTTCCAGCAGAGCTTCCAGCTGCAAATGGATTTGAAGGTCCCTATCTGTCCTGTCTGCTTTTATGTGTTTTTTTAATTGGTGTGTGTGAGCGGCATCACTAGCCAGCCCCTCTCCACTTATCATTGGCCAAGCTTTCATTTCTCCCCTGATTGGGGAAGCTAAGTTGTGTCAGAGTGATGTCATTTTACAGCCTGCAGAAAGTCCACTCCTCCTGTCAACTTGCACACAAATCTAGATTTGAACCAAATACATATTTGCAGAGGTACATATTGTTTTAAAATCATATGCACCCATCATGCATTACAGGAGGTATACCCTGTCCAAATCTTATTAGATGATCACTTCTCCAGCCAACAGTGTTAGAAAAAGTTACAAAGCAGCATTGCTACAACTGCTGTAGAAGTGGGGCTACCACACAGCGCTAGAATTAATATACATGTATGTTTTATACATACACCCACACACTCGAGAGAAAAAGGGGACAAATCCGGTATGAGGCCTGCACGCTGACAAACCCAAAGACCCCTCATGCAAATTGTGAACACTGACAGCAGAGGAGTAATTAAAGAAGTCATGCATAGGCCATGTGATGACCCAGCCATGCACTGCCCAGGGTATTTTCTGGGAAGCTCTGGCCATCATGATGTTTTCCATGTCAGTACTGCACAGTTTTGAGGTAGGGCTCGGATGCATGGGTAAATACATCCCACAGGATGCAAAATATTCACTCCGTAGACACCCTCATTTACTGATGCTCACGCTGATTCACTATAGTAGGTACTAGAAGAAGGCAACACTTTTCAAAAGTGTCTGAAGCTAAATGTTCGATGTGTTGGTTATTCTTTTATTCATTTATTTGAATTTGTATAAAGCGCTATTTGCCCACATGGCCTCAGAGTGCTACAAAGAAAACATAACTTACAAACAAGACATGCATAAATAACAGAAAATACACAAAAGAAGGGAAAGCAATGAGTTGAAACAGAAAATGGTAAATCCAGGAGGAGCAATCATTTCGACTTTTCAGGCAACAATTCGAAATCAAACTATAAGTCCGACATTCAAGGAGCCCATGGTCAATTATTTACACAATCTCAAAAAGTGGGGCAAAGTACTGATTCCACACCCTACCAATACACAAACCCTATTCCTCTGGGCGCACCAATCATCGATTTCTATTCTACGCAGGAACTTCAAGTCGGAGCATGAAACTACCACAGGCCCAGATCGTGCGCTAAGTCAAGCGAGAGCTTTATTTCAAAGTGCTTCTCTTGGTTCTCTCTGAGAAGGTTTTATAACGTTAGGAATAATAAAATTCCTATGGTCCAATACCAGTTCTCTGACGGATTCATCCTTAGGCATTGTCATATGAGTTTTTCTTAATCACAGACTTCACAGGTTGGCCAGTTTTGGTCTGGGATTCACCGACTCATGGAAACCATCCGGACGTAATTTAACAGTAGCGTCAGCAGGCAAAAGAGAAACAAGACTATTATTCTGTACTTGCTTGTTTCCTAAAAAGGAGGGAGATGATGGTGCTACTTTCAGTAGTGATGTGGACCCAGGGCTCAGACCAGCTGGAAAACCCCCTATTGTATGTGAATAGTTGTCTATTTCCTTAGGTGGCAAATCTGTTTGAGAGGAGCAGTTCACTTTATCAATGGTCAATGTATTACTACTGTATACAGTTCAAATGTTTTTCCTAAAGCATTTTTAAAGGGAATAAAAAAATGTTTATCACGCCACTCCAAATAAGGGAAATGGCAAGGTTACAGTTTAATTAAGTTCATTCATGAGAACAGAGCACAATCAATCAATCTTTCTTGGACATTTTCTCAAATGGGTGACTGAAACATGCTGCACAAAAAAATAACATCACTTGGAAAAGCTCCATCTGATGCAAAGCGAAAATCAATATCAAGAACTTTTGAAACGCAACAAGAAACAGCAGCATTACTTGCCAACCAGAGGACAAGAGCAACTTTCTCCAGGGCAAATGAGATGCCAGAGCAAACCGAAGCAAGACTTGCCGACAAGCGGGCAAGAGTAACATCCTCCAGGGCATGAAATGCCACTTGATCAGGACACGGGCAACGCCGGTTACCCCAGCTAGTTTATTATACAATGGTGGGCCAGATAGATGAAAGGCACCCACAACAGTGCCCCCTGGAACCCCTCAACAAACAATAACCACTAACTAAACATGTTGAAAAAGTTGAGGAACCTTTCTTTGGGGGGACACCTAGTGGTGGACCTCAGGGCCCTTGTTTATGCTCAATAGTAGCTCCTTTTCAAGGTCGCATGGGAGGGTAACAACGGAGTCTTTGGTTCCTCTACTTTGTTTAAGTAAAGACTCAAAATGCAGTTACACTGACAGATTACCCATGCACCCACGTTTTGCCAAACAAGAAAGAAGAAGCCAAACTGATTTGTAAATTTCGCTCTGTGGAGAGGGGCCTGAATTCAGACAATGAAATGGCCTAATTTCTGTAAAAAGTGATATAGAAATGTAAGATATAAATAACTGTAGATTGGTAAACTCACCAAGTGAGAAACAGATTTTCTTGAAATGGTGGTAATGTATGGTATTCAAGGACATTTCACCCCAATTTGGCAAGAATTGTTTCTGTCCTCAGCACATATTGCTATCAACAACAATGAGCAACCAACCAGAACTAAACCCAGAAAGAGAAGGTAAACACTATAAGCAAAACATTTCACCATCTTATTAGAAAGGTATTTAGTAGAGGGAATTTGGGGTTAATACCAGAGTACACACGGGATGTAGAGATGTTTAATCTATGGAAGTCCGGAATCAACCATTTCATTAAATATCAATCTATGGGAAAAACGTTAATTACAAATCACATTCAGCACGTTACAATTTGAACAGCATACGATTTGGTGCAACAAAATAACGTAACATCCAACACTAAACACTAGAATGAGCCCAAAACATGGCCGCCGAAATACGTTGGACCACACGGCAGCACTCACGTCGCTAGGATATGTGGACAGCAATCATAATGGAGTCCAACCATGGCACACGGGGCGTGAGGACAGTTCTGTACAGGACCAAGAAACAGAGGTAAACGCGATTAGCAAGCGCCCTGAGGTTATACTCGGAGGACAGAAACACAGGCCCACACGTGGTACTTGGCCCGCATTCAACTTTTTTACGGACGAATGTGGGACAAATAATCTTTAGGAAACAAAATAGTCGTTTCGAAATGGAGTTTGTCCACGGAACTCGGGCATGCATTTTAACGTTATAGAAACTTTGAACCTGACAATGGAGGGGCCAATTAATTACGCATGCCCGAGAAGCTAAGTAGAAGTTCATATTAGATACGAACTAGATAATGTGCCATCTAACAGTATAGCAACTCGCGGGACTAAAAGGCAAATTATAGATCTTCACACATTTGATATTTGAAGAGATTGTCCCAAACAGGATTTATGAATTGGGACTATAACAATACCCCTATAGAGGACGCACCACACACCGGTACAAAGCATAGACATGGATTGTTTTTATCAGTCACAAACACAAATACCTTTGTGTTTTTCTCCTAACTAGCTGGTATTTAACCCGAGACTTGACAAAAAAAGACTATAGAACATATATGCAAACGACCACCATTTTGGTAAGCAAAAACAAAACATGTCATAATACCATCTATACCACAGTTTGCAAGAACTAGATTTGGAATCCAAAGAAACATACTAATGTAATGTGTTTTTCTGTTTTTTCTTTATTTGCTCTTATAATTTATTTTTGATGTATTTCACCATCCTTAAACACTCCTACCCTTTACCCCTTCCTCAACGGCCAATCCTTTTACATCATGCTTTGTCGGAAACCTTTGGGTTATGATTGACACAATTATGAAATGTTATTTAAACATGGCTGTTTTGAAAAATTGCTATTTAATTAACTTTTCACTTATCATGCAATGGGAATGTTGCCACATCACTAAAATGGTTCATGTTTTGCAAAAAAAATGGGGAATATCATGTTCAACACAACCAGCCCTGATTTGAAAAAGACGGGAGTTTGTCGAAACACGTGTAATCACAGAGGGCAAAGAGAACACATATTATTAAAAATTGTATTGAAACACTGAGAAAGAGGTTACATGTCTTCTTTCTTGTTTGGCAAATCGTGGGTGCATGGGTAATCTGTCAGTGTAACTGCATTTTGAGTCACTAACTAAACATGTTGCATTCCTCCCCAAGAAACATCACATCCCTCCACACCTCTACAACACTAAAAGACTGCCAACCAAGCACCTTTGATCACATTCGCATAGCACAAGACATGCAACTGTGAACACAACTGGGTGGATACACATACTCTCACTTGAAACTGAGGATACTCAGCCAGAATTTGCCCAGACCAAGTCTCAGTGGACACTGCATCTCTTTAAAAAATTACCAGGTGGCTCTTCGGCACTGCCTTAACAAAACGTTCACTTGATTGTCAGGTGGGAAAGCATTGCAATGGTGGGGGCCAGGAGGGAGAAGAAGAGTGAGGTTGCACAGGATTCTGATGGAGGTTTATTGAGAGTAGAGGATCAGAAGGTACGGGAGGGACAGTAGGGGGGAAGCAGTCACTCTTGAAAAGAAATCTCACCACTGAATATCAGCAATAGTTGTAGCCTTTGAATAGGACTAGACCGTCTGTACCAACTGCAGTCCTTCACTAGGACCACACCCACTGTACTAATTGGGACTTCCTGTAACATGCTCTTTGACTTGGATATCGCGGATTAGCCTGCTCCTCCCATCAAATTCAGATTGATTGGACACTGTGTAAGGGCACAGCTCCAAATCCCCACCTTCCTGCTGGCATTGCATTTGATGTTTGAGCTGGCAGATTTAGTGCTTTGTTGCCAGAGAGACATCAAACAGGAGGTTAAGGGCAGGGGAGCAACCACCATTGATATTTTTTAGGGGGACCTATATTACCAGATGTACATTTATGATTATGATCTTGAAGCAGTTTTGCCGCACTCCTTCTCACAATTACTCTGTAGTCTCTGTTCCAAAGTAAAATAGCTGTATACAGTGACAATATGGTTCAAGCCTGTAGGAAGGAGCGAAGGATCTATGACAAGTAGGAAGGATTGAGTCAGTGAGGGCTGCCTTTGATTTAGGAAGGATGGGCTTTTGAGATAAGTATTTACCTGTGGAAAACATGAGCTAAGGGGATGCACCAATCCCCATGGGCTGTCACACCAATGTTTGATGTACTCTAGGAATGTACCTATGGATAGAAAATCGTCACTTGTAGGGGAAGGAGTCTGGAGATTTGTTCATGGACAAACTACCTTTCACACAATGGGAAAGATGGATTTTGGCCATTTCCACCAAGAAAAACACTACACTTCACCTCTAATAAGTATAGCTTCTGACCATTGTCCCAGGGACATAGCATCTCATTTTACCTGTTCTGCCCATTGTCTCTCTTATAGGAAGTATGGGTAGCGTACATTTACCTATTGAAATAATGAATTCAAAGAAAATTCAAGGTCCCTGGAACATAACCTGTCTTATTATTTATTTATTGTTCACTTATTAGGCGCTTATACAGTTAGCAAAACTGTTTCAAAGCGCCCACAGGGCAAACAGGGTGGGGACATGGGAAGGCAATACAGCAAGAATAAATAATTGCATTAATAGTAGAGCAAATAATGAGAATAAAGAGAAGGGGAAACAAACCTACTATGCCTTATGAGTGTTCAGAACACGCAAGTGCAGGAGGGGTGGCTCTATGGATTCATAGAAAATCTGTAGCCTACAGGAAGAGTGCAGTCTGGGAATTTGCTCCAGGATAAAAACAATATTTCCCTTTTATGAAGTAGGGCTACTGGGGATTTATCCATGGAGAAAGAACCTGTCAACTATAGAAAAGATGGGGTTCAGGGCTTTGCCCTTGGACAAAAAAACTGCTACCTTCAGAAAGAATGAGCTATGGGGATAAGCACGAAGAGAGAACCTGCCATTAACATTTGAAATTGCGCACTACGCAAACACAAGACTTTGTTATGTTGTAAAGATGGGTCCTCATAATTAGAAAAGAGGTGGCGAGCCAGTTACCTATAGGAAGGATTGTTGCTGTGGAGTGACCCCAGGATAATAATCGTGTTACTTGTGGGAGGATTGGGTTTTGTGGATTCACCGGAGACAGAGAAATGAGTTGCCTGAAGGAAGCATGATTCTGGACATTTAGAAAGTTAGATAGTGTTCAGGAACCTGTGAGTGAGGGACAAACAGAGTGGCTAAATTACTCAAGATGAGCTCCCTCAACACCCTCCTTAAAGAGCCACAGGCAGAGACATGTCAGGTACCCCCTCAAAATACCCACATGGGTAGCGTAGGCCACCCTCAAGGGTTATCTTTGCCAGATGTGCCAGGGATTATTTACCCACAAGAACAATGCAATTAAGAAATAAAAAAGAACACACATGTTCAAGAATAGATTAATGAGATTAAAAGAATGCATTGTGTTACCTGTAGGAAGGATGGATTCTGGAAATCACTTACCCAGGGTTATAAAGCCGACACTCCAAGCAACACCCAGTTCTATCCTTTCAATTTAGGACATAGAACATGTCAATTGTCCTAAGGATGTATTCTGATCAGTCACGAGTGGACATAAAACTGCTCAAATGTAGCATTGGTGGGTTGTATGGGTTCATACAAATGGGGAAACGGTTGACCCTAGAAAATGAAGGGTTCATGCAGAGAAAGGGATATATGCTATCTGCAGAAAGAATAGGTCTGAGCATTTTCTCCAGAGACACGGAACTTTTCCAATAGGAAAGATGGGTGTCTGAGTATTCACGTATTCACTCAGGGTAAATAGTACTGGTCACATGCAGAAATTATGTTTTCTGTTAATTAAGCATATACCATAGCTTAGGAAGTTAAGCAATCTCCTCAGTGATTTTTATTTTTAGTCTGGAGGGCACGGGTTCAAAGCCCGGCAATGGCAACTCAGCCCTCCTTCAGTCAAAGGTCTATAGACTAAGTACCATTACAATGGCTAATAACAACACCTGTCATTACAGGGCTTAGAGGCTCAGCAGCAGGAAGTGCTACATAAAAACATGTTTAACCCTGTGTCAGAGAACCTCTCAAACAATATCGACATCTAAAATGAGCACATAGGTGCAGAGCTTCACATCTCTCAAGCTGGATGGTCCAGAGGACTGCCAGAGGGATACAAAGGTGACCCCTCCCAGACAGAATGAGCTGAAGTGGCTATCCCAGGGACGCAGAGCCTTTCACCTGCAATGCAGGGTGAGCTCAGTGGATCAGAGCGGGCATGTAAAGTTATCTTTATATAGTGGATAGGTATAATAAAACTGGAAAGGGGCAAAGGATTTAACAAAGAAACAGAACCTTCTATCTCTTAGACTTGATGGAGTCATATCTGTTCCCAGGAACATGGGTCTTGGGAAATTGGCGAAGGGATTAACATCCATATCAACACCACCTTAAATTAGCAATGGATGCATGCATTGGAATTGAAAGGGTTGCCTAACTCAACACCTCACTGTTAGAAAGCTTTAAGGCAGGGATTGACCAGTCGTGTACTTCTTGGTTTGTTTTTGGAGGCCTTGCATTGAGCTTGTTAAATTTACCTGATCATCCGTTCTTTAGCCTCTCTTTAAAAGCATGACATTTTGGAGTGATTGTAGATGCTAGGCCAATGCAGTACCAGACCTATTACTACTTACTAACAAACCAAAGGCGAGGTGTACACTCTATTTTGTCGATTATCCCTTTATATTCCCAATAGTAGGGCACCTTCTTCCATTCGCTCCACCCTCTCCAACATTTTCCCTGCTCTTATTTCTGCCCAGACCTTTCCATGATCCCCTTCCATGTTCCATCAGAATTACTCTCCATGCACTTACCCGCTCTAATATGGTTTAGTGGAAATGGTCTAATAACTGCAGCACTTTATCCTAACAGCCTTGCTTTGTGAGCTTAGCTTTTACTATGGCTATGGGCAGTATATGAGTCATGGGGGTAGGAGACTATGGGAGAAACACATGAAAAGTGAAAAAAAAAGAAAATCATATTGCAGAGAAGAACATGGTCTCATGCCCCAAAGCATTCTCCTCCCTGATTGTTTCACTGAATACTTAGCAAGTGTGTGAGACGTTCGGCTCATGCAGTGCATTTTAGGGATTGGAATTCGGGCATTGCATCTCTCTCTGGCTTAGTGGCCTGGCACTGTGGTGATGGGCACACTTAACACGTGGGCCAGCATCTCGCACCTGCATGCCAGCAGACAGTGCTGCATGAGCCTACCCAACTCAGAAGCATTTGTATCATTTTTACTAGGCCCGGCAGGTGCCGTATTATGAATAAAGTAATAGTCGGCTGCAGCAGAGGAGTCCCAAGAAATAAAACAGTCATCATAAGTCAAAATTAGACAACAGCACTTTAAAATCAAGATGAGCAGAGTTAACTGTTTTATCACCAGACCAGATTGATTTCTGTCAAAGGCACAAAATAAGGGGAGTAACCCTGTGAGTTCCCCTTAAATGCTCCCCATGCTCTCCAAAGAATTTTACACCACACTACAGACTGCATAGTTAACCTGGCCCACCAGGCATGCGCAATGCCCATGATGATCATGCTACCTCAGGGCATGTCCCACACAGCACTAGGTGAAAGATGTAAGAATATTTTGTATTAGCACCCTCGGCGGGGGCAGCAAGCAATCAGGTTGCTCGGAACGAGGTGAATCCCATGATCCAAACCCGCGTTCCGAGCAACCTTCTGGCTGCTTCCCCCACCCTGCCATCTTCCCCTCGCCCTCCCTTCTCTTCCCCTTCAATTTCCCATCCCTCTCCACCCCCACTTACATCATGCCTTCAGTAGGGCGCCCACGCTGCTGCCACTCCATCTTCCTGCTGGCGACCATGGAAATGGAAGAGGGGCTCTGGTTGGAGCCCTGTCTTCCATCTCTGTGGTGTCCATCTTACATCAGTTTTCTTTATGAATGACGCCACATGGAGTACCATTCATTTATACAAAAGACATGGCTATCAGCACCCCGGATTACCGTATTGGCAACCCGAGGTGCTAATGGCAATAAACGGGTGGTAACGGCACCAGGGACCCTCATTATTAACTCAGGCCTGGGCCCGTTACCACCCGTTCCAGAACATACACTGCATTGAAACAAGGGGTGGAGGTTCCTTACCCTTGGTGTCCAAACGTACCAGTCGCCAGTGTGCATGACCAGTAACATTATTACATGTAAATCAGTGGCAGGAGCAGCTTTTGGTGCAGCGGGTGGGTTGATAATGAGGGTCACTGGCATTGTTAATGGTTTAGTGTCAAAGGGGGGAGTTCAATATCTTTTAGTTTAGGGGTATTAACATCTCTCACAAATTAGTGCAAGCGACTGAGCAAAGCGAGATAGCCTTTAGTTATTTAGGGAGGTTCAGCTGGGTTCTCCCCCTGACAACAATTTCAAAGGGTGCATTTTATAGTTTTGTTTTGAGAAAAAGAGTGTAAAAAGGCAGTACAATTTCTAATTGGCTCTGTAGGGTAACAGAAGAAAACCCAGCAAATGCACAATTGAAGAGGACCTTTTTCACAAGGAGGTGGCGAAAGAGTAGTGGGCGTTGCTAAGAGGACATGTGGTGCCTGCCTCAAATAATCATGAGGCCTCACAAAAATGTATTTTGGGTAGCACAGCATGATCTCTGGTGGTCTAGATGGCATCCAGCATGCATAATGGGAATGCATCTCTCCAGCTCAGTTTGTAAATAAATCACTTTCTTTAAATAAAATGTTCTCTTACTCAGTATATAATTTAATCAGAAGGGCTAATTTTGTTAAAAGTGGGTCCACAGTTTTCCACTTTTACAAAATGGAGTTTTATAGGAAAGAGTAAATACGGAAAAAATCATTTTTAGGCTTTCATTTTAGTTTCCATTTTGTAAAAAATGTAAAAGCTGCCAGGAAAGAACGGAATTTACAATGGATTTCAACGTAATGGCATGAATCCATTTGTTTAATGCCTGCATGAAACTCTCACCTAAGCGTGAAACTAGATGATTTTGCAGGCAGAGAAGGAATGAGGAGAAGGAAATGATTTTCCCATCCTATCTCCTTTCAGCCTGCAAAATATAAAACATTTCTTGCAGCAGTAACAACGTGTACAAACTGGTGTAAGCCTTTCACGTCGTGTTTTTACAATAATTATACTGCATTGCAGCTTTTGATATGAGTTCCAGTGAGTACATTTCCCACATTCTGTAGACAAAAAAAAAACTGCGGAAAAGGAGAGGACAACAAGAATCAGGTATCTGCTTTGCATAGATTAAATAGCACTTTGGGATAATAAGAACAACGTTCAACCTAATAGTAAAATCTTTGCAAATCCTGAGACATAAATACCCATTTGGACACCTTTTCTAACAGTTGCAGAGCTTGGCTTATCCTGCTTGAGCAGCAGCTGTTCCTTTAAAATGGATTCCTTGCAACAAGGGTAAGGTGGAATATGGGGGGACCAAAGGTCATTTTCCTTATTTTGAGGGAGGTGGGACACCCTTAACCCTCCTAGTAGTTGTGCTATGGTTGGGCACTTAAAACTATAACTACTAATGCTATGGGCCAAGACTGAAATACAGCCAACTTCAACAACCTACCTCCACACCAGGCAGAGACAACCCATGCCTTTGGACAAACCAACTGGAGTGGTGCCAATTTATGTAGTTCTTATTGGAAGATGGTGAGAACAGTTGTTGTATTCCTCCCCAATCAAAACAGGTAAATGTTTGTAGGTAAGTATTGTTAGTGATAGTCTAAGAGTCTACTGGAACTGCTTCTAGATCAGCAGCCCCCAAAAAGAAATATGCCACCTGTCCGACAGTGCATAGCTCAATCCATTGGGCCCTGCGAGTCACTCGACTACAGGGGTTATGTCACATACCCGCATACGTTGAGCTTTTCCCCACTCTGAAGTTATCCTACTGGTTGCTATTTCAGATTGTACTATTAAATGTACTCTTGGCAAATTCCTCTAGAAACATTCCTCTTCCTTGCAAGCAATGTCCCAAATTAGACCTTTGTGGCTAGACTATAATGAGGACTACTTAACTTCACACATGTCTACATTTAATGCAGGGTTATCCTTGAAGCCTCAGTCCCTGCCGTAACGTCTAATATATGACAAAACCTAATGGGAAGACTCTGGACCAGGAAGAGGGAGGTGTGTTCCCCCCACTGACTTGCACTGTAGTAAAGAACACTTTAGGCTGGAGAAAGTAAAGCAAAAGGTTGTAAAATATGAACCTTGTGGGCTTATATAAAGGGGGAGTTGGTGAGTATGCCCTGTTCCTGCTCTAGTCCTTTCTCCATCACATGCCTTCTAGAAATTATCGCATTGCTGTTTTACAATGTACTGGATTTACACATATTTGCTGTTAATGATAGAAAAGGATATCTGCGCATGAGATGTGCTTACATTTCTGATGAGAAAATGTTACTTTTTTAGGAATTATAAGGAGTTCTGCCATTTCAGGTATTGGTGGGCACACATTTTCCTTTACTCAAAGTGGTGCTTTATACTGTAGAAAAAATTCAACTTTAGACTTGCATCGTGGAGGAAGTTAGCTCAGTAAATCTTTAATTGTTTCACTGCAGGGTGAACGCAAAGATGGACAATACATGACTTCCAAACCATCCTGATGCTCTGTTATTCCCACCAGCCAAACACCCACTTATGTGTTTTTTGTTAAGTGCATAGACCCTTATACAGTGAAAGGGAGATCTTATAACTTCAAAAAGGAGGATTTCACTCCTCCCAATTAGTACAATAGACTTCTACGAGTAGACAGGCAAGCCTCATCCTTCAAGGCCACTCTGGCTGCATTCAAGAGATAACAACAAAGATATGTATTCATAAAATTATGACTCACTCATTATCACTATTAGTTTAAAGCTGTTTCGTTCATGGATGCATTTCTGGCATAGTAAGCACGTTTACAAAACATGTGCTGAGGCTGCAGAAAGCAAGTGTGCGAGTATAATTCCCCTTCAGTGTGTCAAGTTTCGATTCACCATTTCAAATGTAAGCATATGATTCAAAGTGGAGCTTCTCAAAGCTACACCTGATCTGTGTGCTTTATATGAAGCATGGTTTTCTTACATTGATATTCTTTTCTCATTTAAATTCATTTACAATTACATTTCAGTCCACATTCTTTTTAGGCCATGTGGCAAGCCAGAATAAGCACCTGACCAGAGGACATAGGTTTCAAGTAACTAAATCCAACTTTAAAGTAAATCGCCTCACTGTTACTATTGCTAAAGGGGAATTTGGTTCCTATCAAACTAAACTAAGGTGCTCGTCAATAGACAAACGGAAATAAAATAGTCTTCTGTCCAATCATATCCACTAAACTGGCCCTACCACTTAGAAAAATATTTTTAAATGTAGGCGGAGTGCCATGCACTCATTGTTGGTCACTAGACTATTTCTCAGGTGTCCCAGGAATTTCTCCTGGTTCTGGATTCGGCAATTTAACATTTCTCCTTATTTCATAGTTCTTTGTAGTCTATCAAAGCACCTTTAAGTTTCTCAGGTTCCACAACAAAAATCATTTCTGTGATTCCTCTCTACCACTTGGTTTAGCTCTTGGGTGTCTCTGTGTTCCCCTTGTATCTGTTTTTAGATTTGCTTATGGACCCCAGTGGTACCTAGTGGGTTCCTCTGTCACAATATCTCTTTCCCTTCTGATCTGAGGTGTAGTTTCTCCATTCACCCCCTCACAATGTCTTGCCACTTTACTATGCATATTTATCCCTATTGCTCTGTTGGGTTTCTCCGGCCCAATATCTTAATTTACTTTAGTTTAGTTTATTATTTGCTAGTTAGGAGCTTATACAGTAAATACATTGGGTTTCAAAGTGCCCACAGGGCAACAGGTAGGGAATGTGGGATTG
The DNA here is from genome assembly GCF_040938575.1 of Ambystoma mexicanum. NCBI lineage: Eukaryota > Metazoa > Chordata > Amphibia > Caudata > Ambystomatidae > Ambystoma > Ambystoma mexicanum. The sequence continues at coordinate 1,255,034,927 of NC_090932.1, forward strand.
ATGAACAATTCAATATACAAACAATACAGTGGGGGGGGGGGCGGCTGAACCTACTATGCCTTGTGAGTATTCAGAATGTGCAAGTGTAGCAAGGAAGAGGGCAGTGGGGTAGGTGATGGGCTGTCCGTGCTCGAGGTTGAGCCACAGATGAAGTGCAAGGTATGGTAAGTGCTATGTGGCCATGAGCCATGCTGGGTGGAAAAGTGTGAGTCTCGAGTGTGCGGGGTGTGCCAAGGCAAGTGCTGTAGTTAGACATAAGGGAGATTGGGTGTGAGTGGTCAGGGGCCCAAAGAATGCATAAGGGTCCAAGACACCAATCACAGCAACTGTGAAATTAGCAGAGGAGGGAGGGAGGGATGGAGGAGGAAAAGAGGAAAATCTTGAGGTGCCTTCAGAAATTAAGAAGGTCCTGCTCAAGACACAGAGGGAGGGGGAGGTTGTTCCATAGGACGGATCCAGCCGAGGAAAGCAAACAACCTCCTGCTCTCTGTTAAGCGAAACGCTTAACACATAGGGAGTTGGTGCCAGAGGAACGTAGAGGTCTAGAAGGAGAGTATTTTGTAAGATAGAGTTGCAGATAGTGTGGTGCCCAGCCACAGACACCCTTGTGGATGATGCAGAGGGATATTTCAGTGTTATCTCCCTGGAATAAGGGCAGCTCCTCTTTCCATCTGGTTTTCTTAGTTCTATGGGGCACATGTGACTCGTTGGGAGGTTTATACTTTTTGGGTTTCTCGTGTCTCCACAACCCTTTTCCTTGTCTCGTGGTCCCTTTATTGTCTGACCCCTATGACTCTTGGGGGGGTGGTTAGGGTAGTCCTTTCTTCTTCTCCACTTGTTCTTTTACTTCTACTTCTGGGGTATTGATGATCCCCCTTTCTATTTGGTTCTTTCAACTCTCGGTTCAGATGTTGTGAGCCTCTGTTCACCTCTCATATCTGTTCTTTGCTTTGCTCATTGAGCCCCTCTGGCTCAGTTGGGGTTCTCTGTCCGAATAACTCTTAATTCTCTGGGGTATCAGTAACTGCTCTCTTCCTGTGACTCTGTTAACTCTTGTGGGTTTCTGTGACCCTTCTAGAGGTTTATTCTTTTTTTTTTTCATTTAGTTTGTACAAACTTTTGAAAAAGGAATTTTCTGTTACTTAAAACACATACAAAACACTACATCTTTCGTCTTTACAAGACCTCTTCTCTAGCCTTATTTCGGTCAACTCCTTAAAAAACTATCTTGTGGAGATTTCGAAGGTGGTCCTTTGTTCTTCAATCTGGATCACGTCTGCCAAATTGTTCTCTTCACTTATCTCCATATAGGCCTCTGTTTTCGAGACCACTGGACTCGAGTCTAAGAAGTTCTGTATTAGCTCTAGGAATTTCGTCAACGCAATCCACACTGAGTTATTTTCTGTCAGGTGCAGTAGTTTCCACCATTCCTCTGCTGAAAGCGTCTGATAGTTTGTCATCACCTTTCCCAGGCAGAATTTGTGTTGGTCATTTAGTTCAAAACAATTTAGGATGAGATGTTTTAAGTTTTCATCTTCCTTCCCACACAATCGGCGTAGGACATCGCCCCTCGGAATGACACGCCTATTTCTCAGAATTTCTTTTGTTTCTAAGATGTTCAGCCAGAACTTCAGATAATGTCTTCTAAGGCGTTTACATGGCGATAGAACCAGATATTTCTGGGGTGTGTTCCGTTTTTTGCTTCTTCTGGTTGATTTAGCATGGATTTTTGTAAAGCTCTTTTTTCCCCGATTTCAATCCAGTCTAGATCCAGCAATTTTCTCTTTACGTACTCTAGATTGTTCCATAGTGTTAGCTCATCTGTCCCCAGTTGTTTAAGGATCTGACTACATTGATATTTCCAGTCCCTTAGGGCCGATATTCTTTTTCCTGTCTCGTTTCCCATCAGGATTTTGAAAGGTGGTAGATTCGCTTCTTCATATGTTTTCCGAAAGAGCAATAACTTATTCCACATTATCCTTGAGTTCAGGGTGGAGATTCCTACTTCATATAGGACACACACAGTCGGCGTGCTTTGAGGTATTTGGAGAATTTTCTTCCAAAAGAATCCTTCGCACCTAGACCATGACCTGTGGTCACAGCCGAACAGGTTCTCTGCCCTATAAATTAGGATTGGTGTAATTTTATTTTGGTAAAATTTTCTCACTGGCTCATGTGTGAATTTCCCAAATTTCTTCTGCAATACACGTCCTTGTGAAGTTAGTTGTCTGCAGCTGTTTAATATTTTTTTTACCATCGGCTCGTCATTTATACTGGAGTTGATCATTGTACCCAAGTACCTGGTGTATTGTACTTTGGCTAGTTTCTTTGTTCCCACGAACCAGCTTGATCTGTGCTTGTGGCCTTTCTTGCCTCTTTTGTTTTCCAGGACCATAATTTCAGATTTGGCAATGTTTATTTCTAGCCCAGGTTCGTCTGTGTAGATCTCTAAAGCTGACAATTTTCTCTGGAGACCGATTGGCGAACGGTCTAAAATCACCATATCATCTGCGTATAGGATGTGGTGCAGCTGGAAACCATTGATGGTTGGTGGAAATGAAATCACATTTGCCAGGGCACTTCCAACCTCTGAAATGTAGAAGTTGAACAGGGTCGCCCCTAACGGGCAGCCCTGTTTAACACCTCTCTCTGTGGGTATTGATTTGGACAGATTTCCATCACTGTCCAACCTTACTTGAATACAGGTGTCTGAGTAGAGTTCTTTAATAGCCGCAATTAAACTTCCGTGACAGCCCCTCTCCTTTAGTTTACGCCACAAGATTTCTCTGTTTACACCATCGAACGCATTTGCCATGTCGATGAAAGTCAAATATATTTTTTTACCTGTTCGTATGGCGTCTATTTTTAATAGATTTAATATTAGGAGTTTTGTGCTGCAGCCCACTCCTTTCACAAACCCGGACTGACGCTCGTCATAGATCTTTTCTTGATTAATCCATTTTGTGAGTTGGTTGAGGAGTTGGGTTGCAAACACCTTGCCTATGACATCGAGAAGGGCTATGGGTCGATAATTTGCCGGCTCGGATCGTATTCCCTTCTTGAATATTGGGACAATTATTCCCAACTTCCAAGTTGTAGGTATCTTTCCTTCCTTTATTATTGCTTGAAACAAAATATCGCAGAAGTCTGCCCATTCCTTGATATTTTCTTTAAGATCTGCATTCGACAGGCCGTCGGGTCCGGCGGCTCTCGATGCACTGCTCTTTAGAATTGAGGTTTTGATGTCTGCTCTGTCTATTTTCAAGTCCCATGGTACTTTCGTTTGAATCTCTGGTGTTTTTATGTCTTTCCTTCTTTTAAATACATTTTTGTAATGACATTCCCATGTTCTTTCCGTCACCATATTAGTTATTATCGCCTTTTCTGAGTTGCTTGAGTCATTTATTACCGCCCAAAATCCCTTCAAATTCCTTTGATTAAGGGTCTTCATGATTGTTTCAGCCTCTCTTTGATCCATCTTTGCTCTGTGTATTTTGCACCAGTTATTATATTGGTTTCTTGCTTTTTTTGACAGGCCTTGGTTCAGTTTTCCCTTATTGGCGACAATCGCCCTTAGAGTTTTTCTCAGTTCTCTCTTTTTTTTCGCCACCTACGGATCATACTTATGTTTGTAAAAGTTTTGATTCCTTAGCGAGGTCTTATTCTTGGTTCTGTATATTTCAATGAGCTGTTGATACTCCAATGCTTCAATTGTCCCGTGTTCATGAGATCGTAGCAGTTGATCCGATACTACTTTTATATCTGTTTTCATTAACCTTAATCTGTTTCTCCCTGGTACCACTGATATGCCACATCTCCACTGCTCCCTTTCTTCCCCTTTACACCACTTCCACTCCATTGATATAATATTGTGGTCACTTTGCGTGTTTTTAGTGACTCTGAAAGAGACCGTTGCCTGTAGAATATTCTCAGATGCAAAGATGTAATCTATAATGGACTGCTGACTTCCTCTTTTCCAGGTCGGCTTTGCCGGTATGTCCCCTCTTGTTACTCCATTCAACATAGAAAGATTTCTGCTTGCCATTTCTTCTAGCCAGCGTTCATTTTTAAGAGTCTCACAGCTAGTCCTTGTTGTTTTTTGTGGGTCTACTTCGATTAATTTCATATTGAAATCCCCACGTAGTATGATTGGGGCCTTTAAGTCTTCCATTATGATTGCATCTAAGGCTTCAATAATGTCATCTTCAAGCTTGTGATCGGACTTGGGGGTTAGATTCCAGTATATATTTAGTATGTACAGTTGATTCACCAGCCGCCTTGTGGACTCTGCTTGTACTAAGCAGACCTTCTGAAGGAAAGGTGACAAATTACATGCTTCCTTAATTCTTAGTCCACATGATCTTTTAATTAATGTCATTTGGCCTGACATGGGCCGTCCTTTTTTTTGTTTTATGGCTGGGTTTAATGCTATTTCAAACCCATCCACACATGGGAAATTGGTCACCCATGTCTCTTGGAGGCATATTATATCGGCCTTTCTTATCATTTCCGGTGGGGTTCCTAGAAGGTGTACAAATCCTCTCGTATTCCACGAGGCTAGCCTCATTTGCCCTATTTCAGCATGACATTAACTCGTTGTTGTTGTATTCAGTGATTTGGCTAGCCAAGACCAATTTTTCCTTTCATCTTCAGCGGCTTTAAGATCTGAATCTTTTGCACTCCCACCACCTAGATTTTCACAATTATCCACTGTTATTTTAATTTTCTTGATTTTTATCTCTTCGGGTAGACATGCTAATTCAGATTCACTTTCATCTTCTATTGAGTTGATTTTGAGTTCAGGTATTGGTGAGGTTTTCCCTTTTGTTTTGGGAGCCTTCATTTCTTTTGTTTTTTCACTTTCACAGTCTCCAAGTGAGTTGTCGACCTCATATATTTGATACCCAGCTTCCAGGAGCTGCCTCTCGCTCATCATAATCAAATCGACATCGTTTTTGTCATCTATGTGTAAGAGTACATATTTCTGGGTCATATCAGCAATGATTTCTACACGTGCAATCCGATCGCTCTTTATTGCTCTCAATGACAGTATTTTTTGGAATATCTGTAGGATAGTGTATCTGTTTAATGAGGTATCATTTTTTTTGCTATCGATTTTATCGACAAGTAGTCTATATTGATGATTTCTTCCTACGACTTTCTTGACAACATTCGTGTTAGTTTTTTGTGACTTGGCGGGCGGTTCTACACTCCCCCTAACTGCTCCTTCAACTCGTGTTGCTTTTTTTGTATTCTCTTTCGGAAGCTCAACATCAAGCTTGGAGATCTCCTGATCATCTCTTGTGGAATCTTTAGGATCTTCTCTAGATTTGTGGTTGGATTTCGATTTCATCATACTTTTCATCCTTTTCTCTTCCAGGGTTGAGATGATTGGCGGAGCATCCGCCATTTTCCCATTTATCTTCGGTCTGGGCATGATTTTTTTGGTGTTTCAGGCCAGGTAATCACTCTTTTGCTTGTCAATATCTTTCCTTTTTCTTTTTCATTTCCAGATGTTGATGGTTTAGGCGTCACCGTTTTGGCCTCACAGCTGCCGAATTCACAATTCTTAGCTGGTTCTTTTGTGCTCTCCACCTTATTGGTCTCTTTATTTTCCTCGGCCTCAGGTGAGCTGTAGGCTGACATATTCAACAATTCATCCTCATCGCCTTCTATGTCTTCAGAGTCCACCTCTATAATGCTCTCACTCTGAAGCATGTTATCCCGACTCTGGATTTCGGTTTGTGCTTTATCTTCCACGATTCGCACTTCTTCAATCTTTTTTTTCTCCTTTAGTGTCGGTGGCTCTGTATTGTTCACTGTTATATTTAGGGCTTTGATGTTTCGAAAAAAGTTTGCTGTGCTTCGTGAGTTCTTATTCTTTTGGGCTTGTTGATTCTTCGTTTTCTTTTTACAAACATTTGTTTTAGATTTGTCGATTTTAGATTTCAGCTCTTTGCACGCCCCAAGATGAGCTTTCGGATGTTCAAATATGTCAAACCACTCACCCTCCTTCCTTTTAGCTGAGCCATCTCCGAAATTGCTACATGTAGGCTTTTTATTGTTGTCATTGGATTTTGACATTTCGGGTGGATTGATGGGTGGGAGGCCTTGTTCTTTAGCTGCGGCTTGTTCACTTTGGGTTTTGCCGGTCCCACCCTTTTTTTCCGTAGATGTTTTGGGTACATTTGTTGTGCAAATCTTTTTAGGTTGTATTATTTCCAGGTCCGAACTGACCATCTCTCCACAATTAACTTCCTCACAACTGATTACCAACTCTGTGCTGTCACAGAAGTTCTGATGGGGGTTCTTTTGCTCAGCTCGACTCATTTTTACGGGCAGGTGATTAGCTTGACCTTGATTCTCCAAAGAGTCTAGTGACTCCTGGGCATTCCCTGTGTTCGTACTTGTTAGCCCAATTTTTGCGGCTTGATTTTTATCTAGGACACACCTTCTTTCTCGTTCATTTTGGAGTAGCGTGAGAGCTTGCCTCACCACTTCTGCTAGAAGTTTCTTGTCTTCTGAATTATTTCTCAGCGATTCTTTCAAAGTTGTTAATGAGATTGTTTCCTCGTTTCGTCAGTGAAATCTCAGAATTCATTTCCTTGAGATCTGTCTCTAGTTTATTCATTTTAGAGTTCAATAGAGCGATCAGGGTTGTTTGATCTCTGCAATTCTCATTTAAATTCTCATAAAGCTTCATCAGGGGGGCGACCGCTATCGTTGTAGCTGACATCAAAATAGGGCTTAGCTTCGATATTATTATCTCGACGGCATGCGAGATTTCATCAGTGTTGGATCCTCCTTTCAAGGGTATCTCATTGGACTTCTTACGGTTTAGTTTTGTCATAGTTATCCCATCAGCATCACCTTCTGATTCCTCTGTTGAAGTTGAGGTGGTACGCTGTTTAGATTTTTCGTGCAAGCTTATCTCGCCTGAATCATTTCTACACGCGCAATCCTCTTGTTTTTTTCTTTTGAATAGTTTATTCAGGCGTCCCTTCTCACTCTCTAAGCTTTCGCTTCTTCGATTTCTCTTTTGCGACAATGCTATCTCTTCATTTCTCGATTCGAACGCTGGAGAGTTTGATTCTAGGGACATTACCTCATGAATACTTCTGTGCTTAAGGTGATGTGACTCGGCGCGGGATGGGCTTCCCTCGATTGTGCTAAATTGGGAGATCCTTCGGGCTTGCGATAGACTTGCGTTCATCTTTGTTAGATCTTTTAGAACTTGATCAGCAATCCCTATATAGTTTCTTCTTCCCTCAAGATTTATCATGTTGTGGGGGGTATTATTTGGCAGCATAGTGCTTTTGGTCCAAACTTCGTGTGGTTGCAGAGGCTCACTAGTCTCATTTGTTTTCTCCAGCAAGTTAATGCTTTCGTTTGTGTATGTACATCCGAGAGAATCCCTCGGTTCTTTTGTTCGCTCACTCAAATGATCACCTCTTTTCCCCATGATGGGTATATTGTCTTTTTTGATTGGCTCTGGATTGTGCATCTCAGCCACCTTTAGCCATGCCAATGATTTTAGAGACCAGCTCGATTTTAAATGCACGCTATTGTTTGTCTCACTTTGTGGCTTCATTTCACTTCCAGCCGTGACTAGTGTGACTTGTGTTACTTGTTCCGAGTTGCATATTGGGGCCTCCTGTCTCCACCTACGGATAGGGGTAGGTAAAGAAGGCTGCGCATTCCAGACCTGGTGTATCATTACAGCGCAGACTTCCTTACTCTTCCCTCCCGTCTGATTATCATTAGCACCACCATTCTTTTCATGCGCGCCGGATCCCATTACCTCTTCCCCCTGACCCGACAACGGGCGGGTTTTTTTGCCGTATGTCTCTGTGGGGACTAGTTGTGTGTTTTCATTTAACTTCTTCCACCTTTCCGTTAGCCCCTCAATTTCTGGTTCATACACATCCGTAATTTCGATCTCGGACTCTTCATCCCGGCCCAGGTCTTGATCCTGATCCTGGTCCCTTTCAGTATCACTCCTCTAATCTAGAGTGTCGAGGGTATCGTTCTCATCTCTTTCCCTCCGCAACCACACCACACTAGCTAGTTCGTGTGTGGGTATCTCTTTATTGGGGTGTAATTGCACGGCGTTGCATACCGTGCTGGGCTCACACTCACACACAGCAATGACTTCCGCAGGGGCTGCAGAGGGTTGTTTTTTCGTTCCAATTTCATCATCTTGAGTTCTAATTGAAGCGCGCATCACATACAGCCCTCGCTTTGCTTGTGCGCGTGTGTTTGCTTTCGTCATAGCCCCTCTCATTGCCGATAATACTGTTGTCGCTCGAAGCCATGAGCTAACCTGACAGTACTTACAATGTTTATTTATTTACTGTTTTTTATTATGCTTGTTACTTGTTGTACTTATTAAGCACTTGTGTGCTCTCTTACCGTGATCCTCCCGTGTTCCTTTCCAGCGGTGTTGTTTTGTGACGGAGAGTGGGTACGTCGTTGGTCTCAAGGGCGGTGAGTCAGGCACCGCATCCATTTAGAGTCTAGAGACAACCGCCGCTTTTCCACCTCCACGGGGCCTCCACGAGATCCACGAGACCCAAAAGTCCTCCAGAGACCGCCAGAGACCACCAGGGAACACCAGGCAACACACTCGAAACACTCCGCTACGCTCCGCTCCGGCGAGGTCGGGTGTTTTGTTGTGAACCTCCTCCTTTCCTTTTCGACTGCAATGGCAGAGAGACTGCCAGACACCAGGCAACACACTCGAAACACTCCGCTACGCTCCGCTCCGGCGGGGTCGGGTGTTTTGTTGTGAAGCTCCTCCTTTCCTTTTCGACTGCACTGGCAGAGAGACTGCCAGACACCAGGCAACACACTCGAAACACTCCGCTCCGGCGGGGTGGGGTGTTTTGTTGTGAAGCTCCTCCTTTCCTTTTCGACTGTAATGTCAGAGAGACTTCCAGACACCAAGCAACACACTCGAAACACTCCGCTACGCTCCGCTCCGGCGGGGTCGGGTGTTTTGTTGTGAAGCTCCTCCTTTCCTTTTCGACTGCAATGGCAGAGAGACCGCCAGACACCAGGCAACACACTCGAAACACTCCGCTACGCTCCGCTCCGCCGGGGTCAGGTGTTTTGTTGTGAAGCTCCTCCTTTCCTTTTCGACTGCAATGGCAGAGAGACTGCCAGACACCAGGCAACACACTCGAAACACTCTGCTAGGTTTATTCTATACGTGTATCTCTGCCTCCCATAACCCTTCTCCTTCTCTCATTCATTCTCTCTCTCTGGCCCTCTGTGACTCTTGTATGGGGTGAGGACAGTCCTTCCTTCTTCCCCACTTGCTCTTTCCTCTCTCTGCCTCCCTGCGATCTGGGAAACCTTTGTACCTTCAGTGTTGTAGGGACTGATCCAGTGACGGTGTGTCTTTTCGGCAGGGGTGGCATTCTCCATGCCTGGATGCTCCTCCGAACTTGATACGAGTGGTATTCGGATTCCACTCATCTCAGCGTTTGTTCGCTCATCTGATCTCTCATTAGTTTCGTAGGACTCACAACTCCCTCGGTTCCTGGTTTTGGCATCTGTTCACATCCACCTGGCCCACTACATCCTCTGAGTGGTCATGGCTCCAGATAAGCTTCACATTGCACTGGCCTGGCTTCTCAGGCCTGCACGTCTTTGTATCAGGACAGCGATATCTCCCTTCACTGTAGGCCTCTCTCTGCACCACACCCGGCAACGCTGTTTAATGAGACTCTGTTCCTCAGTGACATACTCATACTCATGTCAGAGGCTCACCTCTGTGAATGGATTCTCCTCACTCACTTATTCATGCTCCTGTAATGAGAGGGGGCGTATTGTTTGTTAAGATGGATTTCTGAACTCTGACCTGGAGGGGCAGAGGTTCAGAAGGCCAGCCTAGTTTCTTGGAACAGGGTGACGGAAAGACCTCAATGAGCACACAAGGCAGTGACAATTACAAATTACTCCAGACAGGTGTTATATTAAAAATATAGACACATTTATTACAAGGCCTTTGTAACATCGACCATAGCAAAGAATCACAATAATACTAAAGTAAACCAACACATCACAATCAATACAATATATATACAAGACCGCGGGGTCTAAGGAGTTAGGAGCACGTAATATGTAGACCACCTAGATGGGGAGGAAAACAGGCGGTGCAAGTAATCATTAGACCCAGTTCGACATCCGAAATACACCTAACTAGGAGGAAGTCTGAGCCCTACGAAGTGAGGAGCCTTATGCTCAAAAGTACCTGCATGCGCTGGTGCCAATGGACAAAAGAGGGCCTCTTCAAGGATATCAGGCAGTTCAGGAAGATGAATGAAGCGATGCAGAACAAGTCCCCACTACTCAAGTAAGGCCTCCACTTGTGGGCAGAGGCAGGGTGAGAGTGCGGGATAGTGTCGCTATTTCGCAACAGCGGTAGAAAAGAAACTGGCTCCTGCGCGAGGGGCCACCGGTTGGGGTATGGACTACTCACCGGTCCCCGACGCAGGCAGACCCAGACTTCTCCAGGTCAGTTCACGTTGCTGGCAGGTTCAGCTGCGATGATCAGGACGTCTCGACACCGTGTAGATTCTGCATAGCAGGATGCAGGGTCGAGGATGGGTGTCCCAAATGCAGCGGACGTGCACATATTGTTACCACAGCAGGGCAACACGGCAACTGCGTTTACTCTGGTCCGGGCGCACTCGTCTCACTTCAGACCTGGGAATGCCAAGGGTACGAATTCGGTGTGAGGGTGCCGTGGACGCAGAGCAAGCAGTAGACCAAGTTTCGAGGGCTTCCCCGAAATGGCGACGGTGATGGAGCAAAGCGTCCTGCGTAAGCTGTTCAGCCCACTGGTTGGCCCAGGGACACTTCCGAAGAGGCTTACGTGCAGGGTTTGATGAAGGTGCCGGGAATAGTTGATCCCACTATTCAAATGGGTCGAAGCGCCTTCACAGACCACCTAGGACGATCAGATGCAGAGGGCTCTCACAGGACGACAGCAGTTCAGAGTGCCAAACCTTCAGCGGGTCACCAGCGGTTCCTCGACTCAGCTTCTTGTTGCAGGATACTTGGCTCCTTATCCCTTGTTCGGTGTGAACTCAGGAGATCGACATGGTAGTGGTGTTTTCAGCCTCCTCTTATCCAAAGTTCCCTTCGCGCCAAAACGGAGTGGGCCCAATGGGAGATCTGCTCACAAACACTCACACCATACGTGGACCTATCACGGACCACGGTGGTCCCGGGCATTCAGGACACTCTAGACTCTCTGGCACCCAGGATGTGTATTGGGAACAGACATCCCAGCCCACATCCTGGAGGCACACACAAGGCATGCAGAAGCCAGCGAAAGCGTTGTTTAGCGGGAAAGTGCATGACCAAATAAGGACTGCCCTGGGTCGGCTTGACCTGGGGGAAGGTGAAGGGGCAAGACGGTCAGCAGAACCTCGTGGCATAGCCATTTTGGGAGCCAGGCCACCTATTTGTGCCAAACACGGTAAGCGCGGATACATGGCAAAAAAGGGTTCAAAACACAAGAGAAACGATAGCTGCCACCAGTCCTGTCCGTGACACACTTGCACAGTTCATAATAAGTTCAGCGAGAGTTTCTAGGGCCTTTGGAATGACTAGAGACCCAAGAGCGCTGTAATGTAAGTTACGGTGCACTCCTATTTCATGCTGCACAAAAGCTGCAACATGAGGAAAGGACTAAGGGAAACGAAGTCTCCCAGTACTGACTGTCTTAAGGACATGTCAGTTTCCCCATAAGAATTGAGCGAAAGCCCAGAGGAGTGCTGCGGAAGTCTCTGGCAAAGTCTAGATCAGAGTGTAAAACAACAGAAAAAAGTTTGGGGTTGCCACATGGAGGGAAAATGACATACAATTATGAAATCTTTCCTAACACTTTCCCCTCCCAGACTAAGGACAGGGGGGAACTAATCCACCCCTGGATGAGTTTCTTGTTCAGGTCGGTTAAACATTCTGGACAACCCATCAGCATTGCTATGTTGGACACCTGGCCTATGCTCAATAGTGAAGTCGAAGCCTTGTAGTCTTATGGACCACCTAAGCAACTTTGGATTCTCTCCCTTCATTTTCATTAGCCACTTTAAGGGCTTATGGTCAGTTTGCACAGTGAAGTGGGTCCCATAGAGGTAAGGCCTCTGCTTCCGTAGGGCCCACGCAACAGAGAAACATTCTGTCTCTACTGTGGACCATCTGAGCTCTCTGTCCGTACGCTGGCGACTAATGAAACCAATAGGGTGTTCCTTACCCTTCTCATCTACTTGTGATAGTACAGCTCCTATCCCAGTGTCAGAGGCATCTGTCTGCACAATAAAAGGTCTTTGGTAATCAGGGGCCCTGAGTACAGGGGCCTGGCACACGGAGTCTTTTAAGCCATTGAAGGCCTTCTCACACTCTTCAGTCCAAGTTACCTTCTTGGGTTTCTTCGGAGTGGTGAGAGCAGTCAGAGGGGCAGCTATGGTGCCATAGTCTGCCATGAAATTTCTGTAATACTCTGTGAGTCCTAAGAAGGCTCTCACTTGGGTCTGTGTAGTGGGGGTAGGCCAGTCTTGTACTGCTTGTACTTTACTGGGTAGAGGCTGTATCCTCCCTCCACCTACTTCATGTCCAAGGTAAACCACTGAGCCTTGTCCAATCTGGCATTTACTGGCCTTTATGGTCAAGTGGGCTTTCTGAAGAGCCTGTAACACAATCCCAAGGTGTTTCACATGGTCTTCCCAGGTGGCACTGAAAACTGCTATATCATCCAGATATGCAAGACAGAATTCATCCAACCCATTCAACACATGATTCACAAGCCTCTGGAAAGTGGCAGGTGCATTCTTCAACCCAAAAGGCATTACCCTGAACTGGTAAAGACCTTCAGGAGTTGAGAACGCTGTCTTATCCTTGGCATGGTCTGCGAGGGCTATTTGCCAATAGCCTGCAGTCAGGTCAAACCTGCTGAGGTACTTGGAGGCACCCAAGGTATCCACCAGCTCATCTGTTCGAGGCAAGGGGTGGGCATATGTCTTGGTGACAGCATTCAGAGCCCTGTAATCCATGCAGAACCTCAATTCAGTTTGCACCAAGGTATCAAACCAGGGGACTGTGAAAACAGGGGGGAAAATTGCCTAAGCAAACTTTTCACCTCAGCCTGCTGATCAGAAGTCAGGTGAGGGGCCACTCGGACACCCTCAAAGGAGCTATCTGGAGTACTGCTTTGAAACAGGTCAGGGAGAGGTTCAGACTCCTTTTCCTCAATATCTGAAGCCAATAGCAGTGCTGTGATTTCAACTCTTGGGATGAAAGCCTTCAGCCTATTTACGTGGAACACTTTTGGAGCCTGTCCAGGCCTTCCAAGGTCCACTAAATAGTTGACCTCAACCAGGGGCTCCACCACTGTGTAAGGGCCTGACCATTTATCCTGTAAAGCTCTAGGCCTTAAGGGATTCATGATCAGGACTTGCTGGCCAGGTGTGAAGTTGATGAGGGAAGCTTTCTGGTCATACTAATGTTTCACCAGGGCTTGTCCTGCCTTTAACTTGTCACTAGCCAGACCCATCAGCAGTACCATCCTTTTTCTGAGCACTAACACATAGTCTACTACGTTGGTAGTAATAGGGGGAGTGGGCATCTCCCATCCCTCCTTGACTATGGCTAGGGGTCTCCGCACAGGGTGACCAAACAGAAGTTCGAAGGGGCTGAAGCCAACACCCTCCTGTGGTACCTCTCGGTAGGCAAACAGTAAGCATGGTAAAAGAAGATCCCATTTTCTTCTCTGAGGTTCTTCCAGAGCCCCAATCATACTTTTTAACGTTCTGTTAAACTGTTCCACCAGACCATTGGTCTGGGGGTGGCATGCGGAGGAGAACTTGTAGGTGACCCCACATTCTTTCCACATAGCCTGCATATACTTCGACATAAAGTTGCAGCCTCTGTCAGACACAACTTATTTAGGGAAGCCAACCCTAGTAAAGATGCTGAGTAAAGCTTTTGCGACTGACTTGGCAGTCACAGTTTTCAATGGGATGGCCTCAGGATATCTGGTGGCAGGGTCGACCAATACCAGGATAAGCCTATTGTCTGAGGATGTTTGGGGGTCAAGGGGACCAACGATGTCAATCCCTACCCTCTCGAATGGTACTCCCACAACTGGGAGTGGTACCAATGGAGCTTGGATTGTTGTACCACTCTTACCAGATAACTGGCAGGAGGCACAACTCCTGCAGTGACTTTCTACTTGCAGCCCCATCTTGGGTCAGTAGAAGTGCATGGATAACCTTTGCTTGGTTATCTTAATACCAAGGTGACCAGCAAGGGGCACTTCATGCGCCAGCTGCAGGAGGAAGGGTCTTACAGCAAGGGGAACCACCAACCTCCTATGGTCTCCTTCTGTAGACTCTGTGGGCTCACTATACAGGAGTCCACCCTCCCAATAAATCCGATGCTTCCCAGTAGGTTCACCCTCAAGCTGGGAGCAGGCCTGTCTCCTTAGGCCTTCCAGAGATGGGCACTCACGTTGGCCTTTACTGAATTCTTCCCTGTCAGGACCACCTTCTACTAACAAATCATTTAGTTCAGGATGGTCATTGGGGGCAAACACTTCAGGCATCACCACCTCCTCGTCAGGTCTGGGCGATTGACCAACTACCTCCACCGCAGTGGTAGGCGAGTTAGGGGGAATATTTTCTTTCCCTCTTTTTGGTTTCTTGACTCCTTTAGCCTTGGGTTTCCCCTTTGGCTGGGGCAGGGCATTGGTCTTGGCCAATGCTGCCCTCGTTTGAGACCTTGTGCAGGGTCTGTCAGCAGTATCTCCCACAAGCCCTAAAGCTCTGAGATCATTGCCCAACAAGACCTTTCCTGGGACACTCCTCTGAATGCTCACTGGAATTCTGACTGATGTACCATTGATGGTAAGATTTACAGGTATTACTGGGAACATGAGAGGTGGGCTGTCAGCCAAATTAGTGGGCATCAGAATAGCTCTAGCAACTTCCTCTGAGTCTACCAAGGTAGAATACACTACAGTTCGACTTCACCCACTATCCCTAGAGCTGGAGTATCTACTCCATTGATCAGCACACTGTCTTTAAAGTAGTGCTTGGTGTTATCTGGAATCCTAGCATAATCCTCTGCGACTTTAGGCTCCCAGGAACCCACATAAACTAAAACTATCTCAGCTTCTATCCCACTGGGGAAGGAGTCTGAGGAGAAGGATGCTCTAGTAATCTCTTCTTCCTCGTAGGAGGAGAAGGCCAGATTAGCAGAGTGGACCCCCAAGGTGTTGAACTTACATCTGGGATCCCCCTTCACGTGGTCAGTTGCTCCACAAGCAAAACAAGATCCATTGGGTCTGTTTACATAGGGAGGCTTATTATAACCAGAGTTCTGTTTCGGAGGCTGACCTCCACTACCCTGTGAGTTCTCTTGTGTCTTACTCTTATTTTTCTTTTTGAGGCCCTTTTGGGAAGAAGATTTATCAGTTTCCCCACCCTCCTTATCCTTGGAATTTTTCCCTTCCCCCTGCTTACCAGGATGAGTCTTGTCCCTATGGGACACTCAATGTGACACCCATAAATCTGCTGCTATGGCAAGCTTCTTAGGATCTATCTCCTTTGAATCTGCCAAATGCTGCTTAAGCTCAGGGGAAGAAGATGCAAAAATATCTTCCAGCATGACAAGACTTATCATACCTTCAAAGGTAGAAACTGTATAACCTTCGACCCAGCCAGTCAAGTTTTTTAAGCATTCAGTTACATAAGATACCCAAGTACCACCTTCTTTTTTCTTATACTCTCTGAATCTTTTTAAGTATTGGGCAGGAGTCTTTCCAAACTTTAAAAGGAGATTCTGCTTCAACATTGCAAAATCTGCTCTCTCAGCCTTCGACATTTCCATAATGGCACTGCAGCCAGAATGGGGCAGTCTGCTAAGTAACCAGGCAATTTTATCAGCATTGTCAACTTGATGAACTTCACATGGATACTCAAATGTATTCAGCCAGTCCATAATGTCATTCTTTTCCTCATATACACTGAGCAGATCTTTTGGAAACCTTGGATGAGAGGAGGTCCCAGACCCATGTCCAGGACCCTTGGATCCATTGGGAACTTGGAGCTTGGGCAGTTCTAACTGGTGATCCCTGTCTTTCTGTTTTTCTGCCTGTTCGATCTTTAGCTTGGCCCTATTGAACTCCAGCTCTTCCTGGAGTTTGGCCATATTGAACTCAAGCTCCTTCTGCCTAAACAGCAGCTCTTGCTTCTTGAATTCAAGCATGGCTTCCCCATCAGCACTGGCAGAGGAAACATTGGCCATTTCATCCTCCCTGTCCTCATGGTCGCTGTGGACCAGTGCAGCGGCAGAACTGTCAGTTCTACCAGTGAGAGCAGCCCCACCTCCTTATGCACTGTCCTCTGAATTTATAGCGCTAAGCTGAGCTTCTTGCCACGCCATGATTCTTTGGATCATTTCCATTTTTGTGCTTGAGATGAGACACCTCTTTCAGCACACATCTTTTCAATGTTTTGGATTTAGAAGCATTTAAAGTTAACAAGGTTCTTGTTTCCATACTGTTAGATAGGACTATGGCCTTTAAAAAGTTATACTACGACAATTCACTACGTGTCCTGTTAGGAATAACTTGAAATGCCTTCGCTCGTGCGCAACACTGGATACCTTCAGTCGTATCCCACCACTGTACACCAATTTGTTAAGATGGATTTCTGAACTCTGACCTGGAGGGGCAGACGTTCAGAAGGCCAGCCTAGTTTCTTGGAACAGGGTAACTTCTGGACAAGCCAGACCAATCAGGGTAGCGATGGCGGCGGTCAAGACTAAGTCTCAAGAGGGGTGAGGGTGACGGAAAGACCTCAATGAGCACACAAAGCAAGGACACTTACAATTTACTCCAGACAGGTGTTATATTAAAAATATAGACACATTTATTACAAGGCCTTTGTAACATCGACCATAGCAAAGAATCACAATAATACTAAAGTAAACCAACACATCACAATCAATACAATATATATACAAGACCGCGGGGTCTAAGGAGTTAGGAGCACGTAATATGTAGACCACCTAGATGGGGAGGAAAACAGGCAGTGCAAGTAATCATTAGACCCAGTTCGACATCCGAAATACACCTAACTAGGAGGAAGTCTGAGCCCTACGAAGTGAGGAGCCTTATGCTCAAAAGTACCTGCATGCGCTGGTGCCAATGGACAAAAGAGGGCCTCTTCAAGGATATCAGGCAGTTCAGGAAGATGAATGAAGCGATGCAGAACAAGTCCCCACTACTCAAGCAAGGCCTCCACTTGTCGGCAGAGGCAGGGTGAGAGTGCGGGATAGAGTCGCTATTTCGCAACAGTGGTAGAAAAGAAACGGGCTCCTGCACGAGGGGCCACCGGTTGGGGTATGGACTACTCACCGGTCCCCGACGCAGGCAGACCCAGACTTCTCCAGGTCAGTTCACGTTGCTGGCAGGTTCAGCTGCGATGATCAGGACGTCTCGACACGTGTAGATTCTGCGTAGCAGGATGCAGGGTCGAGGGTGGGTGTCCCAAATGCAGCGGACGTGCACAGGTTGTTACCACAGCAAGGCAACACGGCAACCGCGTTTACTCTGGTCCGGCTGCACTCGTCTCACTTCAGACCTGGGAATGCCAAGGGTACGAATTCGGTGTGAGGGTGCCGTAGACGCAGAGCAACCAGTAGACCAAGTTTCGAGGGCTTCCCCGAAACGGAGGCGGTGACAGAGCAAAGTGTCCTGCGTAAGCTGGTCAGCCCACTGGTAGGCCCAGGGACACTTCCGAAGAGGCTTACGTGCAGGGTTTGATGAAGGTGCCGTGAATAGTTGATCCCACTATTCCAATGGGTCGAAGTGCCTTCGCAGACCTTCTAGGACAATCAGATGCCGAGGACGACAGCAGTTCAGGGTGCCAAACCTTCAGCGGGTCACCAGCGGTTCCTCGACTGCAGGATACTTGGCTCCTTATCCCTTGTTCGGTGTGAACTCAGGAGATCGACATGGTATTGGTTTTTCAGCCTCCTCTTATCCAAAGTTCCCTTTGTGCCAAAACGTAGAGGGCCCAATGGGAGATCTGCTCACAAACACTCACACCATACGTGGACCTATCACGGACCATGGTGGTCCCAGGCATTCAGGACACTCTAGACTCTCTGGCACCCAGGATGTGTATTGGGAACAGACATCCCAGCCCACATGCTGGAGGCACACACAAGGCATCCAGAAGCCCGCGAAAGCGTTGTGTTTTGCCGAATGTGCATGAACAAATAAGGATTGCCCCAGGTCGGCTCGACCTGGGGGAAGGTGAAGGGGCAAGACGGTCAGTGGACAGGACAAAGAACCTCGTGGCATGGCCATTATGGGAGCCAGGCCACCTATTTATGCCAAACGTGGTAAGCGTGGATACATGGCAAAAAGGGGTTCAAAACACAAGAGAAACGATAGCTGCCACCAGTCCCGTCCGTGACACACTTGCACAGTTAATAATAAGTCCAGAGAGTTTCTAGGGCCTTTGGAATGACTAGAGACCCAAGAGCGCGGTAATGTAAGTTACGGTGCACTCCTGTTTTATGCTGCACAAAAGCTGCAACATGAGGAAAGGACTAAGGGAAACAAAGTCTCCCAGTACTGACTGTCTTAAGTGCATGTCAGTTTCCCCATAAGAATTGAGCGAAAGCCCAGAGGAGTGCTGCGGAAGGCTGCGCTTCTCTGGCAAAGTCTAGATCAGGGTGTAAAACAACAGCAAAACGTTTGGGGGTTGCCACATGGAGGGAAAATTACATACAATTATGAAATCTTTCCTCACACTGTTCAGCACAGGTTGTCAAACAGGTGTAAAGTTCAGCATTATCTTGAGATAAATACATAGATGTATTGTTAGGATTACTTACGGCGATGTAGGCAGATAATGTCTTGTGCATAGGGAGTTCTCCAATGGGAATGGGAGTCCTTGTGCCCTGGAGGGAGTAACTCCCAGTGACAGATTTGCTTAGCCGGCTTACTTCCCTAAAAGGGGGTGACCCCCTAGGGGAGAAGCGTCACATTCCCCAGATTTGTCACACCCATCATTTACATAAAACTGCATTTTTCCTCCACAGGAATCCCCTCTTTGAGGCTAATGACCATGATCCTCACATTTCTAAATACTTTGGATTATAATTTCAAAAAGACCTGTATCTTTTCAATTATCTCTAAGGAGGTCTACTTAGTAAAAGCTTTTCATGAACTTTCAGGGTATTGATAGTCTTTTTCAAACATTTAAAACTGTACTTCATTAACAAATATATACAATAAATTCCCAACAGCATGTCTGATCTAGCCACACATGTTCTAATGTGGTAAATAATATCATTGAGATTGCCATTATAATGTGGGTTAAATGTATAGCATTTGGATCCCTCAAGAGCACTAAAACCTTCCTTTGAGGCCAGGATAGTATCTAAGGCCATTTGGTTACTCAATACCATAGTGCATGGTGATATGTGCTCATGAGTGATTAATGAAAGGGAAATTGAGGTTCATTTTCCACTTTCTATAGTAACAGGGATAGTTTCAGGTTATCACGATTAAGCTGAATGCCTTGTCCAAGCATCAAATATCCAATTCCTTTAGCAAATATTTTCTTTATTGAAGATGATCGCAGCTTAAGTGATTGTCTGATGGCAGACAGACCATTTCCCGTATAACAACTCCCACCCCAATGCACGAGTACCCAGCTATAGTATGAAATCCAACAGATAAATAAGTACCATGATAAGTAGCACAGCCAGAATTAAGAAAAGAGAACCCTTTATCAGAATAGATAATAATATTAAAACAAGAGCCGGTGGATTGAGAAAATCTATACCTACCGTTTCCCCCATAAACAGAGGAACATTATTAGTGTAACATAGAATGCATGTAGTGGGAAAAGGCAAACGTATTGCAGCAAGTTTCTTTTGTAGCTAATCAAGAGGAGGAAAAGTCAGAGAGCCTGAGAAGAGAACCCCATCATTGAATAATGGGCAGACCATTTGTTCTAGAAACCAATTTCAAATAACTGCAGGTATCCCCTCACTTTTTTCCCACAAAACATTTTATTAGGTTTTTCAACATGGGTACACATTGACATCAACAATGCATTATTCAACAACACAAAATCTGAGTTCGAGCCAGGTATGAATCCATGTTCAACGGGAATGAAAACGGGCCTAATAGTTCATATATATGCATTTTTCCCCCCTTGAGGCCTTGGGGCCAAGAACCCCCAACCCTGCTTTCTGGTTTAGAAGTTCACTCCACCCTGGAGCCAGCGTGTTAGAGGGGGTCTCCTGGTGAGAGTTGGAAACTTTTCAGAATAGTCCATGAAGGTTGCCAACGTATTCAGAAAATAGTTCAGGGTTCTCGAGCGGATTGCTGTGACCTTCTCTGCTACAGTGACCTCCCAGCATTTCGACCACCATAGTGGGACCGAGGGGCTGTCTGCATTTTTCCAAAGCCGTGCCATTGCAATTTTTTGTAGCTAAAAGAAGATGAGAGCATAAGCGTGGAACATGTCCCGAGAGCAGGAATACTCCTCCCCCTGTTTCGCCCAGAAGAATTATTCCGGGATCCCACGGAATAGATAGCCAAGTGATTGCTTTGATATGATCCACCACCTCCCTCCAGTATCCCTCTGCTTTTGGGCAGGTCCATACCATATGATACAGAGTGCCCCGGACTGAACACCCTCACCAGCAATCTGCAGAAATTTTAGGGTTGGCCTTGTTTAATTGGTCTGGGGGTACATAACCCCCTTCCCTGTTTGAGATACATTGTGTGCTCTTATGTAGCGTAGTCCAAATTTTCCCCCATTCTTTTCTATCTTTTTCTCGGCCTAGATCCCTCTCCCAGTCGAGCATGTATCTTTCTTTTTTTAGAAGGATCTGTTCTGTCCAGGAGGCGATAAAGTGACAAAATTCTTCCTCTTGGGGCCGGAGATAGAAGGGATAGCTCTAACGCTGTTAAGTCTCTAGCCCCTCTCTCCCTGACCACCTTGTGCGATATCCAATGCCGGAGCTGGGCATAGTGGAACCTTTCGGATTCTCCCACCCTTAACTTTTCTTTGCATCTCTCAAATGTTATGGGAGAGCTGCCTCCCAAGAAATCTGAGAGTTTCTGCAATCCCCCCTCCCTCCATGGCCCAAAGCTGTGTGCTGGGTTTCCTGGTGTGAATTCAGGGTTATTCCGGATAGGTGTTAGTGGGCCTAATGTGTCGCCCGGCCGCCCTACTTCCACGCTGCTGCTTTCCAACTGTGAGTAGTGATGCTAGTCACCATGAAGGGGCCCCCATTTGCCTAGAGATTGGGCAGTGGGACCAGACACCAGGCCTCTTCTAATTGCTTCCACAACAGCTGGTCTGTTGGTTGGGCCCAAGTATATGCATGGAAAAGTTGTGCTGCATTTGCATACCTCGCCATGTGAGGGATGCCCAGGTCACTCAGAGCCCTCCCGCGGACCATAACCTTCTTTGCTATTCTGGGTTCCTCCCCCCCATACAAATTCTTGTATCTTTCTCTGCAGGGAGAGCAGTTAGCTCTTCAGAATGTGCACCGGGAGTGCTGCGCATTGATAAAGTAGTCTGGGGATTAAGTTAATTTTTATTGCTGCAATTTGCCCAAACCAAGAGATTTCTTGATTCTCCCAGTGTTTTAGATCTCCCCGGAAGTAGTTAAATAGCTGCGGGAAGTTGCTTAGGTATAGGCGGGAGCGATCTCTAGGAATGTGCACCCCACCAACATATTCGATCATATCTTTGGCGCAGGGAATTTGCATCGTAGGACTGAGGTCCAGTTTTTTCTGTTTGGGCAGATTGATTGCTAGTGCTGAGGATTTTCCTAGGTTAACCCTGAACCCGGAGACCACCCCAAATTCTTCAATTTCTTCCCAGAGCGGCCCTAGAGATGCGCCCAGGTCAGTCAAAGTTACAAGGATGTCATCCGCATATAGTGCGACTTTATATTTATGGCCCCCATCAGCAAGCCCCTTTATCTTCGGATTTTGCCGGATCCTGGCAGCAAAGGGCTCCATAGATAAGGCAAAAACCAGAGGTGATGGGGGACACCCCTACCGCGTTCACCTAGTTATGTCTATCATCTCAGATCTGATGCCATTAGCCCAGAGTTGCGTGGTGGGATTCTGGTAGTTAGCCATCACCCATTTTGTAAAGTTTGGACCAAAACCAAAGTGTGCCAGCACTTTTCTAATATTGCCCCAGTCCACCAGATCAAAGGCCTTGTGTGCGTTTAATGATATTACGGCCATACCCTCACCCCTCCTACGGGCACTTTCAACAAGGTTTATCGTACGCCTTATGTTGTCGTGCGTCCCCCTCCCTGGGATAAATCCCGCCTGATCCCAGGCTATTATATCTGGGAGAGTCACGTTCAGCCTAGTTGCCAGTACCTTTGAGAATATTTTCCCGTCGTTATTCATTAGGGTTATTGGTCGATAGGAGGAGGCCTGTTCGGGGTCTTTCTCTGGCTTGTGGATTAGGACCGTGAGCAACTCTGCCATAGACTAGGTATCCCCTCACTTGTAGGAACTGGTGCCATGGGCAAACGCAGGGATAAATCATATAGACGATAGGCACATACCCCAGCTGTCTGAAATATTTTGAATGCAAGTATATTGGCAGGTATTGTGCAGGAATGTATTCTTTCTTTCTGTTCAAGGAAGTTCATTGGGACCCTCTAATTCATGATAGGTGGTGTTGAATGATTCAACAGATACAACAAACATCATCATCAGAAAGCATGTAACATTCATTGGGACTCAGTCAAGTTACAAACCACTTTAGCCAAAAAGTTCTTGTTGTTGCTAGCAGGTACAGTTCAAAGTCATATATGCTTTCACATGTTCTCAAATGATTAGTATGCTACATACAAAGCTGGAAGCACACAGAACAATAGTGTAAACAGAAAACCGTAGTTGCCAACAGGATGTGTCAATGGATGTAAAGAATGGTCAGCAACATTGTACATAGTCAGAGATGCCCATACATGCCTATGGGGGCCAGAACACCAATTACGAACAGGAACATCCCAGCATCACAATTATAGAAAGGGAGCCAAAGGAGTCCTGAGCAAATGATTTCTTTGTAGCTTCTCCAGGTATTTCTTTCAGCTTGAACTCACTCAAAGGGTAGCATGATACTTCAACAATGGCCTGCAAAGAATAGAGTATATGCTTACTTTCAATGAATCACTTGATCACTGTTCTGTCCTGAGCGTGGGAGGAAACTGTGGGCCTCCATACCGGGTTCGAGCTCTGGGTTCCTTCAATGAGGAATTACCGGGCCATTCCAACCTTGGAGGACCCGGTAATTCCTCATTGAAAAAACCCATCCCCATTCCAATTTGAGCCCCGATAGGGCTCAATGGGAATGGGGAGGGAGCTAATAGCGGGCACGTAATGGGCCCGTTATTAGCTGCTAAGGACGTCTGGTCTGACCAGACGTTCTGAGTGGGTCCCGCAAGGGAACCTCGTAATAGGGAATCCCGTAATGAACGGTGCCGGTCCCGTACCGGCACCATTCATTACGGGACCGCCAGGGTCGTAATGACGCCCCGTATTTTTCTTGAACGTTTAAATCAGGACCTTAGAGAGCAGATTGTGGCTGCATCCCTTCTGCATTTGAGACACTACTCACTAATGATAAGACTGCAATAATGACTGAATCTGCGTGTGCAGTATTCGAAAAAGGAATAGTATTATTCTGAATAGGCATTGAAGATGTGGCTCCAGTCTCAGTACTGCTGCATACAGAAGCAGATTTGGGTGAGAATGGTTCTGCTAATGCACTCGGTCCAGTATAGACTGAAGCAAAGGACTCTGGAATCGCTGCAGTTGATTAAAAATCATGTATCCCTCCTGATGCGCAGACACAAGACACTGCTCCCCGCGAGATACAGCTCTCGATTAACACGTTTTTTTCATGAGCATCCTTGACTCATTGGCACCTGGGATTACCCGACCGGCTGCATTTTTTACAGTATTTCTCCAACAAACATTTCCTTTTGCCTGCATGCTGTGCATTGTACAACCAGCTATTCTGCTAAGACGCTACTCAGTCACGCCAGAGTCCAGCCCTTGCCTTCTCCACTAGACATCCTCGCCTGTACTGATGACAGCAGATTCCAGCCACTAATTTCATCCAAGACATCACCCAGTTGATTTAGGTGAACCAAGCTTCTGCATCAGCCGTCCACCCTACTCATACCAGTGTCCTGATGACAGTTCGGCACCCTCAGAAAATCTGCTTTTACATTGCAATATCTGTTGTGTGCAAGTCATATCCCAACTAGAAACACCCACTATACGTGCCGACAATGATTACGTACTGCTACTCATTTAGCAGTACATGAAATTGCACTATTTTGCTACTAACCCACCTTTGCAATTCTTGGTTTCACGTGTATGTTTTAAAATTCATGTTATACAGGCTTATGCCTTTTTTTAAAAACGTTTTTTGAGTTAACAATTAAACTTTGTTTTATCTCCATTTTCCTGTGATCTATGTGCTAGTATATGCTAAGCTAGCCACTGTAGTATAAGTGCCCCCCCCCCCTCCTGCGTCTATGGAATAAGGGCTAGCCGTTGACTCTACATCCTGTTCTGATGGCTCCCTCCTGATGAACCATTATAAGCAAATGGAGAAACATGTGTCGATGGAATTACTGTGAGAGAATCATTAAGTCTATCAATGAAACATTTTGAAATTGATATACCTTTTGAAGATAAGAATAATTACTTTGATGCACCATTTGAAGAGGAAAGATTTTTTAAATACGAGAAAATCAGAAACTGAAATCATTGGTGATTAATTTTTTATAAGTCAATAAAATTAGGGCGCACAACAAAGGGTACTCAAGTTTCTGTTTCTCAGAAAATCCAAACATCATGCTGTCAAAGGAGGGGCCGAGGCCATGCACATAGAGTGCACAGTCCAAATCTTGTGGGGTGACAACCCATGCTTTTTGTTCAGGTTATTCCGCATCTGCAACAAAACCAATGGCTTGGCTTTAGGCCATCTAAGGCCAGTCTCTTTACATACTCTAGATAAGTGATCCTAAATGTCTTAGCTATGGCATTCCAATGGTGCACTAGATTGTGGATACTATGCAAAATGACAATGCTGAGAGATGTTGAGCACTTTACAGATATCTCTAACTACCTGCCCTGTGAAGTGTGTGCCACTGTCACCATCAATACCCGCATGAAGACTAGATTGAGGCATATATTCACTAAGAAACCTTTTAGAAACAATGACAGTCAGCCCTTCAACATGGTTAGCCCTCCACCCACCTAAATACATGTCCTCCACCAAGCAACACATGACATTAAGACATGCAGGTAGTTGCATGAAATACATCTGAATACTGACGAAAGAGTCTTGCTGTGCTGGATGCTCCGAAGGCTAAGTCTTTCGATTTTCCCATATTATGGCCAATAAAACAGGATAAGTGTAATGGTAATTTTGGGTCGCCATAGCACAAACCAGCCCCGGTTAACATGGGTATCAAAATGAGTCAATCTGCTGAAAATAAGGGCTAAGCAGTCTGGGCACTATCAGGCAGCCATGTAGAGAGCACCAAAGAGTATTGGGTTGCAACTTAAAAATGTCTTGGATCAAAACTCCTTGTAAGATTCTGGGATGAGATCCTATGGTCTAGAAAAAGTTGTGAGTGGCTGTTCCACCCTAATACAGACACATTTTATGTTATGTTATGTTATTCGGCATGTATATAGCGCTCTATATATCATTGGTATGACCTCAAAGCGCTGGTAGGTTGAACACCCTCGGGAACCGTATTTCTGGTCAGTAGAGAGAGATAGTGTCGTAGGGTGCGTGGGTGCACCAGATAAGTGTGCAGCTGGTGTAGTTGCTGGTTGGTAGCTGCATCTCAGCATTTAGGTGTGGTGCTGGATATATCAGTTGGATGTGTGCAGTCTGGTGGGAGGACCCCCAGACAGGGCTCTGGCTGTGTTAGGCCTGAAGGACGCATATGTGAGCAACTATGCTGGAATGTGCTTGGCTAGCTGCGTTTTATTAGGGTGATGAGGTGCTGATGAGGTCGTATTGGTATGTGGACAAGTAGGCCGAATTAATCAGGGGTATAGCAGTGTTCTAGTTGAGTGATGGTATATAGTAGAGAGTAAGAGTAGTGATGTGATGTGGTGGATATCTTTAGAGCGAAATACACTATTAGGAGCCAAAGGGAATTTTAGAGCCACAGTTCATGCTGAATTGTCAGCAAGGGAATTACCATTAGCAACCACTCAATGCGACACATCGGGCCCCTTGCATTTAACAATGGCCGTGCAGAAGGTAATAAAAGGGCTGAAACATAGAAGCCATTTAAATGAGAGTCCCTACTGATGTCAAATAGTCATGTTACCGCCGCAGTTTGCCAAGTCTCGAACCACGCCATGGACATAGCTGGAATCAGTATAAGTCATGCCAAGTTTTCATTTAGACAGCACAACTTTATGGGTGAGAGCAATTAATTCAGCAACCTGAGCAGAATGAACATTTGGCTACAGATATGCCTCCAAAACGTTCGTTGGAGTACAAACTGCATACTCTGGAGACTATTCCATAAACAAGAAACATCAATAAACAGAATCAGCTCAGGGTTGCAGTGATATATCCTTTAAATCGACTGTGGTAGTCATGATATTTTCAATCACCACTAAACAATCATGCGGCTCTGCAACTGAGGGAGTACAGACAAATGATGCAGAATTTAATATCTTACATCGGTTAATAGTAACATTAGCGACAAGGATTCGTAATTGCTTATATTTAGTTACATGTGAATTTTATATGTGCCGTGTTTTGCCATTTAAGAGTAACACTAGGACAGCATGAGGCACAGCTAGAATGACACGGTGCTCTTTAACGAAAGTATCAGCTTTGGTATCAGCAGTAACCATTACAGCACATAGACAAGATAGTAAACCTACATCCACAATATCTAATGCAGCACCATGATAGGCTGCTGGACAGTGATTATTACTAGTCAACATTCCTAGGGCAAAGCCATCACTTTTGTCACAAAACAGAGGGAAAGATTTCTGATCATTTGGAAGAACTAAGGACAGGGCCTTCGACAATTCTTGCTTGACTCTGATAAATGCCTCTTCTGCTTCAGATAACAAGGAAGGGATTTGGGAATGGACTCCTGAGTGAGGTTCTGTAGGGGTTTGATAATTGGAGCATAGCCAATTATCCACTTTTGGCAGTAGCCAACCATTCCAGAAATCCTCTCATTTGCTTTACAATTTGGGTTCTGGCACTTGCAAAATTGCATTATTTTGATCTTTGAGATATTGTGATCAAGATAAAACATTTGTGTCTAACAAAAATAGAGATTTTCGTTTGGGGCTTTGTGTCCTTTCAGAACAAAAACCATCAATAAATCGAGAGAATCTTGTTCACATGCCTTCAGTGACAGGGACACCAAAAGATCATCAACCTATTGAATCAAGACGGGCCCTCCAACCCCTTTTGACACTAGTGGTTCAAGATCTCATTTTAAAACCTTGGAAAAGAGTATCAGACATTCCACATATCGCTGCAGTAAACTAGCGAAACAACACTGTAAGGATTTATAAGTAAAGGTAAATTGATACTGACCGGTAGGTTGCGGCAGTATGGAAAATAATGCAGAACATAGAAACACTACTGTAAAGTGTATTGCAGTGGTAGGAATGCAAGATACCATATTCTCTGGATTGGGAACAGAAACAATTTGAAAAATAGATGCATTGACAGCACATAGGTGTTGCACAAATCGGTAAGTTTATTTCCCAGGCATTTTGATAGGCATAATAGAAGTATTGCAGGAACTATGGGTAGGCATAATAATTCCTTGGTTTTACAGGGATTCAATTACATGCTTCATACCTTCTTCCACTTCTTTTGAAAATGGGGTACTGTGGGATGCACAGAAGAGGTTTGGCTGGGTTCAGAGTCATGGGCACTGGTTCCACATTTAGTTTGAGTCCCACTTGAATTGCATGGGTAGACCACAATTGCGGAGGAGCTCAGTCCAACAGTCCTTGTTGCAGCAAGTGAATGTAATTTCGTAGCTCCTTTTTTAAATTTGGAGCCTCTTGCAAGGCATCTAAAATGCCTAATTGTCTGTTTATAGGTACATTCAACTAAATACCTACAGGCGGAAAACACATAGTACAAAGCATCTTACACAATATCCGATCCTAATAAATGCATTGGTGTAGAAGGGCTCAATAGAAATGCATGATGCTCAGGAATGGAACCCAAACCTGGCAGCAGGATGTGGTATCAGGTGACGCCTGATTCGAACTGCATTTACCGCTTCATCTGAACAGGAGACATGTGGAAATTCAGAGCCTCCCAAACTTGAGTGTGAAGCTCAAGTACAAACAAGAGAAGAAACACTCTTTCTGCTTACAGCACAATTAACATAAGGAGCAGAAGAATGAAGCTGAATCAGTGGTTCAACATTATTACTGCCCCCTGGCTGTCCTATCGTGTGTTAAACATAGCTGGCAGTGGGGTAGGAGTAAATGACTGTGAATAAAAGGAGCAAGCCGTGTTGGTTGCGCTGACTACTGAGTTGGACGATTCAGGCACTCAGATGTTCAATGTCTAAACTCTTTGCAGTGATTACACTGTTCATAGTACACTTATGTCATCTCTCCATCTCGAGCTCCTCCTTGACCGACTTTAATAGAGGTGACACATCCTCTACCCCTTTGTTTCCCCTGAAAGCTAGTGCCAGCTTCGTGCCTGCCCCTTACTTGCGAGTGCTGCAGCTTTTGGATTTGTAATGCCATTAATCTAGCCTCAGTTTTTTCCTACTGTCTTACAGCCTTTTCATAAAAGTGCTGCACAGCTAATAACACCAATTTTCTTCTCAGCCAATAAGTACTCCCTTAATTCATTCTGCGGTCTTGAGCTGCAGCACTATTACAAATGCAGAAACCATGGCTTCTGTGCAATGTTTGCTTCATTGCGGAACCCAGAAAAATGATCAAAACATTCCTTTAGTTTGTTGAAAAAAACAGCCAGGCTTTCCCCTGTGCTTTGTTTGAACACATCAATCGTGGACCAGTTTGTTTTCTTGGGCCCATTTCTCGGACTGAGCAGGGGAGACATCATTGAAATATTTGAATGCCTCTCTAGGTTTTCTTAGGCAATGGCCTATTATTCTTCTGAATTAACAAAGTCAATATAACAGGAGGAAGGGGATCTGTGAACAGCTCATTGAGATCAGAACTAGTGGGATTGTAACAGTCAATGATGACCTGTAACTCCAAATGAAAATTAACGGTATCAGGTATTAATATCCCCAACAAAAATATTGCCGTAAATATGGCCGTTTGGTTCGCCATAGGCGATATTTTTATTGGAGATATTATGTGGCAGCAGGGGTTGCGGGGGTTTCCCCTGCACATTAAAAAGTGATGCGGGGGTTGCAGCGGTGTCCCCCGCAGGGTCCATTGTGAATTTTGCCACAAAAATATGGCGATATTTTTGCATGGCGATATTTTTGCAGCAAAATTATCACATGTCCAGGGAGGATAGCTCAGCGGCAACGTGCGCGCCTTGGAAAGAAGACGACACGAAGCAGCGCAGGTTCGATCCCCGGGTCCGCGCTTAGAAACCTCTGGGTGTTTAAGCGCGTTATAAATACGCAACTAAGACAAAAAAAACACAATTACGCATCCAAAAAACAAATAATTCCTGTAACAGCGCCTCGATGCCTGTGGGCTGTGTGAGCGCTTTAAAAATGTAAAATAAAAAATAAATAAACATGGAACCAAATTAACAGGGTATTCACAGAATTTGGGAAACCTTTGCACAATATTATAGACGTCACTGCGGCTCCATGATGTGTGCACAGACACTAATGTATTTATTGCTAGCCCCAAGAAACTGTCTTATATAGTACGCTGCAGCATCAGTTTGAGTGGGAGTGTTAGGGAACCATTCAAAAGTTGCAGATACATTAGATGCAAATGAAGTGCCAACTATTTTAGAAATCTGCCATCTATCATGCAGTACATCAATGGCTAAAAAAGCCATTGCAATGTCGAGCGCCACACTGATCGTATAGGAGTAAATTGAATATTTGCTGGTAGCTCACCAAGGCATGAATCTTGGCCATGGAAGTGAATCGGCCCACCCAGTGGAGATGCAGGAGCAGAGGCAACTGGTTGTGATTGGTCTGGTGCTTGATCATGTGCAAGATTCAATATCGTGGGGAGTTCCTCTTTGGGGTTACACTTCGAATTACTGGATATAGTCTTTCTTTTCTTAGCCAAATGTGCTTGTTTTGCTTTCCGTACTTTTAACTGCTCTTGGAGTTTCCATTGGACATCTTTCAGAGCTCTGGCTTTGAACTTGGAATGCCTTTTAGTGTCATCTGCGAAGCAGTCAAAAAAGGAATCCCTATGCTTTTGTTGAACTTTCTATCCCAAGGTCTCGAGAGTTCCTCTTAAATAAACAATCCTATGAAGACCAAATGTACCTTCCTCAGGAAATTGCTTTGTGACAGCACAATTTATCCAAAAATGTGCAAGTTCTGGGCAAATAATGTGTGTACTTAAAATGAGCTTGACTTTCCTACAGGGAAATTGGCACTCCCTTTCACCTACCGGTTCCCATCCTCACAAAGGAAGACAAGGGTTAACGTTTAAGGAAGTCCATGGAGCTCTTTTGCAATGCCCCATGTAATAGTGCCAGGACACTGCTAGACCCGACAAACTCATGATTTAGCACTCATTAACCACAATCCACACAGCAGTGTCAATACGTGGTTTAACTTCTATTAACATCAGCTTTTCAATAACCAGCACCCATGCCCCACACAGTCAATTTGAGACACAGTGGGCCTCATTAGGACCCTGGCGGTAAGGGGTCTACGCCAGCGTTAGCTGCGCCGACCCCTTACCGCCAACTACGAGTTCCCAAAGCGCCATGGTCACTTCTACGCCCGCTTTTTGCGGGCGGAGAAATCCATGGCGCTATGGGACCTTGGTGTTAATTACGCCACCGTAATGTACGGTGGCGTAATTAACGCCTTCCCCACTCCCATTGAGCCCTATGGGGCCGAAATGGGAATGGGGAAGGGTAAATGGGTCAATGGGGACTTACCGCCCCGCCAACCTCGGAATGGGGCGGTAAGTCCGCCATCCGCCATGGCGTAAACGGACTTTACGCCATGGCGGAAAAGTCCGCCGATGGCGGAAAATATCCGCCAGGGTCCTAATGAGGGCCAGTGTATTTAACCATTACGTCAACATCAGCAGCAGTGTAGAGATGGGGTAGGGAAAAGACAAGTTCACACGCATAAGGGCAGAAATATAAGCCTGATCAGGTTCCATTGCTCGGACAGAAATAACCAAAAGTCTTCAATAAAGTCACACTTGCCGAAACAACCCATCAATGCCTGCATAAATGTGTCTGGTGGTGGAAAGACAAATTGAGTTCACTAACTGTAACTCGAGCATGGTGGTCTATGCAATGTGATGCCCTTATGATCGGCTATATATAGGAAAAAGAGAGTAAGGATTACTGAGCATAAAAGGTGCATCATGAATAGAATTATGAGAGCACATCTGGTTGAGCATTATGCAGATGAATAGCTCAGGACAGACGAATTGAGATGGATTGTGCTTTATCGTGCAGTAAAGATGATGTAGCAGATAAAGCACGTGTGCACAGAAAAGAACAGGAATTCATATTCCTGACTAAAGGCAACGAGACTGGGTTGAATCAATGTATTGCGTGGCACAAGCTATAATAAATGCAGCATTGTTACGCTTGGGCAATCGGGATCATGTGTGCACTCCCAGATTCTGCACACACACACGTATTTCTGTAATGAAATTCATAAGACACTTGAGGAAATGATCTATACACGTTACTAAGTCCGCAATGTTTACACTAATCATGTGACTTGTGGGACAAAACAGCGTTTGTTTGTAAGCGCCTTTGAAGACGGCCATGTGCGCTGTGAGTGCACCAGAAGCCTGTAACCAGGCAACTGCGTGGCTCTAAGATGTTACTCGCTGATGAGAATTTCACAAGTGCCGCCTTTACAGGGAACCAGGAATGACGTGTGCGGTCCTCCCGTGACATAAGTAAGAGAGGGTGATGTGTTTGCGGAATACGAGATGTAGTTTTGGTGTGAGAGGATATGTGTAGGTTAGTCGGTCACTGGATGATTTGTTTAAATTTCAGTGGTCCGAGAGTGCGTCTCTACTTGAAGAGAAACACAACAGTTAAGTCAAGTCATGTAAATGCACTGGTTATGTGTCTAGGTTCTTGATAAGGAATTAGCTTAGTTGACAGTTACATAATCGGTAATGTTCTACTTGGTATACACTCTAAAGGTGGATGGTGATTGCAGAATTGGTGTCAGATACGTTTTGATCTCATGTATAAGAGATACACCCTGGACAATAATTTGTCATGTGTATGAAAAATTGGCTAGAGATGGGAAAGCCCTGTGGATGACGAAAAGAAGGGGAAAACAACGTTGTGTATTAAAAAGTATATGTTAGGTGTCATGGCAACAATGCGCGACACTAGAGCTACAGAAATTGATATGTGTTGAACAACATAAAAACTAGATAAATATTATGCATATTGTTTTCCCAACACCAGACCCCTGAAGAAGTGCCCTCAATGATAGTGGTATGAATGAGAACTAAACGTGTTGGGTTCACTGTATAATAATTGGAACATTGATTAGGACCATGAATTGGTTTTTAACAATTAGGGAATAGAAGGATATGTCATTAGGAACCAGGTTGTGCACCAATTATAAGTTTTGTTGACTGTGTTGCATAGTTTTAGAAAACATTTTCGAGTGTGCATGGGGATGAATGAATTGAATGAATGAACAAGCCTTGAGAATTATATGACTTTGATGTAATTTTTTATGAAACTGTATAATGAAATTGTGGGATAGTAGTGATCTTTGCCTGGAGTAGTGTTCAAGACAATATACTGTGGAAGGGTACGAAGATGTACATTGCCTCCAAACAGTTGCCCCCTCATGCATTTGCATCTTGATCCACCTGCTGGAGGACATTGCAGAATACACAATATACCTGCACTCTTGAGTCATCGTTTCTGGTGGCCCTTGCAGAGGAAAGACATTGAGGATATGCACTTACCTGTGTAGTATGTACACCAGCAAAGAGTGATCCCCACAAGCCAAAGGGACTGTTACAGCCCTTGTTCATCCGTGAACAACCATGGACATGCATTTCTACAGATTTTCTTGTGGATCTTCCGGAGTCTGAAGGAGTCTGAAGGGGACACAGTTATCATGGTTAATATAGATTCCTTTACCAAGATGGCCCATTTCTCATCATTTCCAAAATTACCATATGCTCCTCAAATGGCTTCACGCTTTCTGGAGGACGTGGTGCATTTACATGGCCTCCCCCTGAAGATTGTATCGGATCGCAGATCACAGTATATATCAAGTGTTTAAGTATGCTTGTGGCAGAATTTGGGGATCGAAAGAGCTCTGTCTTCTGGGTATCAAAAGACAGTGGTGTAGCGTATTGGTCTTGGAAACTGGTGGAAAACATCCATGCCCCACTTCTGTTGAAGGCTTTTCATTGCCGCAGGCTCCTACGTTCCTGCCGCATGGGTGCCTTGGGGAGAGGGCATACCGTTGACACTCCAGAAGTGCTCCAGTCTCCTGTCCTCGGTGCTGTGTTCAGTTAATTAATGCTCCCTGTGCCCTGCTCCTCCAGCTCCTCCTTCTTGCTCCTCGTGGCCTTCCTTCTTCCTGCCTTACCTTCTGCTTTTGCTAAGTTGCTTCCTGTTGTTCTGCCTTACTCAAAGCTGTTCCTGCTCTTTGCTGCTGAACCCCTCCGGTTTCCCTAGACTCTGCACTTCCTGTATCACTGCCCCCAGTGATATCCTGCTGCTGCTCTTGACCTACAGAATGCCACCATCACAAACTGCAGTGTCTAGGGGGTGTTGCCTGTTGGCTTTTTCCCCAGGGACTATCTGTCCCCTAGGTCACTGTGGGGATGTGAGGGAGGACGGGGAGGGAGAGCGGGACGCACGGCCAGAGGAGCCCGCTGTGCCGCGGGCGTGTGCGGTGCCGAACGCGGGCGCCGGGAAGGCGTCCCTGTTAAAGGGAGAGCCTTGTCGGCGTCCCGCGACGGTGCCGACGTTGCAGCCGCGGCGCCGCGGGTGCTCACAGCCGCAGCGCCGCGTGTGCCCGCAAGAACCGGGTTCACTGGAGCTGCGGCTGGGAGACCCGCGAGCCCAACGTACCTCGGTGGCCTCCGGCGGCGAGCGCCGGCGAGGCTCGGGAACTAGAGAGCCCGACTCGTGCCGACCGCTTGGCGCCGGAGGTGCGCCAGACAGCTGGGCAAGGACCCATCGGGGGCAGCCAACCAGAACCCCCTCCTTACCTCATGCAGGGCAGACCCAGAACGCTAGCATGGGGCCTCAAGCAGGACGGGCCTCCGGGAGACATGCCTCGAGGGAGACACAACGTTGGGGGGGCGGGGCCAATGGAAAGGGTGGGGCTGACAGCAGGGAGGGGAAGCTAGAGTCAGGCAGCCAGAATAAAGGAGGAGGTGGGGAGGAGGCAGCACTATTCATAGAGGGTGGGTGCCTAGGGTCCCCACCAATCAGACAGGGGGGGAGGGAAGTTGTCCCTGATTGGCCCTTTTTCCCTCCAATCCCCAGGTATAAAAGGCACTGGCCTAATGGCGTTTGTGTTGCTTTTTGCAGGGAGAAGGAGAGGAGAGTGAGAGCAACTGGTGGGCCTATCCGGGTCCGTGAGAGTAGGAGACCCTCAAGGAGAAGAGGAACTCCTGGTGCCTTTTACTCCCAGTGAAGTAACTGTGGGGTCAACCTGGAGTCCAACTACCTTGGTTAAGACATTGTGTAATAAAGGTCTACAAAACTCCACTTCGCCTACTGTCGTGATTTCTACAAGTGGCGTAGTCGGCAGGATTTAAGGAGAACGCGATGGAGAAAATAATACAGACACTGTCAGAAGGGCAACAACAGTTACAACAGCTCTTCCAACTTCAGGCCCAGCAGGCGGCCGCTGATCGCCAAGCCTTTCAGCAGGCCATAAAATTGCATGGTACCCTGCAGTCCACTTCTCAAGACAAACACCAAGAGACGATAAAACACCTGACGGATGCTGTCACCGGCACCCGAAACCAGCCTATGGTCCCTTCCGCAGTGTTGCAAAAATTCAAGGAAGGTGAAGACCCGGCTTTCTTTTTCACCACATTCGAGAGAATCGCCCGAAAATTGGCCGGTGGACCGCTGGGGCCAATATGTTGCTCCCCTTTTGTCTGGCATCATGCAAGGTGCCTACCAGGCCGTTAACCCAAACGGAACCATGCCTTACGCTGAAATCAAAAAAGCAGTATTGGACCGGTTGGGACTTGATGAAGAGGCCTACAGAATGAGGCTGCGCGACACTAAACTCAAACCGGGTGAGAACCCCCGACAGCTCTTCTACCGAGTTAAGGAACTCACCGAGAAATGGTTACAAGTACCGGGAACAGGTCTCCAAGATGTCTTAGATAAAGTCACCCTCGAGCAGTTCATTGAGGCCCTACCCCCTCCGATGCAAAGATGGGTCCGACAACATCACAGGCCCACCTTATCTGAGGCGGTGGACATAGCGTCGGCCTACCAAAAGGCAGGGGGAGCAGGTAAACCCTTCGGAGTCGGATCTCCCATTCGCAATCCAATGCCACCATTGGAACCCCTCCCAACCAAGAGCCTGCGAGAAGGGCTTCCCAAATGGAGAGCAACGGAAGGACGCCCTTCTGGATCCGAGGAGAAGAGGAGCGGTCCCGACCCGCGATCCGCCCAGTTGTCCATGGGATACCGACAACCGCAATGTTATGACTGTGGCGAGTGGGGCCATATCGCCCGGTTTTGTCCCCGGAAGAGAGGCACCGAGCCGATGGAGATCGGATTCATGAGGACCGAGCAAGGACCAAGATGCCAAGGTCTCTACGAGATGGACATCCGGGTAGACGGGAACCAAGCCAGGGCCCTACTCGACAGTGGAAGTCGACAGACGGCGGTACTACCAACCGTAAGTGATTCTCCTTACCTCGCCAATGTTAGTATCCCGATTCGGTGTATACATGGGGATGTAAGGACCTACCCCATGAAATCCATAACAGTAGAGGTGGGCCCTAACATTGCAGAGATGAGAGCTGCCGTCCTCCCCTCCTTACCCGCCCCAGTGGTGATTGGGACCGATCTACCTCACTTCCACCAGACTATCAGGGCCCTAGACCAGGGATGGTGGGAAGAAGCACCCTTTGCCAGGGAGCCCATCCCCCCGAACACCCCGGGACGAGAGAGACCCACCAGGAAAAGAAGGGAAGCTCGCCTTGCTCAGTGCGCATCCATGTATGCCACCCAACGGATAGCCTGGAACCCGGAGGACCATGAGGATTCCATCCGGGGAGAAACACTGACGGACCCTACCTTAACATTGGCCCGCGAAAGGGCCATCACTAATGGGGACCCAGACCTGACCAAGGAAGCCGGTTTTATATCTAGACAGGGCCTACTCTATCGGGTTTACCAAGAAGAAGGAGGTACCCGGAGGGAACAACTACTCCTACCCAAAACACACAGGGGTATTGTCCTCCAGTTGGCACATAACCACCCTTGTGGCGGCCACATGGCCTCCCTAAAGGCACAGCAAAACATCCTAAAACGCTTCTATTGGCCGGGGGTCTATGGGGAGGTGGCGAAATTCTGTAAGGAATGCAAAGTCTGCCAGTTGACGAGTGGGGAAAAGCCAGCCAAAGCGCCTCTGCAGCGGATGCCATTGATCACCATACCCTTTCAAAGGATAGGTATAGATCTGGTAGGCCCGCTCGAGCCAGTCAGTCGTGGATATCGATACCTGCTGGTCGTTGTGGATTATGCCACCCGATACCCCGAGGCCTTCCCCCTAAAGGGGACATCGACTAACCAAATATGTGACCAGCTCATCCCCTACTTCGCACGGGTAGGCCTACCCACCGAAATCCTCACCGATCAGGGTACCAACTTCATGTCAGCTGTCATGCGACAAGTCTGTGAAAGACTACAGATCAGACGTCTACGTACCTCAGTCTACCACCCCCAAACGGATGGGTTGGTGGAAAGGTACAACCAAACCATAAAGAAAATGATGAAGAGGGTAACAGGCCCAGAGGGGAAGGACTGGGATAGAGTCATACCCCTGATCCTTATGATATTAAGGGACACCCCCCAGTCCTCGACAGGATTCTCCCCATTCGAGCTACTGTTTGGAAGACAGCCCAGAACTATACTAGACCTGGTTAAGGAGGACTGGGAAAACATTAAGGAAACATCCCTCACCGAGTACGCTGAGGACCTTAAGAACCATCTATCTACTTTAAGGGGACTAGCGGAATCCCATCTAAGTAGAGCCCAAGACCGACAGGAGAAGACATACAACAAGGGCTGTCGCCTAAGAAAGTTAGAACCAGGGGATAAGGTACTGGTGTTACTACCCACCAGTACGAACAAAATGTTGGCGCGGTGGAGAGGTCCTTTTGTGGTGAAAGACGTGGTGGGACCGGTGAATTACCGGATATACCAACCTGACCGAAGCCCATCATATAAGGTTTACCATATAAACCTACTAAAGAAATGGAACGAGCCTGTACCGGTCGATATTCTGACCACCCAGGATACAGGGTTGTAACACGCAACCGGCCAATTGGAGGCGGTGCAGTGGGGGGAAACACTCACTGAACACATGAAGAATGAGATCATGGAGACGCTCAAACCACACCGCAACACCTTCTCCCATTTGCCTGGAAGGACCGACCTAATGGAGCATCGTATCGAAACCCTAAACTGACAGATAGTCCGGCTGAGACCCTACAGGATCCCAGAGGCCCGAAGGTTGATCATTAGGAAAGAGATCGAAGAAATGATTAGGTTGGATATCATTGAACCCTCAACCAGTGCATGGTGTTCTCCAATCGTGCTCGTACCCAAGCCAGACGGGGCTGTACGATTCTGTATGGACTTTAGGCAACTCAACCTGATATCCCAATATGAAGCCTATCCCATGGCCAGGATGGATGAACTGCTGGAAAGGTTGGGTGCTGCCCATTACCTCAGCACCCTGGACCTCACCAAGGGATACTGGCAGATCCCTCTACGGGAATCTGACAAAGAAAAAACCGCATTTGCTACACCACAGGGGCTCTTTCAATATAAAGTGCTACCATTCGGGTTGCATGGAGCTCCGGCCACCTTTCAGAGGCTGATGGACGTCCTCCTACAGCCCCACGACCAATACGCTGCAGCCTACCTGGACGACATCGTGATATACAGCGCATCATGGAATGACCATCTAACCCATCTACGCAAGGTGGTCGACACCCTGACCCAGGCCGGACTCCACATCAACCCAGTGAAATCAGTACTAGGGACCCAGGAAACCAAGTACCTTGGACATATAGTCGGTGGCGGCGTGATTCGGCCACAGGTGTCCAAAATCGAGGCTATTCAGGGGATCCCAGTACCAACTAACAGAAAACAGATTAGGGCCTTCTTGGGGTTTATAGGGTACTATAGGCGCTTTATTCCCTGTTTTTCTTCCCTGGCTGCGCCACTGACCGAGGCGTTGAAAATCGGGGGTTCGCCAGACCTGTCAACCAATCACGCCGCCATACTGGCCGTTGAGGGACTGAAGCACAGTATATCATCCCACCCGGTGTTGGTATGCCCGGACTTCCGGAAGCATTTTTTTCTGCAGACGGATGCCTCTGGCATGGGGTTGGGGGCGGTCCTGACGCAAGAGGTAGACGGGTTCCTGCGACCAATCTGTTTTGTCAGTCGGAAGCTCCTTCCACATGAGTTAGCGTATTCCACTATCGAAAAGGAATGTCTCGCCATTAAATGGGCAGTGGATTCATTGCGATACTACCTACTGGGGAGGAAGTTTACGTTATATACCGACCATGCACCCCTGCAGTGGTTAGCGAGACACAAGGACACCAACCAACGTGTTCTACGGTGGTTCCTGTCCCTCCAGCCCTTCGACTTCGTTACCTTGCATAGACCTGCCAGCTTTCAGCTGGTGGCAGATTACTTGTCCAGGAGTTCGATCCGGCCCGACCGGCCTGGATCTGTGGTGGGGGTATGTGGGGATGTGAGGGAGGACGGGGAGGGAGAGCGGGACGCACGGCCAGAGGAGCCCGCTGTGCCGCGGGCGTGTGCAGCGCCGAACGCGGGCGCCGGGAAGGCGTCCCTGTTAAAGGGAGAGCCTTGTCGGCGTCCCGCGACGGTGCCGACGTTGCAGCCGCGGCGCCGCGGGTGCTCACAGCCGCAGCACCACGTGTGCCCGCAAGAACCGGGTTCACTGGAGCTGCGGCTGGGAGACCCGCGAGCCCAACGTACCTCGGCGGCCTCCGGCGGCGAGCGGCGGCGAGGCTCGGGAACTAGAGAGCCCGACTCGTGCCGACCGCTCAGCGCCGGAGGTGCGCCAGACAGCTGGGCAAGGACCCATCGGGGGCAGCCAACCAGAACCCCCTCCTTACCTCATGCAGGGCAGACCCAGAACGCTAGCATGGGGCCTCAAGCAGGACGGGCCTCCGGGAGACATGCCTCGAGGGAGACACAATGTTGGGGGGGCGGGGCCAATGGAGAGGGTGGGGCTGACAGCAGGGAGGGGAAGCTAGAGTCAGGCAGCCAGAATAAAGGAGGAGGTGGGGGGGAGGCAGCACTATTCATAGAGGGTGGGTGCCTAGGGTCCCCACCAATCAGACAGGGGGGGAGGGAAGTTGTCCCCGATTGGCCCTTTTTCCCTCCAAACCCCAGGTATAAAAGGGACTAGCCTAATGGCGTTTGTGTTGCTTTTTGCAGGGAGAAGGAGAGGAGAGTGAGAGCAACTGGTGGGCCTATCCGGGTCCGTGAGAGTAGGAGACCCTCAAGGAGAAGAGGAACTCCTGGTGCCTTTTACTCCCAGTGAAGTGACTGTGGGGTCAACCTGGAGTCCAAATACCTTGGTTAAGACATTGGCCCTCATTACAACTCAGGCATTAAGGGTTAACGCCACCGTTAACCCTTAACGCCTGATTCGCACCTTAACGCCTGCTTTTTGCAGGCGTTAAGTTCCATGGTGCTAAGGCACCTTGGTGCTAATTACGGCACCGTAATTTACGGTGCCGTAATTAGCGCCTTCCCCACTCCCATTATGCCCTATGGGGCAAAAATGGGAATGGGGAAGGGAAAATGGGAAATGGGGATTTACCGCCCCACTCACCTTGTAATGGGGCGGTAAATCCGCCATCCACCATGGTGTAAACGTAGTTTACACCATGGTGGTAAAGTTGGTGCACTTAGCACCTCAGTTGTAATGAGGGCCATTGTGTAATAAAGGTCTACAAAACTCCACTTCGCCTACTGTCGTGATTTCTACAGTCACCTACGCCTTTCTAACTTCAGAGGTCAAGGTGGCCTCTGGGATGGGCTTCACTTATCTATCCAACATGCTCATCAAAAGCAAGGTAAGGTGTTGAACTCAGCCTGTCCATAAAAGGGCTGCACATTACCTGTTTGTACCTGATCCCAGGATACTTAGGGGCCGATTCATGGAACAAACGTGCGCCGAAAATCCCAGCGCAAGCAGGCGCAGGGTGGCGCAAGCGTGAGAAAGCAAACGCACGCGCACACGTGTGATTCAAGGAAGGCGCTGCGCTTGTTTCCCACTGGTTGTGCGCCAAATCCGTGCATGGCGCACGCGCGCACACACATCATCAAATGGCGTGCACTACGCGCACAGCAAAAGCGTACATAGCGCGGTGCACACAACAAAAGTGGGCGGAACAGTGGGCGGAACATGCAGAATGGGGAATAACGCGTGAAAAAGAAGGCGTAACTGGGGAAGTACTGCAGGGAACTACACGGAACGCCCACACGCACGCGAACAACCCGTATTCATGGATTCGAATACGGGAAACCCGCGCACGGCAAAAGACGTGCACAGGCGTCAACGCGTCTGCCACACGAAGGCAAGCGGATGTGTCCCCGCACACAGTATAAAAGTGCGTGTATATACAGCCCATTTGTCGCAGCACTGATCGTGGGACACCGCAGGAGGAGGAAAATAGCCAGGGCACACATTTTTTCACCACGGAAAAGCCTTTTTGGGATGCCTGACGACCAGGTCTATGGCAGGTATAGGTTTCCACCCTGTATCATCCTAGACCTGGTCAGGAAGTGGGAAGATGACCTTACATCCCCCACCCTCTGCTCCCAAGCACTGAGCCCCTTGGAGAAGGTTC
Organism: Ambystoma mexicanum; assembly: GCF_040938575.1. Taxonomy (NCBI): domain Eukaryota; kingdom Metazoa; phylum Chordata; class Amphibia; order Caudata; family Ambystomatidae; genus Ambystoma; species Ambystoma mexicanum. Next base: position 1,255,076,310 of record NC_090932.1, read on the forward strand.
TCAATGTCCTGCATTTTTTGGCCACTGGGTCTTTTCAGTGGACTACTGCCATAGTGGGGGGGGTCTCACAGGCCACGCAGTCACGCTGCCTACACCAGGTCTTGGCAATCATAACAGCACGCCCCTCAGTCCGCAGGCACATATACATGCCCAGAACACCTGCAGAAAGGCAGGCCATTGTCCAGGACTTTTACAGGGTGGCACACTTACCCAAAGTGCTTGGTGCCATAGATTTCACCCATGTGGCCCTACGTCCACCTAGGGCCACTGAGCACATCTACTGAAACCGCAAGCACTGGCATTCTATCAACATACAAGTGGTATGCGATGCAAAGGGAATCATCACCTCTGTCTATGCAAACTACCCTGGCTCCACCCATGACAGTTACATATGCAGAATGTCCGCCCTGAGCCGGGCCCTGGAAGCTGGGCAGCATGGCAACACATGGCTCCTAGGTGAGTACAAATGCCCGTGCGCATGCATGCATGTCACACACACACACAAATACACAAACCCCAATAATCACAACCATTGTCACCTCTCCAGGGGACAGTGCCTACCCTCTGAGCAACCACATGATGACGCCAATCCGGAACCCCACCACACCTCCCCAGGTAAGATACAACGCGGCCCATATTGCAACCAGGGCCATAGTGGAGCGCACATTCAGAGTGCTCAAGTCACGCTTCCGCTCCCTTGACCGCTCTGGCAGGCAGCTACTCTATGCACCCCAGTAGTGTGCAGGATCATTGTGGCAGCATGTGTCCTGCACAATGTTGCAACACGGCAGGGCATACCGGTGGACATGGTGGTGCCCCCACATCCCCAACCACAGGCGCTGCCCATGGGAGGGGATAGGGCACGTGGCGAGGCAGCCCGGACCCAGCTTGTGGCCACATTTTTCACCAAAACTCCCAACCCTGCGGAGTGCACACAGGCCTGGACATACCAGGTGACAATCAATGATGACAAAGAGACAGTCAACTGTCACAACCTTACCACCCTGCGATTGTTGCCATGGAATTGCCACATTGTGTGCATCCCTAGCTACGTAAACACAAGCAATCCTGTGTGACCAAAAGGCAGACATGCAAGGTGTGAATCACACAGACCTGCAAAACAGGCCATGACTATCACTGGTATGTCACTCAAACCCTCCCAAACCACAACATGACATGGCAAGCAATAGCCATACACCAACACAGTACCAATAAGGTACACATTGCCATGTGAAAAATGTAAATTAGCATCAGACAATGATGCCTGACATGGAATCAGATGAAATGACTGACCAACAACCTCCCACCCAAAATAAGTCATACCCAAATGCATTCCAAAAGTTGTAGTTGTAACATAACAATGAATGCCTGTCTACATGCACAATGTGCATTGCAAAATCAACACTGCAGCTTCTGTGTGCCGTGTCCACCTCCTGCAACACACAGCTCAGCGCACAGCACAGTGAACAGCCATTGTGTGTGATGCACACCCTGAGCATCACATCTAAGCGACAAACTACATCAAAAAGCAAATTAGGCATGTACAGGATCCACAATTGGTCATAGAACATGTGCTGCAGGGACACAGTGGGCACCAGAAGGCAAAAAGAGTGTACACGTGGACATGGAAGGGTGGTTGTACATGTAGTGGATTATAGTGCGAGTGTGCGGGTCAGTAGGGACATGCACTCAACATATGCATGTGCAATCAAGTGACCATCAGTGTCCTCTACACATCACATGTGAACATTCACCATGTGTATACCCCAGCATGTCAAACCACAACTATCCCTTCACACCTGAAAGGTAAACACAACACATGAACAGGCATTGATCAGCAGAATACATCATGTACATAGGATACCACAATTACAATGTCAGGGTGCCCATCACACTGCAGGGCAAGGCAACTATCAACAACAAAACACCCCCCTCCCTCACAAATCACCACGACCCACTGAACAACTGCACCTGGGTTATTCAGCCTTCATCCTTTAATTTCACCTGGCCACAAGATCACCCTTCCCCTTTGTCACCATCTCCCACCTTGTGTGTAAAATGTTGCCAGCACCCTCAGAGTCCACCTTGATTTGCAAATGCACCAAATCCAAGAGAACTCAACGCAGGCCAACACAAAAGCCAAGCAAATAGCCTGCAGGCAGTAAAACAAACCAGAACAGCCTCCAGTAGATGACTTGAAGTAGCAGTACGCCACAAAGGCCAGGTACTACCACAATGATGTTAAAAACCAAGGTAGCACAGTAAAACAATGTCCCAACAGGATGTGTACCATGTGTGGTACATAACATAGAATGATGCAAGGTCAAATTCACACAGGCCTCTGAGACCCTGGTGGGGAAGGAGGGTCAGGGATACGCAGTCGGGACAGGCATTGGCATACTGGATAACCGGAATGAGGGGCAGGAGAGGGGAGTAGGATTGACAAGGGAAAGTAGGGAATGCAAACAAATGTAGTACTCACATTAACACATACACAATTAGACCAAACTTGATCATCATGCACATAGCAGCAAATTACTCAAATGTCAAAGAGAATCTTATCTCTGGGGTGAGTGCTGGCCTCCTGCCTGTGCACTCTCAGGTCCGGTAACAGGAGCAGTTCAATGCTGCAAAGAGAGCCACAGTTAATAATCTGTGCATGCCCAAAACACACAAACACACCACCAGTTATGCCCCAAAGTAACAAACTACTCTACAAACAGACAATCTTGTATGGATGCTTCGTACCCATACGTAACATTACCCCTGTGATGGTTCATACACAGTCAATGCAGTAAGTCAGGCGCCGCTGGGTGCGTGGCAAATGGAACACCAATGTGTCACGATTCACACAACATGCAATGTACCCTGGGTAAGCAGACAGACGCATATAGCAAGGTATGACTTCAGAGCAAGTCGTGTGCCACCATGACCAGAATAAAGTAGGCAGTGCATGTTTCTAACTCTACTTGGAAATGAAATGCACTGCACCCGAGTCTGTCCCTTACTGTCTGTCCCTGTGAGCTGCTTCTTTCCATGTCTCGGAACGCTACATGGCTAATACAAGTGCCTCAATGGCCCATGGTGGACCAGAGGGTATGTGCCACTGCCCCTGCAGGTGCCTCAGACAACTTTCCCATCAACTAGCCATCAGTCCACTAACACATCTGAGCTGTATTGGGCGCTTAAACACAAATATTTGTCCAAGCTCACCGTCAGTGCTGCTACTAAGCATGCATGTGCAACTGGCCTGGTGGAAGGTTTGCTGTGTTTGTGCCCCCCTGTGCTGCTCACCTTGCCTGGAGTCCCTTGAAAAACGTCAGCAGTTTTCGGATGTATGATCGCAACCCCTGTGCCTCTGCTTGCGCACACATGCACATGTCGGGCACCACCAAACGTGTCCAGATTCAAGACGTCCAATGGCCCATGTCTGCTGGCAAAGGTGGTCTGGAGGCTCATCCGCCTGCAGAAAGGCCATGAAACACATGATTAATGCTTTAGATTCATCTGTGTGTGTCTCTTCAGGCATTTCATGACTGGACCATGTCAGAGACGTACATCAGAAATCACATCATCAGTCCGTCTTTCACAGCCAAAGTGTGGAACACACTATCTACGGCATGAATTGCAACAAGCACATGTACAGTAAAGATAAGAAACATACTAAACAATGCATAGCAATGAATGTACACATGAATCATGAAACACCCCATCTAGCAAAAGAAGAACAGTGGTCAATTACACCCCAATCATCCCCACTAGGGGTGTTAACACAAGTTCCACAGCAGCAGACATGCCACATATATGACAGTCCAAAGCCCTTGTGTAATAGGCTGTTACACCGAACCATCCTTGCGAGCCCATGGATAAGGGAAGCAGGAGTGGCATATGTGAGTCAAGGACCCCAAGCAGCAAACACATACACAAGACAAGCTTGAAGGGCCCAGCTGGAACAGACAGTGGATGCTTTCAAAAGGCACAAAGCACCACACCGTCACATGAAAGCACAATAGACAAGCAATTTTAAACTATATTAACTAATTACACTAACTATGAAAAACCTACATTACCTATTTAAACTAACTATCAAACAGAAACTTAACTAACTAAACTAAAAGAAAAATCAAAAATGGCCACATACGACCCGGGCGGGAGGCACCCAGGAGGTAGGAGATACAGGGTGCTGCTCAACACCCACATGCGATGATGCTGAGGAAAACAAAAACCTCCATGGGCTCAATGCCTGCACAGCCCGACCTATGTGGGAGATAGATTGTCGTCCGAGTCTGGCTCTTCCTGAAAAGGAGGACGTGGCACAGGAGCATAACCACGCCTAGCCGCAGCTTGCCCCTCGTCCGCAGCAAGTCTGCCGGACGGGTGAGCCTGGTTCTGTGTGGCGATGACACGTAGGTCTGCATGCAGAACCTCCCGTGATACACGTGCTTCCTCTTGCAAGGTAGCACGTGTAACACGGAGTTCCTCCTGCAAGGCCTGGCTGGACAACCGCTGCACCTCCCGGCAAGCATGTAGCTCAGCCGAGATGGTACGCTCAAGCTGCGCAAACCTCTCCTCTGCCCGCACCCTCTGGGACATCAGAAGGACACCTAGAGTGGATCTGAGGGAAGCATACTCCTCCCTCAGGGCCTCCATGTGTGCCTCTGCGTGAGCAGCAATTGCTTGACGCAGAGATGATATTTCAGCCTGGCGTTCCCTGTCTGAGGCCGCCATGCCCAGCCTGAGCGAGCGGGCCGTGGACCGTGCTGCCTGCTGCTGGAGAAGCACCTGCCTAGCAGGGGGGAGCACGGATCGGGCCACACGCTCCATGCTCTCAGCGATGTTCTCCATTGCTGCCCCCAGGCATTCAGAATTGGCAGTCATGTCTTGCTCCCACTCAGTATACAGCGGTTGGGCGCGGCGACCGTGTTGCTGTGTTTGACCCGCGCGGGACCCAAGGACTGGGTGTCCTTGTTGTGTTGGCACCGCCCGCGGCTGCATGACTACATGCCCCCATCGACGTGATGTCCCAGGCACATCAGTGACTGGTGTGGAGGGTGACCCTGCGTCCCGGTCCATCGCGGGCGGAGGTTCCAAGACTGTCTGACCCCTCAGTGCAGGTGTCGCGGACAGAGGAGTGTCCACATCAGAATCACTCACACCTGACATATGGACCTGATGCTCATCCAACTCAACATGGTCGTCAAAGTGTTCCTCAGGGAGGATCCAAGATGGCCGCCGGGGTGAGGAGTCGCAGCTAAACCGCGCTCCGCCCGGGCCGCCGAAAGAAGCACGACCGAAGCCGTGACGGGCCGTCCCTCGGCCCCCCCCCCCCGACTACCAAGCTGCCCCCATACACCCCCCCCCCCCAGCGAGGAAGCAGGCGCCGTGAATAGAAGTGCGCCGCCGAACACACGAAGAGCGAGGCAACCGCCCCCTCCCCCATCGGGACCGAAAGAGTTTCTCCCGCGTCGCAGGGGGCCCTCCGGCACGGCGCCGGGAGATTGCGAGGCATCGACCAGCGAGTGAGCGGGATCGTGGAACGGAGCCGCCCTCGCGCCGCCCCGAGGTGAGGGGAGAGCGGCGTGCAGCGGAGCAGCTGCGCCGCCGGGAGAAAGCAGCGCGAGCAGGGCGGACCGCGGGAGAGAGGCCGCGGGGGCCGCCCTGCACGGAGCGCACAGGAGGACACAGAGGCAAAGGTGAGCAGGCCCGGGGGGGGGCCAGGAATTAAGCGCCAGCCCAGGCGCACATACCCCAGGGGGGGGGACTCACAGGAAGGAGAAAAAAAAAAAAAAAACACCTCTCCCAGGCACCAACCAGATTCCCCCTGGGACACAAGGACTCACCTCACAAGTCCCCCAACAAGACAGAGGGTGGAAAGGGGGGAAACCCAGGAAGGTGAAACAGAATACAGCAGGACCCCCAACAGTGAAGAACACCTCGGAGGACAAGAAAGCGAGAGGCCCCATCGAAGGGTTACAAGAGGGCGAAGGAACCATATAGTCTACTACACTGAGCGCCCTATCATGTCTAGGGCAAAAGGAAAGGGGAACCCCATCCAGCAAACTCCCCAAACAGTGAAACAAGGGGCCGACATTCTGCAGATGTGGTCAACAGAGGGGACACCACAACCAAGAGGAAGAACCCAGGGAGACCCCACGGGAGAAGCAGAATCACTATCCCAACAACAGCAACCACTGACCAGGGAGGACATGCAAACCTGGTTCATGGACCTGCAGGAAAAATTCATGTCCACAGTTCAGGAACAATTTACATCCATGAAGAACGAAATGAAACAAGCGGTACAAGACATGAGAACAGACATAAACAACCTAGAAGAAAGAACAGATATTGTGGAAAAAACGGTGCAAAGTCTTGAAGAAGACACGAGACAAACAAGCGAAACGCAAGAACACCTGGTGACACTCACTCAATACTTGGAACTACAATGTGAGGATTTAGAGAACCGCTCTAGACGCTCCAACATCCGAATCAAGAACATGGTGGAATCAGTGCTGGACAAAGATCTGAAGGAGGCGGTGAAGGAGGTGTTCAGAGACATCCTGGGAACACAAGATATCGAGGATATCGGAATCGACAGAATCCACAGGGTGGGACCGAAAAGAGCGGGGGCCCCAGGGGAAAGACCACGTGATGTTCTGGTGGCGATATCCTCCTACCCGCAGAAAGAACAGATCCTCAGGAGAGCCAGGGAATTGGAACATATTAAAATGAATGGGCAAGACATCCAACTGTATCAGGACCTAGCACTAATAACCCTCCAAAAAAGAAGAGCAATGGCCCCACTGGTGAAAGTGCTAATAGGAAAACAAATCCGCTACAAATGGACCTTCCCGTTTGGGCTGCTGTTCACATGGGAAGGAAAACAGAAGAGAGTGACCACGCTGGAAGAAGGCCTCAGCACGATGGGACTACAAGATGAAGAGATGGAGCAGATGGACCAGGGGGAGGCCACAAACAGGAGAGAACGAACAAGAAAACCTATGGGCTGGGAATCCAGCAAGCAGAAGAAGGCAAATCCAGGGAGAGACACCCGGAGAAAGGTACCATGAGGAGTATAAGAAAAACACATGCCTGGGGAACAGACATGGATACGTTGCCACTGAAGACCCAGTCGGGGGGGAACATGGGAACGGACCGGAACGGACAATTCAAGGAGGGCGGCCTGGTCGAGACCCAACGGTCGGGAACCAGGTAAAGACAAATGGATCAGTGGGGTTTAGGAATCCCCATAACATACCCCCCGAGGGTATGGAGGGCAGGGAGCGAAGGGCGCAACGCCCTAGCGTCAATAGGAACCCTCGCCCTACTCGGGGGAAAGTTTGATTGGTTTAAAGTTCAAAGTTGGGGGGGAAGGGAAGTTCAAGGGAAGGGAAGGGATCGGAAGAAACAAAGAGCTAAATCAGGAACAGGAGGGGACCAGAGGCAATGGCATACAAACAAAATAGAATGGGGATGATACGCTTTATGACCTACAATATCAGGGGCATGAACCACCCAACAAAAAGAACGAAACTGGAGAAACAATTCAAAAGGGAGAAGGCGGATGTACTACTCCTCCAGGAAACCCATATCAAAACTAAAGATAAGCACAAAATGCGGATAAAAGGATATAAAATATGGGCACAGGCAACGACAACAGAAAAAAAAGCAGGAGCCCTGATAGCGATAAAAGAAGGAAAGGACATAAAACCAATAGACACTATGACTGATAAGGAAGGAAGGTACGCCTTTGCCAACGTAGAGATCGAAGGATGGCGCATATCGCTCGCCTCAATATATGCACCCAATCAGGGACAGGATGGCTTTCTCAGAAACGCACTATCGAAACTGGAAGATTTCGCTAGAGGGGAGGTGATACTGGGGGGGGACTTTAATTTGGCGTGGAACCCAAAGCTAGATAGGAGCACAGGAAACACACATGGACAGGGGGCGCCATCAAAACGTTTGAAACAGCAAATGGACCAAATGGCTCTGAATGATGTCTGGAGGGAACTGAAGGGTGAACAAAGGGGGTACACCTATTTCTCACATGTTCACAGCTCTATGTCCAGGATCGACTATCTATGGGTGTCAGTGGGACTACTGGGAAAGATACAAGGACTAGATAAGGGCTCTATAGCCCTCTCGGACCATGCCCCTCTATGGTTGGACGTGACTCTCCCAGGGAGGAAGAGCGGGCTATGGAAATGGAGGTTACCGCAGGAGTTGATCCATGACCCAGTGGCAGGGGAGGCCATAAGGGAAATGATAGCGGAATACTTCTTACAAAATGACACGGGGGAGGTCGCAATGAGCGCAGTCTGGGACGCGTTTAAAGCAGTCTTGAGGGGGAAGATGATAGCGATGAAAATCACGAGAGATAAACAAAGGGATCGGTGGGAAAAAGAGCTGGAAAAAACAATTGAGGAGATCCAAGAGAAATTGACGACTCAACCCACAAAGATATTGAAAAAATCTCTGAAACATACACAAGGCCAACTAGAGATGTTACGTACAAAGGGCGCAGAAAGGAATCTACTCTATCTGAAACAGAGATATTATATAAGAGCGAACAAAGCAGACAGACTCCTGGCGCGACAACTAAGGGCGAAACAAAAAGAAACAACAATTAAGGCCATATGCGATACGAAAGGTGCCACTCAAACCTCTACGCACGACATGGGGGAAACAATGAGGCAATTTTATCAAACGCTCTACTCCACAGAACACCCCGATACAAACGCCCAAACTTCATACTTAGAGGCCCTAAAGATCCCGAAAATCTCAGAAGAAGATAAACAGTCACTAGAGACCCCTATCAGTGAAGAAGAAGTCAATAAAGCCATAAAAGAACTCCCAAGTAACAAAGCTCCAGGCCCGGATGGGTTTACGGCACCATTTTATAAAAAATATGCAGACATACTAACCCCGATCCTAACAAGACTCCTAAACTCATTCAAAGACACCGGTAATGTGACCCCCACAATGAACGAAGCGAAGGTGCTGGTGTTTCACAAACCAGGCAAAGATCCAACTAACCCCGCATCATACAGACCAATCTCCCTAATCAACCTAGATGCAAAAATATATACCAAAATCCTGGCAACAAGGCTATCCCCGCTCCTCCCTAAATTGATTAGCGAGGATCAATCAGGCTTCATTCCAGGCAGGCAAACCCACGATAATACTAGGAGGCTAGCCCACCTGATCGAAAAAATAGGGATAACCCGCACCCCAGCGATACTACTGTCAGTAGATGCCGAGAAGGCTTTCGATAGAGTGGAGTGGTCCATACTGTTTAGGGTTCTGGAATCCATGGGGTTTGGGGAAAAATATATCGCGAGTATTAGAGCAAACTACAATTCCCCATCCAGTAGAATAGCCATTAATGGCGAACTCACTGGCAAGGTAACGATAACGAGAGGAACGAAACAGGGATGCCCCCTATCACCACTACTATACGCTCTCTTCTTAGAACCCCTCCTAATTAAAATACGGGAATCAATACACATCAAAGGGATAGAAATGGCGGGTCAGCAACACAAAGTAATTGCGTATGCAGATGATATGCTAATAACCTTAGAGGACCCTGAATCCACTTTATCGGCCACAGTTAGAGAACTAGAAAACTATGGGACCATCTCTGGCCTAAAAATAAATAGAAAAAAATCAGAGATCCTCATCCTGGCAGGGGATAGAACGAACATAGAAAGGCAGGCAAAAATACTGGACCTCAAGATAGTACAGAAAGGCATTAAATATCTAGGAATAAATGTACCCCCAAAAATAGAACAATTCTACGGGGAAAACTACCCGTCGCTAATTATAAACATCCGAAGGGAATTAAACAGATGGAACCCACTACAGATATCCTGGTGGGGTAGAATACAATCAATCAAGATGACCATCCTCCCAAAGGTACTATATTATTTTCAGGCTCTCCCAGTGGGGGTCCCAGACACGTTCTTCAAAACCTTAACAAAACTGGTATCGTCCTTCATATGGAAAGGGAAAACACAGAGAATAGCCAGGAAGGTCCTCACGGCCCCAACCAGAGAAGGAGGAATGGCGCTACCCCACTTTAGAAAATACTACCAGGCAGCACAGCTTAAAGTTCTAAGGGAGTGGGTGGGGGAGGATCCGCAACAGATATGGACCAAACAAGACAGAGCAGTAGCAAGGACCCCACTGGTAGAACTGCTCTGGAAACAGAGGCAGCACAGGCACGAAAATCTAAGGTTAAGCGAAATTATGAAGACCACGTTAGAAGCATGGGATAGCCAAACAAAAAAAGGCATAATGACCACAGCGATTGGGCCCTTTACACCCATCTGTAGAAACCCACTATTTCCACCGGGGATGGAACAAGGGGCATATGACACCTGGGAGAAGGCGGGCATTACTAAAGTAGGAGAGATGTTTATGGACAAGGAAATCATCCCCCTGGAGTCGTGCGTGGCTGGCACGAGAATCCTTAAAAGTGATAGATACAGATATGAGCAGCTAAAGCACTGGCTAAACTCTCCGACAATCATCGAGGCAGCAACCAGGGACCTTACAGGGTTCGAAACATACATCACATCCAACACGGGGGAGAGAAAATGGGTATCAACTTTATACAAATACATAAACTCACAAGGGGAAAGCATTAAATGGTCATACAGAATAAAATGGGGCAGAACATTGGGGGAGGAACCAACGGATAAACAATGGGAGGACCTATGGAAACAGATCCCCAGAATGACCCGCTCGGCACAAACTAGGGAGATGTGGGTCAAAATAATGACACAGTGGCACTACACCCCAGAGAGGCTCCACTCAATGTACCCCAACACGTCCAACCACTGCTGGAGAGGATGTGACGAAGTGGGAACATGGAGACATATATGGCATGACTGTAAAGGCATCAGACCCTTTTGGGAAGAAGTGAAAAACGAGATGGGCAAAATATTCCCGGATGTGGGGCTGATGGGGGAGGAGGTGTGGCTCTGTGGAATCAAAGACGACACAGCAAGGCAATACACCAAAACGCAATGGAGATCATTCATGGGACTACTTATTGCAGCCTGGACCACCATTGCACAGAACTGGAAAAATAAAAATACCCCATTGACCTACACCTGGCTACAGAAAGTATGGGCCCATATAACAATGGAGAAAATTACCCACAAACTTCAAGGAACAGGAGACAAATTTGTAAAGGAATGGGAAGGGACCCTGCAATACCTCCAGTCAGACTTTATGGAACAATGGTGCCCCCATAACATAAAAATCTCAGATATATTCAACGCATAAAAGGATCCCTGGACAAAAGACTCCATCCGTCCCGTGGGGAGGGAGGGGGGAGGGGGAAGGGAATGTTATAAGATTCAATGTTAACTTCTTCATGTATTATTTATGTAAAACTAATAAATACAAGTTTAAAAAAAAAAAAAGTGTTCCTCAGGGCTGGACTCATAGGCAGCCAGAGACAAGATGGACTGTAGCAATTGGGGGTTTTTGTGGCCTACCACCCCACGACCCCCACTTGTGCTGGGTTGATGTAGTGATAACAACCTTGTGCCTGGCATGACAACACCATCCTCTGGGTCCATTGCGTCATCATCTGAAAAATAGAGAGAAAAAAGGTCACTACACATGTTAGAAGCACACAACACACACACACACACCGACACCAAACACATCAGGCAGACATGTGACATACAAAATAGAACCTGGCATGCATGCTGGGTCAACTTGAAATTGCTTCTGTGATTAGACCTGTGGAAAGGTGGCAGTTTGCACTGAAGTGGGTCTATGAAGTGCAGCAAATATGTATGTTACTCACTATCTACATGTACAAGGACTTCATGGTGTGTGTCAGAAAATGTGAAGGCAGTGCAAGGTCAACTTCAGGCATCACGTGCAATGTGAATTCAATGGGTAGCATGTCTACAAGCAAACCACCCCTCCCCCCAAGTGCAAAAGCAGGGATGCCTAGCATGGTATCAAAAGGATGACCATAGACTTGTGTATTGACAGACAGTGTTGACTAGCATCAACAGCATCATGTGAATCAAGTGACAACAGAGCAAATGATGATGGGACAGTAAGCAGGACACATGATGAAACCTCTGGAGTACACTCACGTGTGAAGAAGACACTACACCAGTTGGACAGAGGCATTGGCCATTAAACAGGCTGAGGCCTGTGACCCACACAGATTGTCAGACCCTAAACATGTGTGCAACGCAGTATTGAGCCACAGTTGACATGGGAAGGCAGATGAAATGCCATGCAATGTAGGTCATCCAGGATTTGTATTACAGTGATCATCCAGTCATGGAGACATAGGGGCATGCGTGGAATGCACATGGAGCATGAATGGGCACTCATGTCCCTGCGGGGCATCTGACCTCTGCACAGTCCAAGTGAGACACCCTGCATCAAGTACTAAGGATGTACCACACAGCATATGTCTGGCAGATTGGCCGCTGGATGTTAGCATGTACACAGGAGGCATGAACAGGGAAGTACCCAACGGCAATATTGTAGCAGACGAGTGCTAAGGTGGAATTGGGGTGCAGAGCGGAGGGGTGAGGGGCAAGGAAGCATGCCTACATTGAGTACCCGCTTGCAGGCAGAGGACATATGCACGTCAGTCATGCTATGCATAGTCCCTGGGCTGAGAGGAAGGTCACTCCACGGTACATGCAGAAGTGCCAGTGAGCTGGAACATGGACCGGAGGGGCATACTGGTAACCAGCATGTGAGTAGGGTGCAATAGTGGTGATGCGGACAGTCCCCGTCTGCTCCACATGTCCACCATCCAGCAGAGTAGACCTGCATCAGGGAAGCATTGCATTACTTGCACATCAGAACCATGTACACGTGACATGTAGTGTCAGTCATGCACAACACATCACACAAGTAAAACACACACGTCCTCGACAAACACACATCAACACTCACTGGACTGGGCATCAAAGTCCGGCATCTCTCCCACTCCTTTGACCGATTCAGATGGTATGAACTCTGCAACGAGTGACTCATGCGGAGTGAGGTCTTCCTCCTCTGGTGCAGGCCCACTGCCAGTCACCAGAGTCAAGTTGTAATTTGAGGCACGCTTAGCCTTAGCGCTGCGTTTGAGGTAATTCCAACGCTTTTTGCACTCTTGCGCCGTGTGCACCTCATGGCCGAATGCACTCACATGTTCCGCAACTGGCTTCCAGTGGGTATCACGGTGGGCAGCCGTAATCTGACAATTAGCACCCACCAGCATGTCACGGCTGTGGTCCCGCACGTAGTCCACGAGGAAGTCCAGTTCCTGTTCGCAGAAAGGCTTCTTCCTCGACGTGCAGGAGGTCGTGGCTGTGTGTGGGGTCCCAGCCGGTGCTGCAGGTGCAACCTTCCTCATCTTGGATTGTGGTGCGCAGACCCTGGCTGGCTAATGCCGCCCCGATCAGTATGGCCAGTGGGTTCGGTGGATTGAGCCCAAGGGAGTGGCAGGTGGAGGGACGACCAAAGGCCTGACTTGTGTCAGTGGCAGCTGGGTGCCCTCTAATGGACCCTGCGCAGCAACATCCGCTGTGGCAGGGTCATTGACTGCAACTGTCCTGGTTGGCAGACTCACAACCGGGGTGTTGTTGGGTGCATCTGCCCCTGCACTTGCCAACACCCGGCTGTTCGGGGCAGCAGATGACATAACTGCCCCAGGGACATGTGTCTTGGTCAGGGCAGCCCTGTGTGCCCCTACAGTTTCCCTCCTGGCCTGTTGGAAATCTTCCAAGGGCTCTTCAAGTGCCAACGCAGCCTGCGCTGGCAGACCCTGAGCCTGGGTGGTGGTGTCCACAGCTGCACCTGCAGCTACCACTACCCTTGGGCCCGTGGCAGTCGATGAAACGGACTGCTGGGTCACACGGGCACCAGTTCCAGATGCAGAAGCTCCATCTCCCGGAACCACAGGGGGTGGTGGCATGACTGCACTGACACATGGCACAACATCGTGCTCAAGTGGCGCACCCCTGCCTCTTCCCCCTGTCATGATCTCTGCTTCCAAAAGATCAGGACTTGCCCGACTCCCTTGGAAGCAGACCCATAACCCCGGTTCCGAGTGCCAGCCAGTCCCAATTGGGACCTTTTGGAACCTGTCCTGGCGCCAGTGGCACCAGGCTCATAAAGATGCCCAGTCCCAGCGCTGGAAGCGCCGGGCTCATAATGCTTGGGTGGACTTACCTGCAGCAGACCATGCTGCTTACTTACCTGCCAGTTGAACCCCGGATCCTCTTCTGTTTGGGACTACTTTTCCTGTTGGGTGGGGCAGGAGCCACTCCCTAGGTTCAGAACACTGGAACTCTTCTGGAAAGCAGGAACTCTTTTCTTACCTAGGCGTGGCTGTGGAAGGAGACTTCTAAGCACTACAGGAGGCTATTTAAACCACACCCGATGGATGAATCTTGCTTTGTGTTATTCTGCATTCTCTGCAGCAGAACGCTCATCGTGTCTTCTGATCCTGGGCCTAAGAAAACAAAGGCTTACCATCCTGGAATCCAGTCTTCAGCAGCACCTGTAAAGACAAAGAAAGAACAGGTTAGCACTACGGTCTTCAGTGGCAGCGCATCTCTTACCTGGTCCATCGGCTGTCACCAACGCCTCGCGCTGTATTCCAGCATCTGAAAGACAAAGGCTTACCTACTCTTCGCATATTCCGGAGATCTTCGCACTGCATTCCGGCATCTGAAAGACAAAAGCTTACCAGCTCTTCGCACGCTCCGGAGGCCTTCGGCGCTGCATCCCGCATCTGAAAGACAAAAGAAGGTGCGTTTAAAGACATTGGGCAACTTTATTGCTCACGTGCCATTACTCCTTCCCACGCCGAACCCAGTGGGTATTCCAGCACCCTTCAGCTTCTCTAAAGCTCCGAACTTGTACCTGCACGATAAAAGGGACAGTTAGTGCGCATCGTGAAGCAGGCTACAAGCGCTTACCTACGTGCTTCCAGGCGCTTCTATTCCTCACGCGGGTTCGATCCTCAACTCTCATCAGCCCGCCATCCGCCATCGCCGGAACTCTGCAAAACAAGAGATATCATTACAAAAGACTTTTAAGACATTTGAAGCGCCCAGAACTTACCGTTCGTGCAGTTAACGACGGACAGCAGTCCTCTGAGGTCAAGAGGCCTGCACCCTTATCCAGTGAAGGAACTGGTTACGGCACCCTGCCCCGAGGCAGATGGAGAGCTCGGCGTTCACTTACCTAAGACATCTTACTCATCGAGTCAGACATACAGTGCACAGAGGTCCAGCCCAAAGAGCCAACCGTGTGTTACACATCACCTTTGAAGATACGGCATTCACCCAGTCAAGACCGGCGCCTCTGCGGGAATCAGGTGAGCGTTACAGAACACAAAGCCTACCGCAAAACTCCCACCCAGGCGCTATGGAAACCTCGGATACTGACCAACTAGCCCAGTTACTTGGGGAACTAAGAGCAGAAGTGCATGCAGCCCGTCAGGAAACGAATGCTCTAAGAAGGGAACTGATTATTTCCAAGGAGCGAACAGACGATCTCGCTAGACAATTGCTACAGTCACAAGACGGACAAACTCTGTTACCCGCATCAGGGGCAAATCTTCCTTCAACATCCTCTACGAACCCAGTGCAGATCAACCTACCTGGGAATGTACCTCTGGCTCCGCCCGAACGATTTTCTGGTGACCCAAAGAGGTTTGCAGTATTCATTAATCAGTGCCGGTTGCACTTCTTATGCCGGCCAGCAGCCTTTCCAACTGATCAAGCTAAGGTAGCTTTTGTGCTTTCATACCTTAGTGGCAATGCGGCAGACTGGTCGATCCCTCTAGTTAATCAAGATGATCCGGTTCTCCATGATTTTCAAGCTTTTCAGCTCAGTATGGAAAAACTGTTTGCAAGACATTCACAGGGGCAGGCCTTGGACAATGAGCTCCTTTCATTGCGACAGGGTAATCAAGACCTTTTGGCTTATATTGCGTCTTTCAACAGACTGATAGTGGAAACTCGATGGCCTGAGGACAAAAGGATTACGCTGTTTTATAGAGGTCTACGTGGAGAGCTCAAAGATGTGTTAGCCCAAGTAGTGAATCCCCCGCAAGACTGTTCGGACTATATTGACTTAGTCGTTCAAATTGACCACAGACTGCAGAACAGGAAGGCCGATCGTTCCAAGTTTGATGCTCGAGTATTTTCCAAACCACCAACTCCTACCAAAGGAGTAGACTCCGGGGAACCCCTGCAAATAGGGGGCCTGAAAGGACCACTAACACAAAAGGAGCGGGAAAGGAGAAAACAGCTGCAATTATGCCTCTATTGCGGAAACTCGGGGCACTTTCTTCGAGACTGTCCGGTGAAACCAGCCAAGAAGGCAGTAGGAGCTGCAGTTACCAGGGTCACAAACTCTGAGCAGGGAAACGACCTCGTCCGACAAGAATAGAGGTCCTCTTGCCGAGCGTTAAAACCAGTTCCGTGACCTCGCATTTCGTGATACCTATGGTCCTCATTAGCCCTGAACATCCGGATCGATTACATGCGATTGAAGCTTACGTCGACAGCGGTGCCATTGGCAATTATGTGGATCATGAAATGGTTTTGAGGATGAATCTGACTCTTTGTCCAAAGGCTGTAAAGGACGTCATTACTACGGTGGATGGTACGGAGATAGCCTCCGGACCAGTAACGCATACCACCCAAGAAGTGACGCTAGTAAGTCAAGATGGACACCATGAGAAGATCGTGTTCGATGTGATCAAGGCCCCTCAGTTCCAGATTATTCTAGGAATTCCTTGGTTAGAGAAGCACAATCCTCAGATCGATTGGCGAGCAAGAACGGTTCAGTTTCCAGAATGTGTCTCTACTTGTCACCCTCGACCTGGTGTTGCACTGGCAGCAATTTCCTCGGAGGCTCCCCAGTTACCTCCTGAATACCTAGAATTCCAAGATGTTTTCCGGAAGGATCAGGCTAACTCTCTACCTCCTCATAGGTCTTATGACTGCCAGATAGACCTGATACCTGGATCTACTCCTCCTTGTAGTAGAATTTATGCCCTCACCGAGCCTGAGAATCTTCACCTCCGACAATACCTGGATCAATACCTAGCAAATGGGTTTATTCGTCCTTCCAAGTCCCCTGCTTCCTCAGCTTTGTTCTTCGTTCCAAAAAAAGAAGGGGACCTTAGAACTTGTATAGATTATCGCGCCCTGAACCAGATCACCATTAAGAATAGATATCCGTTACCTTTGATCCCTGAACTCCTGGACCAAGTCAGAAAAGCATGCATATATACAAAGCTGGATCTTAGAGGAGCCTACCACTTGGTACGAGTAAAAGAGGGCGATGAATGGAAGACGGCCTTCCGCACCAAGTATGGGCTATTTGAATATCAGGTCATGCCCTTCGGACTTTGCAATGCCCCGGCCGCCTTTCAATATTTTATGAACGATGTCCTCAGAGAGCTCATAGATGTGTGTGTTGTTGTTTACATTGACGACATCCTCGTTTATTCTTCATCGGAAACTGAACATCGGAAACACGTGAAAATGGTCCTCGAGAGATTGCGTCAACACAAACTTTTCGCTAAGTTGGAAAAATGTGTTTTCAACGTGACTGAAGTTGAATTCTTGGGATTCATATTATCACCTAGCGGAGTGCGTATGGATTCAAAGAAGGTCGATGCAATTCTCAAATGGCCATCGCCATCCTCCGTAAAAGGTGTTCAAAGCATGTTAGGCTTCGCTAACTTTTACCGCAGGTTTATCCCCGAATTCTCTCGAATAGTCCAGCCCATCACCGCCTTGTTAAAGAAAAACAAACGTTTTGAATGGTCTACCGAGGCGGAACAAGCTTTCCAGAATTTGAAGACTAGATTTATCTCTGCACCGATCTTAAAACATCCTCGCCCAGAACTCCCCTACATCGTTGAAACTGATGCTTCGAGCCTTGCCATGGGGGCAGTTCTATCACAAAAGGACCCAGTAACCAATCAGTTGCATCCCGTGGCATTTTGGTCCCGCAAATTCTCGCCTCCTGAAATCAATTACACTATTACTGATAAGGAACTTCTAGCTATCAAGTCCGCCTTTAATGCTTGGCGGCATTATCTTCTGGGGGCCCGACACACCGTTACTGTGATTACAGATCACCGAAACCTGCAATATTTGAAAACCGCAAAAGCTCAATCCTCTAGGCAACTCCGTTGGGCACTATTCTTTGCCGAGTTTGACTTCATAATTACCTATCGACCTGGTACAAAAAACGGTAAAGCTGATGCCCTTTCTCGAATGGGAGTGGAAGAACATTTGATCAATCCTAAACCTGTACCTATCATTCCCGAACAAAGAATTCTAGGTGTAATCGCCACACAATCCATAGAGGAAGTTAAGGATAAAGCCAGGCTACTGGTAACTCCAGCAGACATACAGAATTGGCATCTGCAGGGAAAGGACTTTACGGTGTAGGACAACCTATTATATTTCCAAGAACGGTTATACCTGCCCAGCACAGATTTACAGAAAAAGGTAATCTCTTGTTATCACGATTCTTTAATGGAAGGACATCCCGGTATGACCAAGACCTCGGAAAAGATCAAGCGCTACTTCTGGTGGCCGTCTTGGAAAAAAGATATCAGAGACTTTATAATGTCCTGTGGAGTATGCGCCCAAAACAAGAGTCAAAAGGAAAAACCAGCCGGCCTCTTACGCCCTATTGACAACCCGCCTCGCCCTTGGCATACGCTTTCTATGGACTTCATCACCGATCTACCTCCATGCTCCGGATACAATACGATCCTAGTAATCGTGGACCTATTCTCCAAGATGGCGCATTTCATTCCACTCAAAGGCTTACCAACAGCAGCAACTCTGGCCCGAGAATTTCTCGAAAACATCGTCCGACTGCACGGTTTTCCTTCAGTTCTAATTTCGGATCGAGGTAGTCAATTTATTTCTCATTTTTGGCGAAGTTGCTGTCGGTCGGCTCAAATTGATGTGAGACTTTCGACCAGCCACCACCCTCAAACGGACGGACAAACCGAGAGGACCAATCAAACTCTGGAACAGTATTTGCGCTGCATGCTACAACAAACTGAAAAAACTTGGAAAGATATCCTTTGGATAGCCGAATATGCCTACAATAACTCTGTCCACTCGGGAACTGGGAAGACCCCGTTTTTTCTTTTATACGGTAGTCACCCTCGAACCTCGGAGTTGGATCCACTCCAAGATCCTGGAACACCAGCAGTAGACCACCTGCATTCTACAATCACCCAAGCCTTTAAGGAAGCCGTTTCTCACCTTCAAAGGGCTAAAGAACAATACAAGAAAGGAGCAGACCAACATCGGAAGGAAGCCCCCCAATATCAAGTAGGAGATCAAGTCTGGTTATCCACCAAATATCTACCTCTAAAAGGACCACGCACATTCAACCCAAGATACCTTGGTCCCTATTCCATCACTACCATAGTAAATCCAGTAGCGGTCAAGTTGGACTTGCCCCCTCACATGAAGATACATCCGGTCTTCCACGTCTCTCTATTAAAACCCGTGCAACCTCAAACCCGACTAACTACATCTCCAAAACCTATTCTAGTTGATGGAGAACTCGAGTTTGAAGTCAAAAGCATCCTGGATTCCAAGATCTCCAAATCTAAACTATTTTACCTGATTGACTGGAAAGGCTACGGTCCCTAAGAAAGATCCTGGGAACCTGCAGAATATGTCCACGCGCCTCGTCTAATCAAAAGATTTCATCGAACATTTCCTAACAAGCCCAAACCCCCGGAGAAGCCCGGTTTGGGAGGGGCCTTGAGGGGGGGTGCTGTCATGATCTCTGCTTCCAAAAGATCAGGACTTGCCCGACTCCCTTGGAAGCAGACCCATAACCCCGGTTCCGAGTGCCAGCCAGTCCCAATTGGGACCTTTTGGACCCTGTCCTGGCGTCAGTGGCACCAGGCTCATAAAGATGCCCAGTCCCAGCTCTGGAAGCGCCGGGCTCATAATGCTTGGGTGGACTTACCTGCAGCAGACCATGCTGCTTACTTACCTGCCAGTTGAACCCCGGATCCTCTTCTGTTTGGGACTACTTTTCCTGTTGGGTAGGGCAGGAGCCACTCCCTAGGTTCAGAACACTGGAACTCTTCTGGAAAGCAGGAACTCTTTTCTTACCTAGGCGTGGCTGTGGAATAAGACACCTAAGCACTACAGGAGGCTATTTAAACCACACCCGATGGATGAATCTTGCTTTGTGTTATTCTGCATTCTCTGCAGCAGAACGCTCATCGTGTCTTCTGATCCTGGGCCTAAGGAAACAAAGGCTTACCATCCTGGAATCCAGTCTTCAGCAGCACCTGTAAAGACAAAGAAAGAACAGGTTAGCACTACGGTCTTCAGTGGCAGCGCATCTCTTACCTGGTCCATCGGCTGTCACCAACGCCTCGCGCTGCATTCCGGCATCTGAAAGACAAAGGCTTACCTACTCTTCGCATGTTCCGGAGATCTTCGCACTGCATTCCGGCATCTGAAAGACAAAAGCTTACCAGCTCTTCGCACGCTCCGGAGGCCTTCGGCGCTGCATCCCGCATCTGAAAGACAAAAGAAGGTGCGTTTAAAGACATTGGGCAACTTTATTGCTCACGTGCCATTACTCCTTCCCACGCCGAACCCAGTGGGTATTCCAGCACCCTTCAGCTTCTCTAAAGCTCCGAACTTGTACCTGCACGATAAAAGGGACAGTTAGTGCGCATCGTGAAGCAGGCTACAAGCGCTTACCTACGTGCTTCCAGGCGCTTCTATTCCTCACGCGGGTTCGATCCTCAACTCTCATCAGCCCGCCATCCGCCATCGCCGGAACTCTGCAAAACAAGAGATATCATTACAAAAGACTTTTAAGACATTTGAAGCGCCCAGAACTTACCGTTCGTGCAGTTAACAACGGACAGCAGTCCTCTGAGGTCAAGAGGCCTGCACCCTTATCCAGTGAAGGAACTGGTTACGGCACCCTGCCCCGAGGCAGATGGAGAGCTTGGCGTTCACTTACCTAAGACATCTTACTCATCGAGTCAGACATACAGTGCACAGAGGTCCAGCCCAAAGAGCCAACCGTGTGTTACACATCACCTTTGAAGATACGGCATTCACCCAGTCAAGACCGGCGCCTCTGCGGGAATCAGGTGAGCGTTACACCCCCTCTGCGGCCACCCTGGACACCCTGGAGTCCCCCTACTCCCTGGTCACCCCGACCATGTCCCCATCCATGCCCGCCACGAGGAGGACGCCCAGCTGAGGCACCCCTCACGTTTGGTGGCCTCCCAACCATGGCACAGATGTAGTAGTGCTGGCACAGATGGAGTAGTGCCAATGGGAGGTGTACACCACAATTGACCTGGGCAATTGGGGTGAATGGAGTGGGATGCAAGATGTTAACAGCCCCCCTGCACCTGCAAGGCTGTATGTGACCCCGGTGATGTAGTGACGGGTCACGCAACGCTCAGGCACCCCAAAACTGCAGTAAAACCGTGCACGCAACCCTGCAGCCTACGTGCGTGGAATCAACCTCCCGCAGTACGCGGTTGCACCCAGTAACACGAAAAACATGTACGCGTGGGACACGCGGGCTATTATGACCTCGTAAATGGGTGCGATACACAGGGGCACCCGCAGTGGGAAAAATAGCGTGCGCGACTCACCGCCTGACTAGCGTGATGCAGAAAAACACGCGTAGCCAATACCTACACCAAAAGAAGAGATACGTCCTTGATAGCTGTGAAGTTGTGATGGCGCGCGAAACAACACGAAGCAGCAACACACGTCGGTCTCCACGAAAGGCACGTACAGCGAACTGCTGGCCCCGCTCACCTTTAACCCATGCTGAGGGAAACGCCCTTGTGCGTCACGTCACTTACGCGCGTAGGCCCTTTCCTCGGATTACACGCATTCACACGCGGATGTGCAGTTTTTTCACGTGCCAAATCACTCCGTATTAAGCTGGCCACGCGAAAACACACGGAAGCCCACACTCCTGCCCAGAAGGCCGAATTACTGCCCCCCAGATCCCCGAGCACGCTCCCACCTGCCATCTGCTGCTGCCTGTCTGCTTGCTGCCCACATGCCCTGCTATTTGCTGCTTGCACGTCAGCCAGGGGTGCAGTTGATGTGACCACCCCTGCTGGAACCGAAGACTCCCGACTGGGATACCATCGCTCCACAGCCCAGCCCCAGGACCCAGTTGCCCACCCACTCCTGCCTCTGGGGTTGCCATGTCGGGCACAACACCATCTGGCACCACTGGCAACCCCCAACCAGAGAGGCAGAGGGCCACCAGCTTCAGTGCCAGGGAAGTTGGTGTCCTGGTGGAGCAAGTCCTGGGGCAGTATGATGCCCTCTTTGGAGGTTTGCGTGCCGACTATGAAGGACGGACCAGGATCTGGATGGACATCGTGACTGCCATCAACGCGGGGGGGTGGCAGTCTGCGACTTACAACATGTCAAGAAGCGCTGGGAGGACTTCAGGTCCAGGACCCTCAACAAGGCCCGGCGCCTCTTGAAGGCAGTGGATACCAAGAGGCGCCGGGGTCACCTGTCCAACCACCAAATGAGGGTCCTGGAACGCATATGCCCAGCGCTCCACGTCCAGGTCCTTGAGAGGCAGACCCGTCTGGAGTCGAGCGGTAAGTGTACATGCATACTGATTGGACGCTGTGCGTGTCGTGGTGTGCCAGTAGTGTGCACGTTACACATGTGTTTTTGTAGGGTCATGTAGGGATGTGTATGAACATGGGCGTGAGGCTGCCACATGTGAGTCCTCTCAGGTGTGAGACACATCGATGGTGTATGTATTGGTAAGCATGCTGGGCAAATGCAGGTGTGGGAGCACACGTTTGAATTTCTGTGTATGTACGTTGGCATGGTTGTGGTGTCACACATGGATGGTGGTCACTGCTGCAAGTATCTGCACTGTGTACATGTGCATGTGTGTGTATTTGACAAGTGTGCAACTGTGATGCAACTTGGATGCAGGTGACACTGACATGTAGAAGGCTGAATGCCAGATGTGACATGGATGGCGATATCATCACTGTGACAATTGGTGGACATGTACACATGCATGTAAGTATGGTGGCGTGTGTGCATGTGTTGTGCACTCCCCGTGTTTCATGTGACGTAAGGCTCACCTTCGGATGCTCATGCTGTTGTATGTGTATGGATGGTGCTGGCTGGTGCAATATTGCTGTGGAATTGCTCATGTGTTAGGGAGTGTGATGCCATGTCTGAAGTATGACACTGCCACTCATGTACAACTCTCATGTGTGTATCAGTCCATTGTATAGTGCTCTGATGCCTGTGTTTTATCTCTCCCTGTCTGCAGCGTCAACTGATGAAGAGGGCGGATGGGGTGCTGTGGAGCACAGCGGCAGGGATCGCACCATCAGCCGGAGACGCAAGGCCCGGCTCCCCTCCCAGATTGTCATCTCGTCGGGGAGTGAGGAGTCTGGTGCTGCGTCCCAGGCTGCAGCTGCCGAGGGTAGGTCCAAGAGGCAGAGGTCGGAGGTGGACTCCTCGGCAGCAGAAGGGGCATCTGAGACCCCACAGGGTCAGACGGAGGAAGATGGCACGGAGTCATCCAGGTTGGTGGGGGGGTTGGTGGAGGAGGAGGCCGTGGAAGGGACACACACGGGGTCTGGAGGTGGGGATTCCACTGGTGCTAGTGGTGCAGTGCAGGGGCAGGGACAGGAGGCAGCAAAGGCAGCCGCGGAGGTGCCTGTGTGTAATCCTGTCCCTGATCCTGTCACTGCATCATCTGGCACCAGCAGGGAGGCCTACGTCCAGACCCGTTTTCAGGGAGGGGATGAGCACACAACAACTGGCCTTCCTCTCCCTGCTGACATGGCTATCCGGGACCGTGTCGAGCCTGTCCTGGCTGGGATAGCGTTGCGTCAATGGGGCATGCGAGGTGACCTGCAGTCTTTTCGTGGAGAGACTGCACATCGTCTTGCATGCCTCTTTGACCACGTTGACCTACTGGGACAGGTCACTGGTGCTGAATTCCTCCGTGTGCTTGACCTTCTTGCGACCCCCTCCTCACCTGAACCCCCTCTGCGCCAGTCGTCCTCCATGCTGTCTTCCCACCCATGTATCACCTAGGTACCCTGTGGAGCTGCCTCTGACCCAGCGGCCAGGCTGGTGGAGGACACATCCCTGTCACAGTCGGGAGTCGGACGTCCAGCAGGGGTGGCCACCACGACAACTGCACCCCAGCCGGAGGAGGACGTGCAGGCAGCAAGAGCCAGGGCGCAGGCACAGGCACAAGCACATCAGCAGCAACATGGTGGGAGCAATGATGGCTCAGGGCCTTCAACATCGGAGGGGCAGGCATCGGCCATAGGGCAGGAGGACCCAGGATTTCAAGTGTCTTCCGTGTGGCAGCGGTTGGGCCACACCATAGATGCAGAGCGGCAGCGGGCGGAAGAGGCACGGCTCACAATGGTCAGGGCGGAGAACTCCATGCGGAGGGCCCTGAGCCGGGCCGAGTGCCTCGAGGCAATTCGCAGGGAATTGGAGGTGAACATGTCGTCGTCCCTGCGAACCCTCAGGGCCATGGAAGAGGACTGCCTCCAGGACATTGAGCGGGAGTTCGATGATGCCCTGGCCCGAGACACCCAAAAGTGAGCCATTGGACTAGCCCGCTGCCATTGTAAATAGTTTTTAGAGTTAGGTTTCCTTTTCCTTAGATTTGTGGTGAATGGACTATGCCACACACATTTGTATATGGTTTTTTTATTAGGTAGTCTCTTAGGTAGGTTTCATTTCTTTCGTTGGGCTCATGGACCCTTGACAATGGATTGTACATAGTTGGACAATGGATTATTTTGAACTTTTCCTTTTGATTTAACCATGGATCAATGGATTTTTCTTTTTACGTTTCCTTTGGATTTGCGTTGGTGGAGGGAGAGTTTCGACTATTTTTCTTTAGGATTACTTTGGATTGGTTATACTTTTCATTTACTCATCTTTTGCACATGGTTTTCATTTCATGTTTGCTATTTTGTTATGCTTTCATTTCATTGCTTTATTTTTGTACATAATACATTTTCATATTTTAGATCCATGTGTGGGATTCGCTCATTGGGTTGATGCATGTGAAAATGTGGGTTTACACAATCAATGACAACCAGTGTGTGTGTGTGTGACAGACGTGTTGATGTACTTAGTTGACTTTTGGTTTGTGTCTTGAGATAGGCATGTCAGTGTGTGGTGGATTGGGAAAACATTGCGTCTCAAGAATGGGGTGGTGTGCTGTGGTATTTTGGTGTAGAAGTGGGCCATGATTGTGCATCTTTACTTCATGTAAGGGGGGGACATGAGTGGGGGCCTGCTGGCAGGTGTCCCTCACTGCTGGGGGAGTGCTGGGGGACATGAGCGGGGCAGGTGCCCGTCAATGGTGGGGGGTGGAGGTGCTGGGGGACATGAGTGGGGGCCTGCTGGCAGGTGCCCCTCACTGCTGGGGGGTAGGGGTGCTGGGGGACATGAGTGGGGGCCTGCTGGCAGGTGCCCCTCACTGCTGGGGGGTAGGGGTGCTGGGGGACATGAGTCGGACATGAGTGGGGGCCTGCTGGCAGTTGCCCCTCACTGCTGGGGGGTGGGGGTGCTGGGGGACATGAGTGGGACATGAGTGGGGGGCCTGCTGGCAGGTGCCCCTCACTGCTGGGGGTGCTGGGGGACATGAGTGGGGGCCTGCTGGCAGGTGCCCCTCTCTGCTGGGGGGTGGGGGTGCTGGGGGACATGAGTGGGACATGAGTGGGGGCCTGCTGGCAGGTGCCCGTCAATGGTGGCGGGTTGGGGGACTGGGGGACATGAGTGGGGGCCTGCTGGCAGGTGCCCCTCACTGCTGGGGGGTGGGGGTGCTGGGGGACATGAGTGGGACATGAGTGGGGGCCTGCTGGCAGGTGCCCCTCACTGCTGGGGGTTGGGGGTGCTGGGGGACATGAGTGGGGGCCTGCTGACAGGTGCCCCTCACTGCTGGGGGTGGGGGGGCTGGGGGACATGAGTGGGACATGAGTGGGGGCCTGCTGGCAGGTGCCCATCAATGGTGGGGGGATGGGGGACATGAGTTGGTGATCACTAGTGCAAGGTGACATGCTGGGGGGGCATGCCCATGGTGGCTGGGCTGCCTGCGGGACATGGCCAGGGGTGCAGGGTAGTCCCCTGTGGTGTGGGCTGCCTGCAGGGGATGTGGAGGGGGTAGAGGGCACACCTGGGAGGACCCACACTGCCAATTCACGCGTAGGACTCCCCGCGCACCCCCGAAATACACGTACCCCGCTCTGACAGCAAAATCGTGTGTGAAGCTTCCCGTGAACCGCAGTAATACGCGTACCTCACTCGCACAGGGCCTATCGCGTGTGAAACTTCCCACAAACCCCAGTAATACACGTACCCCACTCGCACAGGGCCTACCGCGTGTGAAACGTACCGCGAACCCCAGTAATACACGTGCCCCGCTCGCACAGGGCCTACCGCGTGTGAAAGTCCCCGCGAACCCCAGAAATACACGTACCCCGCTCGCACAGGTCCTACCGTGTGTGAAACTTCCCGGGAACCCCCGAAATACATGTACTCCACTCCAATCGCGTGTGAAACTTCCCGCGAACCCCAGTTATACACGTACCCCACTCGCATAGGGCCAATCGCGTGTGAAAATTCCCGCGAACCCCAGTTACTCACGTACCCCGCCCACACAGGGCCTATCATGTGTGAAACTTCCTGCAAACCGCAGTAATACGCGTACCTCACTCGCACAGGGCCTATCGCGTGTGAAACTTCCCGCAAACCCCAGTAATACACGTACCCCAATCGCACAGGGCCTACCGCGTGTGAAACGTACCGCGAACCCCAGTAATACACGTGCCCCGCTCGCACAGGGCCTACCGCATGTGAAACGTACCGCGAACCCCAGTAATAGACGTGCCCGCTCGCACAGGGCCTACCGCGTGTGAAAGTCCCCGTGAACCCCAGAAATACACGTACCCCGCTCGCACAGGTCCTACCGCGTGTGAAACTCCCTGCGAACCCCAGAAATACACGTACCCCGCTCGCACAGGGCCTACCGTGTGCGAAACTCCCCGCGAATCCCAGAAATACACATACCCTGCGGGGGGTGCGCAGGGAGTTTTACACGTGATTGGCCTAGCGCGAGCGGGGTATGTGTATTCCGAGGGGTGCACAGGGAGTTTTACACGCGTTTTCGTAGTTGGGGGGCTGTATGCTGGTCCACTGGCCTGTGCGCCATGTACTGGATTTGTGCGCTGTTCATGGTGCACGGGGCGGGGTTGGGGGCATAACTGGTGCTGCTGCAGGGTCGATGCGCCACTCTGCGCCACGGCTGCTTAGGGATGTTAAAATCCATGAATACGCTGTGCGCCGAAATGGGTTTTGGCGCACGCGGCTGGCGCAGACTGCTGCACGCGCACACTGTGCGCCAGCCGCGTGCGCTGAATTCTATGAATTACCCAGTAAATCTATCAGTGTGTTCAAGAAAATGTTGTAAGGAGAAGTAAGCGTCGAAAGTAACAGTAGAGGGGATAAAGATTCCGGTCGCTCTGTATAATCAGCTCTCCGGAATGTAGCACTCTCTTTCTAAGTTATCCAGTTGTCTGAATTCCCCACTGCAGTTAAACCAAGGTCTTCTTCATTATAGTGTTTTGAGTTTTCTGAGGATCTGTGACCTTCAACTGGTAGTGTGTATAATTTGCCCCTTCTTGTTCTAAACCACACACAATCACATAGGGTGCAAGGCGATCTTCCTTATTAATAGCAGATTTCAGTGTGGCAGGATTGGCCTTTCTGCCATGTCAATATTAAAATGCACAGCTAGAATTATGAGAATCCTTGTCAGTGCCAGAGCAACTCTATCTGAGGTGAATAACAGTACAGTACATGGTATGTCAATGTCAGTGTCGGCAGGAAACAATGCACAGCAACCACTGTCTTTACTCATTGCGCTACAATAACAACAGGTAGACCACATGGCAATGAGACCTGCAATAACGTTTACTACGCCAATCGGATCTGCTGATTTAGGCCAAACATCTCTACCAATCAGAAGGAGGCAGCTGTAAATGCTTAAAGACGTGAAGCCCACAAAGCATTGTATGAATCATCTCACATTGGCTCAGATTGATGTGTATCTGTGGGACAATATATGTGGCAAAGATTTTGCCTTTACTAAGGCATGAATGTTATGTACACATCAGCGCCCTTATGCAATGATGTATAATAAACTCTGTGGCGTGCCTCTAGCGGAGAGGACACAGTCAGTGGGGCAAACTGGAACCGGAGTGCCTGTGTATTTGCTAGTGCAGCATGCTTGCCACTAATGCCATCCCTCATACAATACGGCCTGGGTGCTGGAGCGCCGGAGTGGCCCACACTACACTGGTGACGAAGGGTAATGCAGCCCAGGCGGCATGGAGAAAAAACATATTGTTTTAAAAATTGCTGCTTAAGGCAGCCCTGCACAGTACAGAGGCTGGCAAGCACCACATACACAAGTGAACGCAGTGAAAGCTCAAGCTGATGCCTGTCCAGTGCTCCCCATCCACAGTGGCAGAGTACGTACAGGAAAATAAAGTGCACCCTGCAGAAAACACTGTGAACCAGGTGGGTTTGGGCCCTATAATTTCCAGTGGAAAAAGTTGACTGACCACCCCATGCACCCAATGATGTCTGCAACACTGAGCTCATCCACCCCAGCCAGATTGGTACCTGCATTCAGCCCCAATTTCATACTGAGTACACCGGGACATCAGGGCATGACTATGGCTCCTTTCGACCCATACTTGGAACCATCATAAATCAGACCCAGATGGGCCTTGTGGATCCAAAAGTTCGAAATGGCCATGGACTGCAGGGATGTGACCATGCCAAAGAAAATTAAGCCACCCCTGCTATTGAATGTAGGGGATGACACGCTATACATCTAGAACTCACTCCCCACTGTGCCAGACAGTGATGATGAATACAAAGCAGCAATCTTGCACATCATTTCATGCCCCATCTCAACCAAGATTATGAGATCTTCAACGACGGTGCAGGGCGAGGCAGAAATACTCAACGCATATCACACCCGGCAGTGGTGACTGCCACTATTGTGTGAATTTGAGAATGTTGACGTGGAAGTTAGATGCCAGATCATAAACGGAATGCATTCGGAGAAGTTAAGGAGAATCATAGTGAGCGAAAAAGGAATTCCGTTGTCCCGCATCATCAAATACGGCCGCCAAAGGAAGCTCTCACATGCAAGATCCGCCCACATGAGCACGACTCTGAAAGGCTTCAGCTAATGCCAACTCAAACGATTGCAACAGTCACCGACAGACCACCACTATGAGGGGATGACAGTGGCCCTGCCCAAGATCCTTGGTGGCGACCCAGAATCTCTGCCCCCAATGACTGCGGGTGGTGTGGCAGGCAGCGACACAGGAAACTGAACTGCCCAGCGCAGGTGACCATGTGCGGCGCATGTGGCCATCTTGATCACTACGCCAGAGTTTGCCAGTCTTCGGGTACCCCTACAGGTCAATGGCCATCACCCGGGAAGACGACACCCAGGAACAGGAAAGCAAAAGCACCGCAGGTCGAGGTCAAAAACGACTCCTCGTCAGCTGAGTTGGAGGACAAAGACAGCAGGACGATGACACAAATTGTGGCTCAACAGCCCCGGAAGAAGAAAGGGAAGGTGCATTTGATATCTGTGCTAGATCAAGGAGGCCAGAACACAAAGAGAAAGAAGACAAGTCCCTGATTCAGCATCCGTGTCGGCAAGCAGGAGGTGACAATGACAATCAACACTTGTGCATCCGTAAACGTGATGGTCCTCAATACCCTGCACAAAATGGAGCCCTGACCAGCACTGATGGACACAAACGCACAACTCTATGTGAATGGCAGCAGGAAACCCCTAACGGTGGCACGGCGATTTCACACCACACTCAGCAGGATTGGGGGACCGACGATCCAATCAAAGATATATGTTGTAGACACAGGCATCAAATGCCTGCTCAGCTGGGCCTCTGTGGAAGACATAGGACTGATCAAACTAATCTGCGACATCTCAGATGACAACCAAATCCGTAACCGCCTAGCAGATAACCCCAAGCTACTCCAAACTGCATATCGACCAAACCATACAGCCACAAGCAGTACGACACTGGGGAACACCTTTCCATATGACGGACCAAGTCGCCAAAGAACTTTGCGATCTGGAGAAAGCCAGAATAATCGACGAGGTGACAGGACCAACACCATGTGTTTTCCCAATAGTAGTGACAAAGAAACCCAAGCAACTGGGTGAAGGCTAGTCCCTTTTTACGCACACTACAGAGTGAATACAACCCTCTAGGGAAAGAAGCGAGGAGATAGCTTGCAGGGATAACAAGGCTTTAATTGTACAAAGTATGAGCAAATGACTCTGCTGCTCGAAAGTGCTCTGATTAATCTATGAACAAGAAGAAGCTTAAAAATCCATGTGGCGTCCTCATATACAGTAAGAACTGGTGCGACTGATTGGTGGGACCATATGGATGGGCATGCTCCATATGGGATGCCAGGCTGCAATTGGTCAGTTCTGTTGCTGTCGATCAGTCTCCACGTGGGGCAGCTGGGCTCATCCTGGTTTTGGGTGAGCGTCGGGTTGCTTGTAAAATACAAAGTTGAATTTAAACTAACAAGCTAGACCTCCTACTCCATCACTGTGGCATGCACCTGGGCGTCTTAAGGAATTGGTGCCAGAGGGAAGGGAGGATAAAATACATTCATGCTGACCCACACATTCAGGGCTTCGTTGATACCGCACCTCCCACACTCAAGGTCTCTACCCTGGGTTTTGATCTTTAATGTATCCCTCCCTGTACCTCGTGTTACAAAGGATCTATTTTATGCAGGGAGAGAAACAGTTGTGCATGTTTAGATCTTTTATGCACAACTTGATTTGTATTGGGACAGGAGGGTTGCTTGCTAATCATGGAAACTAGAGGTGTGGGGGTTGGGACAGTGGTATGGGGCTGAGTCTGAGCTGACTGGGTGGGGGTTAGAGACCTGCTGGCAGCTAAGTGTTGATGAATGGATGCTGCGCGGAGACTGGTGTCCCACGTTCTTGCAGGGTGCATTCCCCTGCACAATACTAAATGATTGCAACAGTAAAGGGACATGGGGGAAGTGGACTCTTGTGAGAACTGGCGGTGGGTATTAGCTCTGCCGGGAGGGTGTTGGGCCTAGTGAAATTGTTCCATGGAGCTACGCTTGTGCAGCGTAGTCACACAAGCCTGTGTTTTCGCCATAACTACAAAATGGCGTTTCTTTCTTTGTGTCTCCTAATGCTATGCACCTGTTATTTGCACAATATTGCTTTCGCAATGAGTTTCATAGTGCGGTTCTCTCCCCCCCCCTATACAGTACACTATCTCGTAGGGGATTCGCCTCACCTGAAAGCGCTTAGGAGGGTGGTATATACTCATTTCCATCCCAACATGGGGAAGATAAGAATATGTATTGACATGCGCCTCCGCAACGCAGCCATCATCCGGGAGAGACATATCACCCTGACACTCGATGAAATAATCGCAGACCTCACAGGGTCCAAAATGTTCTCCAAAATAAACCTAAGGGCAGGCTGTCACCAGCTCAAGCTGCACAAGGACTTGAGATACATAACAACGTTCTCGATGCACCTGGGGCTGAGGAGATACAAACGGCTAAACTTCGGACTATCGTCCGCAGCAGAGGTTTTCCAACAAACCATACACACTGCCTTGCAGGGCCTCCCCGGAGTCATAAATGTCAGTGATGACATCCTGGAACATGCCAAAAGCCAAGCAGAAGACATGGCTAGATTGGCAGCGGTCCTCAACAGGTTGCAGGTAGGCTTACCCGACCATCTACAAAGACAAATACGAATATCTCAAAGAAGAACTAACTTTTTTCGGCTTTGTGTTCAATGGCAGGGGTGTGTTGGCTTACCTCCCCAACCCCAAGGTAGCAGGCATTAAGGGAGTCTCACCGCCTACAACACCCATGGAAGTCCGCAGGTTTTTGGGGATGGCCACGTACTGCGTGAGGTTCATCAACAACCTGGCTACGCTTTCAGACCCACTGCAAACCCTGACCAAATTGGACAGCTAGTGGGAGTGGGACAAGCCATGCCAAGAGGCTTTTGAAAGCATCAAGGAGTCACTGTTGGCTAATACCAGCATGGCCTACTACAATACCCACCTCCAAATGGAACTATACGTGGATGTGAGCCTTGTGGGCTTAGGAGCTGTACTGGTACAAAGCACCCCTTCAGGAGATACACGACCAGCGGTGTATGCGTCCCGGGCTCTCACCACCACGGAATAACGATACTCGCACATTGAGAAGGAAGCCATGGCAGTACTGTGTGGGTGCAGGCATTTCCAATTATACCTGTATGGACAGAAATTCAAGACTTTCACGGATCACAAACCGCTAATCCCTATTTTCACGGGCTCAGCACCCCACCCTCCGGCACGGATCAGAAAATGGTTGCTACAACTGCAACAGGTGGATTTTGACCTTGTGTACATACTGGGGGCGGACAACCCTGCAGACTTTTTATCCAGACACACTCGCGCCGCCAAGGTGGCTGAAGTCTCGTAGTCAGCAGAAACAAAAGAACACATATGCCTGGTTGTGGAGGCAACAAAATCTAAGGCTGGGAGCACATCAGAACTGGTGGAAGCCACCAACGACGACCCCTGCTGCACACTGACAAAGAATGCCATCCTGGCAGGGGAGTGGAACTTTTTCCTCCAAAACAACCACAACTACACCCTGGAGGCATGGAACTTCCTAGCTGGGGTGTTCCCCCTCTGCCACAAACTATCCATCACTGATGAAGGCCTCATTCTGAGAGGAACATGCATCCATGTACCACCCAGACTGCAAAACCGAATAATGGCCTCAGCACACAAAGGCCATCAGGGCATAGTGAGGACCAAGGCATGGATACCAGACCGAGTGTGGTTCCCACTGATCGACGCAAAGGTCGAGGCAATCATATCCTCGTGCCTAACAATGGGGCACCGCCGCTACCAGAACCAATTAAATCCACACCCAGAGAGCATGTCATGCTGGGAATCAGTGAATGTTGATTTCTGCACAGTACAAGAAGAGACCTACCTCCTAGTCACCATTGATGTGCACTTACGATACCCATAGGTGGAATTGTCCACTCAACAGAGGCGGAAGCAGTGTTTCCAGCCCTGGAAAAGATGTTCGCGACAGATGGGCCACCCAGTTACCTAAAAACGATATCCCATCTCTGCAAGCCGTGATGGGAAACTCATCACCAGGAATGCATCATGGTTTAAGAAAGTTCCTCAGACAATGTGGAGAGAGGAGCTGGATCAAATGAATGACAGAGAGACAATGGAGGGAGAAATAACAGTGATGGAACAGAGCCAAGAAGTAGGGTGGCATCAGGCCACCATCCCAGCAGAAGTAGACAGCCAGGGCCGAGAAGGAGGATGGTGCCATACCGCTAGGCCAGCTGACACAAATAGCCCAGCCGGACAGCCCGAAGGAACACTGCCACAGAGCCCCCTTCCGGACCCAGCCGATTGGCAGCACGGCTGGTACCACCTGAGGATGGCACCAAGGCAACCTGGAAAGCTAAGTGACTATGTGCGCTAACATGGAACTGTTAGCTTAATTAATAGGACTGTGTTTAAGTTTGCATTTGTATGTTCAAGGGGAAAGAAGAGGGATGTTATGCACACGTCACAGCACTTACGCGGTGACGTATAATAAATGCAGCTGCGTGCCTCTGGTGGGGAGGACACAGTCGGTGGGTGAACTGGAACCGCAGTGCCTGTGTAATTGTTAGTGCAGCATGCTCCCCACTTACACCGCCCCCCAGCCCTCATAAAACACAGCCTGGAGGGACGGAGTGCCAGAGTGGGCCACACAAAAATGGCCATGCACGTATGTGTGCGTATGTATGTTTATGTGTCTGGGAGTCAGAGGAGAGAGAGAGCTGCTTGTGTGTTTACTTTGGTTATTATTACACACTCAAGTATTTTGGCAATAGATGTACATATCTGTTGCAGCTTTCATTTGAATCACAGAAGCAGGTGTGAAAGTACTGTCATCTTCTCACCATGGACACTTGTCAGGCATGTGACAGTGGCTATAGGGGACGATTTACATATCTCAATATTTCTGGACATGCTGTTAACTATTCAATACTTGTAGAACAATAAAGGGATGTACAGGATAAAATGTTGTGGAGCTTCAGTATTCGGTGATGCCTTTGTTGATCGCCACCTGTTTGTTCGTGGGCACTTTGCATGTGCACTTTATGTCGAATTTGACCAATTATGTACAGATATGAATGTATATGTATATGTTTATGTAGGAGTAGTAGAGTAGGGGGGTACTCGAGTGGGGGGTGGACAGGACAGACAAGGGGCGACCACCCCATTATAGTACAAATAATTGGTCGAATTTAAATAGACAGAAAGTGCACAGAGTGTGCAGGAACAAATAGGTGGCTATGAATAAAACGTAGAACTACAATCACATATTGTAATTGTTACTTTTATCTTATTTGATTTATTTACATTATGTCAATATAGCGCAACCCTAGCTCGGAAGCAGAGTAGAGCTGTGCAGCAGGATTAGGGTAACATGAACAGACAAGTGATTTGAGGGGCAGACAGTAACACAGTACTATGTGTGTACACATACAAATTACATGATAGCAAACTGTGTGTACATATACAATCACATCGTCGCCCTGTGTTTAGTTGCAGATAGTCACAATGGGACTGGTGTGTAGCCTGAGTGTCTAGGTACATGGAAATTGAACATATACAGCATGGCGTGTTGTTGAAAAAGTGCTGGGCCGTGAAGACATTATCAGCCATTTCATGCTATGCATCAAGCCCATCAACATAGGGCTATGATGACTGGGTAAAACCATCTTCGTCCCAGATGGGAACTCATCCTGTTTCAGCACCCAGGAACACGTTACAGTAGTTCCATTTTGTGGTGAAGATTATGATGATGTTACACACCATCTGTGTTGAATATTGCAAGTCAATAAAATCACCTTCATGAATTGTGGACGAGAGCCATGTTGTCAGGAGTACATTCCCTAGATTCACCCCAGCCATCGCTGACAGGGGCGTGACCAGAGAAAAACAGATAACTTGAAGGAGGTGGTGCTGTGTTTTTTATGGCTAAAAGTAAAATGAGAGTAGCAGTGGCACACATACCTCCCGAGATGGGGAACGACCTGGCATTTGGTGACATTCCCTGTGACCTGCAGGAATGTTGCCATCACAATTAGTGTGCATTATATGTACAGAAGGAGATGGGGAGGCCCGGATAGACTGCAGGGCGGCTGGGATTCTAAAAGGTTTTGTAAGGAATCAGAGAGCCAGACTTCAGGGTCTGAAACTGCATTTGTTATTTTCTATTTTTTTGTTAATCATTAGTTTTGCTGCAATCAATGGCCTGAATGCAAAATTAGCAAAACAAAAGAGTTGATGGCTGGAAGGTTTAGAATAAATCTTGACCTCTGGCATTGCTCTGGGCAACCCTCCAGACCATCTTTCTTCGTCTGCCAAGCCATTACAAAAGGGGAAAAACCATATGCAAATCAGGCTTGGTCCCACCCCCAAAGGGGTAGTCCAGCCCGAACTGCTAGGTCACATCCCTTTTGCACGAGACCACAAGCATCCCCAGACATGTTTCAGCCTTGTTGGGCGTCATCAGTGAGGAGTAGCTTGGGTCTCTAGGCCCAGCAGGCAAGGGACCCACGTCTGGGCATACCCTTCCCACTCGGGGTGACAATAGCAAAACAAAAGAGTTGATGGCTGGAAGGTTTAGAATAAATCTTGACCTCTGGCATTGCTCTGGGCAACCCTCCAGACCATCTTTCTTCGCCTGCCAAGCCATTACAAAAGGGGAAAAACCATATGCAAATCAGGCTTGGTCCCACCCCCAAAGGGGTAGTCCAGCCCGAACTGCTAGGTCACATCCCTTGTGCACGAGACCACAAGCATCCCCAGACATGTTTCAGCCTTGTTGGGCGTCATCAGTGAGGAGTAGCTTGGGTCTCTAGGCCCAGCAGGCAAGGGACCCACGTCTGGGCATACCCTTCCCACTCGGGGTGACAATAGCAAAACAAAAGAGTTGATGGCTGGAAGGTTTAGAATAAATCTTGACCTCTGGCATTGCTCTGGGCAACCCTCCAGACCATCTTTCTTCGCCTGCCAAGCCATTACAAAAGGGGAAAAACCATATGCAAATCAGGCTTGGTCCCACCCCCAAAGGGGTAGTCCAGCCCGAACTGCTAGGTCACATCCCTTTTGCACGAGACCACAAGCATCCCCAGACATGTTTCAGCCTTGTTGGGCGTCATCAGTGAGGAGTAGCTTGGGTCTCTAGGCCCAGCAGGCAAGGGACCCACGTCTGGGCATACCCTTCCCACTCGGGGTGACAATAGCAAAACAAAAGAGTTGATGGCTGGAAGGTTTAGAATAAATCTTGACCTCTGGCATTGCTCTGGGCAACCCTCCAGACCATCTTTCTTCGCCTGCCAAGCCATTACAAAAGGGGAAAAACCATATGCAAATCAGGCTTGGTCCCACCCCCAAAGGGGTAGTCCAGCCCGAACTGCTAGGTCACATCCCTTTTGCACGAGACCACAAGCATCCCCAGACATGTTTCAGCCTTGTTGGGCGTCATCAGTGAGGAGTAGCTTGGGTCTCTAGGCCCAGCAGGCAAGGGACCCACGTCTGGGCATACCCTTCCCACTCGGGGTGACAATAGCAAAACAAAAGAGTTGATGGCTGGAAGGTTTAGAATAAATCTTGACCTCTGGCATTGCTCTGGGCAACCCTCCAGACCATCTTTCTTCGCCTGCCAAGCCATTACAAAAGGGGAAAAACCATATGCAAATCAGGCTTGGTCCCACCCCCAAAGGGGTAGTCCAGCCCGAACTGCTAGGTCACATCCCTTTTGCACGAGACCACAAGCATCCCCAGACATGTTTCAGCCTTGTTGGGCGTCATCAGTGAGGAGTAGCTTGGGTCTCTAGGCCCAGCAGGCAAGGAACCCACGTCTGGGCATACCCTTCCCACTCGGGGTGACAATAGCAAAACAAAAGAGTTGATGGCTGGAAGGTTTAGAATAAATCTTGACCTCTGGCATTGCTCTGGGCAACCCTCCAGACCATCTTTCTTCGCCTGCCAAGCCATTACAAAAGGGGAAAAACCATATGCAAATCAGGCTTGGTCCCACCCCCAAAGGGGTAGTCCAGCCCGAACTGCTAGGTCACATCCCTTTTGCACGAGACCACAAGCATCCCCAGACATGTTTCAGCCTTGTTGGGCGTCATCAGTGAGGAGTAGCTTGGGTCTCTAGGCCCAGCAGGCAAGGGACCCACGTCTGGGCATACCCTTCCCACTCGGGGTGACAATAGCAAAACAAAAGAGTTGATGGCTGGAAGGTTTAGAATAAATCTTGACCTCTGGCATTGCTCTGGGCAACCCTCCAGACCATCTTTCTTCGCCTGCCAAGCCATTACAAAAGGGGAAAAACCATATGCAAATCAGGCTTGGTCCCACCCCCAAAGGGGTAGTCCAGCCCGAACTGCTAGGTCACATCCCTTTTGCACGAGACCACAAGCATCCCCAGACATGTTTCAGCCTTGTTGGGCGTCATCAGTGAGGAGTAGCTTGGGTCTCTAGGCCCAGCAGGCAAGGGACCCACGTCTGGGCATACCCTTCCCACTCGGGGTGACAATAGCAAAACAAAAGAGTTGATGGCTGGAAGGTTTAGAATAAATCTTGACCTCTGGCATTGCTCTGGGCAACCCTCCAGACCATCTTTCTTCGCCTGCCAAGCCATTACAAAAGGGGAAAAACCGTATGCAAATCAGGCTTGGTCCCACCCCCAAAGGGGTAGTCCAGCCCGAACTGCTAGGTCACATCCCTTTTGCACGAGACCACAAGCATCCCCAGACATGTTTCAGCCTTGTTGGGCGTCATCAGTGAGGAGTAGCTTGGGTCTCTAGGCCTAGCAGTTCGGGCTGGACTGCCCCTTTTGGGGTGGGGCCAAGCCTGATTTGCATATGGTCTTTCCCTTCTGTAATGGCTTGGCAGGCGAAGAACGGTGGTCTGGAGGGTTGCCCAGAGCATTGCCAGTGGTTAAGATTCATTCTAAACCTTCCAGCCATCACCTCTTTGTTTTTGCTATGTCACCCCGAGTGGGACGGGTATGCCCAGACGTGGGTCCCGTGCCTGCTGGGCCTAGAGACCCAAGCTATTCCTCACTGATGAGCCCCAACAAGGGCGAAACATGTTTGGGGATGCTTGTGGTCTCGTGCAGAAGGGATGTGGCCTAGCAGTTCGGGCTGGACTGCCCCTTTTGGGGTGGGGCCAAGCCTGATTTGCATATGGTCTTTCCCTTCTGTAATGGCTTGGCAGGCGAAGAACGGTGGTCTGGAGGGTTGCCCAGAGCATTGCTTGTGGTTAAGATTCATTCTAAACCTTCCAGCCATCACCTCTTTGTTTTTGCTATGTCACCCCGAGTGGGACGGGTATGCCCAGACGTGGGTCCCGTGCCTGCTGGGCCTAGAGACCCAAGCTACTCCTCACTGATGAGCCCCAACAAGGGCGAAACATGTTTGGGGATGCTTGTGGTCTCGTGCAGAAGGGATGTGGCCTAGCAGTTCGGGCTGGACTGCCCCTTTTGGGGTGGGGCCAAGCCTGATTTGCATATGGTCTTTCCCTTCTGTAATGGCTTGGCAGGCGAAGAACGGTGGTCTGGAGGGTTGCCCAGAGCATTGCCAGTGGTTAAGATTCATTCTAAACCTTCCAGCCATCACCTCTTTGTTTTTGCTATGTCACCCCGAGTGGGACGGGTATGCCCAGACGTGGGTCCCGTGCCTGCTGGGCCTAGAGACCCAAGCTACTCCTCACTGATGAGCCCCAACAAGGGCGAAACATGTTTGGGGATGCTTGTGGTCTCGTGCAGAAGGGATGTGGCCTAGCAGTTCGGGCTGGACTGCCCCTTTTGGGGTGGGGCCAAGCCTGATTTGCATATGGTCTTTCCCTTCTGTAATGGCTTGGCAGGCGAAGAACGGTGGTCTGGAGGGTTGCCCAGAGCATTGCCAGTGGTTAAGATTCATTCTAAACCTTCCAGCCATCACCTCTTTGTTTTTGCTATGTCACCCCGAGTGGGACGGGTATGCCCAGACGTGGGTCCCGTGCCTGCTGGGCCTAGAGACCCAAGCTACTCCTCACTGATGAGCCCCAACAAGGGCGAAACATGTTTGGGGATGCTTGTGGTCTCGTGCAGAAGGGATGTGGCCTAGCAGTTCGGGCTGGACTGCCCCTTTTGGGGTGGGGCCAAGCCTGATTTGCATATGGTCTTTCCCTTCTGTAATGGCTTGGCAGGCGAAGAACGGTGGTCTGGAGGGTTGCCCAGAGCATTGCCAGTGGTTAAGATTCATTCTAAACCTTCCAGCCATCACCTCTTTGTTTTTGCTATGTCACCCCGAGTGGGACGGGTATGCCCAGACGGGGGTCCCGTGCCTGCTGGGCCTAGAGACCCAAGCTACTCCTCACTGATGAGCCCCAACAAGGGCGAAACATGTTTGGGGATGCTTGTGGTCTCGTGCAGAAGGGATGTGGCCTAGCAGTTCGGGCTGGACTGCCCCTTTTGGGGTGGGGCCAAGCCTGATTTGCATATGGTCTTTCCCTTCTGTAATGGCTTGGCAGGCGAAGAACGGTGGTCTGGAGGGTTGCCCAGAGCATTGCCAGTGGTTAAGATTCATTCTAAACCTTCCAGCCATCACCTCTTTGTTTTTGCTATGTCACCCCGAGTGGGACGGGTATGCCCAGACGTGGGTCCCGTGCCTGCTGGGCCTAGAGACCCAAGCTACACCTCACTGATGAGCCCCAACAAGGGCGAAACATGTTTGGGGATGCTTGTGGTCTCGTGCAGAAGGGATGTGGCCTAGCAGTTTGGGCTGGACTGCCCCTTTTGGGGTGGGGCCAAGCCTGATTTGCATATGGTCTTTCCCTTCTGTAATGGCTTGGCAGGCGAAGAACGGTGGTCTGGAGGGTTGCCCAGAGCATTGCCAGTGGTTAAGATTCATTCTAAACCTTCCAGCCATCACCTCTTTGTTTTTGCTATGTCACCCCGAGTGGGACGGGTATGCCCAGACGTGGGTCCCGTGCCTGCTGGGCCTAGAGACCCAAGCTACTCCTCACTGATGAGCCCCAACAAGGGCGAAACATGTTTGGGGATGCTTGTGGTCTCGTGCAGAAGGGATGTGGCCTAGCAGTTCGGGCTGGACTGCCCCTTTTGGGGTCGGGCCAAGCCTGATTTGCATATGGTCTTTCCCTTCTGTAATGGCTTGGCAGGCGAAGAACGGTGGTCTGGAGGGTTGCCCAGAGCATTGCCAGTGGTTAAGATTCATTCTAAACCTTCCAGCCATCACCTCTTTGTTTTTGCTATGTCACCCCGAGTGGGACGGGTATGCCCAGACGTGGGTCCCGTGCCTGCTGGGCCTAGAGACCCAAGCTACTCCTCACTGATGAGCCCCAACAAGGGCGAAACATGTTTGGGGATGCTTGTGGTCTCGTGCAGAAGGGATGTGGCCTAGCAGTTCGGGCTGGACTGCCCCTTTTGGGGTGGGGCCAAGCCTGATTTGCATATGGTCTTTCCCTTCTGTAATGGCTTGGCAGGCGAAGAACGGTGGTCTGGAGGGTTGCCCAGAGCATTGCCAGTGGTTAAGATTCATTCTAAACCTTCCAGCCATCACCTCTTTGTTTTTGCTATGTCACCCCGAGTGGGACGGGTATGCCCAGACGTGGGTCCCGTGCCTGCTGGGCCTAGAGACCCAAGCTACTCCTCACTGATGAGCCCCAACAAGGGCGAAACATGTTTGGGGATGCTTGTGGTCTCGTGCAGAAGGGATGTGGCCTAGCAGTTCGGGCTGGACTGCCCCTTTTGGGGTGGGGCCAAGCCTGATTTGCATATGGTCTTTCCCTTCTGTAATGGCTTGGCAGGCGAAGAACGGTGGTCTGGAGGGTTGCCCAGAGCATTGCCAGTGGTTAAGATTCATTCTAAACCTTCCAGCCATCACCTCTTTGTTTTTGCTATGTCACCCCGAGTGGGACGGGTATGCCCAGACGTGGGTCCCGTGCCTGCTGGGCCTAGAGACCCAAGCTACTCCTCACTGATGAGCCCCAACAAGGGCGAAACATGTTTGAGGATGCTTGTGGTCTCGTGCAGAAGGGATGTGGCCTAGCAGTTCGGGCTGGACTGCCCCTTTTGGGGTGGGGCCAAGCCTGATTTGCATATGGTCTTTCCCTTCTGTAATGGCTTGGCAGGCGAAGAACGGTGGTCTGGAGGGTTGCCCAGAGCATTGCCAGTGGTTAAGATTCATTCTAAACCTTCCAGCCATCACCTCTTTGTTTTTGCTATGTCACCCCGAGTGGGACGGGTATGCCCAGACGTGGGTCCCGTGCCTGCTGGGCCTAGAGACCCAAGCTACTCCTCACTGATGAGCCCCAACAAGGGCGAAACATGTTTGGGGATGCTTGTGGTCTCGTGCAGAAGGGATGTGGCCTAGCAGTTCGGGCTGGACTGCCCCTTTTGTGGTGGGGCCAAGCCTGATTTGCATATGGTCTTTCCCTTCTGTAATGGCTTGGCAGGCGAAGAACGGTGGTCTGGAGGGTTGCCCAGAGCATTGCCAGTGGTTAAGATTCATTCTAAACCTTCCAGCCATCACCTCTTTGTTTTTGCTCTGAATGCAAAATTAAACATTGGTGGTGCTAAGAGAATGAACTGATCATTGTTTTAAATCTGAAAGCACCCTTTCCAGGAAAGAACATTTTGAGAGACACTATAGCATGTATGTTCAGCAAAGGGAGCTATTAGAAAACGTTAGCACTAAGTGGTGCTAACAGGCTTGTATTCAATATCAGTCTGTAGTGGGCTGCTCAGGACTGCTTTATGGTACAGGGAGTAGCTTCTTCCAGCCGTATGTGTATAAGTACCGACAATAACATTGCTAAGTGATTCAGCTGCTCCATCTTACTCATCTTTTTTGAGCTATGCCTCAACTAGGAGAAGATCTTAAGGTAATTAAAGACAATTACATATTAAGAAGTAAAGCTAAAATTCTGGGTGCACAACATGCCATCCTGTCACTACATAGTGGTACTGATCAAAATCGCTAATGTTTGGGAGATGGGCCTTCCAACTTATTGGACGAAATAGGTATTGAAGAAAATAGTATTAGATCTGATATTAAGGGGAGGGGTTGTCCCTCAAAAGACTACAAAATCAATGCCTAATTCCCCCGTAAAAATAACAACAAACTGGAGACTGGCATTGCACTAAATTCTGATGTAAACACAATTCCCGCCAATAGGAACAAACGATTTAATCATACACCCCGCTCATTCCCTAGATAAGTAAACAAAAATGAAAACACAGCTTTTTTAAAGTATGTGTTAGAGCCTTGAAATGTAGATATAAAAGCTGGAAGCAGCTGAGTGTAGTGGAGTGTTGCAGATGGTCTCAAGAGCTCATTCGGGAAGTTTAGAGAAGGCTATCTAAGACTAGACTGCAAGAAGGCCAATCAAAGAGGAACTCCCTGTCTAATCCTCAACCTCCCATGGACTTCCTACACCCTAGCCCACACTTCCCTACTTCCAAGCTGTTGAGTCACTACTAATGCCAAGTAACCCCTACTATATGATGCCAAACTGGACTAACAGTTAATAACTAAAGGCCACAGCCTTCTCTTCCTCACTACCTGAAGACATTATTAATGGTAATAAGGCTCAGACTGGCCTATAGGGCAATAGGGCAATGCCCGAAGTGTCAGCCCATGACTCTAGGAGGGGCTAATTATTTTTGTCAGAATGGACCACTTTTTTGGCCAGTGTGGACCAGTTTCATAAG
Organism: Ambystoma mexicanum; assembly: GCF_040938575.1. Lineage (NCBI taxonomy): Eukaryota > Metazoa > Chordata > Amphibia > Caudata > Ambystomatidae > Ambystoma > Ambystoma mexicanum. The sequence goes on from NC_090932.1 coordinate 1,255,119,320, forward strand.
TCACTACACGCCAGTTTTCCGACTGCAAACTGGAGTGTTATCATACACTGCTGGAGAAGAGATACTCACAATTGTTTTTACAGGTGAATAATTGTGGTTTAACTTCCAATGAGACATACTACAATCTAAGAACAAGAAGAACACAAGCAAAGAAAAGATTGAGAAAGTAATTGAAAACCCCCTGAAATATAATGATAACAAATTGATGAGTGATACTAGACTTATCCTACTAATGAGCCATTCTGGCGAAACACGTGTAGAGCATAGTAATAGTAGGAATGTGAAAGAATAAAAGATAAGGGGATTTACACTACAAATAATAAAAAGGATATAACACAACCATGTTGTAAAGATTATGCAATGATATTTTGAACTAAATAAGGACATTCAATACGAAGAGACTATAAATATATATACACTACATGGACAGATTACCATAAAAATATATCTGGACCACGGATACTAATACCAGGGATGTGAAAGGATATAGGACAACTTATTAAGAGCATAAGGAGAATTACGCTAAAATAACCGAAAGGATACCTTACATCTATTTTGTAAAGGATGTTCAATGGTATTTTGAACTATTTAAGGACATTCAATATGAAGAGACCGTAAATATAAGTGGACTACATGGACAGTGTGAAGGTTTCATGTGTAAGATAAGTGCATTATGAATAAGAATAACTATGGTTACTATGCTCATTTATTTGAAAACTAGAAGTGAAGTCAACTCCTTTCTGTAAAATTAGAACAACCCCTTGCTTTTGATCAGAAAATGTGCAAGATTGTCTCCCGCCTCCCCTTGTTTCCAATATGTCTTCAAATGCATTATTTGCAAAACATTTTACCAAATATACCCCCTTGGATAGTACTCAAACAGTCTGTTCTGGATAACAATTCATTTAATGTGCAATTGTGGGCCACTTTTTCATTGGTGTCTGGATGGCTTTTATGTCCCAGTCCAACCCTGGCTGGGTCCCAGATGCATAATCATCGTTTATACCTTTGACAGCGGTATTACCCAAATTGTTCGTTTACAATTGTTCAAATGAACAATTGACCGATTTTAAAAGGTCACAATTGACCTTTTCACAATTGACCGTATATATATATATATATTGGTTTTGGGGGGGTTTTGCGTTGGGTGGGGGTTTGCGGGGGCTTTCCCCCCCGCATATATGTTACAATTGACCTTCACAATTCGGTCAATTGTGAAAAGGTCAATTGTAATTCGAACAGTTGTAAAACGAACAATTCGTATACAACCTTGACAAAAAGCTATCTTTTCAGGAGACAGACTGAGTAGCACAGAAGTTAGACCATGGGTTACCAGTGGCAAGATTGCAGTTTTGATCCACCTTGTTTGCATAACAATGCTCACACTTAATTGTTGGCCTGTGTGATGCGAAGAAATGTTTATAGGTTGTAGTTTATAACATCCTGTACTGTTATAAAAATGGGTTTATCCTGACCGGCATTGCTAGTTCCCAGGCGCATCTTCATCCATAACACCTTTGACCACCATGTCATAATGCAAAAAGCTATACTTTCACAGGGGTGACCCAGTGGCTTGGTGGTTAGAGCATGCAGGCTTAGAATGGCCTATAGGGCCATGCCAAAATGCCAGCCCATGATTAGAGGATGGGCTGGGTTTTATTTGACAGAATAAACCACTTTTATGGCCAGAGTTGGCCAGTTTCATAAGTTACTACACCAGTTTTAACCAATGTTACTAAGCAAATATGTTTTCAAATACATTATTTGCAACATATTTAAAAAAAAACACCCTCTTGGATAGTACGCCAACAGACTGTTCTGGTAAATAATGAATTGCAATGTATGATTGTGGGTCACTTTTTCATTGGAGCCTGGAAACATTGTATGCCCCAGACCAACGCTGGCTAGTTCCCAGATGCATCTGCATTTATTAATCCTTGGACAACTATCTTATAATGCAAAACGCTATTCGTTCTGCAAACAGAGCCCTTAGCTCAGAGGTTGGAGGATGGGTTTGCCCATGGCGAGTTTGCAGGTTCATGTCACATTATTTGCATAAAAATACCCAAACTGGTAGTGTGAGCTGTGTGTTGGAGGACGTTTATAAACGTTTTACACAGAGGGTGCTAGAGGGCCAACCAAGATGGCCACTCCCTAGTGAGCTCCCACACGGCCTCATATTAATCTGGCACAATCATCCACACATCTCAGTGAAGCCTGCCTAGACCACCGATCACCAGCATCATCAGACGCTGCCTCACCACCCCGTGCAGTTTGGGGCAAAATCGGAAGCCCGGAGGCCCTAAACGTGCCCCCCCCTGGGGTTCGCGCCTGAAAGAAACAAGCAGGCCCGCCAGGAGCCCCTGGTTCACCGAAGCTGCCTGGGCCGGGGCGATAGCCGGGGAGGAGGATCCGTCCGCCCGCCCTGCGCGAGCCTTGGGAGACGGCAGCTGGGGGCTCTCTAGCGGGCCTCGGGCGGGAGTCGGGGAGGGTCTCCTCTGCCTGCCTCCTGCTCCTCCCGCCCTCCCATCGGGAAGTAGCGGCCTACACTGGAGCGCATCGCCGGGACCGCACTGACCCGCTGGCGGCCAGAAGAGGGCCCGTACATCCGAGCGTGGCGGCCATCAGTCGAAAGGCATCTCCATACCACCTTTCCGCCACCCCCTCCCCCCGTGCTGACTCGGACCACCACAGCGAGAGGCGCCCGAACCCCGGAGCGGACGGCGGCAGAGACCCAAGGCGACAAACCCGCAGACAACGGGAGGGCGCGCCTAGCAGCAGTAACGACATCAGCAGGTACGGAGAGTGTTGGGGGGAAAAACTTGCTGAATCACCTGCAACTCTGCATAAGCCCTCCAGTGTGAACGAGCCTTCCCAGGCCCAGCCGGAGAGCCTGGAGCGGGGCCCAGCGAGCCGCAGCACCCCTACCCCCCGGGGCCCTCCCTCTGAAGCCAAAGACAAGCAGTTCGTCAGCCCCGACCTGGCGGTGTCGCCCACACGGACCCAGAGACCTCAGACAGCTCCACAGAGCAGCTTCAGACCCCGATAGCGGGTGGAGAGCGGCGTGGGACACAATAAACAGTCTCCTGTCTACCCCTGCTGTGCACCCGGCCCAGCACAGAACATCAAATCTTAGTGAACGCCCGCAAGCAACAGAGCGCCAAAAAGGGGCCGGTGTGACAGCTGGAGTGCAGACACCTGCGCCCCCCGCGGTTCACCCCTATCCGGGCCGGTGGAGCGGATCGGAGGACACAAACTTAAATCCCTGCAGCCTGTCTGGGTAGCCGCTGGCACCTCTCAGCTCCCCCTGCCAACGGATATCGGCATCCACCAACTGGAGCTTCCGCCCAACCAGGCTCATCGAGCCAGAAGCATCCCGCCTCCAGGGGACACCCTCAATCCTTTGGTTCGGTCCCGAAGGTCCGGGGCAACTCTTTGCACCCCACCGCCGGAAAAAGGGGAGCCACGAATCACTCCCGCCCAGCCCACACTCAGCAGCAATCGAAGAATCTGGAGCGCATTAAAGAACATAAAAGCCCAAGACACACCTCCTGGCCCGGTTCGCTCAACTACCCCTGTGAACCACCGCGACTACCGGATGGTCGCATCACCTTGACGGGAGCCAGTCAATAGAGTAACAGCCTCCCGCTCGCCCTCCAACCTAGGCTACACCTTCCTCCGCACCACCTCGATGGGAAAAACGGACAGGTCCCAAAGGAAGCTCACGTTTGAATCAGGTTCACGCCCCAAGACTCCCAGGCTCCAGAAGGACCCAGAATCCTCGACCAGCAGCATGGCTCAGGCGGAGGATGGAACCTCCTCTTTAGACATAAAGAGCTTCTTACTGGAGCTAAAGGCTGACATCGGGAGCCTAAATAATAAAATGGATGGGCTATCCTTGAAGGTAGACCTTCTGCAGCACAGAATGGGCACCCACGCGGAACACCTCAACGAGGTTGAGCAACGCGTCTCAAACCTGGATGACGGCACAGCGACCCTAGCAGCTAAAGTCAGCCAACTAGAGTCCGAGATGAAGGCAACCATCTCCAAATGCGAAGATTTGGAAGGTCGCTCCAGGAGGAATAACATTAGAATTATTGGGTTCAGGGAACAGCAGCTGCCTTCTAAAATGGAAGACTTTGTGGAAAAGCTATGCACCACCCTTTTCGGCCGCGAGGCCCTATCCCACATGTTCATGGTCGAGAGAGCCCACAGGATTCCATCATCTAAACCCGTCCCTGGGTATCCCGCTAGACCCATAATTGCCAGGTTGCTCAATTACAAAGACTGCGATGCCATTCTACAACTGGCCAGGGAAAAGGGAGAGCTCCAATTTGAAGGAGACTGAATACATTTCTACCCTGACTTCTCCCCGGCAGTACAACTGCATAGAAGATCCTTCACCTCGGTCAGACAAAGACTCAGGGACAACCAACTCATCTACTCTATGCTCTTCCCAGGCGCGTCTCAGAATACAGCATGAGGGAAGAACTCACTTTTTCCAGACACTGGAGGAGGCCAATGCCTTCTTAGACAGAGCCGGATACCCCGCGCCAGCTCACAACCAGGCTCGGGCACAGCGAGAAAGAGCGCACCGAAACCCACCGTAAACACTGCACGGTCGGCGGCACTCACGCAGCGCTCTAACCGAGATACATCTAGGAGTTGAGCTCTCCGAGGCCATGCAAATTGGGAGGCCCCTGGTACCCCTTGCACAGCAAAGTTAACATAAACGGTTCACTGTTATTGGGGGGGAAATGGGAGACGAACATGCTCGGTTCGCAGTTTGGTCTCCGAAAGATTATACAAACGGCCAGTTGGGGGTTGCTCGTGTAAGGAAGGAATCCAGTGACTGGGATTGGGAAAGTGCCATCGACCCGTTAGCCCCCCCCCCCCACACCCCAGGGACCGCACGACAAATTTGATTCTGATGCAAAAACACCAACAGAGCTACCATCAATCAGCAACACAAGCCTTATACATAACCCGAAGCCCAATCAGGACAAAGACAAAAACATCAGCTTATCTGTCTATATTGGTCATATAATTCAAAGTCGCCACCTGGAATATTAGGGGAGGTAACCTCCCCTCTAAAACAAGGAGGATCCTTAAATTCCTAAAGAGGCACAAAGTAGTCAAAGGGAACACCAGTGGGCCAAAAGGATCAAGTCTTTACATCAGAACTCTGCGACGAAATATCAACCTTTCTGGACATAAACCTGGGCACTGTGGCCTCTCCAAGCACTCTCTGGGAAACGCTAAAGTGTTTCATAAGAGGAGTTTGCCTCGCCAAGGAGAATGGCATTTGTAAACTAATCCAACAGGAACTCACCAATAGTGAAAAAAGATTGAGCAGCCGCACCCAAGCAGCACTGAAAGAAGAACTGCAAAATTTTAAGTCCATAGCGGAACGTGAGCTAAAATTCTTAGGCCGAAACAGCCAAATCCGCCAGTAAGGCGAAGGCCAGAAACCGGCAGCCCTCCTGGCGAGGCTAATCGGAGCCGACAGGAAACCAACAGTGGTCGAGAGAATTCAACCCAGGCACGGCTCAGCGGTGCACACGGATGAAGACATAGCCAGGGAATTCCAAAAATGTTATCAAGACCTATACACCTCCAGATACGACTCAGACGCCCTGAAGAGGTATCTCGAAAACACTGAACTCTACTGGGTGGAGGGAGAGTTGCGGGAGCCCCTTAATGAAATCATCACACCAGACGAAATAAAGGAAGCCATCAAATCCCTCCCAAACACCAAAGCCCCGGGACCCGATGGCTTAGCTGGGGAATTTTACAAGGCCTTTGCAGACACCATAGCCCCTCTACTCGCGGAGGCTTACTCTGAAGCATTGGAAACAGGCTCCCTGCCACGATCATTATGCGAGGCTAACATCATCCTTCTACACAAGGCAGGCAAGCCTCCTGATGATTGCGCATCCTATAGACCCATATCCCTCCTCAATCTGGATAATAAAATCCTTGCTAAAATTCTTACAACCAGGTTATTGCCGCTGATGCCGGCCCTCGTGCTCGCAGACCATGTAGGGTTTGTGCCCGGGCGATGCACGGCGTTTGGCATCAGGAGACTGTTTGCCATCGCTGAGGCCATAGACCCCACCGGCCAAGCTGTGGCAGACCTACTCGATGCCGAAAAGGTGTTCAATTCCGTAGAATGGCCCTTCCTATTTGCCGTACTCACCCAGATGGGCCTAGGCGCCCGATTCATCAAACTCATATCCCTCCTATACAATGACCCCCACGCCACAATATTAGTGGGATCAGCGAGATCCTCCCCCATTAGGTTCCAATGCGGCACTCAACAAGGGTGCCCTCTCTCTGCACTAATCTTCGCTTTAATAATGGAACCATTAGCGTCCAATTTACGTTCCCAACAACTCCACCGAGGCCTCACTGTGGGCCCGCACAGACTGATCATATCGCTATAAGCGGACGTTGTGGCACTATTTGTTCGAGATCCCGAAGAGAACCTTAACCCAGTCATGAGTGAAGTGATCAAGTTTGGAGCCGTATCGGGCTTAAAAATCAACCACACGAAATCAATCATTTTTTCACTCACTCCTAATACTAAACCATTCACTGATAACTACAATTTTGCTTGGGAGTCCTCAAAAGCCCGCTACCGGGGGATACTGATGTCGCTAAATTACCACGAGGTATTCCATGACAACTACGAAGCAGTAGCTAAAACACTCCAAAAAAAAGTCAACCACTGGAAATCACTCCCTCTGACACTTTGGGGGAAAGCCTCCCTGGTCAATATGGTGATACTGCCAAAATTACTATACCTATTCGCTAATATTCCAATCCTAATCCCACAAACATTCTTGAAAAAAATTAAAAGCCTGGTTCTCGAACTGCTATGGGCCGGCAAACCAGCCAGTGTTGCCTACTCGACTCTGATCCTCCCTGTGACCAGTGGTGGGCTAGCCCTTTCCCGATTTAGAAAAATACTTTTGGGTGGCCCAAGCGCAATTTCTCAGAATCTGGTACGCAATACACTCGATCAGGCCGCACGTCCAGATAGAAAGGGCATTGGCAACGCCTAATCTACTAAGGGCCGTGATCATCAGCCAGCTCCCAGTGCCCACTCACACCCTTAACGTGGTCCTAGCGACATATGAGATATGGAAAAAACTAGCAAGGAAATACAATATTCAGGTGAGATACTCGCCCCTCCTCCTGATCAAATTCATCCCAGGGGTTCCGTTAACTTCTGAAAGAATCTTTCACCAGTGGGTGTGGTAGCTACAAATAACCTCGCTGGGAGACCTATTTAGCGAAGGCATCTTTATCACACCCCAACAAGCAACTGAAAGAGGTGGCAATACGCCCCTAGACAAGTTCATTTACTTCAGACTCCGATATACCCTGCAAGCGCTATTTCCCTCATTCCCACAACAACCACCAACATGGCAGTTGCTAGACAACGTGATCAAGGCCCAGGGCGAGGGCAGACTAGTATCACAAATGTATAAATCCATCCTAACGGATACAGTAGCCATTGATACCGGCATGAAAGCCAGATGGGAGAGGTCCCTCCACTTTACCATCCCAGACGAGGAATGGGCATACATTTTAAGGCAAACCCAAAAAATAGCCCTCAACTCTCGCCTAAAGCTAACTTCAACTATGTGCACCAGACATATTTCACTCCCCAAAAAAATAACAAACAACAAACAGACCAAACGGCAAAATGTGAGAGATGTGGATACCTATCTGCAGGCTTCGTCCATCTTGCTTGGGACAGCCCCAAACTAACCACATTCTGGACACAAATCCTTCAGACCACATCTGCAATCATAGGAGAAGATGTGCAACCCATCCCAACGGCAGCCTTGCTCGGGATGACAAAACAGCTGTCACCCGGGATAAGGAAATTAGCAGGACTTCTACTGACCCTAGCCCGAAGGAGAGTGGCCATGTCTTGGGGCAGAGGACCCGTTCCTTTAGTGGCTCATTGGCGTAAAGATATTCTGTACTATCAGGACGTTGAATCTGAATTTATCAAAACACTCCCCCAACATGCATGCCCCCCCCGACATATGGGGACCCCTAGTGTCCTTTCTGATTAATGAAGCAGATGATTGCTCATCCGCAACCTCTTCAGGGAGGCACTGCTCCTAACGATTTATTCATGGATTGACCTGGGGACAAAAATCTGCGGCTATAGAACTTACTAGTGGATGCTATCGTATCTCTGCTGGTCCGGGGGGGATGGGCGGGAGGGGGGGTTTCAAGGGATGGCTCTGGGTTACGCACCCTCGTGAAGGGTGCAATGTTGTGTAATGTTTTTTTTTTTACTGGTATAGAAATATTGTTTTATCTTATTTCCATCACAAATGCCTCAAAGAAAGAGACCAGAATATTTGGTTATCCCACCCAAAGGTGCTACTTCCCAGATGCATCTTCATCAAATACACCTTTGGCTGTCAGGTCATAATGGAAAAAGCTATGCTTCATGAGTGCGGTTCAGAGGTTAGAACATGGCTTTATCAATTGCTGGTTGCTGGTAAGTCCTTTGTTGGTATGAAAATGCTCAAACTAATATGCATTGTGTGTAATAAAAGCTGTGCATTGGGAGAAATGGGTAACACTTGTAATGATTTGTTTACTGTTTTAAAAATATAGTTTTATCTTTAATTCCATTACAAATGGCTCAGATAAAGAGAACAGCAAATGTATTTATCACAGCCAATGTTGCTAGTTCCCAGATGCATCTTCATCCATTACACATTTGAAGCTCATGTCTTCATGCAAAAAACTACCCTTTCAGAACCCTGACTCAGTGGCTAAGAGGTTAGCAAACAGGGACACCACAGGAAAATGCGCAAATGTAAGTCCCCTCATATGCATGACAATGCATATGCTGTATGTTTGGAGGACGTAGATTCCATTTTTAATTTGTAATCATTTTTTGCTGTTATGAAAATATTGTTTTATATTTATTTCCATCACAAATGGCTCAGAGCGAGAGAGAGAGAGAGAGAGAGAGACAGAGACAGAGGAAGAGAGAGACCAGCACTTTGTTTATCCCATGCAGCATTGCTAGTTCCCAGCTGCATCTTTATCCATTTCACCGTTGACCGCCATGTCATAATGTAAAAAGCTATGCTTTCTGAAGATAGACCCAGTGGCTCAGAGGTTAAATCATGCAGGCTCAGACTGGTTTATATGTCAATGCCCAAAATGCCAGACCATGGGCCTCATTACAGCCATGTCGCTCCCGTAATGAAGGGTGCCAGTATGGGACCGGCACCCTTCATTACGGGACACCCTATTACGAGGTTCACTTGCGGGACCCGGTAAGGACGCCTGGTAAAACCAGGCGTCCTTAGTGGGTCCCGCGAGGGGACCAGGGAGCTAATAACGGGCCCTTTTTTAACGGGCCCGTTTTTAGCTCCCTCCCCATTACCATTGAGCTTTATGGGGGCTCAAATGGGAATGGGGATGGGTTTTCCAATGAGGATTTACCAGGTGCTCCATGGTTGGAGTAGCCCAGTAAGTCCTAATTGGAGGAACCCGGTACTGGAACACAGTATGGAGGCAGCCATGCCCTTATTAAGGGCATGGTTACCTCCATACTCGTAATGAGGCCCATGACTCTAGGATGGGCCAGTTTTATTTGACAGAACAGACCACTTTTTGGCCAGAGTGGGTCAGTTACATGAAGATGTTTTAACCAATGTTACTAAGCAAATATGTTTTCAAATATACCCCATTGGCTAGTACTCAAGCAGTCTTTTTTGGATAGTAATGAATTGAAATGTGTGATTGTGGGCCACTTTTTCAATGGTGCCTGGATAGATTTTATGCCCCAGCCTGACTCTGATGGCAACCTACTCCGATGCTCCCTAAGACAATGAAGGTTATGATGTGCCTTGTCACTCTCTCCTTTTCATTCACACTGTCTCTCCCATCACTATTTTTCCTCTCCCTCTCACCTACTTTTCCTTTCTCTCTCCCTCCTATTACTTCTTCCTACTCTATCCTTTCTTTCTCTCTTACTCCCTCCCTGGGACTACCTTCTCACCTCTCTCTCTTCTCCACTTCTCTCACTCTATCCTGCCACTCCCATTGTCTTCTGCAGCCTTCTCCCCACTCTCCCACCCTCTATCTTCACTTTTTAATGTCTGTCCCTGAAACATCCAACTCTCCTCCTTTCTCGTGCTCTCTCGCACTAATATTTCCTTCTATTCTCCAACCTCTGCCATCTACACCTGTCTCCCCTCTCTTCCACCCTCACTTCCACTCACTGTTTCACGCACCTTCTCTTGCTTACCAGTTTCACCTTCTAACCCACCTCACCCACTCTACTCTCACTCTTTCCTATCTCCCTGCTCCTCACTCTATCCCGCATTTCAACACGCATTATCACAATAACCACTCTACACTCTCGTGCTTGGTACTACTCTCACCCAAACACAATACCTCATCTGCACTCTATTTCACAATCTCTAACACATCTTCAGCACTCCGCTCCACGTTCTGGCCTTTGCCTGGGCTCTCGGTCTGCCTCCTCTCCTTCTGAATTCACCCAAAAGTCTTTCATCCATTTCTGTCTGTGCAGGTGGTTTATACCAGGCCTTCCTATTTGACCACTTACTCACTCTTCCCATTGATCCTCTCGTACACCTGACCTCTCATGACCTCTCATGTCAATCTTGTTCTTCTGACTTCCCTGCACCGGGTAAAAGTGCCCCAAATCCTTAAAAAAAACCTTTTAGCCCAACCCCTTGTCTCAAAGCCGACATTTGTGGGATTGCTGTTGCTGGGGGTTTTGGTCTCTCGCATTGCCCTCCTGCTGCCATGACAAGTCTGCATGCTCTAAACAATAACTTTTTTAAAGACCAGACCTTGTAATGCAGTTATATTGTGCTCAGTTCTAATCAAGTCAAAAACACCAGATCTAAGTCCAATACCAACAGCAACGGAAGAAGTGCAAGAGAAGAAATAAATGAATAACATATAGAAATATGATGTTCTGGGGAGGGACATGGCACTCCCCTATTGGCCAATTTCCGTGCCATATGAACCGGTAAGGCTCAGAATTAACATATGGCCTGAAAATCGGCCTAATAGAGGTTATCCACATCATTCCCATGGTGTTGGTGCACTACTGTCAGGGCTCTCGGCGTGACGCTCCCTATCATCCCAGGAGCGAGGTGTTGAGAGGCCTGCCACCAGCACCGCTCTCTACCTCACCCACGTTGCACCAGACAGATGCAGCCCAGGCACCATAGATCCTCTCCTCCCCAGTCCTTACCTTACTGGGGTGGGGGGCAAAGAGAGCGGCTGTGCATCTTTGTCGGCCTCACCTGGCAGATGCGGTCCGCCTCTCCAACGACTCGCCCCCAACCGCAAGTCCATTGCCTTGTCGGTCACACCACCAGTTGTGGTCGAGCTTGTTTCTTAGCCCTGCGCACCCTCCTCATTATGTTTGTTGGTGGTTGAGGGGAACTAGCCAGTTTCCAGCAACCACTCCAAACTGTTTTAACCCTCTTCACCCCACTGATATGGGACATAATAGCTTCATAGACAACACCCTTCGTCCGTACCAGAAGTGATGGGCCGTAGTTCTTGTTAAATGCCCTTGACGCTCTCAGGCCTTTAACTAGGTCTTCAGGCCCATAACTCCCTGTAAGACCATCAGGCTAGGTCTATAAAGTTTAAGATGAGACTTGCATTGTCCGGATGAAGTGGTTAAAGATAAGCTCATACGCCAGATGGAATTTACTCGAATTAGCCTGTCTGGCCAAACTAAAAGTAATCCTAAAAAGTATAACTCAAAGAAAAGCTTCAAACAGGACAAGATTGGGCTCCTGTTGAAATCTGTAGACACATGTTAAGGCATTGCCATGTCCTGGGGGTGTCGTGTGTGAGACACAGTATCCTTCTAATTGCGGTTCTGCCTTGTGCAGACTTTGCAGAGAAATAACATTTGCACTGCTGCCATTCCTCACTAGAGATGGGGGAGTCAGAGATTTAATGGGTAGGGCCGAGCCTGGGCAGAACCTGGGGGTCAGGACTGGCTCTAGGAGCCCAGGTGGAGCCCAGGAAATGCTGTACATACAGCATATTTGCATGTCGATAAATGTGTACCGAAGTTGGTACCCATTTATCTACCTCAAAAGGATGAAAGGCTGAGTTAGTCTTGCCGGGATGAGAACCTGCAACCTGCATAGAGCAACAAAGATTGCAGCAGCGAGCAGTCAACACTCTGAGCTATCTTACCAGTTATGGTATAGAATTAGGACACTAGTATGGAGTTCATAAATAAAGTGATGGTGACCTTAACTGTTACTAAGTACGTTTTCAGGACATGTATTTTGTGCCCTCCCCTGCATTTTCATGGGCAGTGTTAATGAAGCCTTAGTGCCGGCAAAAACTGGGAGAGGGGGCAGCAATATACCGACATTCAGCAATTAAAAAGTGTAGTAATAATCATTGGTGACGTACCACTAGATCTTTTAATTTTCACAGAGCGTACCTTTAGTTCAAAGGCTCAATAAACTCATCCTTGAACTATCTCAGGCTGGACCTTCAAGCACTGCCAGTTTCCCAGGTCTCAGCTAGACAGACGCACGCACAACGTCCATGGCTCTGCAGGCCATTAAGTTGCTCAGGTTGCAAACTCATTTCTTTTATCAGTGGCAGAGCCTTTCATATGCATGATGGAACATTTCCAACTAAAAGAGCTCGCAAAGCACCAGTTATCTTGCAAATCTGTGCTAGTTTAAGTGCGAGACACAAAACACCCATTTAAAGATGTGTTTATATCCATGGTGTCTCTATTATCTTATTATGCAAAACAATAAAGTTGCTTTAAGTCACTAATTAAAGGTTTTCAACAACATAAAAACCCTAAGAAAAAAGGACAGACTGTGGGCAGTGGCATCACATAAGCACAGTGCAGCCATGGTAAAAAAGCTGCCCTGATAGATGCCGTGGCAGAAGAGGTTAACAGCTGTTGGATGCAGGAATCCAGGAGAGTGGTGGAGAAGGACGTGCCCACCAGGCAGGGTACGTTTGGGTCAGGCGGCCGAAATAAAGGCAGGTGCGAGCGCGTTTTCTTTTTTTTTTTTCAAATAGGAGTGGGCGAGCACCTGGTGGGGCTCTTGGCCGGCCCCTGCTTTGGGCAGTCACGGGCCCGAGAGGGGGGTCAGGCCAGAGCCCTAGGTGGGGCTCGGCCAGGCCCGAGCCCTGCCACGCTTGCCCAGCCTTATTTCTCACTGAAACAAGCTCTATTCCTCACTGGAACACTCTGACATCTGGCCGTACAGCATTTATGTCTGTCCCCCTCCAAAGCAGTCCTCCAAAAATCCTTCATCTTTTTCATTACATTTGTATTTATTTGGGAAATTTCCTGAGCCCAGATCTAGCTTCAAGAAGCAGTGGAGCGCTGTGCAACAATGATTTAATAGGAATACATATCATTGGGCACAGGTTAAAACAGGGCTGTGGTACATACAATTAAGGAGCAGTAATTAGGGATAAGCTGGGGTCAGATGGCAGGTGGGATCAAGGTGTATGAAGAAGATGCTCCATGCAGAGGAGGGTCTTGAGCTCCTTTCTGAATTGCATGAGGGTGGGTGCAAGTCCACTATTGAAATGTAAAGGTTTCCATAGCCTGTGGGCAATGATCAAGAATGATTATTTCCTGTTTTGTATTGGTTCTTTTTTTTTTTTGGAGCTCAAATCTGGACATGTCCTGGCTTTATGCAGAGCGTTTTCTGCCAGAGATGATGATCCTGTTGGCTCAGTAGGAGGGAGTATTCAAGGTTATGGTTTTGTAAATTATGCAGCTGATCCTGGCAGTAATGCATGCTTGTAAAGGCAACCAATATAGTTTAGGTAGTGCACGCCTAATGTGCCCACATTTGCACAGACTTTTATTGAGGAGGGCTGCTGCCACAGTGTGGGCCGGTGAGTGGGACATGTCCACCATCCATGTGAGGGCATGTACTGTAGATTGAAATTATTGCCCGGAAAAAAGGGCTTGATTTTTCTACAAAAGATTGAGTTGGTACAAAGCTGCCTGTTTTTTTCTGAAAGAGAGATGGCTGCCAATGTGGAATCCCAGGTACTGGTGTCAGCAGTGGGATAAAGCCCTCTATGCCCATGCAAGAGTTGGGCATATGGGTCTGTATCATGGTGAGGCAGGCCTAGAGGTGGTGGATGTCTATGATGGAAGAGATTCTGAGGTAGATTGGAGTATCATGTACATATTTGGTGAATGTGGATGTTATGGTTAGCAAGGAAATATCCCAGGGATCTATGTAGAGGTTGAAAATCCAGGGTGAGAGAGGTTATCCTTGTTGAACTTCACAGGTGGTGTGTGATTTGGAGGTATCCATCTGGATGAACCGATGGCAGACGTATAGGTCTGAGGTGAACCACTGGAGAATAGTCTCACTGATTCTTATGCAGCTGTGCAGTATGTCCATGAGGGCTCTATGACCTACTATGTTGAAGGCCACTGAGAGTTTGGGGTGTACTATGAAGGAGGGGTAGCGATCATTGAGGATTCAGAGAGCATTGTTTTTCACTTGGATGATGTCAGTCACCATGCAGTATCTGGGTCAGAAGCCATACTGGTAGGACTGTAGGAGGTTGTTGGCGTCAATGTCTGCTTGAAGTTCAGTAGCTATGGCTCTTTGGATGAGTTTGTCAAGGAAAAGAAAGTGGGTAATGGGGCAAGAGTTATTGAGGTCATTGTTGTTCAGTGTAATTTTCTTCTGACTGGGCCTATTTGGCCAGTTTTGAAGGCAGTGGGAAATATTCCTTGGGTGAGGGATGCATTGACAGTAGCCAGGAATGGATGGAATCTTTTCCATGGGAGTGTCTTGAGGATGGAGGCTGACAGAATGTCACCAGAGTAAGTGGTAGCTTTGAGGGTTGCTAGGCTTTTAGTGGGGTCCTCCATAAATAGAGTTCTGAAGGTGGCCCGTGTCATTGTTTCATGTGCTGGGATGAGTGCAGCAGTGTGTGTGGAATGTAGAAGGTGTTGACGTTTTGGCAGATCTTGCTAAGCTTATTAATGAAAAGGTTTCTGATGGCTGTGGATTTCCTGACAGAATGTGAGGTTGTAGGGTCAGAGAGAAGTTCTGGCATGACACCCAATTCTTTCATATTGTGGTGTACAGAGTTTTCTCTTACTGAGAATTATTTTCAATTTGATGGTTGTTTCTATCAATAAGTCCATGGTACCGCCAGGGGGTCGGCTGTGGCACCTTCACTGGCCAATCTTTATGTGGACTATGTAGAATATATGAGTGTTTACAGTGAAAACAACGTGTTCAGAGAGCATATCTCGTTGTGGCGAAGGTACATCGACGATGCGCTTCTAATATGGCATGGTGATGAAACAACTTTACAAGCCTTTTTTCAATGGCTGAACGGGATCAATCCCTTTCTCGAATTCACTATGAATTATCACAAGGAACAGATAGATATTTTGGACTTGACCATCTTTTCCAATCCATCCACCAATCTATTGGGATTAAAACCATTCCATAAGATTACTGACCGTAACTCCCTTTTCAGATATGACAGCTTTCATCCCAAGGCCTTGAGGGACAATTTACCGTTTGGCCAGTTTTTGCGGCTTAAACGAAATAGTAGCGAGAAGGATGTGTTTGAGTCTGAAGCATCCACATTGAGTTACAATTTGACCCAACGAGGCTATCCTAAGAAGATTGTTAAAAGATCTTTTAAGAGAGCTTCCAATAACCACCGTGAAGCGCTGTTGGAATACTGACCTAAACCCAGTTCAGCTAGATCTGACTCATTAGTTTTTGTTAGTACATTCAATCACCTATCTAACCATGTGGTTAAGATCATTAACAAACATTGGCATATTTTGGCACAAGCAAGCATACCTGTCGAGAGTCGACGTTGTGCTTTTAAACGCGGACGTAATGTCAAAGAATTGATTCGTGGGAATGACATCAGTAACAAGGTAGATACGCAGGCCACTATAACCCAACAGTGGGGGTTGCCTAAACTGAGAGGACATGCCCCGTGTGGGGCTTGCGTATGTTGTCCACTGACCAAACGTACTACCGAGGTGGACATTGGTTTACCTAGACCATGGGAACAAAGAGGGTTCACTAATTGCAACTCCATTTTTGTTGTATATGCTATCTGGTGCCCTTGCCAGAAAATATACATTGGGAAAACAGAACGAAAAATTAAAACCCGTATTAATGAACACAGAAGTTGGATTAGATTGAAGAACTTAACAGCCCCCATGGTGGGGCACTTTGTGATGCGTGACCATGGCTGCGATGACCTGAGATGGACAGTGCTGAAAAGGATCTTGAGTAGGAGCCACCTGGTGGGTTTAAATGAATCAATAGATTGTAATTTGTAAATATACCATGTTCCAATATAATAAGGGTCTAATTCCATGGAATGAAAATCCTTCCGATAAGGTGTGTTTTACACCCTACTATTTTTGAATGGCTGATATAATTCCTTATATTAATGGTCATATTGACATGCCGAAAAAACCACTGGTTAGCTCCTTTCATCATATAGTATAGGATGCGGGACTATGATTCCAGGTTTCACTTTGACCCGTTAAAACACACTAACTGAGGTTGTACCTTTAAGAACAGAGCACGTTCAATTTCACATTACGTGAATATCACGTGACAGTATGAGAGCTCACATTACCTTGATATCTGGAGCTCGTACGTTGTTTCAACGGCTCACAGAATCACTGCCGCGAGGATCGATGGACACACTCTGAAATAAGAGGTAAGCAGTGTCTCCGACCGTGGAGGTTAGGAATAGTTGTAATGAGAATTATTCATGTCCTCCATGTGCTTATGGGCAGGGCAGCTGTTCCTGTTACGAGTGTATCCTTTTACTGAGAAGGGCCTTGTGATGCTATTAGTACATGCCCACACGATACCGACTTTATGTTGAAGGGTGCTAATTCGGCTTCTTGGTGTTTTCGCTCTTTATTTATATAGACATTTGAATTGCCAATAGCTGAATTGGAAAGCAGCGAATCGTATTACGATCCGCGCCGTGAGAAGAGACTGAGCCAGAGGCAGTCTCCATAGACCCACTACCGCAGATGGGGCAGATTTATTTGGTGAAGGTAAGCCGTGTTGATGTGCGCCAATTTTACATCCTGCTCCAATTCATACATCAGGTGTACATCTGTTACCCATGTACACAATGCACAAGTTATAACTATTTGTTGGATGGATGCTGTGGGGTTGACATTTGAGTCATTTTCCTAATTTTCACCATTTTCGCTTCCGTCTTTGTGTGAGCTTAGGTTTTTGAGGACCTGCCCTTGTGAACTAATGGGTTCTACATTTTTGTGCCTGCCCCTAAGATTGCGGGTCATTACCATGCAAGTGGTAACACTGCACCATCATTCTTGATGAGACAAGTGTACCAAGTGAAGATTAGAACAAGAGACAAGCTCTGAGTGTCCGCCGGACATTTATATTTTCATATTTTTAATATACCACTCGGTGTGGGTTAGTTACATTTCAACCCCGTGGGATAACAATACTAGTCCTGGATGTCCTGATGTGTCACGCGGTGTTGGTGATGGGTTTGTTTTGTGGAATATGCCAATTTATATGGTTTATCAATCATGATTCGGTTGGTGGTTTACATGATCCCTGTAGGGGTGAAGTAAGTATAGGGGCACTTATGGCCCCTACTCTGCACTCCGTTCATTTATGGTGCAGTGGTAGCAATGATCTATTGAGAGATTTGCATATCTAGTTCGATTGATTGTGTTTCTATGTTTATACTTCTAGGTGAGTTGTTGGTGTAGTCTACTTGTTCCTAATTCCACTGACGTTCCTTTGACAACGCTGGACTTTTGTGCCCTTGAAGAATTTCTGTTGAATAACTGTTGTACAGAAAGAAACATATCGGGTTTGGGAATGTGCTGTCATTAGTAACAGCACTGATAAAAATGATATTGAGCTTTTCTCTGTTGTACTGGCCCTATAACTGACGGTAGCTCAGTTGTGAAGATTCTACTCTTCATATTTGTAATGAACAAGAGGTTGTATCAGTGTATTTTAGGATGTTGTTTTACATTGATGATTTAGATGTTACAATTGAATGAAATGATGAATTATCTGAGTATGAATGAGGTATGTTTGGCGTATGGTTTGCTCTGGTTTTAGATGAGAATAATGTACCTTACCAGTTGAACTATTAATTTTTTCGGATTGGTAAATGAGTGCATTGATTTTGATACTTGTGATGTTTTTTAGAATAATGAGATCAGTCTTTTGCTACATATTATTAAAAATGTTGAATTATTAGAGAGTGTCTATTGATTTGAATTGAATGCATTTCATCTCATTGTTTGGTTATTTAAAGACACATTTTCTTTACAATTGTTCGGAGTCATGATGAAATGTTGACTGTCTATATGAGTAAACTACGCCAGAGCTCACCACATAGAAACACAAGTACTATGATCTTTGATGTTAATATAAGTATATTGGTTCTATCCAGGCCAGATCATAGTACCAAGATAATCATGGTAACCCCTGCCTCTTCTGTTTTTTAGAGGGTTTTAGCTCACCATGCTCCACAGCACCAAGATTGGGCATGCCTCAAACCCTAGTCTGATTGATGCAGACATTAAACTAATACAAGGCTTGCCTGTCTCCCTTTTGTATCATTTGCTTTTTTTCCATATTTCACTAGGTGTAGTGTAACCTATACTGTTTTAATTGTGTCTTTCCAATCCTGCCTAATCCTTCCCTTCTACTACAGTTTGAAGTGGGTCTCAGTGAATTGGTGCATTACAAAACAAAATGCATCACATAAAAAATAAATATTCCCTGCCTCCTCACAATGATGCGTTATGTTTCCAACTCCATCCATACAAGCAAAGTATGGCATGTCTGATCACATGTATCGAACTAAAATAAATACAAATACTATTTCTTCCTGGTTTCATTTGTGCTTGTTGGGGGTGCTTGTTCTAAATTACAGGTCTAATCAGGAAAAGGTGCTGTCCCTTCTTAGGAACCAGATGCATATAAGGATAAACAGAATAAAATCGTGGGTGTCTGGTTTACTGATAACTTATATGTGCTGATGAACCAGTATCAGGTAACAATCTGGGGCTCAGATTTGCACAGCCATTGCTTGAGATTAACTGGTCATAATAAGACCCTTCTCTAAGCCCGAAACCGGAATTCGAACCCTGTATTGCTCTGCGTGTTTTGTTTCCACGACAAACGCGTTGTCACTGAGCTATCCTCACTGATTAGGGGGATGTGACAAGTCCTTCTTTTGTAGTGCTGGAGCCCACACACAGCTGTGCCAGCATACCAGTGTCCTTATCTATAGTCCACCATTAAATCCAGTCCTAGGAATTCACATTAGCTGTAAAATAACGATTTATGAGTGCCTTTTTCACAAGGTACCATGTTCGTCTCCGTACAAAGGACGAAGAACCACACAGCCACTCAAAATGACTTTGGATTCATGTGAGCACTTATTTCTTGTGTATATGTCGAGAATGGCATTATTTCGTGTTTGATTCTCAGATTGTTCCCCCACACACCCAAGGGATGCAGCACACTCTCAAGCTCCTTAGTCCCCCCTGCTCTGACGCTAAGTGACCCAGAAAATCCAGACAAACTTCCAACGACATTTTATTGATAACGTCGATAACACTCGAAGCCCCTTTCCCGCTGCTTCAGGGGTGGTCACAGAGAGGCAGAAACACGAGGCTTGCTGAGGTGATCCCGTCTGGGAACTCTTTGTATAAGCCCATTTCGTTATGTTGATCAATAAACTCCTTGCGTTCACTCGGGACCCAGGAATATTGACCATAGAGACGCTCTGAGCCAGGGAGGGAGCCCGCATGAAATGCCACGAAAACACATCTTCATTAGAACGTAACGGGGGTTAGGGCCTTCTCTGAGAGGGTGTATATCCGCATGTCTATCTTATGTATTAGGGTCTCACAACTAGACCCAAACCTTGGCGTGTAGCTAAAGCGTGGTGGTGCACGCCGTGTGGGGCCATGGTTAAACTATCTGGGTGGGTACCCTTCCTGTTCCACCCCACGTATTGTTTGTGGCATCTGGTGTGAAATTAGCAGCACACAGTGTGTTTTAAAGCACAGTGGGCCAGCGATATAGGGCAAAACATGACAGGATTTAAAGAGGACCTGTACATTAGTATTAGCGCCTCTCAACACGGTGACATTACTTTTGCGATGTGGTGAAGGGTTGGCATTGCCAGTTGCTAGTTTGTGTCCATTGGCCAAAGTATCACGCTATGAAATAGGCCTGAATTTCGGTGCAGATCCGGGTATGGGTAGACTGTGCCATCGTCCTGCGCTGATCGGTACCCCACGGGCACCAGCTGCCGTGAGAATACCAAGTAATGGAGATTGTGTTCAAGAGGGCCTGCTCATCTTCCAGGCACAGTCCTCTTTTTCCCGCCTGTCGCAGCGAAGCAGCGCTGTCACCTCAAACCACTGTAACACTTTACAGACAAATACCCTATGCAGATCCCCCCACCCCTCCTCTCCCTCTGCAACGCGCATCAGACTCTGTGGGGGCATCACAAGTACGATTTATCACTCTCTTTGTCTTAGCAAAGCATTTAAAGTGGAAGCTATCTGCAATTGAGGGATCGTTTAAGTTACCGTTGTTTTGGACAAAACGTTCTTAACTTTTTGGTGAGGAGAATTGCAAAGAATTGCACAAGGGGCATTTTATTCAGAACACCCATAAAGCACCATTTAGCTGCCAAAATCTATGCCTTTTTTCAAGACAAATAAAATCTGTAGCTATAGAAACTTTTAAACTATCACATGTATTTGTATATGTTCATTTGACAAACCAAAAAGCAGGGGTCAAGTCCTAAAAATGAAAGTGGGGGGACTCATCAACAAATGCAATGGGATGTGACGTCACCAGAAATTAGCACATCAAGGTGAAATATGCACATTTAATTAAAATGACTTTGCATAACCACCCAAATTGCACAGGTCGAATGGCATTTGCCTTTCATAAAATCAGCACACACACAAAACCAAGAGAGGATAATTTCTTCTAATAGTGTTTTTGAAACGTTAAAAGGTGTGAATATTTTAAACTCCAAGAACCAATACAAATGTATTCCCTGGAACTTGCAGTACCGAAGTGAAACATTTCACCTTGAGTTGTTTCCAATTAATTATCAAGTTATATAGTGCAGTGGTGAAGTGTGCGGTTGCATGTCATTTCATCGTGGGATGCAATTTCGCTCTGTGGATATTTCAACGAGAAAACAAATCGATAAAAAAAAAATATGTATGTACACCCCCCTCTCCAACACCCCTGTCCCCTTTAATTTTTTATCTTTTCCTGAACACCCACACCCCATATATATATATTTCTACTCCCCACCCCCTAAAAAATTCGATGGGTTTTCTCATTGAAATATCCACAGAGAAAAACCCAGCGTCATTTCATCCTGCGATGAAAGGAGAAGTGTGCGGCCTGCAAACCTGACGACTGAAAGTCCGATCCCTGAGGTTGGTTTTATTTCATAAATTCAAACAGGACATTCACTGTTTGTTATTTTAGCTGGGGGTGGGGGGAACTGAGACCACCCCTTGAAAAAGTGGGTGGACTCTGTCCATCCGCCTGCACCCTCGACTTGAGCCCAGCCAAGAAGCCTTAATTTTCCATAGAATGTCATATTTGCCTCACATCACATATATCAAGCATGCTTTTATCATACAATTAAAAACACCCAGGCTACCTTTTACATTATCTTTTTTTATGAGTCTTTTAGTCCTCAAAGTAGATTTACAAAAACCACAGCTATTTTTTTAGCCTTGTGCTGAATTGTTTTTTGATATTTTCAGTCTTCCATTCAAGATTGGAGGGATGACATTATCCTCTTATTGCTTAACAAATCTCCATGAGGATTGATATATTCGTGCAAGTACTTTTTTTTTATGTGTGTGCTTTTCAAGTCATTTTTATAAAACCAAATATTTTTAAAAGCCAAATATGAGTCGAGGAGGGAAAGGAGGAGAAGGTAAGTGAGACATGATGATTTGCAGGTCCATGCATGGGAAGAGAGCGTGTTGGCCTGTAGACTAGAGAGGTTCTTCTACCTGGTCCTGGCCCTGTAATGATTGCCGGGCTCGAGTCGAGTGTAACCGTGGCTGGACGAGAATTAAAAAAACAAGTTTTTCGTTTGGCTCATAGGTGGCACTTTAGCGCCACTTATGAGCCAAACCTATTGGAAGGGAGTACAGGTAGGAGGGAGATTACATGTGAGACGGGGCACATAGATTGTGCGTCTTGTTTGTTTATTTACCCACCCATTTACTGCCCATGGCCATACTAACCCTAGACATTGTAAGTGTTTCTTATCCCTTCAGGTTGGGCAGGTACAGATATACCTCTTTTTCAGAGAGATAACTAACGTGTTTCTCTGCATTGTTTGGCTGGTTAGGTGTATTCTGCAACTTCTTGGAGCCAATGCGGTCCTCGCACTACAGAATGAAAAAAGTGTGGCTATGTTTTTCTTTACTTTTATTTTAATTTTTTATTAAGCATTACAGGAATTCAGCTGTGAGTTAAACACATGGTCATTCAACAATGTGTTTGATTTTTTCACAGACATGGGCAGCGAGTCCTGAGGAAAACATTCCCAATAAATGAAGGGTAATTGTTGAAACTAGGAAGGAAGGAGCCTCACGAGACCCTTCTCCAGAACTCACAACACACTTGAACACAATTTTACAGAAATGTATTGTCTCGCCTAGTAGACCTTTGCCATCATGAAAATATTCTGTATGACCGCAATACAATCAAACTGTCTGATTTTAATTAATTGATGTTTTAGATTGTGAATCAATTTGGGAGGCAAATTATTGTTTAGGAAGTGATGGCATCTTTTGCACATTAGGCTTTTAGAATTGGGGAGGCACCTTATGCACTTTCTGCACATTGCACTTTATATATGGGCCTCATTACGAGAATGGAGGTAGCCCTGCTGCTATTTGCGGCATGGCTACCCCCATTCCCGGTATCGGGTCCGGAATACCTGAATGGGGAATTACCGGGCCATTCCGACCTTGGAGGGCCCAGTATTTCCCCATTCAGGGAAGCCGACCCCAGTACATCCCCATTCCCATGTGAGCCCCAATAGGGCTCAATGGGAATGGGGATGATGCTAACAACGGGCCCGTTAATGACAGGCCCGTTGTTAGCATCCTGGTCCGCTCGCGGGACCCGCTAAGGATGCCTGGTGAAACCCGGTGAAACCAGGCGTCCTTAGCGGGTCCCGCGAGGAGACCTCGTAATGGGGTGGTAGGAGTTTAATGGGGCCGGCAGCTCTACCGGCCCCGTTAAACTCCTACCGCATTCCTCGTAATAAGGCACTATGTGTATTATGTTGTAAGAGGATTCAATTCAGCACTACAGCCAAATTAACACCTAGTCTATAATACTGAATGAAAACCCTTATTGATATATCTTTAGGTCCAGTTCATGCGTTCTGGATGACTACCCTTGTATGACACCCCTCTCTTGGAATCCCCCTGACCCCACTGAGCCAAGAAGTAGTTCTGTTTTGCAAGTTTAAAAGGTTTATTTGATAAATTAAAATATAGATATCACACTTTATAATAAATTAATAATTGAATATCACACTTAATCTGATATGATACAGATTAACAACAGAGAATCTGGCACCAGCACACTTCTTTATAATTACTAAGGAGTTGAGATGAAATGGATAAGGTAACACACTGGTAAATAGGAACAAAAGTATACTGTGGTAGAGGATGCTTTATGTAGCTCAGGTGGATGCAATATTCACTGAATGCAATACAGAAAATACTCAATGTGATTTCAACCCAACAATGTAATCACTTTTCTCTGGCTATTCACTCCCCCCCTCTTTATGCAATGCAAGGAAATGGGAGGAAGCACACAGTTCTCAGAAATGCAATCAATGTAATCAGTTCAATCCAGCAAGCTTACAGAAAACAGAGAGGAGTTTTGAAAACACAGGCAATGCTTGGATATGTGCTGGCAATGAATGAGAAATATGCTAAATTTGCTTTTAATTCCCTTATAGAGGTTCAGGGTGAGTGGTATCTAGTTAATATTAGTCCAGGCTCACACTAGCAATGATGCAGGGATAGTTAGCAGGTTAAACGAATTTCTGGCAAATGAAATCAGGCAGCAGCAGTTTTTTTACATGTGAAGAAATTGCAAATCACGGTAAAATTCGCGGATGCGCCGAGCGCTATTACAAAGGAACCGCAAGGACTATCTCTACCGTTTTGGGGTCCTAGAAAAGCCTGGGATCTCAGCTTCCAAATGAAAGTTATTGCAAGTCTCTAGCCCAAACGGTTGCGGAGATATGAGTAATTTAGTAAAGGTCGTTTTTGGTTTTGTAAATTTTAAACGCACACTTTTTCAAAATGACAAGTGACAAATTTTTGCAGCTAGAATGGCAGGTGACAGCTAGGAGGCAGTTCTACTTAGGTTAAATAGATTGAATTAGATGAATTTAAACTAAGAGATGTGTTCTGAGTTTTGCTAAGTACTCACAAGAGATTTTGAACAGGAAAGCGACTTGGTCACGGACTTCAGTCTGGTCAGGTCTTTCCGGGTTCTGCTCACAGCGCCTGGCCTCTGGAACTGCTCACAGGGGTCTGGTCTCTGCTAGGCACCGGTTCTTTGGGTCTCTCTGCTCTGGATAGATTGAAGTCTCTAGTTTGGCTTTCTGGAGTTTGATGGAGGTAAGTATGGATTTTTCCGGCAGAGCGTCCCGCTGCAAATGGATTTGGAAAGTCCCTATCTGTCCTGTCTGTCTGCTTTTATGTGTTTAGAATGTGGGTGTGTTCTAGCATCACTGACCCTACCTCTCTCTCAGCTTCTAATTGGTCAAACTTCCATTTCTTACTTGATTGGGGGAATGAAATGAAGTGTCATCATGATGAGGTCTGTTTATGATACAGAGAACCCACCCCTGTCAACTTACACACAAATCTAGATTTGAAACAAATACATATTTGCAGAGGTACATATTGTTTTAAAATCATATGCACCCATCATGCATCACAGGAGGTATCCCCTGTTCAAACTCTGCTCTTCCTGGGAGCTTGCATTCAGAACTGGCACATATTTCACTTTTTAACTGCTTTTTCAATTTCCGACATGGACCCAACTTTACATACATGTGTGCAGGGGGTAGGGACATTAACTGATGAAGTTTCAGATTTTTAACATGCACACATTTAGAGTAATATCCACTTTTCCGCTAAAACCCCCCTGAACATACCACCGGTTCCTACCACGTCTTAAACTGTGGGCAGAAAAATCACAAGAATTATGGTATCATTTATAAAATTTTCACATGTCCGCTCTATGAGTTATTCATCTTTTTATAAAACCATATCCTTGCTGCAGGGGTGTGTCTTTTCAGGTCACATGGTACAGAAACCAGTCTTTCCAGTTTCTGCCAAGCCAGCTTGCTTCTCACAGGCAGTGCTCCTCCCAGCTCCTGCCAAGAGGAAGCTACAATTTACGACTGCGGTAATAAAAACCTTTGCCTGAGTGAAGAGGGCTTTGTTCACTCTCTTGCAGAGCACAGATAATTCAATTATCAGATAGATGGCATATCCTTAGCCTGGGCAGCAAAAGGAAGGTTGGCCTGGGAACACAGTGGTGACTCAAGTTTCACTCCTGATGGGTAGTTGCTAGGCAAAATCAAGTTCCTTAAGCCAGACCTTCAGCTAACTTTTTGTTGCTTTTAAAATAACTTGTAATTTTACACATGCAGCTAGAATGCTGATTCTAAGTGCAAAACTATGACATTTCAACAGTTACAAAGGCATGTGACACCAAACATAGGTCACTCATTTAATTTAACATTTTCGATTTTGGTGGTTTTAAATCCAGTTGCAGTTAGGCTTAAGCTGCTGACTCCATAGCATTTTTGTTATAAGCATTGTTTTTGGGCTCTTCATTTCCCAGATTTTGTAGGCACACAAAACTCCATTCTGCCAAATGTCTGCTGGTGTTCAGTGAATATTTTGCACATGTTGCAAGGTTTGAAATAGGCATTTTGCTTGCCTTCAGAAAAACACACAGAGTGGTTTTAAAACGCCGGCTTTTGGATAGTGGTGAGTACTGGTACTGCACTCATTTTTGGGATTTAAGAAATGAATTCCCCACACTTCTAGGTTGCATTTGGCAATCAGCATTGCCATTCCCAATGGTTTCAGACTACTGTGCGGGTAGTCCAATGGTGGTTTTAAAGCGCTTTGAAGCTAACCGGCGCTACTGTTTTTCCTTTGGCAACCCATTTCCCTCATGGCAACCCGGCCTTTCATTCTCGCACTGGTGGGTGGCAAGTGAGGCAACCATTTTGGTGGGCGCACAAACTGCGCAGCTTTCCTGGATTTCAGCGCACATGTGGGTTTTCCGCCATCTTGAATTTTCTAAGCCCACAGCACCAAATGTTGTAGCAGGGTAGCTTAAACGTGGGTCAGGACACCCTACAAGCCCCCCCACGTGACTGCACTTTGAGTTTGGGTCGATGGGGAGTCGCGTGCCCAAGGGTTTTGACCCACGCACCGGTCTGTCCGCATAATCTTCTTCCTCTTCTGTAGATGGCACAGTTCAGCATCTTCTTCTCCATCCGGTCAGATCGATCAGTTCTCCTCGCCGGTCCTGATGGGAAGATTGGGCGGTACCCCGGGCCCGTTGTGTCTTTGCTCCCGGTCTCCGGATCGTCCTTCTTGGTCATCCTTCATGGTTTCATCTCTCCTAGGATGATAAAGGAAGAGCGGCAATATCTACTCATAGACGATTTTTTTTTTTCACCACTGTTGAGATAGTGGGGCGGCATATGCATTTCATCATAACGAAACATTACATTCTTATTTTGAAAAAAAAACAGTATCACTAGAGACAGTTTCATGTAAATCCCAGTATGTTAGAGACTAGATGTGGTATGTTTTATGATTGGAACTGAATTAGTCTGATACAGTACCCGCTAGGATTCCAGAGGATTCCTCCAGTTGTTGCAGAGTGTGCCTGGGATGGCAACATTTCAACTGGTTTATGTGGACCCACTTGTCTTCCCCCTCTGCCGAACCACCTTTGGGGATGCGGATCTTGTAGGCCACAGGGGAGATCTTATCGACGATCTCAAAGGGTCCTTTCCATGTAGGCAAAAATTTGCGCTGCTTGGCCTGGTTCCTTTGGAAGTTGTATAGATAGACCCGGTCTCCCACCTGATATTCCTTCCTGGAAGTTTTCAGGTCATAATGGGTCTTCATGCTATCAGTCGATCTTTCTAGATTCCGCTGAGCATAAGCAAAAGCATGTTGAAGGTGTTTCCTTAAATTCTCTACATACTCATGAGTAGTGGAGGCATTTATCAGTGTCTGCTCTTGGGTCCTATAGAGCAAATGCTGAGGAAGCACCATCTTGCGCCCAGTCATCAACTCAAATGGTGACATTTTGGTTGCAGATGAAGG
This sequence comes from Ambystoma mexicanum, assembly GCF_040938575.1. NCBI lineage: Eukaryota > Metazoa > Chordata > Amphibia > Caudata > Ambystomatidae > Ambystoma > Ambystoma mexicanum. The sequence goes on from NC_090932.1 coordinate 1,255,146,861, forward strand.
GGTAGATCTGATAGCCATTAGGACCAGAGGTAATCGGATATCCCAACTTGGCCCAGAATCTGCCACAAACTTCTTTAATATGCTCACAATTGTCCGGTTATATCTCTCTACTGCCCCAGAAGAAGCTGGTCTATAAGCAATATGCAGCTTTCTCTTGACCCCCAGTATCTCCCACATCTTTGTCATTACTTCACTGGTGAAGTGGCTACCTCTGTCTGACTCAATCCTTTGAGGTAGACCAAAACGGGAAAAGATGTGGTTAATCATCAAGGCAGCTGCAGTTTCTGCCTTGCAATTTGGGGCTGGGAGACATTCCACCCACTTGGTAAACAAACATGTCACAGTCAACATGTACTTATTCCCCCTAGCCGAGCGAATCACAGGGCCTACAAAGTCGATTTGTAAATCTGACCATGGCAGTGTCATTCCCCTCTTTTGTAAAGGCGCCCGGTGTGTGAGGGATGTCGGCTGAAATTGTGCACACACAAGACACCCCTTCAAGTATTGGTCGAGGTCCTGCCCCATGTGTGGCCAGTATGCAACCTCTCTTAAGATTTCCAATGTTGTGTGAAACCCCCTATGACCGGCGGTGGCCGCATCATGGGCGTGACTTAACATCAGGCTTCGGAATGAGGTAGGAACCACCCACTGATCGTGGCCAGCTTTGGATTTCCTTACCAACAAACCGTCTTGGATTCGGAACATTTTTGGACATTTCATTAACACTCTTAGGTCCTCTTTCCCAATGTAATCGGTATCCGTCAGGGGAAAGTTCTCAGGGTCCTCAAGGTGCTGGTAAAATTTACCAATTATTGGATCCCCCTTCTGAGCGGTAATCAAATCAGCATCAGGGGTCTCCTTACTCCATTGTGCAATTGAAAGGTCGTTGTGAGCATTTGTCTGGGACCTAGTGATAGCAGTGACCTGGATTTCCCCCAACAGGGACTCAATCTCAATTAGATCCCCTTGGATGGCCCCGGTTTTGGCCAGCTGATCAGCTAAGTCATTTCCAGTTTTGTCTGGTCCCTCTACTTTGGAATGACCCTTGATCTTCTTCCAATAGATGGTCATCTCGTTCGAGGTGACCAGATCATCAATGTTTTGGATCAACTTCCCATGTTTCAAGGGTTTGTTGTTAGCACATAACATGCCTCTGGTTTTCCAATTAACCAGGTGCTCCACGAACCCGTTCCGTACATAATCCGAATCTGTGATTATGACCAGTTCGTGGAGTTGATGCTGGACAGCAGTGAGGATGGCCTGATGCACAGCCATCAATTCTGCCACCTGACTACTTCGGGGACCAATTTTGTATCCAGCGGAGGGTTCTGGGGACTCATTCACCCATGCATTCCCTACGCCGGCCACCAGTTCTTTCTCCCCGTTGTTGTCAACATGGTAAGAGCATCCATCCACATAGACAGTGGGCATTCCCTCACACTTGTCTTCTTCAAAGACTTTGTGTGGGGAATTAAGGTATGCCTCCATGTTGTCCTTTATTTTTAGACTTTCGTCCTCGAGACAGTTTTCTCTGGCACAATCATGCAAGTCAGCCAGACCTTGCGCGAGGGGACTCTTCTTGTTTTGGCCATATCTGACCTCCACAGGAAAGCCTTGCATTGACAGAATCCAGGAAGTAATTCGGGAATTACTCACATTTCCGGCCCGGATTCTGTCACTTTGGAGATATTGCAGAGGCTGGTGTGGAGTCTCCACTATGATGTGTTCCCCCTGGATAAACGGGCGGTAATTCTTCAATGCCCACACCGTTGCCAGGAGTGCCTTCTCACAATCGTTGAATTTTTCCTCCACAGAGGATAAAGTTTTGCTCGCATAGGAGATTACTTTATTGACCTTGTCATGCTTTTGATATAATACTGCCGTCAAGCACGTATTAGAGAACCCCGTCTCCAGGAAGAACTCCTTGTTTCTGACAGGGTAAGCTAGGCAGGGCGCTTGTGAGAGGCTTCTTTTGAGTTGTTTTACTGCCTCGGCTTGTTCTGGACCCCATTCCCACTTGACCCCCCCCTTCAGGAGATGAATCAGGGGTCTGGTGATCTCTGCGTAGCCCTCAATGAACTTTCTGCTGTAATTAGTCAGTCCAAGGAGGCTCCTTAGTTCCCGCAGAGTTGTGGGGTCTTTCAGTTTCTGAAGTGCTTCCACTTTCTTTTCCTGGGGACAGAGGCCCTGAGGAGTAATCTCATGCCCCAAGAAATTAACACGGGTTCTACACCACTGTGCTTTCTGAAAGGAAAGTTTTGCTCCGGCGGCCCTCAACTGTGTCAGAACATAACGGATCTCTGCTATGTGTTCCTCCACAGATGAACTTTTGATGAGGACATCATCTACATAAGCCAAGTTACCCCTTGCACCCAAGTCAGGCATGGCCTTGTGTAGAAAATGTTGAATTCATTGCCGGAGTTGAGGTATCCGAAGGGAGTCCGGGTCCAGGTGTACTGCTGGCCCCCAAAGGTAAAAGCCAGCTTGTATTGGTCCTCCTTACTGACAGGCACAGTCCAGTATCCATTGGTCAGGTCTATTGCAGTGAATACCTGTGACCCCTGGATCTGGGCCAGCCCTTGGTCAATGTCGGGAAGAGGCCATCGGGAAGTATGGACCCGTTTGTTGAGCTCCCTGAGGTCGGCGCAGAGTCTCCACTGGCCGTTTGGCTTCAATATCCCCAGCACCGGATTATTGAAGGTGCTGTGGACTGGACGGATTATTCCCCGGGACTCAAGGTTCTTAATTATTTCAGTAAGGGACTCCATTGATGCGAGAGGCAAGCGATATTGCTTCACAAACACAGGAGTCATGCCAGGGTCCGTGGGGATTGTTGTTGTGTGGATGTCAGTGCGACCACAGTCATATGAGTCTACCGCAAAGAGATCTTGGAAATCCAAGAAAACTTGTTTCAACTTTTGCTTTTGTTCCAGAGTCACACAGGCATCAGCTAGGTTGACTCTCTCTTCCACCATCTGCCTGAAGCCTGGAAAGACTTCTGGTTTGGCTATTTCAGCGGCCTCCTCCAGCTGGGTGGAGAAGTCCCTGGTCAGAGTGCTGATTTGGACTGGAGGCTTCAGGTGGGAAAGGCAGCCCTCGTGGACCTGGAAAATCACCTCATCCCTCCTGAAATCACAAGTCACATCTTCCTTACCATAGGGGCAGGAAGTGTACACCAGGAAGTTCCCCCCATGCCGGGTAAAAATCCTGTCTGGTGTTGTATGGTCCTCACTGTCACTGTCAAAACAGTCCTTGGGGATTGGTCCTAACAGTTCATTTACAAGATCAATGGAGAAATGTCGGTCATCAACCGCCATTCCAATAATGGTGCCTGCGGCTAGAGTAATACCCTTTAAGTCGCTGTTATCCACCTCTATTGGAATGGTGTCATGTTCTATGTTGACTAATGGAGTTGGGTTTACCCCCAACCCTTGCTGTTGGAGAGAAGCATTTAGATGTATGTAAGCATCAGGGTTTTTCAACTCTTGTCCCCTTTTAACTTTCACTTCCAGGGAGAATTGTCGGGTCCTTTCTGGGATGGTGACTTCCTCTTTAACCTGAATTTCAACTGCATAAGGTAGCAATTGAGCTGACCTAAATGCTTTTTCTGGATCATCAAAGCCCATGGGATTATCCGCTAATCGGGACCAAGCTTTGAAGTTTATTAGGTCCAAACTAATGGCAAAGCGATTGAGAATGTCACTGCCTAAGTAAAAGGCGGCAGTGACGTCTCGCACGACCCAACAATTATGGACTATGCTCTTGTTGCCAATGGAGATTTTGAGCATACACCTGCTTGGCAGGAGATGTTTTGAATTGGGTGCTTCCAGGTCCATTTCCCATTTGTCTATCAGTTTGAAGGTGGGAATGGCTGGATCTTTTGGGAGTTGGCGGAACATGGCTTCGCTGATGAAGCTCTTACCGTTGTTCACACACACTCGAGCGAGAACAGAGTCCTTCCCATCATTTAACTGAACAGGGATGAACAACTGCTCTCCTATTTGCTGAATATCAGCCAGACTCTGAGCTGATTTCACATCTTTCTGGACTATAGGAGTGGGAGTTTCAGATTGTGAATTGGTATAGAATCTCAGAGTGTTTCCTTCCAGCATGGAATACCACCTTAAATTGGAAGGAAGGTTGATTTTCAGAAATAGAGAGGACCCCCCATCACCAGTCTGTTGTCCTACTGCTATTACTGTCACATCTGGAATTTGGCTATTCTGGAAGTGAAATTCTACTTGGTCAGATTTTTGTTCAACCATGTGGCATGTGCCGTTTAAACTAACATGGTTGACACTCTGTTTTAATTTTATGGGTCGGCTAGTCTGAGTCCAGAGGACCTTGTTTACGCAATCTATTAGGGGTGACAACCTTCTCAGGAGGTCATTCCCTAGTAAACAAGGGGTGCCCTCTGGGGTCACAACTATGACCGGGTGTTTCAACTTATGTCGCCCGATCTTAATGTCCAAGTCTGCCGTCCCCTCGACGGGAATTTCCTTCCCGTCAAAGTTCTGCAGTTGTCCAGGAAGAGAGGTGAGAGGAATTTGGTAATTCTCTCCCCTTCCTGCATTCAGTTCGTCAAAGGCCCTTCTGGACAGAAGGGTAGCTTGAGATCCAGTGTCCACCAGTGCTGAGATTGTACCCTGCCCCTGTACTTGTACCGGGGCATAATATCTTCCCTCCTTCTCCTCAAGGGGGCACAGATAATGCACATTTTTGGACAACTGGTGGGCTAACTTTCTGGTTTTGGACATCGCTAGCGAGGAGATTTGGGCAGAATTCTGTGGAGAGTCTTGGGAATCTGAAAGAAAAAATGTGCAACTGGAGATCAGAGCCATTGTGGGTTCCCCTGGCTCCGTTTCTGGGCCGCCCCCCCCTTTTTGGAGGCAGTCGCCAGGATGGGTTTGAACCAGGGGATTTTCTTGCTGTTGGTTCTGGGATGAGATGGTGGGCGGCGGTAGCTCAGTCTCCACATCTCCCCAGTCTGGATTTGCATCCCTAGGGACCCATTTTTCTTTGGGAGGAGTTCCCCCCTCTCTGAAGGAGAAGATCCTTTTCCCAGGATCCTCTGAGGATCCCTCTCCCTCAAATTGGAAGATCTGTACCTCCTCCTCAAACTGAGTCTGTTTGGGTCTTTTGTTTCTCCTACCCCCCCTCTGCTCCTTAGGAGGCAGACTTTCAGGGGCAAGAGATTTTGTTTCCGGTTCCTGGGTTTCCAGGGGCTGTTTACAAGTGAGGAAGGAAGCTTCCTCCAAGGCTTTACACCCCCCTTCCCTTTGTGCCTCCTCCCTGGGAACCGGTGAGTTATCGGGGTGCTGCCCCCGTCATTGTTCTGGAGCACCAGGTCCAGAGTTGGGTGCGTTCTGCGCCGGCATGCTGATCTGAGGGTTCTGCTGAGCCCTCAGTATGTGACCCATATCCCGCGCCATGTTTTGAACCTGGCGCTCTAACTGGGAAACCCGCTCAGGCTGATACGGGGCCCTGTTTTCTCCCCTGGGCTGATCCCGGGAAGGGTAGCTGTCCCTCCTCTGGTAGTACCCCTGGTTGGGAAGATTTTGGTACCCCTCCACCCTTGGCCTCCCCTCTCCCGGATTCAGTGGTCTGGGCTCAGGGAATTGAGGAAAGAAGGATGGATGATTTTGGGGTTGGAAGTCGGGTGGATATCTGGGGAAAAAGTTCTGCCCAGGGTTTGGTAAATTTCTGCCCTCCTGTGGGAAGTTTGGAGGGAAGTTCCCTGGGTTAGGTGCTTGTCTGGATCCCCCCCCTTGGGCTGGAGGAGTCCACACATAACCCAGGATGGGTCGATTACCTTTGTAGCGAGGACTTACATAGTCAGGAGAGCGAGGGACCCCATTTGTGGGGCTGCCTCCCTGGCTCCCTGTCTGCGACTGGCCCGAGGACCTTCTGGGCCTAGCATTATTAGGTGCAGGCAGGTTTTTAGGCCCCCCCATCTCCAAATCCAAAACGGGGGTAACCTTTACCTCTGCCACCTTGGCAGCAGCAGGGGTGCTGTTGGCTTTGGGGTTTTTCTGGGCATTGCTTTTATTTTCTATGGGCTTCTGCACCTCATAGATCCGGGTAGCCTGTTCAATGACCCAGTCTAAAGATCTTTTCTCATGAAAATCCCTCACAAGCTGGGTCATGATATATTTGGGCAAGGCATGGAAAAACGTGTTTATAAATTCACGGCTATCCGTGCGCACCCTTCTTGTGGTCTGTGCAAAAGCCCGCTTTAACTCCTGCACAAATTCTTGTGGGGCCTGATCCTCCCCACATTGCAAATTGTAGGCTGCCTTGCGAGCCTCTTGAGGATTTCTGTGAACAGAAAAATGTTTCAGGATGGCCGCCTTATAGGTGGACCATCTTAAATGATTTTGGTCCTCCAGCCCCGCAAAGAAACTGGAGTATTCCGGGGAGAAGGTCCACTTTACATATTGAATGCAGCTTTGGCTGTCCTTCAAATGGAAAGTCTCCATCATTTGTTCAAACAACTCTAAGTGCTCCCAAACAGAATACTTAGCGTTCTTATGGTAAGGCGTGATGACGCTCCTGATCGCCTTAATCTGCTTTAAGGGGTCCTTGAGCAAGGCCCTTTTTGCCTTATTGGCCTTTTTGGTTCGGGTAACCCTTGTCCATTCTTCGTCGGACTCAGAGGCACTGCTCCCAGAGGTTCCCGTCTGTTCTTCCAGGTTTTCCCGGATTCTGCGAGCCTGGGAATGGCTGGCAGAATGTGGGGACCTGGTCTCCTGTGTCCTGCGCAGTTCAGAGGAGTCTTCAGATTCCTCCTTGCTGTCAGGATTTGATGGGTACCCCCTCCACTGACCTAACTGGGCAGAGGTTTTCAGGATGCCCTTAATGGGCCTACTCTCCTGGGGTTCCCCACTGAACTGTATTGTACTTGGGTGCCCATACCCGGATGCCCACCCCTCCATTCCTGGATGGTACTGGCCTATGAGCCCCATACTCTTAGCTGGATAGTAATCTGCCATCCCTGTGGCCCTGTGCTCATGTGCGCCAGGGGACACGGGGGTGGTAGAGTCCAGGGACTGGGGAAGATGAAGGCCCCTGGTGTTAGGGCTCCTGCGGTTATGGTCAGGAGTCTCTCTTTCCCAGCGGACCTCATCTCTATCCGCCCCTGCTCCCTGTTGCAATGCAAGAGCCTGCATTTGTGCTTTCAGTTCCTCTGTTAAGGCCTTACTCGACTCTATCAGTTTCTCCTGCATCGCTACCTGTTGCTGGAGCCTATCATTGTGTTGACAGAGGGCCTCATTTTCCCTCTGTGCTTCCTGGTTGGTCCTGGAGAACTGGGCCAGTCTTTGCTGCAGGAGGGTTACCTCCTGAGCTGTGTCCCTATTGGCCTGCTCCTTTCTTGCTAGAGCATCCTCCACCCTTCTGGTGTGCTCTACCAAGTTCTGGTTTTCTTTTTGGAGGTCACCCAGCCCCTGGTGGGCCAGGTGATTTTCTTCCATTTTCCTTTTTAAATGGCAGACTTCCTGGCCTAAGGCGTCTCTTTCCTGACTAAGAGCCTGCATTTGTGCCGCCAGGTCGTCCCTTTGCCGTTGAAGGGCACCAGCTTTTTGGCGCTCCTCATCAAACTCTGCCTGGGTATCCAGGTCTTTCAAGATCAGCTTGTTGCTCTCTACCTTCACTCTATCTAGATGACTTTGCAGGGTGGCTACCTGCTCCGTACATGCCCTGTTAAAGTCTAATTGTTGCTCCAGCTTTTTCTGGCTCTGCAGTAAGGAGTCCAAACTGTCTTGGTGCTCCTTCTGCAGGGCCAGAAATCTGGTATCCTGTTCTGACTTTTCCTTTTGCAGCACATCCATATCCTCCTTTATTTTAGTGATGTACCGTCTGCTGTCATTTTCTGACTCCTGGCTCCTCTGCAGCCTCTGCTCAGAAGAGTCCAGATCAGATTGGGCCTTCTGTAATGCCATCTGTTGCCTATTTGCCAGATTTTGGCTTTCCGCACATCTATCCTGCATGTCTCCAACGTATAGGTACAGGTATGCTGCTATCCTGGCAATCTTATTGTGTTCCTCTTTGGCTTTAGGAGCCATATATAGTTCACTCAGGGCCACATGTAAGGGACCCTGATCTCTATATATATCTGACCCTGTTTCAGTGACCTGTTGTGTGATGGCCTGCAACCACACATCCTGGCCCTGTTCGGTCCATTCACCTCTCACAAATAGCTTATGCAAGAGGTGCTCTCTGGCTATTTTCATGTCTACTAAGGTCGTCATTCTAGAGATTGGTCTCTGTCCTGACTTACAGAAGTTTGTATTTTATTTTTGCAGAACAGAACTTTTCTTGGAGTGTCCCTTTTGAGGAATGCTTCACAGCGTAATGCAGCGTGGTGATCCGACTGGATGTATGTATCCCGTCAGTTAGCACACTGTATTAAGCTGCACAAGTGGTATTCTAACCCAGAATCCCGGATACGAGCCCCCACTTTGTAAGAGGATTCAATTCAGCACTACAGCCAAATTAACACCTAGTCTATAATACTGAATGAAAACCCTTATTGATATATCTTTAGGTCCAGTTCATGCGTTCTGGATGACTACCCTTGTATGACACCCCTCTCTTGGAATCCCCCTGACCCCACTGAGCCAAGAAGTAGTTCTGTTTTGCAAGTTTAAAAGGTTTATTTGATAAATTAAAATATAGATATCACACTTTATAATAAATTAATAATTGAATATCACACTTAATCTGATATGATACAGATTAACAACAGAGAATCTGGCACCAGCACACTTCTTTATAATTACTAAGGAGTTGAGATGAAATGGATAAGGTAACACACTGGTAAATAGGAACAAAAGTATACTGTGGTAGAGGATGCTTTATGTAGCTCAGGTGGATGCAATATTCACTGAATGCAATACAGAAAATACTCAATGTGATTTCAACCCAACAATGTAATCACTTTTCTCTGGCTATTCACTCCCCCCCTCTTTATGCAATGCAAGGAAATGGGAGGAAGCACACAGTTCTCAGAAATGCAATCAATGTAATCAGTTCAATCCAGCAAGCTTACAGAAAACAGAGAGGAGTTTTGAAAACACAGGCAATGCTTGGATATGTGCTGGCAATGAATGAGAAATATGCTAAATTTGCTTTTAATTCCCTTATAGAGGTTCAGGGTGAGTGGTATCTAGTTAATATTAGTCCAGGCTCACACTAGCAATGATGCAGGGATAGTTAGCAGGTTAAACGAATTTCTGGCAAATGAAATCAGGCAGCAGCAGTTTTTTTACATGTGAAGAAATTGCAAATCGCGGTAAAATTCGCGGATGCGTCGAGCGCTATTACAAAGGAACCGCAAGGACTATCTCTACCGTTTTGGGGTCCTAGAAAAGCCTGGGATCTCAGCTTCCAAATGAAAGTTATTGCAAGTCTCTAGCCCAAACGGTTGCGGAGATATGAGTAATTTAGTAAAGGTCGTTTTTGGTTTTGTAAATTTTAAACGCACACTTTTTCAAAATGACAAGTGACAAATTTTTGCAGCTAGAATGGCAGGTGACAGCTAGGAGGCAGTTCTACTTAGGTTAAATAGATTGAATTAGATGAATTTAAACTAAGAGATGTGTTCTGAGTTTTGCTAAGTACTCACAAGAGATTTTGAACAGGAAAGCGACTTGGTCACGGACTTCAGTCTGGTCAGGTCTTTCCGGGTTCTGCTCACAGCGCCTGGCCTCTGGAACTGCTCACAGGGGTCTGGTCACTGCTAGGCACCGGTTCTTTGGGTCTCTCTGCTCTGGATAGATTGAAGTCTCTAGTTTGGCTTTCTGGAGTTTGATGGAGGTAAGTATGGATTTTTCCGGCAGAGCGTCCCGCTGCAAATGGATTTGGAAAGTCCCTATCTGTCCTGTCTGTCTGCTTTTATGTGTTTAGAATGTGGGTGTGTTCTAGCATCACTGACCCTACCTCTCTCTCAGCTTCTAATTGGTCAAACTTCCATTTCTTACTTGATTGGGGGAATGAAATGAAGTGTCATCATGATGAGGTCTGTTTATGATACAGGGAACCCACCCCTGTCAACTTACACACAAATCTAGATTTGAAACAAATACATATTTGCAGAGGTACATATTGTTTTAAAATCATATGCACCCATCATGCATCACAGGAGGTATCCCCTGTTCAAACTCTGCTCTTCCTGGGAGCTTGCATTCAGAACTGGCACATATTTCACTTTTTAACTGCTTTTTCAATTTCCGACATGGACCCAACTTTACATACATGTGTGCAGGGGGTAGGGACATTAACTGATGAAGTTTCAGATTTTTAACATGCACACATTTAGAGTAATATCCACTTTTCCGCTAAAACCCCCCTGAACATACCACCGGTTCCTACCACGTCTTAAACTGTGGGCAGAAAAATCACAAGAATTATGGTATCATTTATAAAATTTTCACATGTCCGCTCTATGAGTTATTCATCTTTTTATAAAACCATATCCTTGCTGCAGGGGTGTGTCTTTTCAGGTCACATGGTACAGAAACCAGTCTTTCCAGTTTCTGCCAAGCCAGCTTGCTTCTCACAGGCAGTGCTCCTCCCAGCTCCTGCCAAGAGGAAGCTACAATTTACGACTGCGGTAATAAAAACCTTTGCCTGAGTGAAGAGGGCTTTGTTCACTCTCTTGCAGAGCACAGATAATTCAATTATCAGATAGATGGCATATCCTTAGCCTGGGCAGCAAAAGGAAGGTTGGCCTGGGAACACAGTGGTGACTCAAGTTTCACTCCTGATGGGTAGTTGCTAGGCAAAATCAAGTTCCTTAAGCCAGACCTTCAGCTAACTTTTTGTTGCTTTTAAAATAACTTGTAATTTTACACATGCAGCTAGAATGCTGATTCTAAGTGCAAAACTATGACATTTCAACAGTTACAAAGGCATGTGACACCAAACATAGGTCACTCATTTAATTTAACATTTTCGATTTTGGTGGTTTTAAATCCAGTTGCAGTTAGGCTTAAGCTGCTGACTCCATAGCATTTTTGTTATAAGCATTGTTTTTGGGCTCTTCATTTCCCAGATTTTGTAGGCACACAAAACTCCATTCTGCCAAATGTCTGCTGGTGTTCAGTGAATATTTTGCACATGTTGCAAGGTTTGAAATAGGCATTTTGCTTGCCTTCAGAAAAACACACAGAGTGGTTTTAAAACGCCGGCTTTTGGATAGTGGTGAGTACTGGTACTGCACTCATTTTTGGGATTTAAGAAATGAATTCCCCACACTTCTAGGTTGCATTTGGCAATCAGCATTGCCATTCCCAATGGTTTCAGACTACTGTGCGGGTAGTCCAATGGTGGTTTTAAAGCGCTTTGAAGCTAACCGGCGCTACTGTTTTTCCTTTGGCAACCCATTTCCCTCATGGCAACCCGGCCTTTCATTCTCGCACTGGTGGGTGGCAAGTGAGGCAACCATTTTGGTGGGCGCACAAACTGCGCAGCTTTCCTGGATTTCAGCGCACATGTGGGTTTTCCGCCATCTTGAATTTTCTAAGCCCACAGCACCAAATGTTGTAGCAGGGTAGCTTAAACGTGGGTCAGGACACCCTACAATGTTTACAACTGATTACTGTCTATGCAAAAGCCAGCAGATGCGGCTATAAAACCAAAATGTATTTAAATAAAATCACATTATAACTGTTTGAGTAATACCTTCATTCCAACCTTGTTTTGTGATTCATGCTAATCCCTATGGCCATTTCCACCCACTACTTGCTCCTCCCCGCCCAAAACACATCCTCCTGGGCTCTCTTTGAGCTTGCTCTATCAAGCAGAAACATCAACATTTAGCCTGCCAGTGTTTTGTCTAAGCAATCTTCTGAGCGTTAATGGTTTAATCGCTGCTGTAAGTAGCAACTTGTCCAATAAACATGACATAACCAAGGGTGCTTTCAGCCACTTGCTTATTATCTCTTCCTTGCAATGAAGACCTGTTAAAAACCAGCAGTAACAAAGCCAGCAGTTGGAGTTTATGTATAGGTATTAGATAGGAATTTGCCAAGCATTGCTGTGATATGTCCAAGGAATCGCCCCATTGTCCAGCTGTTGCAATCTTATAGACAGGTAGTAAAAAATCACAGCCTATCAAATGCAGATAGCATGCCTAAACAAGCGTCCAAACATTTGGCTTTGCCAATACTTCTTTTCTCTCGAGTGCCACCAGGATTTAAACATTTAAGTTATCAGGGTAGGCATTTCCCACAAGAGCACATGAAAGTGCCAAAGTGCCCTCAATCCACATGTCTCGTATTGGGATTTTCTTGTAAAGGGAATATTTTAATATAGATCATTGGGTTTGAAAAGTGTGCTCCTTTCATACTTTGCCAGCAACGTTATAAATACATCTCTCTCTGGAGATTTTTTGGCTGTTGATAATACATTTTCTGAAAGGCCAATGCACATTTGTCCTGTGCACATTTTTCTTTTAAGAAATGCCAATTTAATAACAGTTGCATCTTTCACTTTGTGCTATGTTCACTTCCTGGGTGCATGTTAATGAACCCCCCTGTGAGGAATTTGACCATCCGCACGGTGGGTGTATGCTCGCCTGGGCATTTTTGAAATTTAAAATGAACTTCAATGATGGTAGATCAACCTCTGGAAAATGTGTGGGGATAATCCGTACATATTTTCACATGCTCTCTGCACAACATACACATGTACCCATGTACTCTGGGCGGACACAGCCTACAGGCACAGACCCCCCCCACAAGTCATATTTAGTTGAGATTTGACATGTGGAGTTCACAATGCATCTCCAGAAGGGGGAGAGCCAAACCTTCTCCCTGCCATGGCCAGCCTAATTAACTAACAAAGGCTCCATGGATCTGCCCTGTCATTTTGTTGAGCACTGTAGCCGGTGGCAGAATTCACATACTAATCAGAGTTTATTTCAAAGTCATGTCTGGGATTGCGTCTATTACAGTAGTAATCCCCACAGGAGGACCCCATTCAGAATTTACAAGAATGTGGTTTGGGGGAGCCAGAGATCCTGGTGCTGCTTCAATCAGGAACCACAGAGAGCTCCATTAACCAAAGAGGTCCTTTGATCCACAACAGACAGGAAGATGGGTGGGAATTACTAGAACATGTTTTCACTGCCTTTACCTTTTCTTTTGCAAAGCACTCTGGTTATGACCTCACACATACAGGACACTGTTGGTGGGGACCCAAAATTGGTTCATTAAGAATCAGAAGGAAGAACTCACCATTGGACCCTGGCAGAAGGTACAGTCTGCCTTACATCTTCCGCCAGTGAAGGAGGGCCAGGACCTCCAAGAGGGAAGCAAGATCCCTCCCCTAAATATCTCCCAGGGAATAGAGGGAGATGCTGAATCAAGAGGACCCTCCAGCAGCTCCAGAACCGGTACCCATCCAGCACACAGCGTGCCCTGCTATGTACTGCAGGAAGCTTCCTAGGTGGGAAGTGCCAGTGAGTCTCTAAACCAAACAAAGTACAAGGCAGCTGTCTGCAACACTCTCCTCAGCTTTGGGTCACCTGCCTTAAAGGACAACGCGAGCCTAGTGAAGAAGCTAAGAGGAGTGCATCAACAAGCATTTTCAGATGTCTGCCGTAAAGGATATTTTTGAGCAAGTCGAGCCCCTCGAGCTTCAACTGACTGCACTGTCTGTTTCCATTTCCTTCCCACTCTCCCCCTCCCTTCCTTATCTATGTCTTAGCTCTTGCACTATCTGAAATGTCGTCAGGCCGAGTACGATAGTTAATTTCACATCCTTACTGTTCATGGCCTGTAAGAATGTGGTTGTATTTTCCCTTGTTTCCTGCCTTGTCTTGAAGCGCTTTGAAACACATTGTGTATAGGCGCTATATAAATAAACGATCATATCATATCATATCATACTGCTGACTGTTGTTATGCTGCAGTCGCTTACGCCATCCGAGATGTCTTGACCAGTGCTTCTGAACAACCAACAAGCACTGAGACAACGATTCCTGACCCCAAGTCGCCATATAGGCCAGCCTGCAGCCAACCGTCCAGCTTCACTTGCTTAACTGCCTGCTGTCTGATACCCGCAGCTGTTTCCCATCTTGAATTCTGTCGCAGAAGCTGCAAAGTGCTCTGAAACGGACTCGACCCTGTTGGGCACCAACAACACCTGCAGCACAAGGTACATTGCGGTTCTGTCCTCCTGGTCCTAGTAACATAGTATGACCTATTTTTTATATATTTTTTATTAGTATTAGCTTCAAAAGAAGCTTTTTACCAGTTACAGTTCAAGTTCACCGTGAAAGAAAAAAAAGAAAATTCCAAAACACTAAAAAACATAATACAACCATTTCAATCAATTGCTAGATAAGGAGGAGAGAAGTAAAAAGGGGAAAAAAAAGGAGAAGAAAGAAACAGGGAAAAAAGAGAAGGAAAGAACCATGGCCAGCCAGAATTAGCAACTCTTACTGTCCTATTATGCAGAAATAAACTTTCTTTCTCACTTCTATCCATCGAGTTTTTTAAAGATGATTGATACCATCTCTAACAGGGCAAAAGTTATAAATAGCCTTGAACCCTGTAGCAATTGTAACCAAACGTCTTTCTCTGTTAGAGTTCGATTATTTACAAAAAATCTCCCCAATAAATTACGTCGAATATCCTTGATGCCCTGGCAACTCATAATAAGATGGCAAAGTGTTTCCATTGGGTGACCACAGAGCCGACATTTATAGTCTCTCATACTTTTCTGTAATCTCGCTTCAAGAATTTCTTTGGTCGGAAAGAAATTAAAGCGAAGTCTTAAAAATTGCTGTCGCGACACAGTCGAGGGAAGCTTACTCAAATACAACAGAGTTAAACCACGCTTGTTCAGAGCTACACAGTATTTGCCATAAAGTTTGGATGACTGTGCCAGCTCTGAGGACTCAATCCAATCATACTCATACAGCTGTTTCTTCACAAGATCTGGGTTTTGAATTAGTAGTTTCACAGTAGAGTCTATTGAGTCCAACAATCCCAAGCATTTGGTGCTCCATTCAAGTAAAGGCTCTTTTTCTGTTTTCAGTGCTTGACCCAACAGCCCAAAACCGCTATCCGGTGGAGGCAGTAAGCATTAAGGCATTGAGGCAGTAAGCATTTACTATAGAAAGATAGTTTTCCAGCTGACATAAGTTATGAGGGAAGTCAGTCCAAACTCTTTTCTTATCGCCGCCACAGGTATACAGTTTGGGAGGTCAAGTACAGCTCTCCAAAATAGGCCCTCTAGGATTTGCCATATCTTCCAACTCAACTGAAGAGAGCACTCAGCCTCATAGGTCACAATAGGGACTGCCTTCATGGTGTAAAAACGGAGCAGGGGTGTCAGTGTAAATTTGCAATATCTGCGTTTGATCAGTCTTGCCCGGGTTGTCGGCATCTTCAGTTTGCGCCTCCCCGCTACTTCTCTTGGGGCTTCACTGTAGCTTACGTTGATCGGTATACCCAAATAGAGCAATTCTGATGTCTCTCGGATCTGGTCACCATTTATGTGCCAACCCTTGAACTTCATGGAGTTGTGAATTGACTTCCCCAAAATAAGCACCATTGATTTGGTGGCATTTACTCTTAGATCGTTGAAAGACAAAAAAAGTGCTAGGGCGTCCAATTGGCGCTGGAGCCTGATTGGGGTTTTATCCAGGAGAATTACATCATCTGCATACAACAGTCTATTCATTCGGGAGCCCGCAATACATGGGGGAAAGCATCTAATGTCCGTAAAGGCATCACCCATGTCAGAGATGTCTAATTTAAAGATAGCTGTGTCTAGTCGACACCCTTGCTTGAGGCCCACTCATGTTTTGATGGGGTTTGACATGTCACCCTTTTGATTCAGCTTAATCTGTATACTTGTATTATTATGAAGGGCCTCCGTAGCCTTGCGTATGTCAGTAGGGCACCCCCAGTCCTTTAGCTTCTGCGAAAGTTTCTCTCGATTTACTGAATCAAAGGCTTGTGACAAGTCTACTGATGCGAGATATACGTTTTTACTGTTCTTTTTTGCTGTTATCAGAAAAAGGTTAAACGATGTGCCAATTCCTTTTTCAAACCCACCTTGCCATCCATCCCGATGTTTGGGATCCCAGCTCCAGGCCGTAAAATGGTTCAGAATCAAGGCAGCGAAAAGTTTACCAAGAACATCCAAGAGGGTGATAGGTCTGTAATTTGCTGCCACAGACCCATCACCCTTCTTGATGATCGGAACAATAATAGATTTCGTCCAAGTAGCCCGAATACTGCGTTTTGTTTTCACCAGTAGAAAGAGGTGGTGTAAAAAAGTTGCCCATTCCTCTGGATATTGTTTTAATGTCAAATTCCTAAGACCATCAGGACCTGCGGCTCTGGAATTGCTGGACGATTTAATTAGGGCGAGGATATCTTCCCTTTCAGTTTCAAACTCCCAATTTGAGCATGAATTTTCTACAGCCTTCGTGGCTTGCAAATTGGGCTTTGAGAATAGCTTGGAGAAATGATCCGTCCAGTCCTTTGCCGGAATAGGTTTGGAGATGACTCTGTTGAGGTCCGTCCAGCATGTTAAAGATTTGCCACATTTCACTCGAGTTTTTAGATGCAACCAATTCCAGCATGTGTTCAGCATTCGATTGCAATAGAGATTGTCTCTGCTGCTTTATCCAGTTGTTGTACGCAGTCCTCGTTTTCATAACGGCCGCAAAGGATGCCAGAGAAGGATTTTTCTTCAGCGCTCTTTGCATCTTTTTTAGTTCCCTTTTTCTTGTAGCAACCTCATGGTTGAAGGTATATTTATGGCGGAAGTCCTTGGATCTTCCTGGGCCAGATATTTCGCTGAAGATGGCCAAGGACAGCGTATAGTCTGTCTTCCGGCCTACCATTATCTCTTAGATTTTTAGATAATGTAGATACATTTTTCCTCAATAGTCTTACTCTGTTCCTTCCAGGCTGTACTTCCAGGGCATCTCCATCTGGCGAAGACTTTGTGATCCTGCCCAATTCAAGAGATAGTTTCAACATATTGTGGTTACTCTGTGGAGTTTCCATGATCGTCAAGGCCACTACTCTACAGTGAAGGCTGTCGGAGGCAAGAAAATAGTCTAGAATGTGAGAATCAGACCCTCTCTTCCAGGTTGGATTTGGTGGAATATCCCCCGGTGTTATGCTATTTAGTAATGCGATATTTCTCAGCTGGAACTCCTTCCTAAATGACAGGCCTCGCTTTTCAACTTCTTGCAAGTTACTCGCATAGTGATTTATGAGAGCGCCACAATTATTGAAACAGTGAATATTTATGTCCCCACATAAGATCACATTCAAGTTGGAGTTGTCAATCATAGCAGTGCCGACCTCCTCCAATAACTGGACCTTGAAGCTCTTGGCTGCAGGGTCGTTGCACAGAAGGTTGCACAGAACGATCCGCCTCATAGCGTCCTCTTCACCGATTTGATATGCCAGTAGGTTGATCTGAATACATGGTGAATGTTCTTTGACCAGACTACTCGCAGGCCGCAGCTTTCGTTAATTGCGGTCAATAGGCCCGCCATTGGTCTGCCCTTTGGGCCTTTTATTGCTGGGTTGATGAGGACGACAAAATATTCGATGATAGGTTGAACACGCAGCCACGTTTCCTGAAGACAAATGACCTCAAGGTCTCCCAATCGAATACTACCTTCTCCCAGTAGATGTTTAAAGCCACGCGTGTTCCAACAGACCAAATGGACGTAGGGCGGGGGATGGTTATCTGGGCTCTGGCGTTATGATCTTCTAGCCAGTGAGCTGGCCATCCAGTCCCAGTTGTCCCCAGCCTTATTACATAAGGGCACTCGTGGCACACCAGAAGTGTTCTTTGATGCATTAGGGTTGTTGATCGTAATTCTGAATTTGCCCTTATTTTTCTTACTCGGCCCTTCATCACATATGATTTGGTTTGTGCTCACAGAAGGGTCGCCATCCACATTGTATGACCTATTGTCTCATTTGTGTTGAAACCAAGTATCTTTGAACTATTGCGATTAATTACTATACCGACTACCCTCCGGTCAGTATCCAGAGTGCATCCCTTTTCCTTCTTTGAAATTGTCTGTCCTCTGTGTTCCTTGACAGGATGGATTGTATTTTAAAGTACGCTAGAACTGTCTGTTGGGATAATAATAAAGTAGATATGCTATACAACCTTGACTGGACAGCCCCTTTTATCATTGGGTAAAATTGTATTTTCGCATTGTTGCAACTAACCAACAATCCACAACCTTTCGGAGACAAGCTTGCCGTTCCGTCCATGTTACCAAAATCAGAAAAGGAGGTTTATCATTTGCTTGTGTTTCCAATCTGTTTGGATCTCTTCTGATGTCCTAGAGGTGTGGGCCTGATTGATGGTTCAGAAATTAATATTCATCCCTGGACTACTGGTGTCCTGGAAGTTGATTCGTCACATTGGTGGCAGGCAGTCAAATCTAGTTGGGGCCTTGCATACAGCTTAGTCACCCAACAATAAAAGTACTGTTGCAGGCAACGTTTAGACACTTCTAGGTATTTGTAATAATCATGTTCTTGACATAGAGACTGTGGGACTCATTCCGAGATTGGAGGTAGTCATGGCGCTATTTGCGCCATGA
This sequence comes from Ambystoma mexicanum, assembly GCF_040938575.1. Taxonomy (NCBI): domain Eukaryota; kingdom Metazoa; phylum Chordata; class Amphibia; order Caudata; family Ambystomatidae; genus Ambystoma; species Ambystoma mexicanum. Next base: position 1,255,165,465 of record NC_090932.1, read on the forward strand.
CTGCCTCCAATAACAGTACTGGCACTGGTCTCGTTCAATGGGGACTTACCGGTGTAGTCCGACCTTTGCGGGACCAGTAAATCCCCATTGAAAAAACCATTCCCCATTCCCATTTGTGCCCCCATAGGGCTCAATGGGAAGGGGGAAGTAGCTAATAACGGTCCCGCAATTTGCGGTACCTGTATTGGCTCTGATTTCCCTTAACGGGTCCTGTCCATAACGCCTGGTTAGACCAGGAGTTAAAGGAGGAACCTGCTAAGGGAACTCGTAGTAGGGCGGTAAGGGATTACCGGCACCGGTCTCCTTACCGGTGCCCGTAATCCCTTACCGCCCCACTCGGAATGAGGCCCTGTGAAAGGCGTGTCCTATTTCAAGAGAGGGGACTTCCCCACAGCACTAAGAATAATAAACCTGAGTTGCTGACCTCCCACCAAGCTTGGGAAGAAGCAAGGGTGGCTGGGGTGAAGACCCCAGGGGATGGCTTAGACCCTGTTTACCCAAATGAAGTAGACCTGCTGGAAGGGGTAGTGGATGGAAGGAGGAAGACAGCATGAGCAGTGTCTCTCACCCACCATTCTGCTCAGCAAAAAGCATGGTCTTTCAGCACTCTAGAGTGTCACAGAGGTCAGACGCTAGTGCGATGTCCCACAGGTCTCAGGCCTCGCCACAGTCTCTAAGTGGCCCAGTAATTGTCATGGCTGTAACAATGTAGTGGCTAGAAAGCTCCTATTGGATGAGAGGAGACTAGCGCTGGAGGAACAAAAACAGAACAAGTTCACAATGGAGCGGGACAGGGTAGCAATAGAGCTGCACAGACTGGCACTCGACGAAAAGAAGCAGGCCAACAGACCCACCTCTAGGCGAAAGCAGCAGTAGTGGCTCAAACTAAGGTGGCAGGGATAAACCCCAGTGCTACATCCCAAAAGACTTAGTGCAGGCCTATGAGGTGGGGGAAGGATATTTTTGACTGGCCAGAAGTGCTCAAGCTTGCTTTTCAACCACAGGAGGTGGAAGAGCTACTGTGGAGTGCAGTCCTGATGAGTCGCTTACCAAGACAGCAGACTGATGCAAATCTTCAGTTAACTCCTGAGGAAAGGCCAGTTTATCAAAGTATACAAGCGGCCCTCCTCAGGAAGTGCTGTGAAACCCCTGAACAGTATCTCAAGAGCTTGAGAGAGCTCAGAAAGAAAAGTGGGCTGACATTTGAAGCATTCACACACTTGTAATTGAAATATTGGAGCGGGTTAGTGGCTGGTGACAAAGTTAACACATTTAAAGGGATGCACAATTTGATTGCGATTGCGTGTGAGCATGTTTTGAAGAATTGCGAGGTTTGCCTACACCACCATATTGTGGACAAGACTATCATAGACACTAGGGAGTTTGCAAAGACTGCCAACAGGGTTGTGAGTACTGGAGTTCAGAAAAAGGCTCAGACGAGCACACCAAACTGGAAGAGAAATCTTTGGACAAAAAAGTTAACAAGGATGGAAAGGACAAAGGTCCAACCCAATCCTCTGCAAAGTCAGGTCCCCAAAAGAACAAAGGGAAATCCCAAAACTTTACTTCAGTCGTACACACCGAAATGAAGAGCGCATGCACCCCTAACACTGGGATACCTACGTTCTCACGTTCTCACCACCCAAAGGTTGTTTCATGTGTAAGGAGCTGGGTCATGTGAAAGGGGATCCTGCTTGCAAGGGCTTACCGAAGCATGCAATAGTGAATGTTGGACTTGTGGAAGAGGCCATCGTTAGTGTCGGCCTCCCAGAGAAGGTTTACTCACGAAGCCAAGGAGTGGGCGAATGTGGACTGGCTACACTGAGTGGGAACAGTACCGGGTCTCTAGAAGAGATCCCAGTTCCCAATAATACTCAACTCTCTTTAGAACATGTGTATATCAATGAACACAAAGCTCCTGCGGTCCCAGACACAGTCGCTAGTCTCACTGCTGTCACCTGGCGTGGATACTGTCAGGCCAGTATACTGATGGGCCTGGTTGTAGCATCAGTGGGTTTGACGGAAAGAGTTTGCGCCCCTTGGAGGTAGTTGAGTTCCGCTGGCGAGGTGAAATGACCCAGCGCTGTGTAACGGTGAAAGACTCCATCCCCGTCCCATGTCTGTTGGGTAATGGTCACCATATTGAACACTCTCAGAACCTTACGGCCTGGAGTGCTTCCAGAGGGCTTGGTGGAGGGACTGGTGTGGCCGTAGCCCCTGGTCCAGTTCCACAGACCGCTGAGTTGCCTACTCCTGCAGGAGAAGGGCACTAGCCACTGAGGACCCTACTTTCGTAGCAGGGGACTCCGTGACTTCAGTGTTTGCCTGGTGCAGCGCAGGAACCTGAGGTGGAGGACTAGATGAGCACAGATCTGAAGGGTCTGCCCGAGCTGGATGAGTTTGCATCAGCTGGGGCCCAGATCAGACTGACATCTTGAAAACCCAGAAAGAATATCCCACTCTGGCGGGTCTGTGGAAGCAGGTGGAGGAGCAGGCTAAAGGTGAGGCTCAGGGACTGTTAATAGTATACTGGGAGGATGGACTCCTGTACAGTGAGCCAAAAGACTCTCTGAGTGTGAGGGCACCAGAAGGTTGGTGACTCCCTAATGCCATAGAAAGTTCCTTTTGGGTTTAGGCTCACCAAATTCCTTAAACTGGTCGATTGGTGGAGACTAAGACATCAGACCGGATGTCTGCACACTTTTACTGGCCGCAGTTTGGCGTAAAAGTTAAGCAATTTATCCGGTCCTGCCCAACTTGTCGAGCTTCTGGCAAGTCAGGTTGTGCCATAAACCCCGCCTTAATTCCACTCCCATGGTTGGGCAGCTTTTCGAGAGAATAGGCTTGGATATTGTGAGTCCTTTGAATCCTCAAACCAGCTCAGGGAACATATACATCTTGGCAGCGGTAGACCAATCCACAAGGCTGTCCCTTTGATGAGCATCAAACCCCCCGCCTTTGTGAAGGCTCTTATTGGGATATTCTCCTGTATTGGATTTCCCAAGGAAGTCGTCTTTGACAAGGGATCAATCTTCATATCAGCGTATATGAAGGCTATGTGGGAAGAGTGTGGTGTCACCTACCAGTTCTCTACATCCTTCCATCCACAAACAAACAAGCTTGTTGAGTGGTTCAACAAGACCCCGAATCACATAATAGGTGGTTTGGAAGAGAACCTGGGGAGAAAATGGGATATTCTCCTGCCATGCCTACTGTTCGTCTACAGGGAGGTGCCACAGAATGGAGTAGGGTTTAGCCCCTTTGAGCTTCTGTATGAGGTCCTCTCAGTCTAGCGAAAGAGGGATGGGAGTGCAACCCCTTATCCCCTACTCAAGTTGTAGTGGACTATGTAATTGGCCATCGCTCTACAATGGCAAAGGACATGGAACAGTAAACGAAAAACCTAAAGGCCAGTCAGGAGCTGATGAATCACTAGGCATGACCAGAAGGCCACAGTGACATTCTATTCTCCAGACCAGTGGGTGTGGATTTTGGATCCTGTCAAACCCAGTGCCCTTCAGGACAAGTAGACTGGGCCTTGCTGTGTGCTGGAAAAAGTCAGTGAGGTGAATTATCTTATTGAAATGAAAGAACCTAAACAGATATGTAGGGTCTTTCACGTCAACCGGTTAAAACCCCATTATAGCCAGGATGACTTGGTCATGCCATTAGTGAATGATGGAGAGACTGAGGTGGGGACCGATCCACTCCTAGAGCTCCTGCACACTGAAGCCACAGATGGGTCAGTTGAAGGTGTGAACCTTGCAACGGACCTGTCAGAACAGCAACTGACAGATTGTTACTGTTTACTGCGAATGTTTGGCAGTCTGTTTTCAATGACTTTTGGAGGCACAGATTGGTGCACCCATGATGTGGACACTGCACACAGTAAGCGGGTGAAGAGTAGGATTCAATAGATGTCCGATAAGGTTACGGACACCATCAAGGAGGAAGTTTCCCAGATGTTGACCCTACGAGTGATAGAGCCATTCCACAGCCCCTGGGCTAGCCAAGAGGTATTGGTCCCTAAAAAGACCAGTGGTGGGAAGACTGAAGTTTGCTTTTGTGTGGACTACCGGGCCTTAATTGTTTCATGAAGACAGATGGTCACCCCATTCCTCAGGCAGTTGAGATCATTGACAAGCTCGATGCTGGAAATTACATGAGTACCTTTGTCCTCACAGCAGGGTACTGGCAGGTCGGCTTGGCAGATGAAGTTAGAGAGAGGTCAGAATTCTCAACCCCAGAAGGACATTATCAGTTCACTGTAATGACTTTCGGATCGAAGAGTGTCCCTGCCATTTTTCAGCGGATGGTTAACCAGGTTTTGTCTGGTCTGGAAAACTTCAGTGTTACCTATTTAGGCGACATTGCTGTGTTCAGCCACACCTGGGAGGATAACGTATCCCACCTGAAACAAGTGCTTCAGGTGCTGCAGAATGCAGGTCTGACCATCAAGGGTTCAACGCGCCAGATAGCGCAGGGCACAGTGGCTTACCTAGGCCACTTGGTCGGTGGAGGTAAGGCACAATCTCTCGAAGTAAAGGAACAGGCTGTGAAGGATTGGACATCCCCACCACACATATGCAGGTTAGAACCTTTGTAGTTCTCACTGAATACTACTGCACATTCATCAAGAGGTATGGGACCATGGCCATGCCCCTGAATGACGTAATTATCAAGAAAATACAGAAGAAGGTAACTTGTACCCCTGCCTGTCAAACCTCCTATTAGGATTTAAAGGATGGCCATCCAGCACCAGCCAGACACCAAGCTTTAAAATGCAGATGGCCTCAGCTGGTATGTTCGCCTTTATGATGAAGCAGACCCTCAATAGGGTGGTGGATAACATGTTGAGGCCGAGGGCATGTGAGAAATTCGACCATCCGCCTGGTGGGTGTGCGCTCGCCTGGGCTTTTTTGAAATTTTAAATGAAATCGAATGATGGAAGATCAACCTCCGGAAAATGTGTGGGGCTAATGTGCACACATTTTCCTATGCTCACTGCATGACATATGCATAGACCTGTGTACTCTGGGTGGACACAGCCTAAAGGCGCAGCCCCCTTGTCCTATTTATTTGAGATCTGACAGGTGGAGCGCATCTCAGAAAGGGGAGGGCCAAACCTTCCGCCTGCCATGGCTAGCCTAATTAACTAACAAAGGCTCTATAAATCTGCCCTGTAATTTTGTTGAGGCCTGTAGTTGGTGGCAGCATTCACACACTAATCAGAGTTTAATTCAAACACGCCCACATGGGGCATGGCTGCAGAGGCTAACAAAGGAGACAGGAAACGCCAACCACCCTTTCATATGCACTGTGTCAACCTGAAGCCAGCTCCCACTCTCAATATTGATTGACAGTGAAATGTCATGTCTGGGATTGCATGTATTACAGTAGTCATTCCTGCAGGGGGCCCCCTTTCGGAAATGTACGGCTATGTGGTTTCGGGGATTCTGAGAGTCTGGTCTCGCCTCAGCTTCAAGGGAGACCTGTCACTTTAATCAGGAACCACAGAGACCTCATTAAATAGAGAGACACTTTGCTCCACAACAATTAGGAAGATGGGTGGGACTTAGTAGTACATGTTTTCACCCCGTTTACCTTTTCTGTTGCAAAGCACTCTTGTTATGACCTCACACATACATGACATTGTTGGTGGGGACCCAGGATTGGTTCATTGAGGTAGGCCTAGCCTACACCAAGCCCTGCGGTCCATTTGGCTTTAAAAGAGCCCCTCTTTTGACAGATGATTGGAAGGCTTCACCAGAAGCAGAAGGAAGAATTAATCATTGGACCATGCCGAAGGTATAGTCTGCCTTACATCTTCCGCTAGTGAAGGAAGGCCAGGACCTCCAAGAGGGAAGCAAGCTCCCTTCCCCAAACATCTCCCAGGGCACAGAGGGAGATACAGAATCCAGAGGACCCTCCAGAACCAGTACCCAGCCAGCACACAGTGTGCCCTGCTAGGCGATGCAGCAAGCTTCCTAGGTGGGAAGTGCCAGAGAGTCTCTGAACCAAACCAAGGACAAGGCAGCAGCCTGCAACACTCTCCTTATCTTTGGGCCGTCCACCTTAAAGGATGACACAAGCCAAGTGAAGAAGCTAGGAGGAGTGCATCGACAAGCATCTACCGACGTCCACCTTAAAGGACATTTTTTAAGCCTACCGAGCCCCTCGAGCTGCAACCGACTGAGCTGCTGATTGTTGTTATGATGCAGTCCCAGTCGCTAAAGCCGGTCAAGCACTTCGACCAGTGCTTCAGAACCGCCGACCAGCACTGAGACAATTCCTGACCCATAGCCGCCATGTAGGCCAGCCTGCTGCTATCCGTCCAGCTTTGCTCACCGAACTGCCTGTCGCCTGATACCCGCAGATGTCTCCTGCCTTGAACTCTGTCGTAGAAGTTGCAAAGTGCCCTGAAACCAACCCGACCCTGTTGAGCACCAAGAACTCCTACAGCACAAGGTACATTGTGGTTCTGTCCCCATGGTCTTTCTCCAAAGGTCCCTAGTGACAGTTTATGACCCATTTCCCCCTTTGTGTTGAAACCAAGTATCCTTGAACTATTGTGATTAATTACTATACCGACTACCCTCTTGTCAGTATCCAGAGTGCATCCCTTTGCCTTCTTTGTAACTGTCTGTCCTCTGTATCCCTAAACAGGGAGGGTTGTATTTTGTAGTGTGTTAGAAACGTCTGTTGTGATAATAATAATGTAGATATTTGTATACAACCTTGGCTGGACAATACCTTTTATCATGGGTAATAATTGTATTTTCGCTGTGTTGCAATTTATCAATGATCTACGACGTTTCGGAGATATGCATGCCATTCCGTCCACGTTACCAAAATTGGACATGGAGGTCATTAATTTGCTTGTGTTTCCATTTTGTTCTGATCCCTTAGGTATACTAGAGGTGTGGGGCTGATTGATGCTTTAGAAACTGATATTCATCCCTGGACCACCGGTGTCACGGAAGTTGATTTGTCACAACCACACTTTTATTTAGGACTTGAGCCCTGTTGATTTTGTTAACATTTCAAGACCTGTACAATTGCTTACTCTCACTGCCTCAAGATCTTCCAGGTAAAAAGACTCTGAATCCCATGATAAGGTAATCCTGCATTGGAGGAACTTTACTGCCCCAAACTCAATCCCTTCCCTGACATCCTTGGAAACTGTGGTCACACCAGGAGACATTCTTTAGGTATGTAGCTCACCTTAAGTTTTGAAAATATTAAAAGCATTGATTGGTGAGTGCTTTCTTTTGACAGTGAAAATAATCCTCATCTGAAGCTTTTGAACCAAATGCATATTGCTAGTTTGGAAAATATGGCCAAATATATACAGTATACAAATGAAAGCAGTCGTTAAACTACTGAAAAAAGCATTCCATAGTCGGAGTCTGTTTTAAAACAAAAGTTGCAAAAAACCTGTTGCAAACAACATTTATATCAACTACAGCTGGGAAGAAAGTGTCCGAGTTGAAGACTGGTATGCAATCTCAGCGTTGCCATTTAACCAAAGTATGTGCTCCTAGTCAAATCCGTTTATCTCACGATCTTGTCTGGCAAACTAAGAAGTCTCTAAGAGTGATTCAGCAGACACTGTCAGCTACTATAAACATAAAGCCTCAGTCCTGATATTGCCACACAAGCAATAGTAACAGTGACAATTCACAGTTTATGCACCTCGTTACGAGTTTGGAGGTAGCCATGCCGTTTTTAGCGGCATGGCTACCCCCAAACTCGGGTCCGGGTCCCTCAAAAGGGGACTTACTGGGCCATTCCGCCTTGGAGGGCCTGGTAATTCCCTTTCGCGGGACCCGGACCTGGTACCCATTTGAGCCCCCGTAGGGCTCAATGGGAATGGGGTGGATGCTAACAACGGGCCCTTTAATGACAGGCCTGTTGTAAGCATCATGTACTGCTAGCGGGTCCCGCTCTGCACATCTGGTCTGGCCAGGCGTCCAGAGTGGGACCCGCTGCAGAACTCGTAATGTGGCAGCCCTGAATGAACGGTGCTGGTCCCTTACTGGCACCGTTCATTCATTCCGTGGCCGCCACACTTCTAATGAGGCCCAATGTGTCTCTTGCCTTACTCCCAGCAACTTATATTATTGTAACATGATCTCATCAAACGTTAAAGACTCATTCTGTGTCACCATTTTCCCGTGAAACCTCACAAAACATGATTCCACAGAAACCAATATAGAAAGAACTTAATTTATAAAGTGTCACAACCCGTTACTTTTGTAATATAAGAGGAAAAACAGAAAAAAGAAACGAAGAAGGAATCCTCAGAGAAATTAAACTCCACAATGTTTATTTTCTAAACATTATTTGTTATACACTAATTTCATTCGATTCATGCCATTTTCTGAGATCTCACTTCATAAGCACATTAGGCGGCCCTACACCTGTTTTGACGCCCATCTTAGGTGTTAGTGGGAGTCTAAGGGAGCCCTTGGGCTGTTGATTACTGGATTGGGGCTATGATTTTGCCCTATGGCATAGCATATCCTGAAATAGCATGACATAACTTAGCGTTGAAAGGTACACCGTAATTAAACATAAGAGGGCACAGCACAGAGTTTCAATTAGTGACTGGGGCAAGGGGGAGGGAATTATTGTTGTGTTGTAATCGTTCTACTGCACTAGAATCTCCGATGCCCTGACTGACTCATGTGAATATGTATCATCTATCAAATCAACTGGAATGTGGCTGCGGTTGGGCTGGTGCTAGAATAGTGCAATTCGAATGCCCATATTTTCCAAAGAAGATTACAGGCTATATCCTTTACTCATTTTGCAGTGAGAAATATTCCTTCTGACTAACTATGCAGGGCCAAGTTATTTTGAGAAGGGAAATGCACAGAAAGATAGAAATAGAACGATGACCTCAGGGACCAAGGAACATAGTGTATAAGGGAAGAGGACACCGACCTGTCCTAATAGTGATGAGCTAAAATGGTTTAGACGCAGACACAAACCAAAGAGAATAGTGAGGAGACAGAGCACGGTTATGGTGGGACAATAGTGCATTGCTGTGCCAGGGCAAGTGTGGTTACATACCCCAGAAACTATACTACCTCAGGAGGAATTATGGTAGCTGTGGACTGCCTTCTCAGGGTCAACCTCTCATAGATCTGATATGATTGATTGGACATATTGACCAATCAGAATGAAGTGGTCAGAATTATTTTTGTAAATAAAATATGTTGTCAAGAGGAGTATATTCTGGATCCCATTCTTGATCGCATGTGCCTACCTCCGTCATCACTTCCTTCTTGCTGTTGCCTACTCATATCACGCCACATATTGACCAATGCTTCTGATCCAGTGAGTCCATGAGTTTGCTTTTCTTTCCTTTCCTTGCTTTCCTCTGCCGCCCAAGAATTGACGGTGCAGAGATCTGGGGCTGCTGTATTTTTGGAGGAAGTGCCTCTGCAGGTACTTCTGGGTGGAATCCCTTTTTGTTGTGCTACAGTGGCCATGTTTGTGTTTCCTTGTTGAGAAATAGGTAGGCTATAACAGGCAGGAACTCAAAATATCAACACTTACATGGCTCAACATTATCTACAGTTGGGTGCAGACTCTAACAAGAGTGCTGCAGCAATTCAAGCAGATCTATAATTGTACACACACGGCCTAACTAAAGAACATGAAATTGACCAGACTCCAGGTAAATATAGACATATCCTACAAATAATAAGGGAACCTAGATACCCCAATTAAATGTCACCACCACAATTCATAACCAAATCCCTGAAGAAGCTCACCATAGGTTTGCAAAAGCACATGATCTATGTAGCGAAACATGTGTAGCCTAGTTCAGATGTGTATCAAATAGCAGCATGTAACCAAAAAGGAGACACTATCCTTGGCAATGATGCATTTTGAAGTACCAAAATTGGAATACATTGGGCCTTATTAGGAGTGTGGCGGTAAGGCAACAACAGCACCGGTAGTGCTACCGGCGCCATTGTTACCTCGCCGCAACATTCCGAGTATGCTCGCGGGTGCCGCTCTGGAACGCCTGGTCAGACCAGGTGTGCAGAGCGGCACCCGCGAGCAGTACCGAATAGCAGCAGCAGCCCCGTTATTAACGGGACCATTGTTACCATTCTCCCCATTCCAATTGAGCCCTATGGGGGAATTCTTGGAACTGTTGATGAGAGGGTAAATCAATCATGAGTTTAGCTGTTGTTCATTCTATTCTGATGCTGCACCTAATTTCACCTAGAAACATTGCACAAGTAGTATTTTTCGATTCAATGAATTAAAAAAAAATTAAAATTAATTTTACTTCCTTGTTAGTAACTCAAATGTTTTTTTAAGAACATAGATACATTTCATATTATGGGGTTTTGCGTTGTTACTGCAATGATTCTCACATGGTTCACAAGAAAGATCTAAATTTTCAAATACCTGACTAGAGGACTGCAAAAATGGATCCCCTCTTATCCTAAGACATTAATACTGTAAAGTGGTGATTTGAATGCTCGCTGAATCAAAAAAGTTGATTATTGTGAAGCCAATTAAGAAAGAACATTTCAGCTCCATTACTGATGCTGATATGTTGCAACAAGCTTGTAACAGAAAAATATATCTCTGGGTGAAATTCTTTAGTATGGGTATTAATTGATCTTTAAGACCAGTTTCTAAGCAGGGATCATGATTTGAAACTGTGTTGCTATGCACTGTACTGCTTCCAAGACAAACATGCCCCCATGGGCTATTCTCCCAGATATACGTGAATGTTAAATGGAAGAACGAGTGAGGACATCCCAGGGAATTATTCTACATTTGACATATGGATGAAAAATACTATAGACTATTATTTTGTCAATGCCAGTCATTTCGAACAATGCTAAATGTTAAACTTGAACAAAAACACAAACTAGTGATCATATGTATTTATCTTTAACTAAGGAGTACCCAATTTTGTTACAGTCAAAAAGCCATTATTGGGGACAGTGAAGAATAATGTACAGGGTGATAGGCTTACGCATACTGATAAGAATGTTACTGAGTTCTGTAGATATATAAAGAGCTTGCACATATCTAGTCCAATTGATATACAAAAGTATGTGCAGCAAATAAGAACTTGGACCTCAGAATATATTGGAAGTCGAACACATTTCCAAGTTTATGCCCATAAAAATAACTTTAAGTGACAGAATGCTAAGATTAGGAGTAGGAAAATCTCACTAGGAATTCATATAGATATTGCTCAAAATAGTCAACTAATGAGTGAAGACTAAAGCTGCATTAAAAGAAAAAAACAACAATAAAATAAAAAATGGTTACAAAATCATAAAATGATGAAAACACACAAAGGCTGGGAAAACAAGGTGATTAAGAAAGGTAGCTGCAGGTCCTAGGGATTAAATCACAGTGAGAATGGAATAATGAGCAGAGACAAATAATACTAGTGAATTAGTCTTGTGTGCTCGGTTATATTGAGAGGACATTTAAGACAACTAAATGTGAGAGATATAATAATATACTGCTACCAGCAAATGAACAGATTAAAAATATCGAGATTTTATTATGATGAAATTCATGCAGTAATCAATCGAATGAAGAAATCAGAGGCGTTAGGACCATATGGGCTAGCCAATACCACCATCGGTGACTAGTTGACATTTTGTACACAATGGCCCTCATTATGAGTCCGGCATTAGCCATGCAGGTAAATCTGGCAGGCTGCTGCCAGACCCATAAAGAGTTACCGGCACCTTACTTGCCGGTAACATTGGGGTATTACAACCCGGGCTGCTGATAAGTCAGGCGCTGGTAACTGTTATTCCCCATTGGTATGCTCGCGGGTGGTGGTATGCATTACACCACCCGTGAGGGAACCCGTAACTACTACCACTGTTCATTCGCGGCCGCCAGCCTCCTTATGAGGCCCACTGTGTCAAGATCTCTTGTGGAGGAATATGTCTAAGGGAGGTAAAGATGCGATTTCATTAAAGTGCATTCAAAATGTATACCAAAATACGACTTGATGAATTTGGCCATTTCTCAGGTAAAAGTTCCACCAAGAAAGACCTAAACAGTTATGCCTTTTACCCCCATTTTTGTTCAATGTTTATATGGCTGATTAACATGTTTTTTTATTATAGGCAAAACCAGTACCGCCACAAAATTGGCAATTCCAATATTGCATGGACTTCATATACTGATGATTTTGTACTATTTGATCACATGGAATCGGGTTTACCAGCCTCATTAAATTCTCATATACCCCGTTAACCACCTTGTTATTAACACTGCAAAAAGCAAAAGTTATGAAATTCAGGAGTGGCAAGCCAAACAGTAATTTAATTGCAGTTGGGGGAAATTCCTGAAAACCCTGCCACATTGCAACCTTACCTACACTAGAATAATAATGTGATTATTGCCTGTGCCACGCTGGTTTAGAGCAGCAACATTTCTGAAAGTATTTAAATTGCATTGGGAACCTATTTAAATTGCATTGTGAAACCCAAGCCTTTTTCCCTCTATGCCGGACTCTCAGACCTAGGTATGTTGTCTACTATTGTCTGAGCTCCTTTCGTCTTGTTCAATTGTCTACTACTGTCTCGTATCTTTGTCTTCTGCTTGCACCCCTCCCTGTGTCCTTCCCTAGTGTTCTCCCCGCCCCCACCCACTCTCTCACCTCCTCCTCTTCTCTCCTCTCCCTACCTACTCTATGGTGCTCTCTGTTTCTCCTATCTTTTGTAACTGCTTCTCTATCGACTATTCTGCTCTCCTCACTAAATCTGGTAGGAAGAGGTTTAAAAAGGACACCCTGGTCTTAAACCCATGCCTCCCTATCACTGACACCTATACCAGTAATTCATCCCTCACCAGACCTATGGACTCTACACATGGTCTCTGTGCTTTCTCCTTTCTCTTCTTCTCCCATTAATGGAGGCACCCAGTTTGAGGCCCTCCTGGTCTCCTTCCACTCTTCTAAGGTCATCATTAATGTTTACCTGAATGGTACCATCTAGGTCCAAGGCCCTCTAACCTTCTCTTATTTGATAGACGCTTTCCCCGCCTCATCAATGGAATTTCTTCTCCCGCTGTCCCCTCTCTTCCCTCCATGGCTTCCTTGCCTCCCCCTGCTGTCTCCTCCTTGGCTACCTTGTCCTCTTCCCCCTCCTCTTCTGCCTCCCTTCTGGCTACTTCTTCAGCTGTGCAGGGTGTACCTCTGATTTGTACCCCCCGTAAGTCTTTCAAAGACAGCAACATTCTCCATATTGCCTCTCTCAACTCTCGCTTAGCTGTCAAACACTCCTCTGACATTTGCTGCCTCCTCGAAGAACTTGACCTCGATATCCTCGGTCTCACTGAGACATGGTTCACGGCTAGCTCTGTCACGAGCTTTGACACTCTCCTCCCTGACGGCTTCAGGATCCTCTCCGCGTTCAGGTCCAATCATTCCGGGGGGTTGTAACCCTGATCTTCCTTGAGTGGATTCCTGCCTCTGTCCTTCCTACGCAGGCCTACTCCTCTTTCGAATGCCTCGTCTGCAGGCTCTCTCTCTCTCCTAGTCACTCCATCACTGTGGTTACCATCTATCAGCCACCTGGTCAGATCCCCTCCTTCCTCTTTGAATGTGCGGACCTCTCCTCTTTCCTCCTGGTCTCGACCAGTCAACTCCTCCTTCTTGGAGACTTTAAATCCACCTGGATGCTTTCTGTCCCTCCTCTGAACTCTTTTGCATCCTCTGCGACTCTCTCTCACCCTCTATCCTCCCCTCTGGCCCGACTCACTCAGCAGGGCACACTCTGGATGTTCTGCTCTCTACAGACCTTCCCCTTGCTATCCCTCTCACCACTCCTCGCTCCTGGAGTGATCACTTTCTCCTTTCCTCACAGCTCACTCTCTCCACCCTTCAGGCCAAGCCAACTCCAGCACTCCCACCTACCTTCTCGGTAATCCGACCCATGAAGCATGTGTCAGTTGAGGGTTTCAATGTCACTTTCTCACCTCCCACTCCTCCCTCGGCTGACTCACACACTGACACATCCCTTTCTATGCTTGACTGTGCTATATCTCATACTCTTGATGTTCTTGCCTCTGTCATAAGGATCCGCTTGAAGCCCAAAGCTAAGTGCAACTCCTGGTACGACTCAGACCTTGTCACCCTTAAACACAAGTGCAGGGTGGCTGAGAGGAATTGGCGTGCTTCCTGTACATCCTCTGACAAACTGGCCTGCCACCTGCTCCAAAGGCACTACCGGCTCTCAGTCCGCACCAAGAAGAAAGCCCTCATCCAAGCCCACATCTCTGCAGCATCCAACAACTCGGCCAAACTCTTTAAAATCTGCAAGGAGCTGGCCAATCCTGCTATAGTCTCTACGCCTACTGTCCCCTCCTAGGCCCTCTGCACGGCCCTGGCTTCTCGTTTCATCTCTAAAACTCGGGACATCCTGTCCTCTCTCTCTTCTTCTGCTCCTCCACACTCTACCCCCCTCTCTTCCTCTGGCCCTTCTGTGGTCACCTCTCCTCCCCCCTTCTCTGCCTTTCCCCTGTTCTCTCCAGACAAGGTTTCTAGACAAGTCCGATCTACGAAGGTCTCGTCAAAATAGGTTCTCCCTTGTTCCTCCCAAACCATCAAGGACCACATTGACACCCTGGTTCCTACTTTGGCTGACTTCCGAAACCACTCCTTCGCCACTGGAGTCTTCCCTTCCCCCATGAAGCACTCCCTTGTGCACCCGCTTCTTAAGAAACTCTCAGCCGACCCCGCCTGCCCTGCTAACTACCGCCCAATCTCCATCACTCCTTTCCTGGGCAAACTCCTGGAAAAGATGGCCATCTCCTGGCTTAATCTTCACACTGAATTGGTTGGTTGGCTTCATGACCATCAGTCTGGCTTCAGAGCTGATAGAAGCATGGAAACTGCTCTCCTGAACATCCATGATGAACTGCTCTCCAACCTTGACTCCAACACCCCCTGTGTACTCGTCTTACTTGATCTCTCTTCTGCCTTTGACCATGCCATCCTGCTCAACCGTCTCGTGATAACCTGAGTATCACCAATCAGGCCCTGGCATGGCTGACCTCTTTTCTCTCCTATCAACCCTCCCAGGTTCAACTTGGGTCCTTCCTCTCCTCTATCTCTAACAGTGGTGTTCCCCAGGAGTCTAACCTCTCTCCCTGGCTGTTCAACCAATACCTGGCACTTGCTGCCCAGCGCATTGCCGCTCTCTGCACCAACTTTCAGTGCTATGCGGACCACACTCAGCTCATTTTCAGGCCCTCTTCCACCACCTCTTTTCCTCCTCTCCTCTCTGACTGACTGTCCGCTATCCAGGAGTAGTGTGCCGCCAATGATCTCTGCCTTAATGCCAGTAAGACTGAGATTCTCCTCATCGGCACACCTGCTCCCTCCTTTCCCGTCGCTCTCTGGCAGGCCTCTTTTGGTCCTCTTCCTTCTCCCACCTGTGAGGCTAAAATCCTCGGGGTCATCTTCGACTACACTCTCTCCTTCTCTCCTCACATCTCTGACATCTCTAAGAAGTCACACTACCAGCTGAACCTACTCAGAGGTATTGTTCCTTTCCTCTCCTTCTCCCAGAAGCTCACTGTCTTCAGAGCTCTGGTTCTCTCTAGGCTGAACTACTGAAACAGCCTCTTTCTAAATCTGCCTGCTTCTACTCTGCGCCCTCTGTAACTCATCCAAAACAGGGCTGCAAAACTTGTCTTTGGCCTCAAGCCCAGGGATCGTATCTCTGCAGCACTGAAATCTCTGCATTGGCTCCCAGTGGCTGCAGGGATTAAAACCCTCTGCATTGTCCACAAGACCTTCTGGGGCCTGGGGCCTCAATACCTCCAACTCTCACTTCCTAAATAATCTTCCTTCTCAAGCTCTTTTCTCATCTGCCTCCAACTCCCTCAGGGTCAGTCGATTCTCCAAGCAACAAGTTGGTGGTAGATCTCCTTCTGCTGGGGCCTCCCCCTGGAAAAGCCTCCCTGTCTCCCAGAAGTTTGAGGATAACAATCCCTGGTTCTGGAAGCACCGCAAGACCTTCCTCTTTGCTTCTGCTTACTCCCCTCCTCTACCCTGCTGAACTCCTGACTGAAACTGCACTGGTCACCTAGCTATCCTCTGATCTCGGGGCCAGGTCCCCTCCCCCACCAGATGCACACCTGTACTGCCTCCCGGGAAATCTTGGGGGCTGTTTCTGTATCCCTACAGCCCCCCCAGCTCTTGACACTTGATGTCTGCACTTACCCCTGCACTTGCCACAAGCTGCCCGCACCTTTACCTACTGTTTTTATTTATTTTAATTATTCTTCACTGTTGATCCGATGTATTGCACTGCCCTCTTCCCCTTCCCCCTCGCACTCACCTGGCCTAGTAAGATCGTTGTCTTTGTCCTCCCTTTGTTCCCCCTCCCTTGCCTCGTTGTGCCTTGACACATTTCTGTATAGGCACGTTACAAATGCCATATCATAACATAATATATAAACAGAAATAGGAGAACAAGAGAAGATTGTTTGGCATATCAAGCAGATAGAGGTGAGTTCAGGGGCGTGGTCTGGTGTCAAAGAAGATGGCCGCCTGACACATTGGCTCTGTCTCCCTCACTATTAAATAAGGCATTTTCAACACTAATTTCTGCATTTTCTTCACTTACTTAGCTCAACTGAAGCCCTGCATCAACCTCGATTGCTGTCATCGAGGACCCGACTTTCTTCCGCGTTCCGCAGGTCCATGGTGGGACGCGACGCAGCACAAATGCTTGCTGCCTCTCGTAGCGTCTGCCTTGTATGAGGTAAACTCTGGCGTTCCTTCCTGCTGTGACGCGCAGGCTGCGTCCTACGTGGCTCCTCCCTCAACACCGCCACCGTCTGTATTTTGCTACAGGTGAACAGTAAAACTTTAATTTTGTGTTTTACATACACCACCACGCTGCTTTATTCCCCACAAAGCTTAAGACAGTGAATTAAAAGGAACATTGTGAAAGTATATATATTCCATATTAGGGATATATGAAGTAGGGATAAAATATGGTAAACCTGTTTAAGGTATCCTTCATTAAGAAGCTACTGAGGAAGATAAAATAAAAGCTTTGTACACACGCTACTACCACCTTCTAAGGCAAGTATTGGCTTCCTCAGCTACGAACAGTTTTATATAATTTCAGCCTATGTCACTGCTATTGGGCCACAGTTATATGACTTTCTACAGCTAATAAGAATTTGTATTAAAAGTTATAGGAGCTGCCCCCCTCTTCCTGGCTCTGCTAAACTATCTGAAGCTATTTCACCTAACTTCACCACAGCAAAGTGCTTCATTCTGTGGGTATGTACTACACTATCTGCTATTTGATCATATTATTTGCAGTGTTCAACTTTAACAGTAAAGATTACTATGCTTAAGGATATAAATCAATAGCTGCAATAAAAGGGGTGCTGCTTCAACTCTGATCATATTTGGCACTAACCATCTTCAATAAGAACTTTGGGGACTTCACTGATTACTATCTGTGCTCTGCATAAACTCAATTCATTTGCTGTTACTCTAAGTTCATTTGTGACCCTAGCTACCATACTTCTCTTAGTCGACAGAATAAATAGCTTCTAACAAAAGCAACCACAACACCACACCTGTCTCAAAAGATTCCATGCCTCCTTCCACTAATCTGAAAAGGCCCAAGAGTGATTTGCCGCCTCCTCTCAACACATCTGATCCTGCCTTAGAAGCAATCTTATCAGAAATCAGAGCCTTGCGGCCCTTCATTGAGACCACGAATCAAAAGCTACAACAGTTGGATGACCGATGGAAGGGCTTTGAAGAGCGAATGGAAGAAGTGGAGAGACCGGTTGGGATTGCAGAAGACGTATCCCCCAGGGTGGCTACGTTGGAAAAATCTGTTAAAGACCTCCAAAAGCACAATGAGGACTTAGAAAACAGGAGTAGATGAAATAACCTTCGTATATCAGGCTTACCGGGAGGATGCAAGAGATCAGATCCAATTATTTTTCTACAAAAGCTACTACCTGCTATTCTTCACTTACCTTTAGATACGCCTTTCAATATACAGCGAGCGAATCGCTTTGGGCAACATAGTGCCTCAGGATCCTCTCATTCTCCTCCTCGAACACTCATCTTTTACCTACTTGAATTCATGCAACTTCAACGTATTATGTCATCTGTCAAGGAAAAAAAAGATCTATTCTGGCATGGAAGCAAACTATACATCTCTCAGGATGTGGCCCAAAGAACTGCTCTACGAAGAAAGGAATTCTTACCCTTTCGTCCTGCACTGAAGCAACTTAGCATCCGGTATGGCTTATACCACCCATGCTCATTTAAGGTCACACACAATGGTAGCTCTGCCATGTTTGACGACCCGGCTGATTTGAGAGTTTTCATACGTTCCATCAAAACAGAAAGTAGGGACACGTCCTCTCCAGAGAACTTTTCAACCCCTGCTGGATCATGAGTTTTTCTATCTTTTCATTTATTCTTATCTACGCTTTGTTTCCATACTGTTCCTTGCTGTTAATAAATATATCTTCTTAACCTGAGTGAGACGGTTGCTGATGTGGTGCCCCTTTTTCACCGCATGCTGTCTCTTTTTGTCTTTTTGGACTGCCTGCCACATTTCTCTTCCTTTTTTATCCAGTTCCTGGGCCAATTTAGGTTACGACTCAATGCTGAGATTCCCACTGTTTTTGATTCTCAAGTATCTTCCTATCTGTTCATCTCAGTTTGGATTACCTAATATCTGGCCTCCCTTCCCTTTCCTTGATACCCTTTGTGTTTTCCTCTTGTGTCTCTCCCATAATTCATGGACATCTAACTATGTCTTTCGCCATGGTGTAAAGAGTTGGTTTGATGAAATGCCTCCTATACTGATAAATATCTGTTTAAATGACATTTAAATATGTCACTTGGAACATCGGGGGATGCAATAACCCCATCAAGAGTTGTCAATTTTTATCTCATTTAAATAATTTCAAACCCCCAGTAGTATGTTTACAGGAAACGCATATATCCTCTATAGAAGCTATGAAATTTAAATCCTTATGGGTTAAGGAGGTTATTGCAAGCCCTGCTGGTGCCAAAAAGAATGATGTTGCTATATTGTTAAGCAAGAAAATGTCTTTTAAAAGTTTGGATAAATATGTGGACACTGAAGGTCGCTGGGTATGGGTCAAACTCATGGTCAACTCTTTACAAATCTCTATTTTGAACGTCGATGGTCCTACTCAACCTACCCGAAGTTCTGGACATCTATTAAAGAAAGATTATTCGCACACACAATTTTGTTAACCTAATTATGTGTGGTAATGTAAACTAAGTCATGGACCTGTTTTTGGACAGGAAATCCAGTTGCTTATTTAAAACGTCTAAATCTCACAAATCATTTCTGGGTTGTATTTCTGAATCAGGCTTAATTGACCCGTGGGGGCTCTGACATCCCACACAACTTGATTTTACATTTCAATCACTTCCTCACAATACATTTGTACACGAGGGCGGAGCGACTTCTGACGGGCCCATGGGATCAGGGCTCACCCTCAAGTACTTTAAGATGAGATAGCTGCACCTTGAGGAGGATGGGGTGCAGGATTCTCTTACTCCAACACCAATCAATAAGGACAAGTCAATGGTTTGGCAAAGGGAAGTCAGTTTAATGACAAGTATGAAAAACGGGGAAACGATTGGAAATCAGCAGTGATGAGATCACCCGTCTCGCTTCAACTTCCAAATTCTTCATGCAAACAGTAACTTTTATAGCAAATTCTTGTCATCACTGACGTGTGAAACTCAAAAGTTTCACATGCAATTCTATTGGTTGGAAAAGGTAACTTAAGTATAGGTGCTATATCTGTATATAGTAACAGAGTGTGGGGATTGGATAACTCTTATCGGGTGGGCGTCTATGCCCATCCCTCTACACCACTCGTGATAAACGTCACTACAAGTACGACATCTCATTGGTTCTACTAGCTATAGGACCCTAGATTATTTGGTTCATTGTGATTTGGTCGGTTACACCCCAGGCATAAATCTGCACTTTAATTATCAGCTTGCAGAAGGGTTACCCAGATGCGCCATGCCCCAAGATTCACCCTGCCTTCCTTCCATCAATCAGTACTTTAGGGCTATATGTCAATTAGTTGGCTGAGGATGGCCTCGAAACTGTAGCTTCTTATCAGGGCAAGTTATGGCATCCTGTGGGTTTGGATGACATCAGATGTGAGTACCTCTCCGCGCCAGGCCGGTCACGTGTCAGTACACCGCGAATCGGCTTAATTTTCCCTCTATTTGTGTTTTTGATTCTTTGTTCGGCCTCGCCACCTGCCTGGGCCTCCTTATCTCGACCTTCACGGGGCAGGCTTCTATGCTCTTAAGTTTTGATTCTTCCGAGTTTTTGCTCTCCTCCCTTCCTGGAGTTGACCTTGAATTCCTAGCCATGAGCTGCTTCTTACTGAGTTTCGATTCTGTTCTTTCGTCTGTTTTGAGCTAGTTTATGAATCCTGGCCTGTTTGTCCTTCACCATCCAGGGCTTAATTCTGCTTTTATAAAATGGAGTCGCACTTGTATAATGTGCTTCTTGCGGTAGATATATAGTTGGCGCTTGCCGCTTTATCCTCCTACTAAGCATCGCAAGCAGTATCGTTTCTTTAGCTTCTTGCATTCCAAGCCTATTTACAGGCATTTAGCCAGTTACATATTTCCATCCTGCTTTCAAAGGGTACATTTCTTCAAGGTTCAGCATTGTTTCTTCTTCTATGTTCATTACATCATGATTTGCAACATTTCGTCTTTGTTTATCACCTTTTCGGTTGTCATTTCTTTCATCTGAACATCTGTCCGGGCCATTGTGTCGTCACCATTCGCCTTCAATAAGGGCCCTTTGGGTCTCTTCAGGGACAGATTGTAAGTATTCTTTATTTTGCGTCAGCTGCTGGTACGGTTGTCTCAATGGGTACCGTGCTGCTCATGGTTGTCTGGTTATTGGCGCTTCAATAGGTATACAAGTCCTTCTGATGGGTACGGGACGGGGCCCCACTGGTACTCTCTGTTGGTTTATTTGCTCCTTATACGTCACATATCTTGGCGAGTATGCTTCTGGTATCTCAATATGGGTGGCTGGAGTACAGGCCATATTTGGGACCTCCTCTACACACCCCCCTCTGGTCGGTTTATCAACCACTTTTGCTTCCTCCTTTGGATTACTTTTACTTGGTTCTTCTGCATCCAAATCTTCGTCTTTTGGGTTTGTACATGATGGTGTGAAGGTGTGTTTCCATATTTGTATCACTCCTTTCAGGCTTCCTGCTGTTTTTACATTGTTCGTCTTTGTTCCAGGTCATAAACTGACACTGTCCATTTGGGCTGCAATAGATCCATTTTCCTTCATATCTTCTCCGGTTCCTGGGCTACACAAACTTTGTTCCTTCTGGCACAAATGCACTGGCCTTCACAAAGCCTCTTATTTCTTCATCTGTCAGGTCTCTCAGCTTCCATCCTGGTTTGACATTGATCATGATCTTCATCCCAATGGCTTTCTTTGCTGTCTTCTGGCATTGTGTGATGATTATCTTGAAAATGCTAAACCCTGGTAGTATCATCAATAATAGGGCTCCTAGTAACTTGAATACCTCTGCCATCCATTGTGGGACCCATGAAAATAGTGTTCCAGACCAGCTGTCATCATCTACTCCGTCAGTTTCATCGATCATCTGGTTCTGTAGGTTTGTCAGCATACTGATGGCTTCTGTTAGACTTCCATTTTCTTCATCATGCGACGGTATAAATGTGCAACATGATTCTCCGATGTTTGCGCAAACACCTCCATCCGTCGCTGTGATCATGTCAAGTACATATCTGTTCTAATCGAATTGCTGTTAGTTCTTCTTTAATCGCGTTGAATCCTTTTATGGTAGTATTAATGGTCTGCAATAACTCCCATCTGGTTATCTGCAACCATTTAGTGTTTGCTCCAACTTGGAATCTTGGCATTATGATTGTTGCGAACACTGATGAGGTGAGGCTGAACAGCCTTTGTTCATATGGGATTGCATGGAATGCTTCTTCTGATTTGGCTGAGAAGTAATTTTCTCTCTTCATTCGGGATATCAGTTCTGCAGATCTCTCTTTTCCTCAGGTGGGCATCTGCTTTTGGAAAAAACTGTCAATATTCAGGTCACTCTTCGGGATCACTAGTGCTGGAACGTGGACATTCACTATTGTGCATATGCCTCCCCAGTTTCTCAGCAGCCTTATGTATGCTTTGGATCCACACGCCCATTAATGATCTATAATTTCTGCGGTTCTGTGAGACATACCTGGAGCTTCAAAGATGCGTCCGCAGTTCTGATTCTCTCCCATCTTCCTCGTGCCATTGTTCCTGAAGCACAATTTTGGGCTTTCCAGCGGCACTATCTGAAAGGGTCCTCCTCTGTCTTCGACCCATGTTAGTAACTTTATTAACTTTGGCCATAGAGGTTTGCACAGTTTTTGTGAGTTTTCTACTGCTTCCTTGCAGGCTCCAAGGACCATCCATGCTCGGCATATCACTACTCCTGCTTCCCATCCGTCTGGTCACAGCACTGTTCCGCAGATCTGCATTTGACCTCTGTTCTTCCAAATTTGGGCTTCTTCTGGAGTTTTTCCTTGGACGTTCAGTCTCGGGTTAATTTCCCATCTTGTTCCCTTCACTTCAAGCTTTTCATACCTGATCACGTGATTCCTAGTATGAGCTCTGTTTCTTGTCTTAATTTCCTGGACATAATCATCTTCATCGGGATACGCTGTTTCAGTTGCCCATATCAGTGAGGCATCTTTTCCCATAAACTGTCCTCTGGTGTTGCACATTGCTATGTGTGACAAACAGTGTGCTGTCGGTACATCGATTTCTACAGCCAGGAAGATCTTGGATTTCCCCGTGCTGTACGGTAGAAGTGCACACACGAAGCATTCTCCTTCTGAATTTCGTCTTCCAACGTCTTTCATGTGTTGGTACCAAATGTTGTTCCCCAGATGCGCTGTGCTGTCCAGGTAATCATTCAGTTCATTGTTATCTTCATGTAGACTTCTCTTGATTCTGAGTGTCTTCCTGTAGTTCGCTATGACTACATCCCTAAAAGCGTCTGTGTGACTCTTTCTTGCTGGAGGGCTTTTTCATCTGTGCCATTCGAGTGGACACGATTCTGTCTGCTCTTTTCTGGTCCTCATGCATCTTTTCTTTTCTGCGTGCAAGTGCCCATACTATCCAGCCTGACACTGGTCCTGTATATGGCTGTGTGGTAGGTCTGATGCTTGCCCCTTGGGTTGCAACTTGTGTGTTTGCCACTTTAGTCTCTGTGGTTTTGGTTCTCAACTCCTCATGTTGCTTCTTCGCTCTAGCTATGAACGGGAGTAAATGTTCTATTATCATTTATTTCTTTGCAATTAATTCTCCAGTAGCTGCTTCCGTCTTCTCAAGGGCTGTTGCTATGTCTACTTTAGTTGGCCTTTCACTTAATTCCTTTTGATCATTCTCATTACTTACTGGGACTGATTGTCCGGTAGGCAGTCTTGTGCTCTCTGCTGCCTTTGCTTGAGGTTCTGCAGCCATTGAAACTTTCCCAGGTCCATGTGCATTTAGTGTCTGGGTGCGTGTAGTGGTCAGTGCTATGTTTTCATTCGTTCTGTGCTGACCCTGTCTCCAGCTTTTCTCTTCATTCGTCACCTCAGGTGTGTCTGTATCACTGTTAATTACGTTCAATTTTAATTCGTTTACCATACCATCGGATTTCCTTGGGACTGGAATGACTTTATAGGGTCTGGGTGCCTTTGTGGGACTCATGCGTATATCATTAGGTGGATGCACTGCAATTGGACCGTTTGATGCACTAATAAAGAATGCAGTCCTGATTGTTAATGACAGAAAGGCAATGATAATCACTATGCATATGCATATGATCGTGCGGTATGACAGGTGGCAGCATTTCTTTCCAGGGAAGCGGGGACGCCCCTCTGCTGGTGGGATGACCAGGCTACTGTTCTGGGCCCCCATTTCAATCACAACAAAATGTCAATGTTTTATTCTTTTCACTCACTTCATTGTTTCTCAAAAAGTTTGTATGTTAAAGTGTCTGGTGCTACGCAAGTATCCCCCCTCTTGTGGGTGACGATTGTCTCTGGATATGGGATACAGTTCCCTTGCTAGACTATGGAAAATAGATTAGACTAACACCTTTGGTGAGTCACATTCATTCTGCATATTCAAAATAGGTGAGTTCCCAGTCCACCCCCCAAATCTGCTTCAATCCTGAAGACATGCTGGAACCTGTTCAATGTGAAAAAATTGAAAAAAGGCAATTTATCGAAATCAAAAAATAATACAAAAGTGAAGTTCTTGTCTCTCCCCTCGATTTGTCCCTTGGCGGAAAGATGACTTGGTTGGTTCTGCTCCTTCGATCTGTCCCTCAGCAGAAAGTTCACTGAAATCTCCTCAGATACTCTCTTTGAAAGTTGGACAGCTCCATTTGGAGCATGATGCCATGGAGGAGTGTTCCCATATGCACAACATTAGCTGGGTCTCTGATGAAGGTGATGACATCAACCTCGGCAGGTCTCCCCACCATTTCTGGAAAGTCAGTGACCAGGCGAAACAGGACATTGTACGCCAGTCGGCTGTCCTCAGGTGACAGGGACATTTGTCCTGCTTGGCTGGGTTCTGGATCACAGGCCTTTCCCTTGATGTGAACAGTCCCTGCACTTTCCTGCTGCGTGGATTGCTACCTAGTAGTTTAGTTTAGTCCATAGTTGACCCAAATGTTCAGAGTTTGCTGGATTTCTAATGAAAGTTAGTGTGTGTGTGGTTCATCTGACAATAGCTGGGCACTCCTCTATGATACGAAAGAAGAGTGTATTGACGATGGAAGAATTTGTGTCCTTATCACTGTATTCTGGTAACACAATGAAGGCTTCCGCGATGACAGTAAGCAGTTGCCAAATTACTTTCTTGTTGGCAGGATCTTGGATAAAGTCTCTGACACTGGTGACTCACCCTACAAGTGACGGATATGTCTCTAGCACTAATTGGAAACAGGACAGCACATCCCTTGTGATATTTCTGCTGGGTGACACCATACATGCTGCAAAGTGACTTCTTGATCTTTCATGGTTCAGTGTGCTACGTTTTAGCTCTTTAGGGCTAAAGTCTTTGATCACACTCTATTTGAGTCTTGTTCTCACCAACGCTTCAGTGTGATTGATTTACAAGTTAGAGTCAACAAATGTGTTGTGGCTTAGATGCGCAATTGTCTTCTTCACCCAACAACTGAGATGCATAGAGTGTCCGTTATGTCCTTATCCCCTTTTTTGCTTAGAGGAACTGTCCAGTTTAAGCACAACTTGCAAACATGTTCTTTGTCTTGGCTTTGCTGCTCATGCTTCCTTCTTCCTCGTCATGGATCTCGTCTGCACGTGCTGAGGTTCTTCCTCGTTGACTGTAATTTCTTCGTGGTGGGGTGCAGCTTGAGGGCTTTCTCCGATATAGGGCTTAATGTCATTGAGAAAAATCCATGCTCTCCTGCCCTGCAATTTTACTGCCGAAGGAGTGCAGTCTTCTACGGTGAAAGGGCCATTGAATCTTGGCTCATCCCACCTTTTCCTCATGTGGTTTTTGATCAGGACTGCATCTCCAGGGAAAACGAGTGGAACACAAAGACCTTGAGCTGGGTCTGTTGCAGAATCTTCTGCATTGCTTTGTGCTGTGCTGCACCCTTTTCGTCACCGCTGCAGCTGGTCTGAAATTACAGTAAGGCTGGATGTCATACAGTTCAGGTACTTTGACAATTCGGTTCCCAGGATCTCTCGGGTTGGCTGGGCATCACATCTAGCTCTATATCGTGGGGTAAGTGGGGTATTCATTCTCCTTCCTGTGACTATCTCATGCGGCGTAAGATGATGGTCTGAGCCCAGTTGGTTCGAAGAGCATACAATGCCAGTGGAAGGCAGTGCAACCACCCCCTCTTTAGAGTAAGCTTCAACTTGGCTATCCTTTCCTTTAACAAGCCGTTGAGCCTCTCGCAAATGCCATTACCTTCTGGATGATACGCAGACGAGAACCTGTGCTTTATACCAAGCAACAAGCTGATCTGCTCAAAGACTGAGTTAACAAAACATCACCTCACACCCCCCCCATCTAGGGAACAGTTCCCTCACCAGGAATTTTGCAGTACAAGTTGAGTCTGGGTGTGTACAAGGACCTGCTTCTATCCATCTAGAGAATGGACACACCACTACAATTAAGTACCTGTACCCGTTACACATTTGAATCATGCCGACATAGTCGATATGTAAGTGCTGAAAAGGCCCATTTGGCCGGGGGATGATTCCTCTCACTGCTTTTAATGTGTGCCCAGCTGTGAATTGCTGGAAGATTATGCAGTTCACCATAAAGAATGCAACATGCTCTGCTAAATTCAGTATAAACCAGTATTCCGCGAGCGTTGCCGCCAGATTCTCTTTTGACATATGTAATGGGTAATGCAATTGCTCCAATGCTATTCTTAGTAGGACTACAGGCATGACTGGTTTACCAGTGCTGTCTTGCTGCCACAATCCGTCAGAGGGGTTTAAAGAACACCCTCAATGTTTCCAAAGGTTCTTTTCATCTTGCGGTGCCTCCCCTTGAAGCTCCATTAGTTGTGTCTGCCCCATATTACTATAGACTTCTTGTGTGGTTCGTGCTACCATCATTCTTTCCTGAGTGCACGTCACTTCCACTTCCATGATTGTCTCACTTGTTAAGCGGCTTCACTTCAACACTACAGCTAAGTCAATGCCTAGTCTGGGATGCTGAGGGAAACCCTTATTGATGTATTTTTATGTCCAGTTCAGTACTCTGGATGACAACCCTTGTATAACACCCCCCTCTTAGAACCCCCCTAACCCCACTGAGCCAAGAAGTAGGTCTGTTCTGCAAATTTAAAAGGTTTATTTCAGAAATATAACAATATATATCTATCACACTTTTATAATAAATTAATATTGGATATCACACTTAAAATATGACAGTGATCAACAATGGATAATGTTCTACTGGTAAACTGATTTGGTTACTTAGAAGTAGTATAGAGGATGAGGTAGCTGAAATGCTTTATGGTTTCAAGGAAATGCAAGGTGTAATAAATGCAGGACAGAAAATAAACTGATATGGTTTCACAAGAGATAATATGTTCACTTTTCCCCTGGTGGCAATTCACTCCCCCCCCTTATATGCAATGCAAGGCGATGGAAGTAACACACACAGTCTTTAGGAACACAATCAAATACAATACGGAATTCAGCCCCCCCCAGCAAGCTTAGACAACAGGTATGCTTTTTAAAACACGGGCTCCCCCGGAACCTGCAGGAGCAGTGGTCTCCCTTTCCTGGATCCATCCTGAATTGCCCTCGAATTCGGGTAAGAATCATTATTCCGTGCGAGATTCGTTTTTTCTCGCTGCTAATTGCACCAGTGATCCGCCGACCTGCAAGAATATCTACACAGCCTGCATGTTTTAAACTTGATGCCAACAGCTGCTGTGTTTGCCCCTGCCACCATTAGCCACCACAAGGTTTTTACACTTCCAAGATGGCCGCCCGCCATGTCTCAAGGAACCCCAGTGCCTAACTGAGCACATCCGACTGTCCTCGCATCCGATTGGCCATTGAGCCACCTTAAGCAGCCTATCGCCAGCCGGTAGGCGAAGCCGGCCCACTCCCAGCAAGGCCCAGGATAATAAGGCCAATACCTGTCTTCACCTGTCCTCAGTCTTCCTCGCCCGGACCCCCTGCCGGATTCCAGACCAACCTCAACGGTAAACGCCACTTCGCTTTTAAATTGAACTGCCTAGACTCTGGAAAAGGCTTTGTTACCACAAGCTACTTATTGCCACTCTCGTGCACTCAGGCCTTATTGCATGCTGTATCTGTGCCCAAAGTTGCTGCCATTTCCAGTACATAGATGCTCAGTCGTATTTAGACTATTGTGTCGCTAGTCATCCCTGTAACATATAACTGCACTGTGCCTCACTGCTGCTCGGCTACCCTATGCAATTCTAGTTGCCATTTTTAACCGCATTGTGACCATCTGCTCTGTTCTGCTGATCTGCTCACCAATTGCCTCTAGATCTGTTGACCTGCAGCCAAATGTGTCCCCGCTCAACATACTTTTATAGCCACTAAACTCAATGTTGTGCTTAATCTGCTCTAAGTGCTATTCTGAAGTTAGGGGTTATTCTGATTCTAGGTGTTATCTTGAACTAAGTGTTACTCTGAACCTAGGTGCTATTCCCATTCCAGGCGCTATTCTGAATACATGCTACTCTGATCCAAGATGTTAATTGGTACACTGGCGCAATTCTAAACCTAATGCTGTGCTAATTGACAAACGCTTACTATGGCCACTTTGCTTACCTGTACCTGAGTCAGATGCCAATCTGCAACCTTGCACTACATGGATTAGGTAGTATTCGGCTACTCCAAGCAGGCCGCACTGTCCACTGCTAGATTTCGACCCTAGACAGGACACACACTGCACCTTACCCCCCTAACACAATGTTCCTCCCGGGCCTTTACTCTATACTACTGAGAACCATTCTCCACATCACCAATTCCGCATGCCTGCCCAGCTCACCCCTTAACTTGACCAGCCTAGGCACCGCATCACCCACCCTCACAGAGCCCAGCACCACAATCATGCTTACCCTACTCGCTCCCCCATGCCTTTCGGACAGGCTGACCAGATTACGATCCAGACTTCCCAAAATACACGAGCCTAGAGCCAGGGACTCCACAAAATCCATACTCACACACCGAACATCCATTAGCTCCTGCGCTAACCTTACGCTAAAAAACCCGAACCTAAACCCGTCAACTCCACTACAACCAACAATAGAGCGCTCAGCACAGCTACCACCCCCACCCCTGCCAAAGCCAAAACCCTACCTATAAAAGGTGCCCTCATCAACGCACGCTCCATGATTGCCCATGCCACGGACATCGCTGATCTCATTTTAGCTGAAGATCTAGACTTCCTAGCCATAACAGAGTCCTGGCTTCATGCAGCCGCAGGCCCAGCCCTTTTGCTAGCCATCCCCACTGACTACACCATCATCCGAGCAGACAGAACTGAAGCTAAAGGCGGTGGTTTGGCCATCATTGCCAAGACCCACCTTAACATCAGACTCAACTCCGCCACACACCTCCCATCATGTGAATCACTTACAGCCAAACTACCCATCGCTAACTCCCAAACAATATCCATTCACTTACTATACAGACCGCCCGGACCCCCGGGATCTTTCGAGGAAGACCTCAATGCCATCCTTACCGACAACCTAAAAAACTCCTCACAATGCCTTCTCTTAGGAGACTTCAATTTAGACCCCAAAGACAATCAAGCCACTCTCATCAGTAACACCCTGTCTGAACTAGGCTTCACACAAAAAGTAACCAGCCCCACCCATAACAAAGGGAGAACCCTTGATTGGATAGCAGACTATAACTGTGCCGTATCGATCACTAACAACACTCCCCAATCCTGGACCGACCACCACCTCCTCTCCTTCTCACTTGAGGCCTCAAGCCCTACAACCAACATGGCACTAGCCCCAGCCATCCACACGAGAAGCAAAAAAAATATTACAGTAGAAAAACTGATCCCACTCATTCTTCCTACACTAAGCCAACTCCAAGACTCTAATCCCTATGACCTCGTAGAAGGCTATAACAACACCATGCGCATAGCCTTAGACGCCATTGCACCATTGAAACTTAGAAAATCCAAACCAAAAAAACACCTCAACCAATGGTTCTCCAGCCATCTTAAAACCCTTAGATTGGAAAAGAGTAAACTGGAAAAAGTCTGGAGACAATCTCCGACTGACCACAACAAACTATTGCTTAACAAAATAACGGCCAACTATAAAAAAGAAATCATAGCGGCCAAACAAGAATCCTATAACCAGAGAATCTCCCAATCCAACTCCAGCTCCAGAGAATTATTTACTATCCTGAAAGAATTGGAAACCCCGGTAACAATCCCAGATACTTGCGTTAAAAACAAACAATGGTGCACCAGTGTCCAAAATGCACTAAACAACAAAGTCACTGGCCTTCAAACAAAAATTAAAAATAAGAAAGACTCCCTCACCAATCTTACCAACCCCATCAACGCCCACTCGAGCCCTCCACCCTCACACCACACACCTAACACTGCTCGCTTCAGCTTTTCCAAAGTCTCTTCCCTCGAAGTAGAAAAAATAATTCTTGGCCTTAAACCCTCCAACTGCAAAGGTGACCTCTGCCCCCCACAAATCATTAAAGGCGCGGCACGAGACCTCTCGCCATTCATCACCAGACTCATCAATGCCTCTTTTTCCTCAGGAACAGTCCCCAGTAACCTTAAAGATTCCTGGGTCCTCCCTCTCCTCAAAAAACCCTCCCTTGACCCGTCCATCCCAACCAACTACAGACCGATTACCACCGTCCCATTCCTGCTCAAGATACTAGACAAGACAGCATACCAACAAATTCAAAAGTATCTTGAAACAAACCACCTTCTAGGAATAAGACAATCCGGCTTCAGACCCTAACATGGAACTGAAACAGCTCTGATAGATCTGAAAGCCCAAATAGACGTCCTTAGAGATAACGGGAAAACTGCATTACTACTCCTGCTAGACCTCTCTGCGGCGTTTGACCTAGTTGACCATAAAATCCTATGTAATCATTTAGACTCAGCTGCCCACTTTTCACAAGAAGCCATCAGTTGGATTGAGTCATTCCTCAACAACAGATCCATGCGAGTCTTCTCCTCCTCTGCCGCCGCCGAACCCATCCCCATTACATGTGGAGTCCCACAGGGCTCGTGCGTCTCCCCCACTCTGTACAACGTGTTCACAAAGCCCCTGTTTGATGATCTAGATGGCCTGGGTATCACCTACACTAACTACGCCGATGATACACAGATCCTCATCCCGTTGACGGGAGATTACAACCAGGATTTGGCCTTGGTGAACAGGGTGTATCTCATCATCCAGGCATGGATGGCTTTGCACAGTCTATGCCTGAATGATGACAAAACTGAACTCATCATCCTTGGTTCTACGTCCAACCCAACCAAACTTGACCACAATTATGCCAACTTCATCATAGATGGGAACCTAATCAAGGTTTCGAAAGAAGTAAAAACCCTAGGAATATACCTCGACTCCTCCCTAACCTTCCACAAACAGGTTAGCTCGATGGCATCCTCTACGGCCTACACATGTAAGCTCATAAGAGCAGCCAAACCCTTCCTCTCCACCCACAGCTGCACTACACTAGCCAGAGCATTGGTATTATCCAAACTGGACTATTGTAACGCCCTCTACATAGGAGCCACCAAACAAATCACCAACAAAATTCAGACGCTACAAAACAACGCCCTTAGGGCAGCACTCAATATTCCCAGGAGGGAACACATTTCCAATATCAGGAAATCCCATAACTGGCTCAGCACAACAGACAAAATCCTGCTTAAAGTAGCATCGCTCACCCACAAATGCCTGAATAATGCTGCCCCACGCTATCTGGCAGACAGAATATGCAAACACAGCCCCATCAGACCCACCAGAACCTCCAATGCTAATCTGCTCACCGTCCCCAGGTTTAAACGCACTAAAATGGGTGGCAACAGCTTCCAGGTGAAAGCACCTCAACTCTAGAACTCCCTACCACCATCGCTCAGAACTCCCCAACCTTACTCACTTTTTAGACGCAACTACATCCATTGGTTAAAGAACACGAACCACTAACACCTCTAACACCACACGGCTGCTCTCCGCGTTGCATGCTTTAAGAGAATCTGTAAATTTGTAATACTAAACTTGTATATATTTGTAATTCTTTAAATACATCTACTGCATTCTCTCCTGCCAAACTGTACACATGTTCCTTCACCGTCACACTGTAACTATGTAATGTAAAGTATAATTATGTAATGTAAAGTATAAGCATCCTGTAACCAAGCTTTGAATCACCTTGCTGCTCATGCGCCCTCATACCCTCGGGTCTGGTGCGCAATACAAATGAATAAACTAAACTAAACTAAGAGTGCTTTGTAATGTGGTGGCAAGGAAGTGAAAAATGCTAAAAATGCTTTTAATTCTCTCTAGAGATTCAGGGTGAGTGGTAGACACTTTAAATCAGTTCAGGTCAGCCCGAACAATGGTTCAGGGATGGTTATTAGGTTGCAAACGAATTTTAGCAGTTCAGGCAAAAGTGGCTATCTTTTTACAGATGACGAAATCAGGCCAAATCGCAAATCGCGTTAAATTTGTGCGAGTGCGTAAATCGCGATTGCAGTAAAAGTATAAGGAGTAGGTTCTAAGCTTTCAGGGAAAAGTTCAATCTCGTTCCTAGGACAAACGGTTCCAGAGATACGGACGATTTAATAAAGGTAGTTTTTCGGATTTGAAATTTTAAAGCTCAGAATGACAGATGACAGTTTTCAGTTTTAAAGATGACAGAATGACATGATTCTAGGAGGCAGTTCTAATAGGCTAAAATAGTTTGAATTATATTATTTTAACTAAGAGATTGGTTCTGCACAGTTCTGCTAGGTACTCACAATATAAATTTGAAATAGGCCTCGTCATGGATCTGGTCAACACGTCCAGCGGCGGTTCTCTCTGCTCGGCAGGTCAATCAGGCACCGGTCCTGCTCACAGTGATCCGGATCTCTGGTTCTGCTCACAGAGGTCTGGGTCTGGTCTGCGGTTCTGGCAAAAGTTCTTGGCAAAGATTTCAAACCGCTCGCCCGGCTGTTGAATAGTTTGGTTAGGTTTGCTGGATTCTGAAGGCCTGCTGAGAATATGTTTGCTTGCAGTGGGCCTTCTAGGTTCAAAGTTCTGTAGTCTATGGGTCCCTGGTTCTGGTCTCTGTCTGGAGGGGATGTCGGCCGTCAAAATGCTCCGCAGAAATGGAAAATTAATGTCTCTACCTGTCCCAGAAGTCTCTTTTTATGTGTTTTGGAAGTGGGTGTGTGCGTGGCATAACTGAGCCTGCCCCTCTCTACTTGTCATTGGCCCAATTCTCCCCTCTCCCATGATTGGGGAAGGAAAT
The DNA here is from genome assembly GCF_040938575.1 of Ambystoma mexicanum. NCBI lineage: Eukaryota > Metazoa > Chordata > Amphibia > Caudata > Ambystomatidae > Ambystoma > Ambystoma mexicanum. The sequence goes on from NC_090932.1 coordinate 1,255,198,583, forward strand.
GGATTGTCATCATGATGAGGTCTGTTTATGGGTCAGAGGATCCTCCCGTGGTCAATTTGCCCACAAATCTATATTTGATTCAAATACATATTTCCCAGATACACAATTTGTTGAAATTACATGTACACATGATATATTCCTTATGGTCCATGCTTGTCCGCCTCTGATCTTCCTGGGGGCTTGCATTAAAAAATGACAACATTTTGCGCTTTTTGGTCAGTTTACCAATATCGGACATTTACCAAAAATTACACAAATGTGCACAAGGAGTATGGACATTAATTGATGAAGTGTCAGATTTTTAACATGCAGACATTTGGAGTAAGACCCTATTTTCCGCTAGCAACCCCCCAGAATATACCACAGGGTCCTAACACCTCTTAAAACATGCACAGAAAAATCACAAGAATAATGATATTACTTATATCATTCTGACAAGTCCGTACTATGAATTATCCATCTTTTTTTTAAATTATGCTCTGGCCCAGATGGGTGTGGTTTAGGTTCCAAAGCACATGGGGGAAGCTTCTGTCTGTCCCCACCTCCAGCTCAGGTGGTTCCCAGAGGCACTTCTCCTCCCACTTCTCCCAAGAGGAAGCTATTTTACAACCCCCCCAATATAACATTTGCCTGAGCCCAGGACAGTGCTTTGTTCAACCTCCTGCAGGTGCCCCTCCCCTAATCTAATCAGAGAGGTGTCATCTCCTTTTGGTGGGAGAAGCAGGATGCAGCTTGGCCTGGGAAGAGTGGCTGAGCAGGTTTCTCCTGTCTGGGGTAGTTGTCAGGCAGAATTCAGCTAAATGTCACTTTAGTTCCCAGTTTAAATCAAACTTACAATTTTTACATATACATTAAATAATTACTTCCTTCAAGTCATTTCAGAATATAGTTTTACATTGTATCCACCTCTTAGCAAATCTTTCCTTGGCCTGGTTTGGGTTCATCTGTTCAGTTTTACACAAAAGTCTGGTGGTTTTAAAACGCCGGCTTTCTGATAGTGGTGAGCACCGGTATTGCATCCATTTTTGAGTTGTCTTGAATTTGACAGGAGATTTTTGCTACTGTTTTGATGGGCATCCTTACATTTGAGTGGTTATGTGGAACCCCCCCACAAGGAGGTTGAATCTTTAGAGTGGTCTTGTGTCCATGATTTCAGCACATTTTTGAATCAGTAAAACAGATTTTTTGAACAAAGGTCTCCGGTATTAGCTATTTTGCAATGTTTGGAATGGACATTTGGAGCTTGCACTCAAAGAAACAGAGGAGATTTAAAAGCGCTTTTGCTCTGACAGGTGCTGCTATTTTTCCTTTGGCACCACCTTTCACCCCTGGTGCTTTTGGTATTCGCACAACTGCGCGGTTCTCCTGGACTCCGGTATGGAATGATGGGCGGCGGCAGCTCATCCCCACATCTACCCAGTCTATTGATTCAGAATGGGTTAAAACCCTTCACACACTCTTGGATGCCATACGCTTGGCTTCCGTGTCTGCTGCGTGATTTCCGCGCGACACAAAATCTGTCCCGTGAATATGGGCAGTGCATTTCACGACTGCTATGCACACTGGGAGCTGTAGTGCCTTAATCAGCCCATCCAATAAGGCTGCGTGCTGCACTGGTGTGCCGTCTGCTCGGAGGTAGCCCTTCCTTTTCCAGCATGCTAGGCCTGCGTGCACTGTGGATGTCACATAGGCGGAGTCACTGTATACCGTTACTTCCTGGTCTGCGTGATTCTCAATGGCAAGTATCAACGCCAATAACTCTGCAGCCTGTGCTGAGTAATGAGTTGGTATTCGCGCACTGATGAGTACTCGAAATTTTCCATTTGCTATGTGTTTCATCACAGCAACGCCTGTGTGTCTGTGTCCGTCTTCTTGGTCGATTCTCGAAGAACCATCAATGAAAACGATCTCTCCTCCTGCTAGGGCATTTTCTTTTACCCTGGCAATTTCATCATAGAATTCTTCATAGTTTGTACAGTCATGTATTGGCTCTCCTTCAGTGACTGGCTCGGCTATGAACGTAGCTGGGTTTACTGTTTTACATCGAACTATTTTGATCGATGGATTAGATATGATCACCTCATAGGCGGAAGCTCTTTCAGATGTCAGCATGGCAGAGTACCCTTTGGTTTCTCTAAAATGGCAAATAATGAGTGCTCGACGTATAACATCATAGAACATCCCATCACAATGGTTGTTGCTTTCTCTATGGCGCACGCTGCGGCAACTAAGCTTTGTCCTCATGGGAACTGGCCTCTCATTACTGGGTCCAGATTCTCACTGTAATACGCCAGGGGCTTGTACCCCAACAAGGTTCTTCAAGTGAGCACTGCCTTCATAACCCTGCCATCCGTGTGTGAGAATAGGTAGAATTCCTCTGCATAATTAGGAATCCTGAGAACTGGAGCCGTGCAAATTGCTCTTTTGAGTTCTGTAAACCCCTTTTCCATTGTCTCAGTCCATTCAATCTTTTCCTTTATCACCTGGGTCCTCTTTAGGGCCTGGAGCAAGGGCTTGATATATGAGCTGTAATCGAAGACCCATGCTCTAACATAATTGCACAGGCCTAAAAAGCTCTGCATTTGCTTTACCGTGAGTGGCTTTGCCGTGTTCATGATAGCTTCAGCCCTTTCTGGGTTACCTTTTCCCCCTCATATAGTCAGTAGCTGAACAGAATTGTGCCTGAATTGTTCTTCTGTTGTGCTGCAGATTAGAATGTCATCCACATACTACAAGACAACGCTTTCTACTGCAAAATTGCTCAGGTCCATTTGGAGGACTCTGTTAAAGATGGACGGGGACTCGCAGTACCCCTGTGGTAACCTCGTGCTTTTCAGACGCATTTGTCTGAATGTGAACAATGTCAGATCTTGTGAATCACGGTGCAACGGGATTGAGAAAAAGGCATTTTTCCAGTCAATCACTGTGAAATACTTTGCCTCGACTGGTATATTACATAAGATTGTAGATGGATTAGGAACTAGAGGGAACTCAGCTTCAAAAATATTGTTTTATGCTCTTAAATCTTGGATTAAACGCCAAGACCCTCCCTTTGATTTCTTGACAGGATAAATCAACGTGTTACAGGGTGACTCTGACGTCACTAGGATGACCTGTTCCATCATGGCGGAAATAGTCTTCGCGATTCCTTCATCCGCTTCTCTGGACATGGGGATTTGTCGTACTCTTGGTAAAATTGCTTCTGGTTTCAGTTTAATTCTCACTTCTCCCACCCCCTTCAGGAGGTCTACGTCATATGGTCCTGTAGTCCATACTGAGTCAGGTACTTGGGCCATGTCATCATCAAAGTATTCCGGACCTACCAGTGCCAACACCATTCTCTGAGGCACTTCTCTTGTAATCATTTTTACCCAAAGTACGAGACTCACTTCCACCCTTGTTTCCTCTGAGTCTGGTTGTTCTTCAAACAGATCGTCATCGGTGACGTCAGTCACTCGATACCCTTCTTCAATGGCAATAATCGCACACCATTGTCTGCCTTCATCATCGTAGCCTTCAACTAATGCTATCCTACCTCGCACCGCTGAAGCATGTATCATCAAGGGAAATATTTGTCCCTCCTCTTCATGCATTGGTATTCTCGGCCTGAATAAAAATTCATTAGGGGTTCTCCTGACCTTGTCTGCAAGGCCTGGTAATACCGCCATAAGTACACGTATGCCTTATGTGAAAACCTCAGGTTCCAGCAGTATAGCTCTCATGGCTCTGTGTCCTGAATAGGCTCTGATCATATCGCACACATTCGAATAATGCATTCCCGGAGTAGAGCATACTATGCCCTCCTCTGTAAACGAGATGGTCATATTCAATTTTGTCATTAAATCTCGACCCAAAATTTTTTCCTGGGGTCTGACATGAATACAACAAAGGTACATTCATTTTGCATTCCCCTATGGTGACTGGGAGCGCGTCTGCAAAGGGAACTCGACTGTGAGCTTCTGTAAAACTCTGAGTATCTATAGCTTCGCCAGGCAAGGAAAACTTGCCTTCTCGTATGCACAAGCGTGTTGCCCCGTGTCAACTAAGAAGGAATATTCTTTACCCCCTATGGCGACATTCACCCTAGGTTCCCTATTAGGGTCTGGTGTCACTGATAGGATAGAGCACATCAGAGTTCCCAGTGAGCTGTCCTAGTTCATATATAAGTTCGGTCCGCTGTACACTTGTGGATTTTCTCCATTACCGGGGTTGCCTCCCCTTCCGGAGTGAGTGCCCTGAGAAGTTTGCGGTGGTGCCTGTTAGAATTGCCCTGGCGGCAGGTACCCCATGCTCGGGGTTTGAACCCCCTGCTGCGCACCCTGCTGCATGCCTGGTGCTTGTTGCTGCACTGTGTGAGTCTGTGCACTGCCCTGTTGGGAGATTGCAGGCAGATTCACTGTGCCTGCTCCCATTCCTTGGCTATTTTGCCACGCGCCTTGGCTTCTACACGAGCACGCCAGATGCCCTGTCATTCCACACAGCCAACACACCGGCGGTGGTCAGGCTATTTGTCCATTCGCCATATCTGTATTGCCCATTTGCATGTTTTGAAAACATTCTTGATTTCCTTGGAAACCTCCCTGATTACTCTGCCATCCTCTTCCTCTAAATCCCCTTCCCCTTGGGCATTGTCCTACGACACCCTGCGTGTTCTGCTGTGGGATAGCCACCTGTTGTACGTTCTGCTCAGCTGGGCTAGTCAGCATGGCTCCTTCAAAAGCGCACTTGGATAATTTCTTTTGCACTAGATTTGCTTCCTCACCTTTTCGAGTTGCCTCCTTTTTCCAATTTATTTCTTGCAACAGTCTACAGTAATGTGCGATAGTTAACTGTATCTCTGCCTAGGGTTTAGCCTCTACCCCTACCAATTTCTTAAGCTGTTTTTGAACCGGCTCTGGTAGCCCTTGGCACAATATGTGGTAAAACACTGGTGTAGATTTCGTCCAAGATTCATGCGTTTCAAGCACCCACGCGTCTTGGAAATTCTGGCTATAAATCAACAGATCTTCTGACTCCTAAATTTTTCGAGTCATTATAACTCCCATATCGGAAGTGTCTGGGTAAAGCACTCGTAGCGCTTTCCATACTGCTGCTCTGCAATTGTTGAATGGCACTCCGTCGTGGGCAGTGTTATTTATGGTAACAACAGGGTACCCAGCCTGTGCCCATACATTGTCTGCTCTCTCACCGAGTATGGCAATCAGGAGACCTTTAATATCCCCTATAGCTAACGTGACACCCCCTGTCATCTTTTCTAACTCACGCATCCACTTCCCAACTTCCGATGTCAGCATATGAAGCTTGCTTTTCAGGTTTTCCTGATCCATGTGTGGCCATGAAATATATTGCGGTCTTGCTCCCCACTTTTCTAGAAGCGGAAATTGGAATGCACAGCCTTCTTTCTCCTTCCCCATAGCTCTTCTGTCTATCGCTGGGGTAACATCCCGCATCGCCGCTTGCCTGGCAATTTCCTCAACCGTCCACATATAGGCGGGCGCTGACACCCCCCTCTGACCATGGGGTGTTCCTTTGTGTCGGTCAGACTGTGATGTAGATTCTGATGCCCTTGGTGCAGACTCGCTAGCGTCTGACCATCTCACCCCTGTGTCCCTTGGGATCTGCTTTTCGCGCCGTCTCCCTTCTTCATTTGTCTCGTACTCCATCACCTCTCCGGAGTCGGACATTGATTGTTCCCAATTCATGCAACTCCTTGCGTCATCGTCGTTCTTACTGATTTCTAGCCTATCCATGGACAGTCTCCTGCTCCCACTACTTCGGGTGACGTCTTCAGTGTCATACAGCTGAGTGCTTTCCAAGCGCTCGTCTTCCCCTTGGGATATTGGTTCTAACCCCATTTCATCATATATCTTATCGATCGTTTCTCCGATGCTTCTGGTGTCGAAGTCATCCTCAATATTCGCCCCACTAGTGCTTGTACTGAATCGTACACAGGGAAAAATTCTTCACTGTCTTCCCATTCTACAGCAGGATTGGGTTTTTTAACTCCCCGCTCCAGATATTTGCGATCGTGTGCCCTCTGTCTATGCTTACGTTCAATATCATCATCGAATTCTTTGCGCTTCTTCGCCTCTTCTCTGACCTTATCTTCTTCCCTTCTCCTTTCATTTCTACATTCATTTGCTCTTCGAACTTCCTCATCCTTTCGCCTCTTTATCCTTTTTTCACATGCTCTCTGCTCTTCTTCGAGTTTTTCCTGGTTCTGCCTATACTGGTCATAGGTGCGCTCTGTTTGCGACTGAGCTGCTTTCCTTGCTCTTCGCGATATAGCTGTTCTCGCCTCAGCCTATCTTGCCTTCTTATTCTTTCGTCCCTTATTTCCCTTTCCTTCTCCTTTTCCCTTCTCTGTGCCTCATCACACTTCTCTCTCGGTCTCACATCATCACTTCCTTTTCCATCGAGTTTCAACAATATCTGTCCTCCCATCCATTCGTCTTTTGCGAATGCTATCTCATCAGTTCTGTCTTCCCTTCCTTTCCATTTCTTTCCCTCTCTCTCCTTATCGAGAGGTGCACTTGTCTGTGCCTGATCCTTCCTCTCATCATCACATCTCTCCTTGTCCCTCGGGACTTCGGAGGTAAGATTTTTATCCTGATCATTCCCCTTAATTTCGTCACTACTGTACGTAGGTGACTCATATGTGGGGAAGTTGTACCCCATAGCTGCCTTGAGCTCTCTTAATGGGTTGAGTCCCTCTGACTTACTTCCCTCGGTTGCTGTTTCAGGCGGGGCAGGTGGCGCGGTAGGCGTCTCACCCCCCTCCATGCATACATTTAATATCCAGTCTGCAGGTGGCTCTTCCTCTTTCGACTGTTCAAATATTTTCCAAAGTTGTAGAACAGCGAGGCGTTTCTCTAGTTGTTTGCCTGTGTATGTGGCATGATAATAAATCGTCATATGTTGTAAAACGGCTTTAGATAAGGACCCGTTCTGTGGTCATGGCATAAACATCCTGTGGGCGGTACCCTTAACCCACTCTGTAATGTATTTCTTAAACTTGGGTGCATGTTTAGGCAAATGTTTACATAAGTGTGCTAGCGGAGTAATATCTTCCATGCTTAAATCTGTTATAGCAATACTTTCATGCAACTTCACCGCACCCAACAATATGAGAGAGCACCAAATATCACAAGCTCCAATCCAATCTTTACCTGCCAAATTTTCTTTCTCACCAGTTGACTCAAGGACATCAATTCATGTGCGATTCCCTCTCAACTATAGAATCGCGTAAAACCCCTAATCAATTTCAAACATCAAGGAGACAAATTTGCTTACATGTGACCCATCAACAGAACATGTATGACAAATGTTAAACAGACTAGACGGACACCAGCTAAACACAGATATCTCTGCATTCTAATCAACATGGAGTTTAAACAAACTCCTTTTTCGACGTCTTTAATCGTCTTAATAGCCTAATCTTTCCCTATTATGTGGGTCTATGAGTTCACATTTCTTCTGACCGCTATATTAAAGCGCAGGAACAAGGTGTAACCTCTCTCTCGGGTGTCTACCCCGGTATCCTCTCTCTTTATCTCGGGTGTCCTCCCCGTTATCCTCTCTCTTTATTTATTCAGTTATTCTCGAGTCATTATCCTCCTATGTATATATACAGTCTTCTCTAATTCTGACTATTTTGTTTTCTCCACCTCCCTCCGTTACCTTTCCCCTTACTTGTTCTATTGCTTAAGGACATTTGCCAAAGCATCAATTTTCATTTCACTCACCACTCGCATCGTTCCTCTCTGGGTCCCCGGATCACCCCATCCGTCACCGCCTTTTTTTGGTCTTTCGTCTGATCCACTGCCCGTAGGAATGGAAGGGTTTGTGTTTGTAAAACGGGTGCCTCCAACCCACTGCAGTTTTTTGGAGAGTATTACGCTATCATTGTCCACAGGAAGCTTCACAGTCTACTTGGTCAAAATGGTGAAGGACTCGTGATATTGCCGAAGACCTATAGTTACTTCCTGTCGATGGTCAATAGGTGTCTTGTCAATAATCAAAATTCAATAGTTGATGGTCAAAACCATCCTCCGCTACCAAGTGTACAGGAGGGCGGAGCGACTTCTGACTGGCCCATGGGATCAGTGCTCACCCTTAAGTACTTTAAGACGAGATAGTTGCACCTTGAGGAGGATGGGTTGCAGGATTCTCTTACTCCAACACCAATCAATAAGAACAAGTCAATGGTTTTAGCAAAGGGAAGTCCGTTTAATGACAAGTACAAAAAACGGGGAAACAAATGGAAATAGCAGTGATGTGATCGCCCGTCTCGCTTCAACTTCCAAAATCTTCATGCAAACAGTAACTTTTATAGCAAATTCTCATCATCACTGACATGTAAAACTCAAAAGTTTCACATGCAATTCTATTGGTTGGAAAAGGTAACTTAAGTATAGGTGCTATGTCTGTATATAGTAACAGAGTGTGGGGATTGGATAATTCTTATCGGGTGGCTGTCTATGCCCATACCTCTACGTCCATTGTGATTGGGTCGGTTACACCCCTAGGCATACATCTCCACTTTAATTAGCAGCTTGCAGAATGGTTACCCAGATGCGGCATGCACCAAGATTCACCCTGCCTCTCTTCCATCAATCAGTACTTTAGGGCTATGTGTCAATTAGTTGGCTGAGGATGGCCTCGAAACTGTAGCTTCTTATCAGGCAAAGTTATGGCATCCTCTGGGTTTGGATGACATCAGATGTGGGTACCTCTCCACGCCAGGCTGGTCACGTATCAGTACACCGTGAATCGGCTTCATTTTCCCTCTATTTGTGTATTTGATTCTTTGTTCGGCCTTGCCACCTGCTTGGGCCTCCTTATCTCGACCTTCACGGACCAGGCTTCTATGCTCTTTAAGTTTCGATTCTTCAGAGTTGCTGCTCTCCTCCCTTCCTGTAGTTGACCTCGAATTCCTAGCCATGAGCTGCTTCTTACTGAGTTTCGATTCTGTTCTTTCGTCTGTCTTTGAGCTAGTTTATGAATCCTGGCCTGTTTGTCCTTCACCGTCCATGGCTTAATTTGGCTTTTATTAAATGGAGTTGCACTTGTATAATGTGCTTCTTGAGGTAGATATATAGTTGGAGCTTGCCGCTCTATCCTCCTACTAAGCATTGCAAGCAGTATCATTTTCTTAGCTTCTTGTGTTCCAAGCCTATTTACAGGCATTTAGCCAGTTACATATTTCCATCCTGCTTTCAAAGGTTACGTTTCTTCAAGGTTCAGCATCGTTTCTTCTTCTATGTTCATGAAATCATGATTCGCAACATTTCATCTTTGTTTATCACCTTTTTGGTTATCATTTCTTTCATCTGAACGTCTGTCCGGGCCATTGTGTCATCACCATTCGCCTTCAATAAGGGGCCTTTGGGTCTCTTCAGGGACAGTTTGTAAGTTTTCTTCATTTCGCGTCAGCTGCTGGTATGGTTGTCTCAATGGGTACCGTGCTGCCCATGGTTATCTGGTTATTGGCACCTCAATAGGTATACAAGTGCTTCTGATGGGTACTGGACAGAGCCCCACTGTGGCTCTCTCTTGGTTTATTTGCTCCTTATGCGTCACATATCTTAGCGAGTATGCTTCTGGTATCTCAAAATGGGTGGCTGGAGTGCAGGCCATATTTGGGGCCTCCTCTACACATTATCCCGCCTTGATTATATATTTACATCTAAAACTCTCACAGGTACTATCTTTGATTACACCATTTCCAATATTCTTATCTCTGATCATGCCCCGGTTAGTACATCCTTTGTGTTTGGTGATCTCAGTCGGTCATCCTCACAGTGGAAACTTAATAATTATTTATTGCAGGATAAGCAATTCATTTCCTCAGTCCAATCCTTCTTACAACAATGCTATGAATACAACAGAGTTGAATATACTAATGTGGTAAATAATTGGGATGCATACAAAGCTGCTCTTAGGTGTCACATTATGGCATTCTCGGGTCGGAAAAAAAAGATGCGTAAAAAACTCCTAGACAAACTCTACTCTCAACTGACATCTTTAGAACGCAAATACTATCAAAACCCAAACACTGCAAATTTACACCTTGTGGTGTCACTTCGTTGCCAGATTAATAAGGAACCAACTGATTTGGCAGCAGGTAGCATACTTAAATAAAAAACAAACATTTATCAAACTTCTAAAGGCTGGAAAGTCGCTTGCTTCATTTTTGAAAACTAAGAAAGAAAGGTTTTATGTCTCTCACATAAAAGATCCCTCTGGCAATTTACATAATCGTCCCAAGGATATTCTGAAATGCTTTAAAGAATTCTATGGACATCTATACACTCATGATACCCCAATACCCACTATCAAATCTTTCCTCAATAAAATCAATAGATCATCTTATCCACAGATTGATCTCTCCCATTTAAATAAGGATATTACACTCTCTGACATTATGCAAGCCATAAAGGATTTGGGTAGAAATAAAGCCCCAGGTCCGGATGGTTTTTCCGCTGAATTTTTCAGCTCTCTTGATCATTCCCTAGCTTCTAAACTTAAGTCCTTATTCTCTTACTTTGCCTCACACACATCATCTTCTGGTTCTTTGTCTGCACCTCTGCTTATATTATTCTCTAAAGCTGATAAAGACCTCTCATGCCCTAGTAACTATCATCCTATATCCTTCGTTAACGTAGAATGCAACATTTTTGCTAAAATCCTTGCCAATAAAATAGAATAATCCCTTCCTGCTATGATCAAATCTGATCAAATGGGATATGTTAAAGGCCGTAATATTTCCTCTAATGCTAGACTTTTTTTGGATGTTACTCATATCGTGTCCAAGGACAAAAAGGATAGACAGGAGTATGAGGCTATTGCTCTTGATGCACAAAGGGCATTTGACTGTGTCAATTGGGACTTCATGTTCCAATCTCTCCACTGGCATGGTTGTGGTGAAAAATGCATTTCGTTAGTTAAATTGCTCTATTCTTTTCCCAAATCATCTATCTACATGAAGGGCCAATCTTCCTCCTTCTTCCCTCTTCTAGGAGGAACACGGCAAGGTTTCCCCCCTATCCCCGATCCTATATATCCTTGCACTGGAACCTTTACTTGAACTAATCAGATCTAACAGAGACTTACCAGGAATTGCAAGAGGTTCTACACATTGTAAAATTGCTGCTTATGCTAATGACGTTCTTATTTTTATCAAAAATCCAAAGCACCACTTTTCCCATCTGCTCGATATACTTCACCAATTCAGTCTTGTTTCTGGATATAAACTTAACAAAGAAAAAACTGAAATTCTTCCCCTTAACTCATATTGTTATAAGCACAAGCTGGATTCTCTTTGTTTAAAATGGTGCAAGGACTCTATCAAATATTTAGGTATTAATTTTGCGCCCACGATACATGACACTATCAAACTTAATATGCAAATACTACTTAACAAACTAAAAGACCTTATGTCAAAATGGTCCCCCCTTTACCTATATTGGTGGGGTACGCTTTGCACAATAAAAATTATTCTTTCTCCTATCATTATATATTATCTTCAACTTCTCCCGGATTCTCCCCCTCTTTCCTTTTTAAAACCTATCTACTCCTTATTACTTGATTTCTTATGGGGCCAAGGCGTATGTAAAAGGATTGCAATAGCCAAATTAAAAGCCTCGTATGATAAGGGAGGGGTCAAGTTCCCGGATTCCAAACTCTATCACTCAGCCTTCTTTGTGAAACAATAACGATACTGGTTTACTCTTCCCTCAGATCAGATACCCCGTCTTGGTCCAGATTGGAGGAAAATATGGTTTATCCTTATGATCCAGCAGATCTTATCTACCGGTTCAACTACTCCTCTATGGCTATATCTGAACCAATCAAAGCTACTATGGCTGCTCTAAAGGTCTTCCTTTTTCCCCATAATAAACCCCTAACAAGGAATTATCCCCCTTGCTATGGCATAACAAAAACATTCTTATTAATAATAGAACTTTGAATCGTAAATCCTGGCTTAAAAAGGTATTAGATCTATCCAACAAATTATCAATGGCTCCATTATTTTACCCTTTCAGCAATTGAGACACTTATTTTCTATCCCCAACTCTGATTTGAACTTTTACAATGAGTTGGTGAATGCTTGTTTTGATACACTTCATCATTTTTCTAATAACATACTTTCACCGGACGCGCTTATAATGCTGCAACTAACCACATCACTCAACCTCAGTGTCTCTAACATTTATACAGCACTTAACATTAAAACTATAGCACAGTCTGTATATCGGTCATGGGAAAGGGATCTGGGTCGAGCCCTAGATGAACACACATGGTGCTTAATCTTATCCAAAATCAAAAACATCTCAGTTTCTGCAAACATTACAAGACATTTTCTATTTTTTATTCATAGGGCGCTTATTACTCCTGTTAAACTCTCCAAATATAGAAATGGTCTAAATGATGATTGTTGGACCTGTGGTTACGCCCCAGCCTTGTACGAATATATGTTTTTTACTTGTTCCTTTGATTTTTCATTTTGGCAGGATGTCTAGAAATATCTTAAACTCATTTTTAAGATTGATGTTCCACTTTCCTTTTTGAATATTTTTTGAGGTAACCTTGCTATTAATTGTTATGACATGCAAACGTCAAAAGGAAAACTTTGCGATCTATTTATAATTATTGCCTTGAAACTTATAACTGCTAACTGGAAGAATTCTCGTTCCCTAAGTAGTAGAGGTTGGTGGAATAATATTTGTCACATAGAGAGAATGTAACATTGCATGGCTAAATTGCAAGATTCTATTTCCAAGTACAATGCAAAATGGTAATTTTTCATTCAGTATCTAGACAATTTCAATGCTTCTACACATGGCTCATAAATCTATTTGTGTATAACCCTCATATCTTCCACTTTAACTCTGGTGTCATATTATTTTAGACAGTATATAGGTATGTACACTTCTCCCATTCTCTTACACATTGTTCTCGTTTGTCTCCCTAGTATATGTCTCCCCCCAGTATGAGTTTTTGTAAACTCTCTTGTTCTTATATAGCAGATTGTATTCTATTTGTTTCTGGTATACATTGTTAATCTCTTTACTTAGTAATATTCGCAGTTCAACTGCCTACTTAAGGCCGGGTTCATTATCTGTCTGTTGATATGAAAACCATCCTCTTCACATAAGGTCTCTCGCAGCACCATGTTTGCCAATAAACTGTCTGTAATGTAATAACCAAAGATGCATGAGCTGTAATGACTAATCTGTTTGTAGCAATCATAATGTGCCAACGACTGCTACCAATCCTGTACCCCCTGTAACTAAGTTCCTGCAAGTAACAGCGCCACAATGCCCCTGGGCTGTCTGCGCGCTATATAAATATAAATAAATAAATAAATATGTGTGCTACTATTCATGCTGTTCTTCCAATAAAAACTATTAAACAAAAAAAAGAAGTGAGTTCAAGAAAAAGAAGTGTGCTGTTTTAGTAGAATGGAAAGGACAAAACCCAGTATGCACAGGAAGTTTTTAGAGAAAAGGAAGAAGTGCATTTAAAGGCCTAAATGGAAGTCCCTTTTGCATGAATAGCAAGATTTTAAACACTGAAACAAAAACAGCCCCGCATTTGTTTTTATTTTTCAAGTAAAATTTAAGAGCCATGTGGAAAGGGGCCTACCTGTCATTACTAATGAATAAGCAGCATTTTAATTTACAAAAGGAGGAATCAAAGATCCCTGTTACATGGAAAACAGGATTTTTAAACATTGAAAACAAAAACAGCCTGCACATGTGTGTGAAAATAAAAACCGTTTTTGAAAAAGTAAAAGTGATAAAAATATCACTGCTCACAGAAAAATGTCAGAAAAACAAAACATGATGTGTGGGTTCACAACGAGCAATGTATATTATGTTTCACCGACAAAACTCCAGTGACATTTGAAGAGCCACTTTGTTTTAATGAAAACAAATGTCAGCCCAAAGCACAAGGGCATCTCCCACTTCCAACATGGATGTAACATCTCCCATCTAATGACCAACCGCAATAAAAATGTCCTGCTAAAGGCATTGAAATTCAGTGTTCTCCAGACCTGCTAGCTCTGAAAGCAGGGACTTCAAGAAAAGTCATCCTTGGCTGGAGTTGACCAATATGTATGAACATGGGGCACCCATTTCAAAGAGCAGGCTTCCAACACAAAAGAGACTGATAAAGTTACAGGTGCCTCAGTGAAAACAAATGGCCGGAAGCAGGAGCAGGACCATTTGTCCCACAAGATCATTCACAATTTATTTAAAAGCACTGTTATCATTTAAGTGTTTTTCTCAGCCATCTTAAGGCGGATGGATTTCAACTATGTACAATTTTTTATGTAATTTCCAGGCGATTTGGGGGATATCAAATTAATCTTCCTGTGACTCTGGGAACTATAAGGGCCAGTGAACTAGGTTTCTGGCTGATCTGAACATGTTCCAAATGTGAGAGTCGGTGAGTGGGTGGAAATTGAAATTAGGGATATGCTTAATAACCTACATATTCATAATTGTTGTGCTTTTTATAGAAAGGGCAGAAAAGTGCCACATGGCCGGGCTTCATGATACAGATTTGGTGGTCAGCTTATCTAACATCCCATGATTAGCAGAAACAGAAAATATCTTTATTCTGGCAGTTGCTAGTAAAATTATGAAGTTGGGATACATAACTAGTTTTTGCCAAAAAGTTGAAAGGAGAACAAAGGATGACAAATGTGAGTTGCCATATGTTGTCCCAAACCCCTAAACCAATCCTGACTTGGAGGCTAGGTTTGGGAGGAGAGAGAGGGTAACTGTCCATTCCTAGTGGCAGGGATTATTGCAGGGTACTTTCCCAAGATTGTAAAATTGGTGGTGTCATCGCTGATATATAAGGGGGCTATACTAGGACAGAGAGACAGAAAAATGAAAAAGAAAGGAGGACAGAGAGAAGAGACAGACCATCAGGAAGGCTGCTGAAACTTTCTATCTGACAGCTGTAAGGACACAACAGAGGAAACCGCTGAGAGTGCATCTGGAATGAGCTGTCTATCATTAGGAAGGCCTCAAAGCTTCCTGGGTCCTATGGTGGAGAGTGGGAGGCAATCCTTGAGAGTGGAGTGACCAGACCCCTGCCCTATCTTTCCAGAGTTTCCTAAGATGCAGCTGGCTTTCCTGAACCTTAAAAAGTAGAACTGAGCCCTTGGAAACCAAAATGTGGGGGAGTATGCTTGCCTTGAATCCTTTCCCTTTATAGTGGTTCAGGGGGGGGGTGGAAACTGTGTAGATCCTTAGGCTATGTAACCAAAAATATTAAATGAATTAATTCCCCATTTGGCAGAACATTAGGGGGTGGATTTTGTTAAAATTCAAAATTAACAAGATCAGTTCCCAGTGTGCGCTGAAAACTATAGCCTATACTTTAATTGGGTAATCCTTGTTGTCCAGCTGACCCTGACTTATTTAAGAAAGAGGGGTATTTGTGTTCTTAAATCAATCCAACCTTTTTATCCAACTTCCCCAACACAGGCCTTTCAGTAAGGGGGGTCTGAAATCCCAAATTCCCCAAATCATTCCAATTTTTCTGTCTGACTTCCCAACAGAGACCAAAACAAGGGGGGGGGTCTGAAAAACAAACCGCTAAATCACTCTGTGTTGATTTTAAACCAAAGGTGTGGGTGAAATCATAATTGCCATATGTGTTTGAACCAATCTTGAAATCCTACTGTAGCCTTTTAAGTCTGCAGAAAATCAAAATTGCACAACATTACATAAGTGCCTTCTTTATTGGTCAATGTAAATATTTTGTGAGGTGAAATTTACAGAAATGGAAGAATGTAGTGGTGTTCTTTCTAACTCACTTTTGTGATTTGTTTATGCTTAGATACATTGATTGTGTTGTGCCACAGATAAAGTGGTGTTTTGACCTTTTCATGCTAATTTCTATTACTTTTAAATAAATACCAATATATTTCCTGTACACCGGCCTGGTTCTTGGCTCATTGTTAGCTCAGGGGAGAGGGATCCAAGGGACATATGTGTTTGAGATAGGGCTAAAAAAGAATATGTTAAACAGTTTGTTGCATAAACTCTTAAGTGGGGAGGGAAGGAACTCCCTGTGTTGAGGGTGGCTTCTCAAGAAACGGTTACATGAAATAGGCCAATAGTGGGAGGGTAAGAAAGGATCATGTGACAGTTTGCAATCATCTATTAGCTCTCCCCATGTGGTGTGGCATGGCTACCTCTGCTGACTCCCTCTATGCCCACAACTCTTCTGTGTTCCCATCCCCATGCTGCGCTCAACTATATTGCTAAAGCTCAGTGGGAGACCCCTGGAGCCCTACTCCAGCCTGCTCCCTTCTCATTACCTCACCCGTTCATTCTAACAAGCTATTGCACAAGTCATCATACTACCATGCCAATTCCCTTTTCTGTTAGGTCTGCCCTCCTCTACTCTGTGTCTCATCTTGCACCACTCTGCTGCTGCCTGGTGACTGCACACGCCACAGTGCTGGTAACACCACGGTGCTGCACTTCACGCCCATGAAATGTGTATGTACCATGACTCAGTAATCAAACGTTCATCGTGTAGCCTTGGCACTGGGCGTGTGTGTGTTTGTGAGAAGAGATTAATTATGTAGTAGTGGCATTTCTGTCTCTGTGCATGCATGTATGTTGGTGTAGTGGATTATCTTGCATGGTCTGTCATGTTTCCATTATTTAGTGGTGTTTATGTGTGTGTGTTGGGGCAGCAGATTATTTTCTGTGATGCATGGTATAGTTATCATTTTGTGTGTGCTATATTTATCATTGTGTGGTATCCTCTGTAGTGCTAAGCGAAATTGTGAAATTCAGTTCTACCAGATGTGGAAGTGAAATCTGTAACATTTTGATCTGTTTCTCTGCAATCTGCCGTTCATCCACCCCTTTGTATCAAAAAGAGTGGCGCAAAGTTTCTCATGCTGTCTCGTGAACCAAAACGAACCATGAGAAATTTCTCGTGCTGCTGTGTAAACCTAGCATGAATAGAAAGGAGCTACATGAAGTTTCTCATGCCTCTGTGTGAGCATAGCTTGAGTCGAAAAGAGCAGCACAAAGTTTCTCATGCCGCTGCGGGAACATTGTGCGAATCGAACAAAAAGTTGCACAAAGTTCCTTGTGCCGCTGCCTGAAACTAGCATGAATCAAAAACAATGGAATTGAGTTTCCTGTTGCTGCTGCACAAACCTACCACAAATCAAACAAAAAGTGGTGTGAAGTGTCTCGTGCCCCTGCGTGAACCTAGCACGGTTCCAAAAACGGGGCAAAATTGCTCATGCTGCATTGCAAAACTAGCGTGGATCAAAAATAACCCTGAGTGAAGTTTCTCATGTTTCTGCGCGAAACTAACACGGATCGTGGAAAACCACACAAAGTTTCTCGTGGCACTGTGTGAAACTAGCACGGTTTGGAAAAACCTGCACAAAGTATCTTGTGTCATTGTATGAAACTAACACAGATTGAAAAAAAGACCCATGCAAAGTTTCTCCTCGTGCTACATGTAACTAAAATAGGAATAAAACACCACACTTAAAACGGGGCAACATTTCCAGTGGCGGCGAAATCGTAATGCTGATTTCATGGAACATGCGGCAGCGGATTCCAGTGTGGATTCCGCATTTTACGCTTTGGGCACGAACATTTCGCCCTCCCCTAGTCCTCAAGGGCTACTATGAGTTTCTGAATACACTGATCATTTAAAAGTGAATATCTAAAGTTGGGCTGCTCCTAATTTTAAAAACGTTGCGGCATGCACCATTTTCAGGCAAGGGCTGGCTATACCAACTATCTCATAAATCAGAGCAGGCAATTTTCAGATGTGTGAATTGAAAGTGTGTTTTTTAAAGCTATTTGGAAATCTTAAAACAAAAATACCCCTTTTATGCACTGGATTTGACCAGATAAGTTGCCGGCCAAATTTAATGAACTTTCATTGACGAGAATAAAAGCTACAACGGAAAGTATAATGCCCAAGGCCACACGCCATCGGTTTTATGCTCACAGTGTCCTCCATAGGGCTCAACAAATGGAAACTATGAACCAATGACATCATTTATGAAGCCCCTTTAGTTATTAATCAAGAAGAAATGTGAAATCTGAGATGTTTGCCTGTGCAGGACCTATTTAAGAAGCACAATGGATTGAAGTAAGTAAGTTTACGAATTTCCTGCATTATTGCTGATGATTAAGCATAAAATTGGCATGTAGCACATATAAAACTGGGACATATCAATAAACTATGTCATGTGATATGTATTTGGGCCATATTGTTGAGAATAATTGCATATCTACATATGTCTTTGTGAAAGTGTGTTTGTAGGTTCGGGGTTGGCTCCACCCCCATAACATTGGCCGGCCTAAATTTTGGCCCAAGGTCGGAATACCAGTCTGGGGTGTACTGGCGTGGCGATAGTGATATTTGTCCAACCCCACCCATTCACCCTGCCCATGGCGCGGTCCGCCCCTTTGCTATCAGTATAGGCGATTTTGGGAGCTTGCCGATTTTGTAACTTTTCAAAAATCGGAAGTTATGGCACAATAAAACATACACAAGGCTATAGCAGACCACCACGTGCATGTCAGCTGCAGCCCGTGCAAAGCCGGATGGTACCGCTAGTATACACCTACTATATATGAACAAACACTGGCTGCATGACTCAGAACAGTAAGCCCTTTCCCTTTCGTTCGAAGGAGGCAGAACCAGAACTGCAGCTGGAAGGCAAAACTGCAACAAGAAATGTGAACGACTAAATAGAAAGAAGCAGCTTGTGAGCCGGCCCTTTCATTTCACTGGGGATGCCTATTGATTTGGTTACACCTAGTCCTGACTGACCTATTCTGTGTGGCTCACTGATATTGTGACTTAATATCTGACATGTTCTTTTGCGTGTGTTCTTTTCCAGCCCCTTGAGAGGGTCATGGCTAACCAACACCTCCAGAGCACCGAGGACGCAGGGAGAGTGGAAGCTTGCAAGGAACAGGTATCAGACAGCTGGGCTACAAGGTATTGATTGACACCTGACTGAGGTCCTGTTGGTAGAAAAAGACAAGCAGGGCTGGCCCGCCTGGAGAGATGCTCTATTACATTGATCCAGGGCTCAGAGCCTCCCTCTGTAATGCACTCGCTAATCACTTAAGTGCAAACGGAGTGCATCGACGTCAGGAGATAATGGAGCAGCAAACTCTCCAGGACGGGTGGATACTACATTCATTTTCATCAGCCCACTCAACCTGACCGAACAGGTATCGAACACACACGAGGAAGAACACGTTACTTACATCAAATAAAGATTAAGCAGCACGGTATCCTCTATAGATGCAATTCCACGGCATGCAAAGACGTCCCGGGAGGCTTTTATACGTGTAACAAACTTTTTGGAGCCGCTCGCTATCATTTGGATACATTGAGAAACTGTCCCTATGAGCTCACACAATCTATAACAAGAACACCTTATCCGGGTATCATGTAGACATATTATTTTTCTTGGAACAGGTTGGACATACTACAGTGTCTTAGGGTTTGCTGAAGCAGTGTTGCAACATAAAAACACCAGGGAAACAACAGAGGAGGTGTGACTTACCATACCAATGTTCCAATATCATTTGTCATGGCAAATATTATGTTTCTCCCAAATATAGTTTCTATATAGATTGTAAAGGTTCATAGACTAAGGCCACCGAAATGAAACCCACCCCAGTCGCTCAGGACTCACTCATGGTCCTGAGGATGTGCAGTAGACTATCTAAACAAAGTTGTTTACAGAAGATATAGAAAGATCCTATGGAACTTGTCTTTTAGATAATAGCAGGTAGTATATTACTCAGCAATCCTGTTGCAGCGGCCCACCCTCTTGGGGAGTAAGCCCAAGTAATTTTGGACGAGAGTGGTTAGAAAATGTTCATGCATTCCTCCACCGGTCAGCCAATGCCTTGCCAAAAAGAAACTTTGACGGGACATTCTAAAATATAGCTAACTGGCTATAGCCCATCCCAGTAGCACTAGAAGTCTATAAAGACATTTCTGCAGTGTACCCAGCCATCCGCCCAGATTCCATGCCCGGAATCCAAGAGGAAGACATTCTGCTAAAATCAAATGCCAAAAAGGAAGAAAATATGGCAAGGTGTCTGTGCCTATTCATCCAAAAGTCCTGTGATCCCTTTTTCTGTCTACTATTTAGACATTTTGGGGGCTAAGGGATACAATTTGCAGGTGGCATTTTAATCTGCCGCAGGGGTGCCAAAGAAATGATCCCACAGATGATGGAATTGACGCAAACATGAACTCCTGAGTGTATGTACACTGGTTAAAGTGAACATTTTCCCTAGTCAGGTGGAAAAGATGTAGAATGTTCAGTGAACCTCAATTGAAAGTAGTGATTGACCTATTTAACTAATTTGGAAATTGTGTAACGGAAAGTAGCTTTAGAGTGTATGAGTACAATGTATCAAGTGTGACAGGGCCACCGAAATGACCCTGCCCAGCGGGGCAAAGGGCCACTTTCAACTGGGGAAGGCGGCCTACCGGGACAACACCAGAGCCATACCTATTCCAGGGGCGGTGCGGGGTAGTTGAGGGAGACCTTTGACCCCAGCTCCCTGGTATACACAGAGCTGTGTTTGTACCTTTGGGCCTCTTTCTCGGACCTGAAACCTACCCAGATCTGTCCTGGCCAAGGGCCTCATTACACAGTAGGTGGTAGGGATTTACCGGTACCGGTAAAATACCGGTACCGGTAAATCCCTGCCGCCTTACTATGAGGTCCCTTAGCGGGTTGGAGTTTTAACGCCTGCTTTTTGCAGGCGTTAAATACCAACCCGCTAAGGGACCTCGGAGCTAATTACGGCACCGCTAAATTGCGGTGCCGTAATTAGCGCCTTCCCCATTCCCATTGAGCCCTATGGGGCAGAAATGGGAATGGGGAAGGGCAATGGCGGAAGGGGGATTTACCGCCCCTCCAACCTTGGGATGGGGCGGTAAATCCCCTTTCCGCCAAGCGGTGCCGGTATTTTACCGGCATGAGCCATGGCGCTAATAGCGCCATGGCTCACCGCCTACCGTGTAATGAGGCCCTCTGTCCTGGCCAAGGGCCTCATTACACAGTAGGTGGTAGGGATTTACCGGTACCGGTAAAATACCGGTACCGGTAAATCCCTGCCGCCTTACTATGAGGTCCCTTAGCGGGTTGGAGTTTTAACGCCTGCTTTTTGCAGGCGTTAAATACCAACCCGCTAAGGGACCTCGGAGCTAATTACGGCACCGCTAAATTGCGGTGCCGTAATTAGCGCCTTCCCCATTCCCATTGAGCCCTATGGGGCAGAAATGGGAATGGGGAAGGGCAATGGCGGAAGGGGGATTTACCGCCCCTCCAACCTTGGGATGGGGCGGTAAATCCCCTTTCCGCCAAGCGGTGCCGGTATTTTACCGGCATGAGCCATGGCGCTAATAGCGCCATGGCTCACCGCCTACCGTGTAATGAGGCCCTCTGTCTCAAATCATTTAGGTGATTTCCAGGAGGCAGGCACATCCAGAGAAGAACTTGGACTGCAAGAACCACAATGCACCTGGGCCCACAGGACAAACCCCAGTCTCGAACAGGAGGAACAAACTGGTTATCTAAATGAAAATGCACTAGGGGCACCCATTCAGAAGCTGAGTGGAAAACCAAACATCTACTACAGACTGCTCAGGCATGCTACAGGGGACGAGCAGAGGAGCAAAAGCAGGGCTGTAACCAGAAGAGAGAGGCACAACACTAGAGGATGTTGGCAGTAAAAAAGAATCGTCTTCATTTCTAAGACATGATTAAGCAAAATTATGTATTAGTTTTCTTGCAAGACAAATGGAAAGCATCCTACCTATTAGCCCATTCCCATTCAAATAACCAGCCTCACCCTGCAGATCTGCTATTTACCTTCTGGGGCACTTGACTCTGAAACTTTGAGAGTCACTTATTAGGCATTCGGGCACACTATTCCTTCCCTCCTCTTATACAATATTCTCCATTCTTAGGAAACAGCAGTCCATCATTTGTCTTCATGGTGAGAGATATCACGTGATATTACAGTTCTGGGTAAACATGGCAGCTCGCTCACACTGTTTCATCCTTCTCAGGGAAAGGGCCTCCACTGCCTTGACAATTTCCACTGTCAATGAGAGGTCCATTGTCTCTGCCAGTCTGAGTTGATGTGATCCATTTGCTTCAGTTCAACTGCCATGCCCCAGTAACCCAGGCAGACCATAACGTTCGTAGTCACCAAGTTTAGGTGCACATACACAGTCCAGATCATGATAGGCAACCATTGCCTTGGGCAAAAACGGGAAAGGTACCCTAACCAAAGTCTCCTAGGAGTGAAAAGAAAAACCATTTGAAAAATAAATTTGTTTAACCTTTGTTCCCACCTCCTCTCCTTATGTTTTACCCCTATTTAGCATTTTATGTATTTATTTTTATTAATTCTGGGTCTATGTTTTATTCTTCCACAGATCCCCTTTTTGCACTTCTACTGCAACTACCACAACAACAGTTACATCAGTATATTTTACAGGATGGAAGATTTGTAGGAACCGGGCCATCAACTTGTGTCCTTTACTATTCATTTAGAGTTGCAATCTAAGCACATTTAAATTTTATTCAAACTTATTTCAGGCTCTCATAATTGATGTAGTGCCTTTTGCAGGGCATGTGATTCTTCACTAATTTATTGTAGGACAAAGGAGGGGTAAAGCTCATGCGTAGAACTGTGGCGAGCAGCTCTGGAGGGTGCTCTATTGAGGACTGCAGTCAGCTCCTTACTACAACATCTATGGCAGCAGGAAATTATACATTCCAGTAAGAAGAACATGGTTATAGATAATGTTGTAGTTATATAGGGTTGTTCAGAGACTTCATTACTAGTATCACACATTGGGCCTCATTACACGGTAGGCGGTAAACCATGGCGCTATTAGCGCCATGGTTCATGCCGGTAATTTACCGGTACCGCCTTGGAGGAAAGGGGAATTACCGCCCTATTCCAAGGTTGGGAAGGCGGTAATTCCTCCTTCCTCCATTGCCCTTCCCCATTCCCATTTTAGCCCCATAGGGCATAATGGGAATGGGGAAGGCTCTAATTACGGTACCGCAAATTGCGGTACCGTAATTAGCACCCCGGTCCCTTTGCGGGTTCGTTTTTTGTACCAACCCGCAAAGGGACCTCGTAGTAAGGCGGTAAGGGTTTACCGGTACCGGTAAAATACTGGTAAACCCTTAACGCCTACCGTGTAATGAGGCCCATTATATCACCAGGAGTGCATATAATGCCTGCACGGTAAAGCTACCTCAAATGCCTTCTTCTGCTCTTTAAACACTACCCCTAGCGTCTGTAAATTCTTCTGGCTATCGGCAATTTTATTGATTTCTGAGATTAAGCTCTCTAGATTCTCGAAGTGTCTAATCACTACCTTGGGCCATCACGGGATATTGAGACTTACTGATTTCCTTTCTACTGCTGCCCAATACATATGAAACTGTCACGCTCCTGTCTGCAAAACAAAATGTATATATGTTGTGGGAACTGAGGCCAATGCCACAAATCAACCCTCACCATGAAACAAGAGTCAGGGATATTCCATCCCAATAAATCATGTTACCTACTAATAACACCTAGCCTTGTCCTAGCTTATTAAGACATTGCAGGTAATGTGGTTGAAGGGGCCATAATTGCTAAGTTTATTCTATTTGTAGCCATAAATCAGGGGTTACCGCTGGAGCAGTTGTCAAATATCTGGCTGGGATACCCAGCAGTAGCACTTCCCAAAATTCTCTGTGTATGACCCAGTCCCAGTTGCATCCAGCCCACGGGCCAGGGACAAGTCTGCTGTCGGGTGTTGAGACGCCTTTCACTGGCCCCTTTGCTGTGATGGTACACTTTTGACCTCCAAAGGTCCATCCTCTGGACTGCCAGAAGTCTCCCCAGGGCCACAGGTATTCTGGTATTCCTGAATCATTCCCCAGGATTCTGGGCTATCTGTTATGTCTCATATCTTCTCAGATATTTGCGAGTTCAGAATTCAGGTAGACTTGCACCTTTTCACATGAAATACCCATTGTAGCATTTCCCTGGAAGACATTACTCCATTATTCAGCTGTATTAGCGGCGCATCTCTGATGAGCTTAGTGAGAGTCCTAATAACATGTAGCGACCCACCCAATCTTCATGTTGGTGAGTTGTGCCACAGAAATAAGTCCTGTTGCTTGTTCTAATCTGCCTAATCGACCATCTAACGTTTGCCCTTTATATACAGCCCAAGTTGCAGGAGCAGTTTTGGCCCCATCCCAAATTCGATTGGCTACTTCCCTTTTCCTTCTTCGTCTGCACAATTCCTCCGACTGTTGTTGCAGGTGGATAGCTGCCCCCTCGGAACAATTGGGAAACTGTGTCATGACCTGAGAGGCAGACAAGGCAATAGTGAAAATCATAGTTGCTAGAGTGGTGTTCAGAATCACATACCGAAATCATGATCTATCTATCTTACTCACTGTATCATACCAGAGAGACTGACTCGGCATCACTGTTTTTTTCATGAATTCAACAACCTCAAATGTAGGAGAAACGAGATACTTGATTAAAGTATACATTCTATTATTGAATTCTGATATATAGTTGCATAAAGCACTAGTGGTGTTAGATCACACCCTTATCACCTCGGTGCTTAATGTTGAGATCAAAAAAGTAAGTAAATAACAATATAGCTCCATGGAATTATTGTAGTTCTTTCCTAACATTACACTCAGATCCTCAATGCTGCACATTCCAGGTACAACCACACAATAAAAACCTTGAGGTAAGTATACTGTATCAGTGCTTCTGCTCTCATTATTGCTCTGCACCCTTTCACCACCACCACTGTATCCGTCAAGTAGCGTTTTCAACACATCATCTTCAGAACGTCTTTTCTTCCCAATCTGGAGTGCAAAACAGAATAGCAACAGTCTGTGAATTCTGACACATGGGATGGTTTAGGGTAAATTTCAGGAGCTGAGGTCATTTAATAACAGTGGTTTCATTCTTTACCAACTGTGACAATTCACTAGGTGTTGTCACTTCTCCACTGGGGGAGCCCCTTCCCATGAGGGAGGGGAGGCAGCTACCCAATAGTCCCCTTAGGGATGGATTAATGTGGGAGGACCTCATAGGGAGGAACTCCTTGCCTGGGGACATGTACAACCACCTAGGGTACAAGCCCTCAGTCACACCCCAACATCCTCTGGCCCCCCCTTTGGTAAAAAAAAAACCCTTTCTTGAGGTTAAACATATGTACTATTGTAATACCTTCAGTATAATCTAGGTAGAAAAGACTAGGACTAGGATGATTACAGAAGATGAAAAAGGTTCTGGTCAAGAGAGTACTGGTACGAGGTGGCCCTGAGGAGGCATAAAGATGCAAATGTCAAACAGAATAAGGACCTTCCACCAGGGAGGATCTGGCAACAAAGTATAAAAAGAGACAAAGGAGTATACAAACTGTCAAACCCAGCTGGGTCCATCCAGCCCCGGAGTAGTGAGAGGCAAGGAAGCTGCCAAACATCCTGAAGCGGCAAAAAACAGAGACTGGAGGACACAAGCAGGAAGCAGAGAGCGTCTCCAGTGGGCATGATGGAAGCGGGTCCAAGGACCAGTGGAAGAAGGTGAGGCAGTGTCGTGACCTCCCAAAGGGGGTGGACCCTGTTTTCCCACAACACCGAGACTGCAGGGAGTCGCCAGATGCGTAAACGCCTTGAAACCACCGAAGCCACTGAAGACCGTGGGAAGCCAGGAAGACACTGACACCAGTCCCTGGAAGAACTGGGGCCATGCAAGCAGCTCCCAACAGGTAAAGGGAGGCATGGGCAGACTGGTGGGGACAAGGGAAGAGTCGAGGGATCTCAGCTTGAAAGTGGGCCAAGAAGGGTCGGGGACCCAATAACGAATAGAGATTGTATCCGAAGAGCACTTCCTCATCTGAGTGGAGACAGTGAAACCACTGACCACCAGAGAAGGGTCGGGTACCCTATAATGAACAGAGAGTGACTCTGAGGAGCACTTCATTATCTCAGTCGAAATAGCGAAACCACTGACCACCAGAGAAGGGCTGGGGACCCCACAACGAATAGAGACTGCATCTGAGGAGGACTTCTTCATCTCAGTGTAGATAGAGAAACCACTGACCACCAGAGAAGGAATTGGGCCCCTAAAATAGTTGAAAGAAGCAACAGAGACAAGCGTCTTCAACCCGGTGGCCATGGGAAGACCACTGAATACTGGACAAGGGTCAGGAAACCAAAGCAAAGTACAATACAGCCTAAGGAAAACTTTCCCCAATTCAATGACCGGAGGGATGTCACTGAAACTAATAGAAAGAGTTGGGACACTGTAAGAGCCTGGGAACAGAGACCAACTGAATTGCAGAGCTGGGAGGAGTTATTAACATTACAAATAATGTCAAGAACCAGTGTAAGAGAGTCATTCCTCCTGGACCTAAGTGTGTGGACACTGTGATACACACATAGACACCAGGAGAAGGGAGAAATTCTCCTGGCAAATAATCTTAGAAGTCAACAGAACATCAGGGGGTGTCATTCTCCATGTCTTGTGCCTTTTTGCTGAGACGAATCTGAAAGCCAGACTAAAATAGAAGTAATCAGAACATCAGGTGAAGGGATTAATTTCCCCTGGCTTGTGCCTTTTTGTAAAGAGAACTTTTCTGAGTGTACCAGGAGAAGGGAGGCATTCTCCCGGTGGAAGATTTTAATTTATTTATCATTCTTAGGTTTAAGTGTAAAGGATAGAAGTAGGGTTTTGGACAAACAGTGAATATTATTTCACAGACATTCAGACACTTCCTTATCTTTAGGTCGAGGCAGGGAAACCCCTCATAGAGTTATGGATAGATAGGTTTTTGCAAAGCTCAATGTAACTTTATAACCAAAACCATACCACCCTTTGGTCCGTCTCATACTTCTACACCACGGGCCAAGTGCAGGGTGGCATGTTGCATTATCTGGTCCACCAAGACTTTCGTAATGGAGGAAGGGCCGCAATCAGCAACAACAGCCCTCCATTAGAAAAGTCTTTGTTTACTATGGCGGGCCCGGAATAATACTGACCCTCATTGGTTCAGTGCACACGTACTACGTAGCTCTTATGAGTTGCGTAGTGCGTGTGTGCTGCAACCAATAGAGGGCCAGAACTGTGGCTGGCGTGGCCAATAAGGCTTGTTGCCGGAAGGAAGGCATTGCAGCCTTGCCATGCCAGCCGCAATAGGAGAGGTCTGCTCACCAGCACACCACCTCGAGAACGTGCCAGCCTTCCAGCTAGCCTGCATTGCAGTGCATCCCGTGTGGTAGGTACATTCTGGGGGTATCTGTATGTTGTGGGATGCATGTTTACAACCGCCTTGTGTGCCGAGATGGGTGAATGGTGTCAGGTGGTGGGGTCTGTAGGATTGGGTCTGTATATTGTTTGCTGCCTGCATGTGCCGAGATGTGAATCATGATGAGGAGGGAGGGGGGCGGTATGTTTGGGTCTGTATGCCTCTGTATGTTTGCAGCCTTGTGTGTGTCGAGATGACCTTGCTTATTTCTAGTGGTGTTCAAATAAAAGGGAATTCCCTTTGAATTTGGAATGGCCGTTTTTATACGCCCGTTTTCACCTGATTTACTTCATTGTGGAATAATCAGATTGTGTACATCTAATTGTTAGATGTACACAATCATATCATTCCTGTCTAATACAACAGGTAAAATGCTGAAAAATGAGAGACTGAAAACTTAACAATCTAGTCCCCTCTGATCTTCCTAACGAGAAACAGCAACACATCCAGGATCTCCTGGATCAGTTCCCAATGTCTGTAAGGGTGAGCCTGGGTGAGTAATGGGAATCAACACTGTATTCATACACACCAGGACAAGGT
Organism: Ambystoma mexicanum; assembly: GCF_040938575.1. NCBI lineage: Eukaryota > Metazoa > Chordata > Amphibia > Caudata > Ambystomatidae > Ambystoma > Ambystoma mexicanum. The sequence continues at coordinate 1,255,226,534 of NC_090932.1, forward strand.
CATGAATGTATTTATTTATTTCATTTCATGAACATTTGTATGGCGCCTATACAGCAAAAAGTGTTTCCAGGTGCCACAAGATAAAAAAAGGGGATGGGGAGGGCACAGGAAGAAAAAAAAACAGTAACAGTCCTAGTAGGCCTTGTGACATTCGGCTCGTGAAAGTGCAGTAACACGGAGTGCAATCTTAAGCCCTATTGCATTCCCGAGGCAAGGAAAGAGAGGTGGACAAAAACGATCGCTGGAGACATTATTGCACCATGTCAAAGTCAGTGATGCTCGCCTACAGTTCTTGTTGCCAAACCAGATAAATCATGGAGGTTTTGAATAGACTTCTGGAAATTGAATGCCATATCCCAATTCGATAATTACAGATGCCTCAAAATGACAACCTCATCGACTGATTGGGGCTGGCAGTGCATATCTCCACGATTGATCTAACTAAGGACGTTTGGCAGGTGCCACTGAACCCCACAGACAAAGAAAAGATGGCGTTCTCCATCCCCAGAGAACTGTTTAATTTCAAAGTCCTCCCATTTGGACTTCATGGGGCACCAGTCACCTTACAGAGACTGATGGACCAGATTTTGCAACCCTTTTCCAACTTTTGTGGTGCTTATTTGGACGATATTGTCATCGACAGCCAGGTCTGGAAAGACCACATGTTTCACCTACATGAAATCATTAGAGCCCTAAAACAAGCTGGCCTGACCACAAATCCCAAAAAGGGCCACTTGACGCAGTCGGCCGTGAAATGCTTGGGGTTCTTTGTGTGGAACAGGCCAATCCAACCCCAGTTAGAAAAAGCCTTAGCCGTTTTAAGGAAGTCATGGTATTAAAGTAAAACAAACACAAGTGACCACAGTTCAAGGGTGTTTATTGAACCTTATCAAGGGTGTGATGAACGCCTATCTAAACCTAAATCTAAGATGGGAGCAAGATAATAATGCAGTCATAGTGGGGTCTTCTCAAAATAAAAGGGCCCATACTAAAAACAACGTTTGCCAATTCTTCCCACTAAATTACAAATAGTGTGGGGTAATGTTCATGAAAAAGGGAAGTGTTCACAAAAATGATGAGTCGGGATGGTCAGGCCGCTGGCCTCCCTTACCCATGTTTTCAGCATGGGACAAGGCGGTTCACTCGAGCATAGCACACTCCTGGGCTTCTTCGGCACGAGGACGCAGTTCCATTACAAATATCAGGGCCTTCTATGCCCAAGTCTCTTAAGATATCAAAAGTCTCTTGCTTCAGAGGGCCTGACGAATCAAACAAACAAAAAGTTCCTTTCCAAATATTTCCATAGGGAGATTCACTCTTCACCCTGGATCCCCCTCAGTTGGGCTCAACTCCCTTTTACACAATTAGTCTCCCTTAGCCGTGTTCGGACCGATTACAATTCATGTATATCATCTCGGTGACTCACGGTTCGCCCCGGATCTCCCCGCATCTCCCTCAGTCAGGCTCGAATCCCTTTTACACAATTAGTCTCCCTCAGGCGGGTTCTTACCAGTTACAGTTCGTATTAGCTATCGAAGACTTTTGAATGTGCACAGGGGTTGGCTTGACCCTTTGCAGGACCACTTCGATGTTACAGTTCACAATTGTACACTCTCAGTTGGATACCTAAGGCAAATAGAATAAACTGATGAACAGGAAAGGGGCGGTCCCACTTGGCCTTGTGAGCACTGAGAATGTGCAAGTGCAGGGAGAGACAGAAGGGACAGGGAAGGAGGTATGTGCTAGGAGTTTGACATAGGGAAGAGCCAAGGAGTTAGTTGTGTGCAACAGTAAGTGCCTGGCAGAGATCGGTTGGTACAGAGTGGTCACCTGCAAATAATAAGTGCAGGCCTTTGAGAACACAAGCCAGTGTCTGCCCAAAGGCAAGTGCTGGGATGGGGCGGAAGGCTGAGGATGATTGGGCGTAAGGGCGGGACCCAGCAGGGCACATAAGGTCCCAGGCCACCAACCTCACCGACTGTGGGGTATTAGCAGGGGAGTGAGGAGGAAAGGAGGATGTGAAGAGGAAAGTTTTGAGGATCATCTAGAATTTGTGGCGATCTGGCTGAAGACACAGAGGAAGGGGGAGACTGTTCCAGCATAGGGAGCCAACCAATGAGAGAGATCTGCCACCTGCTCACTGATTAGAAAAGTGCCTGACACGCAGAGAGTTTGAGCCAGAGGAGCGTAAAGATCTGGAAGGAAAGTATTTGGTGAGAGCAAGTTGTAGATAGATTGGTCCTCTGCCCCCGACAGCCATATAGGGTGTCCTCATGTTCCACAATACATACACAGGCCATGTGATCTTTGCCTTCTCTTTTCCTCCTCAGAGAGCAGACCTCGGGCAATTCCTATCTGCATAGGTTCCACAGAATCACTTCCCAAGCGGGCCACAGGCATAAGGGTTTTTGAAGTGCTTCTCGGAGGGCAATTTCTTCTACGTTCTGCCTTTTTCTCTTGGAATTTGTAGTCCAGTTGCAAGACCATGGTCACAAGGTCTATAAAGGAAGCAGGTTGTAGGACTTGAACCAACTCGTCCTTTTAGTCATCCGGGAACCCTCTTCTGAATAACGTAAACCTTGTCTCCTCTGGCCACCCTGTTCCATCTGCCAGTTGGCAGAATTTTGTTACATAGAACTGAGCGTCAAGATTCCCCTGATCAAAATCCAGTAGGTTCTCTTGGCAGTATAGGCAGTCTCTGGACAGTCCAATATCGCTCTCAAGGCACTGACAAAGGCTGAGTAACTGTCCTGAACAAAACTGTCCGATGTGACCAGAGGTGTCACCCAGTCTAAGGCATTGCTAGACATGTTTGTGACCATGTAAACCACCCTAGATGTGTCCAAGAGGAACTGGTGAGGGCGAAATGTAAACATTATGGTGCATGGTCAAGGAATTATTTAAGCTTCTTAGGAGAACCATCATTCTTTTATCCAGTGGAGGCCACTCCCAGAACCTCTTGTTGTAGGTTTTCCCTAATGGTTACTGCCTGTTGAAGGGTGGTGTTTTCTAAACAGAATCCCTGGACCTTGTTTGTTAATTGTTGCTCTGCGTCCTTTAAGGCCTGCATAGGATCCATGTCTGGTTTTGAATGGTGTGGGTGTCGCAAACTGTCATTGTCTCAATCAGTCTCACTATCTGAAGTACATTCAACAACTCTTTTAGGAGCAGGCCGGCTTACTCGTCTCCGGGTATGGTGTCTTGGCGCGAAAAGAAAGGACCTGTCCCCGTAACAGACCAGCCTGGTACCTGTTAGCCAACCCAGGCACCAGGTCTACCCATCCCAGGATAAGGTCCGGATGTAGGTGGAAACCTTCTTTGGGAAGAAAACCTCCAGGTGGTAGATGGCTGGTGCTGTATCTAAAATGTCCAAGGCAGCGAGAATCCAAAAGGAGGAAACAGTTGCTAGAAGGTAAGTAACAGAGATGTCCAATTCCATTTTCTAGAAAAGAGAGGAGTCAAGGAGAAAAGAACAAGAAGAGAGAGCAGAGAGGAGCTGGAGTCAGCAGAGGTGGAGAACAGGAAGTGGAGTCTGGGCAGGGAAGGCAGTCTCGAGCGGACTCAGGACAGAGCAGGCCATGCGAGGAGAAGCAGGGAAGAGTACAGGAGCAAGGAGGGATCCCGAGCGAGGAAAAAGAAGAAAGAATAAAGTACACAGCGTACCTGCAACAAGAGTTGCAATGTGCCGGGCCCGATCCAGTGCAGAAATAAATGGAGCCATCTTGGAAGGTCACATTATGTAAGATAAACTAGACCACAACTCTATTACAGCAGGAAACATAATGGGCCCCCACAGGCCCTTGGTAACACAGCACCATGACCGCTTGGGCTAGGGAGTTGGGAGCCCCCCTCAAGTGCAACAGAAGGTTACGGGACCACCCCTTGTCTTGGGGCCCCAGTTACCATTTTCTGGATATATTTTTATAATAAAAGTTGAAAAGCTATGCAGATTGTCACATGGATTATTGTGAATCTTATCGCAGGAGATGCAGTTGAGCTTGAACAATTGGGTAGTGTTTTAGTTGAAATATGTGCTTGTAATTTCAAAATATGTGGCCTCTTCCACTCGGGTGCCATTTCCACATACTGCATTAGACAACTCATATTTTTGGACCTACCCAACTTTTCAAAGACCTTGCCCACACTCATGGTTAAACCTTAGACCTTATATTGCAACCAAAATTAGAGATGAATGCCCTTAATTACATAACCCCAATACTTTGAACTGATCACAATGACATCCCCTTTACTATCACCATGTGTAAACCTCAACGACAAACGGAAAAACACACACACAACATGGAGTATCCAAACCCTAAACAAACTCCTTTCTCTACACTTGCTAGTCTCCTTAAACAGTATCACCTAAGCGCTGACATCCAGTAAGTGAATATCCACAAAATATATTAGCTACATTTGTGTTCATATCTGTGATCCACACATGAAGAAATGTATCAATAAAATGAACATGTATGCACTAGTAAAATTGTATGCATTCTTGTGGAGATTTTAATTATGATTTTATTTCTGTACGATGCACCTCATGTGCAATTTTACTTGTCTTACTGGACCCTAAGGGCTATGAAATCAATACCATTTAGACATAAATTAAAAATCTGATGGCTCCAAAAAATATGTAAGCATCCTTTCTGTAACCCACCTTTTCAAAGAAGATTTCATCCAAACTGCCTGCACGGAAGCCACCATCATATTATTGGTCAAAAAGCCCCAATCAATCCATCTGTTAGCAAGAACTATGGTCACTATGATGGTCTCCCCATATCCTCAAGAAAACGATTGTAGTGCAACTCCTGGCTCACCTCTGCAGCCTTCTTTATTCTTTGCAGTTGGTTGTCTGCCCATGACATGGCACATACCCAGCCTGCCACAAGATGTGGCTGACACCCACAAAGCAAAGAACAAGGGTCAACGACTCTATGAATACTTCCAGATCTCAGTGCTCCTTTCCACAACACCAATCATAAAAAGCTTCCCAGTCACATTTGGAAGGGAGCAGAGGTCTCGTGTTCTTCCCTCCCATTTTTCATAGCCTCACAATCTGGCTGTTTCCAGACACTCAGACTGGAATCCTTGCTCTCTGACTCCAGTCAGGTCCGGTTTGCAGCCACTGAAAGCTCCCCTTTGTCATTAATTATCAATATTTATCCCCACCCATCCTAAAGATCATCACCAACGATAGTCAACACGAGCCCTCCTGTTACGATGGGACCATACTCTATGCATCACGAGCAACCAAAATGAGTACCGATTCCTGAAAAACTGCAACCCTGTCATTGACTCCTGGACGGCAAGAGGTTTCGAGGAAAATAAGAGAAGGAAAATGGAACTTCATACTGATACACAAAATGCATCACCAACTACCCAGAAAGTCGAACTTTACCACGCATCCTAGGTGAGCCTTTTTCTCCCAGCACCAAATAAAAACAAGTGAGTTATCACCAACTCTTCCCTATGTCCTGAGGAGAACAGTAGTAGAGGTTAAAATACCAGGGCAATGGCAACAGTCCTCTTTGACTAGTCCATGCAGCAGTATCGGGAGGACGGCCTGAGTGTAGGCGGTTGATGTATGTGCGCCTCTTTGTGGTGGTCTGTATGCATATCCATTCAGAGCTTATTGGTTATCTGAAAGCATATGTCATCCATATTGTCCATACTTACATAGATTCCAATGATATTGGATGGGTGTATTTTGCTTACATATAGTCTGACCCTTTTTGTATGTGCGTACATATATTCTGAGCATATTCTTGTGTATTGTGTGTGTGAGCATCTGTGTGCAATGTTTATGTTTGTGGGGGATGTGTGTGGGGGAGGTGTGTGGGTGTGTATGTATAATGATTCTGAGATGTTTGCCTATGATTACCTAGTTTCTGAGATTATTGCATGTACTGTATTAAATCTCATTTTCCACCCCCTCCCTGACTTCCCTTACTTCTTCCCTCTTTTCTTCCTCAGCTCTAGTTCTCTTTTATTGTCCTCAGCAAATTGTTCTACATACTGTTTTTGATGGTTTGTTTCATATCTTGTAATTTTATGCTTCTATTTTATTCCATGTATTTATGTTGTTGTAATGTAAAGCGCCATATAAACTTAATAAGTACAAATACGTGTTGGAAATTGTTTGGATGGTCCACACTTTTGGAGAATTACATTTTTGCCAAATTGTTTTTGCCGCATTTTGTACCACTTTATTTTTCAGCAAAAATGCATATGGTAAATTGGGGTGAGGTGTATATAGAGGGATGGTAGAAGGGGGAATTCGGCAAAAAGTGTATTTCAGCCCAAAAAAATCAGGAAAATCTCATAGAACCATTGTTTGAGCACATGGAGATGTGTGAGTGGCTGGCTTTAAAAGGTTGCTTACCATTGTGAATGTGGTTTGCAATGTTATCTCAGGTGCCTGCCATGATACTGAGGAAGACTTCTCTTGCCAAACCTTCACCTTCAAGACCAGTTCCTGTTGCAGCTTCCAGCCAAGATCATCTCTTTCTATTTATACTCCTTTCCCTTTTATCATCTTTAGCCCTAATGTTCCTGAACCCCATCCAGAGCCAATCCACTTATTAGATGGATCCTGATCCTTGAGAACATCACCCATTTGACTATCACTTTGTGAATGAACATTCAGGACCACCAGGCGTTAACTAGGGTTGTGCTCATGTCATGATCTCAGTATTGACGGGCCCATGCACCAAATTTCCTTCCCATCAAAACACTGTCAGGAAGTCTGTCAGACTCTTGAGGTCACCCATGAGTTTCTGATGACAGTGCTGGTAATCTTTCATGTTGCTGCTTCATTGAAGGAGCTATCCCACATGGGCAGATATACTTCTTATCGCCAGGACCACATTATGTCCTGAAGATTATATCAATGCATCTATGCAGGAGGGGTTCACAGACCCCTGTACTACGGGACCAAGATCTTTTTCTTAATGAAGGAATCCAAGCAACAATGGCCGTGCATCAACTGCAGGGAATTAAAAACAGATCATGGTGAAGAACCACTGATCCCCAATTGGATTGAGCAAGTCTGAGGCGCATTATGGTTTATCAAACTGGACTTGCATGGAAGTTACAATTTAGTGCACATCCGGAAAAGGGATGACCTGTAGACCTTTGTTAAGGTGAAGTACAGTCATTTCACATACACTACCATACACTTCACAATTTGTGACACCTCTGTGGCTTTTCAACACTTTGTCACTGACATGTTTCATGTTTTGGTGCAGCAATTCCCTGGCTGAGTATCTACTCCCACAATTGACAAGATCACATTGAACATCTTCTGCAGGTATTGTGCTAATTATGAAAACATCTCATATGCGCGAAGCTGGAAAAATGTCAGCTTGTCACTGGGGTAAATCCTTACAGGACATCCAGAACAACAAAACAAGGAGCACATTTATCAAGAATTAGGACAGGTTAACCTGCTGTTATCTCGAAACTAATTCAGGGAATGGGCTAAAGAGCTAGAAGAGAGATATATAGCACAAAAATCAAAACAACCAGAGTTGTTCAGACAAATATTAGCAACAACACAATGGGCGAGAGCGAACAGCAAATATTGCCTTGATAAAGACCTGATTACGAGTGTGGTGATCCGCAAAAGAGGGTGCCGGTAAGCTTACCGGCACCCTTGTTCCGGGACCACCACACTATCAGGTTGCCTCCCGGGGCCGTTGCACCCGGCAGGTCTGACCTGCTGGGCGCAGACTTTTCACGGAAGCACCAGCATCGTTACCCACTGTGCCGGTGCTTCCCTCTCCCCACTCCCATAGAGTCCTAGAGGACTCTATGGGAATGGGGAGTTACAAAATCCGGCGCTTGACATCCCGCGCCACCGGGACTTGTAATGTCCCAGTGGCACCGGGAAGTCAGGGGCCGGATTCGATGTTACGGGGTTGGCAGCAACCCACCGTTCACACCGGCGGCTTACCCCCAACCTCGTAATGAGGCCCCTTGTGTCAAAACACGTGTTGGCTTTGATCAGAACAATATTGGGATACAATAAGCCCTACTCTTTGGATAAATAATCATTATATTGACTTTATTGTTGATTACATTTACATTTTATGTATACAGGAGGCAAGCGCGTCTTACTAGTACAACTATCTAACTGCATGGAAAAATGTCAGTTCCACACAATGCAAGCAGGGTTATTGAGCTATCTGCTAACCCCCAAAAGGGTGAAAATGAACCAGAAGAAGGTAAAAGCAATCATGGAATTACCTAAACCTACCATACTCATGGAACTTCAACAATTCTTGGTATTCACTAACTCTTACCAACAATTCATAAAATACTCTCTAGGGTGGGGAAACCACTTAATCAACTGACTTGGAAGTACACTCCATTTTTGTGAGCTGCTGCCACACCATAAACCTTTCAAAGCCTCATGGAAGCCTTCTCTTCAGCACTGTCTTACTTCAACAAGACACTTTCAAGACATTAATAAAGGAGGCATACACTGGCAGTAGTGCCATTAGAGTAATGTTTTCCAAGAAAGGAGAAGATGGGCTGCTGCGACTCATGGTTTATCATTCGACAAAGCTAACCCCAATGGGGTGCAATTATGCCGTTTACGATTGGGAGCTCTAAGCCATTAAGGATATGTGTATTCAATGGTGCCATATTCAGGTAGGACCAACACACCTGTTTAAATAGGTAATGTTCCTGCATAGTCCTTCTGTGAATTTCAGTGGCATTAACATTCATTTGCCTGTACCTCTGTCTTCTTTAGCCTACTGTTCCATCTGCGCCAGGATTTGATTAAGTTTGTTGTGTGCGCAATATAAAATATTCAAAATCAAAATCACACTCCATAGAATTACTCACAGACCAATGGGAGTTAAAGTTCCTGAACGAAGTACAATGTCTCAGTCCTTGGCATGTCCATTGGGTGTTTTTTGTTGTTCTATTTAATTACACACTGTCCTATAAGTCCAGCTCAAAACAAGTGAAGCCTGATGCTGTTTCTCGCCGTCCCAGCTACCCCGACCTGGTGGATCTCTTGTCTATCCTGCATTGACTCCAACCAACCACTGTTGGAGCTCTTTCAAGGCAGAAAAACAATGTTCATATGTCTGCAACCCTCCCGAGTCATCAAGCTTGTTAAACAACATCCAGACCTGCAGCAGACCCCAGAAGGCACGTTGTCCCTGCGAGAACGCTTGTATATATCCCTGACAGAGACCTGCCACAGACTACTCAAATGGTGCCATGATTGAAGATGTGCTGTCATTTTAGGCAAAACAGATTACGGGAGGGTTCATTGAAGTTTCTGGTGGCTTGCCAAATGGTTGACACTGATTGACACATAAAGTCCATGCAAAAGAATGTACTTCACAAAAAGGTTTATAAGGGGCCTAATGAAAATAAGGACCCATTATCAAACTGGTAGGGTCAGAATTACCAAGCTGAAGTTGTCAGGATGGTTATTCTCAAAGAGGTGGGGGGAGTGCTTTAGGCAGCTTAACAAAAGTAAGTGGCGTTTAGAGAAATAAAGAGTGCTGAAATAAAAAGTTTGTCAGTTCTCATTAAGTCTGGGGCTGGGTGCCTCACAGCTGATTAACACAATAACCAGTGATCTCAAAATCCCGGATTTGAGGGGTTCCCACACTCTTCTTCTATGGTCTTCTTGGGGTCTCTGCTCCTTTGTTCTCTGATCTCACATACCCTTCTTCTATCCTTACTAGGTGGAGACTGTTGATGGACTCTGTAGGTGGTGTTGTAAGTGTCGGGCCGTCCAGCAGGTATCAGAGTCACAGTGAGACAAATGACTGCCCTAAATTCCTGACAGGGTCCACACTATGCCTCTAACTACCACCTTCTCCCCCAGGGCCCTGGCACTCCAGACATCTACTCAGTCCCACTTTCATCTCAGTGTCTTTCCTGAGGTCTTATTTGTACAAAGTCTGCCCTGCCTTTCTCTCTCTCTCTCTATCTCTTCTGAGCATCTCCTGCCTCTCTGTTGGTGTAACATCTCCTCCTCAGCAATATTCCGCTCCTTCCTGCACTTTCATTATCCCTTTTCCCTTCACCTACTTGATTCTCTTCTACTTCCCCTCTTCAGTTCCTCCTCCTTAACCACCCTATCAATCCACCACCCTTCTCATTGCTTCCTTCTACCCCTCCTCCTTCTACTCCTTGTTATTCCCACACTCCTTCTCTTTACTTCCCTCTCCAACCACCTCCTTATTCTTCCAGATGTATCTCCGCTCCTCCACCTCTTTCAACAACTCTTCCACCAATTCCTTATCTCTTTCCTCTATCTCCTTCTCTCCTCTCATCCACCTCTTAGTGGCTTCTCCCATCAGCCATATGGTCTCCAACCAACTTTTTTCATAGCTTTGTGCAGCTGTTTCACCCAACTGGGCACCAACTCTCTTCTATTTTTGACCTTCTTCACTCTGTTGAGCACCTCTCCTCTAAGAGCCAAGCCTCTTCAGTTCTCTACTACCTCTCCCACTTTCTTCAGCACGCTGGGCACTGTCCTTCTACTTCCTCGTCTCTAGTTCTCTAGGTCTTCAAACTCCACCCCACTGGGAAGTGTCCACCTTCGGATCCTCTCAGTCTTTCTCCTCCCAGCCTTCTGGGTCTTTCTCCTCCCAACCTTCTGGGCCTTTTTCTACAGAGCCTCTTGGATATTTCTACTTCCAGCCCCCAGGAATCTTAATTCCTCACCTAGAGGGACACTCTTTCTTCAGCCTCCTTGGGCTCCCCTGCAGCCTCTGATCTCAGTATAACCCAGTCCTCCTGGGTCTCCTCTCCAGCCTCCTGCTCTCCAAAAGGATAAGGAGTTCTCTTCCAGTCTCTCATCTCCTGCTCCTCCTTCTCCAACTCCTTCGTCTCACCTCTCCAGCCAGCTCCAAATGTGCTCTTCCCCCAACTCTCTCAGCTTTTTGACAAAGGTCTTGCCTTTAATAGGGTTTTGCCATTCCTTCCAGCCTCTCTATTTAAGGGAACTCATGTGTGCAGGCGTGGTATGGGGAGCTTGGGATTTTTAGGTCTGCTGGACATTAGCGTCAGGAACCATGTCTGCCATCCCTCCTGCTCCTTATATTGCCGGTTTAATGATTGACTGATTGGCTCCGCCCTGCTCATGGCGCATTGCACTAATGTGTCTCTTGGGTTTGGCTATTCCCTCCTCTTGGGCAGTCCTCTCTCTGTCTGCCATACCCGGACCCTGCCCTTGTGTTGAACTCCCTTGGTCTACCTGGTCTTAGGTGTAGGAGTATGAAGCTGGGAGGCAAGTGATGGATTGCTTTTGTTCTTTCACATGGTTTTTCCTGGTTCCGTGAGGTTTATGAGGTTCTAAGGTTACAATGCCAGGAAAGTCTGCCTGCCTCTGTTATTTGGAGTTCAAAGGGCTTTTAGGGGGTGCTTAAATGGCTTAAACTACCTCAGTAAAACAACATATATAAGAGATGGTATTTGCCTCGATATCTAGAACCAGCCCAATTCCAGAAGTGCACAAGTTAACCAAAAAGATGTTCTTCATACAAGGCACGTGACAGCATGCCTTACAACAGTCTAAGAACACCTAAAAACTCCTGGCCGATTGTAAAACAGTGGCTGGCATCTACTCATGCAGTCTATGACTGAGTTTGGCTGTTGACTCAGACATCTAGATTCCGCGCTGTCACCACAAACGTAACCCCTATCTGTTGTTCCCTTTAGGATGCCAAATCTTGCTTTTCCTGCAGCTGCCAAATTGCCTTTTCCAAATCATTGGTGAATCTATCCCTTCTTTTATGTGTCCCTCCTGAAACCTGCTCACCCCGTGCACCACAGTATTTGTACATCTAACATTGCCACCTCTCACTCTGCTCATTTCACCATGCATATGTACATTTGAGTAGAAAGGTCTCGACCATGAAGAAAAATTCTAGGAACCTACCCATCCTTTCCTACCTCTACAACTTCTCGGCTTAGGTGACAGTTCCATTCCTCAGACCCAGTACAGAGATTAACTCATAGATTCCTGGCTCCACATGTCACAGTGCTCCCTGTAGGCATTACAATGCTTAACAATGGGCCTCATTGCGACCCTGGCGCTAATGGGTTAACGTCGCCGTAAAAGGCTGTGGCGCCGTTAACCCATTAGCGCCTGATTACGAGGTCCCTTTGCGGGACCCGACCTTAACGGCTGGTCTAGACCAGCCGTTAAAGTTGGGACCTGCAAAGGGACCTTGGTGCTAAGTAAGGTACTACAATTTGCGGCACCGTACTTAGCGCCTTCCCCATTCCCATTGAGCCCTATGGGGCAAAAATGGGAATGGGGAAGGGCCATGGAGGAAGGGGGAATTACCGCCCCGCCAACCTTGTAATGGGGTGGTAATTCCCCTTTTCTCCATGGCGGAGTCGGTAAGTTACCGGCATGGACCATGGTGCTATAAGCCCCATGGTTTTCCGCCTGGGTCGTAATGAGGCCCAATGTCTAGGTTTGTTTGTGTTCTCTTAGTCGTTATCAAGATGCAGTCCAAATATGCAAGCAGCCGCCTACAAAAGCTTGCTTATCACTCATGTACTTTCAAAGGTTGTCTGTCAACCATTATCTCATCTGTCTATCGTGATACTGAGAAACACTTTGTCTGCCAAAGCTTTGTCCTTGAGAACTGCCCCTGTTGTGGCTCCCAGCTAAACTTGTCTCTTCAAACTCAAGCTACCTTCTGTTCTTTTAAGCACTAACCGCCTGTGGTAGAGTACCCTGCCAGATCAACCGGTCCAGAAAGCCTTGAATGTGCAGGAAGTCTGAGCATTCTGGTGGTGGGTGAAGTCTGGGTAAACTCAGTTCCTGATTATAACCTATCGCTCTCCTTAGCCATACTGTTCTCCACTTTGCAGCCCAGTCCTTCTCCACTCCAAGCCATGCACACCAGGGAAGGCATCCACTCATGTCCTGTTCCAGATGGTCCAAACCCACTTTTGCCTCCCCGATGCACCTTATCTCCTGGGAGTGTTTGGAAGGTGGGGGCCTCAGTGCTAGGTCATAATGGTTCCTATGCAGTATAGTGAGTCAAAGACTGACTCCATACTTACGTATATAAAGAGCATACTACATGTGGTTTTTGTGCTTCCACAGTTCTATGTTGATACACATGGTCCAAGAAGTTCATTTGTGTAGTTGTGGGGATGTCACAGGTGTGTTACTTGTGTGTGTAGAGCTGTGTATGCATATTCAAACAATATTAGTTGTGTGTAATCTGATTAAATGGTTAATCGCTTTTGTCACTGACCCTGTTGGAATCTTCCTTGTCCAGGGACAGCCGCTTACCTGGGCTTAATAGACAGAGCTGCAAGCTTACTGGGGATGGGGTGTATGGCAGATAAAGTAGAGTCTCCCTCACTACCAGGGTCACAATATCTAGGTGAAGATTGAAGAAGTGGAGTCTATAGTCCATCTTCTAAGCTATCAGCATAAGATATGAACATAAGCACTCAGCGGCCAGGGTACAGCGGATTGTCATCCCTCACCACAAGACAGTCCCTACTAGAGGCCTTGAGTTCTATGTTACCTTTTGTCATCTGGAGAAAAAACAATCACATCAACTTTCTTGGTAAGGTCAACTCACAAGTAGCAGTGAAAGGGGTTTTAGGATTCAGGTTATGTGTGGCTGTTTTTTCTCCCCTGCAGCCCATGTTACAATGTGTGGCCTCCTTTACAAAGGATGCCCTTTAGAAAGTGCTTTTGTCCTCAGGTCTTGCACTTTGCCCTTTCTTCCTCCACTGTGCTTACTCATTACTTACTGGGGGGAGGAGTTGAAATAATGGGCCGTATATGTCATAGCTTCCCTTTTGGTTTTGTAGGATGTTTTTACTTGGCAATATCTAATTCAGGGGATTTTCCACCCACCCCAAATCAGCTGCACACAATCCTCCTTCATATAATGAAGTTCTTTTTATGAATCTGGGACCCCAATTTAATTTAATTGATTCCCGATAGCTTCCCTCCCCTTTGGGACAAGAAACACACAGGGTTGAACAGATGGTCTATTTATTAATATAGAAATAATTGAATCAGATGGCAGATAAACAAATAAATTCTTTCTTTTAAAAAAGGCAAATGGTAAAAAAGATAACCAGCACACTAGTTACTTTCGTTTTCAATGCCAGAGATATGGAAATAGAAACTTTATTAACACGCACTTCACCACAATATCTATGTATTTAATTCACCCTGAGCACGCAGTCACCATAGATTGGATGCATGAGAGTCCATGAGGAATCTTTCATTTGTGAAAACAACAAATTAGTTAAAATATCCCTGCCTATCCTCTTCTTGCTCCTTCCCCTTTTTTTCAAAATGCCAACCCTCTTTACTCAATAGACAGGTCAGAGCTTCATCTACATTGTAACAAGCAACTGGAACTTCGGGTATGTGAATAGCTTCTGTTCAGCCGTATGTTGGCAACATTCTCTTCAGTGAGTTTCTATTAGTTATTCTGTAAAATGTACCTTTCTGCCTTTCAATGGGCACCTTGAACAGCGGAAAAAAATGGACAGCAGATAATCACCCTCTCCCTTTTATCTTGAGCAACCCTGCATTAATATGAATATTTTGCTTGATTATATACCCAGGAATTACTTCAATTATCTTCTTTTTCTATGGATGCGCACAGTAAGATGACCTTTTCGACCCCCATTAATAGTTCTTCAGTGGTAGATATCATCGACAGAGAAAAGAGTCAGCGGGATCTCACTGTATGCACACCATTGGACCTAATCTATAAAAATATGTCTTTTTCCAGAAGCACATACACTGTTCCCTAACTTCTTGGGATGCACAATTAATCTATCTATTACCCCCTTCAGTACTAACAAATTATAGGGACCAGGATTTATTCCAATTCCCTTTATGGGATCGTTCCCCACAAGATTACTTCCCTTTTAGATATTACTCACATCAAAATGTGTTTTGGCTCAATTACAGACAGGTGGGCACCCTCCTAAGAGCCGGTTAAATTCTCCCCCTCTAGGAACAGGTGATCATAAGCCACTAAGCTAGGGCCAGCCTTTCTCTAAAGCCTGTCTGCTTTCTCTCCCACTGAAGAAGGCCTGGGACTTTAACTCCTGGTAGGCATCCCTTTCAGTCTCTACCATTAATCCACCAAAGGGTGCAAAAGAAGAGCAAATCTACTCCTTTTCCTTCCTGTTGTTATCAATTCTTCTTTCTCACCATCAGCCATTGAATGAGTAAGTCCCTTCAGTCAGTGTCCATGAGTGATCCCCAGTGTCTTCTGTGTTTTTACCTTTTATAGAGCACAAAACCCCACCTTTTTGAGGTGTGTATACTTTCCTCAATTTAATTGGCGAATATATATGATTGGGAAATGTTCCAAAAGTGACATCACAGTAGATATACCCCTCCACAGTCATTGGGCATATTAATAAATGTGGCAGTCGGATGGGAGTAACTTCTACACCCAGTTTCCCTCCCATTTAATGTGATGTAATCTCAGGGATATTACCACCTTCTCAAACATTTCATTACACCTATGTGACCACTTCAAGCATCAGCTCACCACATGCCTTACCCTGGTATGAATCAATTAATGCAATCATTATTACATCATGAATCATTTCTGAATTACTGATTTTTCCCTTTAACTCACTTCTACATTTATATTCATATTATCTTTCCATCTCATAACGGCTCTTTACTACGAACGCAAGGATGGATTATGACACACTAACGTATGCCCTTTCTTTGCGACAAAATGCACAATAATAATTTGCATATTAAAACTACATTTTAAAAATCATTGTTGATCCACTTAATAGAGGGGTTTCAGTTGAAGGTATTGACACCCAAATGTGTTCTTTAAGAGGTTTGGTTCCAGAGATACAGGCGATTCAGTGTACATTAAAATGGCATTTTCATTGATACTAAAATATGGCACTGTTCTTCTGCCTAGACACAACACTATGAACATGGTAATTTTCTATTGAGTCAGGGCTGGAAATCTGCTCTTGTTGACTTATGCCTGGCCCATATGCGCTTTATGGCCCAGTGCATGGCTTATGAAATAGTCTTTGTAATTTGAATATCTGTGGATGTAGGTGTTAGTTTTGTCTCCTGTTGAGAGGTTTTCAGACTTGCAGTCCTGTCAAGTGTTACATTCTTTGCTTCAGGAAGACGCGTAAAATGGTGTTGATAGATTAAACGGGAGAGGACTACAAATTCATCTGAATTTAAATTATTTAAAAAAAAATGTTAGCCCTAACAGACACACAGGGCATGTAATAAATGGGCGGTAGCATTGAAATGTCGTGGTAATGCTTTAACTGCTGCATTTAAGGTTCCGCCCAAACTTGAGTTTGGCAAGTTCAACCCCAGCTCAAGAGCTGGGGGTAAACATGACAGAAAAACTATGATTTTCAGTGCAATTACTGCACAGAAATACCGCCGGCAGTAATTGTGCCAAAAATTCCCCATTGGGAAGGGAGATTTACATTTACCGCTCAACCCATGATCTGGCAGTAATACCGCCAGATAGGTGGCAGGTAACACAAATACAGTTGGGCGGTATTGTGATGAGGCCCTTAAAGTTTATGGTCTGGTCTGATTTGCTTCGCCTGTTTCAAGAAGGATCCTTAGCTGCAGTGGGCAGTTTTCAAAGAGTTTATTAGCATGGGAAGGGAATTTATCTGCCCTCCCATCCTGTATGCTGGGGTTGGGGAATGTCTTTGTGTGAAAGGACTGCTATATGTCAGAATTCAGTGCTGTCTCCATTTAAAGTTGAATTTTGGTTGAAGAACCGGTATCACCCGGGTGCTGGTTCATTGAAGTAATGACTCTTTGTGTGATTGTATACAGATTTTACAAATAATTGGGGCAGTCATGTTGCTTTATATCTGTTAGTGATTTATTAATACACTCAGCCTGCTGATTTGTAAAATCTGAATACAATCATACAGAGTGTCATTACTTCAATGAACCAGCGTCAAAGTGATAGGTTCTTCAACCAAAATTCATGCTATCCCTCGCCAAGACAGAAGAGCACTGTCTTATAAGAACCCCCTCACGCTCAGCAGGTTCTACTTACTTTCATCAGATCAGCGTAGTGATCGATTAATTCTAGTGCTCTACCCACCCTCTATTCTCCATTTAAAGTTGGTTTCAATCACAAATGCGATTTTGAATGTGCATAGTTTCATAAAATATCACATCTTGCACGATATGATGGTCATGGAGAAGCTGACAGCATTGGTATTGATCATATAGGGTCCTTTCGGGAGGAATGGGAACCTCTGGTAACTACATGGGAGGGAGATTACAAATACACTCCTTGAATAGAAATTGCATAAAATGTCTTTGACGTTGCAGGAGTTAGGGGGAGATTGAAGGGACACCATTAGTCCCAAAATAGGAATCACCTAAATGATTTTGTTAAAATCTTACCCAGGAACAGTGTTCCTGTTCTGTTAAAAATAGCCCCTTTTCCCCAATAGGAGTTTATCTCCACCTTAACCTGTGTGAAGGAAAAAAACGAAGGTCAACCTTACTTTTTGAGTAACATGGTTCTTGTCAATCCTCCTCAAAATGAAGTCAGGGTGGGAAAAACAGCACCTGACTCAGTAGTTCGATCAGAACTGCCTTAGGGTCAGTAGAAGATCTGTGTTTGAGTAATCAGAATATGAGATAAGACCACACGCCCAACCTGGGCCTTACGTGGGCCAGCTGGTTCTGTTTAATTCTGGAAGACCAGTCATGTCGCTGGAAAAGAGGGCCAACATGCCAACAATGCAGATCTCTGTGCTCAAAGGGGCACATGGGAGGATTGTGACACTATTAGGGTTGACAGCCAAATATAATTTTGATGTGGAGACTGGAGTGAAGGTGCAAAATGCATGGCAAGGAGGAACAATATTCGAATTTTGGCCCTGTGTGAGGACGAGGAGGGAAATTACCTTACAAACTATATTGAAAACATGTCGCTGCAAGAGCTGGATCTGGACAAATGATCACAGGCGTTTGCCGTGGAGAGAGCACCCAAAGCATTGGTTCGGAGACCTCCCGCATAGCCCAGGCACAGCCAAGACTGACAATCTCTCAAATTCTCAACTATAAGTACAAAGAGTATATTTTGAGATTTTCCAGACTTGAAGGGAAGAAAAGAAGAGGCAATTCAGATTTAGTCATTTATACAGGTGCCACAGCATTTGTACAAAATAAAACAGAAACAATATGATGGTGAAGGCGCAAGTGAGGCAACTCCAGTTGCATTATAAGCTGATGCATCCGGCAAAGTTGCGGTTTGTATTTAAAGGGAAATCTGATTTTTTGGAGACTCCGGAATGTGCACCCGCTTTGCTTGATCAGCAGAATAATCAAGCTCCACCGGAGGACACCAGTCATGAGGACCAAGACTGAGCAACCAACTGGTTGGACTAGGTCGTTGAAGGTTAGCTGGGAAGTGGATATTGGGAAAGGTCTGGATGGAAATTAGATGTAATTCTGTGAGTAGATGCAGATGTTATGACCAAAGCGGGACACATTAGCTGCTGTTGCTCCATAGACTACTGTTACGCTCACCTGGTATCCACGGGGACGCCACCCAGCCCTGGTTGGATGATTTGCACTCTTGAACCCTCTCCCGGTCCCTTAATAATGCCTCTGGTTAAAGATGGGTCTGCAATATAGGAGAGCTGGATTCAATACCAGATTGTCTTTATGTTTTCCCACCTCCCTTGGCCTCAACTCCTTCCTCCCCCTTGGGCCTTCTCCTCATCTTAATATTGAAAAAGGTGGATTCTCCGCCCTGCTCCTCATGGCAGGGGCGCGTAGATGTGGGGGCGAGCAGCTACCAAGTTACTTCACTGGTGCAAGCCCCCCTGTGGGAATGCAGGCCTGCTGCGACTCCGTAGGTTTTCTGCTTTGCAGTCTTTAAATGCAGTTCTTATGTTCCGTTTAGTTCGAAAATTAATGTCTTGCTTCTTTCCTTTTAGGTATGGAAAGGTATTTTGGTGTTGTCATGCAGTTTGAAGAAGAGCATGGTCCGGTAGGCGAAAGCGCGGTGTGCGCATTGCTGTCCGGTGAGTAATGCACGATGCGCGGCGCTGTTTCGCCTTTTATATTGCTAACCTGTGTCTTTTCTCTCCTTGCAGGTTGCGATGTTCCTCGCCGAGCACTGTAATGTTCCAGCAATGATACTGACTAGGAGATGACTACCCAGGTAAGAATTGTGTGGCTTTCTTCATTCGGGAGGAAACGTGAGTAAACGCTTACTAATGCTGTCTTTCTTTCTCCTCTTTCCAGGTTATGGTATTCCAGGATGCATGCGGTGCCGGATGATGGAGTTCATACCTTCAGGTGAGTGGAACCGAAGTCAGCGATGGATTTATTTATTTATTTATTTATTTATTTACATTTATAAAGCGCTCACACAGCCCGCAGGCATCGAGGCGCTGTTACAGGAATTGTTTGTTTTTCTTAGTTGCGTAATTGTGTTTTTTTTGTCTTAGTTACGTATTTATAACGCGCTTAAACACCCGGAGGTTTCTAAGCGCGGACCCGGGGATCGAACCTGTTGCTGCTTCGTGTCGTCTTGCTTCCAAGACGCGCACGCTGCCGCTGAGCTATCCTCCCGGGATTGAAGACAGGATACTGTTCCAGGTAAGTTTCGTAGTGTTCTTTCTCTCTCTGCAGGTCCTTGGTTTCAGGTAAGCTGGCCTCAAAGAACTGGACACAGTGAGCGTTACGCTGCCCACAGCAGAATAACGCAAAGCATGTTCTGCTGTTTGGGTGGTTTAAATAGTCTCAGGTAAAGTAGTCAAGGTAAAATAGTCCCAGGCCTGCCACACCCAAAGTAGTCCAGGTAAAGTAGTCCCAGACCTGCCACACCCAAAAGACTAGACCGCATAGCTCAGGACCTTTTAACTGAGCAATGCCTGTGCTTCCATGTTGGCTGAACCCCACCAAGTTAAATAGTCCCAAGTAAATAGTTCCATTCTAATGCTGGTCTTCATGATGGTTATGAGCCTGGTGCCAAAGGTACCAGGACTGACTCCAAGAGAGTCTTGGATGAGGTTTTAAGGCCTTTGACCTGGCCCTAACTGGAAGGCTGACTTGCTAGTGAGGGCCAGGGGCAAGGTTCATGACAACTACATGCTGGGACCGAATGGCCGATCGTAACTTGCAGTGTCCGTTTACACTGTCTACTGCTATTTTGATTTGGGCACTTGGACTGGAAGCCAACTTGTTAATGCTCTAAGCTGACGCTGCTGGTTATCACCTGGAAACGCTACATCGCATTGTTTGTTCACCCAGGCAACAGCCTGGCTGGCACCTTGATGGTCCTTGGAGCCGACTGTAAGGCGTAAATGCTGGCGCCCCTGCCACGCTAAGTCTGGGTGATAACTCAAATAGCGGGTTGCTGTTGAGGGACAGTTATTTTTTGGGGGGTGTTTAGTTGAATAATAGGGGATGATGTTTTTGTCTGTCTTTTTGAACTGGATATCATGGTATGCTGCTGATATATATGGTCATGATCATTGCATATATAGATGCATGTTGGGTGGGATTTGGGGAGTGATGTGGGGAAGGGAGACCAAAGTTTCATCTGAACTGATTGATGATGGCAGCAGATCTGCGAATACTATTGTAGAATATTAGGGGCTTGAATGGCCATGTCAAGAGAAATAGAGTGTATGGATATCTTAGGCGTAACAGGATTTCTATTGCACTGCTGCAGGAAGCACATGTGAACGGAGTATAGCACAGGGGCAACGTGCTGGTCTTGGAAGCAAGGGCAACAAAGGTTTGAATCCTGGATCCATGCTTAGAAACCACAAACTATTTAAAACATCTAGATGAGAGCATACAGCAAGCTATGCTTAAGAGATGGGTTGGATTTGGGGTAGGTTTGACATATTCAAACTACTCAAAGGGGGGTACAATGTTTACTGGAGAAGTACACCTACACCGATTCACGTACACTCAATATCTAGGCAGGGTGTGGTCAGAACCCAAACAGATGACACCCACGTGATGGCTCAGAGTGGAAGCCCTACTAGACCCCTTGTATAAGGAAAGCATGGGGGTTTGGATACATGGGTACTTTTCAGTGATTGATCAGTTTTTCTGACTACAGAGTGGTATGGAAGGCCTTCAAGTTGGTGATGAGGGATGAGTGTATGACTATGTCTACTGGGATTAAAACAGTGTTGGTTTAAGTCACTGGGAGATATTGAGAAGATCAAAGTTCAGAAGCATGCCTTGGTGGAAGGGTAGGGCGACGAACCCTTGTTGATTAGACTATGGCCCTCATCACGACTTTGGCGGTAACCCTTAAATCCGGCAGTCGCGCTATTATCGGCGGATTTTGTCCCAGCTCTTGGCTCGGGGGAAATCTGCTGAAAATTCACACTATTACCGCCGACGGGAAATCCGCGGCATTCCCGAATGGGCTCAATGGGGAATGAGGAATTACATTCCCGCCGAACTTGTGATCCGGCGCTATTAACGTTACCGCCAAAGTCGTGATCAGGCCCTATGGCAGGAATGTATGGATGTGTGGGATGGATTGGGAACACATAGTTATAGTGTGTATTTTGAGAAGTTGCATGAACAAGGTGACAAACCAGGGAGATTACTAGCATGGTTACTGTTGTGCTGGATGCTGGGTGTGGTGGATGGAATGTGTAGTGTGGAATGTGGAGTGTTTGGGTGTTGTTGTATGGATTGAGGATTCTAGAAGAGTCTGTTTGCCCAGTGGTACCTGAGCGCTGGTTGTTACTGTGCTGTATCCTAAATGTAAACAAAGGTGTTTATATCACAGTACTACATCGGAGTACCTTCATATTATTGGCGATGAGTTGGTGGTGACGAGCAGCCCTGGGCGACGTCTATGGTGCCCCAAGCGTGAGAGGACTAGACGGCCTGCAGGTCCGACGGTTCTCTGGTGCCCTGTGAGAGTCCATTGCTATGTATGATGAATCCTACAGAGTCCTCACATAAACCCTGCCTAAAGTCTCCTCCCAGGTGGCCAGAAGAAGGTAACCATTACATGATCCTAACCCTGGGGGTGGTATTAGCCAGGTCAATCAACTGGGAGGAGAAGGGTCCCATGGGAATAGAAGGACTCTGTTAGGAGAGATGCAGTATTTCTCTTCTTCAGATGGAAAGATTTCCTTGATACCAGAATATATAATGGCTTGTTGTCAGAGTGAGACTTCCCTTCCCAAAACTGCCCACCTTTTCATGAATAAAAACCATGATAAGAATTCAAATAGTAACGCCGTAGTGTTGGATATTTATGATTATCATTTTGGTTTGGACTATGAAGACAAGAATAAAACCTTACCTCCTCTAAAATCCTTCCCTAAAGAAGTATTCAGCAAACAGAGTATATTACAGAAAGTAGAAATTGAAGTTAGTAAAATAAAAAGGAAGCAGAACTTGGGGAGTTCAAGTCTCATAATGCCCTAAGTACTGGGACGAAGAAGAGGGACTCAGAGGTGAGAACTGCATCATGCAATCTAGTGGTTCTAATGACCCACACCTGAGCGGAACATTTGAATATTTAAAGCCCCCTCAGGTGGAGGCCACTGGAACAAGAAGGCAGAGAAGCAGAGGAAGTTGCCAACCGCTGTTGCAGCAGCATGATTGGAAAACTGAATACGCCAGAGCCGCTGCTGTATCTGAAGTGGGTGCCGGCCCCGAAAGTGCAGAGGTCACGCAGCAGGAAGTGCTGTTTTGAAAGGCTTTCCCCATGGAGCGAGAGAGACTCTGCTATATCTGAAGTGAGCACTGGAACACTTTAGTAGCCAGAAGAGCACCTTTCCTGAAAGGTGTGGGCCACGGGAAAATGACCGAAGCCGTCAGTCATACACAAAGCATCAGAAGATGCATAGTCAGATGCAGCAACAGATCGGGTGGACGCGTTTAAGGAATCTGGTGAGTTTACTATTGCTAGGTAATCTCAGAATGCTCCGTAGTCGACCGCTTGCAATGAATCCTTATTTTGAATGCCGAACTAATAAAAGAGAAGCATATTTGCGTTATAACAACTTTGACAAAGGACAAGAAAGAAAATGTTACAATTACTACTACCCAAGCCAAGAATATTTCCAAAGCAGAACAAAAGCAATATTGAACCAAAATAGAAACACACATTGGCAAAGCCAACATTATAAAACAAAGAGAGAAAGACATCACAGATACATTGTAACCATTATTACAAGAGTGAAGGGGAGACAATAGTGAAACAAGAGACCAACAAGCATTACCTAAACCAAAGAAGGGCAAATGTCAACAGTTATGGAAAGTGAAATTGAGAAATCAGAATTGACAGGTGAGAGGCCCTCATTGGCAAGGTATTAAGGAGGAGAGCAATACAACCTGCCTTGCATGTGTAAAATGAAGCAGTGGAATAAACAGCACAAATGTATATTGTTTTACAGAAGAAGTTGTGTATCCTAAAGTTGCTAAAAGAAAAGACTTTCCTAAAAAGCTTTGAGAACACTTTACCACACAGTAATTGTAGTTGTGTTAGGAGCTATTGACCCGGCAGGCAACTATTTATTTATTTATTAATTTATATAGCGCACTGAGCCATGGGGCATCTGGGCGCATTTCTTGCAAATACATAAAATACACTTTTACAGACAGATTGTTACAGACAGATTGTAGAAGATACAACAATCAAGTGCAGTAGAAGTACAGGAAGGTAAAGGCTAGAGTTCTAAAGTCCTACAGGTACATTCTTACGTATGGAGGAATGAGCAGAGTGGGGAAATTCTTAGGCCTCTTGTGAGAGAAGCCAGGTTTTGGAATTTTTCCTGAATAAATGGAAGGAGGGTTCTGTTCTGAGAGTGGAAGGGAGTTCCACAATTTGGGGGCTAGCATGGGGAAGCTGCTGCCACAGGCTTTCTGGAGCTTAAACCCGGGGATCTTTAAGCAGTGTGCTTGAGCTTGAGTAGGGCGGAATGTAGTGGTGTTAAGGGTGAAGTTGTCAGCTAGGTAGCTAGGCGCCTGGTTAGCAAGGCACTTGTGTGTAAGTGATAGGGTTTTATACTCAATCCTCTGGTTGATAGTGAGCTAGTGGGTGTTGCATCTTATATCCGAGATGTGTTGAGTCCTTGAAATGTTCAATGCAGATCTAAGAGCATTATTTTGGATTACTTGCAACTTGTTTAGTTTACGTTGACTTGTGCCTAGGTAAAGTGCATTACATAGTCTAATCTGTAGAGAACTAGAGCTCTTGCTATGGAAGTACGGTTGGTTGTCAATAAGAATGGTCTACACGCATTCATTAACTTGCAGGTGTAAAATGAAGATGAAGCTATTGCGTTGATTTGTCTGGTCAAGGTGAGTGAGGAGTTTAGGTAAATACCTAGCGTTTTGACATGCTTACATACCTTTATGTTGTTCCTGTCAATGTTAAAGGAAGTGAAACATTTTTTAAGGCTGGCCACCAAATATAAATACTGGCGGGTTGGCGGCCAGCCTAGATGCAGGCTAGGAGGCAGCAGCAATGTTCGTGATTGCTAGAAAACACACCTTCGTGCAGTGACACGAACTTTGCTGCAGCCTCCTGGGCTGCTACTCGTGCTGACTGTGCTTGACTCAGGGCTGCACTCTGCGCTTGCGCAGGGAGCCTAGCCACCGCCCTGTCGCGGGAATGCACGTGCCCTGCTGCTTGGTCTCTCCTTGCCTTGCACACTAGGCACTGTTTGCCAGTAGCAAGTGCTACATGCTGAAACAAGTGCGAGAGACCCCAAGCCTGCATGCAGACACTGGTTGAGCCTGAGGAACTCGAGCTCCCAGCGCCACGACGGACGACGCCACAGGCACCTGCTGCAGCTTGTGTGACCCCACCCCTGTGAAGAGAGTTGCGCACAGCCACCTGCCACCAAGCCTAAGGTAGGTACAAAAATAGTTATATGGGTGGGTGGCAGGGCGGGCAGCCTAAGTTTGGATTTGGAAGTCCATTTAAGATGAGACTTCAACTATCTGTTGGATTTCATCAGCAGGGGACCGTCTCTTATCGCCACCATGACAACAGGCCCAACCTGCCTGTACCCCCGTGGACTCGGCTCTCACGCCGGCATTCTACACCTTATCCCCCCCCACCTTCCACCACACCGCACCTAAGGAATGCTCTATTTTAATGCATTTTAAGTATCCGGTGGGATCCCAAGCCAGCTTTAAAAACACGCTGTGGGCCGCGCTGAGGACTGAAGAACCTTCTTGATAATGTCCAGGCGTATGAGTGGCCTGTACCCGAACATTGCACCCTCCGAATTCAGGAGGATCAAGACGCACTACTCAGCGTTTTAAAAGTAATGTCTTTTTGCACAGCCCGTCATGTTGGAATTCTCCAGGTTCTAGGACCTGTAACCTGGATAATTCCAACATGATGGGCTGTGCAAAAAGACATTACTTTTAAAATGCTGATAGTGGGAGACGCTAGCAAGCAATGACGCTTCCCTTCCAGTTGGCGGCAAGCGCTTTCACAAGTTGCCATGAGAACGCATCCTCAAAGCCCCAGCCTTTGCTGTGGCAACCTTGGAGAGTCTAAGCAAAAAACACCACAACAACAAATAGCTCACAAAGCAATTACGAACAGAGCAACCTCTCCGACAGATCTGAACCCTCACATCGTTCATTGCTCCCATGGGGATTAATTAACATGTGCGCATGGGAAGGGACAGGGTTGCAATGTTTTCTTCCTTTCAAAGCCTGGCCTCCGCTTCAATAATACACATTGTCTTCTTATGGGTTGAAAATCAACACAAGTGCACTGAAAAAGTCTAAACATCTAATGGACGTCTCATGCGACACAAAAGCAGGGACGGACTGGGTCATAACATTGTCTTGGGCACCAATGAAAAAGTGGCTCACAGTTGCAAATGGCAATTCATTCCTTTTGTGACGGACAGTTTGAGTAGTACCCAAGGGGGAGGTTTTTGATAAAATGCGATGCAAATTGTGCAATTTCAAGAATATTTATTCAGAAACACTGTTCAAAACGACTAGCCACATGGTGAAGTAATTCATCAAACTGGCCCACATGGGCCAAAATAGTGACCCACTTTGACCCATAAAACGGGCCCACACTAGCATTTTGCGTTTTTGGCTCGGGCATTGCTCTATTGACCTATGGGCCAGTCCGAGCCTGCGACAGAAGAAACCCTGTTGTTGAACCGTCTGCATTTCATTCTGCATAATCTCGATGGGTGGTGGGTCCGCTTTCTATGTACTCCTGATGTTGAACACATAGGAGCTCATCTTTGTGGAGGCATATGCCAATGTAATGCATTGAATTCACCTTACACCTCATTTTCATCTATTTCTATGGCGGAGGGGAGGCATGGATCGTAAGTTATGACTCTGCCTCCCTCTTCCTCTCCGCCAACAAATACTCCCGCATTTATGACAGCATGACATGTACATGCTGCTGTAAATGCTGTGGGTGCCATAGTAATCCATTGCAAATGCTGCCTGTCGTGCGTAAATGGCAGGCAGAGCGGCGTAAAGGCGAGAATGCCACCATTTTTACACTCCACTTTCAACTCTGATGTGCTAATGTTGAACAGTCCACAGAGGAGACCTGTTTACACCAAAGTGCAAACGTAACAGGGCCCTTCTGTGTAATTTATGCACATTTCAAACATGAGCTAATGAGTCTGCATTTTGAGCAGCAGCACACACTGGTCATCTCTGCCGTACCTATAATGGGTCTAAAATTGACACAATAGTGACGTTGACACTGTGCTGTATGCACCACAAAGGATGTCCAGGGGAAATAGTGTGCTACAGACTAATGAATATTCTTAGGATGGATCTATGTGATTATTGCGAAATGCAGTTGTCCGGTTTCCAGGCTGGACCCTTCACCAATGCACTATATAACCTGATGACAAATAACAAACAACTAACGGTGAAATGTCTCATTTCGATGCTGAAAGTCCCAGGGAAAACATTTGTATTGGTTCTTGGAGTTTAAAACATGCACACCTTTTTAACGATTTCAAATACACTATTAGAAGAAAATATCCTCTCTTAGTTTTGTGTCTGTTGATTTTATGAAAGGCAAATGCTATTCGTCCTGTGCAATTTTGGTGGTTATGCAAAGGCAATTTAATGAAATGCGCATATTTCACCTTGATATGCTAACTTCTGGTAGTGTCACATCTGATTGCGTTTGTGGATGAGTCCCCCCACTTTAATTCTTAGGACTTGACCCCTGGCTATTGGGCTGCATTCGAAAGTTAGGGCATCCACGGCGCTGCATTTTAGGGTGCTGCTGCATTTACCTATGTGCCACACTTGACCTTGAAATATGCTGATAGTGGGAGGCGCTAGCGAGCAATGTAAGGACTGTTGTAATGATGACTGGTTTACTTTCTGTTGTTTGAGTTGAGTCCCGAGTTTGAGTCTCAGCACCTCCGTTCCAGCATGTAGTGTGTGTCATCCTTGAAAAGTCATTATCCCCCGACCCCCAGTAAATAACTAGAACTCATGGGCGGTCCGACTATAGGGAACTCCGTAGATTTCCTGGCAGGCCTCTGCATCATGGTCGTCTTTTGTGTGGTAAGGTAACTGGTATTTTATTTCCACAGTTTCTCATAGGAAAGGGCTTGCTGGAAATGTGTCCACTTATAACGTTTTTACAGAGCCTCTTTTTGTTCCCGGTCCACCCCTGCTAGAACCAGCTCTCTACTGGCACAGTGGCAAGCGTTCGATTCCATATAAGTGAAATAGATGGCGAAACCTCAAGCCCACTCCGTTCCTTCGCGCATCCATCCAGAATGGGACCCTAGAGCTTCCACTTATAGGTGGCTATTGGGCTGCATTCGAAAGTTAGGGCACCCGCTGCATTTTAGGGTGCTGCAGTTACTAATGTGCCACACTTGACCTTGAAATATGCTGATACTGATTTTTTTCTGTTTTAAAATACTTGTTGTCAGACTACCACCCTCATTTTAAATGCCGAGTGAAAATAAACAATATAAATGCGAGACATAGGGCCTCATTACAAGTCTGGAGGTAACCATGCCGGATTTGGGAATTTTACTGGCCACTAGCTTGCCGGAAACACCGGGGCATTACAGCCCCTGCGGTTCCGGGAAGTCAGGCGCCAGTAAATGGTAAATCCCCATTTCCCATTTTGGGAATGGGAACTATGATATGATAATAGTCCAATGTCCATTCATACCCCCCTTCTAGTCATCTTTGTCATTAATCATGTTCATGTACTGTTTATTTCATTAAACCAATAGAAAGCATTTCCTTTATATTCCATACATTTAGTGAACTGAGAATGGAGAAGCTAATGCTGTGCTAATATTAATTTGTGAGGCAGAATCTGTGTTCCACTACAAGAACCACTCTGTTCTTGTGCCAACCCATCATAAAACAAATGATCTTGCTAATGTTTAGAGATGTAAAAGGACACAATTTCAGATGAGCTAAAGTCTTGAGAATAGAGCACCCAAATGTCCCTTGAAGTAGAGCTTGTTGTGCCGCATATTTGCATTCCTCGCTTGCACACTGTGGAATCTGATCACTAAGCCTTGCTCACTGGTAAGGCGCTGGACCACCGCCACCGCGCCGCCGCCGACTACCCTCGGTCTGGCAGCGTATCACTCAGTTGCGCACATGACTGAAAAACAGCCCGCACACAACTATTCTTTGGCGCACACAGCCCAAAAAAATTAGAGGGAACATTGCTAGTGAGGTGTTTATCTCACCTTTTAAGTTAATAAATGGCTAATTGTGAAAAACCTTCATAAAGTAGTCCTCACATATGGCTCTTTTCCCGGTAAACCATTCTCCATGTCAGGCCCAATTGCACATCTCGTGAAGAGTGCGGAACATGCAGCTGAGAGGAAAGGACCTCACGCTGTGCGGCATGCATCATACACACTGTCCATAGCTTCAGGAGAAGCGGCAGAGTGTGGTGGGAAAGGCAGCTCACTAGGGATCATGACATGGATTGTGACGTATTTAGGGTCACTGCAGTTGCAGTTACTCATGGATTGTAGGCACGTGTTTTAAGAGAAGTGTGTGCCTCAGCACAATACATTATCACAGGTACCGTTGAAGAGGGTGGTGGACAGTCGGTGATAGCACTGGGTGTACAGTGTCATGGTCATGCAGAGCATTCCGGGGACCGCCATTTTCATGGCATCGCCTGGACGGATTACAATTAAATGGGTACAGTGGAAGAAAGGGTATCTGCATTATTGCAGGGCTGAATGTGGGAGTAATGTTGCCATGTGCAGAAAGTATTACTGTTAATGTACTTTCTGGGATATGAGGGGCAGCACATTTTTGAGACACTACCAGAATTGGGAGACTTAGTGGATACTGATGTTTCAAATTAGTTAGAGATTTTTATGTTGAAATTGGACGCACATTATAATCCTAAAACGAGCACAATTCTGGAGCGTTATAACTTTGGAGTTTGTGTACAGGAGAACAGTGAGAGCATGGAAGAACACATTATTGCTCTACAGCATTTGTCATTGACGTGCAAATTTGGAACCTATTGAATGAACAAATTAGGGATCAGTTCATGATACATTGTACCAACAATAGGATCACGGAAGAGCTGTGGCTGAAAGACGATCCAAGGCTGGACAAGGTGATCAATATAGCAAAAAAAGTTTGTTAATTGGCTTCTGTCATTTAAATGCTTTTGGATTCCCATGGCTTCATGCTACATTTTGATCTCTCATGACTGAGTGATGCATTTAGTTTATCATCAAAGCAATCTTGTCTTCCTGTGTATTAATCCTGCCCTTTTTTCTGACTGCAAAATGCATAATTTAATGCCATGCAGAAACCTCAGCGATGCCTGCTGGTTCCTTGTGGATGCTGTTGTTGTGGACCACTCACAGATCACCGGAGCGGGCCACCGCGGATGTCGGGATCACCCGACGTAGACCATGGAGCTGTGTCCATGCAGCTTCTGTACAGCAGGGAGCATGCTGCACATGGCGGATCAGCGGACTGGAACACCTGGGCTGGGGCACCCGGCTAACCCCAGCCTTGGCCCTGGGGGCACACAGGCCGGGGTTGCACCAGTCACTGTGGTCACACAGCCAAGACATTCAGGTGGGACGGTGTTTCCCAGCAGGGACCATGCCAGTGGGCCTGTGGCATGGCACCAGCATGGTGCTCGCAATAACACGCCGGGGTGAGTTCTTTGTTCAACTGACGAGCCAGAACTGGCTCGTCCCTTTTATTAGGTGGGTCACATGGTTAATACCATGTGACCCCGGCACAAGTCCTGGGAGCTACCATGCTCCCAGGAGGGGTGACATGCAACAGCTGTGACAGAGTAGCTATGTGTGATGCACAAATAGACTGACAAGGTAAGATTGTACTAACAACGATGGATTCATTTTGTTCACAGCAACACAATGGGCAGGTAGTGTCTTTGACAGCAAGCAAAATAAAGTATCTTACAACAGTTAGAGGAGTAGAGGTCTCCCCCGGCTTGCCAGTCCAATTGTTAAACATGGTCTTTTTCTTTGGAATGTGGTATTACCTACAAGTTCACCATAGCTTTCCACCCACAAACCAGTGGGCTTTATGAACGCTTGACGATCGCTCGATGAACGCTTTAACAAGGCCCTGAAGGGCATGAATGGTGGCTTGGAAGAGCCCCTCAGATGTAAATGGGATATTTCCCGGCCATGCCTCCTGTTTGCCTACCAGGAGGTGCCTCAGAGCAGAGTAGGGTTCAGTGCCTAAACTCCTGTTTGGTCACCCTGTTAGGGGTCCCCTAAGTCTGGTGCCTGAAGGATCAAACGGTACCCTTAAGTCCTTCCCATGACACAGGGGACTGTGTGCTTGGACTCAGATACAGAATGGCCAAGTACAGAGAACAGAGCACCCAGAATCTCAAAGTCAGTCTAGTGCTCATGAAGCACTGGCATGACTACAAAGCTGCAGTGATTAAATATACTCCAGGACAGATGGTCTGGATTACGGAGCCTGTCAACTCCAGCACCCTTCATGATAAGTGGACTAGATGTTATGTGGCCTTGAGAAAATCAGTGAGGTTAACTACCTCATTGATACAAAGGCCCCGAGCGAGGCACACACAGTCTTTCATTTAAACCAGCTGCATCCTCATTATGGCCTGGATGAATTTGTGTTGGCTCTCGTGACAGATGATGGGACTGAGGCGAAGACATATCCTCTCCCAGACTTGCTACACACAGAGTCCACAGATGGGACTCTGGAGGTACTTCAAATCTCACCAGACCTGACAGAGCAGCAATTGTGAAACTGCCAGGAGTGTCTCAGCCATTTCGAGAGTCTGTTCTCACCGACTCCAGGTAAAATAGATTGGTGCAACCATGACATTGACACTGGGGACAATAAGCCAGTGAAGAATTCACTGCATGTCTGACAAGGTGAAGGACACTATCAAAGAGGAAGTCTCCAAGATGTTGGATGTAGGGGTTATTGGGAAATCCTATAGCCCATGGGATAGTCCTGTGGTGGTGGTACCTAAAACGTCCAGCAATGGGAAGACTGAAGTCCACTTTTGTGCAGACTACATAGGTTGAATTTCTGTCACCAAGACAGATTCCGATCCCATACCTCATAAAGGCGAGTTGATTGACAATTTGGGTGCTGCTTAGTACATGAATACCTTTGACCTCACTGTCGGGTAATTAGCAGTTCGGCCTGAACGATAGAGTGAAGGAGAGGTCAGCAATTACAATACCATATGGGCCCTACCAGTTCAAAGTTATGCCCTTTGGGATCATAAATGCCACCCAACCTTTCAGAGGCTGTTAAATCAGGTTGTACCTGGTTTAAATGATGTCAGCATTGCCTACTAGATGACATTGCTGTCTTCAGCCATACCAGGGAAGACCATCTATCCCACCTAAAACAGGCACTTCAACCCATGTGGAAGGCTGGCATGACGATCAAGGCATCAGATAGTGCAGGGTCCTGTAACTTACATAGGACACAAGTAGGTGGCGGTAAGAAACAGTCTCTGCATGCAAAATTGAAACTGGTGATGCATTGGGACCTAACCACCACCCACACACAGGTGAAAGCCTCCTTGGCCTCACAGGGTATTTCAAGGTCAAGTGTGGCACATAGGTAAATGCAGCAGCACCCTAAAATGCAGTGCCGTGGATGCCCTAACTTTCGAATGCAGCCCAATAGCCAGGGGTCAAGTCCTAAGAATTAAAGTGGGGGGACTCATCCACAAACGCAATCAGATGTGACACTACCAGAAGTTAGCATATCAAGGTGAAATCTGCGCATTTCATTAAATTGCCTTTGCATAACCACCAAAATTGCACAGGACGAATAGCATTTGCCTTTCATAAAATAAACAGACACAAAACTAAGAGAGGATATTTTCTTCTAATAGTGTATTTGAAATCGTTAAAAGGTGTGCATGTTTTAAACTCCAAGAACCAATACAAATGTTTTCCCTGGGACTTTCAGCATCGAAATGAGACATTTCACCGTTAGTTGTTTGTTATTTGTCATCAGGTTATATCGTGCATTGGTGAAGGGTCCAGCCTGGAAACCGGACAACTGCTTTTCACAATAATCACATAGATCCATCCTAAGAATATTCATTAGTCTGTAGCACCCTATTTCTCCTGGATATCCTTTGTGGTGCATACAGCACAGTGTAATTGTCACAATTGTGTCAATTTTAGACCCAGTATAGGTAAGGCAGAGATGACCAGTGTGTGCTGCTGCTCAAAATGCAGACTAATTAGCTCATGTTTGAAATGTGCATAAATTACACAGAAGGGCCCTGTTACGTTTGCACTTTGGCCCGAGCCAAAAAACACAAAATGCTAGTGTGGGCCAGTTTTGTGGGTCAAAGTGGGTCACTATTTTGGCCCATGTGGGCCAGTTTGATGAATTACTTCACCATGTGGCTAGTCGTTTTGACCAGTGTTTCTGAATAAATATTCTTGAAATTGCACAATTTGCATCGCATTTTATCAAAAACCTCCCCCTTGGTTACTACTCAAACTGTCCGTCACAAAAGGAATGAATTGCCATTTGCAACTGTGAGCCACTTTTTCATTGGTGCCCGAGACAATGTTATGACCCAGTCCGTCCCTGCTTTTGTGTTGCATGAGACGTCCATTAGATGTTTAGACTTTTTCAGTGCACTTGTGTTGATTTTCAACCCATAAGAAGACAATGTGGATTATTGAAGACGAGGCCAGGCTTTGAAAAGAAGAAAACATTGCAACCCCTGTCCCTTCTCATGCGCACATTTTAATTAATCCCCATGGGAGCAATGAACGATGTGAGGGTTCAGATCTGTCGGAGAGGTTGCTCTGTTCGTAATTGCTTTGTGAGCTATTTTTTGTTGTGGTGTTTTTTTGCTTAGACTCTCCAAGGTTGCCACAGCAAAGGCTGGGGCTTTGAGGATGCTTTCTCATGGCAACTCGTGAAAGCGCTTGCCACCAACTGGAAGGGAAGCGTCATTGCTTGCTAGCGTCTCCCACAATCAGCATTTTAAAAGTAATGTCTTTTTGCACAGCCCGTCATGTTGGAATTATCCAGGTTACAGGTCCTAGAACCTGGAGAATTCCAACATGACGGGCTGTGCAAAAAAACATTACTTTTAAAACGCTGAGTAGTGTGTCTTGATCCTCCTGAATTCGGAGGGTGCAATGTTCGGGTACAGGCCACTCATACGCCTGGACATTATCAAGAAGGCTCTTCAGTCCTCAGCGCGGCCCGCAGCGTGTTTTTAAAGCTGGCCTGGGATCCCCCCGGATACTTAAAATGCAATAAAATAGAGCATTCCTTAAGTGCGGTCTGGTGGAAGGCGGGGGGGGGATAAGGTGAAGAATGCCGGCATGAGCGACAAGTCCACGGGGTACAGGCAGGTTGGGCCTGCTGTCATGGTGGCGATAAGAGACGGTCCCCTGCTGATGAAATCCGACAGATAGTTGAAGTCTCATCTTAAATGGACTTCCAAATCCAAACTTAGGCTGCCCGCCCTGCCACCCACCCATTTAACTATTTTTGTACCTACCTTAGGCTAGGTGGCACGTGGCTGTGCGCAGCTCTCTTCACAGGGGTGGGGTCACACAAGCTGAAGCAGGTGCCTGTGGCGTCGTCCGTTGTGGCACTGTCAGCTCGAGTCCTCAGGCTCAGCCAGTGTCTGCATGCAGGCTTGGGGTCTCTCGCACTTGCTACTGGCAGACAGTGCCTAGTGCGCAAGGCAAGGAGAGACCCAGCAGCAGGGCACATGCATTCCCGCGACAGGGCGGTGGCTAGGCTCCCTGCGGAAGCGCAGAGTGCAGCCCTGAGCCAAGCACAGTCAGCACGAGTAGCAGCCCAGGAGGCCGCAGCAAAGTTCATGTCACCGCACGAAGGTGTGTTTTCTAGCAATCACGAACGTTGCTGCTCCCTCCTGGTCTGCATCTAGGCTGGCCGCCAACCCGCCAGTATTTATATTTGGTGGCCAGCCTTAAAAAATGTTTTTAAAAAAAAATTTAAATTTTTTTTTTCATGAAATGATGATTGGAGCACAAGTGCGCGGCAAAAAAAGCACTATGCACAGCTCAGAATCAAAAGCTGCGCGGCTGCACAGGCGCGCACCTTACAGGGAACATTGGTGTGCACACACCTGTTACCTGGAAAAAACCTTGAACAAAAGCCTGGCCACAGTCGCTAATCCAGTCATGCAGTTACCTCAGGAATATCAAGAATTCCAGGATGTTTCCAAAAATAACAGGCAAACACCTTACCATCTCATAGATCATACGATTGTCAAATCGACCTCATACTCGGTCCACAACTTCCATGCAGTAGAATCTATGCCCTTACGGAACCCGAAAACCATCACCTACGACAATACTTGGACCAATACCTTGCTAATGGCTTCATTCGTCCATCTAAGTCCCCTGCATCTTCATCTTTAGTCTTCGTGCCCAAAAAGGAAGGTGACCTCAGAACGTGCATAGACTACCGTGCATTAAACCAGATCACGGTGAAGAACCCATATCCATTGCCTCTGATCCCCGAACTACTAGACCAAGTAAAGGATGCTTGCATCTACACTAAATTAGATCTCCGAGGGGCATATCATCTGGTAAGTGTAAAGAAGGGCGACGAATGGAAGACCGCTTTTCGCACCTAGTACGGATTATTCGAATATCAGGTGATGCCCTTTCGGGTTGTGCAATGCACCAGCAGACTTCCAGTATTTTATGAACGATGTCCTTCGTGAACTCATTGACGTCTGTGTTGTCGTATACATAGTCGATATTCTAGTGTACTCCTCCTCAGAATCAGACCATGTTAAGCACGTTTTTGCAGTCCTTGAGAAACTACGCCAGTACAAGTTATATGGAAAATGGGAAAATGTGTTTTTCATGCTACAGAAGTTGAATTCCTTGGATTTATCCTGACTCCAAAAGGAGTCCGAATGGACTCTCGAAAGGTGGACGCAATTCTCAAGTGGCCATCACCCAGTTCAGTTAAAGGGGTGCAAAGCATGCTTGGACTTGCTAATTTCTACCGCAGATTTATTCCTGACTTCTCATATGTTGTACACCCCATCACAGCACTTTTGCGAAAAAACAAATGCTTCTTATGGACCGAAGAGGCTGAAAAAGCCTTCCAAGTACTGAAATTGAGTTTAGCCATGGGGGCTGTCCTGTCCCAGAAGGATCCAGAAACCAGTCAAATTCATCCAGTAGCATTTTGGTCCAGAAAATTCTCAGCCCCGAATTAAACTATGCGGTTACCGATAAAGAGTTGTTAGCCATCAAATCCGCCTTCAAGGCTTGGTGGCATTATCTTCTCGGTGCCAGGCATACCATTACTGTAATCACCGATCACAGGAACTTGCAGTATTTAAAAACAGCCAAGACCCAATCATCGCGTCAACTTCGATGGGCCTTATTCCTTGCCGAATTCAATTTCGTGATCACTTACCGACCAGGTTGTAAGAATGGTAAGAGAGACGCTTTATCCCGAATTGGGATGGGAGAAGCATATTAGAACCCAGAACCGGTGCCTATAATTCCTGAACAAAGAATTCTTGGGATAACTACTCTACAGACCTTAGAAGATATTCATTTAAAGATCCAACAACTTTTCGATTCAGCAGACCTGCAGGACTGGGTTAAAAAGGGCTAAGATTATTCAGTTGTCAATGACCTACCTTACTATCAAGGGTGTCTATTTCTACTACACAAGGAACTACAAGAACAAGTCATCTCCAATTACCATGAAGCTCTGAGGGCACACAGGTATTGCAAAACTGAAGCTAAAATTAAAAGACAATTCTGGTGGCCCACCTGGCGAAAAGATGTAAAGTAATTTGTACTGTCTTGTGGCATCTGCGCCCAGAACAAAAGCCAAAAGAAGAAACCAGCTGGTCTTTTACAACCTTTAGATATTCCACCCACACCATGGCACATTTTGTCTTTAGACTTTATTACAGAACTATCGCCATGTAATGGATTCAACACCATTCTAGTTATTGTGGATCTTTTTTCCAAGATAGCCCACTTTATTCCTTTAAAAGGATTATCTTCTGTTTCAATCTTGGCCAAGGAATTTCTCGAAAATATTGTTCGAATACATGGATTTCCTTCCGTATTGATCTCTGACTGAGGTAGTCAGTTCATTTCACAATTTTGGCAGAAGTGTTGTCAATTGGCACAAATCGACGTAAGGTTATCAACCAGTCACCATCCCCAAACCAGTGGTCCGACGGAGAGAACCAACCAGACTCTTGAACAATACCTACGTTGTATGCTCCACCAAACCAAAGGTAATTGGAAGCACATTTTATGGATTTCTCAATACGCATACAATGACTCTACATTCAGGAACCGGACAAAGCCCCTTTTATACCATATATGGACATCATCCTCGAACCTCAGAACTCGATTCGCCCCAGCATTTAGAAATGTCGGCAGTAACTCATCTGCATTCTACTATTACACAAGCCTTTAAAGAGGCAACAAAACATTTGAAACAAGCAAAAGAGGAATACAAGAAAAATGCTGATCAACATAGAAGTGAGACCCCACCATATCGAATCGGAGACCAAGTTTGGCTGGCTACATGTCATGCCCGCGCCGCTGGCGCACGCATTGGCAACCATCATGGACTACTTGGTACTCATTTATCCTTCTAATACTCTTTGAACAACTCCTATTCACGCCTTGGTCTTTTATTTCCATTTGCTCAACTTTGGTTCTTTCTTATTTTATTCAATTAACTACATTTACCATAATGCACCTGGTTACAGTCCTCAATTTCTGGCTATTCTCATTCATCTTTATTGGGACCACAATCCCCAGAAGCCCTAGCGGCCAGTGCTGCTTCCACCTGCTCAGTACCAGAGAGGGAGGAGGCAGATTGTCTTCAGGTGTGCTGCTCCAGGTGCTGTCAATTAGCCTGCCTCAGAACAGGGCAGGGCTGTATATAAGCAGCTGCCTGCAGGAGCACAGTGGCTTGCATCTTGAGATCTCCCCGCTCCTGTTTGCCTTGACCCTCTACTTTGTATGTTGTTCCTGTTGCTGCATTATCCTGCTTTGATCCAGTGCCCTTTCCGGGCTCCCTGCCTTGCAGCCGATCACGCTCCGCTGCCTTCTACCTACAGCCCTTGTCCTCTGGGCTTCCTGCCTTGCAGCCTACTACAGTCCTCAGCAGCCCTCTACAGTCAGCGGCCCTGCTCCTCTGGGCTCACTCCTTGCTGCCCTGCTCTTCTGGGCTCCTTGCTTTGCAGCCTGCCTCACTCTGGCTGCCTACAGTCCTTGTCCTCTGGGCTCCCTGCCCTGCAGCCTGCCTCACTCCGGCTGCCTACAGTCCTTGTCCTCTGGGCTCCCTGCTCTGCAGCCTGCCTCACTCCTGCTGCCTACAATCCTTATCCTCTGGGCTCCCTGCCCTGCAGCCTGCCTAACTCCGGCTGCCTACAGTCCTTGTCCTCTGAGCTCCCTGCCATGCAGCCTGCCTCACTCCGGCTGCCTACAGTCCTAGTCCTCTGGGCTCTCTGCCCTACAGCCTGCCTCACTCCGGCTGCCTACAGCCCTTGTCCTCTGGGCTCCCTACCTTGCAGCTTGCAACCCTCTGCTGTCTCCAAGCCCTTGTCCTCTGGGCTCCCTACCTTGCAGCCTGCACCTCTTCGCTGCCTACAGCCCTTGTCCTCTGGGCTCCTTCCTTGCAGCCTGCTCCCTCCGCTGCCTACAGCCCATATCCTCTGGGCTCCTTCCTTGCAGCCTGTCTCCCTCCGCTGCCTACAGCCCTTGTCCTCTGGGCTCCCTGCCTTGCGGCTTGCTACGCTCCTCTACCTTACAGCCTGTGTTACACTTAGCTGCCTACGGCCCTGCTCCTCTGGGCTCCCTACCTCGCGGCCCTATTCTTTTGGGCTCTCTGTCGCCTACTACTAATCTCTCTCTGTCCTGTTCTTCTGGACTCCCTGCCTGACAGCCTACTACAGTCCTCCACAGTCCACTACAGTTTGCCTGCACCTAGTGCCACTCTTGACTGCAGACCTGCTTCCTACTTTGCAGCCCTTCTGTGTTCCTGACTGCTGCTCCCTTGTTCTCTTCCTTGAGTCTTCTGTACTCCACCTTAGGTTATCTACTTCAGTCTAACTGCCTTTCCTTCATTTCCTTCTGCTAGATTGCTCATTGACTTCCTTTTCGCTGGATATATCTGTTCTTGTCTTCTCATGTGTCTTATGTAATCCCTTTGTACAGAGCTTGCCTGTTGGTTTCCGGCAGGCAACCTCTGCCCCTTCCCTTGTCGCGTTTTCAGTGTTACAGACACCCACTGCTGTTTTTCCCAGCCATTAGCATACAGCGTGGGCCTCTGTTATAGCAATCTGTGCAGAAGGCTGGAGTTTCCTAAGGTTCGTGGAACACTCTTTCCCATTTCAGCATACACCCCAAGAGGGAATCCAGTTTGTTTATACCTTTGTATCTTTTGCCCCTTTTGGCTCACAGCTACAGTTTCATACTCCTTTCTTGTTGAACTTCCTGCTGTGTGTGCTTATCTGCTACCTTACTTCAACACATCCACCCAAAACCTACCTGGGTACCCTGTGCCACTCTTGACAGAGTGCCATTCTTGACACTACAAGACATATTCCTCTGAAAGGAACTCAGACTTTTAATCCTAGATATTTGGGACCTTACACCATTAAGGCCATTATCAACCCCGTGGCCGTCAAATTAGAATTACCCTCTAATATGCGGATTCATCCATGTTTCACTTCTAAAACCAGTTCAACCCGGGACAAGATTAACCAAACCACCTGACCCCATCCTAATAGATGGAGAACCTGAATTGGAGGTAAAAAACATCCTGGACTCCAAAAATGGTTAAATCAAGACTTTTTTATTTAATCGACTGGAAGGGTTATGGACCACAAGAAAGGTCATGGGAACCTAGTGACCACGTTCATGCTCCTCGATTGGTGAAAAAAGTCCATCGGGACTTCCCAGACAAGCCAGGGCCAAGGGGAAGAACAACTTTAGGAGGGGCCTTGGGGGGGGGGGTGCTGTAAAACCCCAACAGCCTCGGCTGGGGGCTGTTTGGATTCAGTCCTGGTGCCTTAGGCGCCAGGCTCATCATAGAAATCAGTCCTGGCGTCATAGGCACCAGGCTTATAGAATTTACTTACCTTATGCAGACCATGCTGCAAATGAGTCCAAGCCAATGTGAGGCCTGGATGGGACTATTTTATTACAAGGACTATTTTTCACTCGGGTGTGGTTCTGGGGAACTTCTTACCTGGGACTACTTTTCAGGCTATTTAAACCACGCCCGAACAGCAGCCCATGCTTTGCGTTATTCTGCATCCAGCAGCGTGACGCTCACCGTGTCTGCAAGTCAGCATCCAGTCTTCTGCCACGACCACCTCGAATCCGGAGCTCCTAGACAAAAGGCAAAGAAAGGAGAAGAGGTTAGATCAGAGACATTATTTGATTCCTTACCTGATTCCGGACCCAGCACATCTCCGAGCCTGGAAAGGACATAATTTCAGCACGCGCCGCTTCGCCAGCAGCAGCGCCACGCTATACTCACCAGTCCATCGCATCTTTCGACTCGGCGCTGCCTCCATCATTTTCTTTGTCGAAACCCAGCACCTGGGGGGAAAACAAAAGGAATAACAAGGTGAGCCGAGAAAACCAACAAGGACAATCTCTTTTCCACCATAGGCTTACCTGCTTTACCACCGGAGGTATTATTCTTTAATTCGCTGCATCTTCCTATGCCGCACCTATAAAGGGAGAGAAAACAGCAAGTTAAACTCATGCAACTTTTACCGGACAGTGTTTGGTAATACAGACTCTTACCTGAACGCCATCAGCTGCCTCCAGGCAAAATTCTTTTGGACCCAGCTGCAACCTAACGAGGGAATGGAACAAGAGTGAACATCGGACATATTGAACTCTTTGAACTTTATAGACACTGGAGTCAATATTTCTCCGGAACTCCTCCAGTACCTTCAACCCAGTGAAGTAACTGGTATCTACGCGCCCCTGCATGCCATGCAGGATAGAGAGCTCATCATTTAAAAACATAAATTGAGGTTACCAAAAGGGAATATCGGAGGTGATTAGTGGGGAGACGAGAACTGTTGGGGGGCCATCACTAAAGTCCACGGGTGGCTAAATCCCTTTCTCCACTTGCAGGAGAATACTTCTACGAGTCCAGCAGACAAGATTAGGCGGTCCAGTCCAGACTGTCATCTCTTCACTACGCATCACGTTGGTGGAGACTGCAGCTGTCCGGGTCCGATCGACGCCCCTGTGGGATCCAGGTGAGCGTAAGAGAAGCTGAAACCCTACATTTTTGTATCTCACTTTACTGTCCAAACCCAACAGAGACCTCTTAAGTGGGTGATGGTCATGCAGGGAGAGAATCCCAAGTTTCTGCATCAGGTTGTATCCCAATGGAGACTGAATATGGGCATCCAGCCTAAACCTGTGTTGCAGCATTCCAGTGCAGATGACTTCAGTAAGTATTTTCACGTTGAGGATGAGCCTGACCCTTAAAAGGGAAGTGTGGAACATTTTTGGCTGGTGGGTGTATGACAGAATGCCATCTGGTGAGGGTCTGAAGGCCCTAGCATTTTTGATTTTTATTAATCTATAATGATGCAGGTAATTCTGTTTTTGAAAGAGGAATCTGCTAATCAGGACCCCATTTCATAAAGCTACGGGCCAAAAGGATAGTTCATGCATGTGCCCTTGCTTACCCAGTCTACTTACAATGGCAGCACTTGCTCTTCTGTGACAAAGGGTAGGTTCAAATTTTCCATGTGCATTCCTAACAGGTGTTGTGACCCAACGTCACTGAAAAGACAGTGGGCCTCATTACAACACAGGCGGTAAGTTCCCTACTTTACCACCATGGTGTAAACTGCGTTTACACCATGGTGGATGGCGGATTTACCGCCCCATTCCAAGGTGAGTGGGGCAGTAAATCCCCATTCCCCATTTACCCTTCCCCATTCCCATTTTTGCCCCATAAGGCATAATGGGAGTGGGGAAGGCGCTAATTACGGCACCGTAAATTACGGTGCCGTAATTAGCACCAAGGCGGGTTAGCGCCTTGCATTTTAACGCCTGCTAAAAGCAGGCATTAAAATGGTAATCAGGCGTTAAGGGTTAACGGCGCCGACCCTTAACGCTTGGGTTGTAATGAGGCCCAGTAAGTTGTAACCCTCCCCCCTTAGACAACTGAAACTCTGACATGGGGATCTCCTGGGAGCCCTGTTTTGAAGGGAAACTCCCAAAACAAGCCTCACACCACAGTGCTGCCCAACAAAGGGCCTTTGAAGTGTAAGCTTGAGAAGGGAGCAGAATTAGAGTAGCCAAATAGTGCCAGACTGCCAAAAGTGTTTTTGTCTGGACAAGGGATTCAGAGCCAAGGCAGGTGAAGAATATTTGTCTTCCTTCCAATACTGCAGTTCTCCAGGAGAGGAACAAAACTAGAGAAACACATGATTGGGTGAAAGATCTGGATGTGAACTGGCGGGTTTGTGCAAGCTGTAAGGAGAAAAATGCACAAGGCCAGGTACCGAATGGTATTTAGGCTTCCCCACAATTTGGGTTTCTTAAAGTGCTTAATTAAATCCCAGAATGCAGGGGACTAATATAATTGATTGATTGATATTTTAATTCTATCGCGCTCGTACACCAATGTTTCAGAGCGCGACAAGGCAAGGGAGGGGAACACGGGAGAACAAAACAGCAATCTTACTAGGCCCAGTGACATTGAGAACGTGCAAGTGCATGGGAGAGGGGGGAGGGGAAAAGTGCATGGAAGGGGGGAGAGGTGGAAAGTGCGAAGCAGAGGAGAAACAGAATAAATA
Source organism: Ambystoma mexicanum (assembly GCF_040938575.1). Classification (NCBI taxonomy): domain Eukaryota; kingdom Metazoa; phylum Chordata; class Amphibia; order Caudata; family Ambystomatidae; genus Ambystoma; species Ambystoma mexicanum. The sequence continues at coordinate 1,255,268,878 of NC_090932.1, forward strand.
TCAATACATAAATAATAAAGGCAACATACAGTGGTAATGCAGCCAGCAATTTGCAAGTGCTAGGTTTAAGGCAGCAGACAGGGTAGGTCTGATAAGTTCAGGAAGAAAAAGGGGTGGCTGTATGGGTACAGATACAGACCCCAGTGCAAGGGGTGGCCCGGAGGCAATGCGGGAGGGTGGCAGGATGAGCAGGTACCTGGGCCCAAAAGACAGAGGGTGGCCAGGTGCATGGTGCCAAGAGAGAACAGATCAGCAGGGGAGAGGGGGAGCGAAGGCAGAAGAAAAGAGGAAGGTCTTTAGGTGCTTCCGGAACCGGAGATGGTTCTCCTCAAGTTTTACAGTGGCAGGTAGGCTGTTCCAGAGGGAGGCCCCAGGCGAAGACAGATCTACCCCCAGCTCGTTTCTTAGAAAAACGACAGACCCTGAGTGAGTTGGAGGTAGAGGAGCAAAAAGCTCGAGAGGGGAGGTATTTGCAGAGGGATAGCTGAAGGTATTTTGGACCTAGGTCCCAGAAAGCCTTGTGGACAATGCAGAGGGTTTTTAATTTAATCCTTGCATCCACTGGGAACCAGTGGAGAGATTTCAGAGATGGAGACATACAATCCCAGGGCTTGAGGCCAAGGACAAGTCTCGCAGTCCTGTTCTGGATTAGTTGCAGAGGGCAGAGAGTAGAGGCAGGTAGATTTAGAAAGAGGCTGTTACAATAGTCCAAGCTAGAGAGAACCAGAGCTTGAGATACCATGAGCTGATGACTAGGGTGCCGGGACAGGAGTTCAGTTCACAGGATGGACATGGACATGCAGGACCGTCCAGTATTCCACCCAGATAGTTAGGAAATAAAAGAATGTCTCACAAAGATCCAGGTCCAAACAAAAGCACTAGACAAGACATCCAAGGACGCAAAAATAATGAAGGACGAAGGGTCAGTCTATCCATGAGCAATTCAGGTTCCAAAAATGGTGAGTAATCCAAAGACTAGGCAAACAAACCTAATTCCAAAAAATCTGAAAGTAATCCAGAGATGGTAAGCACAACTAAAATGCCAAACCAGAGAGGGGAGATCCAGGAAGGTAAATGAGGGGTAGAACGAGGTTGAATCCAGTGAAAGGAATACAAGAAATATGAAGCACCAAAGACAACTGCCAGGGCTTGTTGAGAAGCGAGGCAGTCTGGAATCAAGAGCCTTTTCTTCCGGGTAGGTAATGATGTGGGCATGCCTACGTACAATGCTGTGCATCTTGTTGTCAGTCCCTAGGGCTGCCAGGAAGCATAGTCCATTGACCGGTGCTCCCGGAGATGCCAATGCTATATCCAGCGCATGACTGGGCCTAGACGTCGGTGGCCCATGACAGGACCCCCAGGCGAGGCCCAAGAAGGGCAAAGGCAAGGGCAAGAAGGATGAGCCCAATAGAACTCAGCCAGTAAACATTGAGTGTCTATGTGAGAGGCTGGTTGCCAAGTTCATTCTTGGGACCATATCCCTTCCAGTTGAAAAGATACTGGAGCATACCCCTGAAGAGACGTGAGTCCAGTAATGGTATGACCTCATATTCGGGAGAGCCCTGGACTAGACACAATGCAGGATGAGGATGCAGACAGGTGGTAGGAGGGCAGGAACAGAGAAGGGCATTTGGAAAACAGGATGTATCTGACAGGATCGGGGTAAGGACAAACGAATCGCAACAGGACTCATAGGGCCTCAACACGAGTCTGTCAGTAACCCTTAAATGTGGTGGTATTACCGCTGCATTTAAGGGTCTGCCAGATCATGGCCATGGAGGATTTCCCCCCAGCTCTGAGCTGGGGGGAAATCCGCTGCAAATTTTCTGAATTTCGGTGCTATTACCGCCGGCGGGAAATCCGGCAGCGGTAATAGTGTGAATTTTCCCCATTGGGCCCAATGGGGAATGAGGAATTCCTGAATGGGCCCAATGAGGAATGGGCAATAACCGTTCCGCCAAACCCGTGATCCGGCGCTAATAGCGCCAGGGGTTTGGCGGTAGGGCTAATAGCGCCAGCGTTACCGCCCAACTTGTGATGAGGCCCATAATCTGCATTATGTTGTATGGTCCTGTCTATCGAGACAACAACTTTCGATTGACCAGGCAGGTGGAGGTGAGTAGTTGTGAGCCACACTATATCACTGATCTAATAAGAGGGAGAGGGTTGTCTGCGACCGTCCACAAACCTTCTGGTTTGTGCCCGTGCTGTGCTTAAGTGCTGTTCAGCGCTGAGGTAAAGGTTCTTGATGTTATCTATACATTGACCTACTGCTGGGACCCCAGTGGTGTGTGGCGTATTGAAAGGTATATTCCTATGATGTGCCATATAGGGTTATGGGTCAAAGGATCGACAGTAAAAGGATCGAATGGTCAAAGGGTCGACACCAAAGGACCGAAAACCAAAGGATCGAATTTATGTATTTTTTTTACATTTTTTTTTTTGGGGGCTTCCCCTCCAACCCCTGTTTTTTTGCTAAAAAAACATTTTTTTTACCTATACAAAAACCAAATAAATATATATATAATTGAAACAAAAAATTCGATCCTTTCGTTTTCGGTCCTTTGGAGTCGATCTTTTGACCATTCAACCCTTTTTTTTTCGATCCTTTGACCAGACACCCCATATGGTGGTGATCATTGGTCTGTGGATGGTACGCATACAAGAGACGTCTGTCTATGTGTAGTCTGGACATCAGAGCTGTACGAAATTTGGAGGTAAATTGTGTACACCTGTCTCTGATTATGATGGAGAGAATGCCTTGTAACCTAACTACATCCTGCACAAAGAGGTTGGCGAGGATCAATAATGTTGGGTGGCTGACACAGGGAATGAAGTGGGACATCTACGGGACTATATCAACCACTACCTGACAGTGTTCTTACTCCTGACCCCGGGAAGCTTAATGATGAAGTCAATAGTTGTGGCATACCATGGTCTGTATGGCACTGGAATGGGTTGTAGCGCTCCAACAGGTCTTCCTAGTTGACATTTGCATTGCGCACATATGAGACATAATAGGACGTAGACTATAACTTTGTTTTTCATGTGAGGCCACCAACAACAATGCCGGAGAAGATCCAGTGTTTTCTGTTGTCCAGGATAGGCCGATAGTTGTGTATCATGACACAACAACATAGATGCCTTATGGGTTTCAGGGTTGGGGAGAAACAGCCTGTTTTGCTTGAATGGAAGGCCGTCTAGCAGCGTGATGTTGTATTCCTCAAAATCCTGTGGGTTGGGCCGGACCCAAGATAGAATCTGATCTACCAGTCCCAATGTTGCCATGCAGGCACAAAGAAAACGGTCACAGGAAAAAATGGGATCAGCATTATCATGGTAGCTTCCTCGTCCGAAGGCAGGCGAGAAAGTGTATCAGCATTTCCGTGCAATGTCCTTGGTGGATTGGTCACCTTGAAATCAAAAGGGGCAAAAAGACAGATGCCTGCATGCTTGTCTAGCATTTGCACATTTAACGGTAGCCAAGGCCTGAAGATTTCTGTGGTCAGTATGTACGGTCCCTCTATGTTTAGCTCCTAATAAATTATGGCACCATTCGAGACAGGCAGCTTTTATGGCCAAAAATTATTTTTCAGTGACAGTATACAGGAATTCTGTTGGGCACAGTTTTCTAGAATATTAGGAAACAGAGTGCAGGTGTTAGGCTGTAGAGCACCTCTGCGATAAGACAGCTCCTAAAGTGAAGGCAGAGGTATTTGCTTCCACTATAAACGGATGGTCTGGGTCGGGGTGTTGCAACACTGGTGCATATGTAAATGCCTCTTTCAGGGTATAGAATGAGGATTGGGCGGTGTTGTTCCAGGTAAACGGTGTTGTCGCCTTAGTCAGTGCAGTGAGTGGCAATACTATGGATGAGAATTCTTGGATAAACCACCTGTAGAAGTTAGCAAATTCAGTGGTCGGGGTACAGCCTTTAGTTTACTGGCACACATATGAATATCTGTAGAAGATAATTCATACCCTAAGAATTCTACTATGTTGGTATGAAAAAGATATTATTCAAGTTTTGCGTATAGCGAATGTGCTCTTTGTCTCTGTACTTCTGTTTGGACATGTTGGATGTGTTATAACAATTACTGGGAATAAATCCATATGCTGTCTTGATAGACTATGACATAGGAATATTGTGGAAGATATCATTCATGAAGTCCTGAAATGTGGCTGGGCATTGCAGAGGCCGAAGTATATAACCATGTACTCATATAACCCATACTTGCTGTGGAAGGTCGGCTTCCATTCATCTCTCTGTCTGACTCGTACAAGGTTGTAGGCTCCCCAGAGGTCAAGCTTGGTCAAAACAGTGGCTGATCTGAGTTGATCCAGTATGAGACTGATATGAGAGGGATAGGATAACGGTTTTTAATGGTTATATAATTTACTGCACAGTAGTCTATGCAAGGCCTAGGGTCTTCCCTTTCTTATAGACCAAAAATAAAGAAGAAGCGGCCTGAGAGCGAGAATGGCGGATAAAAATAAACAAACTTCTGAAAAGTGAAGGTGATGTAATAATATGGGACGTGATCCTCCTTGTGAGTGAGGCAATGCACCCAGCTCCAGGGGATGGGAGCCCCTTCCACCAGGTCAATGGGGAAATCATAAGAATGATGAGGTGAAAGGCGTTGAGCCTTTTTTCTCATCAAAAACATCCAAAAAGGCGCTGTATTCAACTGGTAACTCGTTCTCAATAAGACATGTATGGCCACTGAGAGTATGCAACTGGGTGTGTCCTGTGAAATGTTCGAAGAAAAACAGTGTATGAAAATATTGGGAATTAAAATCCACCTCTTTAGTTTCCCAGTCGATGTGGTGGTTCAGATCAAAGGTGACCTAATCTCTGTGTCCCTGAAGAGTCGTCATTTTCAAGGAAATCATCTATTCCTTTACGGACCCAAATGTTAGTGCAGAGCCATAAATGGCTCTCAATGGTTCAGGAATAGGTTTTTTTACAAAGGGTATTTTGTTTTGTTTGGCATAGGCAATGTCTATGTAATTTCCTGTAGCACTGGAGTCCACCATGACACATGTGGACATGGACTCCTGACCAGGGGTAAGAAGAACCACCTGGATAGTAATATGAGGCGTGGTCATTGAAAGAACGCAGAGTGGCCTGGCTTGAGAAGCACTCATCTGATTGGCCAGGAATAGGGCTAGAGAGTTTCCTGACTTTGGAGGAGGGCATGAAGAGCAATTCCTTATGAAATGTCCATTCTTTCCTCAGTAAATGCAAAGGTTCTCTGCCCACCGCCTTTCCCTTTATTCTCGAGATAAATGAGGGTGAATTCTGCGTATCTGCATTGATTCTGACATAGGTTAAGAGTTGGGTTCTCGGTTAGATCAGGACCGACGCGTGAATCGAGAGGTGCTGCATTAGAGTTCTGCTTTGCATTCAGCCAAGCTGGCATCAACCTGTAGAACGAGATCAAGGAGTGCACAATACGTAGAAGGTAATGAGGGAACGGTAGCAAGACCATCCTTCAATGTGTCTGAGAGCCCACAATAGAAGAGGGCTGCCTTCTTACTCTCAGGCCAGGCAGTCTTCGCTGCTAATTTGTTAAACCTGGCTACATACTCTAGGAGCCAGATAAGTTCCCTGTTGGGAACCCCCATCCCCTGAACACTATCAATAGCTAAATAAGCCAAACAATTTAGAAATCAGTTACTGACACATTAGGGTTATTGCTTTCAGAGACAGCTAATCCTAGCCAATTTGGTAATGTACAATAATATTCCTTATTACAAAAATTGAAAAGATAACCAAGTTATGGTCAAATCAAAGTCATCAGATTTATTCATTCAGATGTAATTGCTCAACGCGTTTCAAGATAGTCATATTATCCTGCAAACCCCTAATCTGTTTTTTTAAACCTTTTTTAGGACAATTGTTTGAATGGATTAAATACGTTGGGAATATCTTCCAGGACATTTCTTTCCATACTATAATACCGGACGTCCAAACACCATTATGTGATATTCACAATACTGTCATGCCTTTCTTGTCAACCTCTGCCCCTTGAGCCTCCGCCCCCTTACCTTCCTTGCTGGGGCCTCAGCGTTCACACGGACCGCGGGTCCCTTACGCTCAGTCCTCAGCGGCATGTCGCTCCTTGTGGCATCCTTGGAGCCTCTGTCCCCGCCTGTCCTCTGGTTTGCCTTGGCGCTTGCGGGCGCGCAGGGGTGCCCTCCGACTACATGGGCACCCCAAGAACCCAAAGCTCCACAACAAGGGGTACCGTGAACCGATTAGCGGTCACGTGACCCAGAAGCAATGTAGGAATCGGTCACGTGACCATGTGGGCAGTCACGTGACCCAGAAAGACGCTTGAAAAAGAGCGCTGGTCCGCTTCCTCACTGCTTTTCAGCTGCTTACATCAGCTAGTAGCTATCTGGACCCCTCCTGTTGGATTTACAGATTTTTTGCCTTGTTTTGTTTACCTGGATTGCCTTTTGGATTTGCCCACTGAACTTTGTATCTTGGAGCTGTTTTGACCCTTGGACTGCCTTACTGGACTGCTGCCTGGATTTTCCTTTGGATTTTTTACCCTTGAGACTATTTAGTTGTGGGTTTCCTACAGCTCCTTGGAACATTTCTGGTACTACTGCTTCCCCAGATTCAAATATTTCATCCAATATCAGCAAACTTGACTGCCAGCACCCTGCCCTCCGTTCCTTCAGGTGGGAACAGTTAGGTCCCACGCTAGCACCTATTATCCTTGGGGTAGGTGTTTATTATTCTCCTATTCGCCATTATTCATTGTGGTAATCTTATACTTGCATTCTAACCTTGCTTTTCTTTTCAGCCACCCGGGACCCGGTGCTTCCTGTTCCTGCCTATCTCCTGCGGCCCCAATAACTGGTCAGCGAGTATTCTACTTTTCTCTGACTGGTGCTTGGGGACGGTGGCATTATAATCCACGTGGACCTCAAGTCGTAACAAATACTACGATTTTTAGCAAGTATAGTTTACATATGTTCTTCATATTTTAGATACCTTTGCTAAATAAGGGAAGTACAAATAAAGTATAATCTTTCTTGACCATACAGGATTTGACTGATTAGTTGAATCATAACTTTGATTGATCCTGGTCCCATGAGGATAACTGAACCTACTGAGAATCTTAGAAGTTTGCTTTATATGGCATTAGAAAACATGGTAATACACCCCCATATCTCATACTTAACCTTATCGCATGAACATTGTCACTTTTTTCATGACTTCTTTGTGATCTAATTCCTTGAGGGTGTGAGAATGAAAAGACATCTGTCTCAGAAATTTTCACCATAGAACATTGGTTACAAAACACGGGCTTTCTTTGGCTTTGTATGAAATACTTACCACTGGTCATCATACATGCTAGATTATTGTCTGTTTATTTGTTTGTTTTATTATTTATAATGCGCACCAGACCCAGAGGTATCAGGGTGCAACAGTTACAGGAATATGCAAAGCTTATTTACAGTGATACAGAGCATGAAATACAGTTACATAGAGTGAAATACAGTACATACATGGATTGATGAGGACTGGAGGAACTAAAGCAAGTTACAAATATGGCACACTATTCATACATTTATGTGTTTTTATTTTTTTAATCCCAGATCCGTAATGGGTAGTGCTGAGTTATATCTCAGTTGTGGGGGCCTAGGGTCACAGGGTGGAAATTGTATCACCCCGTTTACAGGCCAGAAGATTTTAGCCATGTGATAGTATTTGATCTGAAGTTCATGTAGGATTGGTCTTCTCTAAGTGAAGGGGACAAGGAGTTCCAGAGCTGGGCTGCTTTTACGGGGAAGCTACAGCCTCCAATCTTGGATAGTTTGAATCTGGGAACAGTCAAGCAATTCAGGTTAACTAAGCTAGAAGGTCTTATGTCCGTCTGTGGAATCTTTCAGTGAGGTAAGTAGGAACAGCATTATTTAGTGATTTGTGGGTAAGTGACGCCGTTTTTAGGAGCATCTTATCATTGGTTGAGAGCCAATTGTTTCATCTCCTACTCTCAGAGATGTGATATCTTCTGGCAATGCCTAGGGCCGCTCTTAAGGCATTATTTGGGAGAATTTGAAATCTCCTGATAATGGTTTTGTTCGAGCCTATATAAAGGGCATTACAATAATGTAAGCGGGACAGAATAAGGGCCCTGGCCAAGATGATGCAGCTATTGTTAGAGAGAAAGGGTTTGCCAGTTCTGATAAGTTTACACGTGTACGCGGTAGGAGACGCTAGTGTGTTAAACTGTTTAGGGAAGGACAAGATGGAGTCGAGATAGAATCTTAATGTCTTTACCTCCTTGACCACCTTGATAAGGTTACCGTCAATTGTGAAGAATGAGTATTCAGAGCTTAGGTTTTTTAAGTTGGTGGGGGTGCCCAAGATGATTAGTTCGGTTTTATCATCATTCAGGCTTAGACTGTGTGTGGCCATCCATGCCTGGATGATGCTCCACACTCTATTCACCGAGGCCAAATCCATATCATAATCCCCTGAAAGTGGGAGGAGAATCTGAGTATCATCTGCATAGTTAGTGTAGGTGATACCAAGATGGTGCAGATCATCGAAGAGGGGCTTGGTGAAGATGTTGTACAGCATGAGCGAGACACAGGACCCCTGTGGCACCCTGCAGGTGATGGGTATAGGGTCTGCTGCCACTGAAGGCGAGAAGACCCTCATGGTTCTGTTGCTTAGGAATGAACTAATCCATGTTATAGCCTCTTTCGAGAAGTGTGCTGCTGATTCGGGATGGTTACATAATACCTTATGATCCACCAAATCGAAAGCAGCTGAGAGCTCAAGGAGGAGAAGTAAAGCAGATTTTCTACTGTCTCTGAGTTCATCAACCTGGGCCTTTAGATCGATAAGGGCGGTCTCCGTGCCATGTTGTGGACAGAAACCAGACTGTCTTGCCCCTAAAAGGTGGTGCAGTTCAGGTATTTTTCAATGTGTGTATAGGCCAATTTGTCTAATATTTTTAAGAGAAAGGGAACTGTTGTGATTGGCCTGTAATTGGTTGGTGTTGAGGGTAGGATTTTTTTTTTTAGTAATGGAAGCACCCAAGATTCTTTGAGATTCGTGGGAATAGTACCAGTGGCAAAGGATGCGTTAATAAGTTTAGAAATGAAGGGCGACAAGTCACGTGCTGCATCCTTGATGAGTTGTGCTGGGCAGAGGTTGCCCTGACAGTTGAAGGGTTTAAGAGACAGGATAATTTTTTCTACTTCGATAATGGATGTTTTAGCGAAGTTGAAGCGGGTGGGTTGGATTTTGGAAATATTAGGGGGGGTGGTAGGTATGGGTTGGGCATTTAGAGAGGCATCTTTGGGCTATTGGATTTTGTACAATCGATACTTTATTAGCAAGTGCATGTTGGATGTCTGAACACCAGTTTTTGTCTTTGGTACAAGTGTCTGGTATGGCAATGGGAGTCTCCAATTCTTTGAGTATGGTCATGTTAGAGTTAGCTTGGGAAATACGGTTGTCGTAGGATTCCCTTTTAGCAAGGCAAATTTCTTTTTTATAAAGAGATGAGATGTTGGTAAGCTTTAGTTCATTAGTTTCAGAAGGAAGTAGTCTCCATGAGGCCTACAGTTTCTCTTTTGTTGTCTTAGGTTTTTTAGCAAAAGTGTGAACCACTTGTTAAGGTGTTTTTTAGGCTTACTTGGTCTCAGTTTGAGGGGGGCGATCTGATCTAGGGAGGAACCCATAATCTTATTGTATTCCTCAAACATTGTTTCTGGATTGGTACTCTCAAATCAAAGACAAGTCAAAGTGAAGTTTAGAATTTGACCAGAGTGTGTTCACAAATGTTGGTCATAGACCATATAGTCTTTACTTTTCTAATGTAATTGAGATTTATTTTTGCTTTTTTGTAATAGATTTGAAAATTGGAATATATAATCAGCTCCTGAAGAAGAAAATCTATCACGAAACGTGTTGGACAATTACATCCGAATGAATAAATCTGATGACTTTGATTTGACCATAGCTTGGTTATCTTTTGAATTTGTTGTAATAAGGAAAATTATTTGAAATACTTTACATTACTACATTGGCTATGATTACCAGTCTCTGAAAACAATAACCCTAATGTGTCAGTAACTGATCTCTAAATTGTTGGGCTTATTTAGCTGTTGATAGTGTGCAGGGGATGGGAGTTCCCCAACAGGGAACTTATCTTGCTCTAATTCACTCACAACCCATATGCCAGGGTTGTTTTCTTTCTCCTCTGCACCTTAAATCAAATTTTTTACTAATTGAATCCTTTTTTTGAATCATACTACTTAAAACCACAACTAACCAGGAGTGCAAGGTGTTGTCCTTTCTTGTGTTACATACTCTAGGAGCCCTTTCCTGCCCTGCATGAGGTCCAGCAATTCCAGATCATTGGAAATGCTGGACACAAGGGCATTGTATCGTGTGTCAGCAACCTAGTTCATGGCTTGTAGTAAGGACTCAAAATCAAATAAAATGGAGTTGTTGGCTTCCTATAATGAATTAGCCCAAGTAGCAGCCATTCAGACCAGATAAGATAGAACAAGGGCAGCCTTTGAAGTGGCAACGGGGAAGGAAGCCAGTTGGTACAGAAAGTGCAATTTACAATGATTTACAATGATTCACAAATGTGCAGTATGACTTCATGATCTCCATGAAACCGCTCAGGACGAGCTCAGGACGAGACAACGGAAACAATGTTGGGAGGATCAACAGTACCGGGGTTCAAGGGTTTCGAATGGCACCACCCGAGAGACCAAGTGCTGAAGCATCAAATTCTGTGTCAGCGGGCAAGGGAAGCCTTCCCCCTGAATGGTGTCTATTCTTTGTTGAAGGGTGGCAGGAGCAGACTCCATATCGGACTGCAAGGCCATCATGGCCTGCATTACTGCAGACAAGGGGTCACTTGCAGCCTCCATATCGTCACCTGGGTGTGTATAATAGAGCTTCTACATCTGTCACAGAACCAACAGTGTTTTCATCTGGACATTCAGAACCCATGCAGGTGAAGTTTATTGGTGATCCTCCCAATGCTGCAGTTCTCCAGCAGAGGAACAAAACTGGAGAAACACAGGATTGGGTGAAAGATCTGGAGGTGAACCGGCTGGTTCGTGCAAGCTGTAAGTAGAAAATTCACAAGGTCATGTAACGAATGGTATTCAGGATTCCTGGCAATTTGTGTTTCTTAAAGCGCTTACCTAAATTAAAGGATGCAGGTGACTAATAGAAAGATGACCAGGATGCTGGGACAGGAGTTCAGTTGACAGGATGGCCAGGGAGGACCCTCCAGGATTCCGCCCAGCCATTTAGGAAAACAAACAATGTCTCACGAATGAAGCACCAGAGACAACACCCAGAGCTTGTTGAGAAGCCAGGTGGTCCAGAATCAGGAGCCTTTTCTTCTGGGTATGTTATGATGTAGGCATGCCTACATATGACGCTGTGCATCTTGTTGGCAGTCCCCAAAGCTACCGGGGAGCGTTTTCCATTGGCCTTGGCGCTCCCGGAGATGCCAAGGCATTCGGGAGGGCAAAGGCAATCCCCAGCTCCGGATCATGGCACGGACTGGCCCTAGATGATTGTGGGCTATGACAGAGAGGAAGTAATGGAGGACAAAGAAAGAGGTCCATCATGCTGCATTTCTGTGGGGCTCTCTTTCCTTCCTGCTCCCTCCATTTTCTGCAGAACAGGGCCCTGTGGGTATGATGCAAAAAGGCACAGGTCACTTGTTACATTGACAGGGATTGGACCTCTTACATCAGCTTGCTTCTGTCCAATCCCCTGTGATCTTTTATCTTTATAAGGAATGGGACATCCACTCCTTCTTTGATTCTTTCCTGGACACCACGAAGAATAAATCTCTGGAACCCTGTTGGGCATGCATTCCATTTCAAAGTCCTCTGCCATAGAGGCTAAGACAAGTGCTATCCAAGGCAGAGGAATGTTCTGATCACTAAAACTTGTCAAGGAACATTGGAGGTGTCTGTTGTTTGGACCCAGGCCTGCCACTCTGCCAGCTGTACTGGAAACATGCACCTCACTGGAGGTCAAGGATTTCCTGCAGGTGCCAACATAACTACCTGGACTGCGAAGAGCAGAATAGGAATGACTCGCAATGTCCTGGAGCCCCTGGAATGGGTCTTCCAGCACAATGAAGCCCAATAGCAGCTGGAATCCTGTTTGCACAACTTTGAGCCACCATCAAACTTCTCATGACGCCATTCATGCCACCTGGACCCGAAGTGCTTTTGATACACTTTTGCATCTTCAAACTGCTGCATGCATTTTTGAACCGGCTCGACACAGCCTCTCCACACTAGCGCTCATCGATGCCTCTGTTCGAACACCGGCTCACTGCTGCAGAATCCTTCGACTCGCTGCTTCTTCCAGCACCACATTAAAACAAGACCTTGGGGGTCATTACGAGGTTGGAGGTAAGTAACAGTCCTTACGGGCATGGAGGAAATTCTGTGTCCATGTAGTAAAGAGGCCGCTAATAGAGGGCTATTACGAGTTTACGTGCACAAGCTTTGCGCCATGCCGGTAATGACATTACCGGCATGCCGTTAAAGTCCAAAAAATGGCCCTTAGCGGCATCATGGAAAGCGCAGACAGCACTACCAGCATCAATGGAAACAGCATTAGCAGGCACCACTATTAGCGGTGACTGCTATTAGCGGTGCCCGTAAATAAGCGTAACTGGAAGTAGCGTCATCGCACAGGAACGGGAAAGAGCACATCTGCCATCTTGAAAAACACAATCCATTGCCATCCTCAGCACACAGGACCCGGAGCATATTGCTGACTACAAACATCAACCTCCCACAACAAAATCCTACCCAAGGAAGTAAAAAAAGGCACCTCCCGCCTGCGCAAAGAGCGCTTTAAAGAAGATTACTTCACAATGCTGGCTGAGACCCTGTCTGACAATGCCGAGGTTGTTTTCGCAAACAGCCTCAAGAGAGAGGCCGTGACAAAAAAAAAGAAATCTGGGAACTTGTTGCCCAAAGAGTCAGTAGATAGGCAACACCCCCGCACAATAAAGGATGTTCGGAAGAGATGGGATGACCTGCGCATGCGAGTCAGGAACATCCTGTCTGCAAAAAGGAGCCAGGCCATGTCTACTGGTGGAGGACCAAGCTCACCAATAAAGCTAAGCCGGTGGGAGGAGATCTGCACCCGCACGATTGGCATAGAGGCCATCCAAGGTGTGGGCGAGATGGACCGTGGCGCCACCTCATCGGCGGAAGGAGGTGAGTGTCCTAAGAAAACACTGTAAAGCAAAGTATGATGATAGTCCACCAATTTGTCTGTCTAAAGAGACAATGCGTGGCCCAATACATACACATTCCCTGCCTAGATGTCGACCGCAGCACAGACACATGCACATACATGCAGCATGGCAATGCCATACCTGACAAAAACCACACAAATATGAAAATGGCATAAGTCACACTGCATGCAGGCCACAACAGAAATGCATGCCACATAGCATACGCCCGCCACAACATGAGTGACCACGACGGATGCCTGCATGCTCCACCCATGTAGCAAGCAACGTGATCATCAAAACTCCACTGCCTAATCCCCTCTAATGTGTAGAAGAGCAATAATACAAATGTATGCATGATGCTTGTCAAACCATCACTCATGCGGTCCCTCTCTTGGTCCCCCACAGGCTCAGATCCTGACAGCGAGACCCGGGACTCACAGGTGACTACACCCCGGAAGAGGGCCAGGGATGAAGGCAACAGGCCTTCCACTTGAAAGGCCCAGACAAGCCACTACAGGCTTTGAAGACCAAAACAGCCCAGGATGCCACGGCACTGGTGCCGCTAAGGCCCACCACCACAGTCCCCACGACACCTGTGACCCCTGCACAGGATACAGTCGAAGGGGCACAATCTGCAGAGAACAGCTCTGTTGGGGAGGCGGCAGCCACGGCACCCGTGACAGATGATGACATGCAGAGCCAGGCGTGTGTACTTGTCGAGGACGACTCCTCGGACCTACCTGCAACACGAAGTCCCGCCCCATCCCCCCAGTTCACACCTGTGGACTCCTACCACGACACCACCCCAGAGCAGTCTGGGGGGAGTCCGTACAAGGGAGCATGAGTCCCACAGAGGACCCAAATGGATTTGCCCATGTCACACACGCACCCTCCAACTCCACTGGTGTATAGGCGGGGGTGCAGCAGGCAGGACACGCAGCACAGCACCAGGACAAGCTCACTGCCCTAGTGAGGCAGTTTGTTACAGACAGTGCCCAAGCAAGGCAGGAGGGGCACAACAATACTGCCTCCCTGAGGCAGGTCATTGTGGAAAGCACCAATAGATTATGCGAGGAGTGTCTGCCCTGAGGCAGGTCCTCACCCGCTTTGCAGATACCATGGAGGCTGAGCGTCCAGCCCCCAGAATGGAGCAAGCGGATACCCCTTCTTCATCAAGCTCCACCCAAACCAGCCCCCTACGCAGGTCAGCGCGCACCCTGCGCTGCTCTGACATGCCGCCACCAGGGGAAGGAGGCGGAAGGGGATGTAGACGGGGCAGCCTGATGAAGGCAATAGACACTGACACATGAAGCATTTGCTTGGACACCATGTGTGGGGAAGTTGTGGTGGGTGTGGGAGGGGGGCGAAGATGTGTGGGGGAGTTGTTTGGGGGAGGCAGGAGAGGGTGTGTGAGGTGGAGGGTTTGAGCACTTTAATCTTTTTTGGACAGTTAAATACACCCGTTGTGTTAAAAAAATATCTTGAGAGGACATATCTTATTGCATATGTGTCATTTGTTGATATACAGAGCATAATGTACGTGTACTCCCACACCCAGTGCCATCTGTCCAACTTTCATGTCAGCCTCTGCATCCATGTGTGTTAGAAATATTTTGCAATCACTGACTGACGCACAGCCCGTCCCTCCTGTGCATCGGCACTGCTATGATGTGCACCCACATCATCTTCATTCCCTTCATCATCACCAAGTGGTTGCAGTTCAATGTCAGGGGGCACGGGCACGTTCCATCGGATACACATGTTGCGCAGCATGACACATACCATGATGATCTTGGCCACCTTCTCATGCCTGTAGAGGAGTGCCCCACCCGACCGGCTAAGGCAGTGAAACCGTGCCTTCAACAGGTCAAAGGTCTGCTCGATGACCACACGGGTACGGGTATGGGAACGATTGTAGTCCTCCTCGTGCCTGTTCTGCGGGTTTCGGACAGGGGTGAGGAGCCACGGCTTCAAGGGATAGCCACTATCACCTTCATGAGAGGCAATAAAAGGTATATGTTAGTTGATTCATGATGGACAGCTGTACTAGTCACACATGCCTGCAGATTATCGTCGGTCACATGCACATGTCCCTGGTTGTATGCACACGATTTTAATGCCCTCAATGGGTTCTGTGCCACGGACATATGGTGTGGGTTGCATCTCCGAGATGATACATGGTGTACACTGCCTTGATGTTGCTCATGCATTGTGGACGCATACCGCTTTGTGTCAAATTTGTGATGTGTTGTGTTCTGTATGATTTTCTAACTGGCAGCATTGGCAGGGGGCTCTGCAATATTAGGCATTCAGTGCTGATTATTACGATGGTGACATTCTGCACTTCTTTGGTGATGGCGGCCCTGTGACAAGCAGTGGATTCCCTTGGTGATTCTGTTCAGTGCACTCCCATGGATGCTTGTCCTGTGTAGTGAACTGCTGCAGACATTTACTTAGTGAATATTCACTGCATGTTGCTGGATTGTGTTACGGAGTGTGAGGTATGATGATGGGTGGTGGACGTGTTGTGGGAAGTGGGGTGGTTTTGAGTTTGGCATGTTGTGATAGGTGTTCAGCTTACTTCATTGCTATGGGATTTGGTTGTCATGTTCAGTTTGGGATGCTTTGGGGCCCAGTGTTTTGTGATGTGCACATCATGCTGTCACCACAACAATGACACCATGGTGGTGTGTGCATCTATCCCCCCATTTCACTGCCATGTGCCTGTCATGCAATTTACTAAGCAGCCAGGCACGTCGTCCTGCATGTCGCTCCATGTAGCGTGATAGCGTGGAGTTCCGCAGGACCATTGAGTCATGTGTTGATCCAGGATATCGGGCACAACAATGTGTGATGATCTTGCTGGCGTCACATACCATCTGTACATTGATGGAGTGGTAGTGCTTGCGGTTGCGGTACGCCACCTCCATGGCATGCGGGACCACCAAGTCCACGTGGGTGCAGTCGAGGGTACTTATACAATTTGGCATGCCTGCCAGTGCATGGAAGGCAACTTTTGTATCAAGAATCTCCTGTGGAGTCCGTGGTAGGGATATGTAGTCCCTTGTGTGCTTCAGGAGGGCATCCAGCACTTGGTTCAGCATGCGAGAAAATAAGGGTTGTGATATGCCATGCATGTGCCCCACTGTGTGCTGGTAGGTGCCTGTGGCAAGGAAGTGGAGCACCAACACTACCTTCAGTAGAGGGGGGATGGCGGTGCGTATTTCAATGAGGCTGACAATGCCGTTGTATATCATGTCCACGATGGTGGTGATGGTGTCCCATTCCAGACGGTACAGGAAGTAGATCTGCTCACTGGTTGGGTTGAATGGACTGGCTCTGATGCGAGGAATTGGGGGCTGCCTGCATGGTACAACTGGCTGCACTGGTGGGGCATGCTGGGCCTGTCTCATCCTCCTTCTCCTGCGTCTCCTCTGTGGTGCCTGCTGTAGTTGTTGTTGTTGCTGGTGTAGAAATGCAAGCATGTCCTCCATCCCCAGTATTGCTACTACTAGTGGAATCATTTTGGTGTGGGAAGGGGTGTGGTGTGTGGGTGTGCTCCTTTTGTGCTGGGCCAGGCTCCAATGCCTCCACCTGTGCTGATTGTGTGCAACTGTGGCAGTTGGGAAACTGCACATAGCAGTTTACGGGTGCTTCGAGATGTCAGTATTGGCGGCATGCCGGTATCCCCTATTAGCGCCTTCATGATGCCGGTATTTGCATGCCCGCCTGACTTGTGATGTCCTCCTGTTAGCGGCATCCCGGTATTGCCGGCCTGCAGACCTGCGTGCCTGTGCCCTTGCCGCTATTAGCGGTGCCTCTAATACCGGGTTCTTAGGTCTGAATAGCCCGGAGCGGTATGCGATGCCGGTAAGCCTTACCGGCATCATTTTTCCATTACCTCCAACCTCGTAATGACCCCCCCTTGTCTTGGCCTAACTCGAACCTCGACTTGAGCTGCTAGAATCCATTGTGCCACAGATTGACTTGACCCATAGGTAACATCGTCTCAAAATGATTCAAAGGCCAACCCGAACCTGTTGGACACTTTGAACTGCATCTCTTTGAATGCTGCATCAAAATGCACAGAGCCCCGTCTTGAAGTTGACCCAACGCTAGCTTGCCTCCTGGATCAACACGACTCACCACTTCTCAATCCTTGTTCGACTGCAAGGACAGCACAGACAATCCCAGTTTGATGCTGTCGAACCACCCAAGATCAAAAGCAAAGTACTGTTGCCAAGTCCCGTCCCCTTAGTCCACTTTCTGGGACCATAGTGAATTCTAAGATCTTTCTTTACACTTTTTCCAGCAAAGACATATCCTTTAAAGTCACATTGTTGCAAGTGCTTGTCTGATCACCCCTGCTCAAGTACCCAGAGTGCTATCCTGTACAATTTCTGTATTTTCTGTGTTCTTTCCACAGGGGTGGGATGTTGGTTCTGTTTTCTTGTTAGTTATTTGCGTTCTGATTGTTTAATTAAAGTATACATGTGTTGATAGAATCTTGATTGGACACTTTTATTGTGTAGTCTTTATACAATTGCTGTTTGAGTTGCTGCTGGGATCACTTCACATTCCTCCTGAGAGAGTGTATTCTGCCCTCGGCGCACATTACCAAAAAAGGCGTAAAAGATATACCCATCAGGCTGTATCTGTTTCACCTTTATGTTTGGGATCACTGTTAGTTTAGTAGCAGTGTGGGGCAGAGCAGGTGGTTAAGCCACTGCTCCTCACTGTATTCCTGCAGAGAAATAGTAATGTCGTCACACAAGCCCTTGCTGGAAACATTATTTAGTCCATTTCCAGTACAATGAGATAGAAACAAAATGATGTTGTGCATGTCTTCACCTCGGGCTACAAATAGCAAACATAGTATTTCTAGTGCAAGCCTTGCCAGAGCAAGAACAATTAAACAACACAATGTTTCATCTGTTAGGCCACTAGATTTGATTTTGAGTGCAGGCAGGCCTTGAGCTAGAAATCACCCAACCTAGAACATATTTTTCTATTTCCTGCATAGGTAAACGTTGCAATGGTATTTTTTTAAATGTGTAGTGCCAGATATTCGCATACTATGAACATGTGTTTTTCTTTTTCCAGCATGGACGAGACTCATGCTAGAAACATTATTTTTGGCTGTTACTATTGCAAGGCCCAGTAGGCACTACATTCTCTTGGTTAGTTAAAATGCCACACACCTCCCACATAGCAGTGGAGCATATTTTTGGACTTTACATGGACTGGTAGAATGCTCTTCACCTTAGGGCCTTGCTGCTTACACTTTATCTGCAGAATCACTGCAAAAATGTGTCGATTCTGTGAACTCCAAATCATCTGAAATACTGGTGATTCAGAGTTCAAATAAATTGGTGTGGCCCCCACATAATGGCTGGTACGCATACCAAATGGTGCTCTCCCATTCTAGCTGCTAGAAGAATAATACTAATGAAGACATTTGATACATGCATCTTAAAGTAGCAGTGGCTTGATAAAACAAACAAGTGTTGCTTCTTAGCCCTAGTTAAGCTGGGCAAATGTCACTCCATAGAAATATTGAAGATGAAGAAGGCCTTATACTGGGAACAGGAAGGTCTTCGTTGCTCTTCTAGACACCCAGTAGTCTCTGGTAGAGGGCAGAGGAATGATAGGGAGTTCCAAAGTGGGACTAAATAGAGCAAAAATGTACGTTGGCTTGTTCGCCTTCACCTGGTTTTCAGGATGACAAAAGGATGAGGTTGGTCTTAATGGGACAAAAGGGGATATTTCTGAGATGGGGCTAGTTGCCAGTACAATTGACTTAGCACAGGGAACGTGTGGTAAAACCTTCACATCTGAGTGGCAGACAAGCTTCTGTGTTGTACAGTCTCTGCAGTTTACTGAAAATATATTTTGGTAAACTGAGGTAGGCTTTATCTATGTAGTTCTAGATGAATAGAACTAAGTTCAACAAAGTTCCCTGCCCTTCCCTTGAGGTGAGGGAGCCACATGCCACCACTCATGCAATGATACTGTACATTGAGACAAGAGTGAGTTGATCCCCTGGTCAACCCCATCATACCCAAAATGGTAGGCACCACATTGAGGCAATGTCCCTTCAAGGGAGCTGGAAATGCGCAACGCTGGAGTGCCCCATTTTGTTCACTGCAATAGTATTAGCTTTCATCCCATGCTTGCTTCTCTTCTCCTTCAACCGTCCTAGGTCATGAAAGCACAGCGGCAGCAAAACCAAACAATCAGGCAGTCAGAAGTATTGCTTGCAGACTGTGTGAAAGATCTCCCAAAGGGGGGGGGGGTAACAATAAGCTCCACAGTCTTCCGATGAGCAGTGTGAGTACAGAAGAGAACTCAGATCCACAGAGTACATAGCTCCTATGATCATTTCTCCTTGAGTCAGGATATCTGGAACTAGCGCACCTGAAGCACTTTAGACATAGTGGGGGGGGGGACACAGAGGGGCAGGGGCAGCGCCCTATATAAGACAGGGGCTCTGGCAGAAGGGTGTGGGTGTTTGGAGAAGGTGTTTATTAAGAAGAAAATAAAGAGCAGAGCAGACGGACCAAGAGTGGGGGGCCAGGAGTTCAAAATCAGACAAGGAGGTGGGTGAGGAGAGAGGAAAGGAGAAGAGGTGGAACATCAGATAGGGGGAGTAGGAAGATGAGGAGAGAGGAAAGGAGGGGAGGTGAAACATCAGGCATTGGAGAAAACAAGAGGAGGTTGAGAAGAAAGGAAATCAGGGGAGATGGAAAATCAGGAGTTAGGGAGTAAAGAAGAGAGGCTGACTGCAGAGAGAGGAGGAGGAGAAAGAGTGAAAGGAGATGTAAAGATAAGAGTGACAGTGGAGGTGAGGATGAGTACCATGGGAGAGAGTGTGGAGGTAGTAGGGTAGAAGGGCATGTCTGGCCCAGAGAGGTATATAGCAGGTAGTGCGAGAAGGGAGAACGCTGAAACTAACACATTTGGGCTGGACAAATTCTATTCATGGTATCTGCTCATCCAACCCTTTTCCTAGGTGGGTGACAAAGAGGCGATATACATGATGGAGCTCAGTGTTGAGACTATACAACTTAGAGGTTAGTCTTTAACCGATCCACTCCTATAAGATATGTCTCACATTGCTACGAGGGATAGAGGACCCTACGGGTTCAGATGAGTTACTGTGTTCATCTGACATGACCTATGATCAGCAGTCTGCTCAGATACATGGAACATACAGACAATCAGGCGAATGCTTCACCAGAGATAACCCCCTTAAAATCTTTGGATGCTAATGTGGCCAATGTCGTACTTGACGCCATGGATTCTGCCATGGGAAATCTTCATAATACCTGATCATCTATTGATAACATAAATTAGAACACGGTCCTACTCCCAAATCCATGTTCTGCAGAGGGCTTGACTATAGATACGGCTGTCCAGGCCCACAAGGGGGCATACCTTTATACATTTGCTAAAGCAGGGAATTAAACATTGATATTCCCCAGGTAGTTCCTTCTTTTTTGCCAAGAATACAGCTGAAGAACAGTTTACACACAAAAAAGGACTCAAGAGAAAAGGTACATGATGTGAGTTGATAGCACCTTCCCTATGTTGTTCAGGGACCATGGCTGTCCCGCCTATATTTTTATCTTTGAAGTCTTATGACTCCACTGATGTAGGCTCTTCTAGGCTTTTCTAGACATTGTCATCTCAAAAATAAGTCAAAAAGACAGAAGTCCATTATGTCCCTTCTTCAGTGTGAAGTATCCACTGGATGTGGGACTCACTAGTTAAGGATGTCTAGAATATGTTACAGATTTTTTTTTCCGGGTAACATCTTTTAGACTCCAGAACTTGATCAGTCTGTGGTGTATTTATTTGAAAGGAAAGGAACCCTGAAGGGTTATATACAAGGTGTTCACATGCTGTAATGATAAACTCTTACATGTGTTGGGTCTCTTCATGCAGAATTTCAAAGTTATGGGGTGATGTGTGGTTCAGAATTAGCCCCTGGATGTCACCACAATGATATGTTGGATGCAAAGAGTTCTAGTGTTAATAGCACTCACCAAAACATTGCCAAAAAGAACTTCCCACATATTCTAGGTGTGGATTTGTTTACTTCTATGTCCATTCCGAGAATATTTAGGCAAGGCACTGGATTGTGGGTCTGGAAATAAGGGACTATAACATTCCTCCGACCAGCAATGTGTGATGAGTGGATTTACTTACTTGCTTGGCAACACCAATATCACCATATCACCATTTCATAATAAGGTACAAAACGCTGCTTTTGCCTGTTGATCCAAAGTTAATGGTTATGACTTCTAGGTAATCTGACCCTAAAACAAAAGATGCACTGTTGATGTTACATTTATCAACGATTTATCTGGGTACATACACACATTCACAGCTTTGGACAAATACAGACCAATATTATGACAATGTTCTTCCCCCAAAGTTCTTACCAGTGCTTGAAAAGGCAGAGCACACTCCTGCAGCAATTTTTCTTAGGATTGTCGTTTATTGTTCCCATCCTTCTGCAGGTGAGACTTGCACCTAGAAAGACTTGGATGGGAGACTTGCCTGTTTCTTTCTAAAATGGAAGGCAATACGTTCAGATTCATGGGTTTTTCCGTCAAGGGTTACAGAATACAGTCTATTCTAACTTGCTAGATGATGCCCTTTTCCCCTCCCCTTTGATGAGGAGGACTATTTACCTATTTGGGCAAAGACATTTGTGAGTAGATAACAAAGGAGGCAGTGATCCCAGCCACCGCTTCCATAATCTTTTTTAATGTAATTTCCTTAGTCGCAAAATCACACAGTGGGTTTCAACCAGAGATTAATGTAAATGCTTTTAACATTTTCATTGTGTGCAGACACTCCTCCGGTATATCATTCACCCGGGGATTGCATGGTAAAGGTGGAACTGAAAGACACCTTACTAGTGGTTCCTATTTGCCCAAGCCTCCCTCCAAATTAAGAGGAGCTCCAATGTCTTTACAGGGAAAATATGGCAAATATATTACCTCTCAATTGACCCATTAGCTGCTATATACCATTTTGTGAGACACCTTCATACATCAAATGAGGACCATCAGTTTGTTGTTAATTGTCTGGTTTGTTTTTTCAGCTAATTTCGTTCACCCATGGGGTGCTATTATCAGGTGATGCTATAAGGTCCGTGATGCATGTTAATGGCGGATCACCTTCATAGCTAGTTTCCCCTGGGGGTCTATAAGCCAGTCTAGTTCTGGGCCTTTCACGCAAAGAGTAGCTTGGAACGTTGGGTCTCACCGGTTTTGCATTCTACCCCACCAGGTGTTCTAGTACACTTGAACGCCATCTGGGATATATATAGGGGACTACACACGTACTCTTGTGCTGTAATGGTGATGGAAGACTGGCTTACCTGTGGCACACTTGTTGTCCATTGATGACTAAGTTTTGGTTTAATATTTCATTGTTTTTGAGCCAACTATGATCACATCAGAAGGTAGGATTGCAACTAATGGATTGTTATTTTGTTTTGTTTTGTGTCTCTTGTTTTCGTCCTTTTTCCCCCCTCCCATGTGCAACTAATTTCTTTGTGGTTCTCACCCAATGTATGGGTCAATAATATGTTTTGGGTTTGAATGTGGATTGGAATATTGTTTTTCATACTGTGGCTATGATCATCTAACAATGCTTATTAGTATGGTATGGGTATGTTTCATTGTGACATTTAATGTTTGCCTCTTCTGTGCAACGGGGGCATTCACTTTTGTTTACTTCTAAATATCTATTCATGGAATGTAATTGTTGTCCTATGTATATATCAATTGAGTATAGCCCATGAAGTCGACTCTGAGGTCGAAACACGTGTCAGCTCAACAGAGCATAATTTGAAAAGACTGTCCGCACTGTGGGGATAATGCAATTGTGAGTTCAGATAGCCAATTTCGTTCACCCAGGGGGTGCTATTATCAAGTGGTGCTTCAAGCCCATGAAGAAGACCTGCGGTCGAAACACGTGTCGGACCTCGGTACTGAGAATAAAATCCTATCACGACACATGTACAGCGCAGTGTGATTGTGGTTTTCTAGTGTTTATGCTTGCAGGGCCCCTGGGGCAAGGGGCTCATACTTACGTTATCAGCCCCTGCTGTTCTCCCCCCCCCCTTGAGACGTGCACAGTGGTTCTCCTCTAAAAAATTGCTTTTGAATAATAGGAAGACTCCACACTCCACTTACAGGCCGATTCATGGAATTAATGTGCGCTGAAAAATCTCGCGCAAGCGTGCGAAACCGTGCGAATTGCAGTGCAAGTGCGAAAATCGCAGCAAACCCCGTGCACAACGATTCATGGAAGTCCGTGCGCGAGTAAAATCCAGGATGTGCGCTGAAAATCTGCGTGGCGCACGCCAGCGCACAGGTCATCTAACGGCGTGCGCTACGGCCACAGCGAAAGCGCACATAGCGCGGCGCACATAACAAAAGTAGGCGTAACACGGGGCGTGACACGCGGAATGGGGAACAACGCGTGAAAATGTGGGCGTCACGGGGGAAGTATAGGAGGCAAGTGCGCGTGAACGCCCACATGCTTGCCTACAACACGTATTCATGGAATCGAATAGGGCAAACCAGCGCACCGGCGAAGATGCGCACAGGCCTAAACACGTACGGCACACAAAGGCAGGCGGTAGCGTCCCTGCGCATGAAAAAAATGTGCGCCAAAATGTGCGCTAACAAAAAGCACGTATATACAGCCCTGATGATTGTCCCATATTGTGGCCCTCTAGGACAAATGACGTGCAAAGGGGTACGCGACAAACACGAACACCCACTGTGTCAAAAATAGCATGTGCATGTATTTCGAGGATGCGCGGGAAGTTTCACACGCGATTGGCCTTCGGCGAGCGGAGTGCGTGTAAATCTGGGGTTGCGGGAAGTTTCACACGCCATAGGCCCTGTGCGAGTGGGGTGCGTGTATTCCTGGGGTTCGCGTGAAGTTTCACACGCGATTGGCCTGGGTACGTGTAAATCTGGGGTGCGCGGGAAGTTTCACACGCGATTGGCCTTGGGCGAGCGGGGTACGTGTATTTCGGGGGTGCACTGGAAGTTTCACACGCGACAGGCCCTGTGCGAGTGGGGTACGTGTATATCTGGGGTGCAGGGGAGTCCTACATGTGAATTGAAAGTGTGGGTCCTCCCAGGTGTTCCCTCTACACCCTCCATGACCCCTGCAGGCAGCCCACACTACAGGGGACTACCCTGCACCCCTGGTCATGTCCCGCAGGCAGCCCATCCACCATGGGCATGCCCCACAGCCAAGCCACATGTCACCTAGCACTACTGATTACCAATGCATGACCCCCTCCACCGCCACCCCCCAGCAGTGCAGGACACCTGCCAGCAGGCCTCCACTCATGTCCCACTCGTGTCCCCTTGCACCTCCACCCCCCAGCACTGAGGGGCACCTGCCAGAAGGCCCCCACTCATGTCCCCTTGCTCCCCCACCCCCCAGCAGTGCAGGGCACCTGCCAGTAGGCCCCCACTCATGTCCCCTTGCCACACCCATACCCCATCATTGAGGGGCACCTGCCAGCAGGACCCCACTCATGTCCCCTTGCACCCCCACCCCCAGCAGTGCAGGGCACCTGCCAGCAGACCCCCACTCATGTCCCACTCACGTCCCCTTGCACCCCCACCCCCCAGCAGTGCAGGGCACCTGCCAGCAGGCCCCCACTCATGTCCCCTTGCACCCCCACACTCCAGCACTGAGGGGCACCTGCCAACAGGCCCCCACTCATGTCCCCTTGGACCCCCAGAAGTGCAGGACACCTGCCAGCAGGCCCCCACTCATGTCCCACTCATGTTCCCTTGCACCCCCACCCCCCAGCAGTGCAGGGCACCTGCCAGCAGGCCCCCACTCATGTCCCACTCATGTCCCCTTGCACACCCACCCCCCAGCACTTAGGGGCACCTGCCAGCAGGCCCCCACTCATGTCCCACTCATGTCCCCTTGCACACCCACCCCCCAGCACTGAGGGGCACCTGCCAGCAGGCCCCCACTCATGTCCCCTTGCACCCCCACCCCCCAGCACTGAGGGGCACCTGCCAGCTGGCCCCCACTCATGTCCCCTTGCACCCCCACCCCCCAGCAGTGCAGGGCACCTGCCAGTAGTCCCCCACTCATGTCCCACTCATGTCCCCTTGCACCCCCACCCCCCAGCAGTGCAGGGCACCTGCCAGCAGGCCCCCACTCATGTCCCCTTGCACCCCCACCCCCCAGCAGTGCAGGGCACCTGCCAGCAGGCCCCCACTCATGTCCCCTTGCACCCCCACCCCTCATGTCCCCTTGCACCCCCACCCCCCAGCAGTGCAGGGCACCTGCCAGCAGCCCCCACTCATGTCCCCTTGCACCCCCACCCCCCAGCAGTGCAGGGCACCTGCCAGCAGGCCCCCCACTCATGTCCCCTTGCACCCCCATCCCCCAGCACTGAGGGGCACCTGCCAGCAGGCCCCGACTCATGTCCCCTTGCACCCCCACCCCCCAGCACTGAGGTGCACCTGCCAGCAGGCCCCACTCATGTCCCCTTGCACCCCCAACCCCCAGCAGTGCAGGGCACCCTGCCAGCAGGCCCCCACTCATGTCCCACTCATGTCCCCTTGCACCCCCAGACCCCACCACTGAGGGGCACCTGCCAGCAGGCCCCCACTCATGTCCCATTTGCACCCCCACCCCCCAGCAGTGCAGGGCACCTGCCAGCAGGCCCCCACTCATATCCCCTTGCACACCTACCCCCCAGCACTGAGGGGCACCTGCCAGCAGTCCCCCACTCATGTCCCCTTGCACCCCCACCCCCCAGCAGTGCAGGGCACCTGCCAGCAGGCCCCCACTCATGTCCCACTCATCTCCTGTTAGGCGGAAACCTGTGCAGTTCCCTCCGGGACCACTGCAAAAGATTTAGGACTACAGGTGTTGCGATGAACCCACTTGGTAGCAGTCTGTACCACACAGATTCAATTGGTAGCTGTGGCTGAGCAGTCAGACTTCTCTCAAGAAAAGTTGGTCAGTATAGGGAGCATACAAGATAGGGTAATTCTCTGCAGCAAAACGAGTAAACACGCAACCAGGCTTTAGTATAAAGATAGTAAGTTATTTATTGATAACAGCACATCTATGAAAAATACTAAAGCGGAACACGGCAAATAATTCAAAATACAATTACTCTGCAGAATGGAATAAGCTCAATCCCCCGATACACACTATCGGCAACTCTAGGTTCTACGGCACCACTTATTTTCAGACAGAGGTGTATACCTCAACCCAGATGACACTCGAATATTTAGTGAGGAAGGGAGAGAAGAGAAAGGCAGGTAACGAAGTCAACACGGTTCGCACTGAAGCGGGTAAAAATGCACGGCAAGAAAGCATTAATCACACTAGATCATACAGTTCGGCGGCCAGGCCCACTCGGTGAGAGGCAAGGCACGATGTCCTGGAAAGTCTCTACGGGTGATGCATTCAAGTCTCGTTTAGCAAATTGGTTAGCGACAAGTGGAACCAGTTCAGAACAAAGAGTGAATAAAGCTTGGAGGCAACCCAACGGAACGGAGAGGAATCAGATACCTCACACGAACCGATCAAAAAGGGAAGCCAGGCGGTTACGGTACCTTGTTGTGGAAGACAGCTCCGACGGGGGCAGTTGTTCCTGGTGGTGGATGCATGACGGGTCTTGGCCAAGAGAAGAGATGCTCTCGTCGTCGAAGAGAAGATGTCCGGTGCACCACCAGGGAAGAAACCAGCCGCGGAGTGCTTCGTCACAAGGCACCACCTTTCGATCACGGTGCAGGAGTAGTGGCTATCCGGTTGCCGGGTGCTCTGCACGGGCAATTCGACCACTGCGTCCTGGGCGATCAAAAAGCACAAAGAAGAAGAAGACTGGTTGTTCCCACCAGCCAGGGAAAGAGCCTCTCCGGCAGGGAGATCTCTTCTGTCGTCGGGAGATTGTGAGACGATTCCGCAGGGCTCCACCGGAGGTGTCGTCGTGCAGGTCGAGTCAACGTTACCCTCGTCGGATTCTTTAGGTCCAGTGGCGACTTCCTGAAGATCCAGTCCCAAAGGCCCTGCTTTTATGCAGACGTCCCCCATTCATTCAGCCTAGCTTGTCAATCAACACATGCTAAGTGGTGAGCGGGAAGGCTCACCACCTGGGCCAATCACTTCAGAGTGCGACCTGAGTTGGCAAGGCAACTCGGTCCAGGGTGTCTAAACCCCCTCCCAAACCCCTGAGGTAACCCAGACAGAATGGCGCCACCTTCGCGGGTCTCTGTCCAGAGGCCCGCCAAAAGTGGAACAAAGGGCTCAACCTTTGGTTTAGGAGTCACAGAGAAAAACACAGACGCCATTTTACAACCCGAGTTCTGGCAGAAAATACCACTCGATAAACCTATTTAAGATAAGTAGATCGGTGGTACGTTGGAGATTAACGAAAAACAGTATCAATCTTCAACAATGGGACGAATCCCATAGGGTTATGCTCGGGGTCGAACATAACAAGTAGTTTCCACTGCCACCAGCCAAAACTCGACGAGGAGGGACGGGACAGTGCCCCCTCGAGTAACAGATCCAGGAGTAATCGTATTACCCCTACTAGCACGTCCACAATAAGATGGTTGGTACTAGTTCTGTTAGTAAATTTAGGCCTAGTAAAGCCAATGGTGACTTTACATGCCCGGGGAGACAGTAGTCAGTCCCCGGGTATGGAGTCTATGGTGGGGGGACCCGCTAAGGCGCCCCCGTGTCACGACACGTAGGGTGCAGAGTGACACACATAGAAAAACTTATGAGACCCTATGGAGTAAAAGACCCCATAGCCCATCGAACACATTGACATCTCAAAGGAATTACACACATACATGTCCAAGAGTGAGAGGAAAAGGGTCACACTCTTGGCAGGATGGGAAAAACAAACTCCAGAA
Source organism: Ambystoma mexicanum (assembly GCF_040938575.1). Lineage (NCBI taxonomy): Eukaryota > Metazoa > Chordata > Amphibia > Caudata > Ambystomatidae > Ambystoma > Ambystoma mexicanum. The sequence continues at coordinate 1,255,297,103 of NC_090932.1, forward strand.
ATCCAGCAAAGCTGCTGGGGGACTCACTAGGTTAGGAAATTCAGCCTAAACAGAGAATTCTCCCTAACACTCGCCCCCCCCCAGACTAAGGGACAGGAGGATTTAATCCACTCCTGGATGAATCTCATACCTCTAGTCGATGATATACATCCTAGAGAGACCATCAGCATTTTGGTGGTGACATCCTGACCTGTGCTCAATGGTGAAATCGAACCCTTGCAGGCAGATCAACCATCTCAGTAGTTTTGGGTTTTCCCCTTTCATTTGCATTAACCATCTCAAGGGTTGGTGGTCCGTCTGAATAACAAAAGTAGAACCATACAAGTACGGCCTAAACTTCTTCAGAGCCCACACGATAGCAAAGCATTCTCTTTCGATTGTTGCCCACCTTGTTTCAGGATCCTTCAGCTTGCGGCTGATGTAGCAAACGGGGTGCTCCCTACCTTTCCCATCCAGTTGACTGAGTACGGCACCTATCCCTACATTGGAAGCGTCTGTCTGCACAATGAAGTGTTGGCGGTAATCAGGAGCTCTGAGTACTGGGGTTTGGCAAAGAGCCTTTTTCAGGTTTTCAAAAGCCTGATTGCACTCCTCGTTCCATTTAACCTTTTTAGGGAATTTGGGCGAGGAGATGACATTCAGTGGAGAAGCTATGGTCCCATAGTTCTCTATGAAATTCCTGTAATACCCGGTGAGGCCTAGGAAGGCTCTCACCTGAGTCTGAGTAGTCGGTGTTGTCCAATTTTGCACAGCTTCAATCTTACTGAGCAAAGGCCTTATTTCGCCACCGCCTACCTCATGCCCAAGGTAGACTAGCTTACTCTGTCCAATTTGGCATTTACTCGCCTTTATGGTCAGATTGGCTCGTCTAAGAGCCTGCAAAACATCTCTCAGGTGGGTTACATGTTCGTCCCAGGAATTGCTGAACACTGCTATGTCATCCAAGTATGCCATGCAGAAGTCCTCCATCCCGGTTAGAACTTGGTTTACCATCCGTTGAAACGTAGCAGGTGCATTTTTTAGTCCGAAAGGCATTGCCGTAAATTGGTATAAACCAACGGGGGTAGAAAATGCAGTTTTCTCCTTGGCATGGTTGGTCAGGGCTATTTGCCAATAGCCTGACATCAAGTCAAATGTGCTGAGGAACTTGGCGGCGCCAAGTTTATCCACCAACTCATCTGTTCTTGGCAAAGGGTGGGCATCAGTCGTGGTGACTGCGTTAAGAGCTCTATAATCCACGCAGAATCTAAGTTCTTTAGATCCGGCCTTTGGTACTAACACAACTGGGCTAGACCATGGACTAGTAGAGGGCTCTATTACCCCGAGATCAAGCATCTTGCTGACCTCACCTTTGATGTGGGTTCTTACGTTTTCTGACATGCGATATCCTCTGCTTTTGACAGGCAGACAGTCACCAGTGAGTATCTCGTGCTGGCCCCAAGGGGTCAAGCCTGGTGAGAGCGAGAACAGAGAGGCAAACTGATTCAACATAGACTTGCACTCTTCTTGTTGCTCGGGTGTCAGATTGGAGGAGAGATTTACTCCTTCAATGTTTTCATCTAAAGGTAAGCCTCTGAGGAGATCCGGAAGAGCTTCACTCTCTTCTTCTTCCTCGGCCGATGCTAGAAGCAGCGCTCCTACATCAGGTCGTGAGACATACGCTTTAAGTCGGTTGGTGTGAAAGACTGTCGGAGCCTCCTTGGGGTTACCCAAGTCCACCAGATAGTTCACCTCGCCGAGCTTACCCACTACTCGGTAGGGTCCCATCCATTTATCTTGCAAGGCCCTCTGCCTTGTGGGGATCATAACAAGAACAAGCTGGTTTTGAGCGAACTCAACCATGTTAGCCTTTTGATCGTGCCAGTGCTTGACCAATGCTTGTCCAGCTTTCAAGTTATCGCTTGCTTCTGTCATCAGGTGCGACATTCTCCTCCGGAGACCTATCACGTAGTCAGTCACTCTGACTGGCTTGGGGGAAGGAGCACTCTCCAACCCCTCCTTAATCAGGGCCAACGGACCTCTGACGGGATGACCATAGAGTAGTTCGAAGGGAGAGTAGCCTACTCCCTCCTGAGGGACTTCTCTATAAGCAAAAAGAAGGCATGGCAATAGAAGGTCCCACTTACGCTTAAGGGGTTCTTCTAGAGCACCTATCATGCTCTTCATGGTTCGGTTGAACCGTTCTACCAACCCATTGGTTTGTGGGTGGTAAGCCGTTGAGAACTTGTAAGTTACTCCGCAGGTTTTCCACATGGCTTTCATGTAGTGGGACATAAAATTTGACCCCCTGTCAGAGATAACTTCCTTAGGAAATCCGACCCTAGTAAAAATACCAAGGAGGGCCTTAGCCACAGCCGGAGCTGTAACAGTCCTCATAGGAATTGCCTCAGGATACCTAGTAGCATGGTCTACTACAACAAGTATAAACCTGTTGCCTGAGGAGGTTGGAGGATCAAGGGGACCAACGATATCAATCCCTACTCTCTCAAATGGGACTCCCACAACGGGAAGAGGCACTAACGGTGCCACATTCTTGGACCCAACCTTACCAGAGATTTGGCAGGTATGGCAGCTTCTGCAGTGTTTTTCTACTTCGGCCCCCATTTTTGGCCAATAGAAGTAGAGTGAGAGCCTTTCCTTAGTCTTCTTGAAACTCAAGTGACCAGCCAAAGGAATCTCGTGGGCTAACTGCAAGAACTGTGGTCTGTTCTCTTGGGGTATTACAAGGCGTTTGTAGTCTCCAGGTGCAGACTCGGTTGGTTCACTATAGAAGAGGCCATCTTCCCAGTGTAACCTATGTTTCCCAGGCTCTTGCCCTTCAGCCTGAGTTTTTGCCTGACGGCGAAGACCTTCCAGAGTTGGACATTCTCTCTGTCCCTTACTGAAGTCTGCCCTGCTGGGTCCACCTTCTGCCAGTAACGACTGCAGCTCAGGATGGTCAACAGGATCCAGATCTCCAATGAGTTCCTGGCCTTCCATTAGCTCTTCTTCAGAGTCTAATTCTACCATACAGGGTTGTACTTCCCCCTCAGCCGCAGCTGGAGGTGGAATTACGGGTGTGACGTTGGACAACCGCGCGGAAGTCCGTGTCGGCTGCATCGGAATGTGGGCTGTTGGTTTCGGTTTGGAAGTTTTAGGTTTCCCTTTTACTTCTGTGTTCCTAGAGACAGCGGCCGCCATTTCCAATGGAGCAGGAGTGATTTCTTTCTTCATCATCTCCCCGAGAGTACCGCGCAGGGTCCTCTCTCTTGCAGGTCTGGTTAGCTCCTGTAACCGTTTACTAGGAGGTCTGGGAGTATGCGATACAACTCCGAGAGTTTTCAAATCGTTACCCAACAGTACGCGTCCTGGTACCTCACTCTGTATGCTGACAGGTATCTTTACAGTCATGTCGTTACACTGGATGAGAACTGGTAATTGGGGAAGCATCTGCACAGGCCCTCCAGCTAACTTGGTGAGGCATTTGGGTGCCTTAGCAACATCCTCAGCCTGAAAAAACGATTTATCCACCACAGTTATGCTGGCCCCAGTGTCCCTAATGGCAGGCGTTTCCTGACCATTCACCTGGACACTGTCCTTATAATACTCTTTAGTATTATCGGGGATAGAATTATAGACATCTAAATTCTGTTGGTCCCACAACCCCAGAGATACTAAAGAAATGCTGGCTGAGACTCCAATGGGTTCGTCAGCTAGCAGTCGAAAGTTTCCACTTGCCATTTGGACTTCCTCCTCTGGAGCGAAGGCTAAGGAGACAAGCTGGACCCCTGAAGGTTTACCCTTACATCTGGGATCTCCTTTTACGTGATCAGTCGAGCCACAAACAAAGCATTTCCCGAATGCTTTCTGGAATGGTGGCTTGTTCTGACCTCCTTCCGGTTTGGCACAAGAAGACACACTATTCTGCTGTGGTTTTCCCGGTGGCTTACCCTTCTGGTTTTGTTTGGGGCCCTCTTTGGAATGTGAGTTATTCGAATTCTCTTTTGAGTCTTTTTTAGGCTGTTTTCCCTCGTCCTTTTTCTGAGTTGTCCCAGAATCCTTGTGAGTAGCCCTGTTGGCAACCCACAAGTCAGCAGCCTTAGCTAGAGCCCTGGAATCTAATTCCTTCGAATCAGCCAAGTGCTGTCTGAGCTCAGGAGAACAGGCATCATAAATCGACTCCAACATAAAAAGATTTCGCATACCCTCGTAAGTGTCAACTTTGTAACCCTTAATCCATCCCTCTAAGTTTTTCAACCCTTCACTCACCCAGGTAGCCCAAGGGGTACCATCATGCTTTTTGAGGGTTCTAAACCTCTTAAGATACTGGGAAGGGGTCTTCCCGAATCTAGCTATCAAAGCTAGTTTCACACTTTCGTAATCCGTCTTATCCACCTCCCCCAATTCCATTACCACATCAGTCGCAACAGGAGGAAGCCTAGAGAACAACCAGGGAAGCAACGCATTCCCGGTGATGTCCTGGAGCCCATGATTGTATTCAAACAGTTTCAACCAATCCAACACATCCAATCTCGGTTCGTACATACCCACTAATTCCTTCGGCATCCGGGGTCTTTTGGGACTGGAGCTCCTAGAGGAACCAGAGGAGAGAGAAGCATTTTCCATAGACAACTTTTTCATTTGTAACTCATGATTAAGCTCTATTTCCCTGAGTCTTAACTCAGCTTGTTTCTGCTCAGCCTGGGCATTCATTCGTCTGAACTCGAGCTCTTGGTTTCGTTCAGCTTGAGCCAAGAACCGTTTATATTCTAATTCGAGCTTCATTTTTTCAAGTTCAAAATAAGCAGAATTACTCGTGGGACCTGGTATTGGCCCCGTAGGCACAGTTGGCAAGGCAGGTAGAGGAACAGGTGAGACAGTTTCGTTAGCCTCGCCGTCCCCGTCAGCCTCTTCATCGCTATCATCAGAATTACGATTCAGATCAACACCATTACTGTTATCTACAGTTGCTGGAGAGTTTGGTTCCTCTGAACCAGTACCCAGACTTTGGTTCGCCAGCAATCTCTCTATCAGTTCTAACTTCTTGCCTTTTACAGGAAGATTCTCTTGTCTACAGAGAGCTCGCAGACTCTCAGTATTTTTATCCGACAAAGACTCTTGGCTGTAAATTTCCATTGTAGACATGTTTTTTGAAAGTTGCTTTTGTAACGTTTTGTGGTTAGTCGTTCTACAGCGTCGAAAAACACTCTAAACTGTATACTCGATACTAATCCCACCGCTGTACACCAGTGTTAGGCGGAAACCTGTGCAGTTCCCTCTGGGACCACTGCAAAAGATTTAGGACTACAGGTGTTGCGATGAACCCACTTGGTAGCAGTCTGTACCACACAGATTCAATTGGTAGCTGTGGCTGAGCAGTCAGACTTCTCTCAAGAAAAGTTGGTCAGTATAGGGAGCATACAAGATAGGGTAATTCTCTGCAGCAAAACGAGTAAACACGCAACCAGGCTTTAGTATAAAGATAGTAAGTTATTTATTGATAACAGCACATCTATGAAAAATACTAAAGCGGAACACGGCAAATAATTCAAAATACAATTACTCTGCAGAATGGAATAAGCTCAATCCCCCGAAACACACTATCGACAACTCTAGGTTCTACGGCACCACTTATTTTCAGACAGAGGTGTATACCTCAACCCAGATGACACTCGAATATTTAGTGAGGAAGGGAGAGAAGAGAAAGGCAGGTAACGAAGTCAACACGGTTCGCACTGAAGCGGGTAAAAATGCACGGCAAGAAAGCATTAATCACACTAGATCATACAGTTCGGCGGCCAGGCCCACTCGGTGAGAGGCAAGGCACGATGTCCTGGAAAGTCTCTACGGGTGATGCATTCAAGTCTCGTTTAGCAAATTGGTTAGCGACAAGTGGAACCAGTTCAGAACAAAGAGTGAATAAAGCTTGGAGGCAACCCAACGGAACGGAGAGGAATCAGATACCTCACACGAACCGATCGAAAAGGGAAGCCAGGCGGTTACGGTACCTTGTTGTGGAAGACAGCTCCGACGGGGGCAGTTGTTCCTGGTGGTGGATGCACGACGGGTCTTGGCCAAGAGAAGAGATGCTCTCGTCGTCGAAGAGAAGATGTCCGGTGCACCACCAGGGAAGAAACCAGCCGCGGAGTGCTTCGTCACAAGGCACCACCTTTCGATCACGGTGCAGGAGTAGTGGCTATCCGGTTGCCGGGTGCTCTGCACGGGCAATTCGACCACTGCGTCCTGGGCGATCAAAAAGCACAAAGAAGAAGAAGACTGGTTGTTCCCACCAGCCAGGGAAAGAGCCTCTCCGGCAGGGAGATCTCTTCTGTCGTCGGGAGATTGTGAGACGATTCCGCAGGGCTCCACCGGAGGTGTCGTCGTGCAGGTCGAGTCAACGTTACCCTCGTCGGATTCTTTAGGTCCAGTGGCGACTTCCTGAAGATCCAGTCCCAAAGGCCCTGCTTTTATGCAGACGTCCCCCATTCATTCAGCCTAGCTTGTCAATCAACACATGCTAAGTGGTGAGCGGGAAGGCTCACCACCTGGGCCAATCACTTCAGAGTGCGACCTGAGTTGGCAAGGCAACTCGGTCCAGGGTGTCTAAACCCCCTCCCACACCCCTGAGGTAACCCAGACAGAATGGCGCCACCTTCGCGGGTCTCTGTCCAGAGGCCCGCCAAAAGTGGAACAAAGGGCTCAACCTTTGGTTTAGGAGTCACAGAGAAAAACACAGACGCCATTTTACAACCCGAGTTCTGGCAGAAAATACCACTCGATAAACCTATTTAAGATAAGTAGATCGGTGGTACGTTGGAGATTAACGAAAAACAGTATCAATCTTCAACAATGGGACGAATCCCATAGGGTTATGCTCAGGGTCGAACATAACAAGTAGTTTCCACTGCCACCAGCCAAAACTCGACGAGGAGGGACGGGACAGTGCCCCCTCGAGTAACAGATCCAGGAGTAATCGTATTACCCCTACTAGCACGTCCACAATAAGATGGTTGGTACTAGTTCTGTTAGTAAATTTAGGCCTAGTAAAGCCAATGGTGACTTTACATGCCCGGGGAGACAGTAGTCAGTCAGTATGGAGTCTATGGTGGGGGGACCCGCTAGGGCGCCCCCGTGTCACGACACGTAGGGTGCAGAGTGACACACATAGAAAAACTTATGAGACCCTATGGAGTAAAAGACCCCATAGCCCATCGAACACATTGACATCTCAAAGGAATTACACACATACATGTCCAAGAGTGAGAGGAAAAGGGTCACACTCTTGGCAGGATGGGAAAAACAAACTCCAGAAATCCAGCAAAGCTGCTGGGGGACTCACTAGGTTAGGAAATTTAGCCTAAACAGAGAATTCTCCCTAACATCTCCCCTTGCACCCCCACCCCCCAGCAGTGAGGGGCACCTGCCAGCAGGCCCCCACTCATGTCCCCTTGCACCCCCACCCCCCAGCAGTGCAGGGCACCTGCCAGCAGGCCCCCACACATGTCCCACTCATGTCCCCTTGCACCCCCACCCCCAGCACTGAGGGGCACCTGCCAGCAGGCCCGCACTCATGTCCCACTCATGTCCCCTTGCACCCCCACCCCCCAGCACTGAGGGGCACCTGCCAGCAGGCCCCCACTCATGTCCCACTCATGTCCCCTTGCACCCCAACCCCCCAGCACTGAGGGGCACCTACCAGCAGGCCCCCACTCATGTCCCACTCATGTCCACTTGCACCCCCACCCCCCAGCAGTGCAGGGCACCTGCCAGCAGGCCCCCACTCATGTCCCACTCATGTCCGCTTGCACCCCCACCCCCCAGCAGTACAGGGCACCTGCCAGCAGGCCCACACTCATGTCCCGTTGCACACCCACCCCCAGCACTGAGCGGCACCTGCCAGCAGACCCCCACTCATGTCCCCTTTCACCCCCACACCCCAGCAGTGCAGGGCACCTGCCAGCAGGCCCCCACTCATGTCCCACTCATGTCCCCTTGCACCCCCACCCCCCAGAAGTGCAGGGCACCTGCCAGCAGGCCCCCACTCATGTCCCCTTGCACCCCCACCCCCCAGCAGTGAAATGGCGATCTCATGACACAAACCAAAAGTCAACTATGTACATCAACACATGTCCGCCACACGAAGGCAGGCGGTAGCGTCCCTGCGCTAACAAAAAGCCCGTATATACAGCTCTGATGAATGTCCCATACTGTGGCCCTTTAGGACAAATGACGTGCAAAGGGGTATGCGACAAACACGGACACCTGCTGTGTCAAAAATAGCGTGTATTGCGGGGGTGCTGGGGAAGTTTCACACGCGATTGTGCCTGGGCGAGCGGGGTACGTGTACTTCAGGGGCTCGCGGGAAGTTTTACACGCGATTGTGCCTGGGTGAGCGGGGTACGTGTACTTCAGGGGCTCGCGGGAAGTTTTACACGCGATTGGACCTCGGTGAGCGGGGTACGTGTACTTCAGGGGCTCGCTGGAAGTTTTACATGCGATTGTGCCTGGGCGAGCGGGGTACGTGTTCTTCAGGGGCTCGTGGGAAGTTTTACACGCGATTGGGCCTGGGCGAGCGGGTACGTGTATTACTGGGGTGGGCGGGGAAGTACAGGAGGCAAATGTGCGGAACGCCCACACGCACGCGCCAAAAAAGACGCGCTAATCCAGAAACACGTACGTCAGCAGGAAGCAGGCATTCATGGACCCGTACAGCATAAAAGTGCGCGCAAACAACAAGCAAGCTCAGACGCCAGGATGAACATACCGTTCCTAGCAGCAGTGGTCGTGGGATACCGCAGGAGGAGGAGGAGGATAGTCAGGCCCAGAATTTTCACACCCAGAACCAGCCTTTTTGGCATGCCTGATGACCAGGTGTATGGGAGGTACAGGTTTCCACCTCACATAATACTCGACCTGGTCAGTGAGTGGGAAGATGACCTCACATCACCCACCCTCTGCTCCCAAGCACTCAGCCCCCTGGAGAAGGTCCTCAATGTACTGCACTTTTTGGCCACCGGATCATTTCAGCGGACAAGTGCCATAGTGGGGGGGTGTCACAGGCCACGCAGTCACGCTGCCTACACCAGGTCTTGGCCATCATGACTGCATGCCCATCAGTCCGCAGGCACATATACCTGCCCAGAACACCTGCAGAAAGGCAGGCTGCCGTCCAGGATTTCTACGGGGAGGCACAATTCCCCAAAGTCCTTGGTGCCATTGATTGCACCCATGTGGCTCTACGTCCCCCTAGGGCATCAGAGCACATCTATAGAAACCGCAAGCACTGGCATTCCATCAATGTCCAGGTAGTATGTGATGCCAAGGGAATCATCACCTCAGTATATGCCAACTATCCAGGGTCCACCCACGACAGTTTCATTAACAGAATGTCAACCCTAAATCGGGACCTAGAAGCTGGGCGGCATGGCGATACATGGCTGCTGGTGAGTATAAATGCCACAGCACATGCATGCATGCCAGATACTGAGTAATGTCACAACCCTACTAATGATACCCATCACCACCTCCCCAGGGGACAGTGCCTACCCTCTGAGCACCCACATGATGACGCCAATTCGGAACCCCACCACGCTACCCGAGGTAAGATACAACACAGCCCATATTGCAACCCGGGGCATAGTGGAGCGCACATTCGGAGTGCTTAAGTCACGCTTTCGCTCCCTTGACCGTTCTGGTGGGCAGCTGTTATACGCTCCCCCAGTAGTGTGCAGGATCATAGTGGCAGCATGTGTCCTGCACAACGTTGCGACACGCCGGGGCCTGCCAGTGGACATGGTGGTGCCCCCACGTCCCCAACCACATGCACGCCCGCTGCGCATGGGAGGGGAAAGGGCACAGGGTGAGGCAGCCCGAACGCAGCTAGTGGCTAATTACTTCACTTAGAATCACACCCCTGTGGAGTGCACACAGCCCTGCCACATACCAGTTGACAATCGATGATGACACAAGGGACAGTGAACTGTCACAACCATACCAGCCTGAGATTGGTGACCTGGAAGTGTCACAATGTGTGCATCCCTACCTACAGAAACACCACCAATGCTGTGTCATCAAAAGACACATATGCTGCTAAATGCATTACCCCCTTGCAAAATACAACATGAGAACAGTGCCATGTCACCCAACCCCTCCCCAGCACCACCACCCAACACACCATGGCATGTCATGCTATGTGAGAGCAAACAAAGCAATCCCGAAAACCTGGCAAAAGTGTCACAAAGTACAGTGTCCCTAATGGACACTGGCCACACACAATATGCTCCCTTGTACTAACAACACACATGACCAAATTCTTACCAACAATACAATGCAGCTACACAAGCTCAAACATAACAAAAACATGACAGTACTAAGTTAAAGTAGTCGTAGTCTTACAACCTGAATATGCCACCACATCGCCCCCTTCCAACTGTAGTCTTGCAGGCTTCAAAACTGAATACTGCAATTGTACTGCATACAACATGAACTCCATCTCCAAAGTAGACGGCCTTGTGAAGACATGAGGAATGAACCTGCAAATTCAGAGGGAGACATGGAAGCAGAAGCATACATAATTCCAACATGCAGTGTACAATACAACAATATACACAAGGAATGTCTCCACAGTATTGACTACAGACTGCCCACACAGCTCATGGGAGCCCAACATCACTGTGTACATCACTGTCACTTGGTCACACCCTTTGCAAGCCCGTGGAAACGGGAAGCAGGAGGGGTGTGTGTCTCACGAACCCAAGCATCAAACCCAAACTCAGGACAAGCCTGCATGTGCCCAGTCGGAATACAGTGGATGCCCACGGGAGCCACACAAGGCAACACACTGTTAAAAAATAATCAAAAAGCAAAAATCAAAAATCAAAAAAGCAAAAATCAAAAATCAAAAATGGCCATGTGGGGGTGGGGGGGGGGAGGAAACCCAGGAGCTCCGAGGACAGGGTGCGCACCAACAGCCGCCTGTGTGGATGTTGGGAAAAAAAACACCTCCATGGGCTCATGGCCTGCACGGCTATGCCAATGTGGGAGAACTGCTGCTGTCGCTCTCATTACCCTCTGCTGCTGCCACAGGAGGTGGTGGTGCTATGGGAGGCAGCCCACGCAAAGCCCTGGTATGGTCCTCCATGGCAGCAAGCATGCGGGTGTGGAAGGTCTCGTTCTGGAGGATTATAGTGCGGAGATCCCCATGCAGCACCTGACGTGATGCCCGGATCTCCTCCTGAGTTGCCTGCATCTCAGCTGAGAGCGAACGTGTGAGCCGCTCCAGCTGCTGTTCTGTCCTCAAGTTAGTGGAAGTCTCAAGGTTAACAAGAGTCTCCCTGAGGTGATGGAGTTCTACCCTCAGGGCTTCCCTGTGGCCCTGGGACTCTATTGATATCGATTGGCGTAGAGTCTCCAGTGCCGCCCGTCTGTCCCTGTTGGACGCCAACATGTCCTCCCTGTGTGATTGGCAAATGGAGTCTGTTGCCTGCTGTAGTAGCTCCATCTGCCTTTCAGGGGGGACATTGGAAGTGGCCACCCTCTCCATTGCTTGAGTCATCATCTCAACTGATGCTGCCTGTTGGGTTGCCATACCGTAAATGGATTGTTCCCATGCGGTATTGCCTGGTGGCGTACGGCCACCGTGTCGGCGGGCACCACACCTGTTTGGGGCAAGGCGATCTGCGCTTTGCTGTGCCAGCACTGCCTGAGGCTGCAGGACTGCATTTCCCCTCTGATCTGCTGGCCCAAGAACAGGATCAGATGTTGTGGAGTGTGACCCTGCACCCGTAACCGCCAAAGGCTGACTAACCAACACTGACATCCCCATAGAGGGTTCTACCCCTGGTGCAGGTGGGTTGGACAGAACAGAACCCCTTCCAGAAACACTTACCTGCGACGCCACATAGGTCTCATCATCCGAATCAACACCTGAATAGAGGTCTGGGGAGGTGCACCCAGAGACACCCCTTGACAGAATCGTCTGCAGCAAGAGTGGGTTCTCACCCACCACCACACCACGTCCCCCACTGGTGGCCGGTTGTGCCTCAGGTTCCTCCTGGGTCTGCACCATCTCCTCAACCTCACCAGCATCAAGTGCGTCATCCCCTGCAAAAACATGAAAGACAAAAAATGGAAACAGGCATTAGCACCATAGCACACAAATAGGCCTGACAAGCTACAGAACCAGTACATGATTTACACATGTCCCACATGACTATAACCCTCCCATGCATGCACTGTCACAGAGTTGGAAGGGGAGGCAAAAGTCTGACACTGATGACACCAAGATGGAAGAGCAACACATTTGCTGCATGCTGGGTAGCACTGCCATCACACATTGGCCTGTGAGTGGCATGTCCTATACACATAAATGACACATGCCATCACACAGATGGCATGTACCATAGCCATGGTACATTCCACAAGTACATCCATATGTCAGTGAATGAGTACTGTCACCCATCCATGTGAGATGGACATGAAGAGATGAAAAATGCCACATAGTGTGAAAAGATACGCCATGTGCCACACACTGCAACACATCCAGTGTACAAAAATACAGTGATTGCAGGGCCATGTACACATCAATGGGTGTGCACTTCAACATGACAGGAAACAACTAGCATGTTCCACATTCAAACAGGCCCAAAAACATCATGTGATCAGGACAATACTCATTCAGCCTGAATGGTAAAATCATTCAACTACCAAGGTGACACATGTGGGCCTATGTGGGGTTCTTCACTGACAGAAGCATGTCACATATGTCACAATAGGGCTGAGGAATGTGTTGCAAAAGTGGGAGAATTGAAACAATCAACCTGAAAGAACACTGAAAAATACAAACAATGTTGTTGCATGATGCCACCTCAAGGGCAACTGCCGTAATGTTGCGCTAAATTACTACTGTGGGCAGAAGGGATAGTGTCACACCCAAATTCAAGGCCGCAGAATGTTTTGGATGAAGCACATGGGTGACCCATACTACTCAGTCACACACACCCTCACCTGGCACTGAATCAGAACCCGTCACCCAAACAACATACACATGCATTACACACACACGCATGGGCACTCACCGGACAATGTGTCATAATCGGGTAGTTCTCCCACACCTCGGATCTGTTCCTCTGTGACGAAGGTCCCAGCAACAGACTCATGTTCAGTGAGTTCATTGTCCTCTTGTGGAGACCCACCGCCAGTCACCAGAGTAGCAGCATGACTTGAGGCCAGCTTGTCCTTTGCTCTGCGTTTCAGGTCGTTCCACCGCTTGTAGCAATTATCAGCTGAGCGCCTCACAAATCCAAGGGCACTTATGTGGTTGGCGATGGTCTGCCAGTGTGCCTTACGTTGACCAGGTGTGGTCTTGGACCCTGCAGTCACCACCATTTTGTGGCTATGTTGCAACACATAGCTCACAAGTGCATTAAGCTCCACATCATTAAAGCAAGGCTTCCTTGACGTGCCGAAGTGTGTAGCCGTGCCTGGGGTCTCAGCCTGTCGTGCCAGAGCACCCTTCTTCCTTTTTTTAGAAGGTGGAGCGGAGCCAGAGTGGCTAACGCCGTTCTGGTCAGTAGGGGCAGAATCACCGGTGGTCTGGGTTGTTGGAGTGTGCGAATGCACATTGACCATAGGACTTGGTGCAGGCATTGTCTGAAGTGTGATGTTGGCAGGGGGAACATCAGTATGATGGACCAGGACCGACATGGCCTGGCTGGGAGAATCAGAGCTGGGGCTGATGGAGCTGCAGCTGCCCCTGCAGCCTCACCACCCTGCATACTTGGGGCAGCAGATGACATAGCTGCCTCAGATCCACGTGGCTTGGTGACAACTTGCACCGCCACACGTGGCTTAGACTTGCTGACCTGGAAGTCAGCCAGGTCAGGTGCCACAATGGGCTGGTCCAACAAGGGCTGAGCTGGGATGGTCTCAGCCACGTTTCCCTCAACCATGGGGGGGGCATGGGTGTCCCTGATTGATCCTCCACACATGGGGGTCTAAGGGCACCCTGCAAATCCTGGCCACGTCCCCTACCGCGCCCACCACGCCCACCATTTGAAGGTCGGCCACCTTTGCCTCCCTTACCGCTTGGTCGCCTCCCAACCATGGCACTGATGTTGTTTTGCGTATGGGAGGAGCAGTAAACTATTGTCCTGGGCAATTGGGGGTCAAAGGGGTAGGGTACTAGATGGAATTCGTACCCTAGTGCTCTAACAAGGCTGTCTGTGACCCCTGGGGGAAGATGACGGGTCATGCAACGCACAGGCAGCCCAAAAATAAACGTGCACGCAACCCCTCGTAGACCACGTGCGTGGAAAAATGAACCCGCACTACGCTGTGGCACCCAGAAACACAAAAATAAGTGTACGCGTAATACACACAGCCTACAATGACCTCTGAAGGGGTATGCGACACACGGGGCAAGCACAGTTGCTAAGTACGTGCGGAACTCACCGTCTGCCTGGAAAAAGAACGTGAAAAATACGCGCGTGTGCGCGTTGGCAACACCCCCGCCAAAAGAAGAATTGTATGCTGTCTAAGGAGAAAGGACAAAAGGAGAAGTGAACACTGTTTGAGGAAACAGGCCCAAAAAAAGTAGAAAAATGAAAGCTGTCAGAGGTAACAGGGAGTACGAACTTGAAACGCTGTGAAGTAATCGCCTGTGAACCGACAAGAAGTACAGAATCCACCCACTCGCTCTCCACAAAAAGCACGTACAAGGAAATGGCGTCCTACACGTACCTTTTAAACCGGCCCACACGTACACGTCACTTACGCGTGTACGTGCCCTTTCCTCCAATTACACGCACTGACACTCGGACGTGCAGCTTTTCCACGTGTGCTCTGTCATCACGTGCTATGAGGGAAACACCTGCACGCGTCACGTCACAGACGCGCTTACACGCTAAGGGCCTTTGGTCCAATGAAATCGCGTAAGTGTGCTGACGGGCTTATGCGCTAAGGGCCTTTCCTCGATTTACACGCTGACGTGCAAGATTTTCACGTGCCAAATCACTCCGTATCAAGCTGGCCACGCGTTCACACACGGAAGACCACGCTCCTGCCCAGAAGGTTGAATTACTGCCCCCCAGAGCCCTGAGCACGCTCCCACCTGCCATCTGCTGCTGCCTGATTGCCTGCTGCCCACGTGCCCTGCCATTTGCTGCCTGCACATCAGCCAGGGGTGCTGTTGCTGTGACCACCCCTGCTGGAACCGAAGACTCCCGACTGGGATTCCATTGCTCCACAGGCCAGCCCCAGGACCCAGTTGCCCACCCACTCCTGCCTCTGGGGTTGCCATGTCCAGCACTACACCATCTGGCGGCACTGGCAACCCCCAGCCAGAGAGGCAGAGGGTCACCAGCTTCACTGCCACCGAAGTTGGTGTCCTGGTGGAGCAAGTCCTGGGGCAGTATGATGCCCTCTTCGGAAGGTTGCGCGCCGAGAAGGAAGGACGGACCAGGATCTGGACGGACATCGTGACTGCCATCAACGCGGAGGGGATGGCAGTCCGCGAATTCCATCATGTCAAGAAGCGCTGGGAGGACTTCAGGTCCAGGACCCTCAACAAGGCCCGGCGCCTCTTGAAGGCAGCAGATGCTAAGGGGCGCCAGGGCCACCTGTCGGAAGACCAAATGAGGGTCCTGGAACGCGTATGCCCAGCGCTCCACGTCCAGGTCCTTGAGAGGCAGACCCGTCTGGAGTCGAGCGGTAAGTGTACATGAATACTGATTGGAAGCTGTGCGTGTGGTGGTGTGCCAGTAGTGTGCAGGTTGCACATGTGGTTTTGTAGGGCCATGTATGGATGTGTATGTACAGGGCCGTGAGGCTGACACATGCGAGTCCTTTCATGTGTGAGACACATGGATGGTGTATTTGTGGGTAAGCATGCAAGCCAAATGCAGATGTGTGAGCACACATGTTTGATTGACTGTGTATGTCAGTTGTCAAGGTTGTGGTGTCACACATGGATGTTGGTTCCAGCTGCATGTATCTGCACTGTATACATGTGCATGTATGTGTATCTGACAAGTGTGCAACTGTCATGTAACATGGATGCATGTGAGACTGATATGTAGAAGACTGATTTTCAGATGTGACATGGATGCCGATCTCATCACTGCGACACTTGGTGGAGGTGTACACATGCATGTAAGTGTGGTGGCGTGTGTGCATGTCTAGTGCACTCCCTGTGTCTCATGTGATGTCTGGCTCACCTTTGCCTGCTCATGCTGTTGTATCTGTATGGATGGTGCTGGCTGTTGCGATATGGCTGTGGAATAGCTCGTGTGTGATTTGAAATGACATGTGTCTTGGGGATTGTGATGCCATGTCTGAAGTTTGACAATGACACTCGTGTGCAACTTTCATGTGTGTATGAGCCCATTGTACAGTGCCCTGATGCCTGTGTCCTATCTCTCCCTGTCTGCAGCGTCGACTGATGAAGAGGGCGGAGAGGGTGCTGTGGAGCAAAGCGGCAGGGATCGCACCGCCAGCCGGAGACGCAAGGCCCGGCTCCCCTCCCAGGTTGTCATCTCGTCGGCGAGTGAGGAGTCCAGTGCCACGTCCCAGGTCGCAGCTGCCGAGGGGAGGTCCAAGAGGCGGAGGTTGGAGTTGGACTCCTCGGCAGCCGAAGGGGCAGCTGAGACCCCACAGGGCCCGATGGAGGAAGATGGCACAGAGTCATCCAGGTTGGTGGGGGGTTTGGTGGAGGAGGAGGCCGTGCAAGGGACAGAGACGGGGTCTGGAGGTGGGGATTCCACTGGTGCTAGTGGTGCAGTGCAGGGGCAGGGACAGGAGGCAGCACAGGCTGCCGCAGAGGTGCCTGTGTGTAATCCTGTCCCCGATCCTGTGACTGCATCATCTTGCACCAGCAGGGATACCTACGTCCAGACCCATTCTCAGGGAGGGGATCGGCTTACACCAACTGGCCTTCCTCTCCCTGCGGATGTGGCTATCCGGCACCGGGTTGAGCCTGTCCTGGGTGGGGTGGTGTTGCGTCAACGGGCCATGCGAGCTGACCTGCAGTCTTTTCATGAGGAGACTGCACGTCTTCTCGCATGGCTCGTTGACCGCGTTGACCCACTGCTGGGACAGCTCACCAGGGCCGGATTCCTCCGTTTTCTGGACCTTGTTCCGACCCCCTCCTCAACTGAACCCCCTATGCGCCAGTCGTCCTTCGTGCCATCTTTCCACCCATGTGTCACCTGGGTGCCCTGTGGAGCTGCCTCTGACCCTGCGGCCAGGCTGGTGGAGGACACATCCCTGACACAGTCGGGAGTCAGACGTCCAGCAGGGGTGGCCACATCAACAACTGCACCCCAGCTGGAGGAGGATGTGCAGGCAGCAGGAGCCAGGGCACAGGCAGAGGCACAGCAGCAGCAGCAACAAGGTGGGAGCCATGATGGCTTGGGGCCTTCAACATCGGAGGGGCAGGCATCGGCCAGAGGGCAGGAGGACCCAGGACGGGAAGTGTCTTCCGTGTGGCAGTGGTTGGGCCATGCTATAGATGCAGAGCGGCAGCGGGCGGAAGAGGCACGGCTCACGATGGTCAGGGCAGAGAACTCCATGCATAGGGCCCTGAGGCGGGCCGAGTGCCTCGAGGCCATTCGCAGGGACCTGGAGGTCCAGATGTCATCGTCCCTGCGAACCCTCGGGGCCATGGAAGAGGAACGCCTCTGGGACATCGAGCAGGAGTTCGATGATGCCCTGGCCCGGGAAATCAGAAAGTGAACCGTTGGACTAGCCCGCTGCCATTGTAAATAGTTATATAGTGTTAGGTTTCCTTTTGTTTTTCTTTTCATTTGGGGCGCTTGGACAATGCCCCACCTTTTTGTATATAGTTGTTCATTATGTAGGGTTTTTGTAGGTTTCCTTTCAATGGTTGGGCTCATGGACCCTGGATTTGTACTTTGTATATATTTCCACAATGGATTTCACTTCATTTGCCATTTTTTTTAACCATGGATCATTTTCACTTTGGATTTGATTTGACGGACAGAATCTTTGGACCCATTTGCTTTTGGATTGATTTTTATTCTGGTTTTACACATCTTCTTTTTCATATTTTGGACATGCAGCTTTTTATTTATTATTTACTTTATTGTGTGATTTCATTTCATTGCCTTGCTTTTGTGTCTAATACATTTTTATTTGATACTTCATTGTGTGGTATGCTTTCCTTGGTTTCCTGCATGTCACGATGCATGTTTTCTCATTCACTTGCACCCATTGTGTGTGTGTGATGGACATGTATTGATGTGCATACTTGCCATTTGTGATGTTTCATGTGATGGGGATTTCAATGTGGGGTGTATGTAATACTTGGTTGTGTGTTTCGACTGGGGTGGCGTGGGTTGGGATTTGGGTGGCCATTAGGCCCATGATTGTGGATCGTGATGACATGTTGGGGGGACATGAGTGGGGGCCTGCTGGCAGGTGCCCTGCACTGCTGTGGGGTGGGGGTGCAAGGGGACATGAGTGGGACATGAGTGGGGGCCTGCTGGCAGGTGCCCCGCACTGCTGGGGGGTGGGGATGCAGATGGACATGAGTGGGACATGGGTGGGGGCCTGCTGGCAGGTGCTCTGCACTGCTGGGGGGTGGGGGTGCAAGGGGACATGCGTGGGGGCCTGCTGGCAGGTGCCCTGCACTGCTGGGGGGTGGTGGTGCAAGGGGACATGAGTGGGGCCTGCTGGCAGGTGCCCCGCACTGCTGGGGGTGCAAGGGGACATGAGTGGGGGCCTGCTGGCAGGTGCCCCGCACTGCTGGGGGGTGGTGGTGCAAGGGGACATGAGTGGGGGCCTGCTGGCAGGTGACCCGCACTGCTGGGGGGTGGGGGTGCAAGGGGGCATGAGTGGGGGCCTGCTGGCAGGTGCCCCGCACTGCTGGGGGGTGGTGGTGCAAGGGGACATGAGTGGGGGCCTGCTGGCAGGTGCCCCGCACTGCTGGGGTGTGGGGGTGCAAGAGGACATGAGTGGAGGCCTGCTGGCAGGTGCCCCGCACTGCTGGGGGGTGGTGGTGCAAGGGGACATGAGTGGGGGCCTGCTGGCAGGTGCCCCGCACTGCTGGGGGGTGGGGGTGCAAGGGGACATGAGTGGGGGCCTGCTGGCAGGTGCCCCGCACTGCTGGGGGGTGGTGGTGCAAGGGGACATGAGTGGGGGCCTGCTGGCAGGTGCCCCGCACTGCTGGGGGGTGGGAGTGCAAGGGGACATGAGTGGGGGCCTACTGGCAGGTGCCCTGCACTGCTGGGGGGTGGGGGAGCAGGGGGACATGAGTTGGTGATCAGTGGTGCAAGCGGACAGGTGGCATGGCTGGAGTGCATGCCCATGGTGGATGGGCTGCCTGCGGGACATGACCAGGGTTGCGGGGTAGTCCCCTGTGGTGTGGGCTGCCTGCAGGGGCCATGGAGGGTGTAGAGTGAACACCTGGGAGGACCCACACTGCCAATTCACTTGTAGGACTCCCCTGCACCCCCGAAGTACACGTACCCCACTCGCACAGGGCCTATCGCGTGTGAAACTTCCCACGCACCCCAGTAATACACGTACCCTGCTGAAATCGCATGTTAAACTTCCCTGCACCCCAGAAATACACGTACCCTGCTCAAATCGCATGTGGAACTTCCCGCGCACCCCATTAATACACGTACCCTGCTGAAATCGCGTGTTAAACCTCCCCGCACCCCAGAAATACATGTACCCTGCTGAAATCGCATGTGGAACTTCCCGTGCACCCCAGTAATACACGTACCCTGCTGAAATTGCGTGTTAAACTTCCCCGCACCCCAGAAATACACGTATCCTGCTGAAATTGCGTGTGGAACTTCCCGTGCACCCCAGTAACACACGTTCTCCGCTTGGCATTTGCTGTTTGGCAGCCCTGTAAACTGGGCCAGGGTTAGCGCAGCCCTTTGCGCTGAATTGGGAATTTTGATGGCTTTTCCTTGCACGAGGGCGTTCTTGGGGGCGTAACTGGCGCTGCTGCAGGGTCGCTGCGCCACTCTGCGCCACGGCTGGTTTTGGAGGCTAAAATCCATGAATACGCTGTGCGCGGAAATCGATTTTAGCGCACACGGCTGGGGCAGACATTCGCACACGCACACTGCGCCAGCCGCGTGCGCCACTTTTGTGCGAAATTCTATGAATTACCCTGTAAATCTCCTACAAAATCAAGAGAGGAGGTTGAAATTCTATCAAAGACACGGGGGCAAGGATATTCCTTCTTCGTCTTGCAAATAAAATGACTTGATGGAGGAAGAGGAAATAGAGTAATTGATCATATACTTTTGATGTTAACCACATCACAACAGATTTCTGTTTCGCAAGTTTGATTGTTCGAAAGTTAGCAAGCACTTCCAAAAAGAAAGAGTTTACCTTTTTGCAGCATCTAAGACAAAGTCCACATTTTGAGCAGGGAGTAAGCAAGGTCCACATCGGTAGAAGTGAGTGGGAGCCGCACTTAATTCCAGAATGGTTTCTTTTTAATATGAAATTAAACACATTTGGACCTCATTCATGAAACATGCCTAGTGGCAGTACTGCACTGTCTGCAGAGCGTTTGTGTCATTCCTGGCTCATCCATAATTATTCCCTTGGGCCTAGGAAGGGGCTTGTATGCACGTGCTGGCTGAGCAGGCAGTGGAACTGCCTTCATGGTGTCACTGGCCTGCTGCAAAGAGGAACATCTAGTTTCTGTTTGCATGCCCCACAGCGGCCACTCAGGAATTTGCAATACCAGGTGCAGTTGTGCACCAACCAAATAGCCCAGCAATTGCATTTGCACTTACAAGTCCAAAGGTGACATTTCACACTTGTTGGATTGTGCAAATAGGAGTACAAAATACTTCGACAATAGAGCAAAATTCCACAGTTGCACTACTATTTTTTTCACTTCGACCACTAATCATCACAAAGGTTTTCAAAATCTATTAACTAACCCACAAAGTGCACAATCTCTGCACAGCCTGTATCGATTACAGCCTTCTTCATACTCTAGACATGAACCGGTGTTGTGCCCCCGGGCACTGTTTAAATCGGACCGGTTATTGGCTATGCTCTCATTTTTAAAAAAATGAAATCTGCAGAAATAACCCAGAAGTAACACAGGGGATAACCAATATTAGCTGTGAATTGGCAGCAGCCAAGCAAAGACACCACATTCTGGAATGTGACAAAGCAGAAAGTCAATGTATTCTATTTCAGACCCAACAGTATTTGTGATGACGATTTTTCATGGGTATATATCTTTTTATTAGACTCAAATTGAAAAGCTCTCTTTCACATATGGTTTATGCAGATGGATGGAAAGGCGCCAGTAGTAAAAGTTGCACTCTAGGGGACCTCACTAATGCTCATCAGGTTATGTGCCCAAAAATTCTGGGTAGAAATGTTGCTTGCTGAATGGACAGCTTCTGCAGCAAAAACGTGTTCACACCAAAGAAATAGTACATATATCTTAAGATCTGTATATCAAACAGGATGGTCTTTTACAAAAAATAGGGGGTTTGTTTGCATCTGAGTCCAGCATCACACTGACAATCGATAATTAAGCGGTCAGATCATGCCACTTGATAGGAATATGGCTTTCATGCAAGCAAATACGTATGAAGAGAAATACATAGCGCATTACAGCAAACTGAACTGCCTCTAGACCAATCCACAGTGAGGAAAAATGGGTACAAGTGCAACAAGGGGCACTCTCTCCAATTCTTTCTCAGATACAGGTGGTTTGCCTCGGGACAGCTGGAGTCACGTGTCAAAATGTCAGCTCTAGATCAGCTGAAAAGGGGTTAGGGCATAGTGTTTTATCTAACTGATGAGTTACTCATAGCCTTGCCTGTGAATGCACTCAATGGTGTTAGACTTGGCCGTTAATCGAAAACCTGTGGGACGCCATGATGAGAATGAAAACGATCAGGAACCAGGATTTCCCACACAATATGGATGCATATAGCTTGGTGATTTCAAGATGGGAGACTTGGCTTTTAAAAGCTTCAGAGTTTCAGCAGATTTGTCTCTGATCAGAGGTTCAGAAACTATTGCCTAAGCCTTTTCTACGACGCCAGTTACTGCATATGACCTTGTCAGGAAGTTCTGATGCAACAGAGGCGACGGGTGTGAGGAGAATATTACCATTCCCAGCTTTTAGTCTGGGTAGGAAATGCAAAGCTGAGCTACTGTTAGTGCAACCCTAATTCAGCAACTCCTGCATATCATTGCAAACTCAAGAGTTGTGGCCGAGGACAGCGAGGTGCAAATAACACTAATGTGATGGTCAAAAGGCCTTTCTCCATGAACAAGGGGCAGAAGGAATAGTTCAACTT
This sequence comes from Ambystoma mexicanum, assembly GCF_040938575.1. Classification (NCBI taxonomy): domain Eukaryota; kingdom Metazoa; phylum Chordata; class Amphibia; order Caudata; family Ambystomatidae; genus Ambystoma; species Ambystoma mexicanum. The sequence continues at coordinate 1,255,319,401 of NC_090932.1, forward strand.
TAACAGCAGTGAAGCATGAACAGGCTTTAAATCCATTTATACACCTTTTGAAAGTGATGTAATAAGCTGAATGGTCTTCAGGGAGGGGGTTGGAAGGAGAAATAGGGTGGGATGGCGTGACAATAAACGTTCTCTATTTTTCTTGTTCTGCCTTTGTTATAACTAATAAACACGTGAATAAAAAGGATTCTGGCTTTGACAATTCTTATTTTAAACAGGACTTCAGTGGCTTTACCAGTGCTTGTTTTAACATGACTTCAGCAAAGGACACGCAGAGGGTTTATAAATCACGTGCTGAAGGCAGGATACACCAGTAGTGTGTATATAACTCCAATTAAGTCATTGTGCCCCATCACGGGTTGGGCTGTAGCCCTTAAATGCGGTGGTAACGGTATTACTGCCGCATTTAAGGGCTGGCCCTATCACGAGTTGGGTGCTTAAAGCGCTGTTTTACCACCAGCTGTTTTCTGAAGGTGAAAATCCCATTTAGCACCCTGTATTACCACCGGGTGTATTAGCGCACTGTATTAGTACCGAAAATGCTGTATTCGACCCAATGGACCTAATGGGGAATGGGGATTTACCGTTAATGCCCAACCCGTGATCCGCAGGTAATACCGCCAGACCGGTGGGCACTATTAACTCTCAGAAGACTGCTTCGACCAAATACTGGCAGGCACTTTGAATGCAAAGTTTGATGATAAGGCTTGAGTAAAGTGAGCTCAAAGAGTTTCCATGAGGAGTTGTTTTGGCCACAGAGGGGCAAGAACTGGGTGGGAATGGCCATGAGATTTAGCATGGCCATGGGCAGGCAATGGATGGAAACAACACCTAGAGATTCTGTTTCCCTCCTAATATGCCATTTCCCTATGTCCCTCCTCATATGCCATTCCTCCCTAACTGTACTCCAATGCAATGGTTTCGGCTTATAGGTGTCGCAAGCGACACTTGATAGCCCAAACTAAAAAAGCAGGCATTTAAAAATAGTACAGAGTGTGTGTTTTTTTTAGATTCCAGGGTTTGAAAATGTACCTTAATGACAAAGTTGACCTGTACATTTTCAGATTGCTCTGCGCCAGCGCAAATAGTGTGCCTGCCAGCCCTTGTGCAGACATTAGTGTTGGAAGGATGCTCCCAACAGTAATTTATGACAGCCCATCCCCCTCATGCCCCCACCACCCAACTGAGTGCTAGGAGCACATTTCACAGTGGCATGCCCTTGAAGGGACTGTTATTATGGAATGCCAAAAAAAGAAAAGATTTCTATTCCTGCTCGAGGGATCAAAATGCAGGCAAGGCAGCAGCCATTTTTAATGCTGCTTATCACTTAAAGAAAAAGCATGAAGGGCAGAGACGTGATATGAGGGTTGCCAGGGGGAGCAGTTGCTACCCCTGGCTCCCCCTCTGCTACCCCTAGACCTGTCCTTACCTTGGGCTACTGGTCAAAGAGGCAGTGCCAAGAGAAGATATCCGTGTTGCACCTTAAAAAGACAGTTGTAAATGCAGCTAAATGTGCCACTGCTTTTTTCACCTGGAATCTAGATCGCGTTAGCTGGAGAAATAACAGGGATGCCCAAAAAACCATGAAGCCACCATCACTTACAGTTTAGGAGTCCATTAGTAAAGAATGTCTGAATGGTTGGGTTCATATGAGTGGCTGTCTGTGCAGCTCATACCATATACTGTAGCAACCAGAAGGGTATGGGGGCTAGGTCTAGCTAGCTGGGAAGGGGTAAGAGCAGCCTGCAGTACTCAGTGACAGCACAGCATGAATGCACATTGGATCAGTGTTTCTCGCACTCTGCTTTGCACATCCAGTGAGCCACTGAGCCTGTGATGAGAGGGGTGTGCCCCGGTGGCTTCTGCCAACAATCCTGCAATTAATTTACATGCAAGTTGCCCTCCTCCTTTGAAGTAAACCATCTGTTGATTCCTCAAGCAAAGAAAATATATATTTGGAAGGATAGCTCGGTGGAAAAATACTTGATTTGGGAATAAGTGGATGCAGTGCACATGGGTTCAGTGTCTGTTCCAGTGCTTAGACGCTTGAGGAGGCTGCCATTAAGCAGGATATAAAAGACTAAAGAAAATTTTCTAGGGGTGATGTCATGAAGCAGCTGCTGCTGTTTACATTTTTTAATTTTTAAAAACTGCAATTACTGTGATCTGTAACACATCCTTCCTCTCTATCTATTTAAAGTTATGGAGGCTGGTACTGGAGGCTTAAGATGTTGTACTAGTGACTTACAGATGTTGGGATGCAATGTGTTGCAATGGAATTGGAATGCATTAAATGGAGATATAAAATGGTAGAGGAGCGTAATTGAGACACACTGTTGGGGTGTTGAAGGAGGGTACGGAAGACTTAAATTGTTAGTTTGCTTGAGGTTGATGGTGTTGGAGAATGCTGGAGGATGGCACTGTGTAAACATGAAGGTGTTGAGCAAGGCATTGAAGGTATTGGATCGCGGAAGTGGGTGACAGACATTTAAAGCTGCTGACGGAGGGCCCTTAGCAACTCGCAGTGGATGGAGCTGCAGGTCAGCACCGTTTTTCAGTGGGGCTACTTTCAATTTAAACTTCTCTGTCATGTTCCCTCTTTTATCCCTGCTCACCACTGCGCCCCTGTAGTCTCTGCTCTCGCCACATCTTCAATTCACTACTATAATTCCCTATTTCTTGCTCACCCTGCCTATATTATGCAGCGTCTTCAGGTCCTTCAGAATTCTGCTGCACTGGCTATCGCCAACCCACTGCTGGACCCACATTTCCCCTATTCTTAGGAGTCTTCAGTGGCTCTCGGTAGCCCAGCCCACCCACTTTAAAGCCCTCTGTCTTGTTCATCAGGCCTTCTACAGACAAGGAGCTGAATATTTACAAGTTAAATTTCAGCCGTATGTTCCAGGCTGGGCGCTGTGCTCTGCCGATGCTTGCTTAGTCCCCATCCCTGTGGCTAAATACAGTCAGATTGGTGGCCACGCCTTTTCAGCGGTCTTTGGAATTCACTGCCGCACCCTCTCAGAGACATGGTCAGCCACTCCGCCTTCCGCAAGGCCCTGAAGACTCATCTCTTGTAAATTCTTTCTGTCTCACCGTCCTGCGAGGAGCACCAAGATGCTTTCGGCGAATGTTGCGCTTTAAAAGTGACCGTACAATACAATACATTACAATACAATGGTGCAGTGCCTGTGGTGAAAATGGTTGGGGGATATTCAGGCTCTGGGTGACTGGTCGGAGTGGGTTTGCTGTGCAATGGTTCAAAGTGCACTATTGACAAGAACATCCCTGCTCGTATTGTCCAAGTTTAAATGCATGAAGTGGTACAGCCTCTGATTGTCTACTGGTTGGACTTGTGTGGGTCAGTTGCTGTTTCAGTCTGTGGCCAGACACTTGGCAGGCACTGGATGTCTGCGCTTTGAGGTTTAGTCCACCTCGAGATGCTCTGTCTGTGTACAGTTTAGCCCGAGTGATATACAATAGTCCGTTGTGTTGGGCGTCTACTTACATTCACAGAAATGTGGTAATATGGGCCTATAGACACTGATATTAGCGCTACATATGGTGATCCATTCTTGTATGAAATGTTTATCATATTACAGTGATATCGTAACCATATTTTTCATGATGTACTGAGAAACAATGACATGTGATGACATTTCCGAAAGGTAGTGTGCCATCACTTCTTGCGATGTCACTTGGGGACAGGATGAAATGACATCACTTCCTGTGATGTCTTCAGAGGTCAAGGGTCGTGTGATGTCACTTCCGCTACCCCAGACATTTTGGTGAAATTACGTCCCTGATGAAAGGGTCAGAAATGACATTGTCATGCATTGCTCACCCCCCTACACCCTTTCCAAATAGGCACAGTAAATGTGCTTTTTTCTGCACATTTCAAAGTGCATCCCGTTTGTGAATTTGTGAATTTGTGATGCACTTTAAAATTAACAGAAACACCTCCACTCTCCGGCCTCCAACTTACTTTGGCACAATTGCACAGAGTGGCTAAAAGGGGGCATCAGGAAGTACGAACATTCAAATGCCCTTTGTGAATTCTGCTCACATCTCGGCAAATTTGAAGGGGATGCACTAGCCCCTCCCTTCACTTCTATCAAAAAAGTTTTGAAAAGCAGCCCATGAGCACCATGGAACTGGATCACGACACCACCTAGTATTCCAGCGCCTATGCATCAATCAAAGATGTCGACCATTTAGTTTGAGTTGTTCTCTATACAGTCACTATTATTATTGAGGCAAAGTGTCAGTTCTGGCTCACATTGGGTCACCTTTGGACTACTAGGGTACTCTGGGTTCATCCGAAACAGACCAAGAATACGGAACGCTCTATTCTATCTTCATTCCTAAAAAGATCAATTTGCCCAACATGTCCTGACACGGGAACTTTCTACTGAAAAGACGCAGAAGCATTCTTCTGAGATGCTTCCCTGCCACCGCAATATATTCCACATGTTGGGAACCCGTAGAAAAGGGAAGAACGGTGCGCCCGTCCGTTACCTCTGCTAGACGCTCCTTTCCCACACTGGAGAAGGGCCTTATCTGAGCGGCTCCGGGATGGCCAGCTGGAAGGAATTAGAGGAGAATGCACGAGCCACGCACTCTCCTGCGAGGAGATTAGGGCAGAGAAGCTGCTACCAGGCCCGGCATTTGTGAAGGCCGTGGCCACTGGCTGCACACAGGATCCAAGGGGAGCCTGCTTTTCGTTCTGTGGGAGGCGTGACTGGGACAGGGGAATCCATCGATATCAGGGTGATTAATTGGAAAGCTGCGTGCTTCAGACGGTATCCGCTTGTGCTTAAGGAGCCTCTCCCCCCACCCTGTCGTTCACTCGATCAAGTCTTTCATAAAATGAGCCTGTCATCTGCCTCACCAGTGTCATTGAAGAGCCTCTGCGATCGGGGGGCACCAGAGGATCCCCAAGAACTAAAGTACTATTGTAGGGGTGTCCCCTTAAAACCAACAAAACCCACGGAAAGCAGTCCAAAAATAACTAAGGCACCCAGGTCTTTATCAATAATTGGGTTTTTTAATGTGGGACAATATGTGACAGGGCAATTTTCAACATTCGATAATTGAAAACAGACATTTTGGGTCAGAAAAAGTACTGGTATTCTCTCCCTATTCAAGGCCTTGGCCTGAAAGGATAATAAAGCAAGACATATGTAAAATACGTGCGCCAGCATCTCATTATAGGGCTTAACATCACAACTGTCCCCCCTAAAGGAGGGCGCTACACATTCAAGTGGGTACACTACCATTTCAATGACCCAAAAAGTGCCTCCAGATGTACAATGCTGTGCCCCAACCATGGTTTGGTGCTCGACTGTGAAGACGCTGAACTTCAGCATCCACACGGGGTTCTCCTTAAACATGTCCCGATGACCCAGCATAAGCAACACTGCCTCAAATTACATACAACAGGTTTACAAGAACATCCGGGTTACCTTTTTGCAGTGAAGCTGAAAGCATCTGCTCTGAAAGGGGCAGTCTCAATAAACATAGGACCTTATCAGTTGTATATTACACAGCGTGCACTAGCGGACGTGTAGTTATGGTTAAGGTGCTCAACCCATAGAAAGAGCACTTTTTGGGTGGCTTATAACTTCGCTCCCCCTGGACGAATCCTCTCCAAACTTTGCAAAAAAAAGGATATAGCCCCCTTGGATTGATTCTGTGAAGTTTGGTTAGGTTTCGTCCAGGAGGGCAAAGTTATAGGCGGTCCCAAAATGTGTGGTTTTCCTCATAGCCGCAATGGGAAAAAAATGTGCTTACGTCTACAGCCCAAACCTCTGAATGGATTTTCACCAGATTTGCGCCAGGAGCAGCAGCTTGGTCCCGAAAGGATGCTTTAGTAGATTTGGTGTGAATCCATCTAGTAGTTATTTAAAAAATGGCCAAAAAGTAGGTAAAAAGAAATTAGTGATATCTGGGTTCAGTCCGCAGACTCACTTCCCTATTCGGTCCACGTACACCCCACTGGACCAATCAGGGCCCAGTGTGATGTCAGCAGACATCGGAAGTGCCTGCTGATTGGATGGTGAAAAACGTGAGCTGTGTCAGATATTTTGAAACAGTCACCATTATGGATTTGTGGATAGCTGTGGTTGTCAGTGGACATCATAGTAAAAACAAATAAAAAAAACACAATATTGCACTTGTCAAACTAATGAAACAATCTCTGGGGAGGTCACGGGTGTTGATGATGGGATATGGCCATAAAATGCCAAAAAAGCAAGTTGATTTTCATCTCCGAAGTCCGCGAACAGTCCGGATGTTCGGGGGCAGTCCTGTGATGTTTGCGAACATCCCAGATGTTCGGGGACATCCATCCCTATTTCAGAATTACAGAGTTGGTGAAAAGCAGTTTTTGGATGGCTTATGACTTTGGTGCCACTCAATGACACTGCATGAAATTTTGCAATATCATTCTAGTTTGGTGCTATTCTTCCAAGAGGGAGCAGAATTAGAGGGAGCTCACAAAATATTTGAAAGGCTTATACATTTAGTGCCATTTGACAAATCTGCAAAGAAGTTTCCAAACATATTTCAGACCCAGGTTTGAATGTTTTTGTAGAGTCTGGGGGGATTTTGTCAAGAGGGGGCAAAATTAGAGGGGGTCTCAACATTTTTAGGTCGCTTATAACTGTTGCTGGTTGATGAATGAGCACAAAGGTTTTCAGAAAGATTATAGACCCATGAATGTTTGGGCAAAGTTGGAATGGATTTTGTGAAGTGGGGGCTAAGTTATATGACTATTTTATGTACGTACATTTTGACACTTTAAAAAGAAAACATGGACAGATGTTTAGCAAACTCATGCAAAAAAAAATGTTCACTGAATATAATATATATATGTTATAGTGCAGTGGTCGCCACACTATAGTTGAGTATCAAGTACCATAGGAAACCAGAAAAATGAATTGCTAATAACATTTGGCTGGTACGACGGATATGGCTGAAATGTTGCAAACTAAGTTGTACTTACAGCCCCCCACCTACAGACTAGAAATTTAAGAAAAGATCTGTTAAAAAATAAAGAAGTTATTAAGAAAACAAAACATGGTTTTGGCCTTGTCCCCATTCATTTGCCCATGAAGGAAAAAGCCAGGTATTTGCTCGAACGCACAACAAAACCACTGGATGGAATTGGACCAGGTACAAAACAACTTGGGCACGAAGCATTGACTCGATTTCTGGAGATGGGAGGCCTTCTGAGGTTATTGCATCAGTAGTTTTTAAAATATTTGAGAGAGAAGGGGTTGCCCCCTTCTCCCAAAATTATAGTGATGTCTCCCATGGCACCTTGCAGCAGAGAGACTGACAGGATTTTCCTAAATGAAAAAGCAGCCATAGCTCCCACCCCCAAATTCTATTGCTAATAACTTTTGACTTGCTGGTTGGATTTGGATGAAATTTTCCAAACAGTTTATCAAGAGCCCAACTAAATTGGAAATGCGTTAGAAAATAAGAAAGTTATTAAGACAACATACAAATGCTGTGTTCAGCCTGCTTCAGCCTACTCGCATTCATTTTCCCATAGAGAAAAAGTGTAGTTCTTGAACAGCCGTCGCGTGAAAATCACCTGCATATTTGGACCAAATAAAAAACAATCTGTGTACAAAGCGTTGACTTAATTTCCTTGACTTGTCTCAGGTAAATCACGGGTTGTTCCCTGCGCCATAAAACTGTCATATTGGTATTAGTGCTTTGCAGCAGAGAGGCTGAGAGAGGCTAATAACTTTTGGCTTGCTGGATAAACTTTTCTAAACAAAGGGATTGTCAAGGGTCCCCCAAACCAGAAATGTTTTGAACAATTTATCAAACATTTTAAAGTATGGTGTGAATAGTGTATTGGGGCCACGGCATGTATCGTGGCCACGTCATGTATCATGGCCACGGCCCAACGCCCGTGGCCACCTAGTGGGTCCAAAAGAAACATTTTGGGGGAACATGTCAGTGGACACGGCCGAAAGAAGTGGCCACTGGCCATGTCCAAAAGCCATTGCTAGTGGCACGTAAAAACTAACTATGAAATAACAAAACCCTTGAGATTCATTGAAAAAAACTTTAGTTAAAGTGCAGTTAAGTTGACCAGATTTAACCAAACAAAACTCCTGAAATTCAGCAGATGTGGGAAGTCATGACCAGCGCGTTCCCGTTGCAAAGTCCATGAGCACATACATATTATGAGAGAAAGGATTTACAATAACATACAAAATGGCATTGTGGGGTACATGGCATTATGAGGGACATCAACGGGAGTGTGCTGAGTTAAACTAGTCATGACTTCCCACATCTGCTGAATTTCAAGGGATTTGTTGTGTTAAATCTGGTCAACTTAACTGTACTTTAAATAAAGTTTTTTTCAGTAAATATTTATATTTATACATAAAGCTTATATAAAATATATTGGCATAAAAAATTGTAAATACCAATGACCGATCCTAAAAAAGAAGTAAAGGTCTAGACTGCAAAGTATAGGAACATCTCACTCCTTCAAGCTGCACATGCAATTGCGGTTGACAGTTTCTTGACTCGGACAAACTATGCATGGTTACTTTTTAGCCGAGTTGGATAGTAAGAATTTTCATGACAGTTCAAGTTCAGTAGGGTATTACGACACCAAACCGATTTGGTATCAGACCAAATGAGGGGGAGTTTGCAGCCCAGAGGATGAGTAACATTATTTATTTGATAACTTTATTTTCATTTTACATTATTAATACATTTTCAAAATATAAAGATTGACCATAAAAAATAAATGACAATTCAAGTGCATCATCTTGCAACGAATTATAATCACATGCTTGCCTCCTAAACAGTTTCAAGACCCCTAGGATGACCCCCCATTCCCAGGATCAACTCCCAAAAATGGATTTCTTGATACTAGTACCATCGCTCTGTACTGTTATCATATTTCTTTTTAATATCGGTTTATCAGGTTCAATCAACAGAACAGAAACCATGACAAACAATCCACCCAGCCCCTCCGACCCACCTGCCTCTCATCGCTTCCCCCGATTCAACTCAGGCGTACAAGAGAAAATTAAGAGTCCCTCCATACCGTCCGTCCCCCAAGTTATTGCAATAGAAATCCCTAGTATTTCATAAATTATAGCAAAGAGGGGAACACAACAACAGCTTTTTTCTGACTCAATAGCGTGGTACATCCATTCTCCAGTGAAGAACCCGAGAAACAGAAAGTGGATACCCATGTAACACAGTGTTATAACCAACTGAATCCAGGTTATCAAGGAGGTAGGTCATCTGGAGAGGCTTGGAAGTCCGCCAGGGGAGTGCCCCACTGTAATTCCAGAGCATCAAAGTCCTCGTCTGTCCTTTGTTCATGTAGTAAAGTTGTTTTGGAAGCCCCCCATCGAAGTACATCTTGGGACCATTGTCCCATTAGGGGGCCTTCGGGGCTTTTCCAAGCGATGGCCATGCGCTGCCTCGCCAGAATGAGCAGGAAGGATGCTATCTTGTTTGAGTACTTCCTTTCTTTACCTCCCGGTAATGTTCCCAACAGTCAGATCCGGGGTGTATATTCTAGCTGTCTACCCAGTAGGGCATTGAATATACTGAATATGCATTGCCAGAAACACGCTATTATAGGTATTCCCAAATCATGTGGCAGAAACCTGCCGAATCCCCCTTGCATCTCAGGCACTCGTGTGTGATATCTGAGTTCATCGTGAGTAGTTTCTGGGGAGTGATGTATACCCAATGTACAATGTTAAACTGTATAAGTGTAAAGCGTGCATTGCGTGACACCTTACTGATTCCCGAACAAACCTTGGACCATGCTTTCTCATCCATGACCTCACCTAAGCCCCGTTCCCATTTCGCTTTTACTTTAAGGTGGGGTGATGTCTCACTATCCTGCAGTTCCATATACAGTCCTGAAATTGCGCTGTGTTCTGCGCCTATGGTGAACAGTGCTTGAAGGACTGGGGCGGTTTGGGGGCTCTTCTGGTATCAAGGCCCATTTGCTTGCTAACGTTTTGGTTAGTCATGCAAAATGTACGAACTGTCCACTAGGTATTTGGTACTTCGCAACCCATTCCTCAAAGGGTAGTAAGGTTCCCTCCTCAAACAGATCCCCCATCATGTCTATGCCCAATCATGCACATCTATCTGCTCCCATGTCCATAAGGATTCTCACTATCCTGGAATTCACCCTTAGGGGCACCTCAGGACAATACCTCTCCCCTATCTTCAATTTACTATGTGTCCACTTCCACACCTCTTGGACCACCCTTGTGATTCTTTTTATCAGCGACCCCCACATGACTCTCCAAAGGACCTCAGTGCCAGCATGATGCTTTGGGGGCTTGCCTAATAGCAGCCTATCCGCTCCCTCATCTCTGACATCCCATCTGGCTGCTTATTGTAGCTGAGAAGCCCAATAATATAATTTGAAGTCTGGGAGGGTGAGTCCGCCTTCCCCATGTCTCATCCAAAGCGCTGCGAGCACCACTCCCGGCCGCCCTCTCGCCCATACAAATTCTAACAGATAGCAATCCAGTGTCTTGAAAAAGGGGGGCCCAATCAAATACGGGTTGTTGGCGAATAAATATAGTATTCTGGATAAGATGACCATTTTACAGATCTCTATCTTCCCCATAAGGAAGAGGGGAAGCGACATCCAAAACTGGATCCTACCCCCCCGCCCCTCCGGTATAAGATTGCCTGCATTCTCCTGAAATGTGTCGGCCACATCATGATTCACCTGGATCCCAAGGTATCGGAAGGAGTCAGTTTCCCACTGGTACTGTCATCATTTTTAACATATGGAGGTGTGCTTCAGTAGGGGGATATGCCTAATACGTAGCGGTTCATTATTTGTGCAATAGTCTACAAAAGGGGACCATAATCTTTGAAATTTGGGGACAGCGACTGTGATTAAGGTGTTTTTTTTTTCTCCATAGCAAACACTTCCCAAGGCTTATACCACCAAATCGATACTTGCAGACCTCCCTAGACCTTCCATCTTTGTGCTAATTTTATTTTTATTTATTTTATATTTGCTTTATTGCACATGTAACACTTAGGTATCAAGGCGCTAGTTACATTAGTGAAGTAGAATAGTTGTAGGAAGTCTCTGGTTACATTGGTGATGGAGAACATCTCTGGGAAGTCTAATGAGTGGGTGTTCATGTGAAGAGCCAGGTTTTGGTATGCTTTCTGAATGTCCAGTAGAATGTTCTGTTCGGATGGTCCGTGGCAGTGAATTCCAGAGTTTGGACGCTATGACTGCAAAGCTTACTCTGCCAGCTCTGGTGCATTTGAATCTCAGGGTTTTTAGTTGAAGTGTGTTGACTTAGAGAGTGAGGCGAGGTGTGGTGGGTTGTTCAAATCTCTGTGATAGATACGCTTGGGAAGTATTAGTGAGGCATCTGTGAGTGATGGCAAGTGTCTTGAATTTGATATACTCCCTTACTGGATGCCAGTGTGTTTTCTTTCTAGCCACTAATATATGGTTGCATTTTGATATGTTCAGAGTGGTGCAGAGAGCATTATCTTGAATAACTTGGAGCTTGCAGAAGTTGCGTTCTGAGGTGCTTGCTAAAAGGGCATAACAGCTCTGATGATTACTCTTGCGATGGTGAGGAGGTTCTCTGTGGTCAGGAATGGTTTGCTGGGGTTCATTAGTTTTGTGGCATATGTGGCAGAGGATGCAATGGTGCTAACTTGGCAGGAAAGCAAAGGGTTGCGTCTCGGTATACCCATAGGCTTTTTACCGTGGTGGAGACTGGGATGGTATTCCCGTCGATGTTGAAGGATTGGTAGGCAGGGTCGAGTTTGTCCACGGGTAGGATCTCAGTTTGTTTATCGTTCAGGCATAGGAGATGGGAGGCCATCCATTCCTAGATGATTTGGTATGAAGCATTTAATGATGCAGTGTCATGTGTATAGTCGCTGGGATGGTATTCCCGTCGATGTTGAAGGATTGGTAGGCAGGGTCGAGTTTGTCCACGGGTAGGATCTCAGTTTGTTTATCGTTCAGGCATAGGAGATGGGGGGCCATCCATTCCTAGATAATTTGGTATGAAGCATTTAATGATGCAGTGTCATGTGTATAGTCGCTAGTGAGTCGGAGGAGGATTTGGGTTTAATCTGCATAGTTTGTGTATGAATTGCCAAGGGAGTCGAGTTGATCAAAGAAGGGTTTTGTGTATATGTTATACACAGTTGGGGATATGACTGAGCCCTGTGGGACGCAGCAGGTGGATTGGTGTAAAGACGCCGGTGGGGGGTGTCTGTACTTCTGCTCTCTATATGGTAGAGGAGAGGCACAGAGGACCCCAGCCAAGATTCTGTATTATTGGTACGTGGTCGAGCAATCAAGGCCTAGCTTCTCAGGAGGTGATGCAGGCTGGTTCTTAAGTACAGTATAGTCCCCACGCCCCTACAAAGGAATGTCCACACACTGTATCGGTTAAAACACAGTCTTTATATAATTAATATTCAAGGTTATGTTCACTATCACAATAACTCACTTTGTGCTCAGAAAATCAACAATGGTAAATATACACAGTTCTAAAGTGGTACTACAACGAATATTAGATCTCATTAAAGTGCATCAAATAAACGGTCAAAATGTCCCACAGATCAATAAAGAGGAAACCAGCAGTAGAGAGAGGAAGGAAAGCAAGATGGTTGAACAATTGGCAGAATGCTGGTCGCTACCGTTAAACCCAGCTCTGTGTGGAGATCCCCCACCTGGGCAACCTGTAAAGCAAAGATGTATCACGAGCCCAGTCCATATATTGTTCTATGAGTCTTATTTCCCTCTACAATGATTCTACAGCCCCAATGTACCTGGAATTGTAGCGTTTCTCGTTGGGGAATCAACGGCCCTTCTTGAGTGCCCTCCCTTTAAGGCAGGAGTCACGGTTCATCGAACGTCCTACGGAGAACAGGTTGAGCTACGACGGTGAAGTGGCAGCTTCGTTCCTAGCGGTGCTCGTTGACGGGGGAGCATAAACGTCCTGCAAGGAAGAGGCGTGCGGGGCACCTCGGTGTCGATAGTTCTGGACCGCAAAGAGTTTGAAGAACTGTGGCCCAGCAAGGGCGTCGAGTCGTCGCGTCTCTGTGGTCGTTGGGTGGCGGGAAACCCACTGGCGGATGCTCCTTGGTGCGTCGATGGTCAGGCCTTCTCCAGCAGGATACAGCGGCAATGATGTGGACAAGAGCGTCCTTGGATTCAAATGTTCTTAGGTAAACGGGAGCACGGCGGCTCCGGTCGGCGACTGCGGTCGCCGACAGTGGCGGACAACAGTCCGGGTGCTTCTCTTTGTGATTTCGCGTCGGTCCCCGTCTCGGGTCGGCAGCCTGTCGAAGGTCTTTCTACCAGGGAGCTTTGGCAAAGATCTGCTGGTGCACGATGGTCCCTCATAGCTCGGGAAGAGGGTGCCTTACCAGGTACTCTCTGGGTCAGTCCTTGGAGGCACAGCAGCTTTCAGATTGTGAAGGAGAGCAACAGCAGTTCTTCTCGTCCAGCAGGGCTTCAAGGTCAAGCTTCATTTACTCCAGTTACTCGTCGTAGTGGACTTCAGCTCCTGAACACGATTCCTAGCAGTGAGAGCTCCGCAGATATACTATTGATCTCCCATTCATTCCGCTGGGTCATACTCAAGCATCCAATCACAACTAAGGGCATTTAGGCATGCCTGCAGCCAATCAGGCACACGGTGCATTCAGCCCATTCACTTCTCTCCAGACACTCACAACAAGTTATGTGTATTGGGACAAGTACCCAGCCATTCAACACTCCACACTGCATTCATACCGGTTTCGGGCAGGGCTGTCTCAGTCATTGTGTCAAACACCAGATACTAGACACCCACAACACAGAATGCGTATTCGTCACATACTCCATTCACCTAGGTCCCAGCCACAGGCATACCCGCAACATAGGGTCGTTGAGAAGGCTCCAGCCAGTCTGGTCAGCACTTCCCCACACTACCATATATGGAACTTCCACCCAACAGCCAGTCAGGGGGAAGGGACAGAGTCAGGGTTTCCCGGGACTTCGGGAAGATCAAGGTAACAGGCGATGGAAGGCAAGAGGCCATGGGGGCCACTTTGTCTCCATCAGGAATCTACCAATTCCAATGACAGGGCCTGGACATCCCAAAATGGAGGACGCTCAGGGCACCAGTCAATTCAGCACGTAGCTGCCATCATCCCATACCCTGTTCTGTGGGTCACACACAGGTGCCGAAAAACATACACTAGGGGCACGGGGTTGCACCGCCAGGAGTCTCACATGAACTCCTGCACGGAAAACACGACAGAACACATGATAAAAAGCAGTAAAGGACAAGGATACAGAGGCCCTGTCCCTCTGATGCATTTCCAGCATCACAGTTGGGCTGAGTGTTCTCCAGCGAAAACACAGGTGGTTCTCCCAGCCAAGGAAGTTGGCTGTGGTGGCAGAGGGTTGTGTGGTCAGCCAGGTCAAAAACCGCAGTTAAGTCTACTAGGACTAGGAGGGCAAGGTTGCCGGCATCACGGATGTCGTTGAGTTGGTTTTTGAGGATGAGGAGGGCCGTTTCAGTGCCATGTTTGGGGTGGAAGCCGGATTGGAGGAGACGGAGGATGTGGTTGTCTTCTAGATGCTCTTGTATTTGAAGGTAAGTTGCACATTTATTATGTTTAAGACAAAGGGGACAGTTGTAATTGGGTGGTAGTTGGTTGAGGAGGTTGGGTCGAGCGTGGGTTTCTTCAGTAGTGGGAGGATGCAGGCTTCTTTAAGGCTTGTGGCCATGGTGTTTGTGGCAAAGAAGGAGTTTATGATGGTTGTTATGATGGGTGTGATTGCTTCTCCACAGTCTTTTATTATTTGTGCTGGAAAGGTGTCCTGTTTGCAAAGAGATGGTTTTAGACTTTCTATAATTCAAGAAACCACTGGCTCTGTTAGTGGATAAAAGTCGAATTGTGGGAGGTTGTGTTGTTTTGGTGTGATTGGAGTAGGGTGGCTGGAGTTGGAGTTTGAGTTTCGTGGGTTGTCACGGATGATTTTCTGTTTGGTATAAATTTTATTTTGGAGTATGTTTATTTTTCCTGTAAGGGCGTTTTGGACTTTTTGCACCATGCATTAACTTTGATGAAGGTCAGCGGTGGGAAGGATGGGTGTCTAGCTCGCAAAGTATGGTGAATATGTAGTCGGATTAGGAGTTGCTTATTCTGGTGTTGTATAAGGTGACTTTGGCTTTGTGGATTGTTTCCCTATATTTCTTGGCCACACTGGTGAATGAGAGTTTGTTGGTGTTTCTGTTCTTCTTTCTCCAGGCTGCTTCTGCAGCACGTTTTCTTGTTCTTGTGTCTCGTAGTTCGGGGGTGAACCATACGTTTTTGCGTGTTGATGGTTTCGCTTTGCGTCGCTCTATGGGGGCAAGAGTGTTGAATGCTTGTGAGACAGTGGAATTATGGTGCACAACAAGTGTGGCGGTTTCTATTGTTGAGGCTGGGGTATTCTTAAGGTCGGTGAGCAGTGGGACGTGGTGATCTTTAGTGAGTTTTTTATACATTGTGAGGGTGCTGCTGATAGAGCATTAGTGTTGTGGGGGTTGTGTTTGGCTGTAGGGATGTGGAAGGTGATGACGTGGTGGTCGGTCCATGGGTGGTGTGATCATTGTTTGGGAGGGCAATAGGCTGGGTAAGGCTGCGTTTAGTGGGGCAGCATTGGTGTCTGAGTGATCGTTGAGGCTAAAGTCTCATAGGAGAAGGATTTTGGAGGTCGGTTTGATGTTAGGGGTGATAGTGTGGAGGAACACTTCTTCAAATGAGTGTGTTGGGCCTGGTGGGTGGTAGATGAGGTACATTGTTTTGATGTATGTGGGGGGTAGTAAAAGCTTGGTGGAGAGGAGATTGCAATTTGAGAGGGTGTTGGTGGGGGAGTTCTGATGGGAAGAGTGGATTTGTGAATGAGGACAACTCCTCTCCCTTTTTGGTTGGTTATTTTGCTCCGGAGAATTGCATAGCCAGTTGCGATTGCTATTGAGAGTGCTGGGCCAGCTGCTTGGTGTAGCCAGGATTCTGTGATGGCAAGTATGTCCAGGTTGTTTGCAGTAATGAGGTCTAGGATCTCAGTAGCATGGGTTGGGATGGTTCTGGCGTTGATGAGGGCGCAGTTGATGGGCTGCAATTGGGTTTGTTGTATTCGGTGGGTGATGCGGTTGGCAGTGATAGTCAGGCCGGCTGGTTGTTGAGTTGGAGTCTGAGTGTTGGATGTAAGATAGAGAGGGTTTTGGGTTGGGTATTGATGGGTGTGGAGTGGTGGTAGGCATGGGCTGGGTGTGGGTTGCACTGTGTGTGCTGATAGGCAGGACGGTTTTGTAGTGATATGGCATGGTGTGTTTAGTTGTGATTTGGTAGGTCTGGTGGATGGGTTATGAACTTTTGGAGAGGATGAGGAGATGATTGGGAGGAGGCGTTGTGGTGGGCCAGACAGTGGAGGAGTGAGGTACGAGCCAAGGCAAGAATCAGGTAGGGGGATGTTGTGAATCTTGTTGCGGGGGTAAGTTCTCCGCTTAGCAAGAGGAGAGCAGATAATATGGATTTTGCAGCTTATAGAGGGGCCGGTTAGCTTACCTTTATTTGGCTGAGCTGCGATAGTGCTGTATAGTGATGTGTATCAGCATGTGGTGGTATGCTTGTGGAGTGCAGGCTGGGTACCTTGGAAGGCCACTCAAGGTGAATGGATGTGGTCGAGTGGGCCTGTCAATGTGGCTTCTGGACATGGTATGAGAGGGTTGGACGTCTGTCTAGTCCCAGACAGGCCTAGACAGGTGCTGGCCTTAGGAGAAGGCCTTGGTCAGAGGTTGGCTTCACCTGCTGGTTCAATCTGGATTTCCCAGATGGCAGGGAACAGGGCCAATCAGGCACTTCAAAGGAGCGAGCTGCTGGCATCGGTGCGGAGGACGCAGTCGGGCCAGCGGCATATTTGAGTAGAGCTGCAGCTCAATAGTGCGGCAAGGAAGCACCGATGGGCTTGGAATGTCGTTTGCAAATCCGAACACAGGAGGGGCCCTGGAATGGGTGATCTTGTCTGGGATAACGGTCAATAGGTTTTTGATCAAAGTCAGTAAGCTTACCGTCAATGGGTATTCCCGCCCTCTGCAATGTCCCCTAAAATCAGTATCTTGGGACTGTGACGAATCTAGCAATATCGTCACTGATTCTCTGGAGGGATGCCTCTCTTACGTGGCCAGGGAAAGGCAGAAGATAACTGCCTCTGGCCCTGGGGGTGCATCTACTGGAGGACAACGTGGGGGAAGACAAACTCCAGAGAGGCAGAAAACTACTGGATCAAAATACTCTTGAAGTCACAATTGCTAATGACACTCATGTGCATCTGCAACATACCTCAATGGCTTATTGTGATGTAGTTAAAGAATTGGCAGGTTTTCTCAGCTAACCACCTTATTTACCTTTCCCCCATTTTAGTACTGTGACGAGGAAGTGGGATAGAGTAATGAATATAGCCAGAATCAGAAAGCCAAAACTGCGTTCTAGTCTATGGAAAAAGTTAAGCAATGTCAGGAAGTTTAAAGCTGAAACAGCCGACGAGAATGAGTGAGAGATGCAGAGACTGAAACTGTTGGTAACTTGTTCTGATGCCGGTGAGAATGCTGAAGGCGAACAAACTGTAAAAAGCAGTACAGAGGCTGACACGAATGGCGTGCAAGGAGACTGAACCAAAGAAAGCTCACTGCTTGATGGCTTTAAGCAGCTGAAGCCGCACAGATCTGAAGAAGGCACAGCGAGGGCTAACCAGCTAACAGGACTCACGCTGAGTCAGCGGACTGAAAAGGAAGGAGAAGGAAAGACAGGAGGAACACCAAAGCTTCCGGGTAAGCGCAGGGAAAGTGAATGGGTTACCGGAGCACTTGAAGGTAATATTGTGTCGTACTAACAGCACGAGAGAGTCAAAGCGATACCATTAAAGAAACTGATATGGATGCGAGCAATATTAAGACAGGGTTGGCTACTCAAAATTTCAGAAGAGGGCTTATTGTAAATGCAAACTTTTCTGGAAAAGGGTCAGTGACCAAATATTTGACAAGTATTATTATGTGGATGCAAGAGAGAGTGATTGGGGAACGGAAAAGCCTGGCAGGTTAGTGAACCAGGCAAACAGACTGGCACTCACACAAATACAGGAAAATAAAGCGAAACAGTAGTGTGACATCCTGGCAGGTGAGTTGTTGGGAGTGTGTGGGCATGTTACTGTCACTGTAGCCATAGCCACCAAGAGAAAGCTAATAAGCCCTGGTGCTGCTGTACTTTGGGGCCCCGGACTACATTCTCCAGAAGCCTGGGCGTCCTTGCTAGGGGCGTACGGTACGCAGGGTTAGCTTGATAAGACGTGCCTTTGCTTGGGCCAGGTGCTGGTGATTGACGGTTGGAGGCATGGGCGGAGGGCATTACTGAAGTTCCCAGAGAAGCGAGGGGCGTTCGTTTCTTTCGGCCGCTGAGAATGCAGGATGCCTTCTGAACAATGCTTCCCAATCCGCAGCGGTGATGCAGGCTGGTTCTTAAGTACAGTATAGTCCCCACGCCCCTACAAAGGAATGTCCACACACTGTATCGGTTAAAACACAGTCTTTATATAATTAATATTCAAGGTTATGTTCACTATCACAATAACTCACTTTGTGCTCAGAAAATCAACAATGGTAAATATACACAGTTCTAAAGTGGTACTACAACGAATATTAGATCTCATTAAAGTGCATCAAATAAACGGTCAAAATGTCCCACAGATCAATAAAGAGGAAACCAGCAGTAGAGAGAGGAAGGAAAGCAAGATGGTTGAACAATTGGCAGAATGCTGGTCGCTACCGTTAAACCCAGCTCTGTGTGGAGATCCCCCACCTGGGCAACCTGTAAAGCAAAGATGTATCACGAGCCCAGTCCATATATTGTTCTATGAGTCTTATTTCCCTCTACAATGGTTCTACAGCCCCAATGTACCTGGAATTGTAGCGTTTCTCGTTGGGGAATCAACGGCCCTTCTTGAGTGCCCTCCCTTTAAGGCAGGAGTCACGGTTCATCGAACGTCCTACGGAGAACAGGTTGAGCTACGACGGTGAAGTGGCAGCTTCGTTCCTAGCGGTGCTCGTTGACGGGGGAGCATAAACGTCCTGCAAGGAAGAGGCGTGCGGGGCACCTCGGTGTCGATAGTTCTGGACCGCAAAGAGTTTGAAGAACTGTGGCCCAGCAAGGGCGTCGAGTCGTCGCGTCTCTGTGGTCGTTGGGTGGCGGGAAACCCACTGGCGGATGCTCCTTGGTGCGTCGATGGTCAGGCCTTCTCCAGCAGGATACAGCGGCAATGATGTGGACAAGAGCGTCCTTGGATTCAAATGTTCTTAGGTAAACGGGAGCACGGCGGCTCCGGTCGGCGACTGCGGTCGCCGACAGTGGCGGACAACAGTCCGGGTGCTTCTCTTTGTGATTTCGCGTCGGTCCCCGTCTCGGGTCGGCAGCCTGTCGAAGGTCTTTCTACCAGGGAGCTTTGGCAAAGATCTGCTGGTGCACGATGGTCCCTCATAGCTCGGGAAGAGGGTGCCTTACCAGGTACTCTCTGGGTCAGTCCTTGGAGGCACAGCAGCTTTCAGATTGTGAAGGAGAGCAACAGCAGTTCTTCTCGTCCAGCAGGGCTTCAAGGTCAAGCTTCATTTACTCCAGTTACTCGTCGTAGTGGACTTCAGCTCCTGAACACGATTCCTAGCAGTGAGAGCTCCGCAGATATACTATTGATCTCCCATTCATTCCGCTGGGTCATACTCAAGCATCCAATCACAACTAAGGGCATTTAGGCATGCCTGCAGCCAATCAGGCACACGGTGCATTCAGCCCACTCACTTCTCTCCAGACACTCACAACAAGTTATGTGTATTGGGACAAGTACCCAGCCATTCAACACTCCACACTGCATTCATACCGGTTTCGGGCAGGGCTGTCTCAGTCATTGTGTCAAACACCAGATACTAGACACCCACAACACAGAATGCGTATTCGTCACATACTCCATTCACCTAGGTCCCAGCCACAGGCATACCCACAACATAGGGTCGTTGAGAAGGCTCCAGCCAGTCTGGTCAGCACTTCCCCACACTACCATATATGGAACTTCCACCCAACAGCCAGTCAGGGGGAAGGGACAGAGTCAGGGTTTCCCGGGACTTCGGGAAGATCAAGGTAACAGGCGATGGAAGGCAAGAGGCCATGGGGGCCACTTTGTCTCCATCAGGAATCTACCAATTCCAATGACAGGGCCTGGACATCCCAAAATGGAGGACGCTCAGGGCACCAGTCAATTCAGCACGTAGCTGCCATCATCCCATACCCTGTTCTGTGGGTCACACACAGGTGCCGAAAAACATACACTAGGGGCACGGGGTTGCACCGCCAGGAGTCTCACATGAACTCCTGCACGGAAAACACGACAGAACACATGATAAAAAGCAGTAAAGGACAAGGATACAGAGGCCCTGTCCCTCTGATGCATTTCCAGCATCACAGTTGGGCTGAGTGTTCTCCAGCGAAAACACAGGTGGTTCTCCCAGCCAAGGAAGTTGGCTGTGGTGGCAGAGGGTTGTGTGGTCAGCCAGGTCAAAAACCGCAGTTAAGTCTACTAGGACTAGGAGGGCAAGGTTGCCGGCATCACGGATGTCGTTGAGTTGGTTTTTGAGGATGAGGAGGGCCGTTTCAGTGCCATGTTTGGGGTGGAAGCCGGATTGGAGGAGACGGAGGATGTGGTTGTCTTCTAGATGCTCTTGTATTTGAAGGTAAGTTGCACATTTATTATGTTTAAGACAAAGGGGACAGTTGTAATTGGGTGGTAGTTGGTTGAGGAGGTTGGGTCGAGCGTGGGTTTCTTCAGTAGTGGGAGGATGCAGGCTTCTTTAAGGCTTGTGGCCATGGTGTTTGTGGCAAAGAAGGAGTTTATGATGGTTGTTATGATGGGTGTGATTGCTTCTCCACAGTCTTTTATTATTTGTGCTGGAAAGGTGTCCTGTTTGCAAAGAGATGGTTTTAGACTTTCTATAATTCAAGAAACCACTGGCTCTGTTAGTGGATAAAAGTCGAATTGTGGGAGGTTGTGTTGTTTTGGTGTGATTGGAGTAGGATGGCTGGAGTTGGAGTTTGAGTTTCGTGGGTTGTCACGGATGATTTTCTGTTTGGTATAAATTTTATTTTGGAGTATGTTTATTTTTCCTGTAAGGGCGTTTTGGACTTTTTGCACCATGCATTAACTTTGATGAAGGTCAGCGGTGGGAAGGATGGGTGTCTAGCTCGCAAAGTATGGTGAATATGTAGTCGGATTAGGAGTTGCTTATTCTGGTGTTGTATAAGGTGACTTTGGCTTTGTGGATTGTTTCCCTATATTTCTTGGCCACACTGGTGAATGAGAGTTTGTTGGTGTTTCTGTTCTTCTTTCTCCAGGCTGCTTCTGCAGCACGTTTTCTTGTTCTTGTGTCTCGTAGTTCGGGGGTGAACCATACGTTTTTGCATGTTGATGGTTTCGCTTTGCGTCGCTCTATGGGGGCAAGAGTGTTGAATGCTTGTGAGACAGTGGAATTATGGTGCACAACAAGTGTGGCGGTTTCTATTGTTGAGGCTGGGGTATTCTTAAGGTCGGTGAGCAGTGGGACGTGGTGATCTTTAGTGAGTTTTTTATACATTGTGAGGGTGCTGCTGATAGAGCATTAGTGTTGTGGGGGTTGTGTTTGGCTGTAGGGATGTGGAAGGTGATGACGTGGTGGTCGGTCCATGGGTGGTGTGATCATTGTTTGGGAGGGCAATAGGCTGGGTAAGGCTGCGTTTAGTGGGGCAGCATTGGTGTCTGAGTGATCGTTGAGGCTAAAGTCTCATAGGAGAAGGATTTTGGAGGTCGGTTTGATGTTAGGGGTGATAGTGTGGAGGAACACTTCTTCAAATGAGTGTGTTGGGCCTGGTGGGTGGTAGATGAGGTACATTGTTTTGATGTATGTGGGGGGTAGTAAAAGCTTGGTGGAGAGGAGATTGCAATTTGAGAGGGTGTTGGTGGGGGAGTTCTGATGGGAAGAGTGGATTTGTGAATGAGGACAACTCCTCTCCCTTTTTGGTTGGTTATTTTGCTCCGGAGAATTGCATAGCCAGTTGCGATTGCTATTGAGAGTGCTGGGCCAGCTGCTTGGTGTAGCCAGGATTCTGTGATGGCAAGTATGTCCAGGTTGTTTGCAGTAATGAGGTCTAGGATCTCAGTAGCATGGGTTGGGATGGTTCTGGCGTTGATGAGGGCGCAGTTGATGGGCTGCAATTGGGCTTGTTGTATTCGGTGGGTGATGCGGTTGGCAGTGATAGTCAGGCCGGCTGGTTGTTGAGTTGGAGTCTGAGTGTTGGATGTAAGATAGAGAGGGTTTTGGGTTGGGTATTGATGGGTGTGGAGTGGTGGTAGGCATGGGCTGGGTGTGGGTTGCACTGTGTGTGCTGATAGGCAGGACGGTCTTGTAGTGATATGGCATGGTGTGTTTAGTTGTGATTTGGTAGGTCTGGTGGATGGGTTATGAACTTTTGGAGAAGATGAGGAGATGATTGGGAGGAGGCGTTGTGGTGGGCCAGACAGTGGAGGAGTGAGGTACGAGCCAAGGCAAGAATCAGGTAGGGGGATGTTGTGAATCTTGTTGCGGGGGTAAGTTCTCCGCTTAGCAAGAGGAGAGCAGATAATATGGATTTTGCAGCTTATAGAGGGGCCGGTTAGCTTACCTTTATTTGGCTGAGCTGCGATAGTGCTGTATAGTGATGTGTATCAGCATGTGGTGGTATGCTTGTGGAGTGCAGGCTGGGTACCTTGGAAGGCCACTCAAGGTGAATGGATGTGGTCGAGTGGGCCTGTCAATGTGGCTTCTGGACATGGAATGAGAGGGTTGGACGTCTGTCTAGTCCCAGACAGGCCTAGACAGGTGCTGGCCTTAGGAGAAGGCCTTGGTCAGAGGCTGGCTTCACCTGCTGGTTCAATCTGGATTTCCCAGATGGCAGGGAACAGGGCCAATCAGGCACTTCAAAGGAGCGAGCTGCTGGCATCGGTGCGGAGGACGCAGTCGGGCCAGCGGCATATTTGAGTAGAGCTGCAGCTCAATAGTGCGGCAAGGAAGCACCGATGGGCTTGGAATGTCGTTTGCAAATCCGAACACAGGAGGGGCCCTGGAATGGGTGATCTTGTCTGGGATAACGGTCAATAGGTTTTTGATCAAAGTCAGTAAGCTTACCGTCAATGGGTATTCCCGCCCTCTGCAATGTCTCCTAAAATCAGTATCTTGGGACTGTGACGAATCTAGCAATATCGTCACTGATTCTCTGGAGGGATGCCTCTCTTACGTGGCCAGGGAAAGGCAGAAGATAACTGCCTCTGGCCCTGGGGGTGCATCTACTGGAGGACAACGTGGGGGAAGACAAACTCCAGAGAGGCAGAAAACTACTGGATCAAAATACTCTTGAAGTCACAATTGCTAATGACACTCATGTGCATCTGCAACATACCTCAATGGCTTATTGTGATGTAGTTAAAGAATTGGCAGGTTTTCTCAGCTAACCACCTTATTTACCTTTCCCCCATTTTAGTACTGTGACGAGGAAGTGGGATAGAGTAATGAATATAGCCAGAATCAGAAAGCCAAAACTGCGTTCTAGTCTATGGAAAAAGTTAAGCAATGTCAGGAAGTTTAAAGCTGAAACAGCCGACGAGAATGAGTGAGAGATGCAGAGACTGAAACTGTTGTTCTGATGCCGGTGAGAATGCTGAAGGAGAACAAACTGTAAAAAGCAGTACAGAGGCTGACACGAATGGCGTGCAAGGAGACTGAACCAAAGAAAGCTCACTGCTTGATGGCTTTAAGCAGCTGAAGCCGCACAGATCTGAAGAAGGCACAGCGAGGGCTAACCAGCTAACAGGACTCACGCTGAGTCAACGGACTGAAAAGGAAGGAGAAGGAAAGACAGGAGGAACACCAAAGCTTCCGGGTAAGCGCAGGGAAAGCGAATGGGTTACCGGAGCACTTGAAGGTGAATATTGTGTCGTACTAACAGCACGAGAGAGTCAAAGCGATACCATTAAAGAAACTGATATGGATGCGAGCAATATTAAGACAGGGTTGGCTACTCAATATTTCAGAAGAGGGCTTATTGTAAATGCAAACTTTTCTGGAAAAGGGTCAGTGACCAAATATTTGACAAGTATTATTATGTGGATGCAAGAGAGAGTGATTGGGGAACGGAAAAGCCTGGCAGGTTAGTGAACCAGGCAAACAGACTGGCACTCACACAAATACAGGAAAATAAAGCGAAACAGTAGTGTGACATCCTGGCAGGTGAGTTGTTGGGAGTGTGTGGGCATGTTACTGTCACTGTGGCCATAGCCACCAAGAGAAAGCTAATAAGCCCTGGTGCTGCTGTACTTTGGGGCCCCGGACTACATTCTCCAGAAGCCTGGGCGTCCTTGCTAGGGGCGTACGGTACGCAGGGTTAGCTTGATAAGACGTGCCTTTGCTTGGGCCAGGTGCTGGTGATTGACGGTTGGAGGCATGGGCGGAGGGCATTACTGAAGTTCCCAGAGAAGCGAGGGGCGTTCGTTTCTTTCGGCCGCTGAGAATGCAGGATGCCTTCTGAACAATGCTTCCCACTCCGCAGCGGTGATGCTTCCTGGGCTGCAGCGGTGAGATAGGAGAGTTGCTGTGAACTGGTGTGGTGCCGGCAGAGGCAGAGTTGGATACTGCCTGGCGTTTGCTCGGTTGTCCTCACAAGGCTCCCGAGCCTCAGAAAAATGGCCTTGTTGAATGCTAACCATATTCTCAGAATACACAGGGCATTAATTTGTCATGGGGCAATGCTAGGAAATAAGTGACTGTGCTATGAAAACCAAGCTGATGTGGAGCACACAAGTGTGGGACATGTTTGTAAACGCATTTGCGGAGTTGTGTAACCTAAGCAGGTTTCGTGCAGGGACTTTAAGCTTGCCTAAAATCCTCCGTATGTGAAGTGAACACATGGAGGGGGGGGAAAACAAGGTGTACTGAGCGATGTGCTAACTGCTGATCAAGACATTCATTATATGTTGTAAATGTTATCATTTCACCAATTCATCATGCATTTCATTGTCCATGCCACTGTTATGTTTTATGTTGCTTTCGTGGGGTATGAGTTCAAATACTGCCAGGATGGGACAGGAGAGGTTATGATGGAAGTCAAGTCTGTGAAGAGATGTCAGGTGTTCAAAGTACATGAGATAAGGGTGTGTGCAGGTTGTTACAGTTTCACAAATAAGAGTGATTGTGTATCTAAAGATTTTCTTTCCCTAATTCCCCGATCCTATCCAACTGGTTACCCTATTCCTCTTTCCGGTTTCCCTACAATCCCCTTACCCGTCCACATCCTCTCCCTAATCTCCCCCCCCCACTGGCTACCTCGTGGTTACCTGTTACTTGGAACTAGGAACCCGTGCCAACCACGGTGGGAGGGGTCGTATACATTTCCACTTATGTGGTTTCTGAAGGGGGTGTTGATAACCTTCCCTTCTAAAGGGTTGTGATAAGAGTAAACCAGGGTTGGAAAGAGAAGTGAATTTGAATTTGCAAACCAGTAGTGTGACATCCTGGCAGGAGAGTAAACCAGGAGTGGAAAGAGAAGTGAACTTAAAATTGTGAAAAAGTAACGTGACATCCTCACAGGAGAGTAAACCAGAAGTGAGAAGGGGAGTAAACCTGAAATTGTGAAACAGTGACAAACAGATATAAAGGGGAATAATCATCCCCCTTTTTAGGATCAGTGAGAAAGTCACAATTAATCTGGTGGGTGAGCAGACCAGGGAGATAAAGAAGGTAATGGAAGCACAGAGTGTAAGAAGCTGAACATTTAAGAGAATTGTGCATTTAAAGGAAACTCGACGGAAGACTCATCCCTCTTGAACTATGTTAAGGGAAGTAGATTGTATCAAGGGAAAGAAGCATTTTCATTATATGCTGTGGACATAACAGTGAAGTGAAATACTGGGAGTAAATCTTGAACTGTGATAAGTGAAGTAGAAAGTACACAGGGAAAGAGGTACTTTCCTTACAAACTGTGAAAGTATAAAACGTGGAGAAACTCAAGGGAGAGGTCAACCCCCTTTAAACCTAAAAGTGAAATAGTGCAAGGAAAGCGAAACGCAGGGGAGGAACCATTTGTTTGAGCAGTGGAACATTGTTGATCTTTATCCAGAGGAGCCGGATAGACAGTGAAAGACCAGAAGGAAACATAGGGGAATGGAGGATCCCTTTCTTTAGTGGAACTTTATTCTTTTCTTTTCTGCACCTTGTAACGTTAGATTCTGGAACTCTGAGATAAACTATATGTGTATAGCCTACAGAAATCCCATACTACACATTATATTGAGTTTAAATTGTAAGGGTCAGTTTAGGATTTTTGGACAGAGGATGGAGGATTTTCTTTTGTTTAACAATCCTGACACAGACAATTCTTGGTTTTGTTGAGGCAGGGAAACCCCTTTTTGGATAAGGGATAGATAGGATTTCCTCCAACCCTCTTATTATTCTGAAATTAAAAGTCCTATTTCATACTGAAACTGATTACGGTGTATGAGTCTTACTATTGATCCCTTACAGGACCTAATGGAAATTCTAGACCAGTCATTTATTTTATCCTGACTAGTATTCCCTTCCAGTAAAGTTGTGAGTGGGGGCATAAATACCTAAGAACCCCAATGTCTTTTGTTCCCCACAATTTCTTCAGCATAGGGAAGAGTAAGCTGGTTGAAGGATTGAATCAGTCTGGGATAAAGGTACCCGCTGTAAATAATTTTGTAAGTGCACTCCTTAATCATGGTGCATCTGGAGGTTTTATGTGCTCTATCCCATATTCTAGACTGTGCTTTATGGTCTATGTCCATTCCCAGTTCTAGCTCCCCTTTGTTCCTCTTGTCCACCCATTATCCCACTTGGACATGGTAAAGTGAGGATATTGTACCCTCAAACTCCCCATCAATGAGCTGCCTTCTTCTGGTGTTAATTATCTTGTTACCACTGCACATGTTTTTGGTTGAGATACCCAGAGTTTAATCTGTGTATAATGAAATCTCCTGCTTTCTCCCACCTGGAATTTAACTGTTGTTTCCTCGAAATTAGGTGGCTTGTCCCATGCAAATAAATCTGCTAGTTTCTACAATCCCCCCTTTTCCCATTTTCTGAAGCTTTTTCCTTCCTACCCTAATGAGAGGTTTGGGTTACTTATGATCAAGGAAAGTGGGCCGAATCCCAGTTTAACTTGTCATATGCGAACGGACCTGTACCATGAGAGGAGAGTAGTACGGGTTGAAGAATGATGCCTTGCAATCTATCTCTAGCAATCAAGAATGGTAGAGACATAAGTGGGATCCCTGCACATCCTGCTCTATCGTCATCCAGCTTTTCTCCTCCTTTGCTTCATTCATTTCAGTAGGTGGTAAATTTGGATGGATGTGTGAAGGTCAGCACTCACAAACCCACTTGACTTGGAGATCGAAGGAAGATTCTCCTAGCCATTATGGGCATTTTATTATGCCAAATAAATTTGAAAATGGACCGTTGGAGTCTATTTATATGTATTTCAGTGATATTAATAGGTATTGTAAGGAAGGCATGGTATCAACAGTAGACACAGACACAATAGATGCAAGTTTCTAAAACCTTCATTTTGTAGTTTACTGCGGTTGGTGAAATTCCTAACTGGCCCTAACTCTAAAATGGGAGTCACCTCGACCAGAAAATAAACAACAAACGTGTCCAGGTCAGTCTAGTCAAAATAAAAAGGACTATACTAAGACAACCTAACCTTGCCCTCCTTCTCAAATGCCAAATTTGTAAAGGCAATACAAAAAGGAAGAACAGTGTTTTAAAAGAAATGTCAGAATGGCTTAGGTAACAACTCCCTTCCCCATATTCAGAAGCACAGAGTCTCGAGAGTTTCTTAAAAAAGATAGGTGGACGGCACAGTTCTATCAGTCTTGCACACTCTGGCATGCTGGTACAATTCAACAGTTCAGGCTTGGACTTTAAGCTTTTGACAATCTAATCAATTCTTTAGGCGTTGTCCACCTTACCACAAATACACAGTTCTTCTCTTGGTTTTCACTTTGCCACTATTCAAAATAGGCTTCCATCCGCCGGGCTCAAGCCTGTCTTTCTCTTTGTGAGGGTTACCTTCCCCACGTTCTGTCCTTCACACTTAACTTTCACTCTAACACAATTCAAGGATTTTACACAGACCTCTGCATGACCACTTTGACCTCCTTTTAAACAATTTGACAATCAACAATATTCACAACACGAATGCTCCTTGGTACTGGTAGTTTCCTTATTTTCTTTCCTTGTGCCCTTTTCGCATCTTTCAAAGATCAGATGTAACACCAACACTTCTTGGTGCTTGTAGTTTTACTTTTGCCCTCTTGGCATCTTTTAAAGTTCACATGCAACACCAATGCCTCCTGGTATTTGTAGTTTTACTTTCGAGCTTTTCGTGCCTCTTGCACTCTTTCACCTTTTCTTCTGTCTTTTGTTTGCGCCGCCTGCGCACCTTATTCTGCTTCTGTTTCCTTTTGTTCATTTTCCCTTTGTGCCGGTTGAACGGTAAAACACTTGCTACTTCCAGTCAAGGCCGTTACCAACTCCTCCTCTGCTCCTCCCCAACTCCGTCATTAACCCGGTAGGAGAGCGGCCGCCTGGAAGCACTTTACAGGTTTCTCTTTTCTGCTCACTCGTTTTTGGTCGTGGAACGCTTATGGCTTCCCGAAAGGATGGAATTCTTACCTGACTCTCTCTCGTTCTACCAGCCGATCAGCCCCATGGCCTTCCAACTTCCATAGTCTGGTTCACAGAAGCCCCAAAAGATATGTTCCTTCTTGCACCCACCTCACTTAGAGTGTGCCTGTGCACGCCACCGTGTATCCTGACAGGGAGTCTTAACAAGTTGCAGGTGCATGTAATTTGTATTACGTGCCTGACTCTGCCTGATCTCTTTAGAGGACAGAGCCCTTGCAAGTCAGTAGAGGATATACTCCTGGCCTCATTCCTCGTCTTCCTCGGCTCAGTAGTGTTGTCAATGTGAAGTGGGGAGGAATTATGGGAGTTGCAGTTTCCCATAAAATAAGCTGGGATAGGGCCTGGATGGGTTAAGGAAAAAGTGGGATACCATGTCTAACCAGGAGGTGCTTCACCCCCACTCCCTGAGGACCACCTACCCAGGTGATCCTCCCTCGCTTGACCACCCCCAAGTTCAGGATCCAAAAGTGATGGCTTTTCCCTGGCCAGCTGAGAACAGGATCCCTGGGGACTAGGCTGTAAAACGCCCTCTGCTTATTCACAGTAGATTGTGAAATGCATATAATGCTCTTGGAATTATGTCCATTTTAACAGCATTTACTCTCCCCATCCAAGATATGTCTATGGCGGACCATCTTTGTAATTCTCGTTTCAGTATCCTGAGCATTGGTGGGGTGTTTTTCCGAAATAGCTCATGGGTACGAAGGGTGATCCCAATCCCCAGATACTCAAAGGAGGTACTAGACCTTTAAAAGGGAAACCTCTCTTCCAGGTCCTGATTATGTGCAGAGGCTTCAAGATGTTAAGGTCTACAGATTTAGTGTAGTTTATTAAAAAGCCTGATAATTCTGTAAATGTTTCCAGTTTTTCAATTGCCTTTAGCAGGGAATATGTTGTGGTTTTCAAATATAAAAGAATGGCATCTGCGTACAAGGAAATCTTATGATCCGCCTGCTTTATTTGTAGGGTTTGAATATTTGGATTCTGCCCGATTCTGCGGGCCAAAGATTCCATAGTTAACACAAAAATGGGCAACCTTACCTTGTTGTCCAGAAGTTGATATTCTCTCTGAAAGGTCTGCATTTATCTTAAGTTTAGTATCTGGAGAATCTTAAAGTTTTAATAGTTGTTTAGAGAATCTTGGCCAGAAACCATAGGCACCCAAGGCTGCTTATATGTATGCCCAATCAACTGTGTCAAGTGCCTTATTAGCATCCAGGGCCAAGAGGGAAAAGCTCTCTCTATTCTGTTTCCCTCAGGCTATTAAGTCAATTGTACAGCATCATTTATCATGTGTGTTTCTTTTTACTACAAATCCCGATTGGTATGTCCCAATTAATGACAGTAGAATCTTCATTAGCCTCATGGTCAGGGCCTTGGTGTATATTTTAGCATCCACATGTAGTCTGCATATTGGTCTATAGGCCTCCCTATCAGACCTGTCTGTCCTCTTTTTCAACAGAAGGGATATCAGTAATTCTGCCACTGTGGGCGTGATATGGCCAAAGTTCTTGAGCGAGTTAAATAATTCAACTAGGACTGCTATTAATTGAGAATTGAACACCTCATAATATTTACTACTACCAAACACCTTGGATGAACAATTTCAAAATTCTGTTGCTATTCATATCAAGCAAGACAGGGTCCGCAAACTCGACTAAAAATGTTTTCATAATATTTACATGAAAAACCACCAGGGCCCAGGACTTTATTGCTTGGTATTGATGTGATGGCTTCATCTATTTATTCACTTGAAATGCAGGTTTATCATAATTGCTTATCATTTAAATGACGGATGTCACAGTTTTCAGATACTCTTTCTGAGCCATATGATTTACATGTTTGTCCCTCATTATTTGACCAAAATGTTGGAACATAGCTTTGCCCTTTTCCTTTGCCTCAAAAACCAATGCCCCTCTGGCACCTTTGAGTCATGATACACAGTTGTGAGTGTGTACCTTTTTCAGTTCATGGGTAAGAAGTCTATTTGCCTTGTTTCCTTTAGAGAAGCAATATTGTTTTGTCTGAAGTAATCTATTGGCAGTCTTTACTGCCAAGTGGTGCTATAACTTGGATCTGGCACTTTGTAATTCCCTAATTGCCTTAAAAGAAACCCTAGATTTATGTATTTTTTTTTCTTTTTGCCGGTCCTTCTCTTCAAGGTGCGTGGTAAGCCTTTCCCTTTGCTGGGGCTCACACAAAGGCCCCTGTCTGGACCCAAGCCTTCTGTTTCCCGTTTCTATACAGCGTGGTGGTCGCTGATCTCTCCTGACTCCCACCTCCACCCCACCTTTCTAGCAGCTCGATCTGAGCACCAAGGGGGATACCGGAGAAACATCCTCCAGCAGGTAAGCCCATTTGGGAATCGCATGCACAGTGGTGTGTTGTGTAACTCTCATTTGCCATCTACAGCTGAGGACTGAAGAACAACACAGTCCCTCACTTTTTATCCCTGATGGCTGCATTTTACATCATTAACACATGCGGGCTGTGATCATTCTTTTCTCTCTCTTCACCTTTCTACAATGGCCACCCTCCTCCTCGGCACAGGAGTTCCTCAGAGGGTTGCCATGGTGGCAGACCAACAACGCTCATGATTGGCTGCATTACAGGAAACTGGCCCCCAGTCAGAGGGCACACACAAAGGTCCCTGGCTGGACCTGTGCGGGCCTCGAGGAGCCTGAGGATGCCTTTCAGCGCACTACTGGCAAGCGCTATACACCTTGCTTGCCATTGTTGTGCGCCTCCATTTGCGGTCCTGCTCCCCGTGGCATGCATCCACACAGAACTTCATTGACTGCCACCCCCCACATGGAGATCACCAAGGTGATGTGAACCCACCAAAAGACACCAAAGACATGCTCTTTTCTAACCCCTGCTTGTAATATACCACTGCAACTGTCCTTACATGCTTATGCTACATGCTGTCTATGAGCCGTTTTATGCTGCACGTAAGTGATTCTGTCTACATTCCAATCTAGGTGTGCTTTACATCTGTGCATCCTTCATGTTGTGCTGCATTGAATTGATTCTGTGTAAATTTGAATCTAGCTGTGCTTTACGTCTCTGTGGGCTGAGCCTCCTAACAGCTAACTGCTGTGATTTCTAGGTCTATTTCCCCATCTAAGTTCCTACTCGACTGTTGGTTACTGTATGTCTGTTGTTCTACCAGGCTTTCTCCCACTCTCTAGGTACAGCTAGGTTCTAGGTTCCGACTTCTACTGCTGGTTACTGTTGTATTCACTTGGTTCCCCCACCCCGCCTTGGTTGCTCTGTTGTCCCTGCTGTGTCATTGTAATACCCTTGTGGTGTGTCACCTGCCTTGCTTCTTCTTCTTGTGTTCCCTACTGTGTGACCCCCTCCCTTCTGTGCATACTGTGTTGCACAGCGCTGCGATGTGCTCCTCTCCTTCTCTTTTCTTGCTCTCACTTCCTCCAAACCCCCCGCACGCACCCTCTATGGTGCTCTCAATTTCTCCCAGCTACTCCAACTAATACTCTATCTTCTATCCTATCCCACTCACTAAATCTGGAATGGAAAAAATTCAAGAGGGATATCCTGGTCTCCAACTCAGTCCTCCCTATCGCTGATACTTACATCAGCACTTCCTCTCTGACTGGTCAAACATCTATAGGCCACCTGACCAGGTCACCCTCTTCCTCTCAGGATGGGCTGACCTCTCCTCTTCTCTCCTTGCCTCTACTTCTGACCTTACCCTCCTGAGAAACCTCAACGTCCACCTAAATACTTCTAATCCCTCTGCTGGGCTCTTCTGCAACCTTTGCCAATCTCTCTCCCTTTCCATTCTACCCTCTGGTCCGACACACTCTGCCGGACACACCGTGGATGTTCTCATCTCTTCAGACATCCACCTCTCTAACCCTCTCACCACTATGTTCTCTTGCACTGACCACTTTCTACTCTCCTCCCACCTGAATCATCTTGTCCCCCAGGCAAAGCCTGCCCCAGCACTGCTGCCTTCCTCCTCAGCAGGGGTGTTGCTAGGTCTGGAAAATATCAGGGACTAAGCTAATGTCGGGACTGGCAGGATTCGGGGCAAGCTATAGCCTTTTGGTTGTAGTCCCTGAGCTTCTATCCGGGGCTACGACCAAAAGACCTGGGGCTATAGCCTCCTCAGTCCCCCCCCTTAGCAACGCCTCTGCTTCTCAGTCATTCGACCCATGAAGTGTCAGTGGATGCCTTTGCCTCAACTTTCTCTGGTCCTCCTACTCCTGTGGCTGACTCCCACTCTGAAACAGCCCTCTCTAACCTGCACCTTTCTATCTCCAACACCTTGGACATCCTTGCCCCTGTCATGAGAATCCGTCTGAAGCCTACCTCCAACTGCAACTCTTGGTATGACTCTGACCTCGCCACCCTGAAATGCAAGTGCAGGGTGGCTGAGAGGAAGTGGAGGGCTTTCGGTGCATCCTCTGACAAAATGGCCTGCCGCCTGCTCCAAAAGCAATATAGACTCTCTCTTCTCCAAGAAGAGGGTTCATATTCAAGCCTGAGTTCCTGCGGCCTCCACGAACATGGCTGAAGTCTTTAAAATCTCCAATCCTACTTCAGTCTAAACCTATCCTGTTCCCTCCCAAACCCTCTGTACAGCCCTGCCTTCTCATGGCACCACTAAAACTCAGGATATCCTGGCCTCACTTTCCTCTTCCTCTCTCTCTCTTTCCCTCTACCTTGCACATGACCCCTTTGGTCGTCTCTCCCTCTCCTCTCCCCTTTTCCTCTTCCTCTCTGACAACACCTGATGATGTTTCTATACAAGTCAGATCTATGAAATTGTCACCCACACAGGTGCTCCCCTGTTCATCCAGAACTATTAAGGGCCACATTGCTAGCCCTCGCTCCAACCTTGCCGATTTCTGTATTCACTCTTTTGCTACTGGATCTTCCCCTCTCTCCTCAAGCACTCCCTTGTGCACCCCCTCCTAAAAAAGCCTTTGTTAGGGAGAATTCTCAGAAATGTGCTAATTCCTCTGTACCTTAGCGACCCCCAGCAACTTTGCTGGATTTTGAGGACTTGAATGTTTAACCTGGAGAGAGTGAGACCCTTTATCCCACTCTTATGTATTTTAATGTGATTTTGAACTCTGTGTTTTCTTTTGGTTGTGGAGTCTGACAAACTCCATAGGCATCATCTTTTACATTGTGTCACAGAGCACCTTCAGTGCAGTGGCACCGGGAAATCTCTCAGATTTCCCCAGGTTTAAATACCTTCTCTTGGATAAACTACTGTTTCCAAGAGCAGTGAAGATAAATTGACTTTGCTTACACTTGTAACTTTCTAGACCCAGCACACACTATCTTACAAAAGGGTGCTGGAGGGGCTACTTAGTATCCCCTTTGTCTAGCTTCTCATGTAACATTTTTATGTTACCCTTTCCTCATTGAATGGCTGGTGGCAGTGGTTTACGTTTTACTCCCATTATGGGATTTTTACCGCGGGCTGCATTCACAGCCACAATAAAGCACCCTTGGGTGCCATTTTTGTCAAAATAGCCCGGTCTACTTTATTCACCATTTCTTTGTGAAAAGGTTCTTCTTGAGATTTACTCTGCGCGCCGAACCAGGTTTGGTCACTTTGTTCATTTTGCCTTTGGTGGGATTCACAAGTGAATCCCCTCTCTGGCTCCAGGGTGTTTGGCGGGGGCAGGAAGCAAGGGAGGTGCACGGAATCTTCCTGTGCTTAGTCTCCTAGGAATGCTCTCTTAGGTGATTGGCCAGCTGGCTGTTAGGCAAGGGCAGCCACCCTGCTGGATGCCTGACAGGTAGGCTGGAATGAATGGGAGCAAGCTGCATAAAAGGCGAGGCTTTATGGCTTGGAAGGCAGAGTCGACCACTGGACGAAGGAATCCGAAGAAGAACTTGAAGAGGATGCCTGCTGCAACTCCTGGACCGTTGGTTTGCCCGGTTAAGCCCTGCTGCTCTGCTGAAACTCCAAATTTGTATCGACAGAGAAGCCCCTGCAAGGACGACTTCTCCCTTTGAGTTGGTGGAACCAATCAACTCCAAAGTAAGCCACCTGGACATCCTGTCAGAGTTGGTTGAAATTCTACTGCAGTTGCTGTTGGAACCGAATAGCCAGGGAGAGGAACACCAGATCATGTGCGTTGCTTTTAAGTTGGCCAAGAGCTCCAGGAAGATCCTCTGGACTCCCAGGAAGCAGGATTCACCGAGCCTGAGCCACCTCAACAGAGTGCTGTGCCCCAGATGCAAGGAAAGCCCATCTCAACAGCCAGGAACCACGGTGTTGCTATTTGCGGTAGACGCGAGGAGCTGAAACACCGAAGTGCCACTTGTTTGA
Organism: Ambystoma mexicanum; assembly: GCF_040938575.1. NCBI lineage: Eukaryota > Metazoa > Chordata > Amphibia > Caudata > Ambystomatidae > Ambystoma > Ambystoma mexicanum. Next base: position 1,255,354,579 of record NC_090932.1, read on the forward strand.
AGATTGCCGGTTGCGAGCGGTGACCGTCCTATTGGAGTACAGGAGTCCACAGAAGTCCTCCCTCTTGTCCCCACGACTGAGGTCCAGGAACACCAGGATCTGCAGAGCTGCACAGGAACAGAAGTCACCTGCTGCACTTTTCTTCAACCTAAAGGTACTGTACAGTCTAAGAGAACTTACCTCTTGTTGTGTAACCTCACTTGTCCTCGTTGGAGACTTGTTTTGGTTGCATCTGTAGAGTTGCTGCCAGCTTCTTTACCTCACAAGCCTTATCAGCTTGTGGCCCTACTTTGATTTCATCTTATTCTTCAAAGACTTCTAAAACATTGTGCAAGACTTTTACTTACCTGCAAGAAGTGCTTCAGCTCACCTTGACTTTTGCTAACTTAACATTGGCTGGCCTGGCTCCGTGATTGACTCTTCTCTCCTCTGCTTAGGTGTTGTGTCTTCCTTCCAGGAAGGGGTTAACTGACTTTGCATTGGGGGGTTATTTTGAAAGTACTTACCTGCTGAAGAATAATTGTATGAATACTTGTCTTATTCTGAAACCTCTTTTCTCTGACACTCCTCTGTAGAGTTTTCTAAATGAAAACAATGATATATTAATGTCCCCAGCGCCCTAACTATTGAAGCCACCTGAGGGTGTAGGTAGTGTCTGCGGGCCATTCCAAAAGGGTACTTACTGATTTAGAAATATTAAGAGTGTGTTTTTTTTAAGTGTATTTGAGTGTTACTATTATATTGCCTCCTTCTGAAGAAGGCTTACTCTAATTGACTGTTAAATAAATTAAAAACTGCTTAATCAAGAAACCTATGTGTAAGAGTTTATTTGAATACTTGTCACTGTTAATCTCTGTGTAACTCCCTTACAGCTCACATTGACCCCTCTTGAGATAAGCCTGGCTGCTCAACACGCTACCAACCTGTGTAGCACAGACTTATACCAAAGGTTGGGTTCCTATTGCCAGGAGGTCATGGTTGTTGTAGTGCACCCAAAGGGTACTGCATACAATCTTGCCTAACAGTCTTCTACAGATCCTACCTGTCCGGCAAACTACCGCCCAATTTCTATCACTCCTTTCCTGGGGAAACTCCTGGAAAAGCTGGCCACTGCCCAGCTTACTCAGCACACGGAATCTGTTGGTCCGCTCCATGACCATCAGTCTGGATTCAGAATAGGCAGAGGCATCGAAGCTGCTCTCCTGAGCACCCGTGAAGATCTGCTCTCTAATCTTCATTCTAGCTCTGCCTCTGTCCTCATCCTCATTGACCTTTCCTCTGATTTTGATACGGTCAATCACGCTTTCCTGATTAATCGACTGTGCAAAAACCTGGGCATCACGGATCAGGCCCTGGCGTGGCTGACCTCCTTCCTCCTGGACCGACCCTCCCAGGTCCAACTTGGGTCCTTTCTCTCCACCACCTCTCTCTCAAAATGTGATGTCTCGCAGGGCTCTATCCTCTCACCCTGGCTCTTTAATGTCTATGTGGTCCCTTTCGCCCACCAGATCTCCACTTTCTGTTCTAACTTTCAATGTTATGCGGATGACACTGAGCCCTCTTTCAGGTTTCCCTCAGCCTCCTCTCCGTCCTTGCTCATTCCTGGCTGTCTATCCACGATTCAGGATTGGTGTGCCTCATCAATCTCTACCGTAATGCCAGCAAGACTGAGATCCTTCTCATTGGGACCCCTGCTCCTGCTCTCCCTCTCTCACTCTGGCTGCCCTCCTTGGGCCCTTTACCCTCGCCTTCCTGTGAGGCAAAAAACCTTGGTGTCCTCTTCGACTCCACTCTCCTTCTCTCCTCACATCACAGACCTTGTGTTACGCTCAACTGGTATCCACGGGGGCGCCACACGATACTGGATGGAGGTCTAAGCGCTATCCCGGTCCCCTCTCTGCTTGATTATGTGCCAGACGTTGGGTAGCGCCTTAGGTTTTTGTGCATTGAACTCTCCGTCCTGCGTCTCTGTGCAGGGGCGCTTGGTTGGTGCGGGCGTTCCGTGGACCTAGTTGCTTCACTGGTCCATGTGCCCTTATGTCGAGTCCAGACCGGCTGTGACTCTGGCTCTGCTTGCTGTCTTCCAGGTGAGTTATAATGTATTTTCCGTCTTTATTCTGTCTCTTTCTTTCCCTCTGTTTTCTCTGTCTTCTCAGCGTCTTGCTCCACTACGCTGTTCCCTAACAATGTTTCTTTTTGTTTTCACAGGCATGGTTTCGATCTCGGAGTTGCTGTGCCGATGGCGAAGACCACAGTGAGTTATTGATGCGCAGAGCGCTGCGCTGTTTATTGGTGTTACTTGCTAACCTGTGTTCTCCACCCTTCTTTGTACAGGTTGCGGTGATGTTCCCGAGTGATGAGCGATCGAAGCTCTGTTTGTCCAGGTAAGTGCTTTGTTAATGCTCACCTTGTTCCTTCTCCCTAGCAGGTTGCCGTGAAACTCGGAGATGGGTGAGGTAAGAGAAGCACAGGGTGCTGCCAGGACTCGCTGCTTGCCCAGGTAAGAATTGTTATTAATGCTGTCCTTGTTTCTTTACATTTACAGGTTGCGGCGAACTCCGGAGATGGGCGAGGTAAGCGAAGCGCAGGATGGATTCAAGATTGATTATGTCACAGATAAGTGTTCTTGCTCGCTAATGCTGTTCTTGTTCTTCAAGGTTATTAATGGTATCCAGATCTAGGACTTCAGGATCGGCCCGCCGGAGAAGCAGATGAGCAGGAGCTGGACACGGTGAGCATTACGCTGCAGGAGTGCAGAATAATGCGAAGCGTGTTCTGCTGTTTGGGTGTGGTTTAAATAGTCCAGGTAAAGTAGTTCCAGGCCAAGTAGTTCCAGGCCCAGCCACACCCAAAACACTAGACCGCAAGGCTTGGTTCTAAAGAACTGAGCTGTGTAATAGGCCTCCATGTTGGATTAAGGTCCAAAACTGGTAATGCTTTATTCCTGATAATGAGCCTGGCACCAAAACCGCCAAGACTGACTCCATGTATGTTTCTGATGGAGTTTTCAGGCCCTTGGGGCCAGTGTGAAGGGCTTTAGCCCCACTGCTGCCAGGGGGCTTTTATACCTGAGGGGTTCAGGGGCATGGATCGTGACACCTTGCCAAGATGGCTCACTTCCAGCTACACCTCCTCAGAGGTATTCTACCTTTTCTCACCAACCCCCCAGAAGCTCACTGTCTCTAGATCCTGTAGCATCACGTCCCTCAACTGCCAGGGTGGTTTAGGCCTCTGAATTAATTTGTTAATTTTCAAACTAACCTATACAGGGGAATGTCTATGTCAGCTTCCGCCATGCAGGGGGCCAGTGATGAAGATGTCAACATGTAATCTATGTATGAGTGGGATCTAGTACACATGAGAAGAAGGTGCTGTCTATCTCATTAGGATCTATATTTATGAGTCCCACCTCTCTCAGAAGGCCTGGCAAAACTCTTTCTTTCCATTTGTATGGGGGCATCACATTAGGTACATTTTCATAAGATTAAGTGAAGAGATGGGTCTTTAGGCGTTTCCGGAAAGTGAGATAGGATGGCTCAGAGCGTATGTGCAGGGGTAGATTGTTCCAGAGGTTGGCTGCCATAGTAGGTAAGCTGGAGCCAGCAGCTCTTTTGCATCTGAATCTAGGTTTGACCAGACAGTGGCTGTGGGTGGATCTTAGAGGTCTGCTTGATGTGTGAGGAGTAATTTTTTTTCTGGGTTAGGTAAGATGGGGCATTGTTGGATAGACATTTATGCATAGTTGAGAGGATTTTGAATATAATCCTCTCTCTGACTGGGAGCCAGTGTACAGATCTCTGAGCTTCAGAGATGTGGTCAAATTTGCTAAGGTCCAGCTCTGCCCTGAGGGCATTGTTTTGAATGACCTGGAGCTGTTTTATGTTTTTGTCAGATGAGCTGCAAAGCAAGGCATTATAATAGTCCAACTTTGAACCTTCAAGGGCTCGTGCAAAGGTGAGGTGCTTATCAGATGATAGGAATGGTTTGCTTGCTCGTATCAATTTGGTAGCGTAAGCTGCTGAAGAGGTGATGTGACCGGTTTGGCGTGGCATACTTAGTGAGGCATCAAGGTAGACCACCAGAGTCCTTATAGATGGTGAGACTGGAATTTTATGGCCATCAACAGTGAAGAACCCGAATGCTGAGTCGAGGCATGCCAAGGTGGGTGGAGTCCCAACTATGAGGAGCTCCGTCTTTTCGTCGTTCAAACATAGACTATGTTGGGCCATCCAATTTTGAATGGTTTCATAGATTTTGTTTACGCTCTCAGAGTCCTGGTTATAATCACCCGAAAGAGGAAGGAGGATCTGGGTATAGTCGGCATAGTTAGTGAAGGTGACACCCAGAGCGTGAAGGTGGTCAAATAATGGTTTGGTGTAAATGTTATACAAAGTGGGCGAGACACATGAACCTTGGGGCACACCGCATGATATAGGAGTGGGTATGGCTGACGCTTCGTCAGAGAAGACTCTGGAAGATCTGTTGTTCAGGAAGGAAGCAACCCAGATGGCTGCTTCAGGGGAGAAGCCTGCAACCTTAGTGAGGTGTCTACAGAGGTTTTGGTGGTTGACTAAGTCGAAGGCCACTGATAGGTCCAGGAGGAGAATGAGAGAAAGTTTTCCTGCATCGTTGGGCTCGTCAAGCTGATGCTTCAAATCAAGGCGTGCTGTTTCAGTCCCATGGCGGGGGCGGAAGCCGGATCAGAAGGTCTGCGCATTCCTTTGCCAAAGTGGCAGGGCAGATGTCACCCATGCAGCAGGATGGCTTGAGGCCTGCGATAATGGTAGCTAAATCAGGCTCTGAAATTGGTTTGAATTTGAATGGTTGGGCGATGGGGGTTGGATTGGTCTGGGGATGACCTGACCTATTTTTGAAGTAGTTGGTGAGTTTAGCTTTAATTTTAACCTGAAGTTGTATGACTTTATTTGTTAGGTGTCTTGAATTTTGTTGCACCAGGTAGTGTCTTTGGTGACGTTAGAGGGAGGAGTGATGGGTGATTCTAATTCTCTTAGAATGGAGAACGATTCTCAGGTGTTTGAAGCAGCTTCAGTAATTTGTGTGTTGTAGGTAGTTGCTTTAGATTTGTAGATTTTTTTTGTAAACTTCTGCTGCCTCTGTGAATTGTGCTTTGTTTTGGCTCGTGGGGAGTTTCTGCCAGGCGGCTTCTGCAGCCTGTTGTTTTGCACGTAGAGATTCTAGCTCGGCTGTGAACCAGGAGTTCCTATGCTTAGGGTTCTTCGATTTCTCTAGCTTGGGTGGGGAGATGATCTTGTCAGCTTTGGTAAGCATAGTGTTGTAGTGAGCAACAAGTGCCTTGGTGTCTAGGTTTGTTGATATGTGGGTGGAAAGCAATGGGAGTAGGTACTCTTTTGTCAGATTACGGGAGATGCAAGCTATAATAGGGGGCAGCAGCCTAGGCCTTTCTGGGCGGCTTGGACAGATAGGGATGTAGAAGCTAATGCAATGGTGGTCAGTCCAGGGGCAAGGTGTGTTGGAGAGGATGAAGATGTTACAATTATGGTCGTGAATCCAATCAAGTGTTCGGCCATTTATGTTGGAAGTGTCTTGGACAAGTTGGGTGCATCCAAAGGCAGTCATGGTGTTAGTAAGGGATGCCGTTTCTGAGTCTATGGGGTAATTGTAACCTAGATTGAGATCATCTAGGATGGTCAGCTGGGTGGATGGTTTTAAGTTGGTCGAGAGGGGTTGGGTAAGGTCTTCTTCAAATGAGGCTAGAGGGGCTGGTGTGGTAGACTAGGTAAAGTGCGATGGTGGAATTAGGTGAACTTGCTAGTTTGGCTGAGATGATTTCGCAGTGTTGTATAGCAGGGGGACTTATAGGTCGGAGGGCCAGGGTGGTTTTGTGAATGAAGGCAACTCCTCATCCTTGGCCTGTGGGTCTTTCTTCTTGGATAATAGTATATCGGATCGTACTATGTTGGATGTGATGAGGTCATGGATGTCCACAGCGTGGGTGACAATGTACGTAGCATTGATCAGAATGCAAGAGAGTGTCAAGGACGCTGAATAGGTGGTGGATGGATTGAGGTTGGCGGCAATTTGTATGATATGTGATGGTGGGAATTGGGAAGGTGGCATTGAGTTGTGGTGTGATAACGGAGGAAGGAGTTGCAGGTCTGAAGGTCCCATGTGTAGGCGAGTGGTGAGAGGGGGATAAGTCCGACTTGAGAGAGAAGAAATTCGGTTTTTGCTTGTGCATGACGTGGTGAATGTGGGATTCTGTGATGTGTTGAGGCATGTGTTGATAGTGAGATCAGTCTTAGGTTCTCTCAGCAAAGGGGTGGGAGCATCGGAATTCATTCCCTGATGCACAGCCCAGCAGTTCACTGGGGCAAGGGAGAAAGTGGTTGCAATGGTGGCTTTGTCATCTGGTAGTGCTTGCGCAGGAGCATAGTGGTTAGGTGGTGTGTCATGGGGATGAGTGTCCGTCCTCGTAGGGCCCAACCATCTTGTGCCACCAGGAAGGAAATGCATAGGGGGCAGTGTACACTGGTACATGGAAAACTTGTGTGGTGAAGAGTGTGGCTCAGGGAGGAATGGAGGATATCATGGGGTGAGCTGTTAGGTGTCATATGGGAAATGATCCCTAACGATTAAAGTGAGCGTTGCCAAAGAGCAGTGGTTGTGTTGTCAGCTGCTCAGGAGCTGGGACTGCAGAAGCAGGTGCAGGAGGAAATGTGTTGGGCGTACCTATGCTAGATAGGTGCTGACTGTGGGGGGGATATTGTTGCAAGGCATCCAGAGCAGGCGTTTTCAGGCACCGTGAGGTGCTCACGGGAGTTTGGGGCTGCAGATGAAGGTGCGGGAGGAAGGTTGTTGGGCATACCTCTGCTAAGAAGGTGCTAGCTTTGGGGGGATGATGTTGCAGGGCATTCTGAGTGGGCGTTTTCAGGCACAGTGAGGTAGTGCTCAGGGGAGTATGGGGCTGCAGAAGGGTGTAGGTCGTACCTCTGCTAGGTAGGTGCAGACTGTGGGATGTTGTAGAACATTATTGGGCATGACCATCAGGCTGCCTTGTAGGGCGGGTGGCGCACTCGCATGAGAGTATCCTCCGACTTCAATTTGGAGGTTCCCATGGAGATTGGGGTGTGTAGAGGGAGACTGCATGTGGCAGAGTTTGGTTAGGTGAAGGTGTCTGTGGAAGTCGTTCAAGGAAGGGAGGGGGGAGGAAGGAGGGCATGGAAAGTGCATTACTGTTGAGAAATTGGGTATAAAGGTGCATCATCACTATACAGAAGACACTGCAGAAAGCTGCAGAAAGGATCTTCTTGCCTTCAGGTGGAGTAGGTAACAGGAGGGGCATGCTGGATGCTGTCGGCTCTGCTTCAGCGCAGCGGTCGTCTTATCAGGGGACAACTACTCCGGTTCAACATGCAATGCGCTGGGGGCCATAGTGGTCTGGCCAACAGTGTTCTTGAGTGGCAGTTTTCCTTCTTGTAGGGGGAGACAAGCAGTAAAGATCTTAGATGCGGGCCTTGGGTTGTGGACGGCTTCGTCAGCGGCTCATGTCTCTGCAGGCCATTTCAATGGTTAAAACGGGTCGGCGTAATGGGGGGAGCTATAGCACCCTCCACTGACTTCAGCAGCTGTTCCTGGTCATTCAAACTGCAAATAGCCTCCTTGTGTGAATGGAGCACGATGCACTTGATGAGCTTTTTAAAGTGGATTGGGTAAGCTTTGCGGTGGGTGAGGAGTTGTCCAACTGGTACCTCTTCTCTCTGGGGGGAGGTGAAAGAGGATTTATACCTGGCCCAGGTCCAATATTGTGTTGACGTCCCCTCCAATTGCCACATACCCCTCTGTAAAAGATGATAGGGATGATTAGAGATAAATTAAGAATGTGGCCTGTTTTTCATTGGTGCCCTATATAGAGGCTAAAGTAACCAAATGTCCAAACAGTAATTCCATGAACAATTAACACCTGTTCCCTGAATCTATGAGAGTATCTTATTTTTAATTGAACTTCCTTTGCATAGAGTTTGACTTCTGCCTTCTTGCTCTCACTTGAGGCAAATAATTCTAAAGGAGCTGTCTCCAACGGAGGTGGTGTAAGTCTCTATGGACCAAATATGTTTATTGTTAAAATGTGATGCCTGTTCCCATGCTCTGTCATTTTCACAAAATCCCCCTTAAGTTAATGGGAGCTTTCAAACCCTGGGCACTTAAGTTAGTAAACAGCCTTTTGGTTATTCAATAATCTTGTCTAGTAAACCCGCTTTATTACACTGCACCATTAACTCATGATAAGATTTGACTTGCCTCCCTGTGCTCTTCCCCTGTACCTGTTACTGTAGGTCAGACATTAACAAATTAACTGTAGTAAACGCAAACTTTTCTAGAGCAGCTCCCTTCCTATGCTCTTTCAGGGCTAACCGCCTGAGCCCCCCACCCTAACAATCATCCACCCGCCCCAAGCACCCCTGGTCACTAGCATGTTCCAAATCCCTGCTTTCCAAAACCAGATGTTCCGCTACCCAACTACTATGACCGTAACCCCTCTCTTAAAGTTCCCATCTTAGGTGATTTTGCCTTTGATATTGTCTGGTTGAGACTATTGATTGCTGTCGACCCATATATTAAGGGCTGATTGAGCTTGTGGGAGTCTTAGTGGCGAATTCCCTCTGAAATGATTCTTTTAAACTTTTGCCACCACTCTAGACCATCTGGGAAGAGGTGTGAGGTATCTTGGCTCTTTCGCTGCAGTGTTTTCCAGATTCTGTGTGTAAATTGCCCTATCAAAGTGGAGAAGATAACAGGCTTCTTGCACCATGGCGATCCTCCATTGCCATTCCCCTATCATAAATAATAGACAACAGCGATGTTTGAACCCATGTTTGCACAACCAGCTTGCTACATCCTTCAAAGATTTGCATTTGCCATTGTCAATGGGGGTAGGTCTTGCAATAAAGCGAATTTGGCATTGCAAAATGAAATTGCTGGGCGATTCCTGGCAGCCTTCATGCTCTCCTTGACCTGAAAGTTCACAAGTGAGTACATCTGGTGGTAGATTCCTTTCCCTTTGATATGCTGAGAAGATACAATGTGGTTTGCCAAGGAGGATTTCTGATTCTGTTGGGAGGAATAGGATATTTCTGAACAAATCCTGGACGAATCCCTTCAATTCTGTTTCAGGAATTTGTTTTGGAAGTTTTTTCACTCTAAAGTTGTAATGTCTTGAGCGGTTCTCTGTGTCTTCCAGTTTAATTTGCATAAGGTCACAAGTTGCCTTCAGATTTGTCACTCTGATTCTTTTAGTGGTAGTCACATGCTGTGGTTTTGATTTCCTCAATTCTCCAACTTGTCGCTAAGATCCTCGCATCCAAAGAGGGATAGTTTGGCTACTAAAGTATTCAGGCATGGAAAACACGCAGGAACCACGCTGAGCCGGTAAATAGAAAAGGAAAAGTACTCTTTTTTCAGGCAGGATAATAGGATGAAAACATTCTTCTGGTCCAAGCTCCCATGCTAAAGTCGTGAGCAACGGCCTCTCTCAGAGCCCCCCAGCCCCTTGCATTCCACATTCCATCAGGCATTCTCAGAGCTGCAACCAGCACACAAGCATGCAAGATAGCACACACCTCCTTCCCTAACCGAACACAAGAAACCCACCTAACACTCAATCATGCACAACCTCTCAGTATCAAGACCTTACAGACGATAATGCACAGCAGGATAATTTACAGTCAACCAAATACTTCCTAATGCCCTGGCCTGCCGCACCAGGGCCTCAGGCCACCTACACCCAAGTATGGCCTACCCACAAGAGGGTATAAACTGCTACACAAAAACAGCAAACGTACCTACATTCACACCCATCAAAACAAAACATCACCTCCCTTCCTATAAAACCAAAGAAACACCCTACTACTCCAGCAAGAACAACCACTCAGAACCAATACTACACATATAAACCAATGTGTAACAGGATAACTTACACTCTAAAGAAAACTATATCTCCTCTTGCCCTGGCCTGCATTGCCAGGGCCTCGGGCCTGTCACAGCTGAGCACGATCTGCCCACACAAGGGCATAAACCTGCTTACACAAAAGCAGAAAACAAAACCACACTCACAACCAACACAATATAACCTAACCTCCTTCTGCCAGGGTCTGCTGCACACCAGCCCCAGTTCTGCCACACCTGAGCACAACCTTACTCAACAAGCCAGAGCAACCACCACAACATAAACCGAAATCCTGTCCCGCCTCCAACCCAAAAAAAACCAGTCCTGAGAAAACCACAAGCCCAACAGACACACACCGCAAACCGAAAACACAGACCACACCTCCACCGCAAACACACTACCACCAACACACCCAACTCTCCCTAAGAAACAAATAGAAGGATGAAATGAAAGAAAAGTGACTCATCAACAAAAAACACACTAAAACCAACACCATTGTAAAGTAGCAGCACATTACTACACACAAACACGGGTGACCAATCCCATCTTCACGTATAACCTCACCTATCACCCAAACACAGGTTGGTCACTCCCAGATTCAGCCGACACTACAAAATACTTAAAAGAATAATATAAATACTCATACCATTGGCCAGCTCTACTACAGTGCACTAACTCCACGACAACAACCTAAAATTGCCACTACTACACTACAACAACTGCTACTCATGACATATCCTCCTGCACCTAAAGTGCTATGTTGTCTTCATAACCACTGACAAAATACAACCCCTAGCGGCAATATAAGAATGCCCTACTATCTACAAGTACAAGAACATATATGCTCAAAGATAAAAAAAAACTTGAACCCTCGGGTTAGAACGTCCAATAACTGCAGCAACTCCAAAACACATATACATTCCCAGTGTGAGAGCAGCCTAGGACAACAAAATCTCCAAGCGCCTACTCATTCCTGTTGCCAGAACATCCTACAACAACAATAACTACAAATTCCTGGTGTCAGCATCAACATAGGTTCACTACATAATGACAACCACTACCACTTATGCCCCACAACTCCTCACAAGAAGCGCTACATTTCTCACATCCACCCCACTACACACCAATGTATCAAACTCTCACATGAGAGTTGTACATCCACACTACACCAGGTGATATTCCACTCCACAAATTACATCTAGCTCACTGCACTACATCACTCCAGAACATGTACACAGGTTGTAATCCCAACATAAGTCCTGCAATAGTAGTGGTGATCAGGCACTACATCGCAATGACTCCAACTATGTTGTATAGTATTCTCCTGAAAATATGTTGCATGAACATTTCATCTTCATGGCGTACAATGAACACCCTAAAAATGAACTATCCTGCTTGTACTCTATTAATAAGTGCTGGCGGTGTACCAAATACACCCTGACAAGGGGAGTAAAAGCATACATTTATATGGTAAGATCACAGTGGGCAATATAATAAATCAACCCAGCACATCACATATCCATTTAAAATACATCATCATCCTCAAACCAACCCCTTACATAACCTCAAAGTATACAATATTACACTATAACACTCTTATAATCTCACTGTGTACAAATTACACTCTAACACAAAAAAACCTACTTTTAGTGTACCATTCCCACCAATGTCAGGGAGTAGATTTTAGTGGACTGTTGTGCAGGGAGTCCGAAGTTGTAAGAACAAATGCTTGAACACTGCTCCCCTGTTTAACTGTCTTCTTTTGAACTGTATCAATAAAGTACTTTCTGTTTTGTACTTACTTTTCTCCTTGATTCCTGCCTGGTTCCTGCATGCAGGCTGTCCATCCTGTGGTCCTGGAAATGCTGAGCCAGGATGGTGTGGCCAGTGTTGCTGTTGAAGAGCAGCCTTTAATGAGCAAGGAGGGAGTCGTTGCAGCGCCATGAAGGGTTCAAGAGTTCCAGTGGAGGGTGGTCATTGTTGTGTACGTAGTACACGAGGCGCGCATGCGCGGCCGAGCAGGCCGGCGCATGCGCGCTGAAATAATAAAGGCGGTGCCCGGGCAGTTCGCGCCGGAGCACCGGAACAACCAGACGTCTCCGGCGTGCGTTCTTGCGCGCCCGCCCGCCCGCGCTAGTGCTCAGACCCTGGGGGGCCCGCACGCCATCACAGGGCTTACCCAGGTCCCAACACTGGCGACGAGGAGGTACGGAATACTTCCATGCTCCGACAGCCTCGGAGAGACGGAAAGCTCTTCCGTATTACGGACCCGCGGAGTGCCGGTGGCCATTTTGTTTTCGCTCGCTCCTCTCCTCACACACAGCTCCAGTGGTTGCGGCCCGAGAGGGTGCTCGTGCGCCACCTGCCAGCTGTGTTTTTTGGAAAACTACTCAATTTTTGGAACTCCCACAGTCCTGCAGGTGCAGGGCTGTGGCATCAAAGAAGAAAGACGTGGGTTTCTACACCCCAGCACTACTACAAGCCCAGGACAAGCCACCCATCATTATAGGAAAAGACAACTGTGAGTACTTGACGCAGAAATGGGCGAAGAGACTGATGGTGAGGGTGCCATAGCCCCAATTCCGCGCAGATCTCGCAGCTCCCTGGCCCCCATGCCTGAATTCGATACAACTGGCCCCCCTTCCAAACTGGGCCCGAAGTGGCTGCTGTGGGTCAAGAGGCTGGATATGTTCTTCAGGGCATCTGGGGTGAACGATGATGACACCAAAATCGCCACTATGATCTACTCGGCAGGCGCGGAAGTCCACAAGATCTACGATTCCCTCGTCATCCCCGTGGTCACGTATGACGCAGTCAAGCAGGCACTCAAAGACCATTTTCTCCCCATGGCAAATGTGGATTTTGATAGATTTGTCATGGGCGCCGAAAGACAACTAGACGACGAGCCTCTAGACAAATTTTGTGCCCGTTTGAGGCACCTGGCGACCTCCTGCAGATGGGTCGATGAGGAAGAAATGGTCCGCAACCAGCTATTGCAGGGGTGCAGCTCCGGCAAACTTAGAAGGCAAGTACTGAGAGAACCTGGTCTGACCCTCCAGCAAATTTTGGACCTGGGAAGGGCACATGAGCTGGCAGAAGCCAGAGGGGCGAAAATGGACGCTGCCACGCGACCGAAGAATGATGAAGACGCATTTGCTGTGGGACTTTCAGCAACGGGAAGGTTGAAATGGGTGCCGAGAAGGCCTGATGCCCCCCCCCCCACACCAGGCAACGCCTCATCTTGCTCCTACTGTGGATATGATCTCCCCCACGGAGGTGAATGCCCAGCTAAGTCGAGAACGTGCGGCCGGTGTGGCACACCAGGGCACTATGCAAGGATGTGCCGGGCTGCCGCCCCTGTAGCGGCAGGAAGAGGACCGGAGAGAGTTGGACGTGGGGGTGCTCGCAGAGTGAGAGGCATCTCATCGATCGATCAGGGTCTGCAGGACCTGGACATCGCAGAAGAGGAGGAGGAGGAGGAAGAGATTTTCTTCATTTCCAGCATTGTGAAAGGTCCTGGCACGAGACGCCAACCCACATGCACTGTTAACATCAATGACGTCCCCACCCCCATTCTCATAGACACTGGGGCGTCGGTCTGTGTGCTGGCCACCAAACACTATGAGGCCCTGCCAGGCCCACCGGAGCTGTCTGCGTCCATGGCGCGAATATATTCTTTCGGAGGGGAAACACCTCTACCCATCCAAGGCGTGTTTGTAGCCCCGGTTTCTCATGGACAGAACACTATCAAAGCAAGGTTCTTTGTCACCAGCGTCAGCCCACATTCCCTGTTGAGCTGTGCGGCATCAGAAGCACTCGACATTGTCCACTTCTCGTTTGGAGTATACCATGCAGATCTGAAAAGCATGCTACACAGATTTGAAACTCTCTTCAAGGGCATTGGAAAACTGAAAGCAGAGCCCATACGCTTACATATCGACAAGTCCGTGAGGCCGACGGCCCTCAAACATCGCCGGATTCCTTTTCACTTAAGAGCCCAAGTGGAGGAGGAGTTGCAGCAGCTGGTCGACCGAGACATCATTGAAAGAGTGGAAGGCCCCACCCCTTGGGTTTCGCCTATCGTAGTGGCCCCAAAGCCGAAGCAACCGGGGGCAGTGCGCATTTGCGTGGACATGAGGCTCCCAAATGCCGCCATCAAAAGGGAGCGTCACCTCACACCCACTCTAGATGACATCGTCGGAGAACTCCAAGGTGCCAAAGTCTTCTCTAAACTGGACCTCAGGTCTGGGTATCACCAGTTAGAGTTACACCCCGAGTCGAGGTACATTACGACATTCACTACTCACAAGGGGCTGTACCAGTACAAAAGACTAAACTTTGGAATCTCGTCCGCAGCGGAGGTTTTCCAAAATGCCATCAGAGGAGCCCTGTCCGGACTGAAAGGAGTCATAAACATGTCCGACGACATCTTGGTCTTTGCCAGGTCGGAAATAGAACATCTTAAACGACTAGAGAACACTTTTGAGAGACTACAGGCGGTGGGTTTAACCCTGCACCAAGAAAAGTGTGAATTCCTAAAAGACCGACTGGAATTCTTTGGGTTCACCTTCCATGCCGGGGGCATATCCCCGGATCCGGGAAAAGTCAAGGACATTAGAGATGCACCTCCACCCACATCACCGGCCGAAGTACGGAGCTTCTTAGGGATGGTCAACTACTGCGGCCGTTTTATCAAGGACTTGACCTCTCTGTCGGAACCACTGAGGGCACTCACCAGGAACGACGTAGCCTGGCAGTGGACTGAGAATGAACAACGATCCTTCAGGACCATCAAAGAAGCCCTGTCAGAGCAGGAAACAATGGCCTATTTCAATCCCAGCCGGGAATCGGAGATTGTGGTCGATGCCAGCCTGGTGGGACTGGGGGCGGTCCTCATGCAGGCAGACGAACTAGGGGTCATGAGGCCCATAGCATATGCCAGCAAAGCCCTCACCGACACGGAGAAGAGATATTCCCAGATAGAAAGGGAGGCCCTTGCCATCCTGTGGGGGTGCAAACACTTCAGAATTTACATCCTCTGCAAACCTGTCGTCGTGATAACGGACCATAACCCCCTGATTCCTATTTTGTCAGGAACATCATCCAAGCCGCCACCCCGCATCGAGAGATGGATGCTATCCCTCATGGAATACGGCGTCAAGCTAGTATACCGCCCAGGTACACATAACCCAGCCGATTATCTTTCTCGTCACCCAGGCACGAGGGATACCCAGAGTCCCTTGGAGATGACCGACATTGGGGACGCCGTACACCTCGTCATTGAATCGGCCCTGCCCGTGGCCTTATCGAGACAGGACATTGCAGACGACTCGAACGCAGACGAGGCGTTCCTGAGGGTGAAAAGGGCGGTGGCCACAGGAGAGTGGCGGGACACCCTTTTGAACAACGCCAGGAGGAACCCGGATGTGCAAAGGGACCTGCAACTGCTGTGGAAAGCCCGACACAAGCTCTCGGTGTCCACGGACGGTCTGTTACTGCGAGGGCACCAGATCGTGATCCCCAGGTCATTGGTCATGAGGGTCCTCCACTTGGCCCACACAGGGCACCAAGGCATGGCCACGATGAAGGCACGCCTCAGGCTGAAGGTCTGGTTTCCCGATCTGGAGCACAGGGTGGCCGAGTTTGTGAGGACCTGCATTCCCTGCCAGGCTACGAGTCCTGTGGAAAGGGGCCCACCCATTCAGGCCATGGAGCGGAGTGACGTATCATGGGGAACGGTGCACGCAGACTTCGGCTCGACCGGAAGGGGCCTACATTTCCTGGTGGTCACGGACCAGTGGTCGAGGTATCCGGAGGTGGAGCTCGTAGAATCCACCGCCAGTGATCACACCATCCTGGCAATGGACAAAATTTTCGCCACCCATGGGTTCACCTTTGAGATCTGCTCAGACAACGGAGCGCCATTCCAAGGACAGCGGTTTGCTAGGTATTGTGAAGAACGAGGTATAAAGCACCGGAAGGTAACCCTGCTATGGCCAAGGGCCAATGGAGAGGTTGTGCGATTCATGCGGACACTGAACAAGATTTTTCGAATTTCTGTCAATGGAGGGGAGGACCTACGTCACAATCTAATTGACTTTCTTCGGGAATACCGGTCCACCCCACATCGATCCACCGGAGTCGCACCCGCCGAGGCGTTGTTCAGGCGAATACCCAGAGGGCTGATACCCGAAGCGGGAGACAGACACCCAGGAGTGATCGATAGCGCACGAGTGACAGCAGAAAGAGCAGCGAGAAACGAGAACGAAACAACAAGGCGGAGGCTGCCAGAAAGAGAGATAGCGGTAGGAGACACCGTCCTAGTCCGGAACAGGAAACCGGAAGGAAAACTCTCAATGACTTACGAAGCCCAACCAATGGGAGTCACTCATGTCAAAGGGTCCATGGTCACAGCTGCGAATGCGCGGGGTACGGTAACCAGAAACGTATCCTTCTTCAAGCGCATAGGGCCTGTGGCAGCGGAAGAAGAAACCAATCCTAACCAAGGACAAACAGCGGAGGCGCCGCATGGAGGTGGTGAACCGCCAGAGGACCCCGGGGGACCAGAGAACCCCGAGGGAGGTTCACCCAGGTACCCGCGCAGGGAAGGGCGTCGTCCGCCGCAAAGATTCCAGGATTTCATCATGGACTCAGCGGCATGAGTAACAAGCCCTGTTAAGTACAGTTTGATTTGAGCCACGTTGGCTCCACTGTTCAATGTGTTTGTTGTTTGGGGGGAAAAGGAGGGATGTTGTGTACGTAGTACACGAGGCACGCATGCGCGGCCGAGCAGGCCGGCGCATGCGCGCTGAAATAATAAAGGCGGTGCCCGGGCAGTTCGCGCCGGAGCACCGGAACAACCAGAAGTCTCCGGCGTGCGTTCTTGCGCGCCCGCCCGCGCGTGCTAGTGCTCAGACCCTGGGGGGCCCGCACGCCATCACAGGGCTTACCCAGGTCCCAACAGTCATTATGCAGCACTAAGGAGAATTCTGGCTGAAGAAGGGAGCAGAGTGGCTGCCTTAAGGAGGAAGGCGGTCAGAAGTGCTTAGGTGTTGCAGATTTGGAGCGAGCACCATTTTGTGCACAGGACAGACAGGTGGCATGTGCCCTGGAGAGAGTAAGCAACACGGTCAGGTGAGAGTGGCAGAGAGCAGTGCGGTTGCCCGGTTCAGGAGCTCCATAGTTTGTGATATTACTGCACGACCGTGGTCCAGCCCATTACACGTTTAAGGAAGTCTTAGCATAACCGCGCTCAGTCAGGGCTCAGACCGTCCTCTGTGCCCACATGCAAACTCCATACAGCCAATGTAGTGGGGCAACATCCATCTGGCCTCCTACACGCTCGCCAATATCCTGTCTCGTTGCTGCAGGCATGACCGCCAGCACTGGGTCATTCTTTTCCTGGAGCCTCAATCTCACTCCTTATCTGCTGTGGGGCCACGTTACCAGCAACCCCAACACCCTTACCGGCACCTAATATCCTGGTGCCACCGGGATATTACAAGCGGCGCTGGTAACGGTAAATCCCCATTTCCTTGGCGTCCTATCGGACTCCATGGAAGTGGGGTCACTGAAGCACCGGCACCATAGCTAACGGTGCAGGTGATTCAGTGACAACCATGCCGGTAGAGGCCTGAAAATCCTGCAGGTCACGCCTGCCGGGGGATCCGTTGCCCTTACCGGCATTGTTGTAGTATGACGGTCCGGAAATGACCACCATACTTATGATGAGGGTCATTGTGGCCAGGACATCTCTGCTTTTGTGTCCTTTGCCTGTTTTATCGATTGCAATGGTTGTTTTTGTAATGGCATGTCCCAAGAATCTACTGCACCATTAACATGGGTTTTGCCTTGTTAATTGCTGACCGTATGGCTAATTGTGCACTATAGGAAGTAATGGGAGCCTTCACTCTCTCAGTCTCTTTACGCAGCTAGCTTCGCTGGGTGCTCTACTGCATTCCCATAACACAGAGTATTGTTCAAGGCCCCTATTGCAGACCCAGCCTGGGGGATGCAAGGGGTTGATTCTCAGGGGCAAGTCTGACTTACTACACTCATTGTTGTGCTCGATCCTGGAGGGCTTTCATCCTCAGTGCAGCCTTGAGGAAAGTCTCTGTGCTATGTGGCCAGATGAGCTGATTCACCTTGTCGGTGCCAGGTCTTCTTCAGTAATAGTGTGGGTCTGTGCCTGCCGAGTATGAGACAACGGCACGGCAGTGGGTTTGAATTTCAGCAAAATCCCTGACCCACAGCAGGCATCCGCGAGGTAAGCTCAGCTAAGCGGCGCATGACCCACTCTCGAAACCCTCTCCCTGGCAAGCCCAACAAGGCTGCGCTACACAGTGAAGTAAAGCCCAGCAAGAGGGTCTAAGTGCACCGCTGAGTCTCCAACTATGGGGGTTGCGCCAGGGCAGGATGGATATTGCCACTAGCGGGAAGGAGTCAGCCCCAGCAGAGCAGTGTCTTAGGCATCTGCCATCTGCTGCTTCCACTGAGCAACTTTCAGTGGAAAAGCCAGGCCATTGCTTCTGCAATCCCACGACCTTTGAAGGACTAGGCAGTAATATTGAAAAACCTTAGTCATTGGGCCCTAAACAACATACACCAGAAAAGGGACAGTGCATGACGCTGTCCATAAAACTTTGAATATCTTCCCAAGACCTATACATGTCTCAAGCTGTAGATACTAACAGTTTGGGTCCAGTTGGGTGAAATCCTATTCCTCGGTCGCTAGGACAGCATCAAGTGCTGTGTATTGCCAAAACGTCTCCTGGTCGACAGTGTGAGACAATAGGCTTTCTTCATGAAGCAACACGCCCTTTCATAAACACAATAGTACAGAACCGAGCCTATCCTCCATTAAAGCAACTGTCGAAAGGAATAGTCTAATGTTGTACAGGAAAATCATTCTGTCAACACCGAAGCGCCTACTCGAAATTGTAAAAAAAGAAATGATGAGAGAGCAGAATCAAATGCTTGTAACGTGGAGGTCTAAAAACAAGCAGTTACTGGAAAAAATAGGAAGCTCTGAGCCTGAGGAAGAACTGATAAGCAATCCAGTAAAAGTCAGTAAGAAGCTTTTGGAACTGGACTGGATCGAGACCCAGAATGCAGCTGATCAATGCATATTAACGAAAGATATGCCAGGGAATCCAAAAAAAGTTAACAAACTTAAAGCTTATCTTGTAAAATTTGCGGATCAAAGCTTCCTGAGAATCCGTTTGAACCTGATCAGCTCAAACGAGATTTTGGCCATAGAGGCCAAGCACTAGTGCCGTTTATGTCTTCACACAAATCAAGTAGAGACAACTAGACACCTTCTGCTTTCATGTATAGGAGTGTCTAAAGAAGGAAAGGTCTGGTTGGGCCATTTTTTTGAAGACCTTTACGCCTTCAGTGAAACAGTATGGTGGTCCCGTCTACTAAGGGGTGAGAAGACGAGCTGGGTTATAGCAGTCGGGTTTTTTTTCAAAGAAGGGCCATTATCCACCAAAGAGCAATGATATAAGATGGATTAGCAGGATGTATTTATCGTCTGTAATAGTGAATCACCAATAAGAAACACCTAACATAGCCAGGGGGAGAAAGAAGCCCTTTTGATGTATACTACACTTAATTTTGTAAAACATGTTTTGTACAATTAAATCAAATAAAACATAAAAATAAATAAATAAACACATAGTCAGATGTGAGAGGGTCAGGTTGGCCTTCCTAGTTAAGACAGCATCCATCGATAGGATGGACCGGGCTGGAGTCTAACAAGCTTGCAGGCAGTGTCTCCAAACGGATGGATGACCATGACCAGAGAGCTATTTCTGTCTCCACTATCTGGATGTTTGCAGACCAGCACTGGAAATAAACCTGTATTCCACTTCTAGCAAACCAGAGCTAAGTAATACTCATACGTTCATTGCAAAGGGATACAAAATTATACAAGTATACAAGTAGCAATCCAGTTAACCCACGGCCATTCAGTGTCAAGAATGGCGGTCCACCTGCACATCAGGTACAATGCTAACGCCTACACCAACCTAACTGGAGACTCTATCCCCAGTGGTAGCTTCATTTTCCAGTGTTCCAGGGACCAGGCAGGGGGCTGCAGTGGCAGTGCTACCTTCGGCAAGACCGAGAGAATGCTGACAGTCCGTGCATCATGGGTGCCACCATCTTTGCTGCCTACACCGTCGCAGAAGACCGGCACCGCACTTTCATGCATGCGCCCTATTGTTAGCATCCTCCGTTGCCTCAGCAACATGCCCTGAAGAAACAAGCCTGCCTTTCTCTGCAGATGGGGATTTAAACCCCTCACAGCCAGACTTCAACATGTCTTAATGCTTTTGGTACGGGTCCTGGTGTTTAGTTGTTCGTTCCCTGCCTTTCTTGTTTCACGCCTGACTCTGCTCCTTGTCCTGGCTGGCCTTGTGCCCTTTCTTTTTACCTCCTACCTTTCCTTCTTGCCAGTCTACTGCTTCCCTCTTGTTGCCCTGGCTTCTTTGAAGAGCTTATTGTCCTCTATTGTATCTCGCCCTGCTCCTTCCAGTCTGTCAGCTCCTGACCTTTCCCAATCCACCAGTACACTGCTGCTGCCTCCTGCCTAGTATTCCAGCCATCACATGTAGTGTAGAAGTTTTCCTACCGCTCTCCCCCATCATCTCCAGGCTCCAACCAACTAGCAGCAGCACAGCTCCCTTCTCCAGTGCACAACGCTGCGCTGGCATCGTGTTAATCCTGGAGAGCTGTTTCTGTGGTGAAGGGATCTAGTGTCTGCTGTGTTCCTATGGGCATACCCATGGGGAACGCTCTGAGGTTGGTTCTCTCTTCACCCATAACATGCCTTACACATCCTGGAAACCAAGTGAAGACCTGGTTCCCACTTTTGGCACGAGCGCCAGGGGACCACTCTGGTGGTGACAGTGCGTGGGACAAAGATCCTTTAACATTAACATAACCCTGATTGTCTACAGAAAACAGGTACGCAGCAAAGACGCGACATGGTGCTTGACGCTCAGACAGCAAACATTCCAACCCACAGGTAATTTTTGAAAGGTCGGACTCTCCAATGCAGTAACGTTGCCTTCTTATGTTAATACTGTTACTTCTGACAGCAATGAACACCTACTTTGCAGATTTAAGAAAGTTTCGAGATAAGACACTCACAAACAGTGGTATACCACCCAGTGGCAGAGCCAGGGGAAGGGCAAGGCGGTCGGTCACTCCCCCTTGGCTCCATCCTCGTGCCCGGTGTGCCCCCTCATTGGCTCCCGCAGGGCTGACAGGCTGCGGGCACTCCACTCAGAGAGCTTCGATCATGTTAAAAAGAGAAATACTGGACGCACACCGACTGCAAAGACCCTGTGAAACCAGCCCTGCTGTGACAAGACCACACAGACCAAAAAGAATACTAACCCACGACTACACACTCAACCCGAGAAGATGGAGTAATGAGGCTAAAGCCTCGCTATCCAAAAATCACTGCTGATGGATACAAAATCTATCAGCAAGAAGAAGAACAGCCGTGCACACGGACGTGTGCTGTGCCATGACGTCACAACCCTGCTTGCTGCAGCCCTTGCTGGCTATAGATGGAGCTCTGCTGCAGCACACGGGTCACGAAAACAGGCCTCTTCATCCCAGGCCTGCGCAGAATCGAGGCTCAATTCTGTGCAGGCCTGGGACAAAGAGGTCTGTTCTTCTGATGGGCTCTGAGCAGCCCGGCAGAAAGGCGCATGCTGCTGAGTGCCAACCCTATTCAGTGATGGAGGGGGAGGGGGGTGCTCCAGAGGGGGTCACTGCCATTTTATAACTTTTTGCAGGTAGAACTAGGAACTGTTGATAGGGAGTCATACTTTTTCGTGCATTATGTCTGTATGTTGTAGCATTTATTTGGCGTTCAATTATAAATTAAAACAATTACTATAATTTGTACGTTTCAGCATTATTTTTCTCCTTCACTGTCTGCAAACTGCTAATTGGGATGCTTAATATATTTAATTTATAAAACCTTACCGTACAAGCCACATCTATTATCAGTTACACACCCCACATTTGTTATGGAGGGAACGTCAAACTAAAATTTTATTTCAATTTGACAATGAAATCTAGATATTTGAATCAGATCCATCAGCAAGGCAAAACATAACAATTTCAACAAACATTCGCAAACAATATGCCCTTCTACACTGCTGTGCTAGGTTTGCGGTTTATAAATACCTCTAAATAATTACTAATTATGAAATCAGCCACAGCCAGTTCCTCTGAAAGTGCAACAATTTCATAAAAATCAATTGCCTGGACAATGCATGTTTTAATGAAATGTACACATCTAACTTACCAATGATTTAAGTTGAACTGCAACAAGATCGGTGTCTCTCTCTAATAAAGTGATGCACTAAACTGAATGTTCCATTCATTATTGAGCCGTTGCCCATGTTCCTGCCTGAGGCAGGACACTTAGGCTGATTCAGGACACTTTAAACAGACTGCAGTCACTAAAAAGCTCATCATCATAGGACAGGTAGCTTGAGGAGCAAGAAGTTTTCGTCTGCAAGTGCAAATAAATCTAATAGTTTAAAATAGACAATGCAGTCATTTTAGGACAGCATATGCCCATTGCACATTAATCTGGACTGGCAGCAAGCTGCACAATCTGTCCTGGGTGGATGGATGGCTTGAATTTCCATCTATTGGACAAATATTCAAAACATATCTGTTTAAGTCTTTCTTTTGACCAGAATTAAGTTACAATATAGCACCTTTTTTGGCATTGTCTCTGGGCTGTGGGGAGGAAGTGTTGGCTTTGGAAGAGAGCCAAGCCAAAGGTAATAAACAACTGTTACTAGAGACTGAGAGAGAAAATGGTGCCTTGTAAAGGCTCTTGAGGCTGCGGCAGAGTCATATGGATTGCAATGGTGGTTAGTTAAACAGTAGGCTGACGTTTCTTCACAATACATCTTACAGCACATTTCGCAGTAGGAATAGAAAAAAGCCATATAACTTAAAGGAATGCCTAAACGTATAACATCTCAGCAACAGTCCCCTAACCTGCTGAGCTGCCTTTGCAGCATTCTGCTATAGGATCCCCTGCTACTCCCGCACCTGCAAAGCTGATGTGGCCTGCCCACACCCACTACAAGCATAGGTCAGGTGGTTCATTAATGAGGCTCCTTTTCAATTTGTAAGTGAGCAGCAGTTGCTAATTTTCGTCACCAAGCCTTAACCCAGCAGGAGAGGAGAAAGAAAGAACCGTGCCACAACCAGTGATTTAGATGAGCATAGCAGGGAGAAAGGCTGCCCTTATGCCTTCCGCCCCCATGTACTCAGCGCCTATGCATATATTATTGAGCCCCCCTAAAATGCCACAATGCCCCAATTTATTGTTAAGACTTTTTGTCAAAATTTGAAGACCGAAAAATGCCTACTTCCCTGCCTCAAGAACTCCAAGGTAAATATTCTCTATCGCACTATAAGGCAATCCTGCAGTATACACAACCTGCCCGGTCCTGGCAGCTCATGGGTATGTGAGGTGAGGCTTTACTATGCATATTTCTACACGATCATATATTTTTAGTACTTGGCCAATTGAGGTTGCAATTGATGACAACATCACATAGGCACAGGAAACTATGGCTT
The DNA here is from genome assembly GCF_040938575.1 of Ambystoma mexicanum. NCBI lineage: Eukaryota > Metazoa > Chordata > Amphibia > Caudata > Ambystomatidae > Ambystoma > Ambystoma mexicanum. The sequence continues at coordinate 1,255,378,133 of NC_090932.1, forward strand.
GCATATTATGGATACCCTTGACATGTGAGGCTTTAACTCCACCAGAGGAGGTGGTGTCGCCCTGATAGCAAGAGAATCACTTCCCTTCAGACAGTGCAACACATCCATCAAATGCAACACTGACCTGCTTTCACTCAAACTCTCACCATCACCCACATGCACCATCACATTTCACCTCATCTACCGCACACCAAGCCCCCTCCATAACTTCAAGTCAAACCTGCTTCATATTCTCCAGGACAACTTAAAAGCCTCCTCGAAAATCATCATGTTTGGGGACCTTAACTTGGGCCTTCACGACCCCAACGACCCACAAGCAACATCTTTTTCCGAAGCACTAGACACCCTAGGCTTCTGCCAGCGCACTACAATCCCACACACAGGAAAGGACGCACTCTAGATTGGATTGCTGACCACAACTGAGAGGTCTCCACAACTGCCATCACACCCTGTCCTTGGTCAGACCCCCATATCATCCACTTCTCCATCCCACAGCCTTCCAAACCCAATTCCACACTCAACCCTTTACCACTAGCAAAAACACAAAGCGCACGGAAGCTCATCATAGACAACATCTTGCACCTGCTCAACACCCCTTGCCTCCAGCCCCCATTCGATTCCAATCCCAACACATTAGTGGATACATATTCTTCAATCGTCTCCAAAGCTATAAACACCATAGCCCCCCTAGTTCCACACATGTGTAAAACAGTCAGACACTCCAATTCCTGGTTTATCTCCGACCACTTGGTACTACTCAATCAGAGACAACAATCCCAGCTAGCTTGGCTAAAGGATCCCACTGACACTCTGAAAATTGAATTTACCAAAATATCCAAACAGTATAAATCTGCCACAATCGCAGCTAAATCAAACTCATTCAATTCCAGACTCAACAACGCCAACCCCAATGCAACAGAAATCTATACTATCTTCAGAACTTGAATCTCCCGCTCCAGCACCCACAACGATCTCTAAAGACGTTACTTGGTGTTCAGACATCCAAGCGGCACTATTAGGCAAAATGGAGACCTTGAACTTGAAAATCCTTGCGCAACAGGCAAAATTAAAAAATGACCTCACAGCCTTAAGCAACAGCTGCATTCCACCCCCACTACTCCATCCACCAATCAGTTCTTCTGCTGAGACCTCTCCGAAAGTGAAGGTCTAAAACTGATCAGAAGTTTGAAACCATCAAAATGCAAAGACGATATATGCCGTGCATCTCTCATCAAATACTGTGCCGACTTGCTAGCCCCTTTCATCACAGTGTTCATTAACACATCCTTTGCTAAAAGCACCATTCCAGCGAGCCTGAAAGAAGCTTGGGTCCTCTCGCTCCTGAAAATAATTTTACTCGACCCAGTCCTCCCAACCAACTACAGGCCAATCACCACCGTCCCCTTCCTACTAAAAATCCTGAACCGTGCAGCCTATCTGCAAGTCCATCAGTTCCTAGAGGACAACAAAATCCTAGGGATGCGTAAATCTGGCTTCTGCCCTGGGCACGGTACTGAATCCACCCTCCTTGACTTGACCAACCAGCTAGACGAGATTAGGGATGTAGGCAACTCTGCCTTTCTCCTCCTCCTAGACTTATCCTCTGCATTCAACCTGGTCAACCACCCAATCCTCTGCCACCATCTCATCACTTTCGTCAACTTATCCCCACCAGCTACCGCTTGGATCACATCCTTCCTGCAAGGTAGGGTCATGAGGGTCTTCTCGGAGACTGCTAATGCCTGTCCTTCTCCCATCACTTTTGTGTCCTTTGCCTGTTTTATCGATTGCAATGGTTGTTTTTGTAATGGCATGTCCCAAGAATCTACTGCACCATTAACATGGGTTTTGCCTTGTTAATTGCTGACCGTATGGCTAATTGTGCACTATAGGAAGTAATGGGAGCCTTCACTCTCTCAGTCTCTTTACGCAGCTAGCTTCGCTGGGTGCTCTACTGCATTCCCATAACACAGAGTATTGTTCAAGGCCCCTATTGCGGACCCAGCCTGGGGGATGCAAGGGGTTGATTCTCAGGGGCAAGTCTGACTTACTACACTCATTGTTGTGCTCGATCCTGGAGGGCTTTCATCCTCAGTGCAGCCTTGAGGAAAGTCTCTGTGCTCAGGTCTTCTTCAGTAATAGTGTGGGTCTGTGCCTGCCGAGTATGAGACAACGGCACGGCAGTGGGTTTGAATTTCAGCAAAATCCCTGACCCACAGCAGGCATCCGCGAGGTAAGCTCAGCTAAGCGGCGCATGACCCACTCTCGAAACCCTCTCCCTGGCAAGCCCAACAAGGCTGCGCTACACAGTGAAGTAAAGCCCAGCAAGAGGGCCTAAGTGGACCGCTGAGTCTCCAACTATGGGGGTTGCGCCAGGGCAGGATGGATATTGCCACTAGCGGGAAGGAGTCAGCCCCAGCAGAGCAGTGTCTTAGGCATCTGCCATCTGCTGCTTCCACTGAGCAACTTTCAGTGGAAAAGCCAGGCCATTGCTTCTGCAATCCCACGACCTTTGAAGGACTAGGCAGTAATATTGAAAAACCTTAGTCATTGGGCCCTAAACAACATACACCAGAAAAGGGACAGTGCATGACGCTGTCCATAAAACTTTGAATATCTTCCCAAGACCTATACATGTCTCAAGCTGTAGATACTAACAGTTTGGGTCCAGTTGGGTGAAATCCTATTCCTCGGTCGCTAGGACAGCATCAAGTGCTGTGTATTGCCAAAACGTCTCCTGGTCGACAGTGTGAGACAATAGGCTTTCTTCATGAAGCAACACGCCCTTTCATAAACACAATAGTACAGAACTGAGCCTATCCTCCATTAAAGCAACTGTCGAAAGGAATAGTCTAATGTTGTACAGGAAAATCATTCTGTCAACACCGAAGCGCCTACTCGAAATTGTAAAAAAAGAAATGATGAGAGAGCAGAATCAAATGCTTGTAACGTGGAGGTCTAAAAACAAGCAGTTACTGGAAAAAATAGGAAGCTCTGAGCCTGAGGAAGAACTGATAAGCAATCCAGTAAAAGTCAGTAAGAAGCTTTTGGAACTGGACTGGATCGAGACCCAGAATGCAGCTGATTAATGCATATTAACGAAAGATATGCCAGGGAATCCAAAAAAAGTTAACAAACTTAAAGCTTATCTTGTAAAATTTGCGGATCAAAGCTTCCTGAGAATCCGTTTGAACCTGATCAGCTCAAACGAGATTTTGGCCATAGAGGCCAAGCACTAGTGCCGTTTATGTCTTCACACAAATCAAGTAGAGACAACTAGACACCTTCTGCTTTCATGTATAGGAGTGTCTAAAGAAGGAAAGGTCTGGTTGGGCCATTTTTTTGAAGACCTTTACGCCTTCAGTGAAACAGTATGGTGGTCCCGTCTACTAAGGGGTGAGAAGACGAGCTGGGTTATAGCAGTCGGGTTTTTTTTCAAAGAAGGGCCATTATCCACCAAAGAGCAATGATATAAGATGGATTAGCAGGATGTATTTATCGTCTGTAATAGTGAATCACCAATAAGAAACACCTAACATAGCCAGGGGGAGAAAGAAGCCCTTTTGATGTATACTACACTTAATTTTGTAAAACATGTTTTGTACAATTAAATCAAATAAAACATAAAAATAAATAAATAAACACATAGTCAGATGTGAGAGGGTCAGGTTGGCCTTCCTAGTTAAGACAGCATCCATCGATAGGATGGACCGGGCTGGAGTCTAACAAGCTTGCAGGCAGTGTCTCCAAACGGATGGATGACCATGACCAGAGAGCTATTTCTGTCTCCACTATCTGGATGTTTGCAGACCAGCACTGGAAATAAACCTGTATTCCACTTCTAGCAAACCAGAGCTAAGTAATACTCATACGTTCATTGCAAAGGGATACAAAATTATACAAGTATACAAGTAGCAATCCAGTTAACCCACGGCCATTCAGTGTCAAGAATGGCGGTCCACCTGCACATCAGGTACAATGCTAACGCCTACACCAACCTAACTGGAGACTCTATCCCCAGTGGTAGCTTCATTTTCCAGTGTTCCAGGGACCAGGCAGGGGGCTGCAGTGGCAGTGCTACCTTCGGCAAGACCGAGAGAATGCTGACAGTCCGTGCATCATGGGTGCCACCATCTTTGCTGCCTACACCGTCGCAGAAGACCGGCACCGCACTTTCATGCATGCGCCCTATTGTTAGCATCCTCCGTTGCCTCAGCAACATGCCCTGAAGAAACAAGCCTGCCTTTCTCTGCAGATGGGGATTTAAACCCCTCACAGCCAGACTTCAACATGTCTTAATGCTTTTGGTACGGGTCCTGGTGTTTAGTTGTTCGTTCCCTGCCTTTCTTGTTTCACGCCTGACTCTGCTCCTTGTCCTGGCTGGCCTTGTGCCCTTTCTTTTTACCTCCTACCTTTCCTTCTTGCCAGTCTACTGCTTCCCTCTTGTTGCCCTGGCTTCTTTGAAGAGCTTATTGTCCTCTATTGTATCTCGCCCTGCTCCTTCCAGTCTGTCAGCTCCTGACCTTTCCCAATCCACCAGTACACTGCTGCTGCCTCCTGCCTAGTATTCCAGCCATCACATGTAGTGTAGAAGTTTTCCTACCGCTCTCCCCCATCATCTCCAGGCTCCAACCAACTAGCAGCAGCACAGCTCCCTTCTCCAGTGCACAACGCTGCCCTGGCATCGTGTTAATCCTGGAGAGCTGTTTCTGTGGTGAAGGGATCTAGTGTCTGCTGTGTTCCTATGGGCATACCCATGGGGAACGCTCTGAGGTTGGTTCTCTCTTCACCCATAACATGCCTTACACATCCTGGAAACCAAGTGAAGACCTGGTTCCCACTTTTGGCACGAGCGCCAGGGGACCACTCTGGTGGTGACAGTGCGTGGGACAAAGATCCTTTAACATTAACATAACCCTGATTGTCTACAGAAAACAGGTACGCAGCAAAGACGCGACATGGTGCTTGACGCTCAGACAGCAAACATTCCAACCCACAGGTAATTTTTGAAAGGTCGGACTCTCCAATGCAGTAACGTTGCCTTCTTATGTTAATACTGTTACTTCTGACAGCAATGAACACCTACTTTGCAGAGTTAAGAAAGTTTCGAGATAAGACACTCACAAACAGTGGTATACCACCCAGTGGCAGAGCCAGGGGAAGGGCAAGGCGGTCGGTCACTCCCCCTTGGCTCCATCCTCGTGCCCGGTGTGCCCCCTCATTGGCTCCCGCAGGGCTGACAGGCTGCGGGCACTCCACTCAGAGAGCTTCGATCATGTTAAAAAGAGAAATACTGGACGCACACCGACTGCAAAGACCCTGTGAAACCAGCCCTGCTGTGACAAGACCACACAGACCAAAAAGAATACTAACCCACGACTACACACTCAACCCGAGAAGATGGAGTAATGAGGCTAAAGCCTCGCTATCCAAAAATCACTGCTGATGGATACAAAATCTATCAGCAAGAAGAAGAACAGCCGTGCACACGGACGTGTGCTGTGCCATGACGTCACAACCCTGCTTGCTGCAGCCCTTGCTGGCTATAGATGGAGCTCTGCTGCAGCACACGGGTCACGAAAACAGGCCTCTTCATCCCAGGCCTGCGCAGAATCGAGGCTCAATTCTGTGCAGGCCTGGGACAAAGAGGTCTGTTCTTCTGATGGGCTCTGAGCAGCCCGGCAGAAAGGCGCATGCTGCTGAGTGCCAACCCTATTCAGTGATGGAGGGGGAGGGGGGTGCTCCAGAGGGGGTCACTGCCATTTTATAACTTTTTGCAGGTAGAACTAGGAACTGTTGATAGGGAGTCATACTTTTTCGTGCATTATGTCTGTATGTTGTAGCATTTATTTGGCGTTCAATTATAAATTAAAACAATTACTATAATTTGTACGTTTCAGCATTATTTTTCTCCTTCACTGTCTGCAAACTGCTAATTGGGATGCTTAATATATTTAATTTATAAAACCTTACCGTACAAGCCACATCTATTATCAGTTACACACCCCACATTTGTTATGGAGGGAACGTCAAACTAAAATTTTATTTCAATTTGACAATGAAATCTAGATATTTGAATCAGATCCATCAGCAAGGCAAAACATAACAATTTCAACAAACATTCGCAAACAATATGCCCTTCTACACTGCTGTGCTAGGTTTGCGGTTTATAAATACCTCTAAATAATTACTAATTATGAAATCAGCCACAGCCAGTTCCTCTGAAAGTGCAACAATTTCATAAAAATCAATTGCCTGGACAATGCATGTTTTAATGAAATGTACACATCTAACTTACCAATGATTTAAGTTGAACTGCAACAAGATCGGTGTCTCTCTCTAATAAAGTGATGCACTAAACTGAATGTTCCATTCATTATTGAGCCGTTGCCCATGTTCCTGCCTGAGGCAGGACACTTAGGCTGATTCAGGACACTTTAAACAGACTGCAGTCACTAAAAAGCTCATCATCATAGGACAGGTAGCTTGAGGAGCAAGAAGTTTTCGTCTGCAAGTGCAAATAAATCTAATAGTTTAAAATAGACAATGCAGTCATTTTAGGACAGCATATGCCCATTGCACATTAATCTGGACTGGCAGCAAGCTGCACAATCTGTCCTGGGTGGATGGATGGCTTGAATTTCCATCTATTGGACAAATATTCAAAACATATCTGTTTAAGTCTTTCTTTTGACCAGAATTAAGTTACAATATAGCACCTTTTTTGGCATTGTCTCTGGGCTGTGGGGAGGAAGTGTTGGCTTTGGAAGAGAGCCAAGCCAAAGGTAATAAACAACTGTTACTAGAGACTGAGAGAGAAAATGGTGCCTTGTAAAGGCTCTTGAGGCTGCGGCAGAGTCATATGGATTGCAATGGTGGTTAGTTAAACAGTAGGCTGACGTTTCTTCACAATACATCTTACAGCACATTTCGCAGTAGGAATAGAAAAAAGCCATATAACTTAAAGGAATGCCTAAACGTATAACATCTCAGCAACAGTCCCCTAACCTGCTGAGCTGCCTTTGCAGCATTCTGCTATAGGATCCCCTGCTACTCCCGCACCTGCAAAGCTGATGTGGCCTGCCCACACCCACTACAAGCATAGGTCAGGTGGTTCATTAATGAGGCTCCTTTTCAATTTGTAAGTGAGCAGCAGTTGCTAATTTTCGTCACCAAGCCTTAACCCAGCATTAGAGGAGAAAGAAAGAACCGTGCCACAACCAGTGATTTAGATGAGCATAGCAGGGAGAAAGGCTGCCCTTATGCCTTCCGCCCCCATGTACTCAGCGCCTATGCATATATTATTGAGCCCCCCTAAAATGCCACAATGCCCCAATTTATTGTTAAGACTTTTTGTCAAAATTTGAAGACCGAAAAATGCCTACTTCCCTGCCTCAAGAACTCCAAGGTAAATATTCTCTATCGCACTATAAGGCAATCCTGCAGTATACACAACCTGCCCGGTCCTGGCAGCTCATGGGTATGTGAGGTGAGGCTTTACTATGCATATTTCTACACGATCATATATTTTTAGTACTTGGCCAATTGAGGTTGCAATTGATGACAACATCACATAGGCACAGGAAACTATGGCTTGCATATTATGGATACCCTTGACATGTGAGGCTTTAACTCCACCAGAGGAGGTGGTGTCGCCCTGATAGCAAGAGAATCACTTCCCTTCAGACAGTGCAACACATCCATCAAATGCAACACTGACCTGCTTTCACTCAAACTCTCACCATCACCCACATGCACCATCACATTTCACCTCATCTACCGCACACCAAGCCCCCTCCATAACTTCAAGTCAAACCTGCTTCATATTCTCCAGGACAACTTAAAAGCCTCCTCGAAAATCATCATGTTTGGGGACCTTAACTTGGGCCTTCACGACCCCAACGACCCACAAGCAACATCTTTTTCCGAAGCACTAGACACCCTAGGCTTCTGCCAGCGCACTACAATCCCACACACAGGAAAGGACGCACTCTAGATTGGATTGCTGACCACAACTGAGAGGTCTCCACAACTGCCATCACACCCTGTCCTTGGTCAGACCCCCATATCATCCACTTCTCCATCCCACAGCCTTCCAAACCCAATTCCACACTCAACCCTTTACCACTAGCAAAAACACAAAGCGCACGGAAGCTCATCATAGACAACATCTTGCACCTGCTCAACACCCCTTGCCTCCAGCCCCCATTCGATTCCAATCCCAACACATTAGTGGATACATATTCTTCAATCGTCTCCAAAGCTATAAACACCATAGCCCCCCTAGTTCCACACATGTGTAAAACAGTCAGACACTCCAATTCCTGGTTTATCTCCGACCACTTGGTACTACTCAATCAGAGACAACAATCCCAGCTAGCTTGGCTAAAGGATCCCACTGACACTCTGAAAATTGAATTTACCAAAATATCCAAACAGTATAAATCTGCCACAATCGCAGCTAAATCAAACTCATTCAATTCCAGACTCAACAACGCCAACCCCAATGCAACAGAAATCTATACTATCTTCAGAACTTGAATCTCCCGCTCCAGCACCCACAACGATCTCTAAAGACGTTACTTGGTGTTCAGACATCCAAGCGGCACTATTAGGCAAAATGGAGACCTTGAACTTGAAAATCCTTGCGCAACAGGCAAAATTAAAAAATGACCTCACAGCCTTAAGCAACAGCTGCATTCCACCCCCACTACTCCATCCACCAATCAGTTCTTCTGCTGAGACCTCTCCGAAAGTGAAGGTCTAAAACTGATCAGAAGTTTGAAACCATCAAAATGCAAAGACGATATATGCCGTGCATCTCTCATCAAATACTGTGCCGACTTGCTAGCCCCTTTCATCACAGTGTTCATTAACACATCCTTTGCTAAAAGCACCATTCCAGCGAGCCTGAAAGAAGCTTGGGTCCTCTCGCTCCTGAAAATAATTTTACTCGACCCAGTCCTCCCAACCAACTACAGGCCAATCACCACCGTCCCCTTCCTACTAAAAATCCTGAACCGTGCAGCCTATCTGCAAGTCCATCAGTTCCTAGAGGACAACAAAATCCTAGGGATGCGTAAATCTGGCTTCTGCCCTGGGCACGGTACTGAATCCACCCTCCTTGACTTGACCAACCAGCTAGACGAGATTAGGGATGTAGGCAACTCTGCCTTTCTCCTCCTCCTAGACTTATCCTCTGCATTCAACCTGGTCAACCACCCAATCCTCTGCCACCATCTCATCACTTTCGTCAACTTATCCCCACCAGCTACCGCTTGGATCACATCCTTCCTGCAAGGTAGGGTCATGAGGGTCTTCTCGGAGACTGCTAATGCCTGTCCTTCTCCCATCACTTGTGGTGTACCACAAAGATCTTCTATTGCCCCAACCCTATACAATATCTTTATCAGGTCACTCTTCAATATCCTTGACTCCTTCGGCACAGCATACACCAACTATGCCGACAACACCCAAATCATGATCCCACTCTCAGACAACTACACAGATGACTCTGACACCCTCAACAAGATCTATTCTAAAAATACAGGCCTGGATGGCAGCAAATCATCTTTGACAAAACAGAAATCCTAATTGTCGGCCCACCAAATGCCCTCAAATCTCTTAACAATCAACACACTGCCTTCAGGATTGACAATTGTTTAATCCCTGTCTCAAATTGAGCCAAGACTCTAGGAGTCTACCTATATGCCTCTCTCACTATTACCAGACAAATTAACGCCATTGCCTCCTCTGCAGCTTACGCCACCAAGGTCCTCAATGCAGCCAAAAAATAATTGCCTTACCATTGCCCGTGCAATCATTGGCTCCAACATGAACTACTGTAATGTCTTATTCACAGGCACCTCCTCTGCAAACAGCCATAAACTTCAGGTCATCCAAAACAATGCCCTGAGAACAGCCCTCAATATCCTGAAGAGCGCACATCTCCAAAGCCACGAGAGAAACGCACTGGCTACCGATCCAGGAGCGTATCACCTTTAAAACACTCTCCATTACCCACAAGTGCCTCTCCAATACTGTCATGATGCCTACCCCCAAGGAGCCAGGTCCGACCCAGCAACCCCAGAGGCAGGCATCATTTCCCCCAGGGGAGTGCCAGCGGGCCCAAGCTGGGGCCCTTTGGACGCAGTCCTGGCGCCTTAGGCGCCAGGCTCATGTTGGACCTCTGTCCTGGCGCCTTAGGCGCTAGGCTCATAAAGCTAGACATGTGTTCAAGTGTTTTAATGTGCACTTACCTGATGCAGACCATGCTGCCACATCCAGGCCCTTTTGAGGCCTGAATAGGAACTACTTTACCTGTGGGACTACTTTCCACCCGGGTGTGGTCGGGGAAGGATACATACCTGATCGGAGGAAGGATACACACTTGGAACTTCTTCCAAAGCTATTTAAACCACACCCGATCAGCAACTCACGCTTCGCGTTGTTCTGCTCCTCGCAGCTGGACGCTCACCGTGTCAGCTCCTGCATCTGGACTTCAGCCACGCCTGTCAGCATCCTGGGTCACCTGAAAAGGGAGACAAGAGACCTACCAGCTAATCTGCACCACGGAGACATCACCGACGATCCTGAAAGGGAAGACATCATTTTTAAAAGCATTTCGTTACGATCGCTGCAGCGCTGCATTTCACTCACCTTTCCTGGGTTCCTCCATCTTCAGCAGCGATCATCCGGATACACAGCCACTTCCCAGAGCCTAGAGAAAAAGACAAGAATAAGAGGTGAGAGAAGGAAGGGAATAGGAAAAGCTCAGTTTCATTTCGGGTCTTGCTGCTTCCAAGCAGGACCCCGGCCCCTATGGGGAAAAAAGACAAAGACATTAGATGAGCACGTTTCACTTCGGGTCGGCGCCATATCTCCGGCATTCCGAACCCCGGCCCCTATGGGGAAAAGACATCAACATCAGCGCTTTGTTGCAAGAAGTCTCCAAAGGAATCTTCATTCATCACCTGAAAAAAGACAATGGGCCTCATTACGACCCTGGCGGAAATCGAAAAACGATGGCGGAAATGCAATACCGCCATCGAATAGCGCTCGGTGCGATTATGACCCGTCACCGTAAAGTACGATGCCATTAGCGACACCGTAGTGAACGCCAACGCTAACTGCACCAAGTACGCGCGCGCGCGCCATGCCAAACCGTAATTAGCACCATGGCGCAAGGGTACGCGAATTCCGACCCTAGCGGACATGTACTTAACGCCATCAAGCACGGTGGAAAGTACCATTCCGCCATGGTGAGAAGTACGGCATCGCGAATCAACCGTAAACGGCCCCACTGAGTGCCTGTACACCGCTCCCTGGCCACATAGTACAACTCCCCGTAGGTGCAACGAAGTCACAATGCAACCAGTGAAATGTACAAGTCACCCATGCATGCCAACGAACAAAAGAATCACAAGAGGGGCCAATGGGAGCTGCAGGGCACAGATGGCACGAACACAGAAGCTATTCCAATGGACATGACCTCAGTCTCCCACCAAGAAACGCACGCAAACACAGGCACCTGTGACCAGCAATATTCCGATAATCACATCATTCCACCAATCCACCTGGCTGACCGGCATCTGTTACACAAAACCTAATCCCCCGCCCCTGAGCATGACATCATTCAAACAGTCATATTGGCAGCCCTCACCCCTGACCTCACTGGGCTTCGTAGGCAAACGCGCCCAGCACAGTACCACGCAACTATTCTCCGAAGCTGGAACCCAATGCAGATCTCCTCACAATACATCGCTCCCCAAATAGGAATATGCCACATCACTTGCAAAGAAGAACGCTACACGGCCCATATCAGAATAGAAATTTAATGCACAACAAATTCACCAAGCCCATACAGCCATTAGGCCATGAACTCCAAAACACATTTCACCATTGTGGGCTGCATCGGCAATAAATGACCAGCTACTTCTTGTGTGACGCCCTGTTCCTTCATGGTACACAGGGGCTACATTCTCGTACGAAAAGGCAACATGGAAGCGCCTAGAACCGCAGGGCCGTCCCAATAGGGAGGCACTAGTCCAGCTGAAAGGCCGAAATGTTGCTCCGAGCCACTAGTACTGCGTAAGGGCATGTGGCCCATTGGCGATCGTCCCATAAGATCGTAATGCTGCTCCACTGATTAACACGAAGCAGCAGGTGTCGGGAGTAAAACCCATCTGCAGGAGTGGCATACAGATGGCAGTGGCAAAAGGGGAGGAGATACCTGTCAACCAAAAGAAAAGTAAAAGAATAGAATGGCCATCAGAACTACATTCGAACAACTCACTTCAATGATCACACTAAATCCACAGCCATATGCATGCTAGCCCACTCCAAAGGATCATCACCACCCAAAAACCACTTGCGAATCATAACTATCTATATCGAGGTGAAAACACTATCACAAACGAGTGTACCTGTGCATGCGTCTGTTAAAACAGAATCCATCTGATGGGATTGGTAACGTGCATAGACACAAGTGTCTGAAGGCGCGTCGAGACAGGGAGGGCTCAACAAGGCCAGATAGACGATGGTCCCACTATGGCAGCCCTGCATCACATAGCGCAGGGGAGGCGGATAGATTCCAAGAATCCCTGTACATGGCAAACTCTGTATCAAATCATCTGTCCATGCATCCATACATCATTCCCTCATCCCGGAATGAAAACGCCTGTTTCTATACTCACATGACATGTGAAATTTCCATTGAGTCTGTGCGTTATGCAGCCTGCAAAATCCACTGTGCCCCAGCCCGTAATTCCAGTGTTGTGAAGTAACATGTATCTGGGAACGTCCGGCCTCATCGCCCACGTCGCTATTGCGCATCCCAAACTATTCATATCAATCATTGCATCCTCGCCATGGCCCCTGTCCCAAGGACATTGAACAATAGAACGTTATATTTGCAGTCAGACCTGTGGGCATCTCCTCGCCGCTAGCTGAAAACCGAAAGCGCCGCCCTTCGAATTCCTCATTTGCAACATCACGTCGAAAAGGCATCTGTGGCCGCTTGAAATCAAAAATTAATCCATCTAGTGCGGCTGTGTGTGAAAATGGCAACTGCCTTCACTCACAAATGGGACGCCCCGCCCGTCGGTGAACCCCGGTGCAGTGATGCATGAGGGTCCACCGTTACTCGAGTACTACGTTCCACTGACCCTTCACAAGTCTGTTCGCGACTGCAAAGAATGTATGTGAAACAATGGGACCATAGCCAAATGTACATATCAACCAATGTTACACGGCCATCGGGTACTAATACATGATTGTAATAGCAAGATGCCATTCCTCGAATTGCAGCGTTGTGTGCGGGACGTGCTCGCCCAAAGGGGAGAGCAGCTTGCACAGGTGGAATGAATCACCACAGGTGGAGGCCATACAGCCTGAAAACACATAAATTGCACACCCAGTCTCCTCCCACAACCACACCCACTCCGAAATGCTACCGGCAGGACTCGCGATGTTGGCCCTGGGGGAACTGATAGCACTGCAAGTACTCCAACTCCAAGAAGAAGACGAACACCAACTACAACCGGCCGCACGGAGGAGACGCAGGAGGAGGAGGAGGGCAAGGCAGGGCCAGCAAGGGCCGCCAGCACAGCCACTACCACCACGCAGGCAGCCCGCAATCCCACGCCTCCGAGCACATCCGTTCAACCTCACTGATGAGCAGATCCACACCCTCTACCGTTTGGACCGGGACACCATAGCCGCCATTGTGGACATGACACAGGCTGACCTTGTCAGCATGATAGATAGCCCAACCGCCATCCCACCCCTACTGAAGGTGGTGTCTGTACTCCACTTCCTGGCCACAGGCACCTACCAGCACACAGTCGGACAGTTGCATGGCATTTCTCAGCCACTGTTCTCACTGACACTATTGCAAGTGCTCGATGCCCTCCTGCAGCACGCAGACGACTACATCTCTCTACCACGCTCGGAGCAGGAAATTACCAACACAAAAGTGGGATTCCATGCACTTGGCGGCATACCGGGTTGCCTTGGTGCCATCGACTGCACCCATGTGGAATTGGTCGTCCCACATGCCATGGAGGCCCAGTACCGCAACCGAAAACAATTTCATTCTCTGAATGTAAAATTGGTGTGTGACTCCAACAGGATCATTACACATTGTTGTGCCCGATTCCCTGGATCAACCCATGATTGTATGATCTTGAGGAACTCTACAATACCAGGCTACATGGAGCGACACGCAGGGAACAGATCCTGGCTACTCGGTGAGTCTCATTTCATGCATGATGATGTGGGGTATGTGATGCGGCAATGACCTGGCAGGAAGGGGGGGGGGTGCGTACGTAGCAATGGCATTCCACATAATTCGTTTATCGTCCACATACAGGTGATGCCGGATATCCACTGAAGAGATGGCTCCTCACACCAGTCCGGAACCCACGGGACCAGCATGAGGAGGACTACAACCATGCCCACTCACGTACCCGTGTAGTCATTGAACAGGCATTCGGCCTACTGAAGACCCGTTTCCGGTGCCTTAGCAGGTCTGGCGGGGCACTCCTGTACCGCCATGAGAAGGTTGCAAAGATGGTGATGGCATGTGTCATGCTACACAACATGTGCGTACGTAGAAATGTGCCCATGCCCCCTGACGCAGAACTGCAAGCACCTGAAGATGGTCATGATGAGGGTGGGGATGTGGCAGCACCTCAAGGAGTCTGCGAGGCACAGGAGGGCCGTGAAATTCGTCAGCATCTCATAGATGCATGCTTCTAGCACTCACGCCTGGTGGCTGATACATGGACACGGGACTCGTGGCACTGTGTGTGTCTGGTACATGCACAATATGGACTGTACGCCTATGATGGCCTAGTACACAAAGATCATTGTCCACACATCTCATTGGTTGATCGTGCATTGTTTATGGCATATGTGATATCATGTTGAACACCCTATCGACCCGCCACCCAAGTGAGCCCAACACACCCCGTCCACCCTCCTACCTCCCCCCCGAACACCAGTGTCCAAAGATGCTCATTGTCAGTGGGCAGTCGCTATTGCAAGCCCCCTCTGCGGGTATCAGGGGCACCCCTGCCTGTGGAGCGCAGGTTCCTCCCAGATCTACGTTGGGGGCTGCCCTGGACGGAACTTGCAACGGATGATGTCTCTGCCTGCTCACGTCTATGCATGTCCCTAAGGGTTTATGAGAGCTCAGTGAGCACACGGCGCACTGCGGCAAGTTCGGCACATACGTCTTTGGACGTCGCATGCAGTTCCCCCCTGAGGCTCTCGGTGCTTCTCTCCATTTGGACTCTCAGGCTCTCGGTGCTACTCTCCATTTGGACTCTCAGGCTCTCGGTGCTACTCTCCATTTGGACTCTCAGGCTCTCGGTGCTACTCTCCATTTGTGCCCTAAGTGTCTCAGTTGATGTTTCTATGTCTGCCTTAGTGCCCCCACATCCATCGCCATGGTCCTTGAGGAGCGTGGCCAGTTGCTGCTGTTGCACGATTAACTGGTCGAGGGACTGTTGCCTGTGCTGTGCCATGGCCATTTGCGGTGGTGTCACAGAGGGGCTGTTCGCCTCATGTTGCCCTGCCACAGGGCTTGTGGGGGATGGCCAGTCGTCGTCTTGTGGGTGCCCCTGCGTGGTATCCTCATGGTGTACGGGATGGAACAGACAGGGGGATTGGGACAGGTCATGGATGGATCTGACTTCGACATCCCCGTCTTCTGTGTCGGAGCATGCTGCCATTAATGGGGTGTCACCTATGGTGCTGCTGCCACCAGAGGCAGTACCTTCTGTGGCATCCATTGGGGGGACCTGTGGTGGTGCTGTTGTGGGCATGCTGGCTGCTGGGGTGCCTGTTGATGTTCCCTCCTGTGTGCTGCCACTTGATATGTGCTGCTGCCGTGTCTTGATGCGTGCAGCTGAGGTGGAGGGTCTTTGGCCGTCGGTCTTGGCCCTCTTTGCAGGTGTGCTGGTAGGGGTGTCCTGGAGCTCGTCGTTTGGATCGGACCCTGTGGTGGAGTAAAGGAGGGCGAGCGTTATTAATGGGTCTGTGGGAATTGGAATGGCAATGTATCACATGCATTGGGGTGGTACCTGAGGGTGATTTGGGTCGGGGCCTTGGAGGTGCTTTCATTTGTGTGTGGAGTGAGGGTGCAGTTGTTTGGCAGCCTGCAGTTAGGGTGTGCCTGCTGCATGTGTAGTGGGTGTTTTTGGGGTTTTTAATAATTTATGTATTTATTGTGAGTTTTAACGTGCGCTATCAGGCCAATGTGTGTGGACGTTCTCCTGGCCATGTGTTGCTGTTGCGCTATGTGGACACATGTGAATCACATGATTGGACATTGTGGATTTGGCATGGTTTTATTTGGGCCACCTACCTGATTCTCCGGATGTCTGCACTCCTTTCTCCATCCCTCCGACTCCCTCTATGCTCTCCATTTCAATGGTGGAGGCACAGATTTCTTCCCAGGGGGTCAACTTGATGGGTGATTCCGATCCTCCCCCGGTGGCTGTGGCAATGTTGCGGTTGGCAGAAAGTATGCTACGGACGCGTATCCGCAGGTCGTCCCACCGCTTCCTGCATTGCTGTGGGTTGCGGGGTGCGGTCCCCACCGCACTTACCCGCTGTGCCACCAGGGCCCATATGGCCTTCTTGTTCGCAAGTGCCGTCCTGGTCATTTGCGTGGAGAAGACGGCGGCGGCATTCTCCTGGAGGGTCTCTGTAAGCACGGTGAGTTCCTCACGGGAGAAGTGGACCTGCCGCTTGCGGTCGCACGCTTTCTTCGCTACTTTTCCCATTTTTCTTGGTTTCACTAGGGTGGATGACGGGTTGGGATGTGTCTCAGGGTGGTGTTTTTAGTGGTTGTGTGTATTTTGTGGTTTTATAGGTGTACGGCGTGTTGTTTCCCGTTCCGGGCCCATGTTTTTACTTCCGTTTCCGTATATTTACGGTCACCGTACTTTCCGGTTGGCGCTCACTGCGGTGTCCGCTATGATGGGTGGCGGTATTGCACCTAGGGCGCCGTACGGCGGCGGTGTGGGCCGTTTTGGGGTCATTTCCGCCATCGCGGACTTTGCACTTCCGCCATGCCGTGGTGCTCGTGCCCGATGGGTCGGAATGGGCCGCACTTTGCTCCATCGTGCAATGGCGGAAACGCTATTTACGCTGTGGCGGTCCGGTCAGTCACTTTCCGCCAGGGTCGTAATGAGGGCCAATGAACATTATTATTTAAAGCTTGAACTTTTGAACTTGCAACAGAACTTTTACAGCGCCTTACCAGTATAATCAAGCTTACCTGAACTCCCATCCAACCTCAATCCAGTGAAGTAACTGGGTTCAACGCGCCCCTGCGTCAGAAGCAGGATGGAGAGCTCGTCCTTTCAGACCCTAAAGTGAGACTTCACGGAGAATCGTGGAAGGGTATCGTGGAGGGTTGGAAGAGAGTGGGAGGCTTGAGCATAACTCAGTCAGTAGGTAATACTCCCTTTTCACGCACAGGGGAATATTCCTGCGAGCCGGAGAAGCCAGAGTAGAGGGCCCTTCCTGTCCATCTTCAGAGTCCTGCGCTTCACCATTGAAGAAGCATCAGCACTCAAAGCCAGACCTGCGCCTCCGTGGGAATCAGGTGAGCGTTACAGAACGCGAAGCCTACCCACAATTTCCCACCCGGGCGCTATGGAGACTTCCGAGACTGACCAGCTGGCCCAGCTTTTGGGGGAATTACGGGCAGAGGTGCACTCAGCCCGCCAGGAGACTAAAGCTCTCAAAACAGAACTGATCTTATCTAAGGAAAGAACTGATGACCTAGCCAAAAGGTTATTACAGGCCCAGGCAGGGCACACTCCTTTACCTAATTCCGGAGACATTTCCACATCAATGGGTTTGAGTAACCCGGTACAAATCAATCTACCTGGACACATGCCTTTGGCCCCGCCTGAACGTTTTGCGGGGGATCCCAAGAAATATGCCGTCTTTATGAACCAATGTCGTTTACACTTTCTATGCAGACCCGGAGCCTTCCCTAAAGACCAGACCAAGGTAGCCTTTATACTATCTTACCTCAGTGGCAGTGCTGCCGATTGGTCTATTCCATTGGTAAATCAGGATGATCCCATTCTCCAGGATTTTCAGGGCTTCCAGGCCAGCATGGAAAGATTGTTTGCTCGACACTCTCAAGGACAGGCCCTTGATAACGAACTGCTATCCTTACGACAAGGTAATCAGGATCTTCTGTCCTACATAGCCACCTTTAACAGACTGGTTGTGGAAACTGGATGGCCAGAAAGCAAAAGGATCACATTGTTTCATCGAGGCCTGCGCGGAGAGCTTAAGGATGTTCTAGCTCAGATAGTAAACCCACCCCAGGTCTGCGCAGACTACATTGACTTGGTGGTTCAACTTGATCACAGACTTCAAAATAGAAAAGCAGATCGGTTCAAGTATGAAAACCGAGCACCGATCAAAACCCACGCTACCTCCAAGAGTACCGACGTATCTGAACCTATGCAAATCGGTGGTGTTAAAGGACCATTAACGCAGAAAGAACGAGAGAGAAGGCGGCAAATGCAACTTTGTCTGTATTGCGGGACTTCCGGTCACTTTCTTCGAAATTGTCCAGTTAAACCACTTAAGAAGGTGGTTGGAGCTACTGATAACGAATTAGTGACACCTGATTCGGGAAACGACCTAGCCCGGCATGCGTAGGGGTCCGCTTGCCGAGCTTGAAAACTAACTCTTTGACCTCGCATTTCGTCATGCCAATGGTGCTCGTGGACCCAAAACAGCCTCAGCAGTTGCATGCTATAAAAGCATACATCGACAGTGGAGCTATTGGAAATTACATAGACCGTGAATTGGCTTCCAGGATTAAGCTTCCTCTCCGCCCGAAAGTAACCCAAGATGTCATTACTACAGTAGATGGAACCGAAATAGCCTCAGGGCCTGTAACGCATTCCACTGTTGAAGTGACACTGGTGGGTCAGGATGGAAGCAATCGTGTTTGATGTAATCAAGGCCCCACAATTTCAAGTAATTCTTGGAATTCCTTGGTTAGAAACACATAATCCTAGAATTGACTGGCGAGCAAAGAAGATAAGTTTTCCTGATTGTGAACCAACTTGTTATCCAAGAAATCCAGCTATGGGTCTAGCCACAGCAACTTCCACCCCTGTACAGCTACCGTCAGAATACCAAGAATTCCAAGACGTTTTTCAGAAAGAACAGGCTAACACGTTACCTCCCCATCGGTCTTATGATTGCCAGATCGATCTGGTACCCAATGCTCAACTACCTTGTAGTAGGATTTATGCTCTTACGGAACCTGAGAACCTGCATTTGCGTCAGTATTTAGATCAGTACCTAGCCAATGGTTTTATTCGCCCGTCCAAGTCTCCTGTCTCTTCAGCTCTGTTCTTCGTGCCAAAAAAAGAAGGCGACCTTAGAACGTGTATAGACTATCGCGCCCTAAATCAACTAACGACTAGGAATCGTTATCCTCTGCCTTTGATCCCTGAGCTTATCGACCAGGTGAAAGACGCTTGTGTGTACACCAAGTTAGATCTCCGAGGAGCTTATCACCTGGTGCGCATAAAAGAAGGCGACGAATGGAAGACTGCATTCCGCACCAAATTTGGGCTCTTCGAATATCAGGTGATGCCCTTCGGTTTGTGCAATGCACCTGACGCCTTTCAGTACTTTATGAATGATGTTCTTCGGGAAACTATCGATGTCTGCGTCATTGTTTACATTGACGACATCCTGGTGTACTCTTCTTCAGAATCTGATCACAGAAAACATGTTAGGGCAGTTCTTGAGAAACTGCGCCAGCACAGATTATTTGCAAAACTCGAAAAATGCGTTTTTCATACCACACAAGTTGAGTTTCTCGGATTCATCCTGACACCTCAAGGATTCCGAATGGACTCGCGAAAGGTGGACGCCATCCTCAAATGGCCATCTCCAAGCTCGGTGAAGGGAGTTCAGAGCATGCTCGGCTTTGCCAATTTCTATCGAAGATTCATCCCGGAATTTTCCCGAACAGTCCAACCCATCACCGCTCTCCTAAAGAAAAACAAACGCTTCGAATGGACTCTTGAGGCCGAACAAGCCTTCCAGGACCTGAAAACCAAATTCACCTCTGCACCTGTATTGAACCACCCGCACCCAGATCTCCCGTACATAGTGGAAACCGATGCTTCCAGTTCGGCCATGGGAGCTGTCCTGTCGCAAAGAGACCCAAAAACTAACCAACTACACCCAGTGGCCTTTTGGTCCAGAAAATGTTCTCCTCCTGAAATCAACTACGCAATTACCGATAAAGAGTTACTGGCCATCAAATCTGCTTTCAAGGCTTGGCGTCACTACCTTCTCGGGGCAAGACACACCATCACCGTAATTACGGACCACAGAAACTTACAGTATTTAAAGACGGCCAAAGCTCAATCTTCACGACAACTCTGATGGGCTCTATTCTTTGCGGAATTTGATTTGTAATTACCTATCGCCCTGGCTGCAAGAATGGAAAAGCAGACGCCTTATCCCGGATTGGCATGGAAGAACCTAATTCGAGCTTAGAACCTCTATTGAGGATATCCAAACGCAAGTAAAACAACTTCTAGACTCTTCAACCTTACTGGAATGGAGTCAAAAGGGTCCTCATTACACCGTTAAGGATGACTTACCCTACTTCCAGGAGCGGTTGTTTCTGCCAAGTAAAGAATTGCAAGAACTTGTTATTGCCCATCATCATGAATCTTTAATGGAAGGACACCCTGGTATCGCTAAAACGGAGGAAAAAATCAAACGCCACTTCTGGTGGCCTTCTTGGAGAAAAGACATAAAGTCTTTTGTACTGTCTTGTGGAATTTGCGCCCAAAACAAGGCTCAAAAGAAAAGGCCAGCTGGCCTACTTCAACCCTTGGATATTCCACCGGCACCATGGCACACCCTGTCAATGGACTTTATAACAGATCTGCCTCCTTGTGCTGGTTACAACACAATCCTTGTAATTGTGGACCTATTCTCCAAAATGGCCCACTTTATCCCTTTAAAGGGTTTGCCTTCAGCTTCCACCTTGGCCAAGGAATTCCTGGAGAATATAGTTCGCATACATGGTTTCCCTTCCATTTTAGTCTCGGATCGTGGAAGTCAATTTATCTCATATTTTTGGAAGAAGTGTTGCCAACTAGCACAAATAGATGTGCGGTTATCCACCAGCCACCACCCCCAGACCGACGGACAAACCGAGAGAACCAATCAGACTCTCGAGCAATATCTTCGGTGCATGTTACACCAATCCGAGTTAAATTGGAAAGACATCCGTTGGATCGCAGAATATGCAGAATATGCATACAACAATTCAGTGCATTCTGGAACCGGACAAACCCCCTTTTATACTTTGTATGGTCACCATCCTCGGACCTCTGATCTAGATCCACCTCTGACCCTGGAAATGCCCGCAGTAAATCATCTGCATTCCACAATAACCCAAGCCTTCAAAGAAGCTGCAACTCATTTACAGCAAGCCAAGAAAAAGTATAAAGAAAACGCTGATTTGCACCGAAGTAAAACTCCTCCTTACCAAGTAGGAGACCAGGTATGGCTAGCAACTAAACATTTACCCCTCAAGGGCCCACGAACCTTCAATCCCAGATTCATAGGACCTTATCCCATCAAAGCTATAATCAACCCAGTGGCCTTTAAACTGGATCTACCGTCCAACATGCGTATTCATCCAGTTTTTCATGCATCACTTTTGAAGCCAGTACAACCAGGAACCCGATTGTCCAAGCCTCCAGATCCAGTTCAAATTGAAGGGGAATTAGAATTCGAAGTTAAAGACATTTTAGACTCCAAGGTGGTAAAGTCGAAACGCTTCTATCTTGTTGACTGGAAGGGATATGGTCCTCAGGAGAGATCGTGGGAGCCTAGTAACCATGTCCACGCACCTCGATTAGTACAAAGGTTTCACCGGAGATTTCCGAACAAGCCCAAACCCCCGGAGGGAAGAACCTTGGGAGGGGCCTTGAGGGGGGGTACTGTCATGATGCCTACCTCCAAGGAGCCAGGTCCGACCCAGCAACCCCAGAGGCAGGCATCATTTCCCCCAGGGGCGTGCCAGCGGGCCCAAGCTGGGGCCCTTTGGACGCAGTCCTGGCGCCTTAGGCGCCAGGCTCATAAAGCTAGACATGTGTTCAAGTGTTTTAATGTGCACTTACCTGATGCAGACCATGCTGCCACATCCAGGCCCTCTTGAGGCCTGAATAGGAACTACTTTACCTGTGGGACTACTTTCCACCCGGGTGTGGTCGGGGAAGGATACATACCTGATCGGAGGAAGGATACACACTTGGAACTTCTTCCAAAGCTATTTAAACCACACCCGATCAGCAACTCATGCTTCGCGTTGTTCTGCTCCTCGCAGCTGGACGCTCACTGTGTCAGCTTCTGCATCTGGACTTCAGCCACGCCTGTCAGCATCCTGGGTCACCTGCAAAGGGAGACAAGAGACCTACCAGCTAATCTGCACCACGGAGACATCACCGACGATCCTGAAAGGGAAGACATCATTTTTAAAAGCATTTCGTTACGATCGCTGCAGCGCTGCATTTCACTCACCTTTCCTGGATTCCTCCATCTTCAGCAGCGATCATCCGGATACACAGCCACTTCCCAGAGCCTAGAGAAAAAGACAAGAATAAGAGGTGAGAGAAGGAAGGGAATAGGAAAAGCTCAGTTTCCTTCTAAGACTTACCTGTTGGGTCATTCCCATTTCATTTCGGGTCTTGCTGCTTCCAAGCAGGACCCCGGCCCCTATGGGGAAAAAAGACAAAGACATTAGATGAGCACGTTTCACTTCGGGTCGGCGCCATATCTCCGGCATTCCGAACCCCGGCCCCTATGGGGAAAAGACATCAACATCAGCGCTTTGTTGCAAGAAGTCTCCAAAGGAATCTTCATTCATCACCTGAAAAAAGACAATGAACATTATTATTTAAAGCTTGAACTTTTGAACTTGCAACAGAACTTTTACAGTGCCTTACCAGTATAATCAAGCTTACCTGAACTCCCATCCAACCTCAATCCAGTGAAGTAACTGGGTTCAACGCGCCCCTGCGTCAGAAGCAGGATGGAGAGCTCGTCCTTTCAGACCCTAAGGTGAGACTTCACGGGGAATCGTGGAAGGGTATCGTGGAGGGTTGGAAGAGAGTGGGAGGCTTGAGCATAACTCAGTCAGTAGGTAATACTCCCTTTTCACGCACAGGGGAATATTCCTGAGAGCCGGAGAAGCCAGAGTAGAGGGCCCTTCCTGTCCATCTTCAGAGTCCTGCGCTTCACCATTGAAGAAGCATCAGCACTCAAAGCCAGACCTGCGCCTCCGTGGGAATCAGGTGAGCGTTACAAATACAGCACCACCTTACCTCACCTAAATAATCACCAAAGCTCTCTCCACAAGACCCTCTAGAGCCCCTTACACTGATCGACTAATCATCCCCAAAGTAAAGAGATGCTAAACTGGAGGCTCACGTTTCCCTTACCTGGCTGCGGAACTCTGGAACAACCTCCTTCCCTCTTTGAGGTCTGAGAACTCTTATTGGATCTTCTGTAAAGCTCTCCTAACCAGTAACTCCCCCCTGACCACACACCCAACTCGCCAGATAAAAAAATCCTACAACACCTCTGTATTGTACGTTAACATGTATGACAATATCTTCCATCAAAGTGAATGTGGTTCCCATTGTAAATGTACCTATGACTCTTCTGCCTGCTACAGGACGTTACTGGGTGTATGACAACATTTGACTACTTGACTTGTACCTGTAACATCGCCTCAATGCCAAAGGGTTGTATCTGTGCTATACAAATTAAATAAATAAAGAAATACATTATCATAAAACGGGATTAACTGTGAATCTATGTTTGGCACATTATGGCAACACCTAGGCATTTGTGGTTGTTGACTTTGCCTTGCCTGGGCATAACTGGCATAATATTGGTGTAACTGGCCATATGAGGCTGGCCTAGCATATGGAGGCAATGTCCCTAGCCTATCATGGGCATGCCGCTGGCCTATCAGGTCTGCACCCAAGGTATGTACAGGCAGGACTACAGTTAAGACATGGTTTTTAAGTGAAATAGATGCTCATCTGCTTTAGTAACTGTAATTTTTACTTACAGTGATCATAGTTTTTTTTTACATCAGGTATGCCGATTCTGACATCATTTTCTGTCACCTAATGGGGCCTAAGATCATTTGATGTCACTTGCACTACCCCTGGTACATTGCTTAATTGATGGCCATGATGCTAGCCTTTGCCCTAATGTTATACACCCAGGAACCTGTGACCTTTAAGGTAAATATAGATATCTACACAGGTGCATTCAAATGAGCTATATTTCATAACACAGTGGAGCTACTGGGATAATTGTAGGGCTGGAGTCATGTCAGTCACATAGGCAAGCCCGACTGACTGAAATCAGTACATTCTGATATCTCCCACAGCAAGAGCAGCTCGCTGTTCCTTACACATTTGTGTATCATACTTGCCGAAGCGTTTAAGAGGCATTTCAGACCCTATACCCATTCAGTGCGTGCGCACTCTTCTGAGACTGCCAAGAAATGGTATACTTCTGTCATGCAATCGTCCTAAGAGCTTCAGGTCCTGCCCTGATAAGTACAGCAACCCAGCTGAGAAGTGACTATACTGTGTTGACGGATGAATTGCAGCTGTTATGAAACGTGCATGCTGTGCACCTCAATTTTAAGTATGAATGCTTGCTGCAAGCGGCAGGTGCAGCCTCATTGAAAGGTGGACCGGCCTTGGTGTAAAATGTGTGAATTGAGTCATTCAAATTCTAGGAGCCCTGTCAGGACCTGGAGTAACCGTCACATACAGTGTATATTTTGATATGTTTTATAAAACTCTGGGGGTAGCCCCTGACGTTCATGCTAATGTCGTTGAAAGGCCATTCAATGGAGAACTTTTCAGGTAAAAGGTGAATTATACTTTGCTGGCTATAAAAACAGACACAGATGCAGCCAGGTCGCTAAGCACCTTAAGACATAGGGTCAGTACCAGTCCTTTTGATTTAAAAATCACTTTTCAAGATCAGGCATTTCTTACAGGGGAGCTACATACACTGTTGGAGATCAGTGCAAGTCCAAGTCCTCCGAAGACTTATCATGGAGTCTAGTTTTAACTTGGGAACACAGCAAAGCCAATCTACAAGGTCTTATGGGAAAACACCTGAGCTCCCATGTGAGACTACCTGGATCCTCAAAATGTGACCAAGCAATTCAGACAGTTTCACAAAGAAATGGGTTTTTGTTTTCTCTTGAATAACTTCCTGTTGAATAGTGACTTCTTCAACCCAGTCGTACTGCATTTTCCTTCTAGATAGAAAATAACAAACATGACTGGCCTTTGTTCCGTTATCCCTTCCCTTGACTAACCCCTCCTCCTTGAAATCATGTGTGCCATAATTAACCCCTACTCTTTGCTCAAAATGGAATCAGGCTCCAACATGCATGAGTTGCTTCTCACGGGAAATCTATGCGTTCCTACACTCACTGCAGTTCCATGTGTTTCCTCCAATCACTCTAGTTCTATGACTTTGTTTCCCTCATAAAAAAGAACAGTTATAATTATGGAGGGTTTTCAAGTGGGCAACCGGTACCAGATTTAACTATAACAACAAGATTGATCCAAGTCGTTATTGTCTTTCTGGGCTCCTGGATTAGCTTCATGCGGAATCTAAGGGAATCTAAGGGAAAATCTCAACATACATATATGCCTTCTCCGGATGAATTCTTGAAACGCTCAATACAGTCTATGTTACTCCACCGCACACAAGGGGTTAACTTGCCAACCACCTGATTTAAGTGGGAGACTGATTTTTCAATTAAAAATATTGCTATTTTTCCCTTTCTCCCGCCTAAAATAATTCTAACCCCAATGCAAGCCTATGGGGAAATGAATTTCTCTCGCTTTCAGTGGCAAAATCTCCCTCCCAGGTGCCTTAGAATTTTGGCATGTATGTTTTGCGCATTACTGCTTATTGCTCTGTTTCTTATTTTGGTCTTCTCCTGCAGGTCGATCAGAGTTTTGTGAGAAAAACGTTGGCGGGGTTCCTGGCAAGAGATGCACAGCTGAAGGATGAAAGAATCACCAAGATGAAGAATGCTGACACATGGAAAAACTGAGTTAGAAATTCCATGTAAGCATTATCTGCCAAACTGAAGAGAATGCCATGCATGGACCTTGAGAGTTTGGCTTTCTAGAATTTCATCAAAGATGGCGGCCTGGTTGTAATCAAGCATTTCTGAAGAACTACAAATGTTGACTGGCATCATAGGAACTGTAGTTCATTTTGATGAAAGGTTTTTTCTTTTACCATTGACAGCTGCCCTTGTCCATGAATCCATCAAGGCAGGCTACAGTTGAAACATGGACCCCATTACGGTATATGGGTGTCTGGTGGGAACCTTATACCTACTGTGATATGTGGCCTAGCAGGGGTCACGCTAGGTGCCAGGGTAGAAAGGAAAACCACCACACAATGGTACGTTCCTTACAGGCCACTTCACTCCTCCCCACACCCATATCATGACCTTTGCAACATGACGTGCTCCGTCTCCTCACCTCCATTCTGCAACCTCACATCCCTCCCCAACTTGGATGAAAAACTGAAAACGTTCAATGTGAACTTCAGCTCACTGTTCGCTTACATACTCCATGAAGGACAAACCCTCTTAACTTTGTTTATGCTTCAGGGCGTTCTCGTAGCGAGTAGTGACACTGATTCACTTGACTTGGTGGCGGGTCTGTCTTGGCGTGGTGTTTGTGGTGGACTCTGTGGCTTTGCTGCTGGTCCACGGTCATCATTCGGTTCAGTCTCCTCTGGATTCCCCTGGGGCATGACTTGTGTTCATTCTGTTGTTTCCCTCCACATCGTTGGTGGTACTTTCCGGAAGTGAGATGCATTCCGGGCCACAGTCTCATTCTCTCGGGCTGCTGTGATCATCCCATGATCAGTCTCAACTATCACCCACGGTCGAGATTCGTAGGAGGGTGTCATTTTCTAATGCAGTTACCTGTTATTTACCAGAACTGAACAGCCGGTATTCCGGTCATGGTAGTGTGGTCTTCTTGTTATGCTTTCTCTGGCATTGTGCGCTTGCCTTGTTCTTTCACTTGATTCTGGTCGATCTCAGGCACGGTCCAGTTATGAGGGAGAGGAAGGCCCACTTGTATCGGTACCCCAAACAACAGAGCAGCTGGGCTGACCTACGTTGAAGAGTGCAGGGTTTGCCGATATGACTGGAGGAATCATGGCAGCCAGGGGTTCTGCTACATTTTTGCTATCCTTACAACCGTGTTTAGAGACACCATGAATTCTTCAGGATCCCCGTTCGCTTGGGGCCAACACGACATAATTCTGTGGTGTTGCACATTCAGGTTATCAAAGAACCCCTGTAGGAGGGGCGTGGCATGAGCGCATGCAGTGAAGACGTGACCTGCTTGAGCTCCCACTGCGAACCCTGTAATAAGATCCTAAAAATGGTACTTAAACATCAAACTCGGCACTTTATCCAGTACATTTTGGTTGCTCATAGCCACACTGTCTGTTTTGACCTAATTCCAAAAGGAATTGGTGCCTGGGAAGCCCAGGAGAGCCCTCTGCACACCCTGAGTGGGGAGACCTAAGATGGCGACTAGCCTGGCTTCGTAACATGGAGCGGGCTGCTGGAGGCAAGATGCAGGCACTGGCGGCTTGGATTGGTACTGGGAGCTAGGAGGCGCCTGGAGGAACGGATGGACCGGACCGGAGCGGGTCACTGCACAGAAGCAACAGCTTGATCAGCAACCACTGGTCCCAGGAGAGCTAACAGGGCAGATGGCTAATGCATTGATTAATGCGGACGACAGGTAGGCGGACGCTACGCACACGATAATAGGCCCTGGTGCAACATATCTGTCTGATTTGTGGTGGCTGGCAGCACACAGTGAGAAGACCCGCTGAGACCGCTTGGGTGCTGACGCATATTACATATTCGCCACAGACTTGTCCGCCTGGATGACTGCAGAAGGGCAGAGACCCCCGCTGAGGCTGTCCGCGAAAGTAAATCTGCCTTTGGTTGGGCGTTACTGGTCATCCGACTGGTTAAGTGGAGGACAGAACCAACAATCCACGGCTGCATGCCCCGAATGCCACCAGGTCCCACAGGAGGATATACTCCTAAGCCTTCCTCACCTTGAAGCGATAACTAGCAGTGACTGACCGTCACAACACGTTGTTTGAGGGAAACACCCTGAATGCTGATAGAGCCCATGCAAGTTGGGAACACGTTGCTCTCCCTAGAGGACGGTCTAAACGATTTGTGACCACAGACACAGGTGCGCTACAAAACATGAGGACTGCTGCATTGTCCCCCTTGGAAAGACAGGAAACTGATTTTGGATCTACACCCCATGCAGTTTGGGACTACCAAGGAACTCACTTTGGCCTTCTGGAGAACAGCCTGCATGGCATGAGGGCTTGGGCTAGTGCATGTCCCACCCTGTAATAAGGGCACAACACAGAAAATTGGGCTCCACCACTGAAGCCCCTCCAGAGTTTGCTCAGTCCTTGCAGGACTACAAAGCTGGGCCCATACCAAACTGGTGACTCTGAACTGTACCACTGTTGTCATGCATGCTGTGTGAGGGAATCTGTGTGACTCTGACATCCTGTAGAGAGCTCCTTCATCTTGCCCTGTGGCTGCAAAGATCAGCAACACATCCTACGAGCTCAAAGCATACCTTGCTATGTCCCCTACCAAAAACAAAAATAAAGGCACAATTTTGGACTCCTTTGCGGGTCAAGCGAAAACCAGGGTCATTGCTCCTGCTTCGGGCCTAACACAGAGTGAAGCGCAAATGTCACAGACAGAACCCCAGGAAATCAAAATACTGGCTGCCATTGCTCCTCTACGAACTTCTTTATAGGGTAGAATTGACGAGGTGAGGAGAGACATGCAGCTTCTCTGGGAAGATGTACGTTCGCTTGTAGAGAGGGTCACGACAGCAGAAACACTCTTGAAGGAAACGCCCACCACTACCGGAGACCTAACAACGAGAATGAAGACGCTGGAGGCGAGAAATGCTATGCTGGAATTACAAGCAGAGGATGCAGAAGGCAGGTCTCACACAAACAACTTAGGAGTGCTGGGACTGCCTATAGGCACGGAGGCCCAGGATCCAACTAACTATATTGAAAATCTATTCCTGCAGGAAACAGGCCCTGAGAGGTTATCACATGGTTTAGCCGTTGAGAGAGATCATCGATCCCTCCAGAAGAGACCCCCACCTAGGTCATATTCCAGGCCAGCCATCGCCAAGATCTTAAACTTTAGAGATATGGAAGTAATTCTTCAATCCTCCAGAGAAGGTGGGAAGATACAGAGGAGTAGCCTAATGATTGCAGTATACCCTGCCTACTTGCCCACGGTACATCAGAAGCGGAACACATTTGTGCCCATCAAGGCAAGGCTTCGACAGCTAGGGCTAAAGTACATGCTCATGTATCCGGCTAGACTGAAGGTAGTGCATGGAGGGAAAACACACTTTGTGAAAGCCCAGTGGCAAAATATATGTGGATTTAACGCAATAATCTAATGGGCGAGGACGATGGCGGCACCCAAGGTAACAATGAAGTGACCTCTTGAACTGGCACTGAAGGCATGGGCCACGATGTAGCTGGGCCGTTCCAGGCGAGGGATGCCCTCCCCAGAGAACTGCCTCCTTGATTTTGGGATCCAAAGGAACAATGGGACTGCACTGGTATGTTTAACTCTACAAGCAGCGCATTGCCCTGAGGCACACTTGGCACGGACCTCTTATGGAAATTATTGCAAATGATCTGATCACTGCTGAATACACGCTGGGTATCAGTGGGAACGGGTTCTGTAGCCCACTGGGTGGTGCTTGGATGACCCCGAATTTGGTGATAACTTGCGCCAACCTGTTGCTGGTTCTTTAACCCAGTACCTAATAGCTAGGATGCCCAAACAGAGACACTGGTGGGTGCTGTTTACACCCCAGGTTAAAGGGTTTGTTATACTGGTTATTTTCTGTTTGTTTTTATTGAGCTTGGTGAAAGTGAGCACGGGAGGGTGGAGGGGCTGTGGGTGGTGCAGACAGGAGTCCGATGTGCGGCTTTTGGGTGTGCTGGAAGATGGTATTGGGATGTGCCCTTGCGTGCTTTGTGATGCAGACATGCTGGAATGTAACCACAATCTGTGCAGAGAGCACAGTGGGGTTGGCTATTAAAAACTTTATATGGCATCACTAAGATTTTCGTCCTGGAACGTGAGCGGACTGGGATCATAGATACGCAGAAACAGGGTGAGGTCTTATCCCTGCAGGAAAAAGATATCTATTGCCTAACTGCAGGAGAGCCACCTACTGCCGGATGGTCAGGAGCAGGTCTTAACGAGATGAGGTGGGATAAAAGGATCTCACTGAATTGCGACTGCAAATTTGATTATGATGCACGAGTACCACAAACACATGCTGAGTGGGACAAATCCGGAAGACTAGTAGCATGACTGTGCAAACTTGAACACCCCAGGGTCATAACCACGCTGTTGCACAATGAATACGGTGCCCCATGGCAGTCCCAGAAAGTTATTAACGTCACTTTTACCGCGTTTTATGACCAACTGTATAAACATGATACACAGATATGTCAGGATGAGATTGATGCTGCATTTAGGCAGATCTGACTCCCGCTGCTTACTGACAACCAGGTGGTTGTCTTAGATCGACCTGTCTTCGTGGAAGAATTAGGCAAAACAATTACTGCACTCTCCACTGGTAAGGCCCCAGGGAGTGATGAACTCCCGGCAGAATTTTATAAGACATATAGCTCTAGGCTGATGCCATCACTCTAGAAGATCTGTGAGGAGTCATACGATAGAGGCATGCTCCCGGTCGGCATGAGGGAAACACTGGTAATACCTATGGAGAAATGTGACCCCTTTGCCATGCTGAACTATGATGTAAAAATACTTACTAATATATTGCTAAAATATTGGCTGGCCGCTAGAGCATGGTGATAGCCTCTTTAATACACACTGATTAGACAGGGTTTGTACCTAGCCGCAGTGCCACTATAAATCTTTTCATATTGCAACATGTTATAGACCAGACCAATGTGCAACCTGCGCATCTGGTGGTCGCATCCCTCGACGCCATTAAGGCCTTTGATTCGGTCTACTGGGAGTGAATGTACGCAGTGTTAAGAGGCGTTGGGTTCGGGGAAACTTTTTTTGTTGAGTCGAATTGCTGTACACCCGCCCGGTGACTAGAATGAAGTCGGGAAGGCAGATTTCAGACATGTGGGACGTACGAAGAGGAACCTGTCAGGGGTGCACGCTCTCCCCAATGCTGTACATATTTCACTGGAACCCCTGGT
Source organism: Ambystoma mexicanum (assembly GCF_040938575.1). Taxonomy (NCBI): domain Eukaryota; kingdom Metazoa; phylum Chordata; class Amphibia; order Caudata; family Ambystomatidae; genus Ambystoma; species Ambystoma mexicanum. The sequence continues at coordinate 1,255,409,585 of NC_090932.1, forward strand.
TGCCTTTTTGAGGCAGGAATACTTGGAATCTGGTGTAAGTGTTGGAGGAACTAGGTTTCTTATATCACTATACGCTGATGATGTCCTGCTATACTTATGTGAGCCGGCACCCAACCTTCCCATTATTTTAGATGTTCAAAACTATCAGGGATCTCATTCAGCAGGTGGAGATCATGCCTTTTTCCGTGATTTCAACGGGAAGACACAGCAGACTTAATGTACCTGAGGTTGGAATGGGAAAAAAACACATAAATATCTAGGAATCCGGATTTCACATGCACCTCATGATACACACATACATAACACAGTTAAGGCAGGGGACAGAATCAAGAAATCCATTAAATTCTGGGCCGGTTTGCCACTCTTTCTCATGGGAAGGGTCTCTCTAGTCAAGATGATTATCCTCCCAAGACTATTATATGCATTCACAAATGTGCACTATCACATAGAATCAAGGTTCTTCAGAGCTCTTGAAGCCACTCTAAGGGATATTTTGTGGGGGGCGGGACAGCACAAGATCGCACTCAAAACAGTGTGCCTACCATATCAGGATGGTGGAGAGCAGCTTCCTCATTTGGAACTTTACTACTTGGCTGCGTAGCTTGGCTTTGTGACAATGTGGCTGTCTGATGACATCACTCCTGAAACTGGGCTTCTTCAGACAGTAATGAAAAATGCTCGATTTAAGGAGATGATGTGGGTCCCTCGATGCTGTATGGGCTCTCAAGCCCTGATTGTAGGACTGGGCAGGCAGATTTGGGCCAGAACATTGAAAATGGTGCACTCGTTCCACCCATATTCCTAGAATACTCCCATTGTAGCGGAGGTTTGCACTAGCTTGGAAGAACTGAAGGCGGCCAGACATTGGGAAGTATTTAGTATATTTACCTTTGGGGATGTGATTGATAATGGGATGTTTCGAGATTTAGCAAGTTTGATACAAAAAGAAGGTCTACCTGGAGGCCAACTCCTACAATATATCACGGTGGTGGGAGTGGCTAAGCGTAAATGGGAAGGTTGGCCTGCTGAACCAGAAGAGATGGCACTTTTAGCCCTAATGTATAGCTTGGAAGAGGGCTCGAGGCCGGTATCTCGGATTTATGGATGTTTGTTAGGCATGGTCAGCACAAGAAACAAATGACTGAAGGGAAAATGGGAGGCGGATATGGGGATAAAGTTCACGGAGGCACAGTGGGAACAGGCCTTCATTTTTATTAAAAACATGTTCCGGCTTATACAACTTAACGTCCTGCATCCTACATACATGGCTCCCACCAGAGTGGCCAAACTTAGTATAAATGTGACTCCAACTTTTCCCTGGTGTACTGGTGAAGGGGCTGATTTAATGCATATGTTCTGGAAATGCACTCAGGTGCAACATTTCTGGTCCTGTTCAGAGCAGGCATGTATGAAAGCTGGAATTGTCAGGTTTGAATGGAGCCCACTAGAATGTTTTTTGGGAATGTATTCTAGGCCAAGCAAACACAGGCATCCGATTAAGTTCATGGACCTTGCGTGCGTCCTAGCGAAGAAATGTCTAGCTAAGTCATGGAAAATAAGCAGGGCCCCCAATACGAACTGTGGCACAAAGAATTTGAGCGCTGGTGCCTGGCTCAGACTAAAGCATGGGCTGGTGCTGTACATGAGAGGATGAGCTAGCTGCTACGTTTGATGCCTGAAAAAATCTTAATATAGCAATGTTCCACCGTTCAGATGACAAAACCGCCTTGAGCAATGATATGCTTATCATAGTAGTGGTTGCACAACATAGGAGATATACTTGTACTTGCTTTGAATTTTCCCATCTGTGCTGCTTTCAAGGAGACCCCTGAGCACTTGACTCTGCTGTACCCGCCGCTCCCTCTGGCCTATGGAACCAGTTGCTAAATACGACTACCCAAGCTCTTTTTTGTTTGTTTGTTAGCAGGTTGTCCATATGTTATGAGATGTGATGATAAAACACTATAACTACCTTGCTGTTGAAGTGAATGTAATACCACTATGCATCCTTGTTGCACTGATGTAATGATACTCCTGGTGTACTTTACTCAATAATCAACATTTTACATAAATCAAAGACCCCGCGTAGGTCTTTTCCTTTGAAGGGAGGTCCATTGTCACTTTTCACAATACTGGGTATTCAATGCACCACAAACATCTTCTCCAGTGCAGTTATGACCGAGGGGGCGTCTGTTGACCTCACCGCTTCAGGGTATCGACTGAATTCATTGGCTGCTACTGGCAGGTAGTCCTCACTCGCGATAGTGCACAAGTCCATGCTGATCTTTTCCCATCTCCTCTGGCTGCGGGGTGGGTTTGCAATGGGTACGGGTGATCTTTGGCGTTGAGACGACTGACAGTCTGAGCAGGACCCTTCCAGCGCCATCACCTTCTTCTGTATGTTCAGAACCCAGACTCTTGACTTGAGGACAGCTTGTGTTTTGACAATTCCTTGGTGTTCTTCATGTGCTAGAGGAAGTGCATGTTCTTCTAAATTTGCCAGTAAGACAATCGTGTGCCCTTTCAATATTAGACCTTCAGGAAAGAGACGACAGCTTGTGTCTGATGCCAAACAGCACATGTAGCATTTCATGTGCTGCCACCGAGAGATGTGTTATGGCCGTCAGGAAGTTTTTCCAGTCACCTTACTCTATGGCCCCTTTTGCAAGCTGTAAGCAGGTATCGTTTGCCATCTCATCCACGATTTCTTGTACCTTGATTGCTCTTGGGTGGGCACATGCAAACGCGTGACAGACATGTTGATCGATTTCTTTTGTGATGGCGTGGCTGGCCTGGGGTGGCATGACAAATAGTCTGCTGGGTTTTTTGCCTTAGCTCGGTATGTCACCTATATGTCGAAAGATTGCAATAGTTACATCCACCGCTCTAGCCTGGCTGGGGGGTGCAGCAGGGCTGACCCCTTAAAGAGTGGTATATCAAACAAATAGAGACGTTGAGCCATTTAACGACGTATGGACCTGACTCTTTAAACAAAAAATGCTGGACAATCCTTTAACAAAAAGTCGATCACGTCTTCTTGTCACCTTTCTTAGTCCTCCCCAGGTCTCTATCTTTTAGTACTTTGAACAAATAGGTACTAAGTGTCAAAAAAACTTTGACAAAATTAAACCCGACTGCAGTGATGAATAATTTTATTACATTTACTTCACACAATGTATAAAACATGTAAAAATTGAAAAAAAAATTTTTCTAAAATCTTATACAAATCTAAAATACAATTACAAAATCATACAATGCGGTACAAAACCTGGTGCGTTTCAATTATGTAACCTCCTGCCTATACAGAACTAGATGGTGTATAGTGCTTCACAAAAACAATACCTTTCCTAAAGAAAGCACAATGGTCAGTAGCCCATAGGTTCCCTTTTAAATGCTGGATACCTTATGTTTACAGCTCTGTATATTGATACCCTTCCTAATGCTACTCAAGGGTTCCACCACAACTGAATTTTTAATGTTGTTTGCGTATTGTCATAAACTCACAATACTACTCAATTGCCCAACATGTTTCGTCCAACAATTCAGTTCTATATAGTGCTCAAGAACTTCATCAGGGGGACCATCTGTACCCTTTAGCTCTCTTAATGTCTATAAGGTTATTATATTACTTTTCAACATTTCACCATCCGTGACACTTAAAGAAATTTCCAAAATCAGAATATAATTTAAACACAATTCTTGACCTGGGGGAAAGAAAGTAGGGGAGAAATGACAAGAAACAACAGTCATTAGTATTTCAGTAGCTGTTGTATTTCTTAGTAGATATCTCAGTTTATCTAACTAAGGCTTACCGTGTCGTTCAAAAAGTATCGATTAGTCACGGTACCATAGGGGAGGGTCACTACTTGTATGTCGGACCACTCAAATCCTAGAGAGACACAAGCAAAAAAGCACTGTCTTGTAGTCAATGGTCTTCATGGAAAACTACTTGCAGTCATTTCTCCAGCATGTTGTACTAGCTATTCATAATGTCTTTTAACCAACATTACCATTCAAAAAAACCTTAGGTTTATTCTTCGTACTTGGACTGCAACTCAAAGTTGCTTACTGTATTAGTACCATTAGTTGTTGGAACCACCTCTACGTGGCTAATAGGTCACCATCTTCCACCTTATTTACCGAGTGTATCATACCTCCTGCGTGCCGATTAGTCTGATATTTAAAAAAATTTTTTAGATGTAAAAAAAGTTTTGTTTACCAGCTCGGGGCACGCTCACATACCTAATGCCCACGGGACTTCCGCTTCGCGTTGGTAGGCCTTACTGCGTACATTCGCAGCTCATTTATACTTCTAATATTGCCCCCACCTCAAGCCGCAATGCGTCCTTATTCACGGCAAAAATATTGCCGAGTTGATTGTCTGTTCTAAACAAATATAAAAAAACATATCTCTTTCTTAAAAATCGTCGCCCACATCATGGTGCGATTCCACCCTCAGATCACAAAAGAGCTTACCTCTTCCACAGGCTGCTAGGACCTCGTCTGTCACCTCTTTTCGCCATGTACTGCGCTACCGATATTCTAACATGGAAGATTATATCCGGGTGTCTGGCAACACGTACGTTCGATTCTGATCGCGTCACACGTAATGCGTCTGCTTTACCTGGATGGTCACATGATTAACTATGAACGCCTCGCTCTACTCGCTTAACGCTTTGTAGCCTGGGGGACACTGAATTGTGTCCGGGTTTTTAGTACCGTGGCCGTTATATTTGTGTCACATGATGCAAACGAAACGTCCGCACCTCACAGATGCCCACATGACCAACCATGCCCGAGTGGCTCCAAAAAGTCAACTCGTCTGCGACCGTGCAAAGGACACCAAGTCCACATCAAACCCTTTATCCTAGCAATGCGCGACACATCGCATCTCAGAGTGCTGCCCAGTCCTGCATGGATTATAATGTACCAGGTACGATTACTAATACCTACCACCTGTGTTGTTTTATTCTTACCCGTCACAATAATTATAGTTTTTAACAACACCTTACAGGTTACTTTATTGTGCCATAGTAAAATAAGTGTGCAGTGGACTACTATAGGAATAGTTTTTATAGCAGTCCAATATGACTCTACATTATCCCTGGTCTGTAAATAGCTCTACCCTGCAATTGGATCTTTCGGAATTACATTTTCCAGTCGCTGAATTCGTTGAGCCCATTTTTCGCTGAATCGTTCAAAAAAATTAACCATTGTTCTTTATATTGGAGTTTCTTTAAATCTGCTTCTGAGTTATTCGTTCTTTCCACTTGCCATAGTACTGTCCACTTCAATCCCTCTACATTGTGATCCATTGCCAAAAAATGGCTAACCATTGGAGCCAATATGTTCTTATTACGGATACAACTTCTGTGTTCTCCTATTCTTATGGTCACTCTTCGTTCAGTCATGCCTATATAAATTTTCTGGCATGGGCACCATATGGCATAAATCACATGCGTTGAATTACAATTTGTGAATTTGGTATGCTGCCACATTTTATGTAATTTCAAGTCAACTTTTTTTGTTCTCCGCGTGTACTTACAGTTGACACATTTTCCACATTGCGCATGTCCTACTAATGAGGGTAACCCCCATGCTTGTGTAACACTAATTTGATCCTTCGATTTTAGATAAACATCGTTCTTCGTGACCAATTCCTTTAAATTAGAGGCTCTCTTATAAGCACATAATGGCCTATTTAGCGGACTCTCACCGCCTGTAAGGATGTGCCAGTTTTTTTGACAATTTTAATAACTTCATTGCTTCTTTCATTAAATGTACTGACTAAAGAGTGGTACCAGGAGTTTGTGGTCCGTGTATACTTTGAGTTGGTGCCCTATTATGGAGACATGAAAATGTCTGCACTCCCATAAGATTGCAAGCGCTTCTTTCTCAACATGGGCATAGTTTTGTTCCATCTTGGTGAGCGCTCAGCTGGCTATTGAAATTAAGTATGTTGTTCATTCCTTATCTACTTGCATAAAGACAGCTCCCAAACCTACCGAGCTGGCGTCCACAAACAGTTCTGTGCTTTGGGAGGTGTCTAAAAATGCCAAGGTTGTTCCGGTCAGGAGGGAGTCTTTTATCCTTTGGAATGCCTCTTTCTGTTCGTTTGCCCTTTCCCAGGGGACACCCTTCCATGTCAGTCTCTCAAAGGCACTGCCACCATAGCCAGATGTGAGATGAACCAGCCACGGTACATAGCCATGCCTAGGAAGCTTCGTATTTCTGAGGCAGGGGTGGGGGCTACTGCTCCTTTGATGTCCGCCACCTTGGATGGATCTGGTGAAACTTCATTGGTGTTGAAGACATATCTGAAAACCGCCAACTCGCTCCTTCCAAACTCATATTTTTCCACGTAGAGCTTCAAACATGACTCTTCAAGCCTTTGGAGTACTGCTGCTAGGTGTTTGTAGTATCCTTTTGCTGACTTTACGTATAGCAGGATATCATTGCTGACATTTGTGGCTCCAGGCAGGTCTTGGAGTACTTTCCTTATCTCATTCTGGAACACCTGAGCGGCTGATGATATCCTGAAGTTTAACTGGCGGTGTCTTCTGAGCCCTAGGTGGGAGGAGAAAGTCATTATATAGCAAGCCTTCTTGGCCAGCTTGATCTGGTGATACCCTGATCATAAGTCCAGTTTGCTAAATATTTTTGCCACTGTTAGGTCGACAATGAGAGATCGCCGGGGTAATGTGCCTCTTCCGGCCTGTCGCCAAATTTGGCAGTCTCATGTTGATGCAGATTCTCACTGCATTCGGCTGTTTGGGTTTGGTCGTCACCACCATCGGGGATACCCATGCAGTGGGACCAGAGGTTTTCTCAATGATGTGGAGATCCTCCAGCTTCTTCAGCTCTGCTTCACCGCCTCTCTCATGTGGAACGGTGCTCGTCAGTGCCGCACTGCTCTGGGTTCTACTGTGGGGTCAATGTGCAGGATTACTGTGCAGTTCTTGGGGCACCCGAACCCTTGGAACAGCTCAAAGTGTTTGTTCAGTAATTCTTCGATCTCTGGGGTCTGATTGTTAAATGAAAAGTGTATGATTTTTAGCTGTTCAGCAGTTTTGCAGCTGAGTAACATCTCAATCCCTATGTCAACTACGTAGATACGGGTGTATGCTAGAATGGATTTGAATGCCTGCTTTACTGGTAATGGTTTCTTGCACCCATACGTGAAGAGCCGTACAGTCTTCGGTTGCAGTCAGGACCATGTGGTGAGTTTTTCGAACTTTGACTTTGGCATGACATTCACTGTTGCTCCTGTGTCTCTCACCATGTGTGTTGGTACCCCTTCTGCTAGAACCATGCATGTCAGCTGAGTTAGGCGGTTCGTTTTCTTCTTCCTTCCTGTAGGGTCTGTGGCGGAGATCATGTGCACTCTCTCGCTCTTTTTCCGACAATGTCCTGTAGGCCTTTATGTCTGTTGTTGTTGACTCCCACTGATCTATGGAAGACGACAGATGCCCCACCCCCACTGGGGTGCTGAAGCAATGGGGCTACTGATGACCGAAGTCAAGCTTGCTTTCCTGTTTGGCCTCTGGTTTGTGATATTCTCTTGTGGGCTGTCAGTTCCTCCAGAGTAAGATGCCCACATCATGGTTACACGCAGCATGGTAGGTGCGATTTTGCAGAATGGAGGCGAGGAGACGGACCGCTTCATGATGCATAGGTCATAACGTGGGTGTAAGGAGGAGTGAATAATGAAAGGCACAAGGCTGGAAATGGGATCAGTGGCCTGTGAGCAACATTCCAGCGGGTGTGGGTTTTGTCTTCTACCCCGGGACCTAGTGGGACGTCCGCTAGGCCCCACATCACATTGGCAATGAGCTAGTCCAATCTCACGCAGAGGTAAATGAAGGTAAATGAACACAGGTGCCTGAAATGAAGCCACAGGTGATCCCAATGCAGAGGGCCACCTAAGGCATACTCCTACCCCAAACACTGTTTCCAACACCATGCAGTCACTAGCCACTGTGAGATGGGACAGGCAGCTGCTCATGCTGCGCCTGGATGTAGAGAGGCAAGACACCCAGGCCAGGGCACAGGAAGTACAGGGAGGGTTTGGGGGTGGAGAGAAGGAGGAGGAGAGCCCAGACAAGGTGTGCACCGATCCCCAGGTCTAGACTTTACCCTGGACCCTCACTAACAGCCAGTTGGTCACCCTGTACTGCATGAACAGGGGGACCATACAACAGCTGCTCACCACAATACAGGACGACATAGGGAGCAGGATCAACATCCGGACAGCTGTGCCACCACTGCTGAAGCTAGTGTCTGTCCTACAATTCCTTCGAACTGATACCTTCCATCACTCTGTGGCCATGATGCACGGAATGGCACAGACCACATTCTGTGCAGTGTTGGGCTTGTATCCCTCCTGTGGCAAGTGCAACGCCACATCTCACTGCCTACCACCCCGGTGCAGGTCAATGCCATGAAGGCACAGTTCTATGCTGTTGCCCAAATGCCAAATGTGATTGCTGCCCTGGACTGCACCCCTCTTGCACTGGTGGCCCTCCAGGCCCATGAAGTAGTGTATCATAACGTCAAGCACTACCACTCCCTGAATGGGCAGGTGACCTGTAACCCCAACTGGTACATCACCCACTGCATTGCCCACTACACTGGTTCCACCCACGATCGCATAGTCCTACGGAACAGCACACGGCCAGGATACATGGAGTGACACAGAGGACAACAGACCTGGAGAGTGGGTGAGTAGAAAATACAGAACACATGCGCTGTGAAACAAATGCCATAATGGGGGTTGGGGGTATGCAAAGAAGTACACAAAGGATGGCATGACAAGTAAATGCATAATCTATACTTGACCACCTCCCGCACCAACACCACAGTACAGGGCAGGGAGCATGCACATGTCGTACTTACCTACATGGAGAAGTTGATGTACACATACAGTAGCAACTATAAACACCAATTTAACTACAGGTACCACAATGCAACATGCACTTACCAAAGCAATGTTGACAAATGGCCACATCGCCTCACACAACAACCCTGCCAGTAGCACAGCCATGCATGCATGTGCGCCGAGCCCACAATGGCAACCCAGTGGCCCCAGATGCTCAGGGAGGGCCCATGGGAAATCCACCATGCCACATGACAGGCACCATGTCAGCTGCACACGTCACCAACATACACCTCACATAACATATGTTGCAAGGGAACAGTGTGCATGTGAAGCAGAAACAATGCATGACACGTGTGACACAGCATGCACAGACATAGAATCGACACATGACATGAAAAGAAGGCCTATTTGCAATCACAAGTTGTCCATTGCCCTGATATTGTGTAAGCCCACCCCACACCGTACACCGTGACTAATGCCTGTGCCTCCCCCATGCAGGTGACTCTAGATACCCACAGATGCCCTGATTAATGACCCCTTTGCGTGATGCACAAACACTGTGGGATAAAGCCTATAACCACTGTAGAGGAGGCCTCTACCAGAAGTCCCTCCCCTATTCTGCCTATATGTTGGAAGCCGGAAATTGGGAAATGCTCAACACCGATAATGATACCTATACCGCAAAAGATCTTCAAAGCAAGGTATCCCTTATAGCAGTGATGATAGTCCAGAAGAGATCAAAAGAAAGGAGGAGATCTTTAGGATCATGCAGAATAAAAAGGAGAAAAGTGATCAATCGAATATGACAACAAACATAGAATGAGAGATTAAGAGATGGAAAGGAGAAAAGGAAAAAGGTGACGAGGTAACGCTCTTACAGAAAGAATGGATGGGAGGACAGATACCATTCAAGCTCGATGGGAAAAGTATCAAGGAAGTCAAGCAAGGGGAAGATCAAGACGAACAGGATAGAAAAGACAGAGAATGAGAAAAGAGATTGAAAGAGAATGAGCATAAGAGAAAGAGCAGACAGAGGCGAGAACAGATTTATCAGGAAGAACAACAAAGGAAGGAAGAAATGGCAGTATTGCAAAGAAAGTATGACAACAGGCAGAGAACAATCGAAGAACGAGATAGGCAAGAAAGGAAAAGATAAGAGGAAGAAGCGCAGAAATTAAGGGATAAAAGGATACAGGGATGAAGGGAAGAGCGTAGAGCGAATGAAAGATGAGAGGATTAAAGACAAGAAGAGGAAAGAGTTAGATGGGACGCGAGAAAGCAAAGATAATTGAACAAAGAAGTGGAATAAAATAGGAGACAGCAGGAATGCAATATTGGTTCCATTAACTCCTTCTGAATGCCATCAAGTCCAGTAATATCATGGGCTGATATAGAGGAGTTCCTTCCGTCAAAGGAGGCAGTGCCAGGGCCATCTAGGGTAGCCCCAGAAGAGAATTTTGACACAGGGAGCATTGGATTGATAAGGCCTATCAAGACTGAAGAGAAGGTAGCAAATTGGGAAGCCAAGGAAAGGGAAAACAATCCCTGGTCTTCAAATCACGAAGCGAAGAAAGAGACCCATTTAGTCTCGAGCATAGAGCTTTGTCTTTAGACAGGCTGACTTTAGATAAGGGTGAAGGGGATGAGAGCCATACCAGTTGGGGGCTAGATATGTCAGATGAAGAGAGAGAAACAGTTATGACTTTAACATACAATGGCCCTCATTACGACCCTGGCGGAAAGTGACTGACCGGACCGCCACAGCGTAAATAGCGTTTCCGCCATTGCACGATGGAGCAAAGTGCGGCCCATTCCGACCCATCGGGCACGAGCACCACGCCATGGCGGAAGTGCAAAGTCCGCGATGGCGCAAATGACCCCAAAACGGCCCACACCGCCGCCGTACGGCGCCCTAGGTGCAATACCGCCACCCATCATAGCGGACACCGCAGTGAGCGCCAACCGGAAAGTACGGTGACCGTAAATATACGGAAACGGAAGTAAAAACATGGGCCCGGAACGGGAAACAACACCCCGTACACCTATAAAACCACAAAATACACACAACCACTAAAAACACCACCCTGAGACACATCCCAACCCGTCATCCACCCTAGTGAAACCAAGAAAAATGGGAAAAGTAGCGAAGAAAGCGTGCGACCGCAAGCGGCAGGTCCACTTCTCCCGTGAGGAACTCACCGTGCTTACAGAGACCCTCCAGGAGAATGCCGCCGCCGTCTTCTCCACGCAAATGACCAGGACGGCACTTGCGAACAAGAAGGCCATATGGGCCCTGGTGGCACAGCGGGTAAGTGCGGTGGGGACCGCACCCCGCAACCCACAGCAATGCAGGAAGCGGTGGGACGACCTGCGGATACGCGTCCGTAGCATACTTTCTGCCAACCGCAACATTGCCACAGCCACCGGGGGAGGATCGGAATCACCCATCAAGTTGACCCCCTGGGAAGAAATCTGTGCCTCCACCATTGGAATGGAGAGCATAGAGGGAGTCGGAGGGATGGAGAAAGGAGTGCAGACATCCGGAGAATCAGGTAGGTGGCCCAAATAAAACCATGCCAAATCCACAATGTCCAATCATGTGACTCACATGTGTCCACATAGCGCAACAGCAACACATGGCCAGGAGAACGTCCACACACATTGGCCTGATAGCGCACTTTAAAACTCACAATAAATACATAAATAAGTAAAAACCCCAAAAACACCCACTACACGTGCAGCAGGCACACCCTAACTGCAGGCTGCCAAACAACTGCACCCTCACTCCACACACAAATGAAAGCACCTCCAAGGCCCCGACCCAAATCACCCTCAGGTACCACCCCAATGCATGTGATACATTGCCATTCCAATTCCCACAGACCCATTAATAACGCTCGCCCTCCTTTACTCCACCACAGGGTCCGATCCAAACAACGAGCTCCAGGACATCCCTACCAGCACACCTGCAAAGAGGGCCAAGACCGACGGCCAAAGACCCTCCACCTCAGCTGCACGCATCAAGACACGGCAGCAGCACATATCAAGTGGCAGCACACAGGAGGGAACATCAACAGGCACCCCAGCAGCCAGCATGCCCACAACAGCACCACCACAGGTCCCCCCAATGGATGCCACAGAAGGTACTGCCTCTGGTGGCAGCAGCACCATAGGTGACACCCCATTAATGGCAGCATGCTCCGACACAGAAGACGGGGATGCCGAAGTCAGATCCATCCATGACCTGTCCCAATCCCCCTGTCTGTTCCATCCCGTACACCATGAGGATACCACGCAGGGGCACCCACAAGACGACGACTGGCCATCCCCCACAAGCCCTGTGGCAGGGCAACATGAGGCGAACAGCCCCTCTGTGACACCACCGCAAATGGCCATGGCCCAGAAGAGGCAACAGTCCCTCGACCAGTTAATCGTGCAACAGCAGCAACTGGCCACGCTCCTCAAGGACCATGCCGATGGATGTGGGGGCACTAAGGCAGACATAGAAACATCAACTGAGACACTTAGGGCACAAATGGAGAGTAGCACCGAGAGCCTGAGAGTCCAAATGGAGAGTAGCACCGAGAGCCTGAGAGTCCAAATGGAGAGTAGCACCGAGAGCCTGAGAGTCCAAATGGAGAGAAGCACCGAGAGCCTGAGGGGGGAACTGCATGCGACGTCCAAAGACGTATGTGCCGAACTTGCCGCAGTGCGCCGTGTGCTCACTGAGCTCTCACAAACCCTTAGGGACATGCATGGACGTGAGCAGGCAGAGACATCATCCGTTGCAAGTTCCGTCCAGGGCAGCCCCCAACGTAGATCTGGGAGGAACCTGCGCTCCACAGGCAGGGGTGCCCCTGATACCCGCAGAGGGGGCTTGCAATAGCGACTGCCCACTGACAATGAGCATCTTTGGACACTGGTGTTCGGGGGGGAGGTAGGAGGGTGGAGGGGGTGTGTTGGGCTCACTTGGGTGGCGGGTCGATAGGGTGTTCAACATGATATCACATATGCCATAAACAATGCACGATCAAACAATGAGATGTGTGGACAATGATCTTTGTGTACTAGGCCATCATAGGCGTACAGTCCATATTGTGCATGTACCAGACACACACAGTGCCACGAGTCCCGTGTCCATGTATCAGCCACCAGGCGTGAGTGCTAGAAGCATGCATCTATGAGATGCTGACGAATTTCACGGCCCTCCTGTGCCTCGCAGACTCCTTGAGGTGCTGCCACATCCCCACCCTCATCATGACCATCTTCAGGTGCTTGCAGTTCTGCGTCAGGGGGCATGGGCACATTTCTACGTACGCACATGTTGTGGAGCATGACACATGCCATCACCATCTTTGCAACCTTCTCATGGCGGTACAGGAGTGCCCCGCCAGACCTGCTGAGGCACCGGAAACGGGTCTTCAGTAGGCCGAATGCCTGTTCAATGACTACACGGGTACGTGAGTGGGCATGGTTGTAGTCCTCCTCATGCTGGTCCCGTGGGTTCCGGACTGGTGTGAGGAGCCATCTCTTCAGTGGATATCCGGCATCACCTGTATGTGGACGATAAACGAATTATGTGGAATGCCATTGCTACGTACGCACCCCCCCCCTCCTGCCAGGTCATTGCCGCATCACATACCCCACATCATCATGCATGAAATGAGACTCACCGAGTAGCCATGATCTGTTCCCTGCGTGTCGCTCCATGTAGCGTGGTATTGTAGAGTTCCTCAAGACCATAGAATCATGGGTTGATCCAGGGAATCGGGCACAACAATGTGTAATGATCCTGTTGGAGTCACACACCATTTGTACATTCAGTGAATGAAATTGTTTTCGGTTGCGGTACTGGGCCTCCATGGCATGTGGGACGACCAATTCCACATGGGTGCAGTCGATGGCACCAATGCAACCCGGTATGCCGCCAAGTGCATGGAATCCCACTTTTGTGTTGGTTATTTCCTGCTCCGAGCGTGGTAGAGAGATGTAGTCGTCTGCGTGCTGCAGAAGGGCATCGAGCACTTGCAATAGTGTCCGTGAGAACAGTGGCTGAGAAATGCCATGCAACTGTCCGACTGTGTGCTGGTAGGTGCCTGTGGCCAGGAAGTGGAGTACAGACACCACCTTCAGTAGGGGTGGGATGGCGGTTGGGCTATCTATCATGCTGACAAGGTCAGCCTGTGTCATGTCCACAATGGCGGCTATGGTGTCCCGGTCCAAACGGTAGAGGGTGTGGATCTGCTCATCAGTGAGGTTGAACGGATGTGCTCGGAGGCGTGGGATTGCGGGCTGCCTGCGTGGTGGTAGTGGCTGTGCTGGCAGCCCTTGCTGGCCCTGCCTTGCCCTCCTCCTCCTCCTGCGTCTCCTCCGTGCGGCCGGTTGTAGTTGGTGTTCGTCTTCTTCTTGGAGTTGGAGTACTTGCAGTGCTATCAGGTCCCCCAGGGCCAACATCGCGAGTCCTGCCGGTAGCATTTCGGAGTGGGTGTGGTTGTGGGAGGAGACTGGGTGTGCAATTTATGTGTTTTCAGGCTGTATGGCCTCCACCTGTGGTGATTCATTCCACCTGTGCAAGCTGCTCTCCCCTTTGGGCGAGCACGTCCCGCACACAACGCTGCAATTCGAGGAATGGCATCTTGCTATTACAATCATGTATTAGTACCCGATGGCCGTGTAACATTGGTTGATATGTTCATTCGGCTATGGTCCCATTGTTTCACATGCATTCTTTGCAGTCGCGAACAGACTTGTGAAGGGTCAGTGGAACGTAGTACTCGAGTAACGGTGGACCCTCATGCATCACTGTACCGAGGTTCACCGACGGGCGGGGCCTCCCATTTGTGAGTGAAGGCAGTTGCCATTTTCACACACAGCTGCACTAGATGGATTAATTTGTGATTTCAAGCGGCCACAGATGCCTTTTCGACGTGATGTTGCAAATGAGGAATTCGAAGGGCGGCGCTTTCGGTCTTCAGCTAGCGGCGAGGAGATGCCCACAGGTCTGACTGCAAATATAACGTTCTATTGTTCAGTGTCCTTGGGACAGGGGCCATGGCGAGGATGCAATGATTGATATGAATAGTTTGGGATGCGCAATAGCGAAGTGGATGATGAGGCCGGACGTTCCCAAATACATGTTACTTCACAACACTGGAATTACGGGCTGGGGCACAGTGGATTTTGCAGGCTGCATAACGCACAGACTCAATGGAATTCTCACATGTTATGTGAGTATGGAAACAGGCGTTATCATTACGGGATGAGGGAATGATGAATGGATGCATGGACAGATGATTTGATACGGTGTTTGCCATGTACAGGGCTTCTTGGAATCTGTCCGCCTCCCCTGCGCTATGTGATGCAGGGCTGCCATAGTGGGACCATCGTCTATCTGGCCTTGTTGAGCCCTCCCTGTCTCGACGCGCCTTCAGACACTTGTGTCCATGCACGTTACCAATCCCATCTGATGGATTCTGTTTTCACAGACGCATGCACAGGTACACTCGTTTGTGATGGTGTTTTCACCTCGATATGGATAGTTATGAGTCGCAAGTGGTTTTGGGGTGGTGATGATCCTTTGGAGTGGGCTAGCATGCATATGGCTGTGGATCTAGTGTGATCATTGAAGTGAGTTGTTCGAATGTAGTTCTGATGGCCATTCTATTCTTTTTCTTTTCTTTTGGTTGACAGGTATCTCCTCCCCTTTTGCCACTGCCATCTGTATGCCACTCCTGCAGATGGGTTTTACTCCCGACACCTGCTGCTTCGTGTTAATCAGTGGAGCAGCATTACGATCTTATGGGACGATCGCCAATGGGCCACATGCCCTTACGCAGTACTAGTGGCTCGGAGCAACATTTCGGCCTTTCAGCTGGACTAGTGCCTCCCTATTGGGACGGCCCTGCGGTTCTAGGCGCTTCCATGTTGCCTTTTCGTACGAGAATGTAGCCCCTGTGTACCATGAAGGAACAGGGCGTCACACAAGAAGTAGCTGGTCATTTATTGCGGATGCAGCCCACAATGGTGAAATGTGTTTTGGAGTTCATGGCCTAATGGCTGTATGGGCTTGGTGAATTTGTTGTGCATTAAATTTCTATTCTGATATGGGCCGTGTGGCGTTCTTCTTTGCAAGTGATGTGGCATATTCCTATTTGGGGAGCGATGTATTGTGAGGAGATCTGCATTGGGTTCCAGCTTCGGAGTATAGTTGCGTGGTACTGTGCTGGGCGCGTTTGCCTACGAAGCCCAGTGAGGTCAGGGGTGAGGGCTGCCAATATGACTGTTTGAATGATGTCATGCTCAGGGGCGGGGGATTAGGTTTTGTGTAACAGATGCCGGTCAGCCAGGTGGATTGGTGGAATGATGTGATTATCGGAATATTGCTGGTCACAGGTGCCTGTGTTTGCGTGCGTTTCTTGGTGGGAGACTGAGGTCATGTCCATTGGTATAGCTTCTGTATTCGTGCCATCTGTGCCCTGCAGCTCCCATTGGCCCCTCTTGTGATTCTTTTGTTCGTTGGCATGCATGGGTGACTTGTACATTTCACTGGTTGCATTGTGACTTCGTTGCACCTACGGGGAGTTGTACTATGTGGCCAGGGAGCGGTGTACAGGCACTCAGTGGGGCCGTTTACGGTTGATTCGCGATGCCGTACTTCTCACCATGGCGGAATGGTACTTTCCGCCGTGCTTGATGGCGTTAAGTACATGTCCGCTAGGGTCGGAATTCGCGTACCCTTGCGCCATGGTGCTAATTACGGTTTGGCATGGCGCGCGCGCGCGTACTTGGTGCAGTTAGCGTTGGCGTTCACTACGGTGTCGCTAATGGCATTGTACTTTACGGTGACGGGTCATAATCGCACCGAGCGCTATTCGATGGCGGTATTGCATTTCCGCCATCGTTTTTCGATTTCCGCCAGGGTCGTAATGAGGGCCAATGTCATGAATGAGTGGTTCACTGAACCCTTACCTGCCGGTTAGGAGCTGTTGGATAGCGGAGACCCTTCCCTATTGCACCTCTCGCTCTGAAAACAAATAACTGGGGCAGAGGTAAAACAGGGGAAACCCTCCAGGTGAAGAAAACCCAAGATGGTAGTGCAATGGTTTCCTGCAGGGACTAGGAAGGATGGTAGTAGCAGACTGTATCAGACACAGGGCTGCATAGGTTGGCAATGGGTTTGCCAACTAGAAAAATATAGAGGAGGAGGAAATGAGAGTGTTGGATATGAACTGCAATCTTATCATAGGCAGGAATTATACATGGTTAGCAAGTCAAATCTGGAAAGGAAGAAATGCTTACCAGCAATAATGTGGCTCACTCTTTAACAACAGAAGCAAGAGGCTTTTGTGAATGATGCACGCAGTGGTTAGAAATGCTGCACGTGTTGTGAGGGTAGCTGGATTGAGGTACGAGTTGCGTAGAAAGTATAAGCAACTGCAATTTTAGACAGAAGTGGAAGTGATGCATGTGTTGCTTTATGGAAGAGCTGTACATATTGCTTTATGGAAGTGCTGCACGTGTTGCGAGGGTTGTGGGATGAGACCCGATAAGCCTTTGAAGTCTTGAAGTCTTCTGTGTTAGACTGGGAAGCTAGCTGATCAATAGGAACTGCCGGCGAAAAACAAAGGATACCCGCTAGGCGGCAGAGAATGAAGAGAACTTTGTCACTTAATCCCAATCAGGGGATATTATAACAGCTCGCGCGGATGAAAGTTTACACAGCGTGGAGATGAAATGCAATGCGGTTTCTTGGTAATGGGACGCGGGATTGGAAATACGGGTGCTATGTTGATTACAGGGCGCCCGTTGCTCAGTAAGGTTTTTAAGTAGACGGGAAGTGGTAGGTGAGAAAAGGAAGAAGGTAGAAGGGAAGGAGGAGTAGGAAGAAAGTAAATAACGAAATTCCACTTACTCAGATAGTTTACAGGAGGCAATGCACAGAGTCAGGTTTGTAGCAATGCAACAGTTATAAAGGATTAGAGGGTGGAGTCGTGGCAGCCATTACTGAAAACAACTAGACCGTCAAAGGAGAAAACAATGTACAGACCAATTGACGGCCCTGATGGAAAGGGGAAAATTTTCTACTTCCGTATTTTCCACCTATTCCATAATGAATAGCCAAGTGTGACAGTATGCCCACCTTGTGGGGAGGAGGACCGGGTTTCCAAGGGCGTGATCGATGGAAATGCTGAATGCATGCTGGGGAATGAACATGGGAAGCAGGTTCCCAAGTACGATCACATGGTGCATATCCTTAGCAGCCTATTAAATACTAAAGTCTCCCTTTGTAGTAACGGGAGTCACATATCCCTGCCACTTCATATTCCGGCCCGGATTGAGTATCAACAGGTGGGGGTGTAGTAGTGGTTTTCTTTTGAAAGCGGTCTGGAATGACTGGTTTCAATTGGAATATATGGAAGACATGGTGAATTCGAGACCAAGACTTGGGGAGCCTTATACGATAGACCACGGGACCTACTGCTGATATTACCGACCACCCCACAGCACGTGCACCGCTAACATCTACCCATGCTACAACCTCCTCTAAAACCCAGCCTGCATCAATCTACTGCTGGAACCGCCATCATTAATCTTAGTCCCTAGCCTACCCACACCTCGAATGCTGCTCCAAGCATTAACTACCACAACAACTGAACACTTTGTCTAGCCATAGCCAATGCCTTGCTATTGCAGTGCCACATCAATGCCTCGCTACCCTAGCACATGATTGTCACATCTAGCATATACTTGCCTGCCTACTCTACTGCGAGACTAGCCCTGATTTGCCCCATCAATTGAATGTCACATCTAGCATATACTTGCCTGCCTACTCTACTGCGAGACTAGCCCTGATTTGCCCCATCAATTGAATTTCACATCTAGCATATACTTGCCTGCCTACTCTACTGCTAGACTAGCCCTGATTTGCCCCATCAATTAAATGTCGCATCTAGCATTTGCTTGCCTGTTACTTTACCGCTAGACTAGCCCTGATTTGCCCCATCAATTGAATGTCGCATCTAATATTTGCTTGCATGCTACTTGGTTACTAAGCTAGCCCTGACTTGCCCTATCAATTGAATGTCGCATCTAGCATTTGCTTGCCTGCTACTTTACCGCTAGACTAGCCTTGATTTGCCCCATCAATTGAATGTCGCATCTAGCATTTGCTTGCCTGCTACTTTACCGCTAGACTAGCCATGATTTGCCCCATCAATTGAATGTCGCATCTAGCATTTGCTCGCCTGTTACTTTACCGCTAGAATAGCCCTGATTTTCCCCATCAATTGAATGTCGCACCTAGCATTTGCTTGCCCGTTACTCTACTGCTAGACTAGCCCTGATTTGCACTATCAACTGAATATCACATCTAACACACGCTTGACTGCTTGATGCTGGACTAGCCTTAACTCACCCTACTGCCCGAACATTGCATCTAGCATATACGCTCACTACCAGCCACCAGTGGCATCTCTAGACATCTACCCTCCACCCTCAGTCCACTCCCAAACTGTACAATGTGCCACAGCAAAAATCAGACAGCCACACTACTATGCCTCCTCATACCCTTACTCTACCTCACCATTCATACTGCTGCATCAACCATGTTCCCAGCAGAAAATGCACCCTGTCCGACCTCAGAAAGAAACACTAGACTTCAAGCCAGGCTACCCCGTCTCTATGAGCCCAATTGTCACAACAAGGTACACAACCCTCTCTCAAGATCCACCGCACAGCACCCCAAAATATGGCCCACCCCAAATTACACACTGCAACAACACTACCCAACCCAAACTCATGCCTATAACAATCCAGGACATACCCATCACAACCATCCTATCCGGAGCCCTAATCAACGCCAGATCACTAGTGGCCCACGCCACAGAAATAGCAGACACCTTAGCAACCAATAACCTCCACCTCCTGGCTGTGACCGAATCATGGCTACACGAGGCAGCAGGCCCAGCACTCTCAATGGCCATCCCTGAAAACTACCAAATAATTAGAATGGAAAGATCCAACAACAGAGGAGGCGGACTGGCCATTTTAGCAAAGACTAATCTTGAGCTAAGACCCTCAACCCAATCATCTCTCACGTCCTGCAAACTCCTCACTGCCAAACTGCCCATCTCCAACTGTCATACCTTAACCATTTACCTAATTTATAGGCCACCCGGACCCATTGGCTCATTCGAGGCAGACTTATACAGCCTCCTAGCCAACAACACAAAAGAAATCTCTCAAATACTGTTACTAGGCGACCTTAATCTTGGCCTAACCGATCCTGATGACAAACCAGCTCAAGCTATAGCCAACATGCTTGCTGAACACGGCCTAACCCAAAAAGTGCTTACCGCTAGCCACAACAAAGGTAGGACCTTGGACTGGATCGCCACCCTGAACTGCGATACCACCGTCACCAAAACCACCCTCCAACATTGGACAGACCACTACCTCATTGACTTCACATTATCACTCCACAAAGAAGTCAATGGAAAAAAAATCATGGCACCACCATTGCCCACTAGAGCAAAAAACAATATAACTCCTGACAAACTCCTACCACTATTGCTTCCAACCCTTAATGCTCTCCCTGAAAACCTACCTCCTGAGCACCTAGTAGAAAGCTACAACAATGCAATGAAGATAGGCCTAGACACCATAGCCCCCCTAAAACTGTCAAAAAGGCAAACAACAAGCTCACCTGAACTCCTGGTTCACCCCCACCTGAAAGAACTAAGAACGCAAAAAAGGAAACTAGAAACTCAATGGCGCAATACCCCCACAGAAGAGAACAAATTACAACTTAAACTCTTCGCAAATAAATACAAAAAAGAAATCTTACTCACAAAAAAGAACCTATTCAATGAAAGAATGGTAAAATCCAGCTCCAATACTAGGGAACTATTTGCTATTCTAAGGGAACTGGAATCCCCCATACCCCCACCAGACAACATAACAAAAAACAAACAATGGTGTACTAGCGTCCAAAATGCCCTAACTAACAAAATGAAAACCCTACAAACCAAAATCGCTCTAAATAAAAGACTCCCTAGCCACCAACGCCCCATCTTCCAACAACCAGGCCAAAATAGCGAACCCATCTTGCCCAAATCTCTTCAGATTCGCTAAAATCTCCATGCCAGAAACAGAAAAAGTAATCGCCTCTCTCAAACATCCAACTGTAAAGGCGACAACTGCCCACCCC
The DNA here is from genome assembly GCF_040938575.1 of Ambystoma mexicanum. Classification (NCBI taxonomy): domain Eukaryota; kingdom Metazoa; phylum Chordata; class Amphibia; order Caudata; family Ambystomatidae; genus Ambystoma; species Ambystoma mexicanum. Next base: position 1,255,430,671 of record NC_090932.1, read on the forward strand.
AGATAATAAAGGACGCGGCCAGGGATTTAGCCCCCTTTATAACCAAACTGATCAACGCATCCATCTTCTCCAACACCATACCAAGTAATCTCAAGGAATCCTGGGTTCTGCCGCTTCTCAAGAAGCAAACCCTAGACCCCGCTATCCCCACCAACTACAGGCCCATCACCACGGTGCCTTTCCTGCTAAAAATAATAGACAGAGTAGCATACCTGCAAATCCAGCAATATCTAGAAACTCACTAACTCCAAGGCGCCCGCCAATCTGGATTCAGATCGCAGCACGGCACAGAGACCGCCTTAATCGATCTTAAAACCCAGATCAATGAGATTAATGATAAAGGAAACACCATCATGCTACTCCTCCTCGATCTGTCGGCGGCCTTCGACCTGGTAGATCACACAATCCTGTGCGAACACCTGGCCTCGGCAGCCCACTTCTCCAAAGAAGCCATAGCCTGGATCCAATCATTCTTGGACAACCGAACCATGAGAGTATTCTCCTCATTAGCTCAGCAGACCCTATCAAAATAACCTGCGGTGTACCCCAAGGCTCCTGCGTCTCCCCAACCCTCTACAACATCTTTACCAAGCCCTTATTTGACAAGTTGGATAGACTGGGTGTCACATACACTAATTATGCAGATGACACCCAGATCCTCATACCACTTTCGGGCAACTTAAACTCAGATACGGCCTTGGTAAACAAAATATACCTCATCATTCAGGCATGGATGGCCACACATGGCCTATGCCTGAATGATGAGAAAACCGAAATCCTGCTCCTTGCCTCCAATGCCAATCTAAAAAAAACTCAGCTCTAACTATAAGGTATTTAACATTGATGGCAACACTATCACAGTTGCTAACTCAGTAAACCTTAGGCTTCCACCTCGACTCAGCCCTGTCACTAAAAAAACACGTTAAATTCACTAACATCCTCTACGGCCTACACGTGCAAGCTCATCAGGGCAAGTAGAGCATTTATCTCCCAAGCAAGTTGCATCATCATCGCTAATGCCCTGATATTATCCAGACTCGACTATTGTAATGCCATGTAACTAGGAGCCAACAAATACATCACTGACAAACTACAAACACTGTAAAACAACGCACTCAGAACAGCCCTTAACCTACCATACAAGGAACACATATCCAACAAAAGAAGAGAACACAAATGGCTCAAAATCTGCGACCGCATCTCACTTAAAATGGCAGCACTCACCTTCAAATGCCTAAACAACGCAGCCCCCCCATACCTCGCAACCAGAATAGTAAAAAGAACATCCATCCGACCCACCAGAACGGCCAACTCTTACTGCCTACAGATACCTAAATTCAGAAAAAAGAAAACGGGCGGCAGCAGTTTCCCTGTCATGGCAGCCCAACACTAGAACGCCCTCCCACTCAACATCAGAACCGACCAATCCTACTACAACTTTAGGTGAAATATTCTCACCTGGTTACGATCCATCGACCCCCTTAACTGAACCATACCTCCGCATACTAACAATCCTTAACCTATCTGACTTATATATGTACATAACTGACCTGAAATGTAATTTACTATATGTATATTTGTATATATGCCCGATCAACACCCTGTAACTTACCTTGTAACTAAGTTTTATGTAATCTTATCTTCCTGTTCTCTGTTGCGCCCTGTTACCTCTGGGTTTTGTGCGCCATATTAAATAAATAAACAAACAAACAAACAAACCGAGAAAGGGCTGAAGTATCGTGGAGACAATTTGGAAGGTACCAAGTGACGCAGGAGAAATTTGGAGGCTAGCCATACTTTGTCTCCGACTAGGAAATAAGGAGCTATTGCTTGTTTCTTATCTGCTTGTTTCTTTTGCATTTGTCTGGAATGCGTTAAGGCGGACAAGGCGTTGGTATGGCCTTCTTGGATGGCATCTATTAGTGAATCTACGGTGGGACTAGAAGAAATAAGGGGAGCAATGCTGGGGATGCTGGAAGGGTGGTAACCGTAGGTACAATGAAAAGGAGAGGTGTTAATGGCAATGTAGTGCAAATTGTTATTTGCAAATTCTGCAAGAGGTAGTAGTTCTTTCCAATTGTCTTGAAGGGCAGAGACAAAACAACGTAAATAAAGTTCTAAAGTTTGGTTTAGCCTTTCAGTTTGATCGTTGGTCTGTGGGTGTAATCCGGAGCTCAAAGCTCGTTTGATGCCTAGGGTTTTACATACCAGAGACCAGAAACGGGAAGTATATTGGGATCCACCGTCAGAATTAATGGTGTCAGGAAGGCTGTGTTTGGAGAAAATTTACTGTAGGAATAATGTGGCCATTTGTGAAGCTGTGGGTATCTTTGGTATTGTGATGAAGTGAGCTAGTCTTGTGAAGGAATTTATAGTTACCATGATGGCTGTGTGGCCATGTGAGGGAGGAAGGTCTACAATGAAATCGGTAGAGATTTGTTGCCATGGTCGGGAGAGAAGAGAGGGTTGTACTACTAATCCAAAAGGGAGATGACGAGATATCTTAGTTTGTGCACCAACGGTACAGGAGGTCACATAGTCTCTGAAATCTTGGGACATCTCTGGTCACCAGAAATGTCTATTAGCCAAGAGTAAGGTTGTTTTTACTTCTCTGTGACCTGCAATGACCGTATCATGAGTCATTCCGAGTGCCTCTTGCTTTAGCTCTTCATTGGGTAGATATAATTGTGGTCCATGAAAATATAGGCCATCTTCAGAAGTTATTTGCAATTCATCATTGCGTTTGACTATTTACGTTTCCTGTTTGGAAGTAGCTTTTCTGAGTGAAGTCAGGTAGTCAGTGACGAGAAATATAAAAGAGGAATTAGGAAACATTTTTTCTTGGATGGAGGTGGTCTTTTAGTTGACAGGTTTGCGTAATAAAGCATCAGCCATTATATTGGACTTTCCCGGTCCAAATGTGAAGTTTATTCGGTATGAGGAAAAGAAATGCGCCCATCAGGCTTGCCGACTATTTTGAGTTTCGGTATGTTGAAGTGCTCCTAGATTATGATGGTCAGTTCGGACTTCTACAGGGAAACAGGCTCCCACCAGGAGCTGTCTCCATTCTTGGAGAGCTCTCTTAATGGCTAACAATTCCTTTTCAAGAACTGCGTAATTTATTTCAGAACTTGTCAATGTTTTTGAAAGATAGGCTATGTGATGTTCGTTCCGTTTTTTATCAGTCTGTTTGAGCACAGCTTCGAGAGCAGAGTTAGAGGCGTCATACTCAACAATGAAGGGTTGACTTTGGTTGGGTAATCTGAGTATCGGGCCAGTGATAAATGCCTGTTTTAAAGTGTAGAAGGCTTTTTGATTTTTTTCTGTCCAATGGTATTTTTGTCCTTTCTTCAAATGCAGTGTTATCGGCTGAATAGTTCTGGAAAAGTGGGGGATAAATCTTTGATAAAAGTTAGAGAAACCCAGGAAACTCTGGATTTCTCTGACTGTGGAATAGGCCAGTCATGATTGTACTTTTGAGGGATCCATTTGGGGTCCCTGGCCTGAAAGTATGTATCCCAGGTAAGGGATTTGAGGTTGATGAAACATACATTTCTCTAACTTTGCATATAGATGGTTTTGCATTAATCGGCGTAGGACTTCTCTTACATGGAGTATGTGTTCTGAGAGGCTGTAAGAGAAGACTTAAATATTGTTGATGTATGAAACTACTGAATGGAAAATAAGATCTGAAAATACGGGGTCCATAAATCTTTGGAAAACCGCTGGTACGTTGGTGAGACCAAAGGGCATTACTCTGTATTCGTAGTGTCCAAAGGATGTTCTAAAGGCTGTTTTCCATTTGTCTCCCTGGCAAATTGGGATGAGATGATATGCGCCTCTCAAATCGAGTTTAGTGAACGTTTTAGCATCTCTGACTGCTTCCAAGATGTCGGGTATGAGGGGCATAGGATACTTGTCAGGGATGGAAATTGAGTTTAGTCCTCTAAAGTCAATGCATGGTATGAGTTCAGAGGTGTTTTTCTTGGATATAAAAAATAAAGATGCACCAGCTGGGGAATGTGATTCTGTGATGAGCCCGTTTTTGAGATTACTTTCCAGATATTCTTATAAGGCTAGTTTTTCGTGTTATGAGAGAATATACATGCGTCCAAACGGGATTAGTTTATCTGGAATTAAGTCAATGTCACAGTCATCCCTGCAATGGGGAGGTAGTTCTTTATATTCGTGGTCCGAAAATACCTCTGTGTAATCCTGGTATTGATTGGGTAAAGTTATGATTAATTCAATGGGTTTAGATACGGAAGGCAAAGTCATGGCAGTAGTTGGGGTTTGAAGACCCACTGCACCTTCTTTTAAACAATGAGTAATGCAGTGTTCTGACCCCAAAAAAAGAAACCCCGCTGACCAATTGATAAAAGGGTTGTGGAGCCGCAGCCAAGGCAGACCTACTATGATGGGATAATGGGTTGTTCTGATAAGATCAAAGGATATTTTTTCTTGATGAGACATTATGGATAGAACTAATGGTTCTGTCTCTTCCTTGATCAGTCATGATGATAATGGAGTTCCATTGACCCCTTCTACCGGAACAAAGGTAGAACGTAATCTATGTGCTAGTTTTTATTTTTTGGGCCCATTCATCGTCCAGGATATTTCCAGCTGCCCCACAATCAATTAGCGCAGGTATATTCTCAAGGATCAGGTCAGTGGATCTTAGCTAGATTTTGATTACCACCATCTGGGGAGTAGAAGGGGAACTGAGAGTCCCTTCCCGGATCATAGCTCACTTTATGACCGGGAGGCGACATTTCCCGAACGTTGGGGAGGAACAAGAAGACAGTTCATGGTCCTTTGAGGTGCAATACATGCACAGACCTAGATTTTTATGTCTTGCTCTCTCTTGGGAAGTAAGAGGGCCTCTGGCAGCCCCGACTTGCATTGAATCGTCCTCCTTATGTGTCTTAAGGTTCTAACACAGACTCTCAAATGGTCTAGAGGAACGGGCCCTTTGTTTTTCCACATGTCTCTCTTGGTTTCTGTAATCTAATTGCATAACCATTGTGATCTTTTCTGCTAAATTACCTGGACAGGGTAGTCTGGATATTTCGTCTTTTAATTCCTCATTGAGGCCCCTTCTGAATAAGGTAATTAAGGCATCATCTGACCATGCAGTTTCGTGTGCCATTTGTTTAAATTGGGTAACAAACGTCAAGGATTCCATGGTTCCTTGTTTGAAGTCAAGAAGATGCTCTTGGGATGATATTACTATCTTGTGTCTGCCAAACATGGTGCGGAGACTGTTGGTATATCCCGTATATGAATCTAATAAGGGATTGTTTGTATTTACTAAGGGGGTTGCCCAAGATAGTGCAGCACCCGCTAGATTAGAAATCATGTGCCTGACCTTGGTACGGTCCATTGGGAAATATGCGGGTTTGAAAGGGAATTGGACAACACAAGAATCAAGGAACTCCCCAGAGTTTCTTGGGGTTACCAGTGAACTTACCTCCCGGTAATGTTCATTGGTTTAAGTTGAACTGAGTGGGAGGATGAGCGACCATTTGCCTTAGGACTGCGTTTTCAGTCTTGAGATTTTACATCTCTGTAGATAAGTTTTGCATTCCAGCCATTAATTGTGTACTTGTTCCCCCTTTTTTATTTTTTAGGCGTTGCTATCTGTTATGACTTTGACATACAATGTTGTGAATGAGTGGTACACTGAACCCTTACCTGCTGGTTAGCAGCTGTTGGATAGCGGGGAACCTTCCCTATTGCACCTCTGGCCCTGAAAACAAATAACTGGGCAGAGGTAAAACAGGGGATACCCTCCAGGGGAAGAAAGCCCGAGATGGTAGTGCAATGGATTCCAGCAGGGACTAGGAAGGATGGTAGTAGCAGACTGTATCAGACACAGGGCAGCATAGGTTGTCAATGGGTTTGCTAACTAGAAAAATGTAGAGAAGGAGGAAATGAGAGTGTTGGATATGAACTTTATCATAGGCAGGAATTATACATGGTTAGCAAGTCAAATCTGGGAAGGAAAAAATACTTACCAGAAATAACATGGTACACTCTTTAAGAACAGAAGCAAGAGGCTTTTGTAAATGATGCACCCGTTAGTTACAAATGCTGCATGTGTTGCAAGGCGAGCTGGATTGAGGCACGAGTTGCGTAAGAAGTATAAGCAACTGCAATTGTTGACAAAAGTGGAAGTGATGCACGTGTTGCTTTATGGAAGTGCTGCACGTGTTGCAAGGGTTGCGGGACGAGATCCGATATGCCTTTGAAGTCTTGAAGTCTTCCGTGTTAGACAGGGAAGCTAGCTGATCAATCAGAAGTGCCAGCGAAAAACCATGGATACCCGCTAGGCGGCAGAGAATGAAGAGAACTTTTTCACTAAATCCCAAACAGGGGATATTGTAACAGCTCGCGTCGGGGAAAGTTTACACGGCGTGCATCTGAAATAGGAGATGAAATGCAATGCGGTTTCATGGTAATGGGATGCGGGATTGGAAATACGGGTGCTATGTTGATTGCAGAGCGCTCAGTGCTGAGTAAGGTTTTAAAGTAGATGGGAAGCGGTAGGGAGGAAAAGGAAGAAGGTAGAAGGTAAGGAGGAGTAGGAAGAAAGACAATAATGAAATTCCACATACTCATATAGTTTACAGGAGGCAATGCACAGAGCCAGGTTTGTAGCAACGCACTGGTTGCTACACTTGTCTAGCTTATAAAGGATTAGAGGGTGGAGTCCTTACGGCCATTACTGAAAACAACTAGACCGTCAAAGGAGAAAACGATGTACAGACCAATTGGCGGCCCTGGTGGAAACGGGAAAAAGTTCTACTTCCGTATTTTCCACCTATTCCATAATGAAAATCGAAGTGTGACAGAAACCTTCCTTGGGGAGGAGGGAGCAAGTGTATGGAGTCCAGAGGGATGTTTGCAGACAGACAAGGAACTAAGATGGTCTGATTTAGAGCAACCTAAGGATAAGACGCCAGATCCTGTAGCATATCCAGAGTGTCCTAGAGGACGATCATACAGTGAGAAGGGATAGTCACTCCCATATGTGAGCTGGCTGAGGCCACTGCTAGGTAGAAAGCGATCAGGAACCATTGTCCCCACTATGGATAAGCAGACAATGGGAGCCGATTGTGGATTGGGATACACGCTGTTTATTGGAGAAAGGAGGAGCCGCACCTCAGTATATTCCAGTGCCACAAATGGATAAGGATAATATAAGATGCAAACTCCCTAGTTTAATGTCGGGTGCAGGAAAATAGATCTATCAATTAGAGAAAATGACAGGGGGAAATACTCTGCCAATAGGGGATATTAAGGGTCTCCTAGCAGCCATTCTTGGGGAAAGATCTGATTACTGTTGAGGTAATCATTTCACTCGAAATTATCTTCTTGAGTGTTTCTTTTAGTTCTCATTCTCCTAGTGTGGCCCTCCATAATCATATCATAAAGTGTACCAGCATAACTTCTTCATTCTGGATAAGTCATAGGCACATCTATCAGTGGACGGGGTACACCTACATGCGTTTCCTGGGTAGGTGAAAGTTTAGAGAGTTTCATCCTCTCACCATACCATTTGGGCATGAAAATCTCTCGCAAAATTTCCATGTGTGTCTGACTTCTGGGGATTACCTTTGGGTCATTTATCACAGGATCAGGTGTTTTTGCATGCATTATCTGTACAGGCATATTGTCTGGCAACTTCTTATCTTTCCCATCTTGTCAAGCCTGCTTTTTGTGCCCAAACAGATTTTCTACAACCTTTCTTGAATGGGAATGGTTGTTAATGGCACTTATCTCAGACTCAGGTAATTGGTCATCTTTCTTTGAAACAGGAATAACTACATAGGGTCTTGGGTGCCTAGTAGTTGCCACAATCGCTCCTTCCTCTTGCTCAGGGAGATTCACTGGAGTCTTGGCTCCATGTACATCAAAATAGTAAGAAGTGCGAACTGTGAGTGAGAGCAGTATTATTATAAACAAATATCCACGTGCGGATGACGTCACTGGCGACTATAAACACTCGATCTGCTTCTGCTCACCGGCAGGAGCGGATGGAGAGTTCCTGCCCTAGTGACTTATCCACATCCAAGAAGACCACGTTTTGGAATAGCATTAAATTGCCTACATTTCGGTAAGTAGACCTTAACTGGGTTTCTACATGCTAACATGAGTATCTTGAATACTTTTACTTACAGACCTTTCAAACCTCTTTTTAGGGATTACCTGCACATCACAAGTGCCTGGTGACATCCATTATGCATTATGAGTGCTGGTGCATTGTTTGAATCTAAAGACAAACAAGTAAGTGTACTAACTCAGAGCTATTTCCCACACTACCATCCTCCTTTGTAGATAATTACCTTGGGAACCTTTCCATTGTTTTTATGCCAGGTTACACTAGGAACCCCCACTTCGCCTACCATTATTAAGCGGACAGACTCGCATTAAGGAAGTTATCCCTGGAGAAATGTTCCCATTTGCTATTGCTTATTTTAAGTAAGTAAACTAACTCCATTTCACCCTTGATAGACTAACATATGTCGATTTCTACAAAAGATTATGTGTAGCCACGTGCTAGTATGAATCCTAATTGTGCTTTTTTCTTTGCTTTTTTCTTTGTTTAATTATACCCTTGAGTTACTAGTATGGAGTTATGTTTAAACTGACATGTATTGGAATACATCATTAATTTTGGATCATTAATCTTCTTTCTCCATAGAAAAAAATTGTTTGAAACAAGAATATTTTGCCCCTGCTGAAGAGTTCAAGTAAAACTCGAAACGCGTTGGGCCAGCCATAGATTGAATGTTTTTCTAATATGAATAAATATCGGTTTGATATTAACATATGTACTGTCAAATATGAATTGGGTCGTCTCTGAAAAAAGGTCCCTGCCATAGCAAGGATAACAATTTTTTACCTCAAGGATCAAGAATTGTCTATAAAGGCAAGAGGTTACATTTACAATTTCTTTGATAGGAGTGCAGACATAAACCTCTACCAACTTAAACCTCCTTAGAGGCCTAGGCCTTTTTTGATAGTGTGCAGGGGGCGCGGGTTTCCTAGAATTAGGAAACCACTTGTCCTTTATTATAAACAAAATGCAACCATGAGGCAAAAATATGTTGATGTACAGCATCCATTCCGTGGACAACGTGGATATCTTTCTACATCAGGTATCACAAAATAACTGTTAGTGCTGCCCATCTTTATTGCCTAAGGAAGGAAAAAGTAATCTTTAATACATCAGCATTATACCCTCCTCCTGGAAGTTGCTGTATTGCCTCAGTACTTTTGTCCTCAATCCCTTGTCTGCTTGCTGAACGATAAGAACGAACTCTTGATCTCTATTTCTCTGGAACTAGTTTTTAACCATATGAAGTATAAATGTCTCCTGCGAGAAGAAAACTGCTCTCAGTATGTTTAGACCAGTTCAATGACACACACAAACTCCAATCAATTCCTCGAATCAGTCTTAGTACAGATGACATGACAAACTTCTTTCAGCATGGAAAAAAAAGTCTGTCTTTACCAGCTACCCTGTGTCCCTCGAAGGAAAGTCTCACGCCACCATCCTGTGGCTCACTTGAATTATAATTCCCTCCAAGATCACACTCAGATTTTCAGTGTTTCTGGGATCCCTTAGGAATGTGAGCACATCTGTGTGTCTGCCAATAAGATGTGGGTACTCTTCAATCAGACGAAAGCAAACCCTTCCAACAAGTCTGTTTGCAGCATCCGGTGATAGGGGCATTTGTGCTATCCCCACTATACTCAGGTAACTGCAACACTTGCTCGATGATTGCTGCAAGTACTCTCCTCAAAATCGTGCCATTTTTAGGATCTTGCAAGAAAGTAAGAATGTTAGAAGTTCTCCCCACAATTGCTGGATATGAGCACAGCACATAGAGAAAAACCTCAAATATAATCCTTGAAACATTGTTCTTGGATAACACAATGGGCAAATCCGAACAAGAACTCAGTGTGGAACGAGTTGGGCGACTGCACTCTTTTCCAATTATCAAAGCTACGATCAGAGCCTGGCATATTTCTCTTCTTATCAAGGCTTAAGCATTCCTCAGTCCAAAGTTTTTAACAAGCTCCTCTGTGGCTTAAAAACAAATGCTTTTGTTCAGTCTGATATAACAGCACAGAGTGTCCGCATCAGCTTCCTTTAACCCTTTCAAAGATGGCTTGAAAGAGTGACCTGAACCAAATCACAGTCCAACAAATTCTTTGTCTTTCTACTTGTCAGCTTCTTCGTCCTTCTTCCTCGTCATAGATCTCGTCTGCACGTGCTGTGGTTCTTCCCCGATGTTTGTACTTGCTTCTAGTTGGGGTGCGGGAAGAGAAGTTTCTCCAGCAAAGATTTTTAAGTCACCAAGAAATATCCAAGCATTCCTGCCCTGCCCTATGAGAGCAGACGGCGTGACGTCTTCCACAACGAATGGGCCGTTAAATCAGGGTTTGTCCCACCTTTTCCTTGTGTGGTTACGTATTAGGACCTCATCTCCGGCGAATAGTTGGGGAAGATGAAATTCTTGAGATTTATTTGTTGAAGCATTTCCTTCTGTGTTCTGTCCTGCCCTGCACCCTTGTCGCTGCAACTGTCCTGAAATGACAGAAATACTGGAAGTCATACAGTTCAAATAATCATCATTTCCATTCCAAACAAATCTGCAGTTGACTGACCATCACTTCTAACTCTGGATGGAGGCATTATGGGGTGTTCTCATTCGCCTCCCAGTCACAATTTTGTGAGGCGTGAGATGGTGTTCAGAACCCGGTTGGTTCCTTAAAGCATATAATGCCAGAGGTAGGCAATGCAACAACCCTTTCTTCAAGGTAAGCTTTAACTTGGCTATCCTTTCCTTGAGCAGTCCATTGAGCCTCTCACAGATTCCTTGCGGATGATAAGCAGAGGAAAACTTGTACTTTATACAAAGCAACAAGCTGATCTGCTCAAATGTCGGGTTCACAAAATGCGGGCCATTGTCTGACCTTATTACCTCACATACTCGCCATCTAGGAAATACTTCATGCACTAAGAATTTAGCTGCACAGTTGGAATCTGGATGTGTAAAGGGACCTTCCTCAATCCACTTTGAGAAGGGATACACTACAACAATCATGTATCTATATCCATTACATATTTGCATCATATCGACATGGTCGATATGCAAATGCTGAAAGGGGCCAATGGGTCTCGAATGACCCCCCCCTACTTGTGCGCAGTGTATGCCCAGCCGTGAATTTTTGACAGACTATACAATTTGTCCTAAAAAATGCAACATGCTCTATCAGATTTGGTACAAACCAATCTTCAGCAATTGTTGCAGCAAGGTTCTCCCTAGTTGTGTGCGCGGGGTAGTGTAGCTGTTCCAGTGCCACCCTCAATAAGGCTACAGGCATCACTGGTTTACCAGTGCTGTCTCGTCACCACAATGCTTCAGAGGGGTTTAAAGAACACGCTCTTCGTGTCCACAAATCTTTTTCATCTTGAGGTGCTTCCCCCTGAACCTCCATAAGCTGTGTTTTTGACAAATCACTATACTTTTCAAGCACATTTATGAACACAACCATTTTCTATTTTACATTGAGTGTTTCAGAAGGCCTCATTACAAGTTTGGCGGAAGCCTTGCCAGTAAAACCGGCAGACTGCCGCCAAACTTGTGATTTTTTCCAGCCACGCTGGCGATTACCAGGGCATTCCGGCCCGCCGGACCTGGTATTTGCCCATTGACGGGTGCTGGAAAAAAATGCTCCCCATTCCCATTTGAGCCCCATGGGTATCAATGGGAATGGGGAGGCCGGATGCACCTGCACCATTCAGAATGGTGCCAATGTATTCGACATGCTGTGCTCGCAGATGCTGCTCTGCCTGCCAGGTCAGACCTGGTGGGCAGAAAGGCACCAGTGAGCACAACACGTAGTCTGCCGATCCGGGAACTACGGTACCGACAAGCTTACCGGTACCGTAGTTCCCGGACTGGCAAACTTGTAATGAGGCCCATTATGTTTTTGTTAACATGCAGCGATTTTCTCTTCATCGTCTGCTGTTTGGTTTCCGTGTGAGATAAAGTCTGCCCTTTTAGTGTGTGCTGCGCATTTAACAACCGCGATGGCCACTGGGAGTTGCAGTGCCTTAATAAGCCTATCCAATAAGGGGGCGTGCTGCACTGGCGTGCCACTCGCTCAGAGGTAGCCCTCCTTTTCCAATGTGCTAACCCTGCATGCACCGTTGACCATAGGCGGAGTCGCTGTACACTGTTACTTCCTGGTCTGCATGGTTCTCGAGCGCAACAATCAGTGCCACTGGCTCTCCAGCCTGTGCCGAATAGTGAGACGGGAGTCGTGCTCTTACCAATGTCTGAAACTCCTCATTGGCTGTGTATTTTACCACAGCGGCACCCGTATATCTTTGTCCATCATTTTGATCAATTCTTGAAGAACCGTCAATAAAAACAATTTCTCTACCTGGCAAGGCATTTTGTTTTACTCTTGGAATTTCATCATAAAACTCTTCATAATTTGAACAATCATGCGCATGCTTGTCCGTTGTCAGTGGTTCGGCTACAAACATGGCAGGATTCACTACTCTGCATCGAACTATTTTGATCGCTGGATTCGATATGACTACCTCGAAGTCAACGTGCCCTTAGGTTTCTCTAGAATAGCAAATAGTGCCTGCTCCACAAATAACGTCATAGAGCATCCCATCACTATGCTTGCATCTTTCTCTATGGCGAATGCGGTGGCAACCAGAGACTGTTCGCACAGAAAGTGACCTCTCATTACTCGGTCTAAAATCCCACTGTAATATGCTGGGCTTGTACCGCAATGTGGTTCTCTGCGTAAGGACTGCTGTCATAACAGTGCCATCTGTGTGCGAGAATAAAATGAATTCCTCAGCATAATTAGGAATCCCTAAAACTAGAGCTGTTCAAATTGCTTTCTTCATTTCTTCAAATGCTTCCTCCATTCTCTCAGTCCACATGATCTTTTCCTGTGTTGCCTGTGCTTTCTTTAAAGCTTGCAGTAAAGGCCTTGTATTTGAACTGTAATCAAAGACCCATGCTCTGACGTAATTGCATAATCCCAAAAACCTCTGCATGTGTTTTATCATGTGTGGCTTTGCAGTTTTCAAAATAAGCCTCAGCTCTCTCAGGAGTAACCTTTTTTCCTTCATGTGAAATCAATTGACCAATGTATAACACTTCTTGTTGACAATACTGTAACTTTTCTTTGTCAACCTCATATCCTTTGTCAGCAAGTATTATCAATAGCTGAACAGAATCGCGTCTGCACTCTTCCTCTGATGCGCTGCAAACTAAAATGTCATCCGCGTATTGCAGAATAACACATTCCAAATCAATACTGCCCAAGTCCATCTGCCGTACTCTATTGAAAATCGATGGAGACTCGCAATACCCCTGGGGCAAACGAGTTCATTTCAGTCATGTTTTTCTGAACATAAATTACGTCAAATCCTGCAAGTCTTTGTGCAATGGGATTGAGAAAAACAGATTTTTCAAATCAATCACAGGGAAATATCGTGCTCCAGCAGGTATATTACATAGAATTGTAGACGGGTTAGGAACTAGAGGGAACTCGGCTTCTACAATTTGGTTTATCAGCCTAAGATCTTGTATTAGTCTCCAAGACTCCCCCTTAGATTGTTTGATAGGATACACAGCAGTATTACACAGTGACTCTGACGTCACTAAGATGCCCTGTTCCATCATGGCGGAAATTGTCTTAAAAATACCTTCGAGACATGGGATACTGTCGTGCTCGAGGCAAAATTGCTCCTGGTTTCAGTTTAATCTTCACTTCTTCGACCCCTTTCAATAGGCCTATGTCATAAGGGCCTTTGGTCCGCAATGAAGCGGGTTTGCCATATCTTCATCAAAATACTGAGGACGTTGCTGTGCTATCATCATTGTTTGGTGCACCTCAAGTTTGATTGCTTTTACCCAATAAGTAATACTCATCTCAAATATTACTTCATCATCAGATGGATGATCACCAAATATGTCCTCATCAGTGATGTCAGTTAATCTGTAACCTTCTTCGATGGCAATCACTGCACACCATTGTCTGCCTTTGTCATCATTCCCATCAAGCAAAGCCATTTAACTTGCACTATGGCTGCTTGTAACTCTATGGGAAACACTTGCCCTTCTTCACGCATAGGTATCTTTGGTCTGAACAGAAATTCATCAGGTATTCCCATTGCTCTGTCCGCTAGGCCTGGCAGATATGCCAACAGAACACGTACTCCATAATAATAAACTTCTGGCTCTAAAGGTATTGCTCTCATGGCTACTTGTCCTGCAAATGCTCTGATAATTTCACATAGGTTTACATAATGCATTCCTGGTGTTGAGCATACTATGCCTTCATCAGTAAACGAGATCGTCATATTCAACTTCGTCATTAAATCTCAACCCAATATATTGACAGGTGTCTGCCTTGAATATTGCAGAGGCACCTTCATATCGCATTCTCCTATAGAGACTGGTAACTCTTCAGTGAAAGGAACTCTGCTTGTAGCTCCTGAAAAACCTTGAGTATTCATGGCAGTGCCAGACATTAAAAACTTTCCCTCACGTATACATGAGCGCGTTGCACCCATGTCTACTAAAAATGAAAAACTCTTGCTCCCTATGTGGATGTCTACCCTCGGTTCTTTGTGAGGATTCGGCGTCATGGATAGGACTGAAGACATCAAGTCTCCCAGTGAGCTGTCTATTTGCGGGTACAGACTCATTCCGTTACCTGCAAATGGATTCCCCCCACCAACAGTGACACTCCCTATTCTAGGTGTTGTTAACTGTCCTGTACTCATGCTCTGTTGAATCTGCATAGGTGCGTGGTGCGACTGCCCTTGTGGCAGTGCTACTGCTACCTGCTGTATCTGCAAACCCTGCTGTGCTCCCGGCACTTGATGTTGTTGCATGGTTTGATTCTGAGCAAACCCATCACTGTACTGTTGCCAATATGCAGGTGGGTTTGGAATCCCCCCTCTTGTAAATTGGTCATTTTGCACAAACCCTTGACTTCTACACATGCGAGCAAAATGCCCTGTCATCCCTCATGTCCAGCATATAGGTGGCCTCCTAATCTGCCCACCCTGTGTGTTCTGACCACCATTCTGCATATTTTGAAACCCACCTTGATTGTTCTGAAAGCTTCCCCAATTATTCTGCCAATTTCCTTGATTATTCTGAAAACCTCTTCTTTGAAATCCACCCCTTCTGCGTGTAGTAAACCCATTATTACTCTGGTCAAACTGCCTTTGGTTGTTCACCTGCAGCATACTTGCAATCTGCTGTGGATTCGATCCATCTACACTCGTCAACATTGCCCCTTCAATGGCATATTTAGACCGTTTTTTTCTGCATTAATTTTGCCTCTTTGCCTTTCCGGGCATCATCTTTTTTGTGATGCTTTTCCGGCAAAAGCCTGCAATAGTGCACAATGGTCATCTGAATCTCTGACCACTGTTTGGCTTCTGTACCTACAAATTTCTTGAGCTGCTTCGGTACTGGCTCTGGCAGCCCTTGGCATAATATATGATAGAATACAAGAATAGATTTTCCCCAAGATTCACGCGTTTCCAAGGCCCAAGCCTCCTGGAAATTTTGAATGTAAACCAATGAATCATCTCCGTCCTTCATCTTTTTTGTCACTATAGCTCCCATATTGGACGTGTCCAGAGACAGTACTGTAAGCGCTTTCCAGACTACTGCCCGACAGTTACTGAACGGTGCTCCATCATCAGCAGTGTTGACTATAGTCACAACAGCACATCCTGCCCTCGTCCACACGTCATCAGCTCTCTCACCAAGTATGGCGATAAGGAGACCCTTAATGTCCCTTGTAGCCAATGTGTTTCCTCCCGTTATTTTCTCTAACTCATGTATCTATTTCCCAGCACCTGAAGTTAAACTGGGGAGTTTACATCTTAAGTTATCCTTGTCCATCTGGGGCCACGGTATATACTGTGGTCTGGTCCCTCCTTTCTTTAACAAGGGAAACTGTGATGCCCCAAACTCATTCTTATCTCTCATCATTTGTCTGTCCACCGCAGGGACCATATTACCACATCGCCTTCTACTTGGTAGATATCTTAGTCTGCTCACATAAGGTGGCGATTCTCCCCTTTCACTGTAGAATTGCCCCTTAGGTTGATCTGATGTGTCAGTGGTTCTGGTGCCCTGCTTACAGGTGCGTTTAAATCTGACCATCTGACTTCTTTCTCCATTGAAAAACATCCCTCAGGACCGCATACGTTCCTTCTCTTCTTCGTCTGATATTTCCTGTGCCCAACTCGTACAGCTTCTCTCCTCATCATCTCTGTTCAGAGCTCTTTTTGCCTCGTACTACATGAGGCTCCCTCAGTATCATACAACTGGGTACTCTCGAGTCAATCGTTCTTTCCCTTCCCCTTTAATTCTTTCTGGGCTTTCCTATCATGATATACTTTATCGATCGCCTCCACAATGCCCCAAGAGTCAAAATTGTCTTCTAGATTTACTCCAGACACGCCTGGTAATGACTCGTATTCTGGGAAGAATTCCTCTTTATCCTCCCATGCTACTTCTGGCTCTGGATCCCTTATCTCTTTTTCCAGGCGATCAAGATCGTGTGCTCTCTGCCTTCTCTTAAGTTCCATATCGTCATCAAATTCTCTTGGTTTCCTTGCTTCCTCTCTCACTCTGTCTTCCTCTTTTTTCTTCATATGCCTTCTCTCATTTGCTTGCATATCTCCTCATCCTCCTGTCTCTGTATTCCTTTATCTGTTAATTTCTTTTCCTCTGCATCTATTCTTTTTGTTCTATCCTTTCCTGCTCATCGTTCGCCTATCCTTCCTTTTCGCTCCTTCGTCTTTCAACCATTCCTCACTTTCCTTATCTTTTTTATCTTGTTTGTCTTGATCTTCCCGTTGTCTTACATCCTCAATGCTCTTACCATCGAGTTTTAATAAATCTGACCACCCATCCATTTGTTCTGCAAAAGCACTATCTCATCAGCCTTGTCTCTTTCTCCTTTCCATCGTTTATCTCTCTTCCTTTGTCTAGAGATGTACTTGCTCAATCACTTCTCTCCTTATCACTTCTCTCCTTGTCCCTCGGGACCTTAAAGATTACATCTTTCTCAATATTTTTCTCTGTGCTCTCGTCACTGATTTGCACAGGTCACTCATATGCCGGGTTACTATATCCTGTTGCTACTTTAAGCTCCCTCAATGGGTATAACCCATCGTCTTTCTTCCTCTCGGCTCCTATTTCAGCTGGGGAGGGGTGAGCAGAAGGCTCCTCACCCCCTCTTTGCATATATTAAGTATCCAATTTATAGGAGACTCCTCGTCTTTCTCTTTTGGCACATTTTCCAAAGCTCTAAACTAGCTAATCTCTTCTCTAGCTTCTTCCAGGTGTATGCTACATGCAGGTATATCGTCATGTGCTGCAGGACTGCCTTCGATAATGAACCACTTGAGTCCATGGCATAAACATTTTATCTGCGGTTCCTTTAACCCATTCCATACTATACTGTTTGAGCTTAGGTGTATGCTTCGGTAACTGTTTACAGAGATGCACAAATGTAGTAATATCCTCCATTCTCGACTCGTCTATTCTTAAATTTGTGTAACACTCTTATTTTCAATCACAGATTTAAAAGGTACGTCTCATGAAAATAATATAATATGAGCGAGCACCACTCGTCGCAATCCCACTAACTACAATTTTTTACTTTATTCTTACTAAAAAAGAACCATCAGGTTCAATTCTAAACAATCCATTTTTTGTTCTACTTATTACGTCATCATTCACAAAAACCACATAAAACAAACAGACAAACTCAATCGGTTACAAAAATCTCTTACAATCTTTTTTCTAATACTCGTCTTGCCCTCTAAAAATACTTAAAGTGAAGTGCAAATAACCCCTTTGAAACCGTCTTTAATCGGTTCTGTCTCCTAATGTTCCACTATGGGACTCTGGGTTCAAACTTCTTCTGTTACGTTGTAAAAACGCCGGCCATTCTCTTATCGTGGCTCCTCTCACGATTATCTTATTGCTCGGCCACACTCGAGTCAATATCTGATTCCTGACATTTATACACTTACTCTTATGTTATATTTGATCCCGCCACCCTCTGTAACTTTCTTTTTTCTTCATTCATCACCCATGCTTTTGTCAACTCACTCAGTTTTACTCACCGATATCATTTTTCGGCTTCTGACTCTCGTGATCGTCTGCATTTTTTACTGCCCCTTCAACCTTCCGATCGATCCGCTTTGTGTAGAAGTGGGAGGAGATTCTATGGAAACTAGGGAACCCATCACACCCGGTCTTGCAAGATTTTTTAAAAAATTACACTAACCACTATCTACGGGGAGCTTCACGTTCTTTCAGCCGAATGGCAAAGGTCATTCGATATTGCTGAAACTCTAAAGTCTACTCAGATCAATGGCTCTTAAACCATCCTCTGCTACCAAGTGAACTGGATAGTCCAGCCCCTTTGATGAGCAGCAATTACCCTCGAGATGGATGGGGATGCATACCTTACTCATACATCAATAATAGAGCCGACTCAGGAAGTTGACAAAAAGGAATACTGTTTTAATGTCAATTATCTAAAACAGGGAGCATAACGAACATCATTGCAATTGCTCGATCTTCAAACTCAAAGTACTTTAAGAAAAAACTGCACTTTTATAAGCAATATTCGTCATCAGTGATGTTAACCTACGTGTGTACTGACGTCATCCTATGTGGCAAACTACAAAAACTTATAAGTATGGGCTATTGGTTCTGAGTGAACATCTAAGTATATGATCCATACTAGTCTAAAAAAGTGTAACTATGTGATTGGTTACTCAACATCAGGTGGGCCAACGAAGCCCTCCCTACAAAATGACCACTATGAACATTACTAAATGAACAATGTCCCATTGGTTTACACACTATAGGACCCCTAAATACGCAGGTCCTCTACAATTGGTTGGTACTCTGTCCTCCTTCAGTACTTTTCCACCTATGTTAGCAGCCTGCAGGCTGGCCATCCAGATGCTGGTGAGGTTGCCTTAACTTTAGCTTCCCACCAATTAGCATATCAATCTATCATCACCTCAGTGGTCTACTGTCAATTAGGCCTTTGAAACTCGTCATTGAGAGTGTTCTTAGCTCTGAGAAAATTAGGGAGTGAAAAGGACAGTCTGCCTTTGTGCATAGGTGTGACCACCTTGTTCATCCAACTTCATGCTTCCATGTGACTACAGACCATGGAATTGAGCTTTTTCGTGCATTTAATATTATTTTCTAACAGACCTCCGATGTCCTCCTTGTTATATTCATAGCTTCTGAACAGGAGTTGTGTTCTTTCACATGATTTTGTATCCAAAGTCAGTTCACTCCAGTTTTGATAAGACCTTGGCTTCTTGGCTCGCTCAGCCTCGTCTTTCACTGATACTCTGCTGGTAATTCAATTTGCTTTTCACTGCGACACACTGAACTGAGGCCTTTTGCTAATGTCCAACCTGCTATAACACGTTTAGTGGAAACATCCGTAATTTTCTCATTCCTATGTATGTATACATTGGCGCTTGCCGCAGTCTATTTACTATAACCTTAGAGCTAGTTTCACAATTACTTTGCTGCTTGCGTTTCTTCTGCATCTGTACATGTGTAAAATGACTTGATATCTTTATCTGTCTCTGTGGCATAGGCTTCTTCACCTTGAGCCCAAGATGTTACTTATCCGTATTGCTCTCTTGATGCCTTATAGAATATCTGCATTCTCTGGTCACTGCATCTCTTTTATGTACTTCATCTTCAGCTCCATGTAACATATACTGGTAATGGTTAGTGACACTACCATTCATCCTTGCCATTTATTGGCTCTGCCTCTTCAGGGATTTCATTGAAATGGCCATCACATTTCATTGTATTCAGATATGGTTTTCTCAATGGGTACCTTGGCTCCCAGATTGTCTTAGGTACTGGTCCTTTTAGTGGTACTGGACCGAGTCCATACTCTGCTCTTTGTCGATTCAGCTGTTCTGCATACGTCACAATCTCTGGTTTCTAGCATACAATTAAAAGGGGCGGGTCCAATGAGGTGGGGGTACTTGGCTCCTCCTCTACACCGGTACTAGGTGCCAAGACCTTGGAGGATGTCACCTGGAGCGAATCTTAATCAAAAGTCTAGGGTGTTGAAAATGAAAAAAGTTCTGTTCGGTATAGATTGAGGGAAAGAGCTATTAGAGTGAACTGCAGATCAGAAAAAGGAGGGGAGTTATTGCTAGGGACAGGAGGGGGGGGGCTGAGGGGGCTATAGCCCCGTGTCTTTTGGTTGTTGTGCCTGATAGAAGCTCAGGGGCTACAACCAAAAGGCTATAGCTAGCCCCGAGTCCCGACAGTCCCGACATTAGCTTAGCCCCTGATCTTTTCCAGACTTAGCAACACCCCTGGAGGGGACAAAGGAAAATATTTCCATGCATGTGACAATGCATCCAGTTCCACAGTGCAAAGAAAAGGACCGGGTCAGGCGAAGGAGGATGGAATGGCATGGAGGGGCAGGACCTGTGCATGCTTGCTAGCAGTACTAGATTGCTAGAGGATTTTTGCTCGTCAAAAGCTCCAACGGACATCCTTGAAATATGGCCGAAACAGGACGGGATTGTAGGTGGATAGAAAGTATATCTGGAGCTGAGTCGGGCTGGGCCGCACAATTGTCTTGGGCCCCAATTAAAAAGTGTCCCACAGTTGCAAATGGCAATTCATTCCTTTTCTGACAGACTGTTTGAGTAGTACCCAAGGGGGAGGTTTTTGACAAAATGTGATGTAAATGTGCTTTTTAAAGCATATGTATTCAGTAACAATGGTCACAAATTCTAGCCGCATGGTGAAGTA
The DNA here is from genome assembly GCF_040938575.1 of Ambystoma mexicanum. Taxonomy (NCBI): domain Eukaryota; kingdom Metazoa; phylum Chordata; class Amphibia; order Caudata; family Ambystomatidae; genus Ambystoma; species Ambystoma mexicanum. The sequence goes on from NC_090932.1 coordinate 1,255,451,583, forward strand.
ACTCATCAAACTGGCTCATGTATGCCGAAAAAGTGGCTCACTTTGACCAAAAAAAACGGCCCACACTAGTATTTTGCGTTTTGGGTTCGGGCATTGCCCCATAGACCAGTTCGACCCCGAATTGGAGTCCAATAGAAGAAAGAATTGGGCCTCGTTACGAGTTTGCCGGTAATTCAGTGATATTTGTGCAGTATTACCAGCAAACCTGGCAGTGTAATTCCCAATTTTTGGAGTCCATGTGACTCTGCGGGGAAATCGTCAGATTTACCATGAGAACTAATTCTGATGCAGATAATTCGAACATTTTTGGAGATAAAGTGGAGAATTTGCCTCCAGTTATGCACTACAGACAAATCCACCACTTCACTTGAAAACTCAGAATACAGTGCTGAGGGAAAGTGAGGGTAAAGTGGTGATAATTCAGTTATCCCTTTTACTGCCTTTTTTCCCGTAACACGAACGTCGCAATTGTCTTTGTGAAAACAAGTGGGAACTACACGTTGCAAGGTCAGAAAGAAACTCAAGGCTTTACGTGGACATTGAGTAAAAGGCACTCACCATGTTGGTCGCGGGTAGAAACAATGAATATTTTTTACTGCATATTTCACACCATGTTTTACCGCGAAACGGTAGATTGGCGCCTGGTTTAGGAAATATGGGAAGTCGGGTGCGGGCAGATGAAGTGGAGTACGGGGTCACCCCACCCCCCAGTAAAAATTATAGTTTTTAACCGCGATCAAAACAATGTGTTGTTCCGACATAGAACAGTGTAAAATGCATAACTCTACTTCTGTACAATTCAAGTGATGGGCAGGTGAAGAGGAATCGGTTGCAGACTTTTAGGGGCATGGAATACTCTGTGCAAAGAAGGGATTATACCGATATACGGATAGTAATTTTACAAAGTTTATTGGATAAGCACCTTTCATTCAGTCAATGTGAGTTATGATATCGGGGATCTCTAGGGCGTTTTACATAAACCAGAAGATGTGTTATCTCAGAACGTTGCTGCATTTAATATCCAACCTGACAAGAGTTTGGCTGAATCCTGCTTCCTTGGTATCCATTGCACACAAAAAAAGCTCTGGCGAGCTGGAAATGTGACTAGTAAGAACCATGAGAAACTATGATAAAATGTGGATTATGTATTGATGCTTGCATTGGACGTCACACAATGCCTGCTAGCAGTTAGTAATAGTAATAGTAACATTTCTCTTTTATAAAGCAATGTACAGTGAACTAAAACATACAGTCACCTTACAAAACAAGCATTGGCAACGCCAATCGTTTTGCCATTTGCAGTTGTTCATTGCATTTTACATTTATAGGTAAGAATTCACTAAATACTTGGGTTCTACTTACCCCGTAATTCTGAACATCACCGACATTTGCAGACAAACAACATTATTAATTGACATAGTAAAAAGACTTTCATTGCAGTGAATGGAAGTCTTTTTACGATGTGTATTTCTAGTATTACTTGTTGGCAAACACTTACTTGCAGACTTGTTTCAAATTTTAAGGGTAAGCAGGATTATTTTAAGGGTGAGCTACTATGGAAGAGAGAAGGGGTAAGCTAAGGTGGGAGGCAGAAGGTATGGGTGAGCAAGGTAGCCATGGGTCAGCAAGGGTGTGTGGGATAGGTAGAGGTGAGCTGATGTAGGTGAGTTAGTGGAGAAATGCATGAACGAGGTAAGGTGCATGGGCGAGGTAGGGAAGATGGGTTAGAGTGAGGGCAAGATGGGTTGTGTTTGCGCAGTTGGTGGGGTAAAGAGGGGTATGGTATAAAGGGGTGAGCATTAATACGAGGGGTATGGTGGAAACCTTAGAGTGTGGTAGTTTGGGTGAGGTAAAGTGGGTGGGGTAGGATGGATGGGATAGATGGGGAAGAGTAGGAGGGTTAGAACGTGAGGTGAAGTGGGGTAGAGTGGGCTGAGGTAAGGCGGTTGTGTGTAGAGGTGGGTGGGGGTCTACCCCCATGATGAAGTGAGGGGCGACGGTACAGTCAGTTGTGGCAGGGTTTGTGGGGGTACAGTAGGACGGGGTACAGTGGTGGGGTCGAGTAATAAGGTGGGCAGAGCAGTGGGAAGAGACAGATGAGGTGAGGGTAGAGTAGTGTGAGGTGGGATAGCGTGGGGTTGGCTGGGGTGGGTGGGGTAAAGTGTGTGGGGGTAGAGTGGCAGGTACAGAGGTGGAGTGAGAGGGGAGAGTGGTGTGGAGAGTGGGATAGAGTGGGGTGTAGTAGATGGGTATGGTAAAGTAGTTGATTGGGGTGGAGTGGTGGGGCAGAGTAATATGGAAGGATGGGGTAGAGTGCGGTGAAGTAGGGGGCACTGGTAGAGTACAGTGTGTGGGTTGAGTGAGTGGCAGTAGAGTGAGTGAGGCAGAGTTGTGGGGGAGTAGATTGGTGGTGGGATGGGTAGGTTAGTGTGGTGGTGGGCGTGTGATGGGATAAAGTGACAGGGGTAGAGTAGGATAGAGTGGAATGAGATGGGGTAGATAGGCGTGTTAAACTAGTGGGGTGGGATAGAGTGGTGGGTTGGGGTTACTGGGGTTGAGAATAAATTGGAAGTAGAGTGCCTTAGATGGAAGTAGAGTGGGTGGGGTGGAGCGGAGTGGGTGTAGAGTGGCTGGGGTAAAGTGAGGAGGTTTCGAGTAGCGTGTCATGTGGTAGAGTAGTGGTGTGTTGATGGTAAAATGGGGCGAGTGTTCGTAGACTAGGTTGAAGTAGCAGGGTCAAGGGTAGAGTCAGGTGACCTATGGAGTATGTTGTATGGGGTTGAGTGTGTGGCAGTAGAGTGAGTGTAGAGAAGTGGGTGGGTAGAGTGGTGGAGTTGTGTGGAGTAGCGGGTTGAGGTATTTTGGTAAAGTGGTATGGAAGAGAGACTGGGGTAGAACTGGGGATAGATTGGGAGGGGGATTGTGGGATGAGGTAGGTTAGTTTGGGGATAGTGGTTGGGAAAGGGGTGGGAACAGCAGCAGGGGTGGGAGTACGGCAGTGGGGAGAGCAGCAAGGGGGAGAGCGGCAGGGGGAGAGTGGGGTAAAGTAGTGAGGTAGCATGATATAGGTGAGTGGGGGCAGGGGTAGAGCCAGGTGCTGTAGGGTGTGTGTGCAGAGTGGGTGGCAGTAGAGTGTTAGTTGGGTAGAGGGTGGGGTAAAGGGATAGGGGTTGTGTAGATTAGTGGCGTGAGGTATAGGGTTAGGCTAGTTTGGTACACTGCTGAGGAATAGGCGCTGGGGGCTACAGTGGGGGTAGATAGGGTGGGAGTATGGTGGGAAGGGGTAGGATGGAATGAGTGTAGGGTGAGAAAGTGTGGGTGGTACAGTTCGGTGGGAGTGAAGGTGGGGCATGGGAATATTGGGGTGGGTACATTAGTGTGGTGGGGATAGAGCGGGTAGTGGTAGAGTAGGGTGGGTGGTTGTAGACTGGGGTGAAGTAGGGGGGTCAAGGGTGAAGTCATTTTAAGTATGATGTGTGTGGGTTGAGTGAGGAAATGTGGATGGCAGTACAGTGGGTGAGGTAAGTATGTGTAGAGTGGTGGTGGGATGTGGTAGATTAGTGTGGTTATGGCAGCCTGGTGGGGGTAGAATGACAGGGGTAGAGTGGAATACAGTGGGATGAGGTGGGCTAGATGGGTGTGTTAAAGTAATGGGGTGGGATAGAGTGGTGCACTGTGGGTCTTGAGGATGAGGGCAGAATGGTAGGGACAGGTGGGAGTTGTGTGGGTGGGCAGAGTAGTGTGGGTTGGGGTATAGCAAAGGTATGGGTGATGGTAGAATGGGGTGGGTGATGATACAGTGGGATGAAGTAACAGAGACAAGGGTAGAGTCAAATGATGTTGGCGTGTGGGTGGCAGTAGAGTGGGTTGAGGAGGGGGTATATGAGCAGGGTGGGCTACAGTGGTGGTGTGATGTAGAGTAGGGGGTGAGGTATTTTGATAGAGTATTGGGGAAGAGAGATGTGGGTTGCATAGTGTGGGATGAGGTAGATTAGGTGGAGGTAGGGTGGGTGTGATGGAGTGGAGGGTAGAGTCAGGTGGGGTAGTGGCGGTGGGGTAACTTAGGTGGAGTAAAGCAGTGCGGCGTAAAGTAGGGTGAGATATAGTAGTGGCGTGGATGATGGTAGAATAGTGTGCGTGGTACTTGAGTGGAGTGAAGTAGGAAGGACAAGAGTAGCAGTTTGGGGTACAGTGGGTGGCAGTAGAGTGGGTGAGGTAGGGGTAGAGGAACAGGTTGGGGCAGTGTTGGGGTGGTGTAGAGTAGTGTGTGAGGTATTGCAGTAGAGTGGTGGGGAAGAGATGATGGAGTAGAGAGGATAGGGTAGATGGAGGATAGTGTGGGATGAGGTAGGGTAGGTTGGAGTATGATCGGGTGGTATATTGGAGTGGATGTGAGAGTACAGTAGAGTTCAGAAGGGCAGGTGTAAATTGGGCTAGGGTAGATTGAGATGGGGTAGAGTAGAGGGATGAGGGTAAAGTGGTTGATGGTACAGGATGTGAAATAGTGGGGCATGGGTAGAGTCGGGTTATGTAGGTTGTGTGGGGTAGAATGGGTTGCAGTTCCATGATGAGATGTATGTGGAGTAGTGGGATGAGGTAGGGTATAGGTAAATGTAGTGGGTTGAGGTGGTGGTAGGGTAGGTTAGAGTCCACCGATTAGGTTAGGCTGGCAAAGATGGGGTGAACTACTGGGCAGAGTAGTTGGTTGGGGTAGGGGTACTGTGACAAAATGAATTCTGCTCTGCAGGAGTACAAGAGTGAGTAGTAGTAAAGGCACGTACTCAGCCCTCACACTTCTACAATCCATCAGGTAAAACAGACACAGTTAAGAGATAAATCTACTTTGCCTTTTGTTGTAATGTGGGCCGTGGGAAAGCTATACTTCAAAGAGGGGTGTGAATTGGATTCAATCGCAACCTAAACAGCAAAGTATAACAGTCCAAAATAAAGGGAATGGCGAATCAATGTTCTATAAAAAAAATATATACTTTAAACACACCATCTGCTAGAAACCAAAATCGAAAGACTGCACACAACCCACCCCTGTGGAAAGAACAGAGAATATGCAAGAAAAGAGAGAATGCAGCACTCTGAGCAAGAATACAGGGGGAAAGACAATTCAATAACTATAGTGTCTTTTAAAAAGGAAATGTCTTTGATGAGAAAGTTGCACAAGTGACCTAACCAGTCTCTAGGGCTCAAACTGGACCAAGGGGACAATTATGGTCAATAGTACCTTCTTGGTGGTTCAATAGAACCGTGAGCTCTTGCGCGATCAGATCATGCTACGTTCATGTACAGTGGATCATGCTGGTCCAGGCAGCAACAGGGACGTCATTTAGGGGTCACCAGGGGTCGCAACTGTGACCCCTGAAGTCTCCATCGCTATCCCTGTGGTCTCCCTTGCTACCCCTAAAAAAACCTGTTTCTTTTTAATTGAGGTTCCTGGGCTGTGGCCAGCAGTATGTGGCTCTTTGCTTCTGGAGTGGCTGGTTTTCTGGTAGCTATAGCAGGTAAGATAGCTCAGGTAGAGCACTCACTGCTGCAATGTGTGTGTGATCTGCAGGTTGCAGGTCCGATTCCAGGCCAGATCAACGCAGCCTTTTTTCCTGCTGAGGTTGAAAAATTTGTAGCAACACAGGTTTGGTGATATTGTATATATATTTGTTGTATATGAAGTGCTATAATACAACACATCATTATGGATTGGCCTTGAACAGTGATACTGTAACCATATTTTTCATAGTGTACTTAGACACAATGCTATCTGATGCCACTTCCTGTTTTCTCAATGGGTGAAAGGTTGTGCTCCATCGCTTCCCGTGATGTCACTTCGGGTGTGGGGTCAGATAACATCACTTCATGTAATGTAACCAGAGGTCAAGGGTCATGCAATGTCACTTCTGCTACCCCTGGCATTTTGGTGAACTGATGTCCCTGGGCAGCAAGGTGGCACAATGTTTTGAAAGCGCGATTCTGATGCTCCAGTGTGCAGTTCAGCGAAGCAGCGATTCGACAAGTTGGACCAAGTAGTTTGGTAGTTACTGGTTCGAGTCAATGAGTCACACTCCAGCAGTCCGAGTCAGGTTGCAGCAATGAGAAGTTGATTCAAGCAGAGCAGGTGACTGACTCTGTGAGCATGCAATGTGGCATTCAGCTGGTTTGAAGTTGTAAGCACTGTAGTTTCGAAGGTTCAGTTGAGTGACAAGGGCAGCACCGGAGGGTCCTGCGCTTCAAAATGTGGCAAACCCAATTTGAAGGCAGTTTGATTGGTTTGAAGCAATGAAAAACAGGGATCCTGGCTGTCTTGGCTCTCAAGATGCTGTGTCCCCCACTTTGTGGCCTTAAGGACAAGTTCAGTCCTTGTTCTCATGCTCCCAAGCAAGGGAGACTGACCCAAACTCTCTGATGTCCTTCGCCACAATAAGCTCCTGTGCAACATTGTTGCTGGCAGAGATGCAGGTCCTGTTCCAGCAGCAGGTGTGAGAAACCTGAGGGAGTTCTCACAAAGAATCCCTGGGGATCCATTGTTCAGGTGACCAGGGAAGGGCCATGGCTCTTGGATACCAATTTTGGTGGTGGACAAGCAAGGCAGGAGCACCTGGGCAGGGTATTCTTGGAAAATGTGGGGAGAGCGTCCGAAGGCGAGACATGGTATTCCCTGTTCCTTGTCCCAATCCCTCCTACCCTCCCTCTTTGTTCATGGGATATTGTTATCCAAGTCTCGTCCTACCCCTTGACCTCCCATCAAGAAAATGGACGATAAAACATTTTAGACATGTAGGGAAACCAACCCCTTTCACAAATTTTGACACTTCTTTATCTCTCCTTCCTCAAAACCCAGAGGATATGCTGTACACCCACCTTTTTCCTCTCAGTTATCCACCTCCAGTAAACAAAGGGATTTAGTACCAACACCAAGGTATTAGTACTACCACAACAGCCCAAATAAAGAAAGAGGGAAAACATCACTCAATCACCTTAATAGGCCCCAGCAAATCCCCACACCCATTACTGAAAAGAGGATGAAAAGGTCCAAACCTCTCAGCTTTTATGGGGTGTTTCCAATCTCACCCCATCTCCCCCTCCCCATTTCCAATAAGTGCTACAACGAGGAAGAGGTGATCGAGAGCAATGGCAATTACCCATAGAAACAACATAGGGATACAAAGCAGGGCTTACCATATAACACCTTTGAATTGTCCCACTAATAGTGTCAGACAAGGTCAGGTACATTTCCCCAACTGCGCACACCTGACTACAATTGACTCTCACCTGCTGTATAAAAAGTGTGGTTCTGCCAGAATCAGAGGAGTGGGCTGGGGATGCTGACTGGACCAGAGAAGCCAAGGAGCAGGGAGCTGCAGCAAGAGTAGCCTGGAGGATCCGAAGGAGAACGGCATGCCGAGAAGCTGGGCCGGTGTTCGTAAGGGGCTGCAGCGTGGCTCGGGAGCCGTGTCTACCAGGAGCTGGAGCGAGGCAGTTGAATCCTGCAGGCGGTGTTCAGAGAAGTGCTAGTTCCCCTAGGGACGTGTGCCCATCCCAAGGGTAGTTGAGGGGCAGGTGGTGAGACCCTGACCTCGCCCCAAAACCAGTTTACCTGCTCGCCGGCGCCACACTACTATTGGTAAGTCTCGTGAGACAGAGAGAAATGCAGTAGCGTGTGGATGGCTGAAGCGGGAACAGGAGCGTTGTTGAAAGAAGAGCCTGGTAAGCAAAAGCGGGATGAAAGCAAGTGAAAGGTGGGAAGTGGTGAAAGAAAACGAAGCAAGAGAAAGGTAAAAGCAAAGAAAAGCAAGCAAAAGTTGGAAAGCAGTGAAAGAAAGCAAAGTCGAATGACAGAAAAAGTGCATTAGAGGCGCAGAAGTAATTAAAAACAGTGAACTGCTCTGGCTGCGCGGAACCAGCATAGAGTGGGTGCAAGAGAGACACAAAACCGAGAGAGACAGCAAAGAGACAGCGAGAAGGAAAATGGACAGTCAAGAGAGGGTGCAAGCAACCCAAAAGTGAGAAAAAAGGTGCAAGTGACCCAAAAGAAATACAAGGAGTGCAAGAGGCACGTAAAAGGGCAAATGAGGGCGCAAGAGAGCACAGTGAGAAACTGAAGGTGCAAGAGAGCCCAGTGAAAAGTAAGGAGAAGTGTGCAAGGGGCACAAAAAGGTGGAAAGAAGGTACAAGTGTGCACAACAGAAAATGAAGGTGCGCAGGAAGCACAGTAAGGTGGAAAAGGACAGAGTGAAAGAGGCACAGAAGAGGAAAAGATGCCAGAGAATAAGGAGAGGGGTTAGAGGTCAGAGTTGTCACACCTAGGTGGAGCAAAAGCCTGGCGTTCTCGAAAGTCTCTGAAACTATGCCCCCCAGCCCCAAACTTTTCCTGCCGGAAAGAACTAACTGTACATCGAACAGTGCATCCTGAAAAGAGGAACTTTTTTTTTGTTTTGTTGTTGAACTTAGTAAAGGGATTCCTGAGAGGCCTAGCAGGAACTGTAGCTTTTGCTGTATGAAACTGGATGGATCAAAGCATGGGGAAGGGAAGGCCAAGAGACCCAGAGACATTGTGAACTCTGTTGACTTACGACAAGAGCCCTGCATGGAAGGTTCCAAGGGCAACCCTTTTGAGGTGAACTATTTTGAACTAGGAGAACTACACCTAAGACTTCCCGAAACCAGCAGTAGTTTACATTTCCTTTCTTTTTTTGAGTCACCATTTTTCCTTTAATAAAATCCCCTATCAAATTTGGGTTAAGAATGAGGTCCAGCATAGGTTTGGACACAGACACACATTGGTTTTGGACTAACAGACATCGACAGCCCTTAGAAGCATCAGTTGAAGGAATAATCCCCTTAGAGTTAGGGCCAGGTAGGCATTACACCAACCCCACAAAGTTTGCTAATAAAGGTTTTCAAACTGTTACTTTTGAGTCTCTGTCTCTCTTGATACCATGACTGTCTCTCACAAGTCACCCCAAATGTGCTCTTGGGGTGGGTAGGGAACAGAGCTTTCCTCTGCCTTGCACACTCAGCCTTCACCTCACTGATGGGGGGATTTGGAAATTCAACTCCCAAAAGAGGTCCAATGGATTCTTCCTTAGGTGTTTATTCCAAAGAGAATCTGAGAAGGAGAGGGAAGCCCTTTCTTTTAAAGGCAAAGGTCTGCAGGTGATTGGATAAACGCAGGTCCTCTTTAAGGGTCCAATCCCTGTTCTGGGAACAATTGGACTTTGCCTTTTGACAGCACAGCCAAAGAGCTGTGTGTTAAAGGAAATGGAGGGGACAGGAAGGAAGAGAGTTAAAGAGAGAAAACAAGATGGTGGGACCTTCCGCCAGCAGGTCGGAGCTCCCTCTATCTACACTAACCCTGCCTTCTACCCTTGTCAATAGCATGAGAGGCCATTTTGGTATGCAACACCTTCATGTGAGGCAAGTCCTTATGTGAAGCGTGTGCCATTTGATTCCTGTTGCCAGGATAGCTTCCTGTGGAGTGGATGTGTTACCTGTCCTTACAAATAATTAAAGAGAGGTAAAACCCAGGGATGCAGTCTTGCTGGCATCAGCGGGGACGGCCTGGCTGGGGGATTACACATAACCCTTCCACACCTGAGCTGGGCTTAAAGGGCTGACACATGAGTGATATCATTTTGATATGGATTGGATGATTATTAGAGATGCTAGCCACCATATGTCAAACACAGTTTAACATGCCAACAGGACAGCAACTCTCCTAGTTATGCAGTTTTGGAACAGAGGTGCATAGCTTAAATGCAGGCCAGTGTGTTGCAGAGACTTGGCTGTCACTGCAGTTGTAAAGAGGGCACCTGTGTCCTGAACCTGCTCTGTGCCATGGGAGAGCAGGGGCTGCAGATCAGGCTACTGCTTTAGCCAGGGACTCTCTGGGTATACTTGATGTTTTTGGCATGGAGTTTGTGGAATGGGGGCTCCGGTCATCAGACTGTCTTCTCTGAGAGAGAATTATCTGCATTATTTTATATTTAATAAAAATCATACAAGCCATGGCTTTTACACCCTTGCCAGAAGGCAATCCTTCACAGGTATAGTGGGGTGAATTGGACATGGAGTAGGTGAAGCAGATGGGTGGGATATAGGTAGAGTGGGTGGAGGTAGAGTGGGTGGGGTTGTAATAGCATGGGTAGTTTAGAGTGGGATCAAGTGGGGCACGTTTAGAGGCAGGTGAGGTGGGGTGTGTGGCAGTAGAGTGGGTGGTGAAGGGTAGTATGGTGGTGTAAAGTAGGTGTGGCTAGCATAGTGGGGGTAGTGTAATGGAGTGCAATAAAGTAGAGAGTTTGGCGTACAGTGGTTGGGGTGAATAAGGGCGGTTTTAGGTTGGCTGGCATGGTTGTAGTGGAGTGCAGGGGTGGTTGGTGTGTTTGGAGTAGAGTATGGTGATTGTGGTGGAGTGGTTGGGGTGGAGTGGAGTTGGGGTGGAGTGGTGAGGTTGGCAGTGGAACAGAGTGGTTGGGGTGAGGCGCAGAGGAGTGTGGAGTGGTTAGGGGTGGGGTGGAGTTGTTGGTGGTGAAGTGGTTGGGATGCAGTAGGGTGTGGTAGCATATGGTGATATGATATGATATAGTTTATTTATATAGCGCCTGTACACATGTGTTTCAAAGCGCTTCAAGGCAAGGGAGGGAACAAGGAAAAATACAATGATATTCTTACAGGCCATGAACAGTAAGGATGTGAAATTAACTATCGTACTCGACTTGACGACATTTCAGATAGTGAAAGAGCTAAGGCATAGATAAGGAAGGAGGAGGAGAGTGGGAAGGAAATGGAAACAGACAGGCGACTGCCATACTAGGCCTGAACAAGCAAGGGGAGGAGGGAGGAGATAGACGAGGTTGCTATCATACGATGTCCAGGGACAATTCTGATAGAGTAAGTGCAGAGAAGAAATTAAGGGGAGGAGATAGGAAAAGGGAGAGGAGGAGATAACAGAGAGCAAGTAGTCAAAAAGAGTGGAGCAGCAAGAGGGAAGAGTGAATACAATTGCAGAAGTCAGTAGTAACACATAACGTTGCAAGCCAGGATACAAGATGAAGATGGGAACAGTATGATTCTGATTCAGGGCCACCGTGAGTACAAGATGCAAAGGAAGTCCAGCATGAGAGTCGAGAAAGGGCGACACAGCGTGAATCAATGATTCCATAAAAGTCAAATCCAGCATTGGCCACAAAACGGTGATGGTGAACCCAGAATGTATCAGGACAGACACCTGCAGAAGTAGGCTGTAGGGTTTGGGGAGCAGGGTAGAAGAATCAAGAAAAACAGGCAGCATCTGTGTGCAAGAAGGGGGGCACAAGGGAACATCACAGGGAGAACATAGGGGGTGGGGATGGCATGTGGGGACAGAGGGAGTAAACACATGTTGGTGCATGCTTCCCTGCTGTCTGAGCAGGGTTTCGGGCACTGGATCCTCCTGGTCCGAACAGGTCTAAACAGGAATTGCCCTTTTTCTTCAACTGCCCGGGTGAGAGACGCCTTTGATCTAAGAGTTAAGAGCAGGAAGGAAGAGGCAGGGCTAAGTAGGTGGGTGGTGCTTAGGCTAGGTGACCTAGATCCATGGGCATTATGTGGGCCTATCAAATCCCTCTATTCAAGCGACTTATGAAGTCATTCCCGCTGATTTGGACTGAAGGCAGGCTGATTCAGATTCAGTAGAAGGGGAAGCTGAGATGAAAGCAGCCCACAATCCAATTAGCAGTTAAGTGCAATTAAACATTGGAGGCTTTGCAGAGATGTCACTTTGATCTCTTTTTAAAACATGCTATTCCTCAAAGGTGATTTTTTCCACTGATAAATACTCAAACTATATTCACCTGGAGGCATGGGCGTAATTTTAGGGGGCGACAGGGGTGTTTGTCCCCCCCAACAGGGGTGGACTGGCCTTTAGGGAACTCTGGAGATTTCCCCCGTGGGCCTCTGCACCCTGGGCCTCTTTTCTGTGGCATTTCCAAATTTTCTCATAGGAAAAGCATTGGGCTTGCTGAAAATGTGTCATATAGGGCCACTTTGAACTTTATTTCCAGGGCCTCTTTTGGTCTCCAGTAATTATTTCCAGGGCCTCTTTTAGTTCCCAGTCCAGCCCTGCCCCCCAACTTTCATGGCACACCATTTTGTCCTCATTCTTTTGGCTGGGGCACCTTTTCTACAGATGTCATGTCCCCCCCAACATTTTCAGCAAAGTTACTCCCCTGCCTGGAATGGGTGAGGGGGTTTGGCCAACGAGCACGACATGTAGATGTGCTTCCCTGAAGCTCCCATGATCGCACGCATACAGTCTGATTAATATAGCGTACATTCTGCATCATTTGGAAAATAAAGGTCAGTGCTGGAGAGGGGATGCAGTAGTGACCTGGCTGCTATGTGGTGGAGACGAACTGCATCCTCCTAAGGTCAGCGCTGGTCCCCAAACCCCGATACACGGGTTGTGAGCGTTGATGGCTAAAATGGCTGCCACGATGCCTGGTCTACGAGCTGCGGCTGGTGGAGGCTGGCGATGCTGTGGGAGAAGTGCCAGGACTCCACTGAGTGCCTGCGGGAGATAAGCCCCTCTGTGATCGAATGAGGCGGGGAAGATGTAACAGCTAACCAACTTGAGTCCCTCCACAATGGGTGCAGAGCAATCATTGAGCCCCTGTGGAGTATTTCCCAGGATTGGGAGCCCAAATCTGCAGGGCATGGAAGTGAGAAGGTGTGAGGGGCCAGGCGGTTAGCGGGAAGGACTGCGTCAGGACCGTCTGAGGCCAGGTGGAGAGGGCATCAGCATAGTGCTCTTCGGGCGGGCGTTGCTCCGGAGGGAGGCGCATAGCGTGGCCCACTTGGGAACCACTAGCTGGAAGACCCACTTTGCTTAAACAGACCTGCAGCATTTGGAGGGAAGGCGCAGAGCAGTGGGAGACATAGTGCAGCGGGAAGGTTTCTCTGCTCGCGGCCTGGAGCCAATCTACATACACAGGTCTTCACCTGCTGGACAATTGGAAGGCGCCCCGATTGCGGCACGTTGCCGGCTGGTCATGGCAAGCTAAGAAGTGTGTGGGCCCTTTGTTGTGAGAGTGAGGGACATAGAGTGTCCTGTGACCGCCTTGGAGAGTGCTGGAGAGTGACAGCTTGCCCACCGCTGGTGCCCCTTTCTGGCAGAGATACACTAGGAAGGCCAGAGAGGTTGAATACTGGTGAATTGGTGCCCCCAGTTGAGGGAGTCCTCAGCTGACGTGTTAGTCTGGAGAAAGGGGAGGAGGAGGACAAAGAGTGTCCGGGTATGAGCAGGTCGCCCACCTGGTAAGCAGCAACAGTGGGGTGCCAGGTGCGAAAACACCAGTGGTGGACACCTGGCGGGGCTGGAGAGCACTAGTTAACCTGACAGGAAGTGGGGACTGTGGTGATGGAGTCCCGACCCAGGGGGACATGGTCAAGGGTCAGCAGAAGATGTACAAATACACAGACCCCAAACAAAGACAAGCCAAACCAGAGGCAATAATCCAGGAGGGGGCTGGAGCGACTAAGGAGTGGTCTGGAAGCATCACTTTCGAGGTACTAGTGGAGACAATACAGGCCACCAGGACATCTTTGGAAGGGAGCATAAAGGAGGTGGCTGTGGATGTGTCTTGGTGCAGGCAGACCTCCGTAAAATGTGTGAATGTGTGAAAGGGTGACGGAGGTGGAGTAGAGGGTCAGCAGGATGGAGGATAATCTATGCCACCTCAAAAACCAAGTGGTGGGTTTGATTGGAGTAGCGAAGACTCTGGAATCCAAGGCAGAGGACACAGAAGGCTGCTCACAATGTTGTAACATACGCTGGGTGGGGGTACCAGAGAAAGAAGAGGGGTTCAGTGTAAAGTTGTTTATCGAGCACTTAATCTTGGACACATTGCAAGTGAAGGGCCTCGCAAAACTGTTCACTGTGGAGCGAGTGCAGTGTCAGGGCTCGACCTCCGGGGGACCCACTGTGGGTGATAGTGGTGAAGATACTTAATTTCAGAGACAGGGACGCTGACCTACAGGACTCATGACGAGCCGGATACTATGCAGTGGGCAGCATCTCCCGGACTTCACCCTAGAGGGGCAATGACAACGTAGAACTTTCGATGAGGTGCAACGACGCATTCGGAAGCTGAATATAAAGTACATGATGTTCTACCCAGCAAAGTTGAAGATTATCGCGACGGGCAAATCCTGTTTTTTCACATCACCACAAGAGGTGTGGGCCTTGCTGGACTCTACGCCGCAGGGTACAGGACAGCAGGGGAAGGGGGGCGGATGAGGATGTGCGACCTGGGGACTGTCAGTTTGTAGACCAGGAGGGGTCCTGAAGTTGAGGAGATGCCCTGCACTGGTGGGGAGCTGCATTTGCTGTCGCTTCTACCTTTTTTGGGTGCACTGTGGTATGCTGCATACACGGGTGAGGGGACGGATTTGAAGATGCGATGGCTGCAGCGGGTGGTCAAGAGTCTGATGGGGCAAGCCCCCAGCACCCACGGTCATCGGTTCACAGGAGAGGGAGGTGTGGTGGATAGTACGACTGATGGGCTGAGTGGAAGGGGAAGGGGATATGGGGTGGTGGATTGGGAGGATGGAGAGGAGGGGGTGAGTTGTGGAGGGGAACTGGCAATGGTTGTTCGGTAATGGAGGCGGAAGGGATGACAGATGGGGTAGGAATGGGGCAGGAGATGGGGGAGTTGGGTGGGCAAGTTCTAGGGCCATTGGAACAGCTAAATAGGGGTCTGGAGTTATTGTTGGGGTAGGGGTAGGGCAAACAGTTGTGGCACAGGGGCTCAGTTTGTTGGATTGGATGTTTGAGTGGAAAGTCAAAACATGGTGTACATTCTGGAACAGTATGTGTACAGACTGGAGGGGGACGATGCAAGGGAATTCTACTATGGGAAGAGACGGGTTGAAGATTGGGACTTGGCATGTCCGGGGGCTAGGTAAACGGTTGAAATGTCAGCATGTGGGGGATTCTTGAGATTGCATTGGGTCCAACTGGCTATACTCCAGGAGACACATATGGTAGGGAAAGATTTGGATTCACTGGGAGGGACATTTGTGTGGTCAAAGGGGGATCTAAAACCCGAGAAAAAGAAACAATAGGCCATAAATGAGGCAGAAAGGGGGAAATCCCGACTGGCCTCATGGAACACCAGGGGATTTACCCATCTTTTTTCCGGGGAGAGTGCGTTTCTGTGGAAGTATGATATCATATGCCTGCAGGAATCTTGGATAAGAAAGCTTCCAATATGTGAAGGATACGAGGTGTATATGAATCCAGCAAAGAAAGGTCATTGGGCAGACCACGTGCCGGTCTATTGACACTAGTAAAAGGAGAGAGCGACCTTCATGTTTTGCGACATCATACACCAAATCCACATGTCCAGATCATAAGGATAAAGAAAAAGACTAAATCCCAGGAAACTGGAATCCTTATAATCAACACTTACTGGAGTCAAACGTATTGTGCAATTGAATCATACTTGTCCGACATCATGGTTGAAATAGATGAATCCATGATAAAGGAAAAAAAACAACTTATTCTCCTCTGTGGAGACTTGAACATAAAGCTACTGGATAAGGAAGGGAAGCCTAAACCTAACTCTATGCTGGAGGGAAATGCTAAACGATGGATGGAAGAAATGGAAATAAGAGAAAGGAAAATTTTAAATGGCCAGACGAAAGGAGACCTGGACGGAACCTCTACATGGTTTAATAACACTGCCAGTGCGGTCCTAAACTACTGTTTCATAGCGGGGAACTCCCATAGATGGATAAACTCCATGAGAGTCAAGAAACAAAAAACCAGTGACCATGCTCTCCTGGAGTTTGAATTCAACTGGGATCCCGGGAGTGTAACACACTCCTCCGTACCCCCTCTAGAAGTGACATGGGGCCGAAATCGGTTGAGAATAAAGCCACCGACAATTCCAAAATGAATGGATGGCTATAATAACCACGTCAAAAAAAATCTCGACGATGTGGAATACAAATGGCTCCTAAAACCGTATGAAGTCCAATATAAGGGGAAAAATAATCCTTCAATATCAAGGAAACACGCGTATAACGCGGAACTGGTGGCTAAAAGAAAGGAACATTGTGCCCTACTTAGAAGCTTAAAACAAAGCGTGCTGTCTACAAAAGAGGAACTAATGCGGAAATGTAAACAATCCTACAAAAATTGGCTGATTTCATCGAAGGCCTGACGAGCACACTGTGACGCGGAAAAGATGTTAGCAGCAATTCAAATAGCAAACGCACGCAGCCTATGGGAGATTATTAACAAAAGCGAGGATTTCCAATCAGCCCTAACCACCTCCCAGGTCTCAAAAGGGAGATGGGTCAACCACTACACTAGCCTCTTTGAGCCAAGTTCGGGAGAAGAAATAAATTCATCCCCTTAAAAAAAAAAAAAAAAAAAAAAGAATGCCCTGGCAAATTGAATGTGACTATGATGATATTCTGGGGATCATCAAAAAGCTCAGCTCCTCACGAGCAGCAGGGCCTGACGGGATCTCAAACCATCTATTGAAAGAAAACGGGGATGCATGGGCGAGTTTTATTCTACGGCTCTTTGATCAAATAAAGAAAACTCGAACCATCCCATCATCATGGAAGGAGGTATTGGTAGTACCTATATTCAAAAAAGGAGACCGGGAAGACCCGAAGAATTATAGGCCCATCACCCTCCTGGACTCTATAGGAAAAATCTTTGCCTCAATTCTTCTAAGAGATCTTAAGAAATGGGCATCAAAGGAAGGCTTATTGGACAAACGTCAAACAGCTTTTTTTAGTGGTGTTGGAACCATTTTGAATGTATTCATCCTGAATATATTAAAGCTCCGGACCCTCGAAAAAAAACAAATTTATACTTAGGCTTCATAGATTTGGAGCAAGCCTTCGATGGAGTAAGTAGAGATCTCCTTTGGGCAAAATTGAAGAACTGGAATTGCCCGAGAGATCTCATGGAAGAAATTCAGGAACTGTACACAGGAACATCAATTCAAATCATAACTACAAAAGGAGGAACCACTAGGGAAAAAATCCCCACATATAAAGGAATTAAGCAAGGCTGTGCCTTGGCACCCTTTCTTTTCATCTTATACTTGGCAGATATGGCCGAGTCCCAGAGCAGGATCAGAGCGTTTCTGCCGAAAATAAATGACGAGGAGCTGTCCTGGATCCTCTATGCGGACGACGTGATCTTTATTGATCAAACAGCAATAGGCCTCCAGCGTCGCATTACAGAATTCAAACAATATCTGGACAGAAATCAAATGAAGGCAAACAAAGAAATCTGTTACCAAAAACTGGTTACAGTGGAGTCAATGATGTACTTGGGAATAAGAATAAATAAAAATGTTAATGAGCATGGTCAATACATTTTGATTAGAGAAAAACTGCTAAAATTTACAAACCAAGGCAGAGCACTCCATCAAAGATATGGGAAATACTCTACAATGCCAATACTGATGTTCAATAAACAAAAAGTGGTGGCGGTACTGACTTATGGAGCTGAATCCCTGCTAAATCTGCAGTGGGAAACCTGGGATGTTATCGAAGCCTTTTTTTTGCGGAAGATCTTAAGACTGCCCAACTGTCTGGCAATCTCGATAATAAGGCATGAATTAAGGCTCCAATCTTTAAGATCAACAGTACTGTGGAAGACTATCTCCATTTACAGGAAGTGTATTCTGGAGCCTCCTTCACCTCCTTTCGAGATTCTGGCTAAAACAACGGCAGGAGAAAGGGACAAAAACCTCCAATTGTGGAAAGTGAAATGCCAGATGGTTCTAACTCATTATAACATAAAAGAAGATACTCTAAGAACAAATCCCAACAAAGCAAAGAAAATCTTGCAGGAAAATGACTGGTACGAAACGAGTACCTTAAAGCATGGAAACAAACTATGCCATAACATCATCTGGGAACGTAAAATATTAAATGATCCACCACCCTACTTGAGGAGGTTTCCATCGTCCCACTATAGGGATCTGCTAATGCGCCGCAGACTAAACATCCTACCAACCAAAGAGGTGCAACTTCAAAGAAAACAGATTGCGCCTATAGATGCAAAATGTCGATACTGTGGAAACACTGACATTATTGAAACAACTAAACATCTGGCGCTATCCTGTCTAAAATTAGCAGTTGAAAGAAAGCAATGTCTGGGAGATTATGTCTCACTTATTACCTTAAGCATGGAAGAGGAATATTGGGAGAGACTGATAACAGTGGAGAAGCTTGGTAAAACGCTTGATGTGCTCAAGTTCATAGAACATTTTCTGGTAAACAACACCCCAGATACAGTTCAAAGAACCTCGGGAGGAAAAGAGGCTCCAACTTACCCGAATAGTCAGAACTATCTGGCAGGGACTGACCCCACACGTCTCCTCGCCGTAAATCTCTAATTGTTAACTGGACAGAAAGGATGGCTTTTCTTTCTTCGTTTTAAGGAATCGACTGGATTTGGACGCATATGATGTTTGTCCAAGCGGATTCGAATCATGTTATGTTAAAGGTTAAAAAAACGTAACCAATAAATCATATTAAAAAAAATTGTGTGGTCAATGACAATACACCAAATGTGGACAATAAAGACTATTTCCCATCGGTATTGAGCCTGGCAGGGGAATACAGAGATGGTCTGTTTATATGGGGCAGGGAAGAAGGGGGTTTGAATTGTCTTTTGGATCCGCACTTGAATAGTACAGGGAAGTCTGGACACCTTAAACAACAGGTGGCAGTGCCCTTAAGAGAGGTTGCAGACTTAGACCTGGTTGAATTGTGATGGGGGTCACAGAGACAGGAGAGAGGCTACTCCTATTTTTCAGCAGTCTATAGGTCCTATTCTCTGCTGGACTACATGTTTGTGG
Organism: Ambystoma mexicanum; assembly: GCF_040938575.1. Lineage (NCBI taxonomy): Eukaryota > Metazoa > Chordata > Amphibia > Caudata > Ambystomatidae > Ambystoma > Ambystoma mexicanum. Next base: position 1,255,470,461 of record NC_090932.1, read on the forward strand.
GAACGGACAGTGTGGAATATTTAGGCAGAGTTGTTTCGGATAATTTGCTCCCAGTGACGCAGCTGTGTGTATTACAGCAACACCCACCGGTATGGCTATGGCGACTGCCCACCGCATCCCTGGAAGATGTGACGTTCGCGGGAACATTGTGAGAGGAGATAGTGTGGGTTTTTGAAGTCAATGAGGGATCAGCGGAATCTGTTGGGATCCTGTGGGAGACCCTTAAGGCAACAAATATGGGGGTCTGTATCTCCAAAGTAATTGGGGTGAGGTGGGTACTGCAAGATAATCTGCGGGAGATGGAGGGGTCGGCATTAGAAAAGAATCTAGCGGCGGGGATGCAGACAGGGGAGGAACAGGCAAAGCACTGGCCTCTCATCACGACGGGCAGGCTTTGCTATCACACTTTGATGTGAGTAGGCGGGATGTGCAGATCCATGGGGATGGGGATATGGCTGGGCGGCTGCTGGACTGGCTGATCCATCCAGGGCAGCCCCGTAGCATCACCATGCAGGTCAGACGGGAGTCAGGAGACTTGGTTAGCACCCAGGATAGGATTTATGAGGCGTTTCAGCTCTTTTATCAATCCCTGTATACTAGCGAGGGAACTTATTCCGAGAAAGAGGCGGGTGAATTGTTGGACCTGATTCAGTTATTGACTCTAGACAGGGACCTAAGGGATGGGCTGGAGGGGCCTATAGAGGAAACAGATATCAATTGCGCGTTGCAGGCGATGAAGAAAGGTAGGGCTCCCAGGAACGATGGGTTCCCGGTGGAGTTTTAATGTAATTATGCAGATCTCTTGGTACCTCACCTTAAAAAATGATATGAAGATATTGTTCAGATTGGGATTCTGCCGGATTCAATGAGGGAGGCAGTGATAATGGTCCTGTTGAAGGGGGCCAAGGATCCCCTAGACTGTACGTCCTTGTTAGGCAGAAACCTGTGCAGTTCCCTCTGGGACCACTGCAAAAGATTTAGGACTACAGGTATTTGGCAGTAAACCCACTTGGTAGCAATCTGTACCACACAGATTCACTTGGTAGCTGTGGCTGAGCAGTCAGACTTCCCTCAAGAAGAGTTAGGCAGTATACAGAGTATTCACAATAGGTCAAGAGCACACAATAGAACAAGTAAACACTGACCAGGGTTTGGTGTAAAAGAGATATAATTATTTATTTAAAAACCACATCTAGAAAAACACACAGGCACTAATAGTAAGCAATTCAAAAACACGGTCACTAAAAGATATACACTCCCTTAAAAGAATATTAGACAAGTCTTAAGTAAAGCCCCACTTATTTTCAGACAGCGGTGAGCGCTTAACGTAGATGGCACTCTAATAGTTCGTTTTAAAAAGGGAGAGAAAAGCAGATAACAAATTGAAACAGATCCCAACACTTTTTCAAGAACACAAGAACACAACAAGGGAGGAAGGCAAAGTAAAACCGTGAAGTTAGAGTTCAAGAGGCCGGATCCACTTTCAGAGGATCCAAACGAAATGTGTCCAAGGTCACACGGTTGCAGTGCATAAAAGTCTTGTAAAGGTTCAAAAAGGAGTTGGACCACAGAAAGGGACCAGTTGGAGGGTCAAGGCGGCCTGCCCAGTCCAGAAGGTTAAGGAGTTATTATTACCTTGTAGCAATCTTTAGAAAGGGAGGCCTGGCGGACACGGTACCTTAAAGTGGTGAGAACGCTCCAGCGGGGGCAGTTGTTCCTGGCAGCGGGTGCAAGTCAGTCCTTCGTCCGGGGGAATAGAGGATCTCGTCGTGGAGGAAGACAGGAGTCCGTTGCACTGCCAGGGAAGAAACCAGCCGCAGAGTTTCTCAGGTACAAGGAGCGGTCCGGTGATTCGCTGTTCAGTGGTGAGTGGCTATCTGGCTGCCGGGGTGCTTGGCACGGGCAGTTCGACCACAAACCGGGCTGGGGTGCGACGAAAGAAAGGAAAACTGGTTGTGCCCACCAGTCAGGGGAAGAAGCCTCTCCAGCCGGGAGATCTTCTCTGTCGTCGGGAAGTGGTGAGTCGGTTCTGCAGGGCTCCACCGGTGGTGTTGTCATGGTAGGTCGGCTCAGCTTCTCCCTCGTCGGATTCTCAGGTCCTGTGGCAACTTCTGAAGTTCCAGTCCCCAAAGCCCTGCTTTTATGCAGAAAACCCCCATTCACTCAGCCTAGCTGTCACTCAAACATGCTAAGTGGTGAGCCAGCCGGCTCACCACTTGGGCCAATCACACAAGAGTGCGACCTGAGTTACCAGGGTAACTCGGTCCAGGGTGCCTAAACCCCCTCCCACACCCCATGTGGTACCCAGACAGAGTGGCACCACTTTTGGAGGCTTCTGTGGAGAAGCCCGCCAAAAAAGTGGAACAAAGGGCTCGACTTGGGTTGGACTCACAGAAGAGAACACAAACGCCATTTTAGAATCGAGTCTTGGCAAAAAATACCAACCCGAGAATTAATATTAATTAAATAAACCGGCGGTATGTTCGAGGCTATGAGAATTAAATAATTAAAGTTGGTAGCCTCGAACAATGGGAAAATCCCATAAGAAAATATTCGCGGTCAGATATAAAAAGTAGTTTCCACTACCACCAGCCAAAACTCGATCAGGGGGGACGGAGACGTGCCCCCTCGACTAACAGACCCCGGGGCAATCGAATTGCCCTGACCAGTACGTCCACAATATGATGGTTTGTACTGGTTTCTGTTAATAATTTGGGACTAGTAAAGCCAATGGTGACTTTACATGCCCTGGGAGACAGTAGTCAGTCCCAGGGTATGGAGACTATGGTGGGGTGTCACTATGACACCCCTGTGTTACTGCACGGAGGGTGCTGTGTAACACACATAGGAAAAAACACATGAGACCCTATGGAGTAAAGGACCCCATAGCCCATAAAACACATTACCAGTGAAAGGAATACCATTAATCATGTCCAAGAGTGGGAGGAAAAGAGTCTCACTCTTGGCAGGAGGAAAAAAACAAACTCCAGAAATCCAGCAAAGCTGCTGGGGACTCACTAGGTTAGGAAATTCAGCCTAAAGAGAGAATTCTCCCTAACAGTCCTACCACCCAATCTCATTGCTAAATGTCAATACAAAAGTCCTGGGGAAGATCTTGGCTACCAATTTATCTAAGGTGGTTCCAATTTTGGTGCACCCAGATCAATGCAGATTAATTGGGGGACGAAATACCTCAGCCGTCTGCATTATGTGATGGATCAGGTAAAACATTCCGGGAGGGAGAAGGTACTAGCATCCTTTGAAGCAATGAAAGCTTTCGACTCACTGGAGTGGGACTGGATGTGCTGAGGGCCTTTGGACTTGGAGACAATATCTGCCAGTGGTTTCGATTGCCATACAATAGGCCGGTAGTGAGGGTGAAAACACATAATTGGCACTCGTTGCAATGGGCGCTGGGTAGAGGGATGAGGCAGCCGTGCCCCATCTTGCCGATCTTGTTCTCAATGGCATTGGAACCTCTAGCAAGGTTTCTTAGAAAGGAGATGGGGAGGCAGGAATACTAGCAGGGGGGGGTTAAGCAGATTGTCTCTCTATATGCAGACGACTCATTACTATATGTGGGCAACCCACGAGAGAACATGCCGATGTTGTTAGAGATTTAGGGAAATGTTCGGGTGATGTCGGGTTTTTTCATCAACAAGGACAAATCCTTACTGTTCCCATTGGGGTCCATGCGTGACCCTGATTCGAATACCCTTCTGGTTTGGGGGAGAAGATGGAAGGGTGAAGCATTTAGAAATCTGGGAATTAAGGTCTTCCATTATATGGAGGAGGCATTTGTGTATAATACCGGCAGAGCATTGTCAGGGATAAGGGACTCGACTCAATTTTGGAACAAGTAGCCAATCTCATTGATGGGACGGGTGGCACTCTGTAAAATGGTCATAATCCCAAGAATTCTCTGCTATTTTACTATATTCCTTATGACATTAAGAATTTTCTTTTTTTTTAATGTTGGATGAGAAGGTTGGGGGAGCTGTTGTGAGATTCAGGGAGGAGGGTCCCACTGGCAACTTTGCGATGTCCGCGTTCAGAGGGGGGCCTCAATTTACCGGACTTTGATCTTTACTACCTAGCAGGAAAACAGCAAGCAATATTTGCGTGGACAGACACAAGTGGGGAAATGCTGGCGGGGTTGTTGCCCTTCCAGCTCACTGGCATCGGATAGAGCTGTTGTGGGCCACAGTGGCAGGAAAGGGGGCTACCAATGTATTTCAGGTGTGAGAACGCTCTGGAGGAAGCTCTTGAGGAAATTGCAGGTGACCAGTCTCTATAGTACAGACCTTCCGTGGAGTGTGGACTGGGTTTTGCGGGTTTGTGGTCAGCGTTGATGAGGATAGATAGGGATTTCTGGTTTGGTGGAGAGGAGGTGTAAGACAGTGGAGGACTTGTTTGAAGGTAGGAGGCTGATGCCATTTGAGGAATGAAGCACTCACTATGGGATGCCGAAGGGGCATTTCCTAACATATGGAACGGTGAACAGACGACTGTCTGCCATATGCAAGGAGATCCCAGAGGAACCATAGACAAGCCTGTTAAAGCAGGTGCTCCTAATACAAGTCACTGCGGGGGGGCAGGGTCTCTCAAATGTATCAGGTATTGCTGAGTGTATTCCCTATGAAGGATCTGATAGTGCAGAGTAAATTGGAGAGGGATATGGGAGGTCTGATTGCGGAAAGTGAATGACAAAGATGTGGGAGCAGGTCCGCAGGGTTTCGCCGAACGCTAGGTTCCAACTTATCCAATTTTGGGGGTAATTCATAGAATTCAGCGCACAAGTGGCGCACGCGGCTGGCGCACAGTGTGCTCGTGCGAATCCCTGCGCCAGCCGCGTGCGCTAAAATCCATTTCCGCGCACAGCGTATTCATGGATTCCAGCCACCAAAACCAGCCGTGGCGCACAGTGGTGCAGCGACCCTGCAGCAGCGCCAGTTACGCCCCCAAGAACGCCTCTCGCGCAGGGAAAAGCCATCAATATACCCAATCCAGCGCAAAGGGCTGAACTAACCCTGTACCAGCACGGCAAGCGGGCTACGTGTATCACTGGGGTGCACGGGAAGTACCTCACGCGATTGGCCCCGTGCGAGCAGGGTACGCGTATTTCAGGGGTGCTCGGGAAGTTCCACACGCGATTTCCGCAGGGTACGTGTATTTCAGGGGTGCACGTGAAGTTCCACACGCAATTTCAGCAGGGTACATGTATTTCAGGGTGCGGGGGAAGTTTCACACGCGATCTCAGCAGGGTACGTGCATTTCAGGGGTGCGCGGGAATTTCCACACGCGATTGGGCCCGTGCGAGCAGGGTACGCGTTTCTCAGGGGTGCGCAGGAAGTGCCACACGCGACATCAGCAGGGTACGTGTATTCCAGGGGTGCGCGGGAAGTTCCAGACGCGATTCCATCAGGGTACGTGTATTTCAGGGGTGCGCGGGAAGTTCCACACGCAATTCCATCAGGGTACGTGTATTACAGGGGTTTGCGGGGAGCACCACACGTGAATTGCACGTGTGGGTCCTCCCAGGTGTTCCCTCTACACCCTCCACGGCCCCTGCAGGTGGCTTACACCACAGGGGCCTACCCTGCACATGTCCTGCAGGCACCCCATCCACCATGGCCATGCCCCCAGCCAACCCACATATCAACTTGCACTACTGCCCACCAACACATGTCCCCCTGCACCCACAGCCACCAGGGGCACCCTCCACCAGGCCCCCACCCATGTCTCCCACCACCCCCACCCCGCAGCCACCAGGGGCAGCCTCCACCAGGCCCCCACCCATTTCTCCCAGCACCCCCACCCCCCAGCAGTGCGGGGCACCCTCCACCTGGCCCCCACCCATGTCTCCCACCACCCCCACCCCCCAGCCACCAGGGGCAGCCTCCACCAGGCCCCCACCCATGTCTCCCACCGCCCCCATCCCCCAGCACTGTGGGGCACCTGCCAGCAGGCCCCCACCCATGTCCAACTCATGTTCCCCACCCCCCTCACCCCCCAGCACTGTGGGGCACCTGCCAGCAGGCCCCCACTCATGTCCAACTCATGTAACCCTGCACCCCCACCTCCCAGCACTGTGGGGCACCTGCCAGCAGGCCCCCACCCATGTCCAACTCATGTTCCCCACCACCCCCACCCCCCAGCACTGTGGGGCACCTGCCAGCAGGCCCCCACCCATGTCCAACTCATGTCTCCCACCACCCCCACCCCCCAGCGACCAGGGGCAGCCTCCACCAGGCCCCCACCCATGTCTCCCACCACCCCCACCCCCCAGCACTGTGGGGCACCTGCCAGCAGGCCCCCACCCATGTCCAACTCATATTCCCCACCACCCCCAACCCCCCAGCACTGTGGGGCACCTGCCAGCAGGCCCCCACTCATGTCCAACTCATGTACCCCTGCACACCCACCCCCCAGCACTGTGGGGCACCTGCCAGCAGGCCCCCACCCATGTCCAACTCATGTCTCCCACCACCCCCACCACCCAGCCACCAGGGGCAGCCTCCACCAGGCCCCCACCCATGTCTCCCACCACCCCCACCCTCCAGCAGTGCAGGGGCACCCTCCACCAGGCCCCCACCCATGTCTCCCACCCCCCCACCCCCCCAGCACTGTGGGGCACCTTCCAGCAAGCCCCCACCCATGTGCAACTCATGTTCCCCACCCCCCCACCCCCCAGCACTGTGGGGCACCTGCCAGCAGGCCCCCACCCATGTCCAACTCATGTCATCACCCCCCCAACCCCCCGGCACTATGGGGCACCTGCCAGCAGGCCCCCACCCATGTGCAACTCATGTTCCCCACCCCCCCACCCCCCAGCACTGTGGGGCACCTGCCAGTAGGCCCCCACCCATGTCCAACTCATGTCATCACCCCCCCACCCCCCAGCACTGTGGGGCACCTGCCAGCAGGCCCCCACCCATGTCCAACTCATGTTCCCCACCACCCCCACCCCCCAGCACTGTGGGGCACCTGCCAGCAGGCCACCACCCATGTCCAACTCATGTCTCCCACCACCCCCTCCCCCCAGCAGTGCGGGTCACCCTCCACCAGGCCCCCACCCATGTCCATCTCATGTTCCCCACCACCCCCACCCCCCAGCACTGTGGGGCACCTGCCAGCAGGCCCCCACCCATGTCCAACTCATGTTTCCCACCACCCCCACCCCCCAGCACTGTGGGGCACCTGTCAGCAGGCCCCCACCCATGTCCAACTCATGTTCCCCAACCCCCTCACCCCCCAGCACTGTGGGGCACCTGCCAGCAGGCCCCCACTCATGTCCAACTCATGTACCCCTGCACCCCCACACCCCAGCAATGTGGGGCACCTGCCAGCAGGCCCCCACCCATGTCCAACTCATGTTCCCCACCACCCCCACCCCCCAGCACTGTGGGGCATCTGCCAGCAGGCCCCCACCAATGTCCAACTCATGTTCCCCACCCCCCTCACCTGCCAGCACTGTGGGGCACCTGCCAGCAGGCCCCCACCCATGTCCAACTCATGTCTCCCACCACCCCCACCCCCAGCAGTGCGGGTCACTCTCCACCAGGCCCCCACCCATGTCCAACTCATGTTCCCCACCACCCCCACCCCCCAGCACTGTGGGGCACCTGCCAGCAGGCCCCCACCCATGTCCAACTCATGTTCCCCACCCCCCGTACCCCACAGCAGTGCGGGTCACCCTCCACCAGGCCCCCACCCATGTCTCCCAACACCCCCACCCCCCAGCAGTGCAGGGGAACCCTCCCCAGGCCCCCACCCATGTCTCCCACCACCCCCACCCCCCAGCAGTGCAGGGGCACCCTTCACCAGGCCCCCACCCATGTCTCCCACCACCCCCACCCCCCAGCACTGTGGGGCACCTGCCAGCAGGCCCCCACCCATGTCCAACTCATGTCTCCCAGCACCCCCACCCCCCAGCAGTGCAGGGGCACCCTCCACCTGGCCCCCACCCATGTCTCCCACCACCCCCAGCCACCAGGGGGAGCCTCCACCAGGCCCCCACCCATGTCTCCCATCACCCCCACCCCCCAGCACTGTGGGGCACCTGCCAGCAGGCCCCCACTCATGTCCAACTCATGTACGCCTTCACCCCCACCCCCAGCACTGTGGGGCACCTGCCAGCAGGCCCCCACCCATGTCCAACTCATGTTCCCCACCACCCCCACCCCCCAGCACTGTGGGGCACCTGCCAGCAGGCCCCCACCCATGTCCAACTCATGTTCCCCAGCCAACATGTCATCACAATCTAGATCCCTGGTCCATATGGTCAGCCTCCAAATGCAAAACACCCACCCGAGTATTGCATCCACCCACTCATAATTGGCAATTACACGACAGAACACCAATTGCAAGTTCCGAAACAAACACATTTCCCTCACATACACCCAATGGGTGTCAGTGAATCTCAAAACCCATATCATGAAATGCATGAAACCAATGAGATGATACTACACATTGAAGTATGATAAAAAAAATATGTATTAAAGCAAACATAAATAGAATCAAAAATAAACAAACATAAATGTGAATGTACAAAAATTAAAAGAAGCATGTCCGTGAAAAAAAGCAAAACCAAAAATCATATCCCAAAGTAATGGTGTCCAAAGTCACTGTCCACAAAACAAAATCCAATGGGAAATAAAAAAGAAAGCCATTGCTCCATGGTTAAAATGTGAAAGAAAAATACAATCCAACAGTGAACTATGTACATGGGAACAAGCCAGGGTCCATTATCCCAACAAAAGAAAGGAAACCTATCTAACTACACTAACTAATAAAATAAACTATATACAAAAGTGTGGCCAATGTCGGAAAGGTCCAAATAAAATCCCAAAAAAAATGAAACCTAACACTACCTACATAACTATGTACAAGGGCAGCGGGCTAGTTTGACGGCTCACTTGTGGATGTCCCGGGCCAGGGCATCATCAAACTCCTGCTCAATGTCCCGGAGGCGGTCCTCCTCCATGGCCCCGAGGGTCCGGAGGGCGGTTGATGTGTCCACCTCCAAACCCCTGCGGATCGCCTCGAGGCACTTGGCCTGCCTCAGGGCCCTCCGCATGGAGTTCTCCGCCCAGACCATTGTGAGCCGTGCCTCTTCCGCCCGCTGCCGCTCCGCATCTATGGCGTGGCTCAACCGCTGCCACACGGAAGACACTCTCTGTCCTGGGTCCTCCTGCCCTCCGGCCGATGCCTGCCCCTCCGATGTTGAAGGCCCCGAGCCTTCATGGCTCCCACCACGTTGCTGCTGCTGCTGTGCCTCTGCCCGTGCACTGCCTCCTGCTGCCTGCACATCCTCCGCCGGCTGGGGTGCAGTCGTTGATGTGGCCACCCCTGCTGGACGTCCGACTCCCGACTGTGGCAAGGATGCCTCCTCCACCAGCATGGCTGCACCGTCAGAGGCAGCTCCACAGGGCACCCAGGTGACTGATGGGTGGGAAGATGGCACGGAGGACGACTGGCGCGTAGGGGGTCCAGTTGAGGAGGGGGTCGTAGCAAGCCCCATCATACGGAGGAATCCGGCCTGGGTGACATGTCCCAGCAGGCTGACGTGGTCAACGAGCCATTCGAGATGACGTGCAGTCTCCTCATGAAAAGACTGCAGGTCACCTCGCATGGCCCGTTGACGCAACGCCACACCACTCAGCACAGTCTCAACCCGGACCCGGATAGCCACGTCCGCAGGCAGAGGAAGGCCAGTTGACGTGAGCTCATCCCCTGCCTGAAAACGGGTCTGGACGTAGACATCCCTGCTGGTGCAGATGATTCAGGGACAGGATCAGGGACAGGATTGCACACAGGCACCTCTGCGGCGGCCTGTGCTGCCTCCTGTCCCTGGTCCTGCACTGCACCACTAGCACCAGTGGGATCCCCACCTCCAGACCCCGTCTCTGTTGCTTGCACGGCCTCTTCCTCCACCAAACCCCCCACCAACCTGGATGACTCCGTGGCATCTTCCCCTGTTGGGCCCTGTGGGGTCCCAGCTGCCCCTTCTGCTGCCGAGGAGTCCAACTCCAACCTCTGCCTCTTGGACCTCCCCCCTGCAGCTGCGGCCTGGGACGCGGCACCGGACTCCTCACTCCCCGACGAGATCACAACATGGGAGGGGAGCCGGGCCTTGCGTCTCAGGCTGGCGGTGGGATCCCCGCCGCAGTGCTCCACAGCACATTCTCCGCCCTCTTCATCAGTTGACGCTGCAGACAGGGAGAAATAAAATACAGACATCAGGGCACTGTACAATGGACACATACACACATGACAGTTGTACATGAGTGGCATTGGCAAACCTCAGACATGTCATCACAATCCCCAACACACATGTCACTTCAACTCGCACACATGAGCCATACCACAACTGCCAGCACCATCCATACACCTACAACAGCATGAGCAGGCAAAGGTGAGCCAGACATCACATGCAACACAGGAAGTGCACCACACATGTACACACACCACCACACTTGCATGCATGTGTACACCTCTGCCAAGTGTCGCAGTGTTCAGACGGGCATCCATGTCACATCTGCCGATCAGGCTTCCACATGCCGCTGTCACATGCATCCATGTTGCATCACTGTTGCACCCTTGTCAAATACACACACATGCACATGTACACAGTGCTGATACATGCAGATGAAAACAACATAGATGCGTGACATCACGGACATGTCTACTTATATACACATTCATCCAAACATGTGTACCCACACAACTGCATTTGGCATGCAAGCCTACACACACAAGCACCATCCATGTCTCACACATCTTAGCCCCACGGCCCTGTACACCCCCACCCATACTCGACCCCATACAAACAGATGTGCAACCTGCACACTACTGAAAAATCACCACACGCACTGCTCACAATCAGGATGCATGTACATTTACCGCTCAACTCCAGACGGGTCTGCCTCTCAAGGACCTGGACGTGGAGCGCTGGGGAAATGCGTTCCAGGACCCTCATCTGTTCTTCCGACAAGTGGCCCCGGCGCCCCTTGGCATCCGCTGCCTTCAAGAGGCGCCGGGCCTTGTTCAGGGTCCTGGACCTAAAGTCCTCCCAGCGCTTCTTGACATGTTGTAAGTCGCGGACTGCCACCCCCTCCGCGTTGATGGCAGTCACAATGTCAGTCCAGATCTGAGTCCGTCCTTCCTTGTTGGCGCGGGAACTTCCGAAGAGGGCATCATACTGCCGCAGGACTTGCTCCACCAGGACACCAACTTCGGTGGCACTGAAGCTGGTGCCCCTCTGCCTCTCTGTCCGGGGGTTCTCAGATGGTGTTTGCCCCGACATGACAACCCCAGAGGCAGGAGTGGGTGGGCAACTGGGTCCTGGGGCTGGGCTGTGGAGCGATGGAATCCCAGTCGGGAGTCTTCGGTTCCAGCAGGGGTGGTCACAGCAACAGCACCCCCGGCAGATGTGTAGGCAGCAAATGGCAGGGCACGTGGGCAGCAGGCAGTCAGGCAGCAGCAGATGGCAGGTGGTAGCGTGCTCGGGGCTCTGGGGGGCAGTAGTTCGGCCTTCTGGGCAGGAGCGTGGTCTTCCGTGTGCTTACGCGTGGCCAGCTTGATACAGAGTGATTTGGCACGTGAAAAATCTGCACGTCAGCGTGTAATTCGAGGAAAGGCCCTTAGCGCGTAAGTGCGTCTGCACGCATACGCATTTTCATTGGACAGAAGGCCCCTCAAGCGCAAGCGCCCCTGTGACGTGACGCGTACAGGCGTGCATGGGTATATTTGAGCGCGCGTGAAAAACTGCACATCAGCGTGTAATACGAGGAAAGGGCCCATGCGCGTAAGTGACGTGACGCGCGCGTGCGTTTCCCTCAGCACGGGTTAAAGGTGAGCGGGCCCAGCAGTTCGCTGTACGTGCCTTTCGTGGAGACCGATGTGTGTTGCTGCTTCCTGTTGTTTCGCGCGCCATCACAACTTCACAGCTATCAAGGACGTATCTCTTCTTTTGGCGGGGGTATTGGCTACGCGTGTTTTTCTGCATCGCGCTAGTAAGACGGTGAGTCGCACACGCTCTTTTTCCCACTGCGGGTGCCCCTGTGTATCGCACCCATTTTCGATGTCATAGTAGCCTGCGTGTCCCACGCGTACGCGTTATTCGTGTTACTGGGTGCCACCGCGTACTGCGGGAGGTTGAATCCACGCACGTAGGCTGCAGGGTTGCGTGCACGGTTTTACTGCAGTTTTGGGGTGCCTGAGCATTGCGTGACCTGTCACCACATCACCGGGGTCACATACAGCCTTTCAGGTGCAGGGGGGCTGTTAACATTTTGATTCCCACCCCCTTCACCCCAATTGCCCAGGTCAATTGTGGTGTACACCTCCCATTGGCACCACTCCATCTGTGCCAGCAGTACTACATCTGTGCCATGGTTGGGAGGGCACCAAAGGCACTTGAAGAGCCCTTGGTAGATCTCCAACAGGCCAGGGGGAAAACCATAGGGGCACGCCGGGCTGCTCAGACCAAGACACGTGTCCCTGGGGCAGTCATGTCATCTGCTGCCCCGAACAGCCGGGTGTTGGCAAGTGCGGGGGCAGATGCACCCAACAGCACCCCGGTTGTGAGTCTGCCAACCACGACCGTTGCGGTCGTTGACCCTGCCACAGCTGATGTTGCTTCGCAGGGTCCATTAGTGGGCACCCAGCTGCCACTGACATAAGTCAGGCCTTTGGTCATCCCTCCACCTGCCACTCAATCCACTGAACCCACTGGCCATACTGGTCAGGGCGGCATTAGCCAGCCAGGGTCTGTGCCACAGTCCAAGACGAGGAAGGTTGCACCTGCAGCACAGGCTGGGACCCCACACACAGCCACGACCTCCTGCACGTCGAGGAAGAAGCCTTTCTGTAAGCAGGAACTGGACTTCCTCGTGGACTACGTGCGGGGCCACAGCCGTGACATGCTAGTGGGTGCCAATAGTCAGACTACGGCTGCCCAACGTGACACCCACTGGAAGCATGTTGCGGAACATGTCAGTTCATTCGGCCATGAGGTGCGCACGGCGCAGGAGTGCAAAAAGCGTTGGAATGACATCAAGCGCAGCACTAAGGCTAAGCTTGCCTCTAATTACAACTTGACTCTGGTGACTGGCGGTGGGCCTGCACCAGAGGAGGAAGAGCTCACTCCGCATGAGGCTCTCGTTGCGGAGTTCATACCACCTGAATTGGTCGAAGGAGTGGGAGAGATGCTGGACTTTGATGCCCAGTCCAGTGAATGTTGATGTGTGTTTGTTGAGGACGTGTGTGTTTCACTTGTGGGATGTGTTGTGCATGATTGCTGCTACATGTGATGTGTACATGGTTCTGATGTGTAAGTAATGCAATGCTTCCGTCATGCATGTCTCCTCTGCCTGCATGCGGGACTCCATATGGGTATGCTCCCTTGCCCCTCCTCCGCCACTCTGCACCCCAGTTCCACCTTTGCACTGGTCTGCTTCAATCTTGCCAATGTGTAGTTTCTTGTTCATGTGTCCTGTGTAGATGCTAACTTCCAGCGTAGAAACTGCCAGACATATGCTGTGTGGTACAGCCAAATACTCGATGCAGGGTATCTCACTTGTACTGTGCATGGGTCAGATGTCCCACAGGGATATGAGTGCCCATTCATGCTCCATGTGCATTGCACGCATGCCCCTATGTGTCCTTGACTGGATGATCACTGTAATATGAGTCCTTGGTTACATACATTGCCTGCCATCTCATCAGCCTTCCCATGTCAACTGTGGCTCAGTCCTGCGTTGCACACATGTTTAGGCTCTGACAATCTGTGTGGCTCACAGGCCTCAGCCTGTTCAATGGCCAATGACTCTGTCCAACTCTTGTTGTGTCTTCTTCACACGTGGGCGGCCTCCGGAGTTTTCATCATGTGTCCTGCCTACTGTCCCAGCATCATTTGCTGTGTTGTAATTTGAATCACATTAAGCTGTTGATGCCAGTCAACACTGCCTGTCAATACACAGGTGCATGGTCAGACTTTTGATGCCATGCTAGGCATCCCTGCTTTGGTACTGGGGTGGAGGGGTGCTTGGCTTCTAGATATGGTACCCATTGAATGCACAATGCACGTGATGTGTGAATTTGACATTGCACTGCCTTCACATTTCCTGGCACACACCATGGAGTGCTTGTACATGTAGATAGTGAGTGGCGTACACATTTTCTGCACTGCATAGACCCACTTCCATGGAAACTGCCACCTTTCAACAGGTCTGATCACAGAAGCTATTCAAAGTAGACCCAACATGCATGCCAGGTCATATGTTGTGTGTCACATGTCTGCCGGATGCCTTTGCTGTCGGTGTGTGTCGTGTGCTTCTGACATGTGTAGTGACTTTTTTTCTCTCTATTTTTCAGGTGATAACACAATGGAGGCGGAGGATGGTGTTGTCATGCCAGACACAGGGTTGGTAACACCACATCAACCCAGCACTAGTGGGGGTCATGGGGTGGTAGGCCACGAAAACCCCCAAGTGCTGCAGTCCATCTTGTCTCTGGCTGCCTATGAGTCCAGCCTTGATGACGACTCTGACGTCCATGTTGAGTTGGATGAGCATCAAGTCCATGTGTCAGGGGTGAGTGATTCTGATGTGGACACTCCTCTGTCTGCGACACCTGCACTGAGGGATCAGACAGTCTTGGTTCCTCCGCCCGTGGTGGATCGGGATGCAGGGTCACCCTCCACACCAGTCACTGATGTGCCTGGGACATCACGTCGACGGGGGCATGTAGTCGTGCAGCCGCAGGCGGTGCCAACACAGCAAGGACCCCCGGTCCTTGGGTCCCACAGGGGTCAAGCCCGGCAACGCGGTCGCCGCGCGCAACCGCTGTATACTGAGTGGGAGCAAGACATGACTGCCAATTCCGAATGGCAGGGGGCAGCAATGGAGAACATCGCTGAGAGCATGGAGCGTGTGGCCCGATCTGTGCTCCCCCCTGCTAGGCAGGTGCTTCTCCAGCAGCAGGCGGCACGGTTCACGGCCCGCTCGCCAGGCTGGGCATGGCGGCCTCAGACAGGGCATGCCAGGCTGAAATGTCGTCTCTGCGTCAAGCAATTGCTGCTCACGCAGAGGCGCACATGGATGCCCTGAGGGAGGAGTATGCTTCCCTCAGATCCAATCTGGGTGTCCTTATGATGTCCCAGAGGCAGCAGGCAGAGGAGAGGTTTGCACAGCTTGAGCGTACCATCTCGGCTGAGCTACAGGCTTGCCGGGAGGTGCATCAGTTGTCCAGCCAGGCCTTGCAGGAGGAACTCTGTGTTACACGTGCTACCTTGCAAGAGGAAGCACGTGTATCACGTGAGGTTCTGCATGCAGACCTATGTCACATCGCCAAACAAAACCAGGCTCACCCGTCCGGCAGACTTGCTGCCGGCGAGGGGCAAGCTGCGGCTAGGCGTGGCCAGGCTACTGTGCCACGTCCTCCTTTACAGGATGAGCCAGACTCGGACGACCATCTATCTCCCACATAGGTCGGGCTATGCAGGCGTTGAGCCCATGGATGTTTTTCTTTTGGCTCAGCATCATCGCATGTGGATGTTGAGCAGCACCCTGTACCTCCCCCCTCCTCGGTGCCTCCCCTCCCCCCCGGGTCGTATGTGGCCATTTTCGATTTTTCTTTTAGTTTAGTTAGTTAAGTTTCTGTTTGATAGTTAGTTTAAATAGGTAATGTAGGTTTTCCATTGTTAGTGTAATTAGTTAATAGTTGATTTAGTTTAAAATTGCTAGTCTATTGTGCTTTCATGTGACGGTGCGGTGCTTTGTGGCTTTTGAAGGCATCCACTGTCTGTTCCAGCTAGGCCCTTCATGGTTGTCTTGTGTATGTGTTTGCTGCTTGGGGTCCTTGACTCACATATGCCACTCCTGCCTCCCTTATCCATGGGCTCGCAAGGATGGTTCGGTGTTACAGAATATTACACAAGGGCTTTGGACTGTCATATCTGTGGCATGTCTGGTGATGTGTGACTTGTGTTGACACCCCTAGTGGGGATGATTTTGGTGTTATTGTCCACTGTTTAGCTTTTGCTAGATGGGGTGTGTCATGATTAATGTGTACATTGATTGCTATGCATTGTGTAGTATGTTTCATATCTTTCCTGTACACGTGCTTGTTGCAATTCATGCTGTAGATAGTGTTCCACACTTTGGATGTGAAAGACGGACTGATGGTGTGATTTGTGATGTTACTCTCTGACATGGTGAAGTAATGAGATGCCTGATGAGACACACACAGATGACTTTGAAGCATTAATCATGTGTTTCATGCCCTTTCTGCAGGGGGATGAGCCTCCAGAGCACCTTTGCCAGCAGACATGGCCCATTGGACGACAGAATTCTGGACCCGTTTGTTGGTGCCCACATGCACATGTGTGCACAAGCAGAGGCACAGTGATTGCAGACCCACATCCTAGAACTGCTGACATGTTCCAAGGAACTCCAGGCAAGGTGAGCATCACAGGGGGGCCACGACACAGCAAAGCTTGCACCAGGCGAGTTGCACATGCAGGCTTAGTCACAGCACTGAGGGTGAGCTTAGATGAATATTGGTGTTGAAGCACACAATGCAGCTCAGATGTGTTTGTGGACTGATGGCTGTTGATAGTAGGGTTGTCTGGGACACATGCAGGAGCAGTGGCACATACCTTCCGGTACACCAAGGTCCATTGAGGCACTTGTATCAACCATGTAGCCTTCCGAGACATGGAAAGGGGCAGCTCACAGGGACATACAGCAAGGGACATACTCGGGTGCAGTGCATGTCTTTTCTATGTACTTTATGATAAATGCACTGGCAACTTTGTTTCGGTCATGGTGGTACGCAACTTGCTCTGTAGTCATGTCTTGCTATATGGGTCTGTCTGCTTACCCAGGGAACATTGCATGTTGTGTGAATTGTGACACATTGGTGTTCCATTTGCCACGCACCCACCAGCGGCTGACTTACTGCATTGACTGTGTATGACCCGTCACAGGGGTGATGTTATATATGGGTACGAAGCATCGACCCCAGATTGTCTGTTTGTAGAGTAGTTTGTTGCTATGGGGCATGTTTGGTGTTGTGTTTTTGTGTAATTGGCACGTACAGGTTGTTGACTGTGGCTCTCTTTGCAGGATTGCAGTGCTCCTGTAACCAGACCTGAGAGTGTGCAGGCAGGAGGCCAGCACTCAAAACCAGAGCTAAGTGTCTTGTTGTTTTTCTTTCGAAATGCTCTGCATAGGCTTGCTGGGGAGTGCACTAATGCATGGATGTATGTGTGGTTCAATTTGGTATGTTTTTTCTCCCTAATCACTCGTGATCCTATGCGATTTTGAAACCTGTACCCTCTACCCGGTGTTCCTGCTTCCCGTACCTATCCAAGCAACGTTCCCTGACCCTCTTTCCCCGCTGGGGTTGCGGATGCCTGTGTAAGCCCCGAACTTGCAGGCGCCAAAACCCTAGAGGGGGTGGTTGGTTCGTACCACTCCTGAGCCTGGACTACAGAAGGCCATGACAATGATGTCCAAGTTTGTTTGGATTGTGTATGTGTTCATGCAGGTTGTACATTTTCGTGCATTCCCTAGTTTCATGTGTCATTCCTCCTCCCCTCTCCTGCCACTCATTCCAGTCATCCAGTGTGTCAACACCTGTCCCGACTGCATATACCTGAACCTCCTTCCCCACCAGGGTCTCAGGGGCCTGTGCGAGTTTGACCTTGCAGGCACCCGGGACATGGTGGGGGTGATTGTTTCGTGACACTCCCGTGCCTGTACAGGGGACCTGTGACAGTACACATCCGTTCATGGTGCATCATCCTATGTCATGTACCACACATGTCTCACATCCTGTCGTGACATTGTTTTGCTGTGCTACCTTGGTTGTTGCATCATTGTGGTAGTACTTGGCCTTTGTGTGGTACTGCTGCGTCAAGTCATCTACTGGAGGGTATTCTGGTTCGTTTTTCTGGCTTGGATTTTGTGATTTTGGACATTGATTATGAGGGTGCAGGCACCTTTTTACACACAAGGTGGGAGATGGTGACGAAGGGTAAAGGTGATCCTGTGGCCAGGTGGAATTGAGGTTTGAAGGCTCCATGACCAAGGTGCAGTTGTTCAGTGGGTCATGGTCATTTGTGAGGGAGGGGGGGGTTGTTGTTGATAGTTGCCTTGCCCTGCAGTGTGATGGGAACTCTGACATTGTAATGGTGGTATCCTATGTACATGTTGTGTTCTGCTGATCAATGCCTGTTCATGTGTTGTGTTTTCCTTTCAGGTGCGAGGGGATAGTTGTGGTTTGACATGCTGGGGTGTACACATGGTGAATGTTCACATGTGATGTGTAGAGAAAACTGATGGTCACTTGAGTGCACATGCATATGTGGAGTGCATGTCCTTGCAGAACCACACACTTGCACTCTGATGCACTACATGTACTCCCACCCTTGCATATCCATGTGTACACTGTATGCCTTCTGGTGCCCACTGTGTCCCTGCAGCACATGTTCTGTGACCGATTATGGATCCTGTACATGCCTAATTTGCTGTTTGATGAGGTCTGTCACTTAGATGTGATGCTCAGGGTGTGCATCACACACAATGGCTGTTCACTGTGCTGTGCGCTGAGCTGTGTGTTGCAGGAGTAGGACACTGCACACATGAGCTGCAGTGTTGATTTTGCAATGCATAATGTGCATGTAGACAGGCATTCATTGTTATGTTACGTCTACGACTCTTGTAATGCATTTGGAAATGACTTATTTTGGGTGGGAGATTTTGTTGGTCTGTCATTTCATCTGATTCCGGGTCAGGCATCACTGTCTGATGCCACTGTACATTTAGGACATGGCAATGTGTACCTTATCGTTACTGTGTTGGTGTATGGGTATTGCTTGCCATGTCATGTTGTGGTTTGGGAGGGTTTGAGTGACATGACAGGGATGGCCATGGCCTGTTTTGCAGGTGTGTGTGATGCACACCTTGCATGTCAGGGTCATCCGCTTCTCAGAGCAACTAGCTGGGGGTAGATTTCTCTCCGCGGCAGGGCCCTCCCCCTGGAACAGACTTCCTGTCTGACTTGAACTTGAGGGGAACCATCTCCAGTTCCGGAAGCACCTCACGACCTTCCTCTTTGCTTCTGCTTACTCTCTGCCTCTCCCTTGCAGAATTCTTCAGTGGAACTGCACTGGAGCTGCAACTGGGCCACTCTCACAGACCTCGGTCCCTGGCCCAGCCACTCTCCACTTGCACTGCCTCCCTGGCAACCCCTGCACTGCAGTACTGTCTCTCTATCCCTACAGCCCACCCTTCCCAGCACTTGTCTGCACTTACCTTTGCAGTTGCCACCAGCCGACCTATGTATTATTTTTTGGGCTACTTCCCCTGTACTGGACTCCCCCCACCCTTCCCCTTGCACTTTTCCCTTCCCCCTACTCCTGCACTTGCACGATCTCAATGACACCTGGCCTAGTAGTACCGTTGTCTGTCTTCCCTTGTTCCCCCCTCCCTGCCACATCGCGCCTTGAAATACTTGTGTATGGGCCATATCATGTCATATGTCATATGTGTGCCTTTTGGTCACACAGGATAGCTTGTGTTTAAGTAGCTAGGGATGCAGACGATGTGGCACTTCCATGGCAACTATCTCAGGGTGGTAGGGTTGTGACAGTTGACTGTCTCTTTGTCATCATCGATTGTCAGTTTAGGTGAAAAATGTGGCCACAAGCTGGGTCCGGGCTTCCTCGTCACTCGCCCTGTCCCCTCCCATGGGCAGCACCTGTGCCTGTGGTTGGGGATGTGGGAGCACCACCATGTCCACCGGGACGCCCTGCCGTGATGCAACATTGTGCAGGACACATGCTGCCACAATGATCCTGCACACTACTGGTGGTGCATAGAGTAGTTGCCCACCAGAGCGGTCAAGGGAGCGGAAACGTGACTTGAGCACTCCAAATGTGCGCTCCACTATGCCCCTGGTTGCAATATGGGCGGAGTTGTATCTTACCTGGGGTGGTGTGGTGGGGTTCCGGATTGGCGTCATCATGTGGTTGCTCAGAGGGTAGGCACTGTCCCCTGGGGAGGTGATAATAGTTGAGATTATTAGGGTTTGGATATTTGTCGGTGTGTGACTTGCATGCATGTGCAAGGGCATTTGTACTGACCTAGGAGCCATGTGTTGCCATGCTGCCCAGCTTCCAGGGCCCGGCTCAGGGCAGGCATTCTGTATATGAAACTGTCATGGGTGGAGCCAGGGTAGTTTGCATAGACAGAGGTGATGATTCCCTTTGCATCGCATACCACCTGTACATTGATGGAATGCCAGTGCTTGTGGTTTCGGTAGATGTGCTCAGTGGCCCTAGGTGGACGTAGGGCCACATGGGTGCAATCTATGGCACCGAGCACTTTGGGGAAGTGTGCCACCCTGAAAAAATCCAGGACAACGGCCTGCCTTTCTGCGGGTGTTCTGGGCATGTATATGTGCCTGCGGACTGAGGGGCGCGCTGTCATGGTTGCCAGTACCTGGTGTAGGCAGCGTGACTGCGTGGCCTGTGAGACCCCCCCCACTATGGCAGTGGTCCACTGAAATGACCCAGTGGCCAAAAAATGCAGAAAATGCAGGACATTGAGCAGCTTCTCCAGGGGGCTCAATGCTTGGGAGCAAAGGATGGGGGATGTAAGGTCATCTTCCCACTCCCTGACCAGGTCTAGGATGATATGGGGTGGAAACCTATACCTGCCGTAGACCTGGTCGTCAGACATCCCAAAAAGGCTTGTCCGTGGTACGAAAATGCGTGCCCTGGCTATTCTCCTCCTCCTGCGGTGTCCCACGATCAGTGCAGCGACAAATGGGGCATTCATCGTAGCTGTATATACGCGTTTGTTGTTTGCGCGCACTTTTATGCTGTGCGCGGGGACGCTTCCGCCTGCCTTCGTGTGGGCGGACGCATTGACGCCTGTGCACGTCTTTTACCGTGCGCGGGTTTCCCGTATTCGGATACGTGGTAAGACTGTACGTCCGAGTGTCATTGCGTGTGATCAGAGAGGAGTGAGCGTGCACGCGATTGGCCTGGGTATGTGTGTTTCGGGGTGCGCGAAAAGTTCCACACGCGATTAGCCTGGGTACGTGTGTTCCGGGGTGCGCGGGAACTTTCACACGCGATTGGTGGAAATCCACGTGTGTTCTGTCATCACGTGCAATGAGGGAAACACCCGCGCGCGTCACTTCAAAGACGTGCTCACGCGCTAAGGGCCTTTGGTCCAATGAAATCGCATATGCGTGCTGCTTTGCATACGCGCTAAGGGCCTTTCCTCGAATTACACGCTGACGTGCAGATTTTTCACATGCCAAATCACTCCGTATCAAGCTGGCCACGCGTAAGCACACGGAAGACCACACTCCTGCCCAGAAGGCCGAACTACTGCCCCCCAGAGCCCTGAGCACGCTCCCACCTGCCATCTGCTGCTGCCTGACTGCCTGCTGCCCACGTGCCGTGCCATTTGCTGCCTGCACATCAGCTAGGGGTGCTGTTGCTGTGACCACCCCTGCTGGAACCGAAGACTCCCGACTGGGATTCCATCGCTCCACAGCCCAGGACCCAGTTGCCCACCCACTCCTGCCTCTGGGGTTGTCATGTCGGGGCAAACACCATCTGAGACCACTGACAACCCCCGGTCAGAGAGGCAGAGGGGCACCAGCTTCAGTGCCACCGAAGTTGGTGTCCTGGTGGAGCAAGTCTTGGGGCAGTATGATGCCCTCTTCGGAAGTTCCTGCGCCGACAAGGAAGGACGGACTCGGATCTGGACTGACATCGTGACTGCCATCAACGCGGAGGGGGTGGCAGTCCGCGACTTATAACATGTCAAGAAGCGCTGGGAGGACTTCAGGTCCAGGACCCTGAACAAGGCCCGGCGCCTCTTGAAGGCAGCGGATGCCAAGGGGCGCCGGGGCCACTTGTCGGAAGAACAGATGAGGGTCCTGGAACGCATATCCCCAGCGCTCCACGTCCAGGTCCTTGAGAGGCAGATCCGTCTGGAGTCGAGCGGTAAATGTACATGCATCCTGATTGTGAGCAGTGCGTGTGGTGATTTTTCAGTAGTGTGCAGGTTGCACATCTCTTTGTATGGGGTCGAGTATGGGTGGGGGTGTACAGGGCCGTGGGGCTAACACATGCGAGGGCTGGAATGTGTGAGACATGGATGGTGCTTGTGTGTGTAGGCTTGCATGCCAAATGCAGTTGTGTGGGCACACATGTTTGGATGAATGTTTTTGTAAGTAGACATGTCCGTGATGTCACGCATGTATGTTGTTTTCATCTGCATGTATGAGCACTGTGTGCATGTGCATGTGTGTGTATTTGACAAGGGTGCAACAGTGATGCAACATGGATGCATGTGACAGCGGTATGTGGAAGCCTGATTAGAAGATGTGACATGGATGCCCGTCTGAACACTGCGACACTTGGCAGAGGTGTACACATGCATGCAAGTGTGGTGGTGTGTGTACATGTGTGGTGCACTTCCTGTGTTGCATGTGATGTCTGGCTCACCTTTGCCTGCTCATGCTGTTGTATGTGTATGGATGGTGCTGGCAGTTGTGGTATGGCTCATGTGTGCGAGTTGAAATGACATGTGTGTTGGGGATTGTGGTGACATGTCTGAGGTTTGCCAATGCCACTCATGTACAACTGTCATGTGTGTATGTGTCCATTGTACAGTGCCCTGATGCCTGTGTTTTATTTCTCCCTGTCTGCAGCGTCAACTGATGAAGAGGGCGGAGAAGGTGCTGTGGAGCACAGCGGTGGGAATCCCACCGCCAGCCGGAGACGCAAGGCCCGGCTCCCCTCCCATGTTGTTTTCTCGTCGGGGAGTGAGGAGTCCGGTGCCGCGTCCAGGGCCGCAGCTGCCGGGGGGAGGTCCAAGAGGCAGAGGTTGGAGTTGGACTCCTCGGCAGCAGAAGGGGCAGCTGGGACCCCACAGGGCCCAACAGGGGAAGATACCACAGAGTCATCCAGGTTGGTGGGGGGTTTGGTGGAGGAGGAGGCCGTGAAAGCAACAGAGACGGGGTCTGGAGGTGGGGATCCCACTGGTGCTAGTGGTGCAGTGCAGGACCAGGGACAGGAGGCAGCACAGGCCGCCGCGGAGGTGCCTGTGTGCAATCTTGTCCCTGATCCTGTCCCTGCATCATCTTGCACCAGCAGGGATGCCAACGTCCAGACCCGTTTTCAGGCAGGGGATGAGCTCACGTCAACTGGCCTTCCTCTGCCTGCGGACGTGGCTATCCGGGTCCGGGTTGAGCCTGTTCTGAGTGGTGTGGCGTTGCGTCAATGGGCCATGCGAGGTGACCGCAAGTCTTTTCATGAGGAGACTGCACGTCATCTCGAATGGCTCGTTGACCACGTCAGCCTGCTGGGACAGGTCACCCAGGCCGGATTCCTCCGTATGATGGGGCTTGCTACGACCCCCTCCTCAACTGGACCCCCTACGCGCCAGTCATCCTCCGTGCCATCTTCCCACCCATCAGTCACTTGGGTGCCCTGTGGAGCTGCCTCTGACGGTGCGGCCAGGCTGGTGGAGGAGGCATCCCTGCCATACTCGGGAGTCGGACGTCCAGCAGGGGTGGCCACATCAACGACTGCACCCCAGCCTGCGGAGGATGTGCAGGCAGCAGGAGGCAGTGCACGGGCAGAGGCACAGCAGCAGCAGCAACGTGGTGGGAGCCATGAAGGCTCGGGGCCTTCAACATCGGAGGGGCAGGCATCGGCCGGAGGGCAGGAGGACCCAGGACAGAGAGTGTCTTCCATGTGGCAGCGGTTGGGCCACGCCATAGATGCGGAGCGGCAGCGGGCGGAAGAGGCACGGCTCACAATGGTCAGGGCGGAGAACTCCATGCAGAAGGCCTTGAGGCGGGCCGA
This sequence comes from Ambystoma mexicanum, assembly GCF_040938575.1. Taxonomy (NCBI): domain Eukaryota; kingdom Metazoa; phylum Chordata; class Amphibia; order Caudata; family Ambystomatidae; genus Ambystoma; species Ambystoma mexicanum. The sequence continues at coordinate 1,255,494,366 of NC_090932.1, forward strand.
GTGCCTCGAGGCAATCCGCAGGGGTTTGGAGGTGGACACGTCGACGGCCCTGCGGACCCTCGGGGCCATGGAGGAGGACCGCCTCCAGGACATTGAGCAGGAGTTTGATGATGCCCTGGCCCGGGACATCCACAAGTGAGCCGTCAAACTAGCCCGCTGCCCTTGTACATAGTTATGTAGGTAGTGTTAGGTTTCATTTTTTTTGGGATTTTATTTGGACCTTTCGGACATTGGCCACATTTTTGTATATAGTTTATTTTATTAGTTAGTGTAGTTAGATAGGTTTCCTTTCTTTTGTTCGGATAATGGACCCTGGCTTGTTCCCATGTACATAGTTCACTGTTGGATTGTATTTTTCTTTCACATTTTAACCATGGAGCAATGGCTTTCTTTTTTATTTCCCATTGGATTTTGTTTTGTGGACAGTGACTTTGGACACCATTACTTTGGGATATGATTTTTGGTTTTGCTTTTTTTCACGGACATGCTTCTTTTAATTTTTGTAGATTCACATTTATGTTTGTTTATTTTTGATTCTATTTATGTTTGCTTTAATACATATTTTTTTATCATACTTCAATGTGTTGTATCATCTCATTGGTTTCATGCATTTCATGATATGGGTTTTGAGATTCACTGACACCCATTGGGTGTATGTGAGGGAAATGTGTTTGTTTGGGAACTTGCAATTGGTGTTCTGTCATGTAATTGCCAATTATGAGTGGGTGGATGCAATACTCGGGTGGGTGTTTTGCATTTGGAGGCTGACCATAGGGACCAGGGATCTAGATAGTGATGACATGTTGGCTGGGGAACATGAGTTGGAAATGGGTGGGGGCCTGCTGGCAGGTGCCCCACAGTGCTGGGGGTGGGGGTGGTGGGGAACATGAGTTGGACATGGGTGGGGGCCTGCTGGCAGGTGCCCCACAGTGCTGGGGGGGTGGGGGTGCAGGGGTACATGAGTTGGACATGAGTGGGGGCCTGCTGGCAGGTGCCCCACATTGCTGGGGGTGGGGGTGGTGGGAGACATGGATGGGGGCCTGCTGGCAGGTGCCCCACAGTGCTGGGGGTGGGGGTGGTGGGGAACATGAGTTGGACATGGGTGGGGGCCTGCTGGCAGGTGCCCCACAGTGCTGGGGGGTGGGTGTGCAGGGGTACATGAGTTGGACATGAGTGGGGGCCTGCTGGCAGGTGCCCCACAGTGCTGGGGGGTGGGGGTGGTGGGAGACATGGGTGGGAGCCTGGTGGAGGCTGCCCCTGGTGGCTGGGGGGTGGGGGTGGTGGGAGACATGGGTGGGGGCGAGGTGGAGAGTGCCCCTGCACTGCTGGGGGTGGGGGTGCTGGGATACATGAGTTGGACATGGGTGGGGGCCTGCTGGCAGGTGCCCCACAGTGCTGGGGGGTGGGGGTGGTGGGGAACATGTGTTGCACATGGGTGGGGGCCTGCTGGCAGGTGCCCCACAGTGCTGGGGGGTGGGGGTGGTGGGAGACATGGGTGGGGGCCTGGTGGAGGGTGCCCCTGCACTGCTGGGGGGTGAGGTGGTGGGAGACATGAGTGGGGGCCTGGTGGAGGGTGCCCCTGCACTGCTGGGTGGTGGGGGTGGTGGGAGACATGGGTGGGGGCCTGGTGGGGGGTGACCCGCACTGCTGGGGGGTGGGGGTGGTGGGAGACATGAGTTGGACATGGGTGGGGGCCTGCTGGCAGGTGCCCCACAGTGCTGGGGGGTGGGGGCGGTGGGGAACATGAGTTGGACATGGGTGGGGGCCTGCTGGCAGGTGCCCCACAGTGCTGGGGGTGGGGGTGGTGGGGAACATGAGTTGGACATGGGTGGGGGCCTGCTGGCAGGTGCCCCACAGTGCTGGGGGGTGGGTGTGCAGGGGTACATGAGTTGGACATGAGTGGGGGCCTGCTGGCAGGTGCCCCACAGTGCTGGGGGGTGGGGGTGGTGGGAGACATGGGTGGGAGCCTAGCGGAGGCTGCCCCTGGTGGCTGGGGGGTGGGGGTGGTGGGAGACATGGGTGGGGGCCAGGTGGAGGGTGCCCCTGCACTGCTGGGGGTGGGGGTACTGGGATACATGAGTTGGACATGGGTGGGGGCCTGCTGGCAGGTGCCCCACAGTGCTGGGGGGTGGGGGTGGTGGGGAACATGAGTTGCACATGGGTGGGGGCCTGCTGGCAGGTGCCCCACAGTGCTGGGGGGTGGGGGTGGTGGGAGACATGGGTGGGGGCCTGGTGGAGGGTGCCCCTGCACTGCTGGGGGGTGAGGTGGTGGGAGACATGAGTGGGGGCCTGGTGGAGGGTGCCCCTGCACTGCTGAGGGGTGGGGGTGGTGGGAGACATGGGTGGGGGCCTGGTGGAGGGTGACCCGCACTGCTGGGGGTTGTGGTGGTGGGAGACATGAGTTGGACATGGGTGGGGGCCTGCTGGCAGGTGCCCCACAGAGCTGGGGGGTGGGGGTGGTGGGGAACATGAGTTGGACATGGGTGGGGGCCTGCTGGCAGGTGCCCCACAGTGCTGGGGGGTGGGGGTGCAGGGGTACATGAGTTGGACATGAGTGGGGGCCTGCTGGCAGGTGCCCCACAGTGCTGGGGGGTGGGGGTGGTGGGAGACATGGGTGGGGGCCTGGTGGAGGCTGCCCCTGGTGGCTGGGGGTTGGGGGTGGTGGGAGACATAGGTGGGGGCCAGGTGGAGGGTGCCCCTGCACTGCTGGGGGGTGGGGGTGCTGGGAGACATGAGTTGGACATGGGTGGGGGCCTGCTGGCAGGTGCCCCACAGTGCTGGGGGTGGGGGTGGTGGGGAACATGAGTTGCACATGGGTGGGGGCCTGCTGGCATGTGCCCCACAGTGCTGGGGGGTGGGGGGTGGTGGGAGACATGGGTGGGGGCCTGGTGGAGGGTGCCCATGCACTGCTGGGGGGTGGGGTGGTGGGAGACATGGGTGGGGGCCTGGTGGAGGGTGCCCCTGCACTGCTGGGGGGTGGGGGTGGTGGGAGACATGGGTGGGGGCCTGGTGGAGGGTGACCCGCACTGCTGGGGGGTTGGGGGTGGTGGGAGACATGAGTTGGACATGGGTGGGGGCCTGCTGGCAGGTGCCCCACAGTGCTGGAGGGTGGGGGTGGGGGTGGTGGGGAACATGAGTTGGACATGGGTGGAGGCCTGCTGGCAGGTGCCCCACAGTGCTGGGGGGTGGGGGTGGTGGGGAACATGAGTTGGACATGGGTGGGGCCTGCTGGCAGGTTCCCCACAGTGCTGGTGGTGGGGGGGTAGGGAACATGAGTTGCACATGGGTGGGGGCCTGCTGGCAGGTGCCCCACAGTGCTGGGGGCTGGGGGGGGCCTGAGACATGAGTGGGGGCCTGGTGGAGGCTGCCGCTGGGTGGCTGAGTGGTGGGGGTGGTGGGTGACATGGCTGGGGGCCTGGTGGAGGGTGACCCTGCACTGCTGGGGGGTGGGGGTGGTGGGAGACATGGGTGGGGGCCTGGTGGAGGCTGCCCCACAGTGCTGGGGGGTGGGGGGGGTGGGAGACATGGGTGGGGGCCTGATGGAGGGTGCCCCTGCACTGCTGGGGGTGGGGGTGGTGAGAGACATGGGTGGGGGCCTGGTGGAGGATGACCCTGCACTGCTGGGGGGTGGGGGGGTGATGACATGAGTTGGACATGGGTGGGGGCCTGCTGGCAGGTGCCCCACAGTGCTGGGGGGTGAGGGGGTGGGGAACATGAGTTGCACATGGGTGAGGGCCTGCTGGCAGGTGCCCCACAGTGCTGGGGGGTGGGGGGGTGGGAGACATGGGTGGGGGCCTGGTGGAGGGTGACCCTGCACTGCTGGGGGGTGGGGGTGGTGGGAGACATGGGTGAGGGCCTGGTGGAGGCTGCCCCTGGTGGCTGGGGGGTGGGGGTGCTGGGAGACATGGGTGGGGGCCTGGTGGTGGGTGCCCCTGCAATACTGGGGGGTGGGGGTGGTGGGAGACATGGGTAGGGGCCTGGTGGAGGCTGCCCCTGGTGGCTGGGGGTGGGGTGCTGGGAGACATGGGTGGGGGTCTGGTGGTGGGTGCCCCTGAACTGCTGGGGGGTGGGGGTGGTGGGAGACATGGGTGGGGGCCTGGTGGAGGCTGCCCCTGGTGGCTGGGGGGTGGGGGTGCTGGGAGACATGGGTGGGGGCCTGGTGGTGGGTGCCCCTGCACTGCTGGGGGGTGGGTGTGGTGGGAGACATTGGTGGGGGCCTGGTGGTGGGTGCCCCTGCACTGCTGGGGGTGGGGGTGCTGGGAGACATGGGTGGGGGCCTGGTGGTGGGTGCCCCTGCACTGCTGGGGGTTGGGGGTGGTGGGAGACATGGGTGGGGGCCTGGTGGAGGCTGCTCCTGGTGGCTGGGGGGTGGGGGTGGTGGGAGACATGGGTGGGGGCCTGGAGGAGGCTGCCCCTGGTGGCTCGGGGGTGGGGGTGCTGGAGACATGGGTGGGGGCCTGGTGGAGGCTGCCCCTGGTGGCTGGGGGTGGGGTGCTGGGAGATATGGGTGGGGTCCTGGTGGTGTGTGCACCTGCACTGCTGGGGGGTGGGGGTGGGGTAGACATGGGTGGGGCCTGGTGGAGGCTGCCCCTGGTGGCTGGGGGGTGGGGGTGGTGGGAGACATGGGTGGGGGCCTGGTGGAGGCTGCCCCCGGTGGCTGGGGGTTGGGGGTGCTGGGAGACATGGGTAGGGGCCTGGTGGAAGGTGCCCCTGCATGCTGGGGTGTGGGGGTGGTGGGAGACATGGGTGGGGGTCTGGGTGGAGGCTGCCCCTGGTGGCTGGGGGTGGGGGTGGTGGGAGACATGAGTTGGACATGGGTGGGGGCCTGCTGGCAGGTGCCCCACAGTGCTGGGGGTTGGGGGGGTGGGAGACATGGGTGGGGGTCTGGTGGAGGGTGACCCTGCACTGCTGGGAGGTGGGGGTGGTGGAGACATGGGTGGGGGCCTGGTGGAGGCTGCCCCTGGTGGCTGGGGGTGGGGGTGCTGGGAGACATGGATGGGGGCCTGGTGGAGGCTGCCCCTGGTGGCTGGCGGGGTGGGGGTGCTGGAGACATGGGTGGGGGCCTGGTGGTGGGTGCCCCTGCACTGCTGGGGTGGGGGTGGTGGGAGACATGGGTGGGGCCTGGTGGAGGCTGCCCCTGGTTGCTGGGGGTGGGGGTGGTGGGAGACATGGGTGGGGGCCTGGTGGAGGCTGCCCCTGGTGGCTGGGGGTGGGGGTGCTGGGAGACATGGGTGGGGGCCTGGTGGTGGGTGCCCCTGCACTGCTGGGGGGTGGGGGGTGGTGGGAGACATGGGTGGGAGCCTGGTGGAGGCTGCCCCTGGTGGCTGGGGGGTTGGGGTGCTGGGAGACATGGGTGGGGGCCTGGTGGTAGGTGCCCCTGAACTGCTGGGGGGTGGGGGGTGGTGGGAGACATGGGTGGGGGCCTGGTGGAGGCTGCCCCTGGTGGCTGGGGGGTGGGGGGGGTGGGGAACATGAGTTGCACATGGGTGGGGGCCTGCTGGCAGGTGCCCCACAGTGCTGGGGGGTGGGGGTGGTGGGAGACATGGGTGGGGCCTGGTGGAGGGTGCCCCTGCACTGCTGGGGGGTGGGGGTGGTGTGAGACATGGGTGGGGGCCTGGTGGAGGGTGCCCCTGCACTGCTGGGGGGTGGGGGTGGTGGGAGACATGGGTGGGGGCCTGGTGGAGGGTGCCCCTGCCACTGCTGGGGGTTGGGGGTGGTGGGAGACATGGGTGGGGGCCTGGTGGAGGGTGCCCCTGCACTGCTGGGGGGTGAGGGTGGTAGGAGACATGGGGTGGGGGCCTGGTGGAGGGTGCCCCACAGTGCTGGGGGGGGGTGGGAGACATGGGTGGAGGCCTGGTGGAGGGTGCCCCCTGCACTGCTGGGGGGTGGGGGTGGTGGGAGACATGGGTGGGGGCCTGGTGGAGGATGACCCTGCACTGCTGGGGGGTGGGGGGGTGATGACATGAGTTGGACATGGGTGGGGGCCTGCTGGCAGGTGCCCCACAGTGCTGGGGGGTGAGGGGTGGGGAACATGAGTTGCACATGGGTGTGGGCCTGCTGGCAGGTGCCCCACAGTGCTGGGGGGTGGGGGTGGGTGGGAGACATGGGTGGGGGCCTGGTGGAGGCTGCCCCTGGTTGCTGGGGCTGGGGGTGGTGGGAGACATGGGTGGGGGCCTGGTGGAGGCTGCCCCTGGTGGCTGGGGGGTGGGGGTGCTGGGAGACATGGGTGGGGGCCTGGTGGTGGGTGCCCCTGCACTGCTGGGGGGTGGGGGTGGTGGGAGACATGGGTGGGAGCCTGGTGGAGGCTGCCCCTGGTGGCTGGGGGGTTGGGGTGCTGGGAGACATGGGTGGGGGCCTGGTGGTGGGTGCCCCTGAACTGCTGGGGGGTGGTGGGAGACATGGGTGGGGGCCTGGTGGAGGCTGCCCCTGGTGGCTGGGCGGTGGGGGGTGGGGAACATGAGTTGCACATGGGTGGGGGCCTGCTGGCAGGTGCCCCACAGTGCTGGGGGGTGGGGGTGGTGGGAGACATGGGTGGGGGCCTGGTGGAGGGTGCCCCTGCACTGCTGGGGGGTGGGGGTGGTGTGAGACATGGGTGGGGGCCTGGTGGAGGGTGCCCCTGCACTGCTGGGGGGTGGGGGTGGTGGGAGACATGGGTGGGGGCCTGGTGGAGGGTGCCCCTGCACTGCTGGGGGTTGGGGGTGGTGGGAGACATGGGTGGGGGCCTGGTGTAGGGTGCCCCTGCACTGGTGGGGGTGAGGGTGGTGGGAGACATGGGTGGGGGCCTGGTGGAGGGTGCCCCACAGTGCTGGGGGGGGTGGGGGACATGGGTGGGGGCCTGGTGGAGGGTGCCCCTGCACTGCTGGGGGGTGGGGGTGGTGGGAGACATGGGTGGGGGCCTGGTGGAGAATGACCCTGCACTGCTGGGGGGTGGGGGGGTGATGACATGAGTTGGACATGGGTGGGGGCCTGCTGGCAGGTGCCCCACAGTGCTGGGGGGTGAGGGGGTGGGGAACATGAGTTGCACATGGGTGTGGGCCTGCTGGCAGGTGCCCCACAGTACTGGGGGGTGGGGGTGGGTGGGAGACATGGGTGGGGGCCTGGTGTAGGCTGCCCCTGGTGGCTGGGGGGTGGGGGTGCTGGGAGACATGGGTGGGGGCCTGGTGGCGGGTGCCCCTGCAATACTGGGGGTGGGGGTGGTGGGAGACATGGGTGGGGGCCGGTGGTGGCTGCCCCTGGTGGCTGGGGGGTGGGGGTGCTGGGAGACATGGGTGGGGGCATGGTGGTGGGTGCCCCTGCACTGCTGGGGGGTGGGGGTGGTGGGAGAGATGGGTGGGGGCCTGGTGGAGGCTGCCCCTGGTGGCTGGGGGGTGGGGGTGCTGGGAGACATGGGTGGGGGCCTGGTGTGGGTGCCCCTGCACTGCTGGGGGGTGGGGGTGGTGGGAGACATGGGTGGGGGCCTTGTGGTGGGTGCCCCTGCACTGCTGGGGGGTGGGGGTGCTGGGAGACATGGGTGGGGGCCTGGTGGTGGGTGCCCCTGCACTGCTGGGGGGTGCGGGTGGTGGGAGACACGGGTGGGGGCCTGGTGGAGGCTGCCCCTGGTGGCTGGGGGATGGGGGTGGTGGGAGACATGGGTGGGGGCCTGGAGGAGGGTGCCCCTGGTGGCTCGGGGGTGGGGGTGCTGGGAGACATGGGTGGGGGCCTGGTGGAGGCTGCCCCTGGTGGCTGGGGGGTGGGGTGCTGGGAGACATGGGTGGGGGCCTGGTGGTGGGTGCCCCTGCACTGCTGGTGGGTGGGGGTGCTGGGAGACATGGGTGGGGGCCTGGTGGAGGCTGCCCCTGGTGGCTGGGGGTTGGGGGTGGTGGGAGACATGGGTGGGGGCCTGGTGGAGGCTGCCCCTGGTGGCTGGGGGGTGGGGGTGCTGGGAGACATGGGTGGGGGCCTGCTGGCAGGTGCCCCACAGTGCTGGGTGGTGGGGGGGTGGGAGACATGGGTGGGGGCCTGGTGGAGGGTGCCCCTGCACTGCTGGGGGGTGGGGGTGGTGGGAGACATGGGTGGGGGCCTGGTGGAGGATGACCCTGCACTGCTGGGGGGTGGGGGGTGATGACATGAGTTGGACATGGGTGGGGGCCTGCTGGCAGGTGCCCCACAGTGCTGGGGGTGAGGGGGTGGGGAACATGAGTTGCACATGGGTGTGGGCCTGCTGGCAGGTGCCCCACAGTGCTGGGGGGTGGGGGGCGTGGGAGACATGGGTGGGGCCTGGTGGAGGGTGACCCTGCACTGCTGGGGGGTGGGGGTGGTGGGAGACATGGCTGGGGGCCTGGTGGAGGCTGCCCCAGGTGGCTGGGGGGTGGGGGTGCTGGGAGACATGGGTGGGGGCCTGATGGCGGGTGCCCCTGCAATACTGGGGGGTGGGGGTGGTGGGAGACATGGGTGGGGGCCTGGTGGTGGCTGCCCCTAGTGGCTGGGGGGTGGGGGTGCTGGGAGACATGGGTGGGGGCATGGTGGTGGGTGCCCCTGCACTGCTGGGGGGTGGGGGTGGTGGGAGACATGGGTGGGGGCCTGGTGGAGGCTGCCCCTGGTGGCTGGGGGGTGGGGGTGCTGGGAGACATGGGTGGGGGCCTGGTGTGGGTGCCCCTGCACTGCTGGGGGGTGGGGGTGGTGAGAGACATGGGTGGGGGCCTTGTGGTGGGTGCCCCTGCACTGCTGGGGTGTGGGGGTGCTGGGAGACATGGGTGGGGGCCTGGTGGTGGGTGCCCCTGCACTGCTGGGGGGTGGGGGTGCTGGGAGACATGGGTGGGGGCCTGGTGGAGGCTGCCCCTGGTGGCTGGGGGGTGGGGGTGGTGGGAGACATGGTTGGGGGCCTGGAGGAGGCTGCCCCTGGTGGCTCGGGGGTGGGGGTGCTGGGAGACATGGGTAGGGGCCTGGTGGAGGCTGCCCCTGGTGGCTGGGGGTTGGGGTGCTGGGAGACATGGGTGGGGTCCTGCTGGTGGGTGCCCCTGCACTGCTGGGGGGTGGGGTGGTGGGAGACATGGGTGGGGGCCTGGTGGAGGCTGCCCCTGGTGGCTGGGGGGTGGGGGTGGTGGGAGACATGGGTGGGGGCCTGGTGGAGGCTGCCCCTGGTGGCTGGGGGGTGGGGGTGCTGGGAGACATGGGTGGGGGCCTGCTGGCAGGTTCCCCACAGTGCTGGGGGGTGGGGGGGTGGGAGACATGGGTGGGGGCCTGGTGGAGGGTGCCCCTGCACTGCTGGGGGGTGGGGGTGGTGGGAGACATGGGTGGGGGCCTGGTGGAGGCTGCCCCCAGTGGCTGGGGGGTGGGGGTGCTGGGAGACATGGGTGGGGGCCTGGTGGAGGGTGCCCCTGCATGCTGGGGTTTGGGGGTGGTGGGAGACATGGGTGGGGGTCTGGTGGAGGCTGCCCCTGGTGGCTGGGGGGTGGGGGTGCTGGGAGACATGAGTTGGACATGGGTGGGGGCCTGCTGGCAGGTGCCCCACAGTGCTGGGGGTTGGGGGGGGTGGGAGACATGGGTGGGGGTCTGGTGGAGGGTTATCCTGCACTGCTGGGGGGTGGGGGTGGTGGGAGACATGGGTGGGGGCCTGGTGGAGGGTGACCCTGCACTGCTGGGGGGGGGGGGTGGTGGGAGACATGGGTGGGGGCCTGGTGGAGGCTGCCCCTGGTGGCTGGGGGGTGGGGGTGCTGGGAGACATGGATGGGGGCCTGGTGGAAGCTGCCCCTGGTGGCTGGCGGGTGGGGGTGCTGGGAGACATGGGTGGGGGCCTGGTGGTGGGTGCCCCTGCACTGCTGGGGGGTGGGGGTGGTGGGAGACATAGGTGGGGGCCTGGTGGAGGCTGCCCCTGGTGGCTGGGTTGACATGGGTGGGGGCCTGGTGGAGGCTGCCCCTGGTGGCTGGGGGGTGGGGGTGCTGGGAGACATGGGTGGGGGCCTGGTGGTGGGTGCCCCTGCACTGCTGGGGGGTGGGGGTGGTGGGAGACATGGGTGGGAGCCTGGTGGAGGCTGCCCCTGGTGGCTGGGGGGTGGGGGTGCTGGGAGACATGGGTGGGGGCCTGGTGGTGGGTGCCCCTGCACTGCTGGGGGGTGGGGGTGGTGGGAGACATGGGTGGGGGCCTGGTGGAGGCTGCCCCTGGTGGCTGGGGGGTGGGGGTGCTGGGAGACATGGGTGGGGGCCTGGTGGAGGCTGCCCCTGGTGGCTGGGGGGTGGGGGTGCTGGGAGACATGGGTGGGGGCCTGGTGGTGGGTGCCCCTGCACTGCTGTGGGGTGGGGGGGTGGGGAACATGAGTTGCACATGGGTGGGGGCCTGCTGGCAGGTGCCCCACAGTGCTGGGGGCTGGGGGGGTGGGAGACATGAGTGCAGGCCTGGTGGAGGCTGCCCCTGGTGGCTGGGGGGTGGGGGTGGTGGGAGACATGGGTGGGGGCCTGGTGGAGGGTGACCCTGCACTGCTGGGTGGTGGGGGTGGTGGGAGACATGGGTGGGGGCCTGCTGGCAGGTGCCCCACAGTGCTGGGGGGTGGGGGTGGTGGGAGACATGGGTGGGGGCCTTGTGGAGGGTGCCCCTGCACTGCTGGGGGGTGGGGATGGTGGGAGACATGGAGACATGGGTGGGGGCCTGGTGGAGGGTGACCCTGCACTGCTGGGGGGTGGGGGTGCTGGGATACATGGGTGGGGGCCTGGTGGAGGCTGCTCCTGGTGGCTGGGGGGTGGGGGTGGTGGGAGACATGGGTGGGGGCCTGGTGGAGGGTGCCCCTGCACTGCTGGGGGGTGGTGGGAGACATGGGTCGGGGCCTGGTGGAGGGTGCCCCTGGTGGCTGGGGGCGCAGGGGGACATGCATTGGTGGGCAGTAGTGCAAGTTGACATGTGGGTTGGCTGGGGGGCATGGCCATGGTGGATGGGGTGCCTGCAGGACATGTGCAGGGTAGGCCCCCGTGGTGTGAGCCACCTGCAGGGGCCGTGGAGGGTGTAGAGGGAACACCTGGGAGGACCCACACGTGCAATTCACGTGTCGTACTCCCTGCGCACCCCTGTAATACACGTACCCTGATGAGATCGCGTGTGGAACTTCCCGCGCACCCCTGTAATACACGTACCCTGATGGAATTGCGTGTGGAACTTCCCGCGCATCCCTGGAATACACGTACCCTGCTGATGTTGCATGAGATACTTCCCCCGCACCCTGAAATACAAGTTACACACGCGATCCCTGATGAGATCGCGTGTGTAACTTCCCGCGCACCCCCGAAATACACGTACCCCGCTCAATCGCGTGTGTAACTTCCCGCGCACCCCCGAAATACACGTACCCCGCTCAATAACGTGTGTAACTTCCCGCGCACCCCCGAAATACACGTGCCCCGCTCATATGGCGTGTGTAACTTCCCGCGCACCCCCGAAATACACGTGCCCTGCTCGCACAGGCCCAATTGCTGTATGTTGCCACTTTTATAATGCGCAGGGACTTTACCGCCTGCCTTCGTGTGGCGGACGTGTTTCGGCTTGTGCGTGTCTTTGGCTGTGCGTGGCTTTGCTCTATTCGATTCCATGAAAACGTGTGGTTCAAGTGCGTGTGGGCGTTCCGTCTGCTTCCCTGCAGTACATCCCCAGTTACGCCCTTATTTTCACGCGTTGTTCCCCATTCCGCGCGTTACGCCCTGTGTCCCGCCCACTTTCTGGTGTATGCGCCGAGGTTGTGTGCTTTCACTGTGCGCGTCGCGCACGCCTTTCGAGATGTTGCAGTGACTTGTGCGCCATGCACGGGTTTGGCGCACATCCCGAGGTAAACACGCGCAGGGACTTCCATGAATCGCACATGTGCGCGTGCGCCTGTTTATTTGCGCTTGCGCCTGCTTGCGTCTGCTTGCGCCTGCTTGCGCCAAGATTTTCGGCGCACGTTTGTTCCATGAATCGGCCCCTAACCTCCTGCACAGGGTGTATGTGACAATGGTCAAGCCGTTTCAGACGAAAGGCTCATAAATAAAAAGGCAAATGTGCTTTTATTGCGCATTCGGCTTGGTTAAAATAATCATAGCCCATAATGGCGAACAGGGGGGAGCCAGGGTTGCTGGGGTGTTCCCTGCTCCCCTAGTTTGGTGTTATGGGCTACAGGGGTTGTGGGGGTGTCCCCCACATACATTAAATGTATAGCAGGGGACAAATATATACATTCAGAAAAGCTCAAGTTACAAAATGCAAGCAAGTCAGCTCCACTATTTTGTAACTCAAGCTTTTTGAAATATGATCTTTCAACGTAGATCCGGTAAAACTACATGCAACGAATAGCAATTTTAGTCAGGACTGCCCTTGTTGCGCGACAGGGCCGGCGGGGATATGGCACATGCTCTGGGGATGCTCGGTTGTGGCGTGCTAATTGCGGCCAGTGATTGCAAAGATTAATGAATTGCTTTGCTCCAGCATCGATTGCAGTCCCATGGAGTGTTTATGGGGGCTACTTCCAGGGGGAAAACATCATAAGATTAGAAACCGACTGGCCCAGTTTATGCTGGTACTAGCAAAAGGACAGGTGGCCATTGCTTGGAAGAGGCCCCAGGGTCCGTCTGTGATGCAATGGAAGGAGGATGTCTGCAGGTGGGGGATGGCAGAGTTGGATATATTACGCAGAACCAGGGATCCTGACGTGGAAGAAGGGGTCAAGGTGGAATGGGAGTTAAGTTTCTCTGCAGATTGGTAACCCCCCTGAGAGAGAGGACTGTGTATCAGTGGAGAGGGATGATGATGGGGGCGGGGAGGGGAGGGAGGAATGCACCGGCAGGTTGACACTCCTGAGGAGTGGGGGACGGGGAGGGGTTGCAGTATAGTCCTCTGTAGCATCGTTTCCTTTTTAAATATGTATTGTCATCAGTGGTCATGTATACTGTACTGAACTTCCTTATGTATAATGCACCTGCACTTATCAGACTCTCGTAGTCTGCACTTAACCCTTGCACTGCCAGCTGCTGGCCGCACTACTTGTTTTAGATCCTCTGTCCTGCACCTGCTCCTCCTCCCCTTCCCCTCGCACTTTTCCCCTTCCCCTCACACTTTTCCCCTTCCCTCTCCCCTGCACTTGCGCGATCTCAATGTAACTTGACCTAGTAAGATCGTTGTCTTGTCTTGTGTTGTCTTTTTCTCCCTTTGTTCCCCCTCCCTTGCCTCGCCGCGCCTTGAAACACTTGCGTATAGACGAGTTAAAAATGCCATATCATATCAATGAAACTCGAATAAACACATTTAAAAAAAAAATCTATATTCACCTGCAATGTGCGCAGTATTTTACTGCATTAGGCACGATGGCCTGAAACGAGTGCACAATTTTGTCTCCTTTGTAGCTGCTTATAATAAGGCAGACTTTTTCCCTAAGTCCTCACAAAGTAAGCAGTGCTCCTAAAACAATGTAGGCAGATATTTTAAGGGACTCATAAAATAAAAATAAAAAAATACAACAGAGATTCCTAACCTCCAACTTCAAAGTTCTCACATTGAGAATGTACAATTAGTTTCTGGGGGAAACCAGTGAATTTAAAGAAGTTAATGCAATTTAAATAAAAACAGCACTGGCTACAAATGTCATGCACAGCATCTTGTTTGTTCCAGTTCCAGTTCCCCCTCTGATTACCTTCCCCCTCCCCGCCCCAGATATCTCTTCTCCTCTTCCATACACACATCACACACAGCCACACACGCAAACATTACACTTGCTCACACAAGCATGGCGTACACATGCCCTCACATGCATGAAAATGCAGGCATAAATACTGTAGAGGCAAAGAACCACCCAACATGAGTTAGACAGATGGTTTATTGCTTACAAGGAAGACTGGGTAGTAGAGACCCCCAACCATCTCCACAGTGTAACATCAACTGACTGGTTAGTCATGCAATAACATTCGATAATCAATGCTCCAGAACTTGCATGTCATAGCATCATGTCATAGCATCTCTCACCAGAGTTCCACTCAGCACAATAATAGAAGACTATGCTAAGACATCACCATAACACACCCCCCCCTTATCGAAATAAAAAAAAACTATATACAGATATATTTTAACAATATCATCAAATTAACTTAGATCTGAGTCACGAAAACTGACGGCCTTTATTACATATGAAGGTATCTATCAGTTTAGGCACATGCCATTCGGTTTAATATCGGCTTCTTCTGTTTTCCAAAAAGTCATGGACGGATTATTCAGGGGTGTCACAAATGTCTGGTGTTTCCAAGATGATGTGTTAATTTGTGGAAGCACTGAAGAGGAATTGAGAAGGAAAGTTGAGATGGTTTTAGAAATTTTCAGAGTACGCTGTATTACTTTGAGAAGTGAGAAATGTGTTTTTCCACTCAGGTGGTGGAGTATTTAGGGCATGAAATATCTGAGGAAGGTTGAAAGCCGAAGAGAGAGCTAGTAGATGGAATAAAGAGAATGAGGTCTCCAAAGAATAAGGCAGAACTTCAATCATTCTTAGGGACAATAGAATTCTATCACTGTTTCATAGAAAATTATGCTGACAGTGTTACTGCACTGAGGGCATTATTGAGAAAAGGGGTAGAATTCGTTTGGAACAGAGAGTGCGAAAGAGAATTTAATGAGATTAAGTCCAAAATCGACATGGCCAAACCCCTAGCCATGTACGATACTAGAAAAAAGACAATATTGTCAGTGGATGCGAGTGAAACCGGCATTGGAGTGGTGATGTCGCAAGTAGGAATTGATGGAGCAGAATCGGTAGTGTTGCATGCTTCCCGAATGTTGAGGGGTCCCAAACTAAACTACTCTGTTCTAGAAAAAGAGGCATTGGTGCGTCATTGGGGGATAGGAAAACTAAAAAAATTTGTGTGGGGTCAGGATTTTGTGTTGAGAACAGATCATAAGCCGTTGAAAGCCATTTTTGAAAGTAAAGGTCTGGACAAAGTTTCTAGAAGAGTTTCTTGTTGGGTGACCAGATTACAATGCCACAAGTTCAGTATTGAGGTCGTGGCAGGTAAAAACAATGTGCAGGCAGATCATGCGTCGAGAATAAGAGTTGAAGATGAGGATGATGGAAGGCCATCTGCAGAATTCGAGAATATGGTGTTTGCCACCGTGGAAGGTGTAATTCACAAAGAAGAGTGGGTTAGAGCATTGACATCAGATGAAATGTGGAGGCGCATAATACATTTCATTAGAGAGGGGTGGCCCGAGAAGAGGTTATTATCCGGTGAAGAAAGGGCTTTGTGGGAGGTGAGATTCAAACTGTCGGTGAAGGACTGTTTGATATATCGGTGGGACAGGCTTGTGGTCCCTACTTGTCTGAGGAGATGTCTTATTGCCATTGCGAATCAGGGTCATATTGGGACATATAAAACAAAAGAAGTAATTAAGGCTGATTATTGGTGCCCGGGTTTAGACCGTGAGATTGAGAAGACAGTTGGTGGATGTGTAGATTGTGTAAAGTCTGGGAAGAACATATCTGCGGTGGTGCAGCCGTTGAGGAGTCGAAAGTCCAAAGGGTGTCGGGCAGGATCTGGCCATGGATGTCTTAGGCCCAGTAGATATGGGTAGTGGTCGTGGTAGATTTGTGCTGGCTTTGGTAGATATGTTCTCACAATGGACAGAGTTCAAAATAATGAGGGATGTCACAGGACAGTCTATAGTGGCATTCTTGGAAGAAATATTTGAGAGGGAAGGGTTACCTAGGAGCATGTTGACAGATAATGGTCCACAGTTCACTGGGGGCATCTTTCAGGAGTACATGTACAAGTGTGGTATTAAACATAAAAAGACGGCACTATATTACCTTCAAGCCAATGGTATGATTAAGAGGGTTAACCGCTGTATAATGGAGGGCATTAGGGGGGCACGTGCATGTGGTATGGACAGGAAGGTTGCAGTCAAGGACCGAATGTATGCTTTGCGGATGGCTCCTAATACTGAAACAGGGGTTAGCCCATTTGAGTTAATTAGAGGCCGGAGGGGCAACACTTAATTGTCTCCAGCTTGGTTAGGTCGGGCGAAAGAAACTGATAAGGTGGTAGATGAAGTAAAAAGAAGAATGGATGAGCGGAAAAAAATGGGTCAAGAAAATTAACGAGAAATTTCCAAGAAGGAGGACAGTTGCTGAAGTTGGTGATCTGCTCAGAATCAGAAAAGCTGTTATCGCAAAGAAAGGTGACCCTCTGTATTCCGATCCAGGTAGGGTTGCTCAAGTTTTTGAGGGTGCTGTTAAATTGGAAAGTGGTCAGGTGTGGAATTTATCAAAAGTAGCCAAGGTGAGGAGATGAAATGTATATATATATTGTCTTTCAAGTCTTAAAGATTAAATGCATATATATTATCTTTCATGTTTTTAACATTTTTCTTTTTGTGGGTATCAGTTAAAATATATCTGTATATAGTTTTTTTATTTCGATAAGGGAGGGGGGTGTGTTATGGTGATGTTTTAGCATAGTCTTCTATTATTTTGCTGAGTGAAATTCTGGTGAGAGATGCTATGACACGATGCTATGACATGTAAGTTCTGGAGCAGTGATTATAGAATGTTATTGCTTGACTAACCAGTCAGTTGATGTTACACTGTGGAGATGGTTGGGGGTCTCTACTACCCAGTCTTCCTTGTAAGCAATAAACCATCTGTCTAACTCATGTTGCGTGGTTCTTTGCCTCTACATATGGCGATGCCATCCATGGCCAGATCCTGCCAGACACCCTTTGGACTTTCAACTCCTCTCAACGGTTGCACCACCGCAGATATGTTCTTCCCAGACTTTACAAAATCTACACATCCACCAACTGTCTTCTCAATCTCACGGCCTAAACCCGGCCACCAATAATCAGCCTTAATTACTTCTTTTGTTTTATATGTCCCAATATGACCCTGATGCGCAATGGCAATAAGACTTCTCCTCAGACAAGTAGGGACCACAAGCCTGTCCCACCGATACATCAAACCGTCCTTCACCGACAGTTCGAATCTCACCTCCCACAAAGCCCTTTCTTCACCGGATAATAACCTCTTCTCGGGCCACCCCTCTCTAATGAAATGTATTATGCGCCTCCACATTTCATCTGATGTCAATGCTCTAACCCACTCTTCTTTGTGAATTACACCTTCCACGGTGGCAAACACCATATTCTCGAATTCTACAGAGGGCCTTCCATCATCCTCATCTTCAACTCTTATTCTCGACGCATGATTTGCCTGCACATTGTTTTTACCTGCCACGACCTCCATACTGAACTTGTGGCATTGTAATCTGGTCACCCAACAAGCAACTCTTCTAGAAACTTTGTCAAGACCTTTACTTTCAAAAATGGCTTTCAACGGCTTATGATCTGTTCTCAATACAAAATCCTGACCCCACACAAACATTTTTAGTTTTTCGATCCCCCAATGACACGCCAATGCCTCTTTTTCTAGAACAGAGTAGTTTAGTTCGGGACCCCTCAACATTCGGGAAGCATGCAACACTACCGATTCTGCTCCATCAATTCCTACTGGCTACATCACCACTCCCATGCCAGTTTCACTCGCATCCACTGACAATATTGTCTTTTTTCTAGTATCGTACATGGCTAGGGGTTTGGCCATGTCGATTTTGGACTTAATCTCATTAAATTCTCTTTCGCACTCTCTGTTCCAAACGAATTCTACCCCTTTTCTCAATAATGCCCTCAGTGCGGTAACACTGTCAGCATAATTTTCTATGAAACGGTGGTAGAATTCTATTGTCCCCAAGAATGATCGAAGTTCTGCCTTATTCCTTGGAGACCTCATTCTCTTTATTCCATCTACTAGCTCTCTCTTCGGCTTTAGACCTTCCTCAGATATTTCATGCCCTAAATACTCCACCACCTGAGTGGAAAAAACACATTTCTCACTTCGCACAGTAATACAGCATACTCTGAAAATTTCTAAAACCACCTCCACTTTCCTTCTCAATTCCTCTTAACACATCATCTTGGAAACACCAGACATTTGTGGCACCCCTGAATAATCCGTCCATGACTTTTTGGAAAACAGAAGAAGCGATATTAAACTGAATGGCATGCACCTAAACAGATAGATACCTTCATATGTAATAAAGGCCGTCAGTTTTCGTGACTCAGCATCTAAGTTAATTTGATGATAGGCACTGGCCATATCTAACTTGGCAAATTATTTGGCATTACCGATTGTGCTTAAAAGTTCTCCCATGTTGGGGAGTGGATGACGTTCGGCAACCACACAACAGTTCAATTCTCTCAAGTCAATACATACTCTCAAATCCCCACCAGGCTTTTTAACCACAACGACAGGAGAAATCCATTCAACAGCCTTGGCTGGTTCAATAATACCAGCTTTCTCCAATTTCTCCAACTCCATTCTCACAGCATTACGCATTGACACCGGCAACGGTCTGAGTTTTGCCGCCATGGGCGTGCAACCATCCTTCAAGACAATTTTATGGACCATCCCTTTGAGGCAACCGACACCCTTGTTGAAAACATCAGGATATTTGGTAATTAAACCGATGGAACTGTCATCCAAACTGCTACTCACCGACACTTTCTCCACATTTAACACTTGTTCCTTGCTATTTGGATCTAGCTTAATACATAATCCCCTTTGTTCCTTCCATCCTAACAATGTCTCACCCTTCTTGGTGATATACAATTTTCCATACGTAACTCTATCCTTAAATTTGAAAGTTGCCAAACAACATCCTAATACATCGATTTTCCCACTCTTATAGCCCCCAGGCGTCTTGTCCGATGGGCTTAAATCATCCATCCTACCACCCAGAAGATTTTCAAAAACCGCCTTAAACATCAAAGTGATTTTGGAGCAAGAGTCTGCAAGCATTTTGACCTGACATCCATTCACTTAATCCAGGCAGAAGGGTGATCACACTCATCAACTTCAGAACATTTAACCATGTTCACAGTAACAATTTTGTTTTCTGAACCCTCACAATCTTCTGACGATGGATCATCAGCATCCTCAACAAACATAATACTCCTACCAGCGCCAATATTGTAATTAGTACAGCAATTCTCAAAATGCCCCCATCTTTTACAAATGTTGCAGTTCGCCCTTCTCGCAGGACAGATCAGAGAGGTAGATAGGTGACGGGCACTCCCACACCGAAAACACAGTGGTTCCTCTCTCCTTTTTCCCCCTGGAATATTTTCTCTTCGGATAAGCTTATTTGCTGTCTGGGCTGCGTTTCCACCCTTCCCTTGGTACGAGTCACCACGTTTGGACATTTTACGTTTCTGTTTTCTTTGGTCTTTGACAGCATCCCTCTTTTTGTCTCCCACTTTTAGAACTTCAACCTGTTGAACAACTTCGGATTCTTTTGTGGCTAACTTCGCCACACATTGCAAAGTATGTTCAATTCTTTTTGCAATAGTGGCAACTTCATCAAGGCAAGGGTCATCTTTTAGCCACACTTCTTCCCAAATCTTGTCATTAGAACAGTGCAGCATGAATTGATCTCTAATATGTTCATCTAAGCTTTCACCAAATTTGCAGTTCAACGATAAATGTCTCAGGGCAGTAATGTATTCTTTCACCGTCTCACCCTCATGCTGCGTTCTCATACCGAAATAATAGCGTTCCAGCACAGTACTTAATTTTGTCTTGAAATGTTTGTCTAGTTTTGCCAATGCTGCATCAAATCCATTCATACCTTCTTCAACATCCAATTCACTCAAATTAGGCAAGGTTTCAAAAATTCGCTGCCCCTCATAACCCAGAAGATGCATGAGCATAGATACCTTCCTTTCTACTGACATACCATTGCCACAGGTGGCCTTCACATAATGTAAGAAGCCTCCCTTCCAGGGCCCCCATTTGATTCTTGGAGGGCCAGGAGAAGGTAGGAACATTTGGGGTCCTGGAATTCCAGACAAAGCCATGCTGTCTGCAAAACTTCAGAATTCCACGCACAAATCCACAGAGCAATGAAGACTCCTTACTTGATGCTCACCTCAGTTATAACTCCATAGGCAAGTCCAGAATTTGTTTGGATAGCAATATTTTGATACACAACGGCTATTCCACGTTGCCGCCTTCCACAAGTGGCCCTGGGCAGATCCAAACGATATGATTCACTTCCTGACCTTCCTTCCTCACACGTGGCGGGGCACGTGACTCCTCACGGACCCAACAATGGGGTCCTTCCATCGTGCTGGCCGCACACCTTCTTCCCAAAAATGACTCTGAACAAGCAGAAGAACTGGCACTCACCCCACTCACACGCAGATTGCATGTGGGGGCTCTGCAACGAACGCGATTCGGGGCGATCTGTGGATCTCGCCAAGCCACCGCCAGAAAAGGGAGACGCCAGCCCGAATCAACACTCCGAATACCTCCTGGTAGACTCAGATGAGTGCCGGTGCGTCTCTTCTCATACGGGTGGTGCAAGGAGTGGGCCAGCTTCTCCTCAGCAGGCCTCACGGTTGGGGGTCTCAAATAAAAATCTGCTGCAATCGTCGCTCCGTTGGTAGACAGTACTACAGCAATCCCATCCTCATCGCCATATGTAGAGGCAAAGAACCACGCAGCATGAGTTAGTCAGATGGTTTATTGCTTACAAGGAAGACCCCCAACCATCTCCGCAGTGTAACATCAACTGACTGGTTCGTCAAGCAATAACATTCTATAATCAATGCTCCAGAACCTACATGTCATAGCATCATATCATAGCATCTCTCACCAGAGTTCCACTCAGCACAATAATAGAAGACTATGCTAAGACATCACCATAACAAATACATCGTTTTTAATTTCTACACATAAGATATCAGTAGAAACCGACATCTTATGTGTAGAAATTAAACATGAATCTCCTGATCTCGTTGCTCTAGAGCACCCAGCCACCAGCCTCTGCAGATTCAACATTTCTCAGGGCTGTTATCCTTGCTGGCCACAGGGGTAATCATGGTGGGGGTGCAAAGGAGAGTTTGGAAGAGCACTGGTAGCTGGCGAGCGGGGCATGGAGGTGGAGATGAGAGCAAGGTCCTCGGGGAGAGTCAGCGCTCGCACAGGAAAGACACATAAACTGTGAACGCCATGATGGGATGAGGAAGCAGCTCTTCCGCACAGATGAACACAGGGCTGAGCAGTCAGCAAAGGAAGAATAGGTGCGCCCCTCCATGACATCACATGCTTTCCAACAGATCTCCTGATTGGAATAATCATTGTTAAACATCCACTCATTGGTTTAAATGGCTGCAGGAGACATAAATCAACAATACGTGATGTACCCAGTTCATGCCAAGCATTATCGGATATTCTGGTTCTCAGCACTCCTTTTCTTCTCCCTTTTATGTTAGCAAGGCTTTGGCTACATAGGTGGAAATAGCACCACCAAATGTGTGCCAAAACCAAAAATGCATTAAAGAGTCTATGAGTGCACAAAACCATTACACAATGAGATCAACACAAAATGTCCCATTTGTGTTTATGCTTTACATTAACTCCTGCCCTGTCTACGAACATCATGAAGACATGAGCGGTTCTAATGCCCGAAAAAAAGAGCCCTGCCATTTACCATCTTGTGTTCACTCAGCCAGCACTGTGTGAGTATATGTTGTCTCACTGATACTGCTCGGGTGTACAACACATCGGCAATGAAGTGCCGAAACCTATGCTCCACCAACGGCTGACAGTGACAACACTCAGCACCTCGCTCACCTACTGTGCTACCAAATCCTGGAACACTAGACAGCAAACTTCCAGTACACACCAGAAAACTGCATTTATGAAAGCCATAATCCCTCTGTTATGATTCTCTACTTTAGGATGCAGACCCTGCTGCAGATCCCTGGCATCAACACTTGGCCTAAACATAAGCTGATGGCTGTGGTAAGCTCCGGCAAGCTCCTTAAAGGTAGAATCTCAAGTGTGAACAGTCACAATGAAGCCACAGACCCAGTAAGGTAATTGTAAGGCATCCTTTAACCCCTTAACTGCCAATGGTCCCCACCCCTGTGCCTAGTACTTTTTTGGTGATTTCGGTATGTTGCCATTCAATCCTGTGTAACCTTTTTGTTAAATGTGATATCTTGGCTAAATATGGTCCCTTTTCTTCCCATATGTAGGCGGCCATAACGTCACCAAGGAATCCTAGTTTGCTGTATGGGTGTGAGAGAAAATAACCAAAAAGCGAACATGTTTTGTGTTTTTTTAGAAAATGCCAATACAATTATGTACACAGAAGTCTATGTTTTGTTCCTTGTAAGAGCTAGGAACAAATGGTTTGCTGGTGAATTCGCCATTTTCCAGGCTTTTGAAAAAAGGTTGAGTGGAAACCAAAAACACATATTTTTATAAGGTTACCATCAGTTATGTGAGAGGTAGACGATTTTACCCTTTTTTCCAATAGGACATGCGTGGACGGAATGGAAGAGTAATTAGGAAAGCTGAATGGAAAGACAGAAAGGCATATATTTCTGAAAAGTAGACAATATTCCAAGTTTAGGAATGGGTAATTTGCGCAGGTCAGGCAACAACTTTTCCCATCGTTTGGGGAAAAATGGTAAAAATGACAGATAAAAAAGGTATGTGCTGGACATTGTCAAGGGTTTTGACCCATGTTGAATCCTTAGACTGGGTAGATGTGGGGATGAGCTGGCGCTGCCCATTATTCTATCCCAGAACAAACTAAATCAATAGACTGGGTGGATGTGGGGATGAGCTGTCGCCACCCACATTCACGCCAGAATCCAGGAGAACTGCGCAGTTGGCACAAGACCACTCCAAAGATGCAACCTTCTTGTGAGGGTTCCACATCACCACTCTAATGTAAGGATGCCTATCAAAATAATAGCAAAAAACTCCTGTCAAATTCAAGACAACTCAAAAATGGATGCAGTACCGACAAATTCCCCAAGGCGGCGCTAGTGGTCTAAACTCTGACAGGGAAACTGTATTTAGGAGTTGCAAGAGGGGCAGGGACTTCAAAGCTTGTTGGTTAATTGAAAATCCTACCCACCTGCTGTTCCCAGAGGCCAAGCGGCTGAGAACTCTTAACACCCTAGAGACTCACAACAGGAGGCAGGATATCACATGGCCCTTCTGAGTGAGAGGGAGGGGGTTTCCCCTTCAGCCTGGAGGAGAGAGACAATAGCCCCTTTCAGTTGAATGGGGTATGTTAATTTTGAGTGTTTCCTGTCAACAGCCCTCTGCCAGCAAGGAGAGACATGTGATCACTGACCCACCCAGACTTCTGGAGGCAGACCCAAACACTTTGGGGAGTTGCATTGCAACAAATATATATTTTATAGAAATGGTGATAACTTATTGTAACCAAATGACAGGAATGTACAACTTTGAGAGTCTTAGTATGGAAAATGCCCTCACGATTTGAGTCCAAACTCCGATTTGTACCATGTTCTGGGGCAAAACCCAGCTAATTATGAATATTGTAGACACTGCATTTAAGCTAGAGACATGGAAAGTTACTGGGATATATGTGGAAGGGAAATGTACCTTTGTATAATTTTTGATGAAAAACCAATGTTGCAAAACCCACTAAAATCAAAAATAAGTTGCCATTTTTGAATGCAAGCTCCTAGAAATGCCAGATTCGGGACAGGGACTATCTTTAGTAATATATGATGTGTGTATGTGATGTCAAACAACTGTGTACCTGGTAAATATGTATTTGGATCAGGAATAGATTTGTGTGCACATTGACCAGGGGAGTGTCATTTCTGCAGGTCATAAAAATGACATCACTCTGACACACTATCCCTTCCCAAATCAGGGACCAAAGAATCTATTGACCTAACAAATCAAGAGAGGGGCAGGCTTAGTGATGCTAGCCTCTCCACCCACTTTTTAAAACACATAAAAAGAGACTGCTGGGACAGGTAGAGAGATTCATTTTCCATTTCTGCGGAGCATTTTGACGGCCGACATCCCATCCAGACAGAGACCAGAACCAGGGACCCATAGACTACAGAACTTTGAACCTAGAAGGCCCACTGCAAGCAAAAGTATTCACAGCAGGCCTTCAGAATCCAGCAAACCTAACCAAACTATTCAACAGCCGGGCGAGCTGTTTGAATTCTTTGCCAAGAACTTTTGCCGGAACCGCAGACCAGACCCCGACCGCTGTGAGCAGAACCAGAGATCCGGATCGCTGTGAGCAGAACCGGTACCTGATTGACCCGCCGAGCAGAGAGGACCGCCACTGGACGTGTTGACCAGATCCGTGACGAGGCCCATTCATTTCAAAATTAGGAGTGAGTATCCGCCAGAACTGTGCAGAACCCAATCTCTTAGTTAAAAATAATCTAATCCAAACTATCATGTCATCTGTCATTTTTAAAGCTGCACAACTGTTACCTGTCAATTCTGCAGCTGCAAGCTGTCACCTGTCATTTTGAGTTTACTTTAAATCCGAAAAACTACCTTCACAAAATCGTCCGTATCTCTGGAACCGTTTGTCCTAGGAACGAGATTTAACTTTCCTCTGAAAGTTTAGAATCTAAGCCCGACTTCCTACTCCTTATACTTTTACCGCAATCGCGATTTACGCACTCGCAAAATTTACCACGATTTGCGATTTGGCCTGATTTCATCAACTGTAAAAAGATAGCCGCTTTTGTCTGAACTGCTAAAATTCGTTTGCAACCTAATAACCATCCCTAAACCATTGTTAGGGCTGACCTGAACTGATTTAAAGTGTCTACCACTCACCCTGAACCTGCTATAGGGAATTAAAAGCAATTTTACATTTTTCACTTCCTTGCCACCACATTACAAAGCACTCTTGCCTGTGTTTTAAAAAGCATACCTGTTGTCTAAGCTTGCTGGGGGGGAACTGAATTCGTATTGTATTTGATTGTATTCCTGAAGACTGTGTGTGTTACTTCCATCTCCTTGCATTGCATATAGGGGGGGTGAATTGCCACCAGGGGAAAAGTGAACATATTATCTCTTGTGAAACCATATCAGTTTATTTTCTGTACTGCATTTATTCCACCTTGCATTTCCTTGAAACCATAAAGCATTTCAGCTACCTCATCCTCTATACTACTTCTAAGTAACCAAATCAGTTTACCAGTAGAACATTATCCATTGTTGATCACTGTCATATTTTAAATGTGATATCCAATATTAATTTATTATAAAAGTGTGATAGATATATATTGTTATATTTCTCAAATAAACCTTTTAAATTTGCAAAGCAGACCTACTTCTTGGCTCAGTGGGGTCAGGGGAATTCTAAGAGAGGGGTGTTATATAAGGGTTGTCATCCAGAGTACATGAACTGGACCTAAAAATATATCAATAAGGGTTTCCCTCAGCATCCCAGACTAGGCATTGACTTAGCTGTAGAGTTGAAGTGAAGCCGCTTAACAACATGGTGGACCTGTAAGGTAATGGCTTCTGTTAATATTGAGAAAAGCAATGCCCCGCTACATTCCCCTGCCTCTTCCAGTTGGAAAATCACACATTTTTTGTAATGTTTCACAAAACAAGCAATACCACAAGACAAAAACTGAGCCATGGTACACAGGATGTTTATGCTGACGGCATAAACAGACGTACTTGGCATGTGTAAATAAGGAAAACAAATTTGGTGAAGAATGGCAAGCATTCATTCTTTTAAAGAGCACAGGCAGACCTTTTGAAGTGTAGTTGACTTGTGCAGGTTCCAAAAAACACACAGTGCCTAAAAGAGCGACTAAATGTAGGTCACATTTGGGAAATGAAAGGGTTGTGTAACAAAGTGCAGCAGCAAATGAAAACCAAGAGAAAACAACAAATGTCCTACCTTTCCACATTCCCACAGGTGTGCTGATGGAAACAGTACCTCACATGTGGGGGTGCACCTACCTGGGCGCAAAAGGAGAAGGCCAAACCACTGGTGCATCAAATGCCCTGGGGAAGACTGGCTTTGGCTTTGTGGACAACCCACAGATTTGGGCTTGGGGTGCCACAGCCACCAAGCAAAACAGAGAACCCCATACATTTCTGAAAAGAAGACACACGTGGGAATCTACAGAGGTCTGACTTGCGCGAATCGCCATAGAATGTATTACCCACACGCCCTGTCAAATTCCTAAATTTAGGGGAAAAAACACAACTTTCAGACATTTCCCACCTTCAAACCACACAAATATGCCGCCAACAACACATGTCCTACCTTCCCACGTTCCCACAGGTGTACCGATGAAAACGGTACGTCACATGTGTTGCGGAAACCTTCCTGTGCACTGGGAGGAAAACGGGTCTGCAAGGTGGCTCAGGACAATGCTCCACTTCGAGAACGAGCCGGAAACTACGTTTCGCATGAGCCTTGGGAGTCAGTCAGAGCTGGCGCATGCACAGGCTAATTCGCTCAATTTAAGACCCTCTCCAGCCTGTGCTACCTGTTGGGGATTGCTGGCGTATCAGGCCTGGGCCGGAGGAGAGCAGGTGTGCAGGCGTTCATGGAAGATATGTGAAGGACTCGGGTCAGGCGGTGAGGTGGCGTGCTCCCTGGGAAGGCTCTGTCCCTCACAATGGTATGGAGCAACTCACGGCGGTCCATCCAATGCTGGATAACACTGCGCCTGGGGAGGTGCCAGGCGAGCCCCCCCAGGCTTCAGTTAAGTGCTACGAGGAGTGTGTGTGATAACACATGTCACGGAGGCCGCACGTGTATTTTCCCTCTTGCAGGAGGGTGTCTCATGAACACAAGCTAGGAAAACTGCAGGAAGCGGAATCCTAGCACTCCGAACAGTAGAACGCTTGGGGGGGAGATTTTACATATGAATTGGAAAGATGCGTATGTATTGTTTGTGGCTGCTTGCTGTTGTCTCCTTCATGTTTGTGGCAAGCCGCTTATGTTCAATGCAATTCTAGGAATAACCCTTTCCTGATACACGACAGGAGTGATTGGTGCTGTTTTAATGGGAATACGACGCTGCTGCAAGATACATGTTCTTTGCCCTGCGCTTTTGTCCATTTAATGTTGTACACAGCTGCAGTTATCTATGGGCCATCAATAACTCATTAAGTTCTTATGTTTGTTGCTGGCAGGGGGTGGACAAGTGTGGAATACATGAATTATGAAGCTATATCCTAATCAAGAAGGCTGTTAACAGTGTCAAGAGGTGATAGGAGTGTTACACAGGTTTAAGACACGTGTGTGTTAACAGGTTGTTTCTTTCCCTATGTTCCCTATAACTACCAATTTCAAGTACCCTAAACCTCTTTCCGGTGACCATAATACCCCCTACCTATCCAAAACTTCTCCCTAACCCTCTTCCGCCCGTTGGCTGCCTCGGGCTACCTGTATATGCTAAAATCAGGGGCTTGTGCCAACCAAGGTGGGAGGGGTCAACTGCATTTGGCTTCCATGGCTAGGAAGGATTTGTGTGATACTCCAGGGGTGTGACATATTCACCAACCCCAAGCCAGATGGAGTCCTCTCTACCCTTAACAGAGGTGCTAAAGACACTACAGAATTTTCAGGCAGAGTTAATTCAGTCCCGGCAGGAGACTGCTATGTTGAAGATGCAGGTTAGTGGGTTATTAGCACAAGGAACGCTGATTCAGGGTGAGGTGGCGGCGGCCTCATCTGCAGGACTATCTAGTCGATCTAATATAGTCGTGGTGCAACAACAGCTAGGGGTTAAGTTGGCAGCCCCTGAGAGATTTGCAAGTGACTCCAGGAAGTTTTCTACCTTTTTGACGCAATGTAAGCTACATTTGCTATGCAAACCTACAGCATTTGAGTCCGCCCTGGCACGGACAGCTTTTGTTATTTCTTACATGACTGGGGTCGCTGTTGTGAATCTCCCCGTCTCACCTGAGATCGCTTCTTGCAGGGATCCGCGGGAAGATTCTTCTTGCGGGCGGATCAGGTTTTGTACAGGCCGGCACAAGTCTCTTTCCACTCCAGCGTGCGTTCAGCGTTCCAGGATACTCGCGGGTTCAGGACATCCAGGAAGGAAGAAGCGGTCGCAAGGATACGTGGATTCCAGGAACAGGGTGGAAAGGAGAGGGTGGAAGGAGTGGGAATAAGGGTCCAGGAACTGGGATAACAGAAGGGTTCGCCAAGCTGCGAGGTACACGTCTAGTCACTACCTGTTGATAGCGTTGAGACGCGCGGGGCCGCGGTTGCGTGGCATATTTATGGGACGTACTACGTCCACCGTGAAGGCTGGTGCGAGGCGTGTCATGTGATACAGCCATGTTGGGAGAAACAATGAATGCAAGCCCGCCGTGATAAGGACCAGGAAGTCCAGAAGGGGCGTGTTCTGTGGGTCATGACAGACGCTGCAGCTTGGGCGATTCCCTTAGTACAGAAGGATGAGCCTATTTTATATGATTGGGCCGGGTTTTCAGTGGAATTTGCACAACTGTTTGTCGTAATGTATCGTTGGCCCAGGACAAAGAGTTATTAGCACTGAGGCAGGGTACCAAGGATTTGGTGACTTATGTGACACAATTTAATTGCTTGGTGGTAGAGACGGTGTGGCCGGAACCCAAGCAAGCAGTTTTATTTCATCAAGGTTTGAGAGAGGAGTTAAAGGATGCAATAGCTCATGTGGAACCACAGCCAGAGTCATGTAGTGCATTAATTGACTTGGCCCTGCGGTTGGACCATAGATTGGGTGAGCGCAGGGGTGAGAAAAGGAGGATGGAGGGGTTCCATTTGTGCATCTGGAAAGAAGTAGAGAGGTAGGAGGATGTGCTGGTGGGGAGCGGGGGAGCCCATGCAGATTGGTAGCATCCGGGGACCTTTGTCAGCTGAAGAAAAGGAAAAGAGGAAGTCTAATAATAATTTGTGTCTGTACTGTATCAGGGCACTACATCCGGAACTGTCCCAATATACCCGCTTGACTTGGGGAGAAGAGGAAGGTGGAGGTGGGAAAAGAAGGGGCTCAGTAAGTGGGGGAACGACTACTGACCCAGCAGGAGACAGAGTTCCCTTCGACGGTGGCTAATACTATGCAGGTTAAGGTTCCTCTTATCTATTTGTGGTGACTTTGATTTTTGCAAATAGTAAGGAGATGGTATCAGCAATGGTAGATTCTGGGGCCACGGAACATTTCATAGATATTGCATTAGCCACCAAGTTAGGACTCCCCACAAGAATCAAGGAAGAGATCGAGCTGGTACAGGCAGTGGATGGTTCATGTTTAACATCAGGTCCTATTACCACTCAGACCCAGGAGGTTAGGATGTGGTGTGGTGAAGGTCATGAGGAGGTGATCACGTTCAATTTGATTGCTGCTCCCCAGTTCGGGGGGGAATTTGGGAATGCCCTGGTTAGTTGCACATAATCCAAGCATAGACTGGTGAGGAAGGACATTGACTTTTGGAAAAGAGCAGTGGGGATCTCATTTAATGGGAATTGGGGGTCCCATAGCCTTTTTCGTGAAAGGAGTGAATCGGCTGGCCCAGATTGGGGCAGTGGTTATCACCCTGCCGGTAGAATACCAAGAGTTTGCTGGGGTTTTTGACAAGGGCGGTGTGTCCCAGTTGTGGCCCCATAA